>NC_139220.1:94756405-96091405 GCF_055691185.1 Crinia signifera | reverse complement strand
ATATGCAAATGCTCCAGGACGCCGCCCTACACCGCACACTTGGGTGCGAGCGCCCAGCGAACTCCCTGTTCACCATGGCCGCATGCACCCAGCGTATGCACATGCGTAGAAATGACCCTGTGCATGCCCATATGCCCACCACTGGACCCCTTGCGAACGAAGGTGTCTGAAAGAACAGACCTAAATAAGGCCCAATGTGTATGCAAAATTAGACTTTATTTACTCTATTCGGCTTTTAATGGTACCGAACCCTAGTTCTCTGCCACCCTAATAAATATTTTAGTGTCCTGTCACCTAATGCAACACTTTTTATTTAAGATGTACTTGTCCTAAATTGCCTTGTACTAGAAGTAGTCATTTTCTTGCTTTTTCTCATTTATGTATTCTGTTAGTCACTGCAGAACCCTTGTGGCGCCATATAAATAAACGATAATAAATAATATTACAAAGTTTAGCAGATTTAAATGTTTAAACCTAGCAACAGTATTCATGACCAATCAGTTTCCCAGTATTTGGTTTGATCATATTCGGTGATCTTGAATCTAAGGCTGGATACGCAATAGACAATATTTTAAAATGATATGCACTATAACGATATAGTTATCAATATTTATTAGAATATCTTAAAATGCGCATGAACTATATTGTTAATGATGCACACTCCCGCGGGTCATTATCAACCCCCTCTGTTGTCTGTACATGCAGTCAATCCTGACTGACTATCTCATCAATGACAGCATGTTTCCGGATATGGTTGCCGGACAAATTTCCCCATATAAGCACTGCTATGTCTTCCCTTCCTATACAAGGTGCCTGATTCAGACCTGATCGGACAGCTGCGTATTTGCATACCAGGTAATTATCGATAGATTGCACAGACGTATGGCCTAGAGAACAAATGCTGGAGGCCCTCCTGCTATAAAATCCTACTACTTTTTTGCTGGTCATTTGATTGACAGAAAGCTGGAGTTTGGGATTGGTAAATGGCCATTTTCTGGGAGTGTCGGGGGAAACACAGGCATGCCCAGGTGTTTGAGGGGAAGTCGTGTGACAACAGCTCCCATGCCAATCAGCCTGTTTGTATAGCAGCTGCTGAGTAATGCTGAGTACACATCAGAACGATTTGGGCATGTCATACGATTTCAAAGAAATCATTGCACGATCGTTCTGTGCGTACCCAACATAAGTCCTGGGCTATGCACAGACTGCACACTCTGGGGAGAAAAATAATTTGATGGTGACCGGCTTTCAAATGCATTTGCAGCTTTTAGAACAGCTGCGATATTTTTGCAATCCGTGCTAAGCAATTGGCAGGCTTGCACGGAGCAGCGTATATCCAATCGCTGGACACCAAAAATTAGCAGTCGTGCGATCAGGTCTGAATGACACCCCAGGCTCTTACAACTTATATGCTTCATATACTGACCTATCTATACATAATGGACCTTATTCTGGTCCATTCGCTCCCCTGCTTGTTCGCACAGGGGGGCAGTGGACTGTGCATGGGCATAAACCGTTATGCGGCCGCTCGCACACAGCACTGCGGGCGGGGGAGAGCGGTCGCACCTATGGGAAAGCCCAGCGGATGTCAGCTGCTCGCTTGCTTTCTGCATAGTGCTCCTGCAGACCGAAGACACCACAGAGGTGTCTTCGGTCTGCGAGTGCTATAGAAATCATTTGATGGTCGGTGGACTCGCAAGGTCTTCACAGCCTTGCAGGTCAACCAGAATAAGGTCCTACTTTCTGATGCCTTATGTGAAGAGCTTTCTTTTCCTATCCATTTACTATTTATTGGTCCATCCATTGTTCCTGTTCCCTCAACATCTCGTCTTTGTTACTTTTGCCCCATAATAGGTTTTAAATTACAATAAACATAGATTTTATTTTTTATCTACTTTGGCTGCATAGCTATTTGATGTTTTCCTCTAAAAGGGATTCTTTTAATTTATGGTTCTCTGCAACAGTGTACAGACGTGTCAACATATATCTCCAAGAATGCCCATGACGCGCCTGCCACTTTTGACGCTAAAACATAGCGCAAACACTCTGACCTAGGCCCCATGACAGAAGCGTCTGTATATGCAATGATTGTAGCAAGTTTAGGATACCTGCTGTAGTTTGGGCTGAATCTGAGAAGTGAGCAGATGCAGTGACTGAACAAAGGATGATTCTGTAGTAATCAGTTCCTCTACTGCTGGATTGGTTATCCTAGTGGATCCCGGCACATCCTCATACAGAGGCTCCGCTATCTGGGGGAGATTTGCTGTAGTAATCAGTTCTTCTGCTGGATTGGTTATGCTAGAGGATTCTGGCACATCCTCATATAGAGGCTCTCCTGTCTGGGGAAGGTTTTCATATTGCATGCTGCTTCCCATTGGTTGTGTGTCCACATTGCTGGACCTGCCTTCGACACGCGGCCTATTATATGGTGTGTAACCAATTTGGGCAGGATAACTTTTTTGTAGGGAATGTGATCCATTTGGAGACAGTGGCTTATTTCCTTCTTTGGGAGTGTTATCCATGGATTCAGAGAACCTACATGAGAAGCAATGCTACAGTTAATACACTATCTAAAATACGTAAAATGTGAGTTTAGTAACAGATATCAGGGAATATGCTGCGCTATATAAGAAATGTAATAAACAAACATACAATTGGACTACATTGACAGATATCAGAGCACAATATACTTAGCAAGGTAGAGAAACAAGCTTCAATCAGACTAAAATGTTGCTTGTTGTGTGAGAATGTGAATCACAGTTAGCAATGTGAAGGAACTATACTTCAATATGTCATAAATTGTGTAACTATAGCAGCTTCCTGTACCTAGTCTTCTAATATATATTGCTGACATGTTTATAATTGATCATCATGCAAATAGAACATGCTTTACTGGGTACTATGCTTTAAACCAGGGGTCTTCAACCTTTAAGACAGCGTGGGCCACCTAAAAAAATCCAGTGAAGCCCGAGGGCCACTAAAATCGCCTACGGAATTTCGGACAGCCCCATAGAATCACAGCTCCCCTATAACGTCAGCACAGTCCTTCATAGATAGTTGGCACAGCCGCCCATACTCAGCACATAACACCACACACACACACACACACACACACACACACACCCTAATAGTTATCAGCAGCCAATTTGGGTTCCAGTGCAAACAGTAAAATATGTGCCCCCCCCCCCCCCCCCCCCGCCCATTTATAATTTGATATTGAATAAATTGCACGCGCCGTAGGCGCGCTCCCAAAAATGGGTGTGACCTAATTATAAGGGGCGTGGTCTAATTATAACGAGTGTGAACTAGCAGGAAAACAATTACCCGACACCTTTTTTGCAACCTGCATGGCCAGACATTGGTTACCGCAGGAATGGTCGTTGTCCTCACACGCTTAAGTTGACTGAAGGCTGCACAATGACATATAAACATGAAGGCCCACACAGTAAAATAGTATGCCTCACAGATCAAACCCAAACAATGAAAGGCTACTTAAATCAATATACACTGTTACACTGTTTATCCGTAATGCCCATTACACATTGTGCATCACACCATAGTGTCCATTAGACATTATGCCACACACCGTAATACCTGTTGTACATTATATCATACACCATAATGCCCATTACACATTTTGCCGCACCGTGATGCCCCTTACACATTAATCCACACAAAATTATGCCCATTGCACATTATGCCCCACACTGATGCCCATTATGCCACAGACCATAATGCCAGCAGTACTCCTGCTTATACATATGATGCCATAGCAGTGCCCCTCACCTAATGCCCCAGCAGTGCCCCTCACACAATGCCCCAGCAGTGCCCCTCACACAATGCCCCAGCAGTGCCCCTCACACACAATGCCCCAGCAATGCCCCTCACACACAATTCCCCAGCAGTGCCCCTCACACACAATGCCCCAGCAGTGCCCCTCACACACAATGCCCCAGCAGTGCCCCTCACACAATGCTCCAGCAGTGCCCCTCACACAATGCCCCAGCAGTGCCCCTCACACAATGCCCCAGCAGTGCCCCTCACACACAATGCCCCAGCAGTGCCCCTCACACACAATGCCCCAGCAGTGCCCCTCACACACAATGCCCCAGCAGTGCCCCTCACACACAATGCCCCCAGTAATGCCCCACACACAATGCCCCCAGTAATGCCTGCAGCTTTGCCAGGTCCCCTGCTCCCGCCAGATGTACCTCCTCATCCTGCAGCTTTGACGGGTCACCTGCTTCCACCATCCATGCCTCCTCCTGCAGTTTCGCCGGGTCCCCTCCGCCAGCTGTGCCTCCTCCTCCTGCAGTTCCAGTGCCGGGTCCCCTGCTCCCGCCAGCTGCGTCTCCTCCTCCCGCAGCTTCGCCGGGTCCCAACTCCCCAGCTCGTGACCAGACGTGCCTCCTCCTCCCTCAGCCGCGCTGGATAAACTCCTCTGCCCTGCCTGCAGCCAATGGAAATCGGGTAGGCGGCACCCAAGGGGACTCCATTATACTGCCTCCCTCGGCAGCATTTTCTTTTACTTAAAAAAAAAAAATCCTGCGCATGGCGGGCCGGCGGGCAAGGGGCCACTGAGATCAGCTCCGCGGGCCACTCGTGGCCCGCGGGCCATGGGTTGAAGACCCCTGCTTTAAACCTTGAGCCCAGACATGGCTTTACAGAAGTCACTCATTAATATTACAGGTACAACATCGATTATCTGCTCCAGATGGTCCGGCATCTCTTTTATTCCAGACAAATCAAGTGCCAGGAGGAGTTAAGGTGCGCACACACGGTGCAATGTGCTCTGTGTTTTGTACTAGATTGCATCACATTTAGTTCAAAACGCATGCGATACGCTACGAAAGCATTTTGAACTAGATGCGATCTAGTACAAAAAGTACGGGCTGCACATTCTTTTTGTACTTTGCGATGTGTTGTGCTCGGGAGCAGGCATATCACATGTAATGATTAAAGATGACTACCGGCACTCTGATGCGCTGTTGCTGCTGGGAAGCAGGGGGAAGTGGCCCCCAGAGTCTAGCTCCACCCCTTTTTCAAATGTCATTTTTCTATTACTGACCGTATTTTTAACGCAGGGCATCCTGCTAACCGGGTACCCTGTCCATACTCACAAGGTGCCATGGTGCCAGTGCAGTCAAAGCTTGGGTCTGCGAGGTGCACTGCAGGCAGCGGCATCCAGAAATTTCAGAGACAGTGGTCTCAGAGGCGGAGACCCCTGCGCCAAAGGGGTCTTCGCCGACAGCCCCCCAGTGTGGACAGGCAGAGCAGCCGATGCACTGTCCTCCTCTTGCAGCTAGAAGAATCCTTAGCTAAATAACATTGCCTCACAGGAGAAGCCAAATATGTCACCAGCTCCTGCAGGTACTAACCTAGGACTGAGTTGGGGAGGGGTATAGAGGGGAGAAGGTGACACATTACTCAAAATATTTAAAGTGCCCGCTCCCAGTTACTACACTTCTATACCCACTGTAAAGTCTACATTTCAGTGTCCCCTGCTGGCTGAAGGAGAAATGACTAGCTGAGTCTTATAGAGATGATGGATAGGTCTTCCATATCTTATTTTACCCCTCTGTAGCAGACGGTCAGGTAAGGAAAACATTTCTCTAAAAGAACACACACAGAATCACTGACTGCGTGGCAGACCTAATGGCACAGATAAACTCTATATACTAGGTGTCACTAGTAACTGAATATACTAGTCTCAGCTTATTGATTGGCATCAGATCTCATCAGGACACTTTATAAATGATGTAGGGTGAGCTTCAGCTGTCATTCAGGAGTAATATTTTAAAATATAAAAGTTTTAGGTTTAGCAGTACTTTAATCAGAAAGTAAAGACACACTATTTATCTAAACGCTTCTAAATCTTCTAAATCTAATATTTTACTTACCTAGTGATTGGTGAATCACGAGCCAACTGATCTTCACTGTCACTTACAAATATGACCTCTATATACCCATCGTCATCTAGAGAGGTTTCATAAATATGATCTTCATTATATGCAATTTGATGTTCTGGAAAGCTCTGGGTACTGGGTGGCGAATGAGCTATACCAGGAAGCGTGTTCTGTGCAAAAGCAGCAGACCTGTGATTGTAAGAGAGCATTGTATAAAGTGTGGGCATCTGCAATGGTATGGATGAGACAATACAAAAGATTGTTATATTTGCACGCAATGATCATCATTTGCAAAACTCAGTGTATGTGCAGTGTAACATTGGGCCTCATTCTAGTTCACTCTTTCTGACAAAATCCTTCTTAGATGGACAAAACCATGTGCACTGCAGGTGGGGCAGATGTAAAATGTGCAGAGAGAATTAGATTTGGGTGAGTTATTTTGTTTCTGTGCAGGGTAAATACTGACTGCTTTATTTTTACTCTGAAATATAGATCTCACTTTGTAGTAAAACCCCACCCAAATCTAACTCTCTCTGCACATTTTACATCTGCCCCACCTGCAGTACACATGGTTTTGTCCATCTAAGAAGGATTTTGTCAGAAATAGTGAACTAGAATAAGGCCCATTATGCCACCTTAGAAATATCCAATTAAACAGCTGGGAGTCCCCCCGTCATCCGTGAATAGATGCTGGGCGCATGCACACAGCGTCTATTCCTGCAGCCAGAGGGACTGGGGGCATGACTAGCAGCTCACAGAGCCGCTGACCAGGCCCCCACAGTGGCGAAAATGGGGACGTGGCCTCTAAAATTTTGCGCACTGTCCATCTTTCTGTCTCTCCAATGTTGGTAAACTCAGTAAAAATTTTATCTTACACCTGGCCTTAAACTAATCTAAAGGCCTAAGAGATTTCTCATCCTTTGTCTCATTCTAAAAATTTTTTATAAACCACAATACTAGGCTAAATTTTACCAGAGGACAAAAGAGGATTTGATGAAATACTGCTATTATACAGTTAAAAAGATTCACATTGAGCCATACAATGCAGAGCATATGATGGAGTTAATTGATATGATTACTTGCCCTGGGTTCATCAATATCTTTAGTGTCACACCCTAAATGCACGGACAAGCATAACCTTCACCTTTACCAGAGCAGACTCATATTTGAGTTGTTTGTTCTAGAGCAGTGGTTCCCAACCCTGGTCCTCAAGTACCCCCAACAGTGCATGTTTTGCAGGTCTCCACACAGAATCACAAGTGCTATAATTAGCTCCACCTGTGGATCTTTTCAAATGTGCCTGAATAATGAGTGCACCTGCCGGGTGACCTGGAAAACAGGCACTGTTGGGGGTACTTGAGGACCAGGGTTGGGAACCACTGTTCTAGAGTATACAAGCAAGTAGACATTTAGTTTTGTCATGTAAACTGCATCGCAAACTGCCAGATATTTTTGCTATAAATTATAGCACATTTCTCTACACTTATTTATTTACTAAATACAGTTGGTCCCATAAACTATAACTTGTGTTTTATCATAGGCACTTAATTCAAACTGTGCAAGAAAAGAACTGTGGAAAGAACAGAACTGCCATTTTAGCTCAGTTTAACACTGCACTATACAACCCCACCATAAAGTCATAACAGCATTTATTATATTCCAGCATTTATATAACAGCATTTGTTCAATTTGAATCACTTCACAATAAATGGTCTATAATCTCAAAGAGTTAGTGGACCTCCTCACCACCACCACCACCACCACGACTCCTCTCATAAAAAAAATCATAAATGACTTAAGCAGGGTACATACTACTATACTACTACAATTCGCTCCATGAGCGATAATGTCAACTGTTTCACAGTTTATAGTACCATTCTGGCAGATTAGTAATTTACTAATGACTAAAATGTGCCTTTATGTTTGTGTGGCAAGGATTTACGACTGTATGCATCAGCGCGATGGGGGCTCATGAATTATACCATATTTACATATTCTCTCTAGAGTAATGCATTTTATGGTGGATCTATATAAATTGTTATAATAAAAAACCCAGTTATGTCACTTAAGCACTGTACAACCAATGTTCATGTGACCTCACTAATAATTGTTTTTTAGTGGTCTCATAAGTCCACAGTCCTTCAGAAGTCAATACTGTATGCTACTGTATCTTCCACTATAAAGATAGCTTTATCTGTAGATGAAAAACTGTATCATAATAAATATGTGAGATAGTGTGTCACTCGTTTTTTTGGGGTTGTGTGGTTGACCCTTATGGGCCTAAACATTCCCCAATGTACCAAAGCCCTCTCCTTTTTTTTTTACCAAATTATCCATGAGATGAGTAGCTTGATGATGCTAGCGTTCTCTAGACTTCTGGGAAAGCCATGCTTTCTCAAAATAAAGATGACAGGTAACATAACCATACCGTATATACTCGAGTATAAGCTGAGTTTTTCAGCCCATTTTTGGGCTTATACTGGTTCTGGGGCAGTAGTGTGTTACCTGTTAGCACCCCAGCGCTGCACAGCGGCATCCTCTGTGCCCAGCGGGAGGCTCAGCGCATATGAAATCTAAGACCTGACACTGCCCAGCGTGTGATGACCGTCGCTTCCCTGGCTACCGGAAGCTCAGCGCCGATAGTGTTAACATCCCCTGCAGTTGGTCGACTGGCTGTCTCCATGTTACTAAGCCGCACTAGGTAACAGACAGCCACGGGACTCGGTGCCAGGGGAGGGAGATGCTGAGCCTCCCATTGGGTCTTGCGGCTGTCTGTTATCTAGTGCGGCTCAGGTCACTAGACTGGCGTCTCCCCTCCCCTGGCTCCCATTGGATCTTGTGCGGCTCAGGTCACTAGACTGGCGTCTCCCCTCCCCTGGCTCTCATTGGATCTCTTGCGGCTGTCTGTAATTTCTAGCCTGCCCGGAGAGTGACAGGCAGCCAGCATGTCCGAGAAGGGGGCAGGCAAAGCGCTGGGGAAGACACTGGGGTTTTTTTTGTCAGAAAAAGAGACCGACAAAGAAAGACAAAAACGCTTTTTGGGCGCACTCCTTTGTTAATGATTAGGTTTGATAATTAATACATAACTTTTATTTAGACTTTATTTAAAATAAGGTGGCACAAAGAATTATTTTATATTTGAAATATTAAAAATGTAGTGTGATCCTTGGACTGGTTTAGTTCAAGGAATATTCGCAGATTGGTCACACATTTAATATGTCATTTGAGCACTGTTGTTATCAGAGGTACAATTACCAGTGATAATAGGCAGTGAAATGATTCAGTTCCCCTTAATGCGAGCAATATTATGCTTAATAGCGTCCGGTAATACACCTAAATTGGTTGCATGGGGAGAAAAAAAGTTTCACAGCCTCTGTATATGATTAATATTCTTTAATAAACACTCACTCTGGCAGTCATTATTACAGGTGTTATTTGATACGGCGGCTCCTACCCCTTATTCTAATGTTGCCACACCTGGGCTTCCCCGGGGGTCTCCCACCTGGGTACTGTCCTGGCCCTCCACTGCTTGGCTTCCAAGTTCGGAGAGGGTTTGGGCAGACCAGTGGGGTATGGTGGCAATATATTGGGGTTTGGTATCTTATCAAATTTAGCCTGTTAGGCTGCAAGAGGGGATCACTCACCAGGCGCAACAGGTGAATCGCATTGATGCTGAAAATAAAGGCTTGGGGCTACACTTGTGGGTAATTAGTTCTTAAATCTACCTAGATTGCAACTAAGTTATTATTGAGTATCTCAAAAACTAAAAAAAAGGGTATAACTGTAACAACACGTATTGGTTTGAGAATGAGCTGTCACTGGATACTTTAACAACTGAAAAAGAGGGTCAGCATCGTAATGAACAAAGCTCTAATATTTCACTGGATACATTTGAGTTTGCGTAAGATACAATTTGCTGGCAACTATGTATGATCACCAATCTATGACAGTTGCATGTTTATTGGTTGCAGAGTTAGAGATATAATCACAAGCGATGTGTGCACCATTTGAATATAGCCACACACTGTGTGGTTGCGGATTTTAAAGGTATAATTACCAATGGTGCATATCCAGTTTGCGGCAATATATTCAAAGAAAGCATAAGGAGCGTGCCGCAGAGATGAAATAGACACAATTTAAGCACAAATGGCTACAGATATTGGGGGCGCTACCCAGCTGCTTGCCGCAGTGAGGGAGCGCTTGTCTGACCTGCTGCCGCTGCCTAAGTTAGCGGCTGACGTGAGGAGATCGATAGTCCCGATGCTGGCTAACCGCACAGCTGTTCGCAAAGACGGAGATATGACCCGCCGGATGCTGTGTGCCGGAGCTGGACGCGGTGACTTCAGGATGTCAGGCTCACTGGTTGGCAGAGCCGGAGCTCGCTGGTGAGCGTGTTGGTGGCGGCGTGTAGGAGCCGTGGGTTGCCGCTGATGTGGTATTGACGGCCGGAGGAGTGAGAGGCTGGAACTTTGGACTGGACACGTGTTTTGCCTATGGGGCTTCTTCCTGCAGTGCCATTTTGGATGGGGCAGTTGCCCTTACTTTATTCTCTCTCATTTTGATGGACAGCCTTTTGGACCTATCGGATATTAATGGAGCTGTATTGATTTCAATGAGTGATGCTTAATCCTTTAATAGGCTTGTCTTGTGTTTTATTAGGAATATACATGTATATATATGCATATGAGATTGGATCGTGCCTTAGGCAGATATAGTCATATGGAACTTAGATGGTTATATTGATGCGCCAAATTGACCGGTTGATTTGAAAGGAAAAATTTGTAATAGTAATGTCCACACCCAGCGTGTGGCTGTTAATAAACTGGATACAGGTGCCAGAGTTAGTTGAGAGAAATATAATAATAATAATAATAATAATAATAATAATAATAATAATAAGTGGAATGTGAGCAATTTTTAACCCGTGAAATTAATACAGATACGTGGGAATAGTTGTTAGGAAAGCAATCATTGGGATTTGCTTAGATTAATGATCAAGTGATGAGTGTTAATGGGACCGTGTGGATTTATCTTTGGTCTGTGATTTGGGGGTTGCTAGGCAGGGGGATGTGATAACGTGAGGTGCAAAACTGGAACAAAAATGAATACCGTGCAACAGTGCTTGTGACATGAGGGAGATCTCGGCCCCTATGTGGAAATTATATAGTGGTGGTATAGTGAGTTATAAATCTTCAAGTGGAGCCAGCTCACCAGGGGAGGAGGAGGGACAATATTAGCTCCTAGTAGGTGGCACACCACAGCAGCAGCTCAGTGTAAGGGGGAAGAGACACGTGCCTGCTAACATACAGCAGCAGAGTACATCAGAGATATTTTTTCACATAAAAAAAGGTTTGTCTGGTTATGAGCACATTAATTAAATAAATCATGTAACATGCAGGGGATGCATAGAGCAGCCTGTGTTAGGGCTCTTAATATACATGCTGCGTGTACGCACTGTTACTGCAAGTGTTGCGTTAGCATTTCCCATACATATGCGGTTTACCAGTTACCAGTAGCTGCTGCATTTCCCACCCTAGGCTTATACTCGAGTCAATAAGTTTTCCCAGTTTTTTGTGGTAAAATTAGGTGCCTCGGCTTATATTTGGGTCGACTTATACTCGAGTATATATGGTAACCATTATACGGCATTATATTCCCCCCCCCCCCCCCCCCCCCCACAAAAAAAGCACGTATAACTGTGACAGGTAACTTGGACTGTGAGCTCCTGAGCTCCACTGGGGCATACTGATGCCAAAAATTCCCTGTAGTACTGCCTGCCCCAGTGGAGCTTTTACAATCTATATTCCCTACCACATGTACACACAGACATTCTAGGGTTAATTTGTTTGGAGCCAATTAGCCTACCAATATATTTTTGGATTGTGGGAGGAAACCGGAGTACTCGGAGTAAACCCACTCAAGTACGGGGAGAATATACAAACTCTGCACAGTTAGAGCCATGGTGGGAATTGAACCTATGACCTCAGCGCTTTGAGGCAGTAATGCTAACAATTACACCATCCGTACAGCCCATTTAAGAGGTTTGAAACTATCTGCCACGATACATTTAGTTGGAATGTAATAGATACAGTGCACTCATTACCTCCATTAGAAGTACAGTATTTACCTATATACTAGAACTTTTATAGCAGGTAGGGCTGAGGAAATAACTGGTACTGCTTGTCACTTTGCTTGTTTCCATCCCACAATAAAGTCTTATGATTCTGAGTCATCACAACAACAAGACATTGTTACGCAATACCATGTAAAAACAAACGGGACATTGACATCCTACAAACCACCCACTCAATGAATAAAACCCACACTTTCCAAAACATGAACAAATGCCCTCATTGATATAATATTACAATTCTTCACTGCACATTAAGTATCAGAATGCCAAATGAGTTACATTACATATTAATTTTTATAAAATGCTTCTTTTTTTTATAATTGTATTTCACAAAAATATCTTCAGCTTACAAGGTTTGGGAAATACGGATGACCATTTCTGTTCATGGGCAAGAAATGCATAGAACATGCAAATGATAAATAACTGGTGCTGATGGAACCTGCAGTAAATGTATATGTTCCTAAATGAGGCTTACATCACTAAATACCATATTATTTTGTATGCAAAAGTGTGGGATGTTATAATCTGTTTATAGATGGGAAGTTGTGTCTCTGTGTAAAGCTATGTACACACACTTCGTTTTGGTTTAGATTCGATGTTAGATTCGATTTTCTATTAGATCTGGCATTAGATCTGTACATTCAATTTGGCATTAAATCTGTACATTTGCATTAGATGTCGAATTCGATTTACACATACCTCCCAACTGTCACGATTTTAGAGGGACAGTGCCGATTTTCGGGTCCTGTCCCTCTGTCCCACCCGCGGCAGGCATTGTCCCGCTGCGGGGGGTGGCAGTTGGGAGACCCCCCAATCTAGTAGAATAGACGCTGTGCGCATGCGCACAGCATCTATTCTCGTATGAAAATGAGGTCGCGGCTAATTAGCATAAGCCGCGCCCTCATTTGCATACGCCCCGCCCCCTTTTCGGGCGCGAGTGTCCCTATTTCTTCAAGCCAAAAGTTGGGAGGTATGTTTACATTCATGGTACATTGTACACATTCGATTTACTGTATCGAATTTGAGATTTCCTTGGCTGCACAGTAGATTTTTCGTTAGTTGTTTCCTAGAATGGCGCCCACTAAGCGATTTGCTTAGTGGGCTATTCTGCGTAGGGAAATCGCATCACATCGCATGGGCCATTTTAGTGCCGTGCGATGCGATTTTTTCATGTAATATTAGGTATACAATAATATGATTGCATGTCATAAAAGGAGGTTTTAGGCACCACGCATTTTTTGTGGTCAGTGAGTATCTGGATGCTAGGTAAATCCCTTCCATTTCTCCAAGACCCTGATACCAGCTGTCATAGCTGTCACCCTAATTGCAGGATTTTTTTCACCCAGTTGGGGATTACTCTGGACTATTCATTACACCATTTGTCCTGATACCAGGTACCGAATCAGGCCCCAGAGGACTTTTATGTTTTATGTTTGTTTGTCTAGTTAGTGCATGGGTTCTCAAACTGCAGCCCTCCAGATGTTGTGAAACTACAAATCCCAGCATGCCTTGCCACAGTTTTGCTATAAAAAACTGTGGCAAGGCATGCTGGGATTTGTAGTTTTACAACATCTGGAGGGCCGCAGTTTGAGGACGCATGAATTAGTGTATACCAGTATTAGGTGACACTCCATAGCCTTTTTTATCCTACTTTGAATGTATATAATGAATTGTTCCTATTAATTCCGTGCTTTTGTGCAAAACTAGAACCATGTCTACCTTTTTCCCATGTCGACCTAATGGTGTCGAAAAAGAACCATGTCTAACTTTTTCCCATGTCGACCATCATGCTGTAGACCAAATGATCCCAACCAGTTCCGTCCTTGTTATGGTTAGAAGTCCAATAAATAAATGTATTGCCTAACTGTGTCTAACTTGTGATAGCTTGACAACTTTTTGCATGCTAGGGCAGGATGGTCGCTCTTTTTAATGATGGTGTATTAAATGATTTTCTATTAAGAAGAATATGTCTTGAAAGCAGACACAATATTGATGGTTAAAGGGTGTTTTTGAGTTGCATATGCATTGTCGTCGCACTGTGTACAAAACTGTAACAGAGGTTACAATGAGGCTTTAGATACATATTGACAGTCAATATTTACTACGATGGGAGTTCTATTGAAGATGGGATGTTGCCCATAGCAACCAATCAGCATCTACTTTTGATATATTTAGCACCTTCTAGATATAATATAATAGACAGAATCTGATTGGTTGACCATAGCAACATCCCATTTTCAATAGAACTAGCATCTTAGTAAATAAACCCCACAGTGAGAGTTTGTGGGAGGTAATGGGGGGGGTGGCACTGGCAACACAAATGCATGTGTGTCACAACTATTTCAGAGGTGTCTCAGTCTGCTTCTTCTGTCCCTAAGCCTGTCTCTGCGACTGTGCTTTCATACATACCCCCAATGTACACTACCAAACATAAAGCCCCGATTGCGTTGCGATAATAAATCGGCCCACAAGAGCTTTATTGGTGAAGTATAAACTTTACAAAGTGGCCACAGCAAACTCATATATGCATGTTATGAAGCAAAGACATTACAGTAACGCACCAAAGTACAGGGGTTTCAAAAATCTGCTCCTGGTATATTTTGATTGTGGCCATGTCCCTGATTTTTAATATTTACTAATCATCCAGTAGAAAAACCCTTTCCTGTGTGATGTACAGGACATGTTTTAAAGCTTGTTTTTTTTCTACTTTTGTGCACCGTCTATATAGTTACCTATCAATGGTCAATCTATATTGAATGTAGACACTGAACGATATTGGTAAACAATACCATTAGGCAATGTCACCAGGACCAGCTGAGCATGCAGGTCATTGACCTACATGTTCAGCAGACCGGCGGGTGGGGTCTTTATCGATGCGCTGGAGCGCACATCATTAACGATATTGAATATACACACTAGATGAGAATGTAAAAGATATCACTCAGAAGAGCCCAATGTCTTTATTTCTCATCTAGAGTGTATGGGGCACTTAAGTAGAGTAAGTTGGTCTTTATCTTACAATAGTCCAATGTATCATTTACACATTCCTAACATAGATCCAGCCTAGATAATGTAGCAGCATCACAGTCAACGTAACTTGCAGCACTTACAGTCAGTATAACTAGTGCTATTTTTCCGCAGAACTGACTCTTATTACATATGACATAATTAAGAGCTGGGTACTTTCCATAAGTTTTATTTTAAAATTCCTTATACGCACAACTTTACTTAAGGTAGTAAATGGTGGCGTGGACCCCCAAAATAACCCTTGTGGCTCGCCATACGCTACATAAGTTCCATAGCAAAAGCGGTGTCCGCAAAGATGAGGAAGTACCATTTTTCCCCCATATACATACACACACAATTTCTATCTATATATTATTATGTTTTTTTTAAATAGCTCCACCCCCAGACCTAGAGGTTTCTAAGCTATAATTATAGAAAAATAGTACCGAGTATAATATATGTGCAGTCAGTATATAACATATGTGCAGTCGGTATATACCGTATGCAGCCAGAAAACCAGGCACCTGCTGCCACAATGTGTCCCCGCTCCCTGCAGCGCAGGCTGCTGTCCTGTCACCGTGACCGGCAGATAGATAGATAGCAGGAGGAGACCCCTCAGCTGTCCCCGCACTGACCGGCGTCCACTCACAGCCCGGGGCAGCCCCATACACAGGTGCGGGGGGCGGGGTATGCTGCCTGGCTCCCTGATCTGCTAATAACACGGCATCTTCCCCCACCCCCCTGTTACCTGCACGCAGCTCAGGCTCAGCTGACATTCCCCGGTAGCGGCAGGCCCGGCTCCCCCCAGCTGGCTGCAAAGGTTAAGAACAACCTTCTGCCATAGCTGCGCGTCCATGCACTGGGGACAAGGCGGCCTCCTCCTGCCAGCGAGTGCTCCCGACCCGTCCCGTAGTACATCTGACGCCGCCTGACGGGGGGGAGGAGCTTACCGGGACCTGCTGCTGCTGTCGCCTGAGCCTCTGCTAATTACACTGTTATTATTATCACTGAGCATGGAGCGGACTGCCCGCACCTGTCGTATATATACATTTTATTAATGAGAAGTTGATGATTACATATAAAAAGCATTACAATTTCCATGTAGGCTTACATTCCATAGTGAAATTTTAAGAACATTCACACGGAGCCTAGACATAACGTTCGGCCTGCTGCAGCTGCTAGGACTAACATGCATGTACTGTACATATATATACTGTATACATAAATAGTCTCATCTATCTATCCTACGGCAGTTCCACCTAAAAAGATAGATATTCACACTGCATAAATATAGCCTCGGGGAGTTTCCTACATAGTACGACTGAAGGTGCTCACACTAATACCTCTTTTACACCACCGCAAAATAACCGTGTGTCTTCAGCGGGTCAGACCCGGGTCAGCGGCGGTGTAAATGGGACACGCCGTTTCGGTGGGTCAGCGGCGGTGTAAATGGGTATGCCAGGTCATCTGACCCGGCTCCTATTTACATCAATGGGGGATGTGGAACCTGCTATACTCTGCAGACAGCGGCGGCAGTGTAGGAGGTGAATGGATGCCTGTGTGCGGCATCCATTCACCTCCTGGACTACGGCTGAAGGGGGGCTGGGGGCAGCCCAGAAGTTTACTTTGGTGCTGGGCTGCCCCCAGCATGACGATCAGCGGTCCCGGCGGGGATGGCCGCGGTCCCAGAGCTTGGAAATTATGTAATCTCCAAGCGCCGCCTCCGTCTACACTGCGGATGGGCACCCCAGTGTAAATGGTGTAAATCCCGAATCCAACCTGGCTTGGATCCTTCATCCAAATGCTGGGTCGGATTCAGGATTTTTAGTGTAAAAGGGGTATATTATACCGTATAATACTCCTTTCACAATGCAAATGCCGGGATTTGGACACGAGTCCGTCCCAGGAGCGACCCAGCATTTGTGAGGTTAAGGTTCCTTCAGCGATCTGACCATAAGCCGGGTCGCTGCTGTCACATGGTCGCAGAGAAGCGGTGTATCGTTGAGAGGTTGCAGATCTTGGATCTGACTCTGCCTCCCCCTATAGTGTAAATGGGACTCAGGTCGTTCGACCTGTTACTCGTTTACGCTGGGTGTGGATCATTTTATCGACCACACTAACGTCGACAGTCTTTAGGTCGACACCGTTGGGTCGACAGACAGGAAGGTCAACATGGTTGAAGGTCGACAGGTGGTTATGCCGACAGGGGACAATGTCAACATGGTTTTAGGTCAACATAGCGTTAGGTCGACATGGGTTGTGTTGAATGGTCGCAAGGTTGACATGGGTTTTTTCACTGTTTTTTTTTACCCGAATGTCGACACAGTTGATGTGGACACTGTTTGCAGTGAACCGCTTCGCTCGCAATGCTACGGGCACGGTGCCTCGCTGTGCTCGGCACACTATTTTATTCTCCCACCACTCCCTAGTGGATGGTAGGGCATGAAATACCACCTGTCAGCATGTCAGCTCAAAAACAGTGAAAAAACCCATGTCGACCTCGTGACATAACCCATGTCGACCTAACACTTGGTCGACCTAAAACCATGTCAACTTTGTCCCCTGTCTATCTAGACACCTGTCGACCTTCAACCATGTTGACCTAGAACCCTGTCGACCTTCCTGCCTGTCGACCCAATGGTGTCACCTAATGACTGTCGACCTAAGTGTGGTCGATAATACGACCGTAAGCCATTTACGCTGCCCAGCAACCCAGGTCCAAACTGAAAACCTTTTAACCCGGGTCAGAATGCCGGGTTACTGGATTCAAGTTTTTCCAAATGGCGCTTTCACACCAAACAGAGACCCAGGTCGACCCGGGAACAACCGGGATTGGACTAAGGTTATTTGTGTGGTGTGAAAGGGGTATGAGACACTGATGACTGAGGATGACAGTGTTGTGTAGACAGCACAGTGGTGTGTCCTACAAAGGAACATTTATTTATAAAACAGCTAGGAGCATATTTACTAAAGGTTGTTTTTGGTACATTTGAACCATTTTCGGATAAATTAAAATTAGTGGCAGCTCATACCTTATGGTAGGGTTGGCCATCGACCATTGATGATTAGAAATCGTTGATGGTTCATTGCCGATGTTTCCCTCCATCGATGGAATAGCAAAACAATGTTTTGCTGCTTTTTTTTTTCAAAGTGCCGGGATACTGAGCATAGCTCCACCCCCTACACCCACGAAGCCCTGCCTCCTGTTTTGATTGGCCCACAAGACGATCAATGAAATACAATGGATGACCATCGATATTTTTACATATCGATGGTCATCCATTGCATAGTTAAGCACTATCGGTGGCCAGTTGCAGAATTGCCATCTATGGCAACCATCGATGGCAATGGCAACGATTATTGAATGAAGCCATTATTAAGTTTAAATTTTAAATTGGAAGTTGCATATTGACTTGATAAGAACCTAATTTTCCACATTTTACAGTTAGTAAGAATAGGTTTAAACAAGGGTATATTTAGGGGGGATGGGGGGGGGGGAGCAGCAATTATTCACTGGGTGGGGTGTTTTTTAACTGAAATCTAAATTGCAATGTAAAAAATAAAGCAACCAGTATTCACTCTGCACAGAAACAAAATTACTTGTCCACATCCAGGGGCTGGCTGGCAACAGTGGCGTAGCTACGTTTTGGGCGCCCCCCCCCCCCCCCCCGCCGTTAGGCCAAGTACCCCACCGCCGCCGCCCTGCCAAGCACGCCGCCCCTGCAAACCCCTTCCCCCCCAAAACCCCCACAGCCTTACCTATCTCGCTGGTCCCGGCAGCTCCGTTCTTCTGCTGAGGACCACCACAAAATGGCCGCCCCCGTTCAGCAGATAGTTTCAGAGAACTGTGTGCTATATGGGGGCGGCCATTTTGTGGTGGTCCTCAGCAGAAGAACAGAGCCGCCGGGACCAGCGAAATAGGTAAGTCTGCAGGGGATTGGGGGGGGGGGGGGGTGTAACTATAGCACCGCAGCCCCCGGTGCCCCCCCCCCCACGGTGGTGGGGTCTGCGGTGCTATAGTTACGCCGCTGGCTGGCAACTTTTAGCTTGGGGGGGCAAGTTCAGAGCACTGGCCTATAAGTAACAGTCACAAACTGTGATGTCAGCTCTGGCCCAATCCCACTGTTTCTATCTCAGCAGCAGAGTACTGTAAATTCTGGGCTATGCACAGGCTGCAAACACTAGGAAAATCATTTGATGGAAAATGGATTTGCAGATAATCACAGGAATGTGACATTTTCACAGGCTTATCGCACACTTTATCTCACTTTACTCTGGCAGCAGTGGTGTAGCTAGGTGCCACGGCGCACGGAGCAAGGGCATGTTTCGTGCCCCCCCAATTTGTAGTAGGTGAGGCTCCTGCGCAGTGAAAAGTGGACACAGACCAACATTATACCACACACCATAATGCCCATTGCACATTTTAGTGAACTTTGTAATTACAATTACACATAAGCCCACACATGATGCCTATTGCATACTATATAACACCGCAATGCCCATGACAGGGTTGCCGACCCTCCCGCATTTAGCGGGAGTTTCCCGTTTTTTGGTCCTTTCTTCCGGTATCCTGGGAATATATAGGATTCTCCCATTTTTTCCCCTGCCTGGAGAAAACCAGTGACTGCGCATGTTGGACATAGAGGGGTATCGCTGGCTGCAGCAGCAACACAGCATGGGGCAGCCGCGGGAGCAGCAGAGAGAGAGCGGACGAGCAGCAGAAGGCAGCGCCACAGAAGAGATGGTGAGTAAACTTGTGGTGGAGTTATGGGGCCTACACACATAGCGATTATGGGGTATTTTCGAAAGGATCTCCCATTTATCAAGCAATATTTGCGGTTAAATCCGATAGGAGCCCGTCCCTGCGAAGCCCTAACCCGCAAGCCGGGAGGTCAATGCATGCGCGGTTATGCGCTGACCCCCGCCGACCCCTCTTACCGCACTGCCCTGCTCGGGCAGTGCGAAGTGTAGCCATAGGCTACAATGGGCTATCGCCACATTACAATGGTGATAGCCATGGGGTGCGATGCCGGGCTGCCCGATGTTGATACATCGGGCAGCTTCGCTTCCCCCATAGAAACCCATGAGGGATGCGGCCGGCGGCGCTGCAGGGAGGATCGCAGCAGGGATCGGAGATCCCTGCTGCGGTACCCCTTTAATACATTTGGGGGATACTAAATATTTGCGGTGAACTCCCGAAAACTGATGTTTTCGGGGATTTAACCGCAAATATTGCTTGATAAATGGAGGATCCTTTCGAAAATACCCCATAATCGATATGTGAGTAGGCCAGGGTTGCCGACCCTCCCGGAATTTGCGGGAGTCTCCCGAAAATCGGGTCCTTCCTCCCGGCCCCCAGAAGGGTGGGCAACCCTCCCAGAATCAGGGGGACCCCCACTGAGGCCCCCCCCGATCGCGGCCTTTAAATGCCGCAATCCGCGGGTCTCAGGGGAGGGGGCGGAGCTAAAACGGCACGATCGTGACATTTTAGCCCCGCCCCCTCCATGGATATCAGTTATTTCGGCTATTGGCCATAATGGGGGAGGGGCTTAATGGTGTCACTGTTAAGCCCCGCCCCCAAAACTCGTAATGCAATATTCCTCTCCGGGCTTCTCCTGGAGAGGATTTTTTGAAAGTCGGCAACCCTGGTGTAGGCCCCATAACTCCACCACAATTTACGGACCAACAATTCAGAAATAATGAAGAATCAACATGTAAAGGAATAGACAGAAATTCACTTAAATTACATTTACGTATTAAATGAAACAAACAGAACAATAGAAATAACCACATACACTTCCCCCTTCCCTCACCCCACACTATACATCTATCATAGATTTTGGCAAGAGTATAAAATGGAGGATATTACAATTAGCCTACACATTACCCCCGGCATTGCTTCATGACCATGTGACTTTCTTAGACAATGTACTTTGAGGTCATATCTGACTGAACAAAGATCACTTAATGAACAAAATGCTAATATCTATCTATACCACCAGGTAAACCACATGTAAAGGCCAGATTACCTGTATCAACTCTCAAATTCTGTTGTTACTTTATCAATCATGAAAACACAAAAACACACTCCAAATAAGGCTACCAGTTAGATCATGATGGTTAGATGTTCAGTATCAACAGCTACCGCTGTATTCAACAGGGGAGGCCAATACACTGTATACATGCCAGTCATGCTTGTATTATTTATAATAAATTAAATTATATCTGTCATATATAAATGTTTGTTTTCTAGTTCTTACCTCCCGCTCGTTATATGCTTCAGGATGCTGACTCTCCTATTAGCAGCCATTGTCAGATAAGGACTGATACAGGATTATATTTGCATGATTCACCTGTGTTTCTGCAAGCAAGGTAATAAATGTCTTCCTACTTGTACTCAGTCAACGGGACTTACACAACCAGTTCTGCTGCATTGTCTGCATAACAAAAATGTTGGGGACATTGTTGATCTTGTTCCGGTAAATGCCATTGTGTAATTACAAATCCTGGTGATTTACTATAATAACACACGTAATGTGTAAAATATCTCACTGTGATAAGATTACAGAATGGTGTAAGTGTGCTATGGGCCAAAAATTTGCAATGAGAAATTTATACCATGTTCTCTTTGCCGCCCCTGCAAAATCCCGTTTTTTCTTGCCGGATTTTTGGGGAGGCACAAAGCTTGTCAGCTCAACAGACCCCCTTCACACTGCACCTCAGACCCGGGAATTTCCCGGGTCTGCCCCTTTCACACTGCTTTCCATGGTCTGCCTTCCAACAAGTGTGTGGAATGGAATAGCAGCTTTGATTGGGTGTTGGGAAATTTGTACAAATTGCTGTGATAGGCTGTTTAAAAGCAGCTTTTATTGGCTGGCTAAAGATAATGTCACATATCACATGATTACATCCCCCAATGAGCTCGTTTTTGTGTGAAAAACCTGGGTCTGTGCTGTTCACACTGCCATACACCCGTGTATTACCCAGAAAAAAAACCTGCAATAAACCCGGGTGTAATTGCAGGGGCATAACACCCGGGAATTTCACAAAGACCCTTTCACACTGAGACAGAACACGGGAATTTTCAACTTGCCCAGGGAAATACCCGGGTTTTTGCGGCAGTGAGAACGGGGTATTATTGAAAACTTTATGGTCCAAAAGACTCCCAAATTTGAGAGAGTTCTCCAAGATTTTTAAAACAGTATAAGGGTCACATAATACCCCGTTCTCACTGCCGCAAAAACCCAGGTTTTTGCCAGGGCAAGCAGTAATTTCTTGTGAACGGGTGTGAGTGAAATTCCCAGGTGTAATGCCCTGGGAATTATACCCCGTTCTCACTGTAGGCAAATTCCTGGGTCTAGCATGTCGACCCAGAAATTTGCCGTTTAACACTGTTTTTTTGCATCTCATACAAGGGTAAAACCCTTCTTTTACCCGTGGTTGAGATCCGGGTATGGAGACATGGGTTGACCCGTTCTCACTGCATAAAAACCTGTGTTAAAAGGCAAATTACCGGGTAGAACTTCTTCACCCGGGAATTTGCCTTGCGGTGAGAACGGGGGTCCTTCCCTGCAGTCCAAAATGCCGGGTAAAAGCTGTGTATTTCTCACTCGCAGTGAGAACACGGTATTATACACAGGTTTTTTGCAGGGTTATTCCTGTGTAATACATGGGTGTATGGCGGTGTAAACAGGCTAGACCCGGGTTTTTCTCACAAGATGCAAACAAGCAAGCTCAATGCATTGCTCAAAGCTGCTTTTTAAACAGTCAATCAAAGATACTTTTTCAACAGCCAATCAAAGTTACTCTAAAGGTGCGTACACACGGGTGCAATTATGTATGAAATCGCTGGCAAAATGGTCGCTCAGCGATAGATGGCTGGGAGCGCGCTCCCGCGGCCAGCCCTTCATGGTCGCTGGTCGCAGGAGCATGCTCCTGCGACCAGCGGCTTCCCCCAGCAATCGCCGGGCAGGAGGTCAGCGCCGGAGAAATCAGCGCTGTTCTCCCATGCCCTGCGACGCTGCTCCCTCCCTCCTCCCGTCACCTGCTGCTGCGCTCCGCCTCCGCCCTGTAGCAGTGTCTCCTTTTCATCGCTGATGAAAAGGAGACACTAGCAATATGATTGCTGGGGATATATTGCTAGCAATATATCCCCAGCAATCATATAGACCCGTGTGTACACAGCATTAGATTCCACACACTTGTTGGCAGGCAGACCAGTGGAAGCAGTGTGAATGGGGCAGACACTAGAATTTCCCAAGTCAAAGGTGCAGTATGAAGTGAGTCTGTAGAGCTGAGTTGCTCTGTGCCCTGCCAAAAACCTGGCAATAAAAACCCGGGTTTTTGCAGGGACGGAATGAGAACATGGTATCAGTGATAGAAGTGGAAGGTGATAAACAACCAGCCAATCAGCTCCTACCTGTCATTTTTTAAACCAAGTCTGTAACATGATAGGAGCTGATTGGTTGGTTGTTTATCACTCTCCTTTTGATCACTTCTTGAAGCTTAGTACATCTGGCCCTTTATCCTTTTACATACTGACAACTTCTAATGATGCAATTTATGTGAATTGCATCACTAGTGTTCATTCTAGCACCATGCTTCTTTCAAAAAACCTTGCAGCATCTCTTTCCTGCCTGGGGTGTTTTTCTCTGCTGTGGTGCTGCTAGCACAGTTCTGGTTCACATCAGTGTTGAAATACAGACCACACTGTTCTAGAATGAATGCTAATCATCACTATGGCTCTGCCCTCTGCAAATTGCAGGAAAGATCCCAACCCTTTTACTTAAGGTGGCCATGCACACGCAGATTTATCTTCAGATCTGGCTGGTTGGAACAAAAACATGGTTATGGAAGAGAGAAAATGAGAGTTGACCATTTGCTTGGAAATGCTGGAAACTTACAAACTGTCACTCATCCATAACCATGTTTTTGTTCCAACCAGCCAGATCTGAAGATAAATCTTACTAGTGTATGGGCACCTTTAGGGCGGTATTCAATGAGGCAGTTTCGCCAAGTTTTATGGCGAATCTGTGATTTTTTCATGTGTCGGCGATTTTTGGAGCTCCAAAAGCGAATCACCCTATTCAATGAGCTATATTCGCCGATGGCGACCGGCAAATGAAGGACAATTCGCCATATGTTATTCGCTGCAAATCGCCGGGCTTTGTCAATAGGATTTTTCATTGGGATTCGCCGGGATTCGCCATGATTCGCCAATAGTGTATTCAATGAGAAGTTGGCGAATTTATTTCTTGATTCTTATCGCCGTTCTTCATCGAGTTTCCCTCGTCATCTTTTTATGGTGAACTTTTATATGAACTTCTGAAATAATTGGTTTTAAGTGTTCAATTTAACTCTGCAAGTGTAATCTAATATTATTTGCTGCCCTTGTGTGATTTTATGGTTGTAGAAGTGCTATATAAATATATATTTAATTTTTTCTGGTATTTTTTTTTTCTCCCACAATGCATTGTTATTACCCATGATTCACCTCAATTACCCATGAATCTCCTCCCCACCTCACTCCTTCGTTTGGCCTTTGAGGAGATTACACAGCTTTTGCAGTCTGCTGCAGAGGCGGAACTACCATTGGTGCAGCAGGTGCATTGCACCGGGGCCCCTGAGGACTAAGGGGCCCTTTACTGCCTAGACCAGCAGCTTGTACCTCTGTCACCCACTGTTGTGGGGCCCAAATTGTATTTTTGCCCCTGGGCCGACCACTCACAAGTTCCGCCACTGGTCTGCTGTATTGGAATAGTTTTTTCAGGGTAATTTGCATTTTTTTTGCATTTCACTGCAATTTCTTAAACACTGACTACAGTAATGGAGCTGTTTAGGGATACGCCGGATTGGCTGAGATTCGCCGTTAGGGGCGGCAAATCTCAGCCACGTTGAATAGAGTGACTCGGCGAGTCCCGGCGAATCCCCATGCATGGCGAAACGCCGCAAAAAAGCCGGCAAATTGATGGCGAATCTAAAAACAGTATCACCGTGACTGGCGATAAAAGTCATTGAATACCGCCCTTACTCTCACTATCTTCTGAAGCACAGGAGGAAAATGTCACAAGTATGGTATTAGTGCAGCATACCTCCCAACGTGACCTTCTCCAGGAGGGACAGAATGCTCTATGTCTGGTCTTTCATTTTAATTAATTATTGCTATCACCTGTTCTAAACAGGTTAATGGACAAGAAAGGTGTCTCACCACAGGTGATGGTAATCATAAATGAAGAGGGAAGTCCAGAAACAGAGCAAGGTGTCCCTCCTGGTCATGTCGGGATGTAAGGCGCAGTACTGTCACTGTTCGATCCTAAATATGTGTGATTTGTACTATCCCTGGTGCGATTACGAACATGTGCGATTTGTGCTATTCACGTTTGTGCAATTACAAACAAAAGTAAAATATCTTGTAAATACTGTTTGCATACTATAAAACAGTGGTAGCCAACTCCAGTCCTCGAGAGCTACTAACAGTTCACGTTTTCTAGATCACCAAGCTGGGACACAGGTGTATTCATCACTCATTGACACATTATAAATGATGTACATCACTTGTGATTCTGTGAGGAGACCTGGAAAACGTTAACTGTTGGTAGCTCTCGAGGACTGGAGTCGGATATCCCTGCTATAAAAGAAACTGTGGGTGTGCGCCACAGAGTGATAAAGAATACAGGTGAATTGATGTCAGCAAGTGTGAGTACAGTCTCTCTGCTCTGTTATTATTTTTAAAATAACAAATAATAATATTGAAATAATCAAAATGATTTATTATACTGTATAATTACAGGGTAATCATTAATTATCCCATTTCAGCATATTTATAAAAAACAATGTCTTTAGGCGTGAAAAGTCACATAAGAGGAGCCAATGTTTTGCTTTAACACCGATACATTGTTATATTATGCATGAAGAAAACCTGAATTGTATTGTACTATTGCACTCCTACAAGAACTATTGCTCTGCTTAAACAATTACATGAAGTCTGCCACTTTGGACACAAATGGAATGATAATAACTAACAACCAGCTGAGCAACTTATTTTCTAGAGTGTCATTAAAGACAAGCTAAACTGTTTATATTTGCATAAAGCTGTTGACACATGGTGTGATTCTGGCTATCGATTTTGACTATATAGCCGTGGTTCCCAAACTGTGTGCTGTGGCAACCTGGGGTGCCTTGGGGTACTTGCAAGGGTGCCCTGGGTTTAAGGTTCAGGACCAATTCAAATAATTTATGGTCAATTTAGTAGACAAAACCATTGCTGGTAGTTGCAAATTTTAAACTATGTGGACATAAAAAAGGAAATCCGTTCCCTTAACCTCATAACTGACTCTAAGGGCGGTATTCAATGTGAATACCTGCGAGGTGCAGCGAATCCTTTTTAGGATTCGCTGCACATTCGCCACGTTCCGGAGCCTCGCCGGCTCCGGTATTCAACGAGTCAGGGGGCTCGCTGCCCCTGACCGGCGAATATGAGCTCCTGCGGCGAACGCCGCAGGGAGCCTGAGGACGGTGGCAGGCAGAGAGATGGAAGTCTCTCTGCCTGCCCCAGAGCGTTTGTGGTGGGGAGGTGGGATCATAACGATCGGGTGCAGTGAATATATGAATATCTAATGAGCGGCTCGGCTCCGGCGCCCCCTGCTGGCTGCTGTGTAAAAAAAAAATATATATTTTTTTAAATTAAATATATATTCATGTGCTTACAGCACATGAATATAAATAGCATGCCCCGCCTCAGAATAAAATTCCTGATTTTTTTGACACCAAATGTAAAAAACAAAACACTTTATTTTAAAAGTTCACATTCCACTTCTCCATAAAAAGATAGCGATTGCTACTTGGTGAATCATGGCGAAAAAAACCTTCAAATGTATTCGCCATCTGGTCATTGAATAGGGTGATTCACCTTTTTAGTCAAAAATTTGCCAAACAGCATAAATTCGCCATAAAAACCTGGCGAATCAGGCTCATTGAATACCGCCCTAAAGGTGCACACACACGGGGGCGATTTAGTGCAAAATCGCGGGGAAATATGGTCGCTGAGCGACCATATTGCCCGCAATGGGAGTGTGCACCGGCGATATATCGCCGTGTGCGCGCTCCCGTTTTTGCCCCTGTGGTGATGATCGCTGGTCGCAGGAACATGCTCCTGCAACCAGCTGATTTCCACTGCCGGGCTCCCCCGGCAGTTTCTTTTTCATCAGCGACCATCTCTGGTCGCTGATTTAAAGGAGAAACTGAGCAATATATTGCTCAGCCATATATTGCTCAGCCATATATGGGTGAGCAATATATCTCCCCCGTGTGTACACAGCATAAGAATGACATATAAACACAACTTATGTCATTTTATATTTACTTTAGAATTTATTTCTAACAACATTTTGGCCTAGAAGTGCCGTGAAGCGAATCTGATACTTTAGGGTGCCGATATTCAAAATAGTTTGGGAAGCGCTGCTATATAGTCAAAATCTAATAGAAAGTATGAATCGCACAGTGTTTAGCCTGATGCCATGCCGATTCACTGCCGAATTAGCATGGCATGTGCTCCCCCTGTAGTCTATTAATCAAATAGAAAAACGGAGTGTGCAGGAAAGTCTGTCTTGACTATTTAGCCTGTACAATGTTTTTGGCCTAGGCTCAAATTGCAAGATAGTTTAAAGCCCCGTATACATGGGGTGACTCCGGCATCCGTGCTGAGCGTCGTGCTAAGCACAGATCGCTCAGCACACATAGCGGCATACAAGCGATGCACCCACCATGTGTGCTGAGAGATCTGTGCTGACCGGGTAGTTTTACCTATTATTTACAACTTATAAGCAAAAGCCCGCAATCTAGTTAATTCAGAAAGTCGCTGCCTAGACAGAAACAAAAACTCCCCTTGCAAAACAGAACTATTGAACAGTTTATTCATCTGCGCCAGTCTAGAGCTTCCACGGTACTCTTTACTTAGCAAGGCGGCCATCGCGGGCATTGAATGCACTAAAAAATCGGGTGCGACGCGATGCCCGCGATTTCCCATAGGGAACAATGTTAAATGTCTCAATTGACCCGATTTTCCTGTTCAATGCCTCAATTGACCCGATTTTTCCATAGGAAACAATGTTAAATGGCCCACAGAGGCCAAATAGGCACCCTGAAGTGTGAAATGGCCCCCACAATTGTTAACGCCACCCCACGATCAACGTGAACCCGAAGCGTGACGACCTTTTCATACCCCCACTATCCACGTCGGAGTGGAGTTGAGAATAGAATAGTGTGGCGAGCGCAGCGGATACCTGTGAAGCCCGCGAAGGGACACGTTTACCTGTGAAGGTATCCGCGTCCCCTCGCGGGGCACGCTGTGCTCGGCACGCTTCGGGCTCGGTGGCTCGCTGTGCTTGCCACACTATTCTATTCTCAACTCCACGCCGACGTGGATAGTGGGGGTATGAAAAGGTCGTAGGACGCGTACCGCTGCGCTCGCCACGCTTCGGGTTGACGTTGATCGTGGGGTGGCGTTAAAAATTGTGGGGGCCATTTCACACTTCAGGGTGGCTATTTGGCCTCTGTGGGCCATTTAACATTGTTTCCTATGGAAAAATCGGGTCAATTGAGGCATTGAACATGAAAATCGGGTCAATTGAGACATTTAACATTGTTCCCTATGGGAAATCGCGGGCATCGCGTCGGTCGCGTCGCACCCGATTTTTAGTGCATTCAATGCCCGCGATGCCCGAGATTTTTTTACCTGCGATGCCCACGATCAAAATCGTGGGCGCCGTGCTAGGTAAAGAGTACCGCTTCCACTAATAGGCTCATGAACCAGGCTGGAAGTGGTCATTGCTGATGTCAGAAACCCACCTGAAAAATGTCTGGGAATGCCTGCGCTTTAACAAAAGAAGCCAGGTTCCTGTCAATCAAACTGCGGCTACTCCCTGACTTCTATGCAAGCAGATATGTATTCACTAATTGCTGTCACGCATGCACAATGCAAACGCTGCACACATGCCTCTGATCAGCAATCCATAATGCTGATATTCATGGAGCAACTACCCCACCCCCCAACACTGCGGGACACTGCTGCCCATGGGTGGGACAGAGGGCCGTCCCAAAGAAACATGTCCCATGGAAATCGGGACAGTTGGGCGGTATATCAAAATGTAAGAGCTGATAGCCAATAAGGTGCGGTTTTTGAGATCCAAGTAAAACCGAGTGAATCCAAACCACACTCTAGCATTAAGTGATACACACTGTAATGGCTTGGTAATTACTGCGGCCCACCAGTCCTGTTTACCTGTTATTTGATAGTTAATAGTTTCATAGACTTACAAACCACTAGTTTGACTACATAAAGGCCAGGGAATGAATGCCGCCTACAATTCTAATCACCTGTTATATGATACATAAAAGCTTCATAGAACACACTAAGTAATATACACTGTACAGATGCAGGCCAGGAAATGTATACTTCCTACAAAGCCCACAAATGCTTAATAGTTTCATAGACTTAGAAAAACACCATCCAGTCTGTAAAAACACAATATTTTGTACCCTGTGGTATAGCATATTTTTTTACCATCAAATTTAAAATTCACGGAAAATGACCTACAAGTGCATAATACCACATGAGTCTGACACTCTAAAGCACACTATGGGCGGGATTCTCTTATATTCGCGGCAAATCTGTTTATTTACCGCGGGTTTTTCGGCACATTTACGCGCCGTTAGACTTCCTCACTTCTCCATATTCTCTAACTTTTCAGCTACCGCAATCTGTTTGCGGTAACTGACCCCTCTGCGATCCCCAGCTTCGGTGTCTAGTGCGCATGCACCCGCTGTGTGCTGAGCGGACATGCGTACTAGCACCTTCCGGATGCTGAGTAGCACAGTGATTTAAGTGTGCGCGTCTGTCTGACAGGGCGGGTATACTATATATATATATATATATATATATATATATATATATATATATATATATTATATATATATAGCAATGCGGTCCGGCACTCACTCCAAATGGTCAGCTGCCCCAGTGCCCATACAAACAATGGGGTACTTGAAAGGAAGAGACTGGCACTCGAGGGTCTTTGTAAAAAAGCAGTGTATTCACAGGTAAAACATACAACGTTTCGGGGCTGCGCCCCTTTGTCAAGGTGTATGTTACCACATACACCTTGACAAAGGGGCGCAGCCCCGAAACGTTGGATGTTTTACCTGTGAATACACTGCTTTTTTACAAAGACCCTCGAGTGCCAGTCTCTTCCTTTCAAGTATATATATATATATATATATATATAAGGAGAAGACCGGAAACAAGCACTATAATATGTGTAGATATCTACGCTGGGTGCCCCCACTAGAATAGCATAAACATGTTTTGGAGGAGATGCCGCACTCTCAGCAATAAATAAGAGACCGTAAAAGCAGGTATTTTAGGCTACATGTATATCTATATATATATATATATATTTAATTATGGGTTCATAAAATAAAATAAAAATATACCTCTCACACCTCATGAGGCACATCGTTCCCCAAGAGAGGTGATGAGATTTATCACTGCACTAGGCCATATCATAGTGACCCCCTTTTTAGTTTCAGGCATTTACATACATATATTAAATAGTCTAGCATAAAGTAGTCGATGCCCTTCCTCGATACAACCCTTAGTGCAAACCCCTCCACTGGATATCCTACCACAGTGCACCCCGAAATTGGACATGGATATCCAACCCAGCCCCCTCCTTATTTACTTATTTCAGTGTATGTAGCATATCACTTAAGCCACTTAGAGTCCTGTAATCCCCCATTAGAGTATAGTTATTGGGGCCTATCCCCCAGTACATATTTACAGACCACATACAGTAATGTCCACCCCCCATGCACTATACACTTCACATTATAAGAGGTCCCCCCTTTTTTATTGTTTTTTTCTATTTTCTATTTTTTATTTTTTTTTATTTATTATTTTTTATTTTATATTTTATTTATTTTTTATTTTATATTGTATATTTTTATTATTAGAATAACCCCTTATCACACAATTAAGGAGAAAGTCTCTCACATATTTCTGTGGAGTACCATACACATTGGAGAGTACATATTGGGGTACCATCCTATAACCCATTCAAAAGGCCCCCATACACTAGCCGATTTTGGTCAGATTTCAGCCAGATCAGTCGGATCTGGCCGAAATCGGACCAAAATCGGCTAGTTTTGATGTCCCCTCAGATCCGATGCGCGGTCCCGTGCGCATCGGATCTGCGTCGGGTGGTCGGACCTGCTGCACGTCCGACCACCCGACTTGGGACCTAGTGGGGCGGTGGAGGGAGCAGGGGGGGCTGGGGACGCTGCGGGGGACACGTCTGTGTCCCCCGCTGCTGGGGACAGCGTCTGTGCGGCGAGAAGGTAGAGGGAGCAGGGGGGGCTGGAGACGCTGCGGGGGACACAGGCTGCATAGAGCCGGGCAGGGGGAGCCGGCCGGGAGCTGTCAGTAATGAATAAAAAAAAAAGCCCATACAATGAATGGGCGGCCTGTGATTGGCTGAGCGCTCTCTCAGCCAGTCAGCAATTGGCTGAGAGAGCGCTCAGCAGCCAATCACAGGCTGCCCATTCATTGTATGGGCTTTTTTTTTTATTCATTACTGACAGCTCCCGGCCGGCTCCCCCTGCCCGGCTCTATGCAGCCTGTGTCCCCCGCAGCGTCTCCAGCCCCCCCTGCTTCCTCTACCTTCTCGCCGCACAGACGCTGTCCCCAGCAGCGGGGGACACAGACGTGTCCCCCGCAGCGTCTCCAGCCCCCCCTGCTCCCTCTACCTTCTCGCCGCAAAGACGCTGTCCCCCGCAGCGTCCCCAGCAGCGGGGGACACAGATGTGTCCCCCGCAGCGTCCCCAGCCCCCCTGCTCCCACCAGCTCTCACCTCTTAGCCCCCCCCCCCCCCCCCTGCTCCCCGGGTTTTTTACATGTGATAAATCGAGACGATTTATCACATGTAAAAAATGGCACATCAAGTGCCAATCTAATCAAGCTCCCCCGGGGAGCAGCCGGGGAAGCTCAGGGGGAAGTCGGGGGCGACTTGTCCTAAGGACAAGTCGCCCTAGTGTATGGGGGCCTAAACACAGATTATTTTTCACTATGGGTCCCTATCATAATTATAGCACTCACTTTTTTCACTACATCACCATTGCCACACTTTCACAACATTGTATCTTAATAAATCTTCTCTAAAGGCCCCCATACACTATGCGATTTTCGGCCGATTTCACCCGATTTCGGCCCTTTGGGACGATAAATCGGGTGAAATCGGCCGAAAATCGCATGTGTTTGACATCTGATCTGATCTGATGCGCGGTCCCGTGCGCATCAGATCGGATCAGGGCGTCGGACCTGCTGCACATAAGATGTATCGGAATCTGACCCATCATGGGCACATCGTGGGTGCTTTTTAGCACCCACGATGTTTCAGATCCGATATATCATTATGTACAGCTCCAGGTACCTCCTTCCGTGCGGCTGTCCTCCAACCCGGCGCAGCAGCAGAAACACGTCACTGGGGGCAGGCACAACGGGAGCCATAGCAGCAGCAACAGGTGCACTCAGCGTGACAGGTCGTCCTATCGACGCTCACAGTACATTGACATTCTCTGGAGCTCAGCCTGAGCTCCGTCCTCCCTGCCCGGCAGAGACAGAGCATTCCTGGAACTAGTCTCTACCATTCCTGTAGGTAGGAGGGAGGGAGGGAGGAAGCAGCAGAATATTTGTGCTTAGAACGGGACTCCCCCTCCCCTCTGCTCAGTGCTGGAGGTAACGGTGTGGCCAGCAGAGCCCGACCCCCCCCCCCCCCCCTTCCCTCTCCCCTGCTGCTGGAGGTCGGTCAGTGTCCGTGCAGGCAGAAGAGCCCAACACCCTCCCCTCTCCCCTGCTGTAATTACACAGGCATATCCCTATTAGCTGTCTGACAGGCAGCAGCATGGACTGTCCTGTGACACTGTACCCAGTGGGATAGGTGGCAGGACAAACACTGCCCCAGTTTACCTGTGCCAGTGTCACATTGGAGCAGTGCTGGACTGGCAGTACTACCCAGTGCCAGCCTGCATTGTCTCAGTGTCTCTGGGGCAGATATATTATAGTGGTGCTTATCGCACCACTATAATACTTCCTGCTTCGCCTCATTAGCGAGGCAAAGCAGGAGGGGAGACCAACAAGATGTATTAACATCTTGTCTGCAAAAGCGGGGGAGCGCTAACTCCCCCCTCCGGCGATGTCCCCTCTTGGAGATAGCGCATCAGTTTACACTGATGCGCTGTCTCCTGTCCCCCGGCCGGCTGGACTGGGCATGCTCGGGATCTCACTACTTGCAAGATCCCCAGCACAGCCCAGAGCCAACAGCAGGGACATCGCTGTCCCTGCTGTTGAGATAGGGCTACGCCAGCCTGCTGCTGGCGCAAAACCAGCAGCGGGCTGAATGGTCAGCAGTGCTGACCGTTCATACATTCAGCCTGCTATCATTTAGATAGCAGCGCCGATATGAACAGAGGCGCATAGCGCCCTTGTCATTTACCGCATGCTGGCTCCTGAATACAATGGGGAGAAGCGGTTTCAGTGCACATAACATGCGCTGATACCCCTTCTCCCTCATATCGATCTTTAATACATCTGCCCCTCTGTACCCAGTGTGCTAGGTGCCAGTCTGCATTGTCCCAGGGACGCTTTAAGGCCCCCATACACTATGCGATTTTGGACCGATTCCACGCGATTTCGGCACTTGGGCCGATAAACCACGTGAAATCGGCTCAAAATCGCATGTGCGCATCGGACATGCTCATCGTACCGGATCAGGCAGTCGGACGTGCAGCATGTGTGATCATGTCCGACCTCCTGCTGTGGGCGGGCAGCGGCGGCTCTTAAATGAGTGGCCGGCGGGTTGCGGCCACGGCAGTGATCATCAGTGTGCTGTGTGCAGCGGGCGGGCAGCAGCGGCAATTACAACTTTAAAATAATGTGTCCATTGACTGTCCGTCTTCTGATTGGCTGAGATAGAGCACTCTCAGCCAATTAGCGGCCTCCGGAGGGAGGCCGCTGATTGGCTAAGAGTGCTCTATCTCAGCCAATCAAAAGCCGGACAGTCATTCGACACATTATTTTAAATTTGTAATAGCCGCCACTGCAGCGGTGCACACTGATGATCATTTGAGATCCGCCGCAGCCCGCCCCCACTGCTCCTCACAGGAACCGCTGCTGCCCCCTGCCTGCTCCTCACCGGCACCGCTGCTGCCCGCCCCACTGCTTCTCACCGCCCTGCAGCTCCCCGTTTTTTTTTTACATGTGATAAATCGCATGCGATTTATCACATGTAGAAAATTGCACATCAAGGGCAAAATTGTATGTGAGCCTCCCGGGGAGCTGTCGGGCAGCTCGCAGGAGAATTGGGTCCGAATTGTCCTTAGGACAAGTCGGCCTAATGTATGGGGGCCTTTAGCCAGTGTGCTTGGTGCCAGCCTGCAATGTCCCATAGACGCTTTAGCCAGTGTGCTAGGTGTCAGCCTGCATTGTCTCAGTGGCACATCCAAATTTGCATCAGATAAATCACATGTGATTTATCTGACGCAAATTGGATGTAAAGAATGGCACATCTAGTGTCAAATTGTATGTAGGCCTCCTGGGAAGCAGCCGGGGAAATTCAAGGGAAATCAGATGCAATTTTACAGGTAAAGGCCCCCATACATTAGGCCGACTTGTCCTAGGGACAAGTCGGACCCAATTTACCTGCGAGCCGCCCGGCAGCTCCCCGGGAGGCTCACATACAATTTGGCACTTGATGTGCCATTTTTACATGGGATAAATCGCATGCGATTTATCCCATGTAAAAAAAAACCCGGGGAGCTGCAGGGCGGTGAGCAGTAGTGGGGGCGGGCAGCGGCAGTAGTGGGGACGGGCAGCGGTGGTGGGGACGGCCAGCGGTGGTGGGGGCGGCCAGCGGCGGCGGTGGGGGGGGTCAGCGGCAGCAGGGACGGGCGGCGTTTGCGGTGAGCGCAGTGTACTTACACATAGCAGCAGCGGCGGGGACGGGACGCGCAGTGGCGGCTATTATATTTTTAAAATACTTGTCAAATGACCGGCCGCTCTCTGATTGGCTGAGAGCTCTCCGGCCAATCAGAGAGCGGCCGGTCATTTGACAAGTATTTTAAAAATATAATAGCCGCCACTGCGCGTCCCGTCCCCGCCGCTGCTGCTATGTGTAAGTACACTGCGCTCACCGCACACGCCGCCCGTCCCCACCGCCGCTGGCCGCCCCCACCGCCGCTGGCCGCCCCCACTACTCCCCCGGTGTCTGTATGCATATGCCTGTCAGGTGGCAGGCATATGCATACAGGGAGGTCGGACGTGATCGTATGTACAGACCGTCCGACCTCCCTGATCCGGTCCGATGCGCACGGGACCGCGCATCGGATCGGATCAAATGTCACATACCTACGATTTTGGGCCGATTTCATCCGATTATCGGCACAAAGTGCCGAAATCGGATGAAATCGTCCCAAAATCGCATAGTGTATGGGGGCCTTAAGTGTAACCACGGAGACCGTGGAGCGCATACTGTCACTGAACACGCGTTCAGTAATGCGCTCGCAGTCTCCCCAAATAGAATGTGACACACACTGACACGCACAGCGTGATCAGTAAAGCATCCCTTTGTCCAAGCCGGTGTAACCACGGAGACCGTGGAACGCATGCTGCTACGTAGCACGTATCAGTAATGCGCTCCCGACGATGTCACTCAGCTACCCATCAGATAGGAGAGCTACAGCCCCGTGACCAGCACTCAAACAGAGGGCTGACACGCAATCTGGAACGCACAGCATTCCCAGAAGCACGTGCTATTAAGCTAAAATGCTTCATGTTTTACACACCAAGAGCCCAGACTTTCTAGAAGAATTTATAAATGGCCTTACCACGTAAGCCACCCACTTAGTATTGGATAAACTAGCCCTAATAGCCCTAGCATTGCAATGCCTCACAGCCGAAAAACAGGAAGTGAGGTCAGACACGTACTGTTATAAAAAGCCCGACAGGGCAGAGGGGAATTATCTCCCCACGCTGACCGTGACATCTGCACATTGATTCGGGTAGGTTGCGCTCAATTGGTCTTATATACCTATTGTTATTGTACAAACTGTTCACTATATGTATGACATGCATTATTATGATGTGTCTATGGCATGGAACTCTGTATTATACATTGAAGGCATGTACTATGATGATAGGAAACAGTTGTACCAGGCACATACAGACCGTGCATCCCCTTTTTCTTGTTTATCTCCTTCCTTGTATTACCACACTGAACATTTATTGTACTGTATGTAGATGTGAACTGACACATGTATATGGAACATTGGTGAAAAATTGTATTGTAACCTATTGTATTGAAGTGCTATTGTAGTATCCAGCCAGCAAGCATTTATACCTAGCCTGATGCTGTGTACCACTATATGTATACATCTGTTATATAATCTAGCCAGCAAACATTTTTCATTAAGCCTGGCTTTATGTATCACCATATGTACCCTGCTGTAACACTATCTAGCCAGCAAACATTGACTAGCCAGTGTCTAGCCAGTAAGTAATTCCATAGAATGTCACCCTCAGTGCCTGAGGTAGGACACAAACTTTGTTTCATGTTTTGAAACCTTTTTTTTGAACATATTTGTGTGTATTTCATGTGGTTGATGTGTTTAAACAGCATAAATGCAAGATACTTCAAAATACATAATTGAAATATAAAAATATTGCGAAGTACGGAATAATCCATTATCGAAAATTCTCCTGGTCCCGAGCATTTTGAATAAGGGATACTTAACCTGTATCTCACCACTCTTGGTTTAACAAAAGGGTATTAGCAGATTTCTTTCAATGAAGCTGCTAAAGCAAAAAACAGCCTTCTCTATCCAAGAGGGATTATTTCAGTATAAAATTATGCAATTTTCTTCACATGGTGCCCCAACAAACTTCCAAAGAGCTTTACACAAGTTGCTGCGGCCTGAGGCGTAGCTAGGGTAGAGCCGGCGGAGCACCAGCTCCGGGCGCCGACATGTCACCTGGCACCGGAGCTCTGCCACCAGCTCCCCACTGTGCCTGTGTAATACCCCTGTGATGGGGCATCACGGCAAGTGACTTTGGTTGATGGCTCCACAGTAGGGGGGGGGGGCGGAACAAGGAGCCCACATTGGCCATGAAGAGGAGAAGTTCCTGGTCCCTGGAGAGGAAGAGGAAGCACGGGGTCGGGGGTCAGCGCAAAGAGGAGGAGGAGAGTGAAGCTGCGTGGCGAGGGGCAGGAGGAGGAAGAGCAGCAGCGTGGCCAGCAGTGCGTGGGAGCAGAGCATGGGAGCAGAGCAGAGAGTGGGACGGAGCAGAGATTGACAGCTCCAGTCCCCGACACCCGACAGCAGCGCCCGATACCCGGCAGCCGCATCACCGCACCAGTCCACGGCACCTGGCATCATCAGACCGCAGCACCAGGCGCCACCTGGCCGCAAGTCCTGGTGGCCACAGGAGAGAAGGAGAGCCCAGGCCCTGCACCCAGCCTATGTACCCAGCACCTGGCTGGCCGCAGTACCCAGTGTTGCCCAGGCACAGCAATCCGCGTGCCTAGCAACAGCCAGAGCGGCAGGGAGCCAGAACCTACCTGGCCACAGCAACTGACCCCCCACATCAGGCAGCGACCAGTGACGGCCCCCAGCATCCGGTGGCACAGAATCGGAAGGTCTGGAACCAGACCACCCCAGACACCAGCCCAGGGCACGTGAGTTGGCTAGTGTGGCTCTATCTCCAAGGGTACCCAGAAGAACAGGCAGGACTAATCCCTGACCCCCATCTGTGCTATTACATTATTTTTCAGGTGCTTTTTATTTTCACTTTCATTTTTCTTTCTTCTTTCTCCTTTTTAACTTTCATTCAATCTAATAGCGCTCATTTTCACCCTCATTTTTTATCGCATTATTTATTGAGCAGCTTTATTCTATTAGTAGCGCAGTGTTAACCCCGTGCAAGTCTGTGGGGACAGTTAAAACCCGGCGAGCGCTCTCACTGCGCCGGTTTGGGACGCCGGAGGCAGAGATGCGGCGCCATGACGATGGGGGGGGGGGAGGGGGCATGCGAAACATGCCCTTGCTCCGGGCACCGTGGAACCAAGCTACACCACTGGCTGCGGCATATTTAGACAACATTGTCTTGTTTAGCTCTGACCTGAAATCACACATACTGTATTGAGAGTAGAGGCAGTGTTAAGGTCTCTATGGGCATGCGGGTTTACCATCAACCTTGGGAAATGTGCCTCCGGGATGGTGGAAGCAAAATATTTGGGGTACATTGTAGACAGAGGCAGTGGCATCAATAGGGTGACACCAAATAGAGTCGCACTCACACCCGCATCCGCTCTGCAGTAGGCAAGCGGTGTAGTCAACCTAGTTATATATTAATGTAGTGCTATTTTATCTCTATTTCTTATTGATTTCAATAGGACAAGGCGCCCATTTTGAAGGCGTTTTTGTCTCCAGTTCTGAAGAGGGTCATTTTTTTATTTAATATTAAGCTCAAATAGAAGAAAGGCCAGTTCTCTGCTACATATAAATACTATTAAGGATAGGCAAGCGCATAGGGTGTGCCTGACACCCCCATCACCAGGGCCAACACTCTCCCTGAGGCTGTCCTGTTGCTGTCTGTACTGCGCCTTTCACACTGTCTGACAGGTAGCAGCTGCAGCAGCTAGAAGCTCCTCTCCCCCCCCCCCCCCTGTGACAGATGATGCTGAAAAGGGGGTGGAGCTACCTGCAGCAGAGGGAGCAGAGCTACAAGTGGCAGAGGGGGCAGAGTTACCCACAGACAGCAGCGTAACTATAGCACCGCAGCCCCCGCCACCGCGGGGGGGGGGCGCTGTGCATGTGGGGGCGCTGGGGGCTGCGGTGCTATAGTTACACCCCCCCCCCCCCCCCCAATCCCTCGCAGACTTACCTATCGCGCTGGTCCCGGCGGCTCCGTTCTTCTGCTGAGGACCACCACAAAATGGCCACCCCCATATAGCAAGCAGTTCTCTGAAACTGTCTGCTGTATGGGGGCGGCCATTTTGTGGTGGTCCTCAGCAGAAGAAGAACGGAGCCGCCGGGACCAGCGCGATAGGTAAGGCTGCAGGGGATTGGGGGGGGGGGGGGGGTTTGCATGGGCGGCGGGGGATTGGGGGTGCTTGGCGGGGCGGCGGCGGGGGGGGGCGCCCAAAACTTAGTTACGCCACTGCCCACAGAGTAGGAGATCCACAGAGATGATGAGTATTATGTATATGGAATTACGGGGGAGGGGTAATCATGTATATGGCACTACAGGGGGAGGGGTAATTATGTATATGGCACTAAAGGGGGCATTATGAATATTCACTATGGAGGGCATTATGTAAATGGGCCTATGGGGTTCAGTAAGTAAATGTCACTATTGGGGGCATTATGTATATTGCACTATGGGGGGCAATATTTATATGGCACTATGGATGGCATTATGTAAATGGCACTAGTGGTGGGCACTATGTACATGGCACTATGGGGGGACATTATTTATATGGCACTATGGGGGGCTCCATATATATATATATATATATGGCATGGCCATGGGAGGGGGGGGGGGGTTTACACTATATAATTACATAAATAAATAATAAAGTATATTATTACACTTTACAATAAATCTAAAATCAATAAATCTGTCTGCTGGCAGCGAATGAAACTACATATAATTATTTTTCACACATACAGAAACACAGAGGCAATCACACATACAGAAACACACAGAGACTAGCTTTCAAAGCTTTTACTTCGAACGGGCATAGCTAGTATGTGTATATATGCTGTATATACAGTATATATATTTTTGTCCCTCTGTAGGCAGAATGTACCAAGCACGGTACACCAGCCACCCATTGCGCCAATACTAAAAGCATATGTACTAACCTAAGCGATTAGTAACGCAAAGGGAAGGTATCCCCATAAGAGCTGCCTTCTGCAGTGCACTCCGGTGCCTAAAGGGAGGAGGCCCAGTAGAGGGCCGGGTGACACCATGAGGCACTACACTGGGTGACACCAACCCTAGTGACACCCCTGGGCAAAGGACAAGTTAAACCTCAGCCTAGTAAGGTCGAAGCAGTTGTCACTTGGCCTAAACCCAAATGTAAGTCACAACTTAGGACATTTCTTGGTCTGGTGGAATATTACAGCAGGTTTGTTCATGATTTTGCCACTAGAGCGGCTTCACTAACTACTGTAAATGTCTTAAAAAACAGTCCCCAGACAACTGCTTGGATTTAGGACAAGCTTTGTGCACTGAGCCTGTCTTGCAAGCTCCTAAACTGAGTAAATCCCAACTGCTCCTTTTTAGTTACAATAATTTAAATCGCCATACACAGGGGGAGATTCTCTAAAGCTTACCGCAGCGGTCCGAGGTCCTTCTCCTCCCCGAACACTGCACCGCATATTCTGTGTGCAACCGTCGGTGGGGGAGCGGTCTCTGCACTTACGCATCCTGAAGTGTTTCTCTGTGCGCGCGCCTCCCCATTCATTAGCATAGGGCAGACGCGCACATCACATTCTCTGTGCCATGCTGCGGTATTCCCCACGGCTTATTTATTCGCCTCCTCACACTGGCGAAGAGGTACTTTAGGGCTGCTGAATATTGTGCAATCCTGGAACTGTGTCATTTCTTTTATTTGTTATCCTCTATGAGGCATTTCTTATATAGGTTTATTAAAGTTGTATTTCTTTATTTTTAAGTGTTGTACTAATTGTTTGCTCAGGTCTTTTTTTGAATCTTTGGGGAACGATGTGCCTCATGAGGTGTGAGAGGTATATTTTTATTTTATTTTATGAACCCATAATTAAATATATATAGATATACATGTAGCCTAAAATACCTGCTTTTACGGTCTCTTATTTATTGCTGAGAGTGTGGCACCTCCTCCAAAACATGTTTATGCTATTCTAGTGGGGGCACCCAGCGTAGATATCTACACATATTATAGTGCTTGTTGCCGGTCTTCTCCTTACATACATACACACATACATACATACATACACACATACATACATAGAAAGAAACAGGCTGGCACTCGAGGGTCTTTGCAAAAAATCAGTGTATTCACAGCAGGTGAAATCCAACGTTTCGGGGCTGCGCCCCTTAAAAGGGGCGCAGCCCCGAAACGTTGGATTTCACCTGCTGTGAATACACTGATTTTTTGCAAAGACCCTCGAGTGCCAGCCTGTTTCTTTCTACATTACCCCCATTTGATGGGCACCGGGGCAGTTGTTCCAGAGGAGTGAGTGCCGGACCGCATTGTTGTATATATATATATGTATGTATGTATAGCATATGTATAGTAGAGCACTACTCTAAGACCCCGCCGCTAATGGGAGTCTAATGTAAAGGATGAAAAAGAGAAGGTGTAGAGGTGCGCTCTGGAAGTGGTTTCACCAGTCCACAAATTGTAAAAGTAAATACAAAATATTTATTTAACACAATAAAATAATTTAAAATACATTTGTTTGTAATCGTTTTACAGAAATTTTCGGTGGATCATTGTAGTCCAATACAAGATTTCGACCATAGGTGCAGATTGATCATAAGAGAAACCCTACGCGTTTCGTCCCCTAGGGACTTCTTCAGGGGTAGTACACCAAGATCTAAAAGGTGGTGAAACAATGCCGTAAATAATTAAAAAATAAATGAAATTTCGGAAAAGGTTCGAAAATATTTTCCGGACCTCAGAAGCGGGAGGAAGGAACATATGAGGGAAACAAGAAGAGAGAGAGGAGGGGGTGGGTAGTTCTACACGTGGAACTATAGAGGAAATAATTTCCAGGTCCACCTCAGTGCAAAAAAAAAGTATGAAATGAACATACCAATGGACTTTTACACCTTGATAAGGTGCAGATATTTTGGGAACACACTCTTGGGTGTGTACTTGGGGTAGTGTGGTCACCGCTGTTGCTCTAACAACCCCGTGAGGCTCCACTTAATGTATAGTGTAACGATTTCTGAAAGCCAATACAATACTAATGAATGGGTTGATCACCTGGATTCATAGGAACCAATAAAAATACTGATGCGCCAATTCATCACACCAACTTATAGTCACAACCAAATTCACATCCCGTATGTTGTAACAATACAATCCCTTCCAGAGTTTCTATATTATTGTCGTATCAAGAACAGGGCAAGTGATGGGAATATCCTAGTTGGTTGGAGTGTGTTCTGCTGCCGTAAACATGTAACATGATAGGGTACAGTCCCATAACATTCAGGCAGGGCACAGTTGTATAAATACATACCAAAACAGGGGGTGCAATATAACACCTCTCCAACTGATGCCTTTTTCAACTCTGCAATCGGTTCTAAATGGTAATAAATACCGGTCTGTTATGAAGTTGTTCAATATTACAAATGGATGCATAAAGTGATACAAAGCGTCAAGTTGGATGGGTTGAGATAAATAGACTTTTGCGATATTTTTCGCAAAAACGGCCGAAATCGCATTTTTTTCCATTTTCGCATATTTAATGAGCTGCGAAAATGTGAAAAAAGTGCGATTTTTGCCAACAAGTTGGACACACTGGAAATGCGATGGCTGCTTTTCGCAGCACATCGCATCCAGATGTTTTCACATGAAAAAGTATACAAATCGCATATTTAATGGTATGCGATTTGTATAAAGGGTACTCTTTACCTAGCACGGCGCCCATCGCGGGCATTGAATGCACTAAAAAATCGGGTGCGACGCGATGCCCGCGATTTCCCATAGGGAACAATGTCAGGGCCGAAACTGTATTCTGAAATGAATTATATATTTATAAATGATCCCTCTAGAAACTATATGAACCTGAAAACAGGGACAGTGCGCGCCGAGGGGGCACGCTAAAAATTTAGGGCATGTTTTTTTTTGGGGGGGGGGGGAGAAGTGGTGTGGTCACATAGTGGTATCAATTCACATTATAGCACACACCGTAATGCCCAGTACACATTACAGCACACACCGTAATGCCCAGAGCACATAACACCACAAACCGTAATGCCCCCCCAGTACACATTATAAGCAATGGTTAATTGCTGCTGCCACTGGATAGAACACTGTCCCTGAATGATACACAATGTGCCACACACGGCAATGTCCAATATGTCACAAACATACCTCCCAACACTGGAGGCAGAGGAGAGGAGGCACGCGCCCAAAATTAGAGCGTTCACCTACTACCATGGTACTCCTGCGAGGCTACATCCCCCATTTTTTCCGCTATGAGGGCATGGTCAGCTCTCTAAGAGCTGTAGCCACATGGGGTGCGGCCATGGAAAATGGAGGTGTGATACACATATGCCCACAATAGTGCAGTGCCAGATACACATGACCCCAAAAGTGCAGTCCGTGATGCCCAATATACCTATGCCGCATACTGTGATGCCCATTATAAATATGATCCGCACCGTGATGCTCCATTATATATATGCCCCACACCTGGATGCTCATTATACATATGCCACACACATGATGTCCATTATACATATGCCCCACAACGTGATGCTCCATTATACATATGCCGCACACCGTGATGCCCATTATACATATGCCGCACACCGTGATGCCCATTATACATATGCCGCACACTGTGATGCCCATTATACATATGCCGCACACTGTGATGCCCATTATACATGACACACACTGTGATGCTCCATTATACATATGCCACACACCGTGATGCCCATTATACATATGACGCACACTGTGATGCCCATTATACATGACACACACCGTGATGCTCCATTAAACTTATGTCACACACATGATGCCCATTATACATATGCCACACACCTTGATGCTCCTTATTAATGAGCATCAAGGTGTGGGGCATATGTATAATGGGCATCATGTGTGTGGCATATGACATGTTTAATGACTCATTAAACTTTAATGAGTCATTAAACATTTGCCACAGTGCACACATGATATCCATTATACATCAGTAGGTATGCAGGCTGGAGTCAGACACAGTTTAAAAATGAAACATCGATTACCAGATGCAGGGAGATGATTGGGAGGAGCAGCGGCGTTGACGGCATGTCATGAGGCATGAGGGAAGGAGGAGGAATAAAGCGCGATTTCTAGCGCTAGGGATGGGAAGGCAAGTGCTGCTGTGCTGTGTGCTGTTCCCTCACTTGGCGGCAGGAGGTCAGATAGTGACCTCCTGCCTCTCCGCCGTCGGGAAGTGCGTCATCGCTTGGCGGCAGGAGGTCACTATTTGACCTCCTGCCGCCAAGCGAGGAACCGCTACACAGCGGCAGCCCGGCAGGAGGTAAACTTTACCGTAAAGTAAGCGCCGAGCCACTGAGCACCCGGCGAGCTACCCGTCGCTCGCAAGCGACGGGTTAGCTAACAGACACAGTTACAATACTGCGGGCCAGCAGCGGGACTCGGGCTACATCAGTCCCCGAAACCCCGCTGGCTGTCTCCCAGACCTGACAGCGCCCCCCCCCCCCCTCCAGCGCCCGGTGCGCGTGACCCCCCAGCCCCCCCCTAGTTACGGCCCTGACAATGTTACATTTCTCAATTGACCCGATTTTTCTGTTCAATGCCTCAATTGACCCGATTTTTCCATAGGAAACAATGTTAAATGGCCCACAGAGGGCAAATAGGCACCCTGAAGTGTGAAATGGCCCCCACAATTGTTAACGCCACCCCACGATCAACGTGAACCCGAAGCGTGGCGAGCGCAGCGGTACGCGTCCTACGACCTTTTCATACCCCCACTATCCACGTCTGCGTGGAGTTGAGAATAGAATAGTGTGAGAGCGCAGCAAGCCACCGAGCCCGAAGTGTGGCGAGCGCACGCGGATACCTGTGGGCCGCGTTTACCTGTGAAGGTATCCGCGTGCGCTCGCCAGGCTTCGGGCTCGGTGGCTCGCTGCGCTCGCCACACTATTCTATTCTCAACTCCACGCCGACGTGGATAGTGGGGGTATGAAAAGGTCGTAGGACGCGTACCGCCGCCCCTCGCGGGGCATCCTCTCCGGCAGACGCGCTGCTCCCGGCTGGTACCCGCTCTCGGAGTGAAGAGGCGCAGAGATTTTCATCTTCCGCGCCTTTCCTCCGGATGATTCTATTGGCCGCCTAGCGGCCAATCAGGAGCCGACTTTCTCTGAGAAGAGGCGCGGAAGATGAAACATCTCTGCGCCTCTTCAGTCCGAGAGCGGGTACCAGCCGGAAGCAGCGCGTCTGCCGGATAGGATGCCTATGTCGTCGCCGGGGACCAGGTGAGTAGAATTTCCTTCCTCAGGTACCCCTGTGGACTACTTCGGATCCTGGACCCCGGATTCTTCAGCCCAGGAGCCCCGGAACCAGGACCAAGGCCCCAGAACCGGACTCTTCTGCCCAGGAGCCCCGGAGCCCAGGACCAGCCCCGGAACCAGGACCAAGGCCCCGGAACCAGACTCTTCTGCCCTGGAGCCCCGGAGCCCGGACCCAGGACCCAGGATCCAGGGACCAACCTACGGGCTCAAGGTAGGTAAGTATCAGTGTGTGTGTTATGTGTGTATTAAACTTTTATTTTTCTGGGTGTCAGTGTGTTTTATTTAACTATTTTTTGTACTGTTGAACTACAAGTGCAAGCGGGCCCTTTAATGCCCCGCATGCTGGGACTTGTGGTTCTCCAAGTCCCAGCATGCGGGGTAGGCTTGCTGGGACTCATAGTTCTACAGTAGAAAACAATAGTTTATATTGTTTTTTTTACAGTTTACATCAGCCCGATGCCCACCGCCCAGGGGCATCGGGGACAGCCCCGGACTTTCAGCATGGGCTGGTAAGTCCTGGAGGGGGGGGACCCCTTCATTGGGGGGGTCCCCACTTCCCCAGGACCCCTGCCCATGCTGACCAGCCAGGGGGTTAATGCTTTGGCCGCGGGACTTATATAATAAGTGTCCCCCGGCTGTGGCGGTACCCTGCCGGTTGGGTTGGCTGGTTGGGTCTGGTGCTGGTTCTTAAAATACGGGGGACCCCTAGTCATTTTGTCCCCCGTATTTTGGGAACCAGCGCCGGACCTTGAGCCTGGTAATGGTTTCATTAAATCAAGGGGACCCCTATTTGTCGGGTACCCTGACAATGAGCCTCAATGAGCCCGGGGCTGGTTATGCTCTGGCGGGGGACCCCGCACTGTTTTTTTTTTATTTTAATTTGCGCTTTCCTGCAAACGTGCGATTTTCAGACATGAAAATCGCACATTTTCAGGACTAAAGACATCGCACCACCTCGCACCTATTCGCACTATTTGGCCCGTTTTTCGCATCTCATTAAATATGTGAAAAACGGGCCAATCTTGCGATTTTAAAAAGGGCGAAGTGGTGCGATTAAAAAAAAAATGCGCATTCATGACAAACCATAGAATGTCACCCTGAATTTGAATGCAAAGCAATCATTTTCTTGCACATATTTAGTGCCAGTTAAATATCATGTCCGCAGTAGTGCTGTTACAGATGTCCCCAGTAGTGCTGTTACTACTGGGGACATGATATGTCCCCAGTAGTAACAGCACTACTGCTGTCATTTTCAAACCAAGCCTGTAACTTCACAGGTAGGAGCTGATTGGCCGGTGATAAAAACCAGACACTTTATCACCTCACCGAGCTTAATACATCTGCCCCCTGAGAAACCCCCAGAGATTTACTTTATGAAAGTCTTTGCAGAATCTTAAAGCCCCTGATGGCGTAGGAACTAAAGCAATGGGGTTATTCCAATTACTTTTCCATTCCTCTATGACCCTTCGTTGTAGCATCACCTCCACCTCTCGTTTAATTACTACCCCGGATGGAGTGAAAATATCATGTTATGTGATCTGGGTCATTCCCAGAATGGCAGGAAAATATATATTGGTACTATGCTAATTAAATTCACCATTTCCCGTTTCTGGCTAGGATTAAAGGTGACTTCAATGGGTACCTGGCATTCTTGGTCTTTCTTGACCAAGATTTTAACAGGTTTAATTGGTAAATTTGACTCTTTCCTTCTACCCTCCAGTTGAACCTTGTAACTGACCGGTCCCGCTGTCTCTATGATCTCATAAAGGCCCCGCCACTGAATACAACTTGCTTTCAGTAGTGGGCACAAGCACTAGCACTCTGTCTCTGAGTTTAAAGGACCGGTTGACTGCAGTATCGTCATAACTATGTTTTTGACACTGTTGAGTCATATTCATGTGTACGTTCAAGAGTGGCGCAATCAGCCTTAGACGGCCATACAAGTAGGACACAAATGGAATGATGTTAGGTTCCTGGCATGACTGTTGTTCCCACCCTTCTTTTAAATATATACAAAATCCCTCCAGATTGTCTCCCATAGAGGAATTTAAAGGGACCAGCTAAACCCTGTAGAGGATTGGGGTACCTCTCAAATTGCAACCATCAAATAAGGTTGGAATAGGTCCCAGTCTCACTTTTCCTTAAGGCCCCCATACACTATGCGATTTTGGGCCGATTCCATGCGATTTCGGCACTTGGGCCGATAAATCGCGTGAAATCGTCCCAAAATCACATGTGTTTGACATTTGATCCAATCCGATGCGCGGTCCCGTGCGCATCGGACCGGATCAGGAGGTCGGACGTTCAGCAGGTACGATCATGTCCGACCTCCTGCAGTGGGCTGGGGGGGGAATGAGTGCCCAGCGGGGGATGCCGGTGACAGTGGGGCGGGCGGCGGTGATAATCACCGTGCTCTCACTGTGCAGCTTGCTTGCAGCAGCGTCTCTGGGTGCAGCGGGGGATGCCGGTGACAGTGGGGTGGGCAGCGGTGATAATCCTCATGCTGTCACTCGGCGGGCAGCGGCGGCTATTACATCTTTAAAATAACATGTCAAATGACTATCCGCCTTCTGATTGGCTGAGATAGCGCACTCTCAGCCAATCTCAGCCAATCAGAAGGCGGTTAGTCATTTGACATGTTATTTTAAAGATGTAATAGCCGCCGCTGAGTGACAGCATGAGGATTATCACCGCTGCCAGCCCCACTGTCACTGGCATCCCCGCTGCAAGAAGAGATGCTGCTGCCAGCAAGCTGCACAGTGAGAGCACGGTGATTATCACCGCCGGTGCCCGCCCCACTGTCACCGGCATCCCCCGCGGCACCCAGAGATGCTGCTGCCAGCCCCCACTGCCGCCGCTGCTCACCGGCACCGCCGGTGCCCGCCCCCACCCCCTGCTCCTCACCGCCCGACAGCTCCCTGGTTTATTTTATGTGATAAATCTTATGCGATTTATCACATGTAAAAAATGGCACATCAAGTGCCACATTGTATGTGAGCTTCCCGGGGAGCTGCCGGGCGTCTCGCAGGAGAATTGGGTCCGACTTGTCCCTAGGACAAGTCGGCCTAATGCATGGGGGCCTTTAGACACTGTCCTCTTTATCATCTGTTTAAAGGTCTGATTAAATCATTCTACTAGCATAGATATTTTATAACCTTAGAGACAAAAGGAGTAAGTTGGTCCGTTAAGAAATCTTTTGGCATTCCCAGGTGGTTATCCTTTGTAAGAAACTCTCAAGCAATAGTTCCAGACAAGGGCATAACAACCATAGGTGCAGGGGGTGCAGCTGCTAGGGTGCCCAGAGCTCAGAGTGGCCCTATTAGCCTGTCAAAGTATCATGTGCTATATACATTTTTCAGTATAAGATGATAATTAGGGCCCTTACAAAATTTTGCTATGGGGCCCACATGTATGTAGTTACACCACTGGTTCCAGCTTTTATATTACCCAGTGGTATAGCCTCCTATCTGGTAGCATAAACCACTACCACTAATATGCAATGATGCCCTCTAGCAGATTTTTCCACCGGCCATAATCAGATAAATACCAATTCTCTCAAAAGGCACAGCAATTATAGGGAGGGGTACCAGGGGAACCCTAAACACTAGCAAAGGTGTTGTCTTCTGAAACACTGCATTCCTGACAATAACCCTTTTCTGCTGCATGGATGCGTTGGAAAAAGAGGTACTCTTTACCTAGAACGGCGCCCATCGCGACCATCGTATGCACTAAAAAACGGGTGCGATGCGATGCCCGCGATGGCCGTGATTTCCCATAGGGATCAATGTTAAAAGTCAGATTGGACGCGATTTTAGTGTTCAATGCCTCAATGCCCGCGATTTTTCCATAGCCGCCGCTGAGTGACAGCATGAGGATTATCACCGCTGCCAGCCCCACTGTCACTGGCATCCCCGCTGCAAGAAGAGATGCTGCTGCCAGCAAGCTGCACAGTGAGAGCACGGTGATTATCACCGCCGGTGCCCGCCCCACTGTCACCGGCATCCCCCGCGGCACCCAGAGATGCTGCTGCCAGCCCCCACTGCCGCCGCTGCTCACCGGCACCGCCGGTGCCCGCCCCCACCCCCTGCTCCTCACCGCCCGACAGCTCCCTGGTTTATTTTATGTGATAAATCTTATGCGATTTATCACATGTAAAAAATGGCACATCAAGTGCCACATTGTATGTGAGCTTCCCGGGGAGCTGCCGGGCGTCTCGCAGGAGAATTGGGTCCGACTTGTCCCTAGGACAAGTCGGCCTAATGCATGGGGGCCTTTAGACACTGTCCTCTTTATCATCTGTTTAAAGGTCTGATTAAATCATTCTACTAGCATAGATATTTTATAACCTTAGAGACAAAAGGAGTAAGTTGGTCCGTTAAGAAATCTTTTGGCATTCCCAGGTGGTTATCCTTTGTAAGAAACTCTCAAGCAATAGTTCCAGACAAGGGCATAACAACCATAGGTGCAGGGGGTGCAGCTGCTAGGGTGCCCAGAGCTCAGAGTGGCCCTATTAGCCTGTCAAAGTATCATGTGCTGTATACATTTTTCAGTATAAGATGATAATTAGGGGCCCTTACAAAATTTTGCTATGGGGCCCACATGTATGTAGTTACACCACTGGTTCCAGCTTTTATATTACCCAGTGGTATAGCCTCCTATCTGGTAGCATAAACCACTACCACTAATATGCAATGATGCCCTCTAGCAGATTTTTCCACCGGCCATAATCAGATAAATACCAATTCTCTCAAAAGGCACAGCAATTATAGGGAGGGGTACCAGGGGAACCCTAAACACTAGCAAAGGTGTTGTCTTCTGAAACACTGCATTCCTGACAATAACCCTTTTCTGCTGCATGGATGCGTTGGAAAAAGAGGTACTCTTTACCTAGAACGGCGCCCATCGCGACCATCGCGACCATCGTATGCACTAAAAAACGGGTGCGATGCGATGCCCGCGATGGCCGCGATTTCCCATAGGGATCAATGTTAAAAGTCAGATTGGACGCGATTTTAGTGTTCAATGCCTCAATGCCCGCGATTTTTCCATAGGAAACCATGTTAAATGGGCCACAGAGCCCAAATAGTCACCCTAAAGTCTGAAATGGCCCCCACAATTGTTAACGCCACCCCACGATCAACGTGAACCCGAAGCGTGGCGAGCGCAGCGAGCCCGCGAGGGGCGGCGGTACGCGTCCTCCGACCTTTTCATACCCCCACTATCCACGTCGGCGTGGAGTTGAGAATAGAATAGTATGGCGAGCGCAGCGAGCCACCGAGCCCGAAGCGTGGTGAGCGCAGCGAGCCCCGTGAAGGGACGCTGATACCTTCACAGGTAAACGCGTCCCTTCGCGGGCTTCACAGGTATCCGCGTCCCCGCGCGGGCTCGGTGGCTCGCTGCGCTCGCCACACTATTCTATTCTCATCTCCACGCCGACGTGGATAGTGGGGGTATGAAAAGGTCGGAGGACGCGTACCGCCGCCACACTTCGGGTTCACGTTGATCGTGGGGTGGCGTTAAAAATTGTGGGGGCCATTTAAGACATCAGGGGGACTATTAGGGCTCTGTGGCCCATTTAACATTGTTTCCTATGTAAAAATCGCGGCCATTGAGGCATTTAACACTAAAATCGCGTCCAATCTGACTTTTAACATTGATCCCTATGGGAAAATCGCGGGCATCGCGTCGCACCCGTTTTTTATGTGCATACAATGACCGCGATGCCGTTCTAGGTAAAGAGTACCGAAAAAGAACCTCAACTGTATGCATTAGAGAGTTTTCTCCTCCCCTAAATGGCCTCCCTACAGATGCACATGTGCAGCTCATAATACCATCTGCACGAATTTGGGGGGAACTAACAACCCTTTTTTCCTGTAAAGTGGTAACATGATATAACAAATAATTTTTTTAAAAATAAGATATGAAACACCTTCTGGTGGCAGAGCTGCAACCACCTTACCATTCACCACTTTCACACTTCAAAGGCATGAACCAAATTTCCATTATCCCATTGTTCTTGCCCAAAGTCCTGCAATGACACTTGCTCACCAGCAGGGTTCCACTGGGCCTCTGTCTCTATTTTCATCAAGCTGTTCAGTGGACTTGGTAGCTCTCCCAGACTTGGTAGTTCTCCCGGCTTTTGTATTCCCTTGTCTCCAGGCTCCTGAGACGCCTCTACTGCTGGCCGTTTTCTAACATTATGCCAAGTAATCATCTTCTGCAGCAACGGAAATCACAGCCAAGGATCAGCAGATAAGGTGGTCTGGCAGTCACTGCAGCTACCACCTTTAATGGTTGGCCTCTTACTATCAGGGGTAGTAGGCTCTCCTGGACATCACCATGTATACACACCTGGTCAAACCCCAGATCAACCACGTTAGCAGAGATGATGGTATGTTCACTGCCATTGTCAACTAATGCCAAGATCTCCTGGGTTTCCAACTGTACCATTATACGGAACATGGTGGTCTCTGATGGGGATATGTTTCCAGCAGACATGTTGACCATAGGTCAAGCTGCTTTCCCCGCGCTGCAATCCATGGGTTCACCTGCCTTGGCCAGTCCAGCCATACGGGATGCGGTTAATTTGCCGGCGGTTGGGATCCCGGCGGTCGGAATCCCGACACTGGAATCCCGACTGCCGAAATCCCGAAACTTTCTCCCTCCGTGGGTGTCCACGACACCCATAGAGGGAGAATAAAATAGCGTCCGAGCGTAGCGAGGCACCGGGCCCGCTGCATGGCGAGCGCAGCGAGCCCGCAAGGGGGGGCGATCCATGTCCCCCCCTTGTCGGGATTTCGGCGGTCGGGATTCCAGTGTCGGGATTTCGACCGCCGGGATCCCGACCGCCGGGAAATCGTATCGGATCCCAGCCATACATGATTGGCTTGCCACAGTCAAATCACACAGTGGGAGATGGGGCCTTAGTCTTAGCAACTGGTACCTGGATTCTGGGCTTTGGTACTGGTACAAACCCCTGTGTATCTGTAAGTGCCCATTGTTGCACTGTGCAGTTGTCACAAACCGTGGGTCTCAGCCCCGTCTGAGACCACGTCCATTACCTTCCCGGTGGTCAGCGGTGAGAGTAAGGCCTCTGGTAACTGTCAGCGCCTGGCGAGATGTCCCATGTTTGGCTGATGTTGACCCGTGCAATCGACATGCCGGCACGCTGGAGCCCGCGCGTCATGGGCGCCGCCATGACACATGCGCTCAGCTGACCAGAGGGTCCAATCCCGCGGTCCAGCCAGGGTGACCTCTGACCCGCACACCTGCACACCTCTCAGGTGTACTCACTCTTTCCCTGGACTGATTGGTGCTGCTGACGCTAACCAATCAGTGCGCAGCAAGGGGGATATATTCCGGCTTCTAACTCACAGTCATCGCCTTGAATATGTGTTCATCTGACCTCAGTCCCTCCCGTGTTCAGCTGTTTCCAAAGGCTCCTGGTTATCCGGTCTCCCCGTGTACCTCTCGCAGTTTCCTGCATACTACCTGGTTTGTCATCTCCAGAAGACTCCTGCCATTCCACTCTGCAGTCGAGTATTACTCCTGTTACCATCTTTACCTGGCATACCATCTCCAGAAGCCTCCTGCAAAATAACCATCGTGCAGTTGAGTGATCTCATCGACCCTGCTGTCGACATCAGTGTTGACACTTTCACACTGTGCCCTCCAGAGACTATTCCAATCCCCAGTGTCTTCAATATCACTACCACCCTCCGCCTACGTCCAGAGGACCAGGGCAGAGGGCCGCGACCTGCCTGTCAGACGCAGCGAAGTCCATATCCCCTTGCGGGGGTCTCTGGTGAATACCGCTGGCAGGTTAGACTCCGCGCCTCTGTTTCTGGTTTCAGCCAACACTCTGGTACGCAAGGCAGTGCCTCTGTGCATGTCATTCATCAGGCCTCCGGCCTTCCGCTACACAGCGCCCTCCACTGGTCCACCACGGTCAGGGTCGGGAACACAACAGACCCAGAACCTGACAGTATATTCAAGGCCGATGGACTCGGCCCAAGACCCAAGTGTGGGACCAGCGGTTCTTCAAAATGTTGCTGCCAGAATGGAGACCCAAGAAGCTACTCAGCAGCAGGTGATTAAATTCTTACAAGATGTATCCAGTCGGTTGGACACCCTGCAACAGTCCCTGTCGACTTCTGTGTCAACCACTACCGTAAGATCAGCAACACCAGCTTTATCATCCCGTCTCCACCTGCCAGCACCCACCAAATACGATGGTGACCCCAAGACCTGCAGAGGGTTTATCAACCAGTGCCAAATTCAGTTCGAATTGGTTCCTCATAATTTTCCTACGGCCAGAATTAAAATCGCATACATGGTGTCATTATTAACTGGCTCGGCCCTGAAGTGGGTATCACCCTTATGGGAAAAAGCAGATCCTCTGCTGACAGACTATGACCAATTCCTCCTGACCTTCCGCCGCATATTCGACTTGCCAGGTCGACCCGTGTCAGCAGCTACTGACATCCTCCAGGTCAAGCAAGGGTCCCGCCCCATGGGGCAGTATGTAATCCACTTTCAAACTCTCGCGTCTGAATTACAGTGGAACAATGAAGCCCTGACAGCTGCCTTCTGGTTAGGAGTTTCTGACCGGATCAAAGATGAGCTGGCATCTCGCGACCTTCCTACCCCCTTGGAAGATCTCATATCTCTATGTGTCAAGATTGATCTACGTCTTCGTGAGAGAGGACTAGAAAAACACAAGAAGTTAATTCCCAAAGTTTCTCCCAAGATTCGTTCTGAGTCTCCTACGCGTGAAGAACCAATGCAAGTGGGTAGATCACGACTGACTCCCGAAGAACGCACCCGTAGGCAGCGCAATCGCCTGTGCATATATTGTGCTGCTCCTAGCCATTTCATTAACAATTGTCCCGAGCGTTCGGGAAACGACCGGGCCTAACCTGCAAGGGAGGAGTCAGGTTGGGTCAAGTGGCAAAATCTCCTCCAGAATATGACTTTGTCTTACCCGTATCTTTGAATACCCCTACTGGTACCCATTCCAGTACCGCCCTGGCAGACTCCGGCTCGGCCGGGAACTTTATTTCTCAGGACCTGGTTACTAAACTGAAGATTCCAATGGAACCATTAGTTCCACACCTAGCTGTGACAGCAGTTGACGGCAGCAGAATCCCAGGCAGTGAGGTTCGCTTCTGTACCAGTCTCCTCACCCTCAGAGTCGGCATGCTGCACCAGGAACAGATCAAATTTCTCGTTATTCCCAAATCTTCTTATGAAATCGTCCTTGGTCTTCCCTGGTTTCGTCTTCATAACCCAAACATCAATTGGAAGACGCTACAAATCGAGCAATGGAGTTCTCATTGCCAACAGCAGTGTATCAAGTCAGTGGTGCCCACTCGTTCAGCCAATGTAAAAATTCTTCCTGGCCTCCCTGAAGTCTATAGTGAATTCGCTGATGTGTTCTGCGAGCAGTCCGCTGATATTCTTCCTCCTCATCGTCATTGGGACTGTAAAATTGACCTTCTCTCAGAGAAATTCCCCCCTAAAGGTCGAACTTACCCATTGTCCGTTCCTGAGACACAAGCCATGTCGGCATACATACAAGAGAATCTTCAGAAAGGCTTCATCCGGCGCTCAAGTTCACCAGCAGGTGCAGGTTTCTTTTTTGTAAAGAAAAAAGATGGAGGCCTCCGCCCGTGCATCGATTACCGGGGTTTAAACAGTATCACAGTCAAGAACAGTTACCCGCTTCCCCTTATTACAGAACTTTTTGACCGAGTGCGAGGTGCCCAGGTCTTCACCAAGTTGGATCTCCGTGGGGCATACAACTTAATAAGAATCCGTGAAGGTGACGAGTGGAAGACCGCATTTAACACCCGGGATGGTCATTACGAGTACCTGGTAATGCCTTTCGGTCTTTGTAATGCCCCAGCAGTATTCCAGCAATTTGTAAACGAGGTCTTCAGGGACATGCTCTACGTTTGCCTTGTGGTATACCTCGATGACATCCTCATTTTTTCAAAAGACTTATCCTCTCATCGAACTCAGGTCAAGGAAGTATTGTCTCGCCTTCGCAGAAACAAACTGTATGGCAAAATCTCCAAATGTACTTTCGAAGTCCCTTCTGTGCCCTTCCTCGGATACATCATTTCTGGCTTCGACCTACGTATGGATCCAGAGAAGTTAGAGGCTATTAATGGGTGGTCACAACCCACTTCCCTCAAAGCAGTCCAACGCTTCATAGGGTTTTCCAACTACTACAGGAAATTCATTCGAGGCTTCTCCACGCTGATTGCACCCATCACCGCACTCACAAAAAAAGGGGCTAATCCAGCCAACTGGCCCTCAGAAGCCATCGCAGCCTTCCAGTTTTTAAAACAAGCTTTTGTCACTGCTCCTATCCTGTCCCAGCCTGATGTCGACAAACCATTTTTTCTTGAGGTAGATGCCTCTCACATAGGAGTCGGTGCTGTACTCTCTCAAAAGAACAGTGATGAAAAACTCCACCCCTGTGGGTTCTTCTCTCGCAAGTTTCTTCCAGCAGAAAGAAATTACTCTATTGGAGACCAAGAATTACTGGCCATCAAATTAGCTCTCGAAGAATGGAGATATCTTTTAGAAGGTGCCAAGTTTCCCGTGACGATCTTCACAGATCATAAAAACCTCCTGTACCTCCAGTCTGCCCAGTGTATGAACCCTCGACAGGCTCGTTGCTCCTTGTTTTTCTCTCGTTTTTCTTTCAAGTTGTTATATCGTCCTGGCACTCAGAATGTGAAAGCGGATGCCTTATCACGTTCCATGCAAGAAGATTCTGACCTACAGGAAAATCGGCCCATTCTGGACCCCATCGCCTTTGCTCCCACTCAGGTGTCGCCTGTGCCTCCTCCTGGTAAAATCTTCGTTCCCACTGAATTACGTCAGAAGCTTCTTTCCTGGGCTCACAAGTCATTATTCTCTGGGCATCCTGGCGCTCAAGGGACATTAAAAATTCTTCAGAGATCCTATTGGTGGCCGCAGATTGGCAAAGAAGTAAAAGAGTTCGTGGCATCATGTCCAGAATGTGCACAGCACAAAGTATCCCGACAAGCCCCAGCCGGCCAGCTCCATCCTCTGTCCGTTCCATCTCGTCCCTGGACTCACATCTCAATGGACTTTATCTGTGACTTACCCAAATCCCAAGAGTACAACACCATATGGGTAATAGTTGACAGGTTTTCCAAGATGGCCCGATTCATCCCATTACCCGGCCTACCGTCCGCTCCCACTCTGGCTCAGCTGTTTGTTCAGCACATCTTTAGAAGTCATGGCTTGCCTAGCGAAATTGTGTCCGATCGGGGGGTACAATTTGTGGCAAGGTTCTGGAGAGCTCTGTCTAATGCATTCCAAATCAAATTAAAGTTTTCTTCAGGCTATCATCCCCAGTCCAACGGTCAGACAGAAAGGGTGAACCAAGACCTGGAGACCTTCCTTCGTCTTTATATATCATCCTCGCAAGATGACTGGTCGAGACTCCTCCCGTGGGCAGAATTTGCTCATAATTTCAGGTACCATACAACCACTGGTCATTCCCCTTTCTTTATAGTCTATGGACAAAACCCCCGGGCCCCCAATTTTGAAATGTTACCAGCGATAGAGGTACCTGCAGCCGCAGCAGCCATTAACCATTTCTCTCAAATCTGGCGAGAGGTTCATTCCAACATCACGAAAGCCTCAACAAGGTATAAATTCTTTGCAGATCGCAAGAGAAGAGCTGTTCCGGAGTTGCACCCAGGAGATAGAGTGTGGCTTTCCACACGGAATCTCAGACTGAGAGTTCCCTCTATGAAATTTGCTCCCAGATTCATCGGTCCCTATACGGTTCTACAAAGGATCAATCCTGTCGCATACGAACTGAAGTTGCCCAAGTCTTTACGCATCCCCAACTCATTTCACATCTCGTTGTTACGTCCTCTCATCCTGAATCGCTTCCATACTTCCTCACCCTCACTACCCAAAGTTCAAACCAGCAGGGGAGTAGAATTCGAGATTAACAAAATTGTTGATTCTCGTCGGAGGTATGGGCATCTCCAATATCTCGTTGATTGGAGAGGATATGGTCCTGAGGAGAGGAGTTGGGCAGACGCAGAAGATGTACATGCCCCCCGACTAATCAAAGTATTTCACGAAGAGAACCCGTCCAAGCCTAAAGGGTGTTCGGTGCCCACCCTAAAGGGGGGGGGTACTGTCACAAACCGTGGGTCTCAGCCCCGTCTGAGACCACGTCCATTACCTTCCCGGTGGTCAGCGGTGAGAGTAAGGCCTCTGGTAACTGTCAGCGCCTGGCGAGATGTCCCATGTTTGGCTGGTGTTGACCCGTGCAATCGACATGCCGGCACGCTGGAGCCCGCGCGTCATGGGCGCCGCCATGACACATGCGCTCAGCTGACCAGAGGGTCCAATCCCGCGGTCCAGCCAGGGTGACCTCTGACCCGCACACCTGCACACCTCTCAGGTGTACTCACTCTTTCCCTGGACTGATTGGTGCTGCTGACGCTAACCAATCAGTGCGCAGCAAGGGGGATATATTCCGGCTTCTAACTCACAGTCATCGCCTTGAATATGTGTTCATCTGACCTCAGTCCCTCCCGTGTTCAGCTGTTTCCAAAGGCTCCTGGTTATCCGGTCTCCCCGTGTACCTCTCGCAGTTTCCTGCATACTACCTGGTTTGTCATCTCCAGAAGACTCCTGCCATTCCACTCTGCAGTCGAGTATTACTCCTGTTACCATCTTTACCTGGCATACCATCTCCAGAAGCCTCCTGCAAAATAACCATCGTGCAGTTGAGTGATCTCATCGACCCTGCTGTCGACATCAGTGTTGACACTTTCACACTGTGCCCTCCAGAGACTATTCCAATCCCCAGTGTCTTCAATATCACTACCACCCTCCGCCTACGTCCAGAGGACCAGGGCAGAGGGCCGCGACCTGCCTGTCAGACGCAGCGAAGTCCATATCCCCTTGCGGGGGTCTCTGGTGAATACCGCTGGCAGGTTAGACTCCGCGCCTCTGTTTCTGGTTTCAGCCAACACTCTGGTACGCAAGGCAGTGCCTCTGTGCATGTCATTCATCAGGCCTCCGGCCTTCCGCTACACAGCGCCCTCCACTGGTCCACCACGGTCAGGGTCGGGAACACAACAGACCCAGAACCTGACAGCAGTCTAATACTCACATATCATGTTCAGTGTGACCATCTCTACAATTTCCAATGCAGAGTTTTGATCTGGTTGTAACCAGGCTTTAGTTAGCTGGGTCAATGGACGCATACAGCCACCAGGCATGAAACTCTTGGGTTTTGCTGGGCTGTCGCCACAATCCTGCTGTGTGTGGAAGGCCAGGTTAGGCATGTGCCTCAACCACAGTCATATTAATCATGAATGTTAATGGTTAATGGCACCAACATTTCACATTCACACAGGTTTACTTAATATTTATTAACAGTTTCTTGTATAGAGCAGCAAATTCCATTACGTTTTACAGTTGGAAACATTCATAAAAAAACTGGGTAGTTACAGACAGTAAAAAGCTAGGAGGGCCCTTACAGTCTATATTCCTAATTGCATTCTAATACATTTTGTAACCTACATTTACAGCCTCCCCCTAGGTGTTCCCCTGCACGCAGGGACTGTTTTGAGCCACCTCATGTTCGGGCTGTGCGCCTAGGTGGTGTCGATAATGAATTAACTGTTGGAGAATTGCTGCTGGTAGTCATGCTGGCATTAGGATCCTATAAGAATCCCAACAGTTTGTCCCCTAAACTTTGCAGCATTACACTTTGCTCACATATAGCTAAGTTTTGCTGTTCCAAAAGCCATAGAAATTTACCTTGTTTGTCCTTCGTGTTGCCGCACATTGTCCTGCTTCATTTGTTTTAGGCAATTGGCCATTCTGGTTAATTCATTGCCTAACCCCACCATGTGTTTATTTTGATGCCGGCTGGAATTTGCACTTGTATCAGCTTGTTGAACCTGGATACATAGCATTTGTATCTGTTAAGTTTGAAATAACAAAATTTTCAACCAGTATGAAGGGTCTGGCTGAGGTGGAGGGTAAATACTGCCTAAGAGTGGTGTGGTAGGGGGTACGATGGGTGTTGCTTAGCATTTGTGGTGGTCTAGCAATCAGGTTCAAAATGATCATTTGCTCCTGATGCAGGACACCATCATAGTCATCAGTGAACAGTGGCTGTCGTCTGCTTCCCTGCTGTTCTGAGGCTAAACAAGAGAGAAGAAGGGTAAGTATTGCTTCAAATATATATAAATAGATGTACAATGGAACAAATTTACACTTGCACTAAGTGTTTACTGTTTTTTCCACTAGCACTATCTCTTTAATATTTCAATTACATTTCATCATCTTTTTCACTCTTCGGCTTCCTATCAACGTGCGCAGCACTAGAGGTATTACATGCCATGTAGCTATGTCAAGAGAATTACTGTACCACAGAGATGGAATAACAGAATGGAGGGGGGCAACGCAGTGTAATGAGTACAATTGGCTGTCTGCAAGAGGTGTGGCCACATGTCAGCAAACAAAACAGTCAGATATATGTCGGCCACTGGGAATCTCCCCACTTGGCCGGCTCCACCTCTGTGAAAAACAATGGATTAGTGTTCTGACAATTACATCATACATTTCTAAAAAATAAAAACAAAACCCCAAAAAATAGAACTTTGGACACATGGGGGCATATATGTGAAGAACATGACTCTGCAGCTCCACCTCTGGAGGTATGACCATTTTAAGGTTAAAATAGGTCAGAAAAATGCAAGTGTTCTCTGTCCTGCGAATAGTGCCCTCACAGTTCACAGCATCAACTATTTGCCCCAAATGGGGTGGTTTTGGGGCCAAAAAGCAAATTGTGGTGAACTTAACGATGCAGGCAGTTTTTGTCTTGCATCTCTAGGGGGCCCCCTCATCACTATCTGCAGAGCTAACATTGTCCTACAGAGCAGGCACCTGCTCTCCCTGCCTCTCTGGACCAGCATATTCATGTCAGATCAGCCTCAAAATGTTGGTATACAATGTTCTGTTATTGAAAATAACAAATAAGCCCCATTTCAAATAAAATACAATTAAATGATAAACAAAATAATACATAATGCCCTTATTAGTAGCAGGTTACACATTGCCTTCACATACACAGCCAAAGTGTGGTTAGTAGAACACAGGAAAACAGGATGCTGCCAGCATATTTTGTAACAAATGGAAGATTAAGAAATCGTTGGTACGCAGTCAGTGAGCCAGCATATGACTGCGGTTTCAAATTACTGTATTATACCTCCTGTCCCCGCCTTTGTCACCCAACATTGATCACTACACTTTATTTCTCATCGGCAACTAAACCTGGCAACATTAAATACACTAAGGTAAGTACTTCAACAAGTTATTTATATCAGTATCGCTAGTCAAATGCCTATAACATGTCACAACCTAGAATTATTATTGAATTCCTGTTTAAACACTGCCAAAGTTTGGAAGAAAGAGTATATACCAGTGGTTCCCAAACTGTGTGTGATGTGGCACCCTGTGGTGCCTTGGGACACTTCCATGGGAGCCTCATGTTGGTGGTCCAGGATCAATAATATATTGTATAATAAGGAAAACTATTGTTTGTGGCTTCATATTATAACATTTGTGGACAAACCTTAATTAATCCAATCCCTAACCACAAGATTAACCTTTAGAATGACATTAATACAATGTACTTCCTTTATTTTATTTTCTAAATTTATCAATAAGAAACTTTTGGCTTAGGGGTGCAGTTAATCAAATTCTGATACTTTTGGGTGCCGCGATTCCAAAAAGTTTGGGAACCACTGGTATATACAATTATGTTTGTTTGATTTTTTTTTGTAATGCTTCCTATCTGATATCTGACAATTTTTCATTTGGAAACAAATTTGAATACTGGTCACAGGAATTTGAAACGGTGCCAATAGGCATCAATACCAACATTGTCACCCGCTAAAGGTTCTATTTAGTCCAGTGCAATTATAAATCCAGTGGTGCCCAATTTCTTATTTTATCACAGTTATAAATGAAGGGTTTTTATTTCAGTACTTATTTAAATGTTTACTTTATTTTGTTGTGCAAGAAATAGCTAAAATATATTTTTAAGGTTTTGGCCCTGCATATATACTGTATCTCTGCTAGTGCCTACTAACTAAAGCCTCATACACACTAGGTGATAAAGTAAAAGCTATCATTCTGAAGGGCCTTACTAAGCGATGTTAATGCCCCCTAAGGTCCTCATTAGCTCCCGCTCCCCCTGTCACCTCCAGACCGTCACACTTACCAATGCCGGCATCCCACCAGGTCCCTGTCAATTCCAGTATCAGTGTTGGTCAGTGGCGTAGCACAACGGTGCTGCATTTTTTTGGCCGCTGGCAACCTGCATTGAAGAAGCCTGATCTTCGGGAACTGCTGCATTCAGTCAGTACACTGAGCGCAGTCAGCACAGATAAGGAGGGGATGAGGGAGCAGGTGTCGGGTGGTAAGTGAAGGGGGGGTGGGGAACCTGACTGGAGATCAGTTCCGGGCCCCAAAATTCCTAGTGGCAGCCCTGAATGGGAGTTCTATCGAAGATGGGATGTTGCTGCGGGCAACCAATAGATAGAATCTGATTGGTTGCCCGTAGCAACATCCCATCTTCAACAGAACTCACATCTTATTAAATAATACCCTTAGGGCTAGGTGTATCAAGCTTAAAAAAGGAAAAAAAATGGAGAGTGAGGCATGTATTATGTCAATTCTCCCACATATCCTATTATTGCTAAGGTGATTTAAATCATGTTTTCATTAAAGTTATTATTCATCGAGGATCATAGTGTGCAGATGTGAATGTGGGTTACTGTAATATTATATACCCAAGTAAGGTGGGTCGTGTAAGGGATAACAGTAAGGTTGGGTCCGTATGTGCTAAATACGTGACCATGTGACATTTGTTAATTAAACTGATATACAGTATAAGGAATAACCAATGAGCGAGTCCTATTAGTGACTTATATGAAGTGACAGTGAGTCATTGTGTCTAAAATGTGATGGAACTTGATGGAACGCGGGTGACCTGAGCTTTGACAATTGGTGAAAAAAAAAAAAACTTGCTTAGCAGTGATGGTGTGAACGTGTGAACAGCAAAATAAAGGGGAAATGGAAGAAAGTGATAAGAATTGCCAACGTACATGCCAAACACATCAACCCTACAATTAGAATTATCACTTCCCTATATGAATCATTAACCCAGTTAATGATTACACCACTCTACAATCATAACCATTATCTCATTATATCAGTTATGAACCCAGTTAATTATCACATTGTCTCCAATATTACCTCGGAGACTAGAATAACACTATCCGGATGCCAAACATACTCAAAGCTGGCCATATATGACAAGACTATTTCCCATAGAGGATAATAGCCCTTCATTACATTAATAAATTATAAGCAACGGTACTTGTTTCCCTAGCAGGGCGCCCACGCATTGCATCACGTATAGTAGTAGCATGCGATGCAATGCTATTTTCCCGTTCTGGCTCCCTGTCATTCCCGCCCCCTGTCAGATCCTCTCAGAAATCACTCTGAGGTGATATTCTGTCGTGAGAAGAAGCATACCTCAGAGCTGGTCGTGATTTTTGGTGATTCTTTACTGTGTTATTGCGATTATCGAGATGGCTGGATTTATTAACGTATTCTCGCTGCCGCAGACGGAGGAGGAGGCTGTGGCCTTTTTCCAAGCTCATGATCTGCTTCCGGTGGCGCAGAATTGTGCAAATGGGCATGCCATGCGCCTTTCTTTAAAGTAGTCAATGTGGCGCTGCCATGTGAAAGTGTGTCGGCTGAAGGTGAGCCTGAGAGCGGCACACTGGTTTCCAGGGTGCCACTTGTCGATTGTGACCATGCTGCAGTTCATTTATTCGTGGGCCCAGGAGCTCACCTCTGTCGAATATTGCAGCCAGCAGCTGGATATATAAAAAAAAAAAAAAAGGCTGTCCTGTATAACCGCTGGATGCATGAGGCATACGCCACGGACATAATGACGCAGCCCCAGTGGAGGATTGGTGGTCCTGGCCACATAGTTAAAGTGGACAAGACCCTTTTCGTGAAGAGGAAAAACAATGCTGGCCGCATTCTTCCACAGCAGTGCATTTTTGGAGGGATATGCCGGGAGACATGACAGTGCTTCCTGGAAATGGTGCCCAGGCGTAATGCCACAACCTTAATGGACTGCATCCAGCAGAATATAGAGCGGTGTACCATGATTTATACAGACTGCTGGAGGGCATATTCTACCGCCCAACGCGAACTGGCTGGATATCATGATTTCACGGTGAACCACCGGTTCAATTTTATTGATCCGGATACAGTGGTCCACACCCAAAACGTGGTAAAACTTTGGGGTGCATGTATGTGGCGGAATAAGCACCAAAGAGGCACTGCGCATCATGAGCTGCAGTCATACCTTACAGAGTTCATGCGGCGCAAAACTTTGGGAGCTCAGGACCCTTTCCTCATTGAGGCCCTGAAGCTCCTCCCAAAGGACGATTAATAATGTTTTTATTTTTTATGTTCCATGTATTCTTCTTGTTGTTTAATCATTAATGTTTCTGATGTCAAAGTTGTTATATTTTAATGATTAATGCATGTTCTTAATTATTTATGCTACATGAATCAAATTATTTCAGTAAATTAGTTATTAGTTAACACATGTCGTCATTACTGTGTCAGCTGTATGAATTTGCAGGTGTGAATGTGTTCCTAAAACACCAGCAGTATCCACACCACCCCAAAGTGTGGCGAGCAGCGGCGGAACACGTCCTCCGACCTTTTCATACCCCCACTATCCACGTCGGCGTGGAGTTGATTTTATATAGTGTGGCAAGGGGACGCGGATTACTTTACATGTATTCTGAGTCCCCTCGCGGGGCTTGCCACACTATAAAAATCAACTCCACGCCGACGTGGATAGTGGTGGCATGAAAAAGATGAAGGACGCGTTCCGCGACCCCACGCGGGGCTCGCTGTGCTCACCATGCTTCGTGTTGGCGTTGATACTGGGGGTGACGAAAAACGGTCGACCAAGCTGTGCGGATGTCTTCAGAGCACTGTCATTTACTGTTGTCTGTGTACCTGTATAATCAGTCCTTGTCAAGACTCTAATGTACCCATTTCCTAACACTGTAGGTATTAGTCCAACCGGTGACCGGCACTGAGTGTGCCGACGAGCACACGCTGGGCTGCCCTACAGCTTGCATCCTCCTCACAGGGAGACGCTGCTGACGGTAACAGCGTGTCAGCCTATTAGTAGTGGCTGTGATTTAAACTGTTCAGATACGGACGTGTTATAAACAACTTATCTCACCAAGGCAATGCAATAGCTATATCTATATAATAAGTTGAAGAGTCTGTGTGCGTGTGTGTGTGTGTGCGTGTCCGTCGCATTGCGGACACACCGTGGCACTCAGAGACACCAAATTTGGCAACAAGATACCTCTGGACCCGGTGGTGTGCACCTCGAAGCCGTTTTTGGGAAATTTCACTTAGAATTTTAAAAAACACCAAGTTTTAATTTTCCTTCATTGATGATCTGGGGAAAAGATCGACGATCTGGGAAACCGTGGACGAAGGAACAACTCCACACCTGATTTCATTGCTGTCATTGAGTATGACAGACACATTCTAACATTATGGTGAAGGCTTTAAACAATTAGGAAATAATTGAGGATATACATAGACCACACATAACACACACGTACACATTGTACACACACACACACACACACACACACACACACACACACAGTACACCACATACGCACACATAACACACACATTTATACGTAGAGCACCTCACACACTTAAGCTGTGTACACACGGGGGAGATAGGGGCTGAAATCGCTGGAAACACACCGCATGCAGTACAATACAAATCCATACACACTACAACACACACCCAAAAACAGTACAACAAACACGCAACTCCTGGCTTCAATCAATTCTATGGAGCCGGACCACGATAAAATGGCCGCCCCATAAAGCAGACAGTTATCTTAAACTGTTTGCGGTATGGGGGCGGCCATTTTATCGTGGTCCGTCTGCATAGAATTATTAATTGAAGCCAGGAGGAGAGCCGGGACGCGCAGACAGGTAAGCCTGCGGCGATGGGGGGGTGGCACCGGCGGCCGGGGTGGGGAGGGTACAACACACACCAACATTCACTACAACACACACCCAAAAACAGTACAATACACAGAACACACACTTAAACATTGCACAGATACACACACATAACATACCTCTAACAGCACAACACACACCCACATTCACCACACACACCCAAAAAACAGTACAACACACACAAAACACACATTTAAACTTTGCACAGATACACAAAGACACAACACACACATACTGTATATACATAGCACACCTCACACACTTACGCATTGGACAGATACATACAATATAACACACAAAACCACATACATTACAACACACACACAAAAACAGTACAACACACACAAACACACAGAACACATAAAAAATAATTTGCCGTTTATTTAACAGTCTGTACCGGCAAATAAAAACTGTACCTAATGTACCATTTCTACTTTGTTCCCCATATCCGTCTCTCCAGTTGCACTGCGAAATCTTTGTCCTGGTCAATGCACCCATTGATCAATACAAAGTGGGTACACTACACTCACCCTGTTAGTCAGTTGGATATCAGGCACTGCTCTGCCTTAAGGGTTTCCCAGACTCTTTTGGTTCCTAGATAATGTTTGGTCGATGGGCATGAGCGCTGCATGCATTTGTTTGAATGTTATGAGTGTAAGAAGTTGAAGAATAAGACTGAGATGAAGATTTGTCATGTTATAGTGTACAATTTACTCAATAAATCGTGAAATAAATATGTGTACATAGAAGTACAATTAAGAAATGAAAGTAGGATTAAAAAATAAATTATGATTCAAACTGATAATTGTTTGGATGGCGGAGGGTTGCGAAACAAATCTATAGGTGGAGGGGGTATGGATATTGTGGGCATAATTGGTGTTTGGTACACCTACAGGGGGTACCCAGATGATGAGAAATTTTCACTACAGTGTCACCGTAGGGGGATTTCCAATTGGGGTTCAGGTGGTCTTTTAGGGACCCCTTTACAATTCCGTTGGTCTCTTCTCCTGGAGCCTATGGTCTCCCTCAGTGATTGACTATCATTAAGGGAGACCGTAAGCTCAAGGAGAAGAGACCTACAGGATTGTAAAGGGTCCCTAAAAGACCACCTGGACCCCAATTTGGAATCCCCCTATGGTGACAATGTGACCGTGACACTGTAGTGAAAATCCCATCAATTGAGGGCCCCATGTAGGTGTAACAAACACCAATTATGCCCACAATATCCATACCCCCACCTATAGATTTGTTTCACAACCCACCCCATCCAAACAATTATCAGTTTGAATCAGAACTTATTTTTTAATCCTACTTTCATTTCTTGATTGTACTTCTATGTACACTTAAATTTTTTTCACGATTTATTGAGTAAATTGTACACTTTGTAACATGGCAATTCTTTTTCTCAGTCTTATTCTTCAACTTCTTACACTCAAACCTTATCAATGCACCCATTGATGATTGTGATGGCTGGATCAGTGAATTGGCTCGGCGGGGTAAGTAACGCCCACCCCGGTCCCTTCGCACTCAGCGCCTGTAATTACTCACCCTAGAAACTGTACAATTTGAAAGTATAGAAATGGAGGTGTGGCCACGTCCCTTTCTGATTTTGTACCGATTTCTGACCCTCCAGATGTTGGAGGATATGTCATACAGTAGGTGCTAAATCTCAGGAGTGGATGTGGAATTCATCAACACATACAAGTTATCAACTCCGGAGCGTTGTGTTTAAACAACAACACCACACCTGATTTCATTGCCGTCATTGAGTATCAATGCAAACACATTCTAACATTATGGTGGAATCTATAACAAATTACAATCTTAGGTCTTTGGCACAGCATATTGTAAGATGGCATTTTTCAGCAATTTTGAAAATAAAGAAACCCCAAGGGTTTCCCGGGCAACGCCGGGCGGGTCAGCTAGTAATAGCAATATATGCTTATAGCTATATAGCATTTAGGAAGTGGCTGTATTGTAATTACCATTAACTTAACATCAAACAGTTGAGAGAGCAGTTACTGTTACAATACAAATCACCAGTGTTTGATTGTGTATAACAGTACTCTTTTACTTTGTATGTGGCGTTTAATAATAGTACACTTATTGGTGCCTCTGCACCGTAAGGAACTACAATAGCCGGCATTACAATACCATCTGACTGAACAGTATTACCATTACTACTGATACCTTCTTGCAATGCGAGTATACAAAGTATCAACAAATATTTAACCACTCAGAATTTTGCAGGACTTAGTAAAATAAGTGACACAGACCTCAGTAAGAATTTGAAGACACCTTTCCTCTATATATAAACAATTAACTAATACCCCTTTCACATTGCAGCTGTAACACGGTATATTGCCGTTTATTTAGTGCTTTAAAACGGTTCCAGCTGCAATGTGAAAGCTACATTGTCAATTTACCGGTTACAGAAAACCGGTATTTTGACACGTGTTAAAAGCCGTTTTCCCTGCAGTCTGAACAGCTCAGAAACGGTATTTGCTACAAATGATAACCACACTTGATCCCCGCCCACAAGCAGGAAAAAAACGGTACTTATGTAGTATCTGGGCTGCCGATTTTTTGATTGTATGCCTTAAGTTAAGGCATACAATCAGATGCGATGCGATGCGATATCGCATCGCATCGCATACGACCATGCGATGCGATGCGATGACCCGATTTTTCCATAGGATTCAATGTTAAAATGGACTGAGTCCATTTTAACATGGAATTCAATGGGAAAAAGGGGTCCTTTTCATTTCCCTACTATCCAAGTGGGCATGGAGTCGGATATAAACCTGTGGCGAGCGTAGCGAGCCACCGAGCCCGAAGCGTGGCGAGCGAAGCGAGCCCCGCGAGGGGACGGTATTCTGTGTCCCCTCGCGGGGCTCGCTACGCTCGCCACGCTTCGGGCTCGGTGGCTCGCTACGCTCGCCACAGGTTTATATCCAACTCCATGCCCACTTGGATAGTAGGGGTATGAAAAGGACCCCTTTTCCCATTGAATTCTATGTTAAAATGGACTCAGTCCATTTTAACATTGAATCCTATGGAAAAATCGGGTCCATCGCATCGCATCGCATCGCATGCGATATGGTCGGGTGCGATGCGATGCGATGGACCCGATTTCAAAATCGGCAGCCCAGTTACTACATAAGTACCAAAAAAACATTTAAAATGACATTGTATGGCTTTCTATGGGTGAAACGGGTTGAATCTGAAAGGTACAAAACGGTATTTAAACTGCAATATACCTTTACATCATGCAATATGAAAGGGGTTTAACTGGCTTTTGACCAGTTTTAAGACACGTTTAGAAAATCGGGATGAAAGCAGGTTTTTGCAATGTGAAAGCAGTATCACTTGGGAAGGAATATTGTAAGGTGTCACCTATTATATTACATTAAGCTTACATTATCATTATTTGACAGTTGCTCTAAGACTCCGCACGTGCATTTTAAAATTGCACTGTATTCACTTGTTTTCATGTTACATGTTGTTTGTTATATTTTGCAGCTTTTAACCAACAAATAATAAAAGGTATATTTTATGACTCTTCTCTTGCAACTGGTGCACCACTAATGACAAACCTGTCTCTTTCCAATTATTAAATCATTACTCCTTTTTTGTCTGTGGTAGCACACCCCTGTGACCTGTGAATACATCCAATTAATCACACAATAGGGGGCCACTTTGTATTTACTACCCTGAGTCTCCCAGTCTTGTGCAACAGACCCCCAATCCCCAGCCTTCCCTTTTTTTTTTTAACCAGCCTGTAACATGTCAGTTAGGAGCTGATTGGTTGATTGTTTATCACTCTCCATTTCATCACTTTTTGAAGCTTGATCACGTTTGTGTCTAAAGTGACCGGATTCAGATATGGAGAGAGTGGTCAATAGGGATGCAAGCAGTGCAATTGCATACCTCCCAACATGACCCTCTCCAGGAGGGACACAATGCTCTGCTCCTGCACTTTTCTCTTAATTAATGATTGCCATCACCTGTGGAGAAACACCTTTCTTATTAGTAAACCTGTTCAACACAGGTGATGGCAATCATGCATCAAGAGAAAAAGTCCAGAAGCAGAGTAATTTGTCCCTCCTGGCATGGGTCATGTTGGGAGGTATGCAATTGTTATCCATTTTGCATATGCTAAAGCTGGGGTAGCCAACCCTAGTCCTCGAGAGCTACCAACAGTGCATGTTTTGCATGTCTCCTCACAGAATCGCAAGTCAGCTAATTAGCTCCATCTGTGTATCTTTTAAAATGTGTCAGTGATTAATGATTGCAGCTGTGCAGCAACTAGGTTGTCTGGAAAATGTGCACGGTTGGTAGCTCTCGAGGGCTAGGGTTGGCTACCACTGTGCTAAAGCCACACTGCACAGCGACAGATTTCAAGCAATGCACAGGCTTTAATATAGAAAAAGTTTAAAACGGGAACTATATGCTAAGCCAGTGATGGCTAACCTTGACACTCCAGCTGTTGTTGAACTACATCCCAGCATTCCCTACATCAGTTTTTGCATGGCCAAATAGTAAAACTGTAGCAGGGCATGCTGGGATGTGCAGTTTAACAAAAGCTGGAGTGTCAATGCCGTCACTGTGCTAAGCCATGCCCTACAGCCACCACCCACCTCCCTGAGTGCATATCCTTTATAAATTTGTGCCCAATGAGGATTGTGGGCAGGTCCACCATCAAAAGTTCAATCCTGCACCACTTTGAGCTTCCTTAGGACTGTGCAGCCTGCAGGTTTTGAGAAAGAAATGGGCTAAAGTTGATGCAGACCACTTCCCAGCAGTCAGGATGCCGGTGTTCAATATACCAACACCAGCATCTCAACTATGAGTACAGGTCAGCATTCAGACGCCACAATACCAACAGCCGGCATCCCGATAAGTGAGTATTCAGAGAACAGGCGTTCAAAGCCACGGATGGAGGGATTCGATTTAGGCACTAGTGGGGTGGAGGGGGGGGGGTTTAGGCTGCGGGGAGGGGAAGAATAAGCTTAGGTGGGGGTGAAAGTTAGGGTTAGGTTAGGTTGCAGAGAGGGAAGGTTAGGGTTAGGGGAGGGGGGTTCGGTTTAGGCACTTAAAATGGTGGTTATGGTTAGGCACTAGTGGGGAGGGTTAGGCTGTGGGCAGAAGGGTTAGGTTTAGGAGGCAGGATGCGGGGGTTAGGCACTAGCGGGGTGGTTAGGGTCAGGCTGCGGGACGGGAGGAAGGGTAAGGCTTATGCAAGAGAGGGAATTGTTAGGGGGCTACAGAGACCCTGTTGGGATTTTCAGACTCGGGATGCCAGATGATTTTTGACCACCAGCACCCTGAACGACAGGATATTATATGTATTCCTGCTAAAGACATGCTGGCCAGCACTTTACTAGTGATATTGGCTGCAGGGTGTTGAATTGCACAGATAGCCAAATGCAGAGACAGCAAGGTGACCACACACTCCATTTGTTGTTGCCAAAGTGTCTCCAGGCTAGCACTAGTTAATGGCGGTGGCAGGGACAAACACAGTTGCTGATGTCGGTGGGGGTGAGCGAGCAAGTGGCAGGGGGTGTACACGCTAGGCGAGATATCTTCTTTCTCATCTAGTGTGTGTGTGTGTGTGTGTGTGTGTGTGTACGTCTTTAGTAAATTTATCTCATAGAATCTATTCAAACAAAATTGAGGGTTTTTTTAGAATTGAGGAATAAAAGAGTGATATAAGCAGTATTTCATATTATGGGTCAGGTGTGGTCATTTGGTAGAATGAAGCAAGAGAAAATATGCCATCACCTTTGAATGCAAATTGTTAATGTGATATTTTATAGCATGCAGTTAGAGTGCGTAATGTTTCTGGTGATTTCCTCTAATCATTTCCTTATATCATGTTGTCCTTAGATTTAAATTTGACAATGGGGAATATCCAGAATAACAACATGTAGTTAATGCAGAGGGGTATACTATTTCCATTAGTCTTATGCCAAAAGGGGTTGGTCCTAATAGTATACCACCCACTGCCTCTCTTGTCATGAGAAGAGCCACTGCCAAGGACTTTTTTTTACTCTAACCACATGAGCATAAAGTGTTTGTCTCAAGATCCCCGCCACCTCATGAAATAGTATAGGAGGAATGTCTGTGTTACTCATTTCAGCTGTAGATAGGGTGCAATATTTAATTTGTGCACCCAAAGTCATTGGGGGAAATTTACTTTCTACTTCACATGTGATGTTGCTATGGGCAACCAATCAGATCCTGTCTACTATATTCTAGAGGGTGCTAAATAAATAAGAAGATTCTGATTGGTTGCCCATAGCAACATCACATGTGAAGTAGAATACACATCTTAGTAAATTTCCCCCATCATCTTTCCTTGAAAGTATGTCATTCTGTCAGGCAGAAGGCTGGCTGTGCTATGGTAAATTTGAGTCCACATTGCGTGACATATATAATTCTGACATGTATCATCAACATTGCATAGTTGTTCCAGCGATTGAGTGCTCCCAGCCATTATCCGTGGGGCTGTGCCACCGGATGTACTGCATCAGGTGGGCCAACCCCGCACACAACAGCATGCAGGTAAATATGGGATGTATGGATATATCGTGCAGTGTGTTTGCCAAGCGCAATATCCATGTACAACAGTCGTGCCTTCGCTGGTTACACACAATGTGTACCGTGCACCTAGCTTAAGGTTATCCTCTGGACCTCAATGGAGCTGGAAATATATATATCCCTGTCGGAGATATACTCCTTTATGTGGTGTGCTAATCCCGCCCATCTTTTGCTGACCATACATACTGTATATTCATATTTTCTCAATAAAGGTCCATTTACCTCACATAGAATGTTCAGACCAACATGATTGGTGAACCTTCCAGGTTGGTAATAAGGCAGAAATTTTTACAAAGGAAAAGATGGATGGTGGAGCGCTAACTATTTTTGGATATACTAGGATATATACTTGGATATAAAAGAGAAAAATTATAAACCCTGCCACCTAGATGGCAGAGCCTATTGGGCGCTTGAGGAGATGTGTAAGAATTGCCAAGCTGCTCACACCTGGGGGTGGTAAGTCCCCTATATAGCTATATCTATAATTCAAGTATATCCAAAAATAGTTAGCGCTCCACCATCCATCTTTTCCTTTTTCTAGATATAGCTATATAGGGGACTTACCACCCCCAGGTGTGAGCAGCTTGGCAATTCTTACACATCTCCTCAAGCGCCCAATAGGCTCTGCCATCTAGGTGGCAGGGTTTATAATTTTTCTCTTTTTTTCCCTTTAGAAATTTAGACAAGTCTTCTGACTGAAGTATGAAGTAATTATTTAATTTGCAATGATGCTGGCCTGTGTTAAATCCTAATATTTCCCAAACCGATGGACTATAAGCAGGGCCGGTGTAATGCTTCTTAGCACCCTAGGAAAAACTTCAACTTACTGCATCCCCCCCATACTGCCACCAATAACCATTTTTCAACCCTGTAAGGCATGCTTGCCTAACATTGCGGAATGGCAGGGAGGCTCCCAAAAACCAGTACAAGGAAGAGGGGGCAGCAAAGTAGGGAAGTACACTTCAAGTGAGAGTATGGCGGTGTGGTCTTAGAGTTGCCACAGCCACCACCTGCATTAAGTACAAGGATCCCCATAGACATATTTGATTTTTTGGTAGGCAGACTTGGTGGCGCCCCCTTAGAACCTGGCGCCCTAGGCAGCTGCCTAATGGTAGAGCCGGCCCTGACTAAGTACGTTTTGCAGTTTACGTAATGTGTCTGTAAACTTTTACTCTTTATTCCTAATTACGGGCGAACCAATGCATAGAGCCACATAGTGTGCCGTATCTCACGCTGCACATCGTTCCTGTAAATACTTCCGCTTATTGCGAATAAATTACACAAGACTTGGTATAAATTTGAAATTAGGGTACAAAGTTCTTCACCGTATGTATTAAGTCTCTAATGGACAAAAGGGGTGACAGAGTATATCGAGATCATACAGTATACAAATCTTGAATACAAGGAAAGGATTTTGTGCAACCCTGGCGAAATACACAAATACAATCCACTTACACAATTTTTTCTATAATCGATTGCTTTCAACACCAAGTAACCCTGTATCTTGGGAGAAAGAAACAGACCATTGTGCAAATAATGTATTGAACAGTATCCAATTTAATGGTGATTGTTTGCACTCACATGGAACTGTGCTTTGATTGGCATATAAAGGGTCTTTCAATCAATAGTAGTCCACAGGGATCCTAAGAAGACTTTAAAAAATGACATCTAGTGCAACATTGTATGTAAAAGATAAAATGCTAATTTAATGGATAAACTCACAATTGGTTGGGAATAAAATAGCATATCACCCACATGGGGTATAAGACTCTCAGAGGACCATCAGCGGCGGCAGGAATCGTCATTTACCCATCCTATCCTAAGGAGTCCGGTCGGCGGGACTCCTTAGGATAGGACGGGTATCTGACGATTCCTTCTGAGCACAGTCAAATAGACTGTCCCTGTCCGTGCGCAGCAATATAAAGGGTCCAGACAATGGGGTACAATAAAGTTCTTCATTGGTCAAGAGGTCAGGTTTCGCCTCTCCTTTTTGGTGTAGTAAAGATGCACAGCTGGTTCCTTGTTCAAGGCTTCGTCATCATGTCCAGGGGTTCCCTGCTGTGCATCTGGTTTCAACTGTATTTCCTCAGTTAGCCCTTCCTCGTGACAATGTACAGATTAATAAATATAATGTCCATAACTTATGAATGGTATATGTTGCGCATTTCAAACAAACACCGGAGGACTGCGTGTGAGAGACTGGTCACATAGGTACTAAATATGTCCAGGGGGAATCATGCATTATCCTTAGTACTATGTGTTGCGATATTTAACCATATAACTATATTTTATTATTTGTGATTGTGGAGTATGATTCTATGTGTATTAGTATGGCTTCCCTTTGCGCTCACACAATAATCGTACTCGCTCCGGTACACTCTTTACGTAAATATGCAGACGAAAATGGCGGCTATAGTATACTAGCGCAGTGATTATGCAATACGACTTTGACACCTTCATTTCCTCATTATCCAGCGGATAGATAGTCAATAGTTCAACCCCAAATACACATTATGCCACACAACGTAATTCCCATTACACATTATGACACACACCTTAATACCTATCACATATTATGCCACATCAGTGCAGCTAAACTATATGTTGTTGCCAGGAGATATATGCTCATTGCCAGGGGGTTTCTTGCTCAATTTCAGGGGTTACATGCTCATTGCCAGGGAGAGTTACATGCTCATGGCCCAGGTGGATTACATGCTTGTGGCCCTGTGCCCCCCACTCACACACATACTGTACCTCCTGTATACCCATCACACATCCCTCCTTGTGCCCCACAATCATACACAGGTGTGGGTCGTGTAGGAATATCTGACTTGACACAAAAATAAGAAGATGGAGTGTCAGGGCCTCCTGATGCTGAATGTGGCACCCCACTGCCCCTACAGATGGACAACAGCTAGCCTGGGGGCCCTGGTAGAGATTTTCAGGTGCTTTGCTCAGCACTCAGCTAATTCAGTCTGTGGCAGACTTTATAATCAATCTAAAAGCCTCCTGGCAATGTAAGCAGTGTTTTGCTGTGAGGATTTTTGATTGATTATAATGCCTGCCACAGACTGGATGTGTTGAATGGAGTCTGTGCTCGGAGCTGCAGTGGAGGGGCCAGGTGCTGCCTGCTTTTCATGCTGCCAGCGCCGCTGCTTGTGTCATAGCAGGCGGAGGGTGGCAGCACACATCAGCAATGTAGCAGAGTGGGGAGAGCGACTATCCAGCTGGGAGCCTCCCTTCTTTCAGGACTTGCTGAGTGGGTAGCACCGGCTCTGTGTGTGGCATTATGTGTAATAGGCATTACGATGTGTGGTATAATGTGTAATGAGCATTACAGTATGTGGCATAAGGTGGACACTTCCCTATTGTCATGTAGCCACTACCCTAGTTATGTTTGACCACGCTCCCCATGACACGTGACCATGCCCGTTTTTGGCACTTGCTGCAGTCCCACTAGGAAAAAAATTATATTTGCACCACTGACTCTAACACTACTATTGAAATTCTTCCAATGAATCTTACTACTCTAACACCCCAACCCTTACCCTTATCAAAACCCTTACCCTGACCTAAATACCCTAACACTAGTACAATAACCAAACTCCTAACCTAATTCAACTCTAACCTCTAACCCTAATAGCCACACGGCAAACTAAATGATCCAAATGGTTCTTATCTGCCATCAAATTCTATGGGGCCAAATGTAATAGGTTGAGGTTGTGAGAATCAGAAAGTGAGAAATTTTGGGAGAGTTTTCCAATATTTTTTTTAAGCGACAATCATTTACCCTGCAAAATCAGGTTGATTTTGCCATGTAATTGATTGCCGCTTTAAAAAAAATGGGAAAACTCTGTCCGCCCTTGGCCTTCCCCGATCCCTGCAAATGGCTTCGGGGTCAAACTAGCAAGAATGGCAGTAAACCAGAATGCCAACCATGGTTTCCACATGTCACTGTTGAACAGAGCCTAATTAATTGCCAGTCTATTTTATTTATAGTTTTATTTGTGGGGGAGATGTATCAAATCTCAGACAGAGAAATAAGTACTAATCAGCTTTTGTTACAATTACTGAAAGTTAAGAGCTGATTGATTAGTACTTTATCTCTCTCCACATTTTGATAAACCTCCCCCTACCTTTACAGGTTGAGTTATAGTACAAATTGATTAGGATTAGCATGTATGAATAAAATTGATATGCTAAAGGTGTAAAAGAGACATGTAAAAGTTATAAAAGAGACATTAATATGCATTACACTCTACTAATATTGACATTATCTTTTTATAATTTAGAATTATCTTTTTATTTCCTTTTCCATAGGTTACGTGGTCACAGATGGAATGAATTCTGGAATTAAACAATTTTACCGGGAATATTTAACACGGTTACAGAGATTTTGGGAAATGAATTGATGTTTTCAATGAAATCCAGAAATTATTAGTTTATTTAGATGTTTCTATTCTGATCTGTTCCTTCTCACAAAGATGATATTCATTCCACTAACATGGCTAATATATCTATCTTTAATCAAACAAGGAGATGGTTATGCAATACGGGGATGTGAGGTTAAGAACCTAGCTCAACCCAAAATACTTTGCTACAACAAGGGCTTAGATCATGTTCCAGAGCAATTACCACCTACAACAGTCATTCTAGACATTTCCTTTAATAGAATTGAAGTTATAAAGGCTGCAGATTTCAGCAATGTTAGTAACATTGTGGAACTAAATATTTCAACAAATAGAATACACTTCATGGAGAACGGAAGTTTCCAGAAATTATCTCGACTGAAGCTACTGAACCTCAGTAATAACAGGTTAGCATCTCTAAATGCTGGCATGCTTGAAGGACTACAAAACCTTAGTACTCTGTTATTAGACAATAATGGCATTGTGACTATACAGCCTATGGCTTTTTCTGTTTTAGGAAATCTAAGAGTTCTTGATCTTTCATCTAACCCTCTCCGTACCCTTAAAGTTATAGGTGATGCTTTTCAGATACACAGATTGGAAGAGATTTATATTGGAAACTGTAGCCTTGTATTATTTTCATCTTCAGACATTGAAAACATATCTCCTTCACTTCATATTATTGATGCTTCAAAAAATCAATTTTCTGCAATAAATATTAAAACCCAGATCCTACAGAACTTAACTTCCCTAGATATATCATTTTGTGGGCCACCTGTTGTGTGGACGATACAGGACCCATGCTTCCTGAAGGGACTAAAGAGATTAATCATGGAAGGTATAAAACTGAAACCACCACTTGTATCACAAATTATCCAGAGTCTCAGTTGCAGCTCCTTGGAGGAAATTAATGTTGGTCATTTAAACCTAGCAGACTCTGACCACATTATCCAAGAAATATGCCAGAAACACCCCAAAATACAAGCTCTTCATATCCAAGGTAATGATTATACTGGGTTTAAATCTAATACTTTTCAAAATTGCACATCCTTAAAAAATTTGGATTTGTCTCATAATAAATTTAAGCATGTTCCTGAATCAACCTTTTACCATTTATCTTCACTAAAGCAGCTGACGTTGGCCAATAATGAATTAACATCACTTCCAGATGATTTATCACAGATTCATTTTTTGGAAAGATTGAACCTCAGTTCCAATCAACTTACAACAGTCTATCTAAATGACACCAAGTCATATAGTCAACTAAAATATTTAGATTTATCTAAAAACAAGATTTCATTTTTTCACTCCTCATCGCCCATCACTTGGAGTCTACAAAATTTGAACCTTGGACAAAATTACCTTCTGGATATTTCAGAGTCATTTGCAGCTAATTTAAAAAATCTGCAGGATCTGATTTTGAGGACAAACAAATTAAGTTATATTACTGCAGATACTTTTAAAAACTTAACATTCCTGAAAGCTTTAAATTTGATAGACAATCAAATAGAAGTCATATACCCAGGAGCCTTTGAAGGGGTTGGAAACTTGCAAAAGTTACTACTTGGCAGCAATAAAATAACCAGAAATAATTTGCAAAATAATACTTTCCAAGGACTGAACTCACTTGTTGAACTGCAACTCTTTAGCAATTTCATAGAATATGAATCTTCCAAAAAACTGGATGTTCCACCTTTCCAAATCTTGAAATCTTTAAAGTTTCTTACGCTTAATAGTCAGGGCCACAATGGCATGAGGAATTTGCCCGTTAATATTTTTGAAGGCTTGGTAGCTTTAAATAAAATCCAGGCAGGGAATTTAGCCCTGACCGAAATTGACAAAAATGTGCTTTCATATATTCCACAGCTCAAAGAATTGGACCTGGGCAACAACCCTATCCAGACCCTGGATAAGAGTCTATTAGAACCTGTACAGAATTTGACTGAACTTCACCTGAATCGACTGAAGCTTGAATCACTTGACTTTCTCACTGCATTAAATTTCTCCAAACTAGTGGTCCTTCGAGTCTCAGGTAATCAGCTAAACACGTTCACTGATAAGCAACACCATTCTCTATCATCTGTCAAGTTCCTTGACCTGCGCAGTAACCCACTGTACTGCAGCTGTGACAACCAATGGTTTCAAAAGTGGGTGCAAACTGACATAAAAACCCAAGTACTTGGCTTTTACGACTTCGAATGTGCTTATCCCCCATCCAACAGGGGACAGAAATTTTCCACTTTTAACATTGATTCCTGCATGCCTGACTATGGCTTTATACTGTTTTTGACCACATCTGTGTTTATCAGCATTTTATTGGTGTCTTTGACTGTGTGGAAGTGTTTGAGTCGGCAAATTGTGCACTATTATTACATGCTCCAAGGTTATTTGTATGACAGGAAATACAAAGGGAAGAAACAAGACTATCAGTTTGATGCTTTCATTTCCTATAACTGTAGTGATGAAGACTGGGTCTTTAGTCAACTCGTTCCGAACCTAGAAGAAACCTATCACTGGAAGCTCTGTCTTCATCACCGGGACTTTGAGCCAGGAAAGGCTATTGTAGATAATATCATTGATAGCATCTACAGCAGCCGAAAAACAATTTGTGTCATTAGTAGACATTACTTAGCCAGTGAATGGTGTTCACAGGAAATGCAGGTAGCCAGCTATCGCCTTTTTGATGAGCATGCTGATGTACTGATTTTGTTGTTTTTAGAGAAAATCCCCAATCACAGGCTTTCCCCTTATCACCAGATGAGAAGATTGTTAAAAAAGAAAACATACCTCATATGGCCAAAGGATGGAAATGATTTCACAGTCTTCTGGCATATGGTGAATCAAGCCTTGAAGGATGATTAAGTGGCATGAATGCATAATGTGTACATGTATATAACTATAAAATCTAGGACTGATCAACTGTCGTAGCCAAGACAGTTTGCATTGTACTCAGGAATTCAATTCTGACTTGTCTATGGTAGTATTGGTATTACACACCTTTGTCTGAATTGCAGAGAAAGTAAAAATTACACAAATGTATAATAAAGATATCAAAATATACTCAAAGCCAATATATTGACCGTAGAGTAGCTTCCATGAGTAGAAAAAGTGGATGTCAAACCGAGCAGATTACACAAAATCCTTTCTGTGATTTAAATACAGCCACCATTCTTTGCAAAGAGGTGGATAAAGCATCAGATTAAGGGCCCAATTTAAGAGTGGTATTAGGTTCTGTTGCATATTTTATTTAGTGCCCAGCCTGTGAATACCTAATGTTGATAGTGGTTTACAGGTTGACACCAAGCTCCAAAAATATAAAATGTAGTTTTAGCCACTTACTTTAAATCGGTTTAAAGCCACATGTTAGTATCTTTTTTGCTTTGTTTTACTCAATATTTAGTTTCATAGTTACAGAGTAGTTAAGGCTGAAAAAAGACTTGTGTCCACCAAATTCAACCTCCATTATTAAAGTGCATTTTCTATTTGCTTCATCCCTTATATAACTGATATCTGATTAAATTATATACAGATTAGAATTGTTATTTGTACAACTGGATGTTTTTGTTTCTAGTCAGTGAACTTCAGTTTTAATTTTAATCTAATTTTAATCAATGGTTTAAAAAAAAATGTAATGATACTGTAATAGATTTTGATAAAGAACATTTCTCTAAAAAACACCTTGATAAATTAGCATATTTTTAACTATGCACAAGATTAGTAATCTAGGCTGAATAGGCTGAGAATGTGTTACACAGTGACTTTCGATAGCCCAGATGTACGACTGCAACCTGTACTAGAGGTATTCTGGAGAGATTCTTGAAGCCAAGATTTGAGTGCTTGCATGTCCTGTTTGGGAGAGGGCATCTCCACATGTTTAAGTATCTCCACAATTTTGCCTCACAAGTGGATGATTTGGGCAGGAAGATCACCAGGGCCCTTATTCTGGTCGGTGCGGATATATCCGCGTGCGTTCGGCCCGCCGATGTTTTGTGTCTGCGCATGTGCAAAGGCGTCTCTGCGCATGTGCGAGCGGGGCGTACGGCCAAATCCCGCATGATATGTGAACACTCCGAACAGGGGGTGAAGAGGGGCGTGGAGGGCTATTTGGGCTCATTACCATATGCATACGCCCCGCGTTTCATGGGCGTTCCCATTAAAACACTGGGCGTACGTATGGTAATGCGGCCGTGACGCACGTGTAGGGGGCGGACATATGACATCGCCGGATGTCAGCTGCCCGCCCAGATCCCGGCTTTTGCACGGAAAAATGTCCGTGTGGTCTAAGGTTGCGGGAGCTGGTGGAGCACTCGGTCCTGCATTCGATGGTCTGCGACCATCGAATGATGGGGGAGGTTCCCTTAGATGGAGGAGGCGTATTCCGTGAAAAATACACGTGCGGTCCGTTCGGCCAGCTTCTTACCGCGTACGGACGGAGTTGGCGATCCGTATGGAAGGCGGGGTTTCGCACGCACGGTCCTGGCCGCATAATCGGATCCGGCCGCACCGATCAGAATAAGGGCCCAGGTGAAGGGGATTGAGCCATGTTAGAGCAGAGAAGAGGGATCATCTTAAAGACGTTCTCTGTAGTATCTGAGATGTGTGAAATTGACAGAAAGTAGATTCGCATGTGATGAGTTATCTAGTGAATTCTGGGAATCCTTCTATGATCCTTTCCTATCTTTGTCTTATGGGGAACTGACAATTAAGAAGACGGCATGTTGAACACACAATGCCTTCATGAGGCCACTGGAGTCAGGACTGAGAAGCAAATCAATGAGACTGGAAGTCACACATCACACCATGAAGATGGTGTGCTGCATGCAAAAGGAAAATGGAGCAGTTAGTCAAGGTGGGGAAGAGAAGTGGGAGCCTGAATGGTAACAGGACAGAGGAAACCACTACATTTTTTAACAGGCCACTCTGGTAAAGAGCAACAGTGTAGTAGTTACCAATATACTGGGACTGTGAGTGTGGTAAGGCTGTGTAAAGGTTGGAACAGGGAGGGAGAGGAACATTAGCCTGGGTAACAGAAGGCTAGGCTACAGATGAGGCCCTGTGAAATGAACAGGAAGTGTACGAACAGAAATCAACAGTGTGCCACATTGAGTATACCTGGGCTGGCTAGATTACATATGAGACAGACATGGACTGCACACCCTAATTCTAAACATAATGAGGGGTGAGGTGATTCCATAATGAGATTAATACAAGGTGTGTCTATTAAATTCCAGGACTGGGGCTAATACAAAGGAATGAATAATAAAAAACAAACATACATTTAATAGTCCTCAAAATAATCACCTCCAGCACTCACACACTTTTGTGCACGGCGGTACAAATTCTGGAAACAGTTCGTAGTCCTCAGAAGATATGCTTCGAAGTTGAGCATTTACGTTTTTCTTTATGTCCTCTACGTTCTGAAATCGATGCCCTTTCAGTGCAGTCTTAAGTTTTGGGAACAAGTAAAAGTCAGGAGGTGACAAATCAGGAGAATATGGAAGATGATTAACCTCTACGATGTCATGTTTTGCGAAAAAGCGCTTCACATTGAGAGCACAGTGGGGCCTCGTGTTGTCATGCAGTAGGAGCCAGCTGCCTTTTATCCATATTTAGTCGCACAGGGTGTACTTGTTTAACTAACCGATGCAAAACAGCTTCATAGTACTCTTTGTTGACAGTTTGATTAGGTGGCACAAACTCGTGATGGATCAGTCCATGTGCATCAAAGAAAGCGATCAACAAGACTTTCACTTTCGACTTCTGGAAACTGATTTTTTTCTGTCTTGAAGAAGATGGTGACCTCCATTCTTTACTCTGTCTCTTTTTTTCGGGATCGTACTGGTAACACCAGGATTCGTCGCCTGTCATGATCGATTGCGGAAACAACGGATCTCGGTCAGCTGCGTCGATTACATCCCCACAAGCTTCCATTCTGCATTGCTTCTGTTTTAAAAATTTATATTCACTCTTTGCTCCATCACCGACCGTGACACGCGCTCTAATGAACCACCTGCATTTACCTTCTCCAAACCGGAAATGCTGACGCAATGACTGCGCATTTGTTCCACCTTCGCGCCTCATTGTTTACGCTATCACATCCGCATGATGACGCGTTCCTACACATTTTCATTCATTAACTACACGCACAGTCCAGGAATTTAATAGACACACCTTGTAGTTCTACACAAAAAAAAGAAAAAATGCAGCTGCACACACTGCTAAATGAGAATTATAATAAACTGTGCACTATAACATAGAGTATAACTGAGGTGTTTAGCATAATTCTGGCCAAAAATATGGCCACGAACCACCACCTCATCTGGTGGGTACCTAACAGTCCTAAAGTTCAATTCTAGAGCATGGGATTCCACAGGCCAGCACAAGCCAACCACCCCAAGGCAACAGATTAGTGAGAGGTTTCATTGTTAAAAGGAGCTGAATTGGTAAGAAGTAGCAGTTACAGTGTTATAATGGATGAGAGGTAATCATTACAGCAGTGGTTCCCAAACTGTGCGCCTAGGCTCCCTGGGGTGCCCTAGAGAACTTGCAGGGGTGCCTCGGTTTGCTGGTCCAGAACTGATTTAAATTATTTATGGTCAATGTAATAGGCAAAACCAGAGCTTGTGGCTTCCAGTTTTAAAATATGTGGATAAACAGAAGTGAATCCTGTCCCTCACACACATAACTAGACCGAAGGATGACCTATAAGCACAACTTATTTAATTTAATATTGTTTTCTGAAATTCTCGGTGGCAAACTTTGCACCTAGGGGTGCCGTGACAAATATTCTTATAATCTAGGGTGCCGTGATGCAAAAAAGTTTGGGAACCACTGCATTACAGTGATAAAAAGTGATAAAAAAATGGTAGATTCCAAAAAAGTGTTAGATTAAAGGCCCATACCCACTAGTCAATGACACTGGGATACCAGGGAATAGCTACACCAGAGGTTTGGCGGAGACCAGATACAGGGGCGTGGAGTCTAACTCGCCAGTGGTTTTCACCAGGGAGCCCCACATGGAGCTTTGGACTTAGCTGCACCTGACGAGCAGGTCACGGCCCCCTGCTCTGGTTCTCTGGTACTAAGCCGGCTGGTACAAAGGATATTGAACTTTGTAATTGGCTGGAAAAAAAGGAGTTGCTGGAATTGGCTGAAACTAAAATAGATACTGGAATCAACTGCAATCAAAGGAGATGGGTCATTAGGTTGAAAGTGTTAAAGTCGACCACTATTGGTTGACAGGCTATAGGGGTTGACACGAAAAAGGTTGACGTGCTTTAAGGCGATTTTGTGTAAGAATTCTGAATTAAGTACTTTAACATTACCATTTATTACTACCACTGTCAGACCACATCTTCCCCATGGAAGTGCAGTCTTACTACCAGCAAAGGATAAGATAGCAGTGTTATTGCCAGCGATGACCCTATGAATTGAGAAAAAGTCCTGATGATTAATTGGAGCAAAATAGACCTTGAGAGATTCAAACCATGTTAGTGAGAAGCTGGTGGGGAACCTTGAGCGTTTGGATAAATTTTTCTGAAATACTGAGGATCTTCTGTTTCCGGGAATTGTGTATCCAGTGTTATCTCTGTATTAATCGGACTTGTCTCCAAAATATGCTGCAATAAGATTGTAATCAATCTTAAATTAAAGCATCCATTTAAGAAACAATGCCTTAGTGAGTATTTGAGAAAATAAATATGTGTATCTTAAATGCAATGATAGAAAACTTATCCAAATCCTAGTTGTGGAGGCTTTAACATAACATAGCTAGTACCATATCCTAGCTCAGTAATGGCTAACCTTGACACTCCAGCTATTGTTGAACTACACATCCTAGTATGCCCTGTATCAGTTTTACTATTAGGCTATGCTAAAACTGATGCAGGGCATGCTGGGATGTGTAGTTCAACAACAGCTGGAGTATCAAGGTTAGCCATCACTGTCCTAGCTAGCACCATATCCTAGCTAGCGCTATATCCTAGCTAGCGCTATATCCTAGCTAGTGTCATAACATTACAAGTGTATCAAGCAAAAGTGTGTTTGCTTAGGTTAAATGATGTCACATTGGGCCCAATTCAGACCTGATTGCTGAGCTGCGAATCTTTGAAGCCCAGCAATCAGGTAATCGCCACCCCACACATGCAAATTTGTTCGCAACTGTGCACATGAGAGGAAATCGATTCGCAATTACTCCCCCACTGTTCACAGCTCCAAGTAAGCCAGGACACATTTAGCACTGCGATGGCCTTGCATGGGGAGATCGGGGCCACTGATGACCACTGATGATGTCAGCAGCCCTCCCACTGGCTGGGGAATGCAGGGCTACCATCTGCAAATGGCTGTAGGGCAGAGCCAGATTAAGGACAGTGGGGCCCTGGACAACAAAATTGTGGGGGCCACCTCTCACCCCCCACCCCCCCAGTCCACCCCCTGGAGTATTTATTTTCGCTGCCCATCAGAGTCGGAGCTGCTGCACGGGCACAGCCTCTTCATGGCACCTGGGACACGGGGTGATCAGGCGGGGAAAGCGGGGTAGCACCCCCGGAGACAGTGTGACGAGAGCAGGGCAGCGGGGAGATGAGGGGCTGGCAGGTGAGTGGGAGAACACGGTATCTATCCCCCAGCACTTCTGCAATGCTTCCCACATTGCGGTGGATGAGCAGTGGTGGGGTCCCTGCGATGGATGGGAACTAGTTCCCATCCGCCGCAGGGACCTTGCGGCTGACTGTCCAGCCACCGCAGGGACCCCCTGCCACCCTGCGCTGCCCGGACCCCAAGGAAGCACTGCCCGGACCTCACTGCCTGACACCCACCACCCATCTGGAGTGTGGGTGCCCCTGATGCGTGGGGGCCCCAGGGCGACCGCCCCTAGTCGCCCCTTCACTGCTGTAGGGTGTCAGTCAACCTGCGAGCAGCCAGCAACACCCAGGAACACTGCAGTATACAGCCTTGAGGAAGAGCTTTTCAGCTCGAAACGCGTTAGCAGATACTGCAGCATTTATCCAGGACACCTTCCCAGCCTCAATCACCTGGAGCCTAGCAGGGTGCATCCGGAGGCACTCTGCACTTTTACACCAGTGGCTCCACCGCCAGGCTTGGGTAAGGAACTAATCCCTGGAACTTTCTTTACTTGTCATTGCATTTTTTATGCATCATCATCAATTTTAACTCTGTGTATAACAGTCCACATTGGACCAATTATCGTTTTACTTTGTATGTTCTGTGTAATAAATTTATATTTGTGAACTTAGAAAGCGCCTGTGGTCCCTGCAACTTTTCTAGACTCTATTTCAGCCACAGGGTCTGCCGCACAACTGTGGCTGTGTTTGGGTCCCCACAAAAAAAAGAAGCAATGCTCTAAACAGCACGTAATGGTCACCACCGTCTCACAGTATCGTAATAACACAGCTAGGGTATGGACAGCAGTCACAGTACCGTATAAACAGATGTGGTACGGGCATCAGTCACACTACCATATAAACAGATGGGGTACGGACAGCAGTCACACTACCGTATAAACAGATTGGGTACAGACAGCAGTCACACTACCGTATAAACAGATGGGGTACGGACAGCAGTCACACTACCGTATAAATAGATGGGGTACGGACAGCAATCAAACTACCGTATAAATAGATGGGGTACGGACAGCAGTCACAGTACCATATAAACGGATGGGGTACGGACAGCAGTCGCAGTACTGTATAAACAGATGGGGTACGGACAGCTGTCACAGCACCTTATAAACAGATGGGGTACGGACAGCACTCACAGTACCTTATAAACAGATGGGGTACGGACAGCTGTCACAGCACCTTATAAACAGATGGGGTACGGACAGCACTCACAGTACCTTATAAACAGATTGGGTACAGAGAGCAGTCACAGCACGTGGGACAGAGAATTTTTTTTCTTTTAATAATTTTATTAATGAAAAAAAAAACAGTGGGGTACGGCCTGCGGTCACAGCAGTACCTTATAAACTGGTACAGAGCTGCGGACAGCAGTCACAGTACCGTATAAACAGATGGGGTACAGACAGCAGTCACAGTACCGTATAAACAGATGGGGTACAGACAGCTGTCACAGTACCTTATAAACAGATGGGGTACAGACAGCACTCACAGTACCTTATAAACAGATGGGGTACGGAGCTACGGAGAGCAGTCACAGTATGTGGGACAGAGAATTTTCTTTTCTTTTTTTAACTTGTAATAATTGTATTAATTTTAAATAAACAGTGGGGTATGGCCTACGGTCACAGCAGTACCTTAGAAACTAGTACGGAGCTGCAGACAACAGTCACAGTACCCTATAAACAGATGGGGTACCAGCAGTCACAGTGACGTATAAACAGATGAGGTACGGAGCTATAGATGGCAGTCACAGTATCGGCATATACTACACACAGTGGGTGTACAGTATGCAATGCACTGCACACACTGGGTTATGTGGAGTTATACACTATAATACAATACTGCTGGTGGTGCTACTAAACTTAAATAAAATTAAAACTTGCGGCCACTGCCTAAAGTGCCTATGAAACAAAGCTGGTGCCCATGCCTATGAAACAACAAATCTGGTGCCTCTGCCCACTGACTTTGAAACAAAGCTGGTGCCTCTGCCCACTGCCAGTGCCTTTAAAATAAAACAAAGCTGCCCACTGTAAAAGCTGGCCACTGTAAAGCTGCCTACTGTAAAAACTACCCACTGTAAACTTAAAGCTGCCCACTGTAAAGCTGTCCATTGTAAAAGCTGCCTACTGTAAAGCTGTCCAATGTACAGCTGTCCACTGTAAAGCTGCCCACTGTAAAGCTGTCCACTGTACAGCTGCCCACTGTAAAAGCTGCCCACTGTAAAGCTGCCCACTGTAAAAGCTGCCCACTGTAAAGCTGCCCACTGTAAAAGCTGCCCACTGTACAACTGCCCACTGTAAAAGCTGCCCACTCTAAAGCTGTCCACTGTAAAAGCTGCCCACTGTACAGCTGCCCACTGTAAATGCTGCCCACTGTAAAAGCTGTCCACTGTAAATGCTGCCCACTGTAAATGCTGCCCACTGTAAAAGCTGCCCACTGTTTTTTTGTTTAAAAAACTTTTTAGCAGAGCGCACCAGCGGAGCGTGATGTCTGCAGGCTTGGATCCTATATATTTTGGCGCCGAGCCACGGGCTCAGCACCTTATATGGAATCCAAGTTTCACGAGAATCCAACGGCGGGAAGGCGCCGTTCAGCCTCGCTTTGGAATCCGAGTCTGGCGGGAATTGCCGAGCCGCGACTGGGCAATACTCGGATCCCCAAGTTCATAGTAGTTCCTATTCTTCAGAATATGGACCGCACATCTCTAAAACATTCACATACATTTATGCAACTTCTCAGACCATCGAGTCTTACTGATAGAGCCATAGTGTCGCTTGATGCTGAGAAGGCATTTGACATGGTGTTGTGGGAACACTTGTACAAAACCATGTCAAAATTTGGATTCCCTCCCCAATTTATCACACATATATATATATATATATATATATATATATATATATACACAACACTGTATACTGATCAGTACACACAAATATCTTGTAATGAATACCTATTCCAACCATTTAAAATACAAAAGGGCACTCGTCGGGTATGTCCACTTTCCCCCTAATTGTTAATAGCTATAGCATAGCTTTGGATGTACGATAATCCCCCCACTTCCAAGGTATATTATTAGGTGATATTGATTTACGTCTTGTGCTATTCGTGGATGATATGCTGCTGTTTCTTTCTAACCCTCCACATTCCCTTCCTATAGTATTTGATCTTATTTCTGTGTTTGAAAAATGTAAAGGTTATAAAATCAATATAGAAATATCAGAATTGATGCCATTATCTGGAGATTTTTCTTTCTTATCTACTACCACTACCATTCACACCATCAAAATAGTTAAAACCATTTTTTTTTTTAATAAACAATTTTTATTTTTCAAAATGTATTTAACAAAAACAGCATTGATGCATACAGTTTACATGTGTCTAACATTGCTTGTTAATTACAATGCGGCCGAGAGATTAGTTATCAGTTTCCTGAATCAATTTCTAACTTATTACTTTCAGGGACTCCGCATTCTAGATGCACTCAAGAAATAAGTGTTGTGCGGAGACTGGATTTTATCAAATTGTGAAGGCACTGGATACATTTAGGGATGGCCATCGACCATTGATGATTCGAAATCATTGATGGTTCATGACCGATGTCTAATACTTTTGCCATCGATGGGGGAGAACCAGATGTTTCCCTCCATCGATGGAACAGCAACGATGTTTTGCAGTGTTTTTTTTTCTTTCAAAGTGCCAGGACACTGAGCATAGCTCCGCCCCCTGCACCTGTGAAGCCCCGCCCCCATGTTTTGATTGGCCCACAGGCCAATCAATCAAACACAATGGATGACCATCGATATGTAAAAATATCGATGGTCATCCATTGCATAGTTTAGCACTATCGATGGCCTGTTGCAGAATTGCCATCGATGGCAACCATCGATAACAATGGCCATCCCTAGATACATTGCGGAGATAAGAGCAAAAGAAAGAGTGAGAGAAAGGGAGGGTGAAGGGGAGACATGAGCTCAATAAAGAGAATGTTTACATCTCTATGTGTCCATGAGTCATATTCATTTCTTGGTTTCTGGAAATGGGTAGTACAATAGCAAAATCTCCTTTTGGCCGTTTCACAAATATCAACAGTTGGATAAAAATACAGTTATAAATTTAACTGATTAATACATCACACTGACAGACAAGGGAAGTGGGGGGAGGGGGTAGGACAGAGTTGGGGGGGGGGGGGTGGCATCATGACAAGATTAATTATAGGTTTCGCAACCCAGAGTTTCACACCTCGTCACACTTCATACAGAATTATCATCCGTTTCTTTCTTATACGGCTAATTGCCTTAAATGATACCATGAGGTGGACTCAAAGATTTTTTTGTATTCGATCTTGAGTCGACTGGTCAAGGCTCTGAATGTAAAGTCCCCATTTTTTGTAAAATCTTGGTGCTCCCTTTTCCAAATCTGAGATTGTTGCCTGACGCTCATAGAACAGTATATTTAGTATTGCCTTTTTGAATTCTAATATAGAGGGGGATCTCCTATGGATCCAATGCAAGAGAATTAGTTTCTTTGCCAGTGTTAGTATGATTGTAAGCACCGGTATAATTTGAGCCTTTTTGGGGCCAAGGTCCCATATCTGAAAGTGTAAAAACAGACATGCCACTGGGTTCTTTTGCAGTTTGAGGGAGTATATGTGGTTAACATATCCTATCAGTTTGTCCCAGAAATTCCTGACCTTGCCACACTCCCAGAAGTTATGATAATATGACGCTTTTGATTTCTGGCATTTATAACAGCAACCTGTATCCTCAGGTACAAAGTGTGCAGTTAAAACCAGTTTTAAATACCTGGGTATCCATATACCTGCATACTTATCATCTCTATATAAAATAAATTATATCCCACTGATTCAGGCGATAGCTAAACTATTAGACTCATGGATGTTATTGCCTTTATCTTTACTTGGTAGTGGCAGTGATCAAATCGATTATTTCTTAAAATATCATACACTATGCAAATGCTACCTATTTCACTATCCAATATGGACATTAAATGATTGAATTCGATGATCTGCAGATTCTTTGGAGAGGTGGAAACCTAGAGTAGCTAGGCCAAAATTGCATAGTACTTGATTGTTAGGAGGCTTAGGATTACCTGATTTACAACTTTACTCCATGACCTTCTTTTGAAGATATATAACGGATTGGCTTTTAGAGAAGGACAACTTTGTATATTTGTATATTATGCATTCGATTCAGCACTGTTGGTGCCATATACTCCGAATGCCTTATTGCATACTCCCCGTTCTAAAATACCACCACAATGTATTTCTAATACCATATTTTATTACACTTACTGGACATTGCTTTTGCTAAATACAAGATTTAAGAGATATCTCAGTTACACTAAACATATTTAATTTTTGTGAAGTCCTATGTTTACTCCTGGCCTTTCAGAATCAATTTTCCTCAGACTGAAACATAAGGGTATTCTTTTGACAAAAGATGTTTTTGACCCAGGGGGCAAACTTCTTAGCTTTCTAGAATTAAAGAGAAACACAGTCTTCCACAGTCAGCCTACTTTGCATAACTTCAGCGTATTCATTATGTCCACTCTATACCAAGACCTACCACTGAGATGTCTGCACCGGACCCTATTGGAAAATTACTTGATCTATTTAAATTTGTACCATATAAAGCAAAATATTTGTAAGTAGAATTGTTGAACTCCATGCCACGGAAGATGTGGTCTGGCTTGGAATTGGCATGGCGACGTGACTTATCTCTCAATGATTTTCATATACAATTTATAAAATGTTATGATTCTTCCATAAAGTATTTACACTCTTTGTATTTACAAGAGGTGCACTTTAAGACGATTCACAGGGCCTACACTTCACAAACAATATATATCAAATTCCACTCTGACTCTCCAGATAATTGTCTAACATCCTCTACTCTGAACTGTCCTTTATTCCTCACATTCAATCTGTCTTTAAATACATGCATCTAAAAAACATATCCAAAATTTGTCTGTACCTTATATAAGACACTGCAAAAACTCTAATCCATGCACTCATTGTATCACGCAGTGATTATTGCAATGGCCTCCTTACCGCTCTTTCTAAGAAAAGACTCTCACCACTACAATCCATTTTGAATGCAGCTGCGGGGCTGATCTTCTTGGCTAGATGAACAACATCTGCTGATCCGCTCTGTCAGTCCCTCCATTGGTTGGGTCGGGTCTTCCTTATCCGTGTATTCCAAAAACCAAAGTATTCCGAAAACTGTGTTTTTTCTGAATATTTTGTTTTTGTTGTTGTTGTCCCCCCCCCCCCCTTTTTTCATACTTACATCGTCCTCCGATGTTCATGGCGGCCACCGGGATCCTCTTCTGTGGCATCTCCGGTCCCAGGGGTGCATTGCGCGAGTGCACGGTTGCGCAGGTGACGTCACCGGCGTGACCACGCACTCGCTAAATGCACCCCTGGGACCGGAGATGCCACTGGAAAGAATCCTGAAGGCCGCTGCAGACACACTGTGGACATTGGGGGACCATCGGGGCACCACCAGGGGGCCAGGTAAGTATGGTTAAAAATAAATATTCCAAAAACCGAATAAAAACCTTATCCAAAATAATTGTGGTCCCGAGCATTTCGGAAAAGGGATACTCAACCTGTATTACCGTATTCAATATAAAATACTTCTACTTACATACACACAAAGCCATTACTCCGACTACAATGACTTATATCTCTTTGCTTATCTCAAAATATTTCCCCACCCAACCTCTCCGCTCTGCACAAGATCTGCGTCTCTCATCCACACTCATTAATCGCTCCCACCCCACGTCCATGCACAGTTAGACTCTCCTCTAGCCTCCAAACTTTCAAGCGTTCCCTGAAAACTCACCTCTTCAGGCAAGCTTGTCATATTCCAGAACCCCTACACAACCTCCAGTAGCATTCATATCTAATTGCATCCCATCAGGAATGTCTTGTTTCTATCCTTATGTATCCCTCCTATTATCCCTATAGATTGTAAGCTTGCGAGCAGGGCCCTCCTACCCAGTGGCGGAACTAGAGGGTCGTGGGCCCAGGTGCAAAAAATGCTTTGCCCCCTCCCCTAACATATTGAAAAATGATTGTGCGGCCCCCAGCCCCCGTTTTTATACGCCCAGAACCCATTTTATGTATGCTCGCGCCCCCCCTTTTATTGTACTTACCTCGAGTGAAGTCTGGCTGCCTTGTACTGGACGATTTTTGCTGTGCTGTCTCTCGCTCCTCCGCTCCGCCCGTATGCTCAGCTAGTCAGCTCAGCAGCTCCCTTCGGCGTCTCAGAGAAGCAACAGGCAGCCTGCGATTGGCTGCCTGTTGCTAGGCTACCGCCCGGAGTTGGCCACTCCGGGGAGGAATGAATACATAGGTGCAGCAGCAGCACGGTGCAGGCAGGCAGGGTGCTGCTGCATCTATTCTGCATGCCCCGGCGGCGTCCGACACTGCCACTCAGCTGCCACCAGGCAGCCAACCCCGTCCCTACGCCGCCCGCCCGCTTCCCCTCCTTCCCCCACACACAGTGACGGCGGCGCACAAATAAAAAATTCAAATGTTATGCCGGGCAGACGGCGCGGCGGCATCGGGCCCCTTTAACCTCTCGGGCCCCGGTGCACTGCACCGTCTGCACCGGCGGTAGTTCCGCCCCTGCTCCTACCCCTATGTCGGTTTGTTTCTACCCAGTTTGTTTAAGGCTAACGCTGCTCCTCACCTCTGTGGGGGAATTCAAGTGTTTTACGTTGCGCTGACATCACTGTTATGTTGTTCTGTCATTTTCATGGGCAAGTAACCAGTACAAGATAATTACACATCACCCACCAGAGACTATAGTCAAAACTTTAGAATGCTATCTCTAATGCTGTGTACACACGGGGGCGATAGGGGCTATAATCGCTGGGAATATGGTCGCAGGTGACCATATTGCCAGTGATTGGAGTGCGCACCAGCGATAAATCGCCGGGTACGCGCTCCCGTTTTCTGCCCCATTGTAATCGCTGGTCGCAGGAGCTTGCTCCTGCGACCAGCTAATTACCTCTGCAGCTCCCCCAGCAGAGGTCCTTTTCATCAGCGACCATCTCTGGTCGCTGATGCAAAGGAGACACTGGGCAATATATTGCTCAGGAATAGATTGCTAGCAATCTATTCCTGGGCAATATATCTCCCCCCCGTGTGTACGGGGCTTAACAACTGACATAAATGTGAAGAATATACCATATTTACAGCATACATACAGGCAAGCTATATTAATAACACTGTTACTAGCTTGATGAATAAATAACTACATAGTCTAAGAAGATTTCTGATACAGGTGGAGCTACTTTTATCTGAGCGTCTTTCCAGCGTGCCATAAAGCGAATGAGATGCACATGCGTGTAAGATGCATGTGCGCCGCATTCGCGGCAACGAACGCATGAGCGTGTGAGACGATCAAGGGTCTGGTGCGCCGGCTCGCCAAATAAACGTGGCTCCATTTGTATATAAGCTGGCATTATACAAATGCTAACTGTATGAGCAGCAGAATAATGTACTTTGCCAGAAGATGTCAGTGTTGCACACGATTTAGTCAAGGAATCCCTAGTAGTAAATGATAAACGTGTGTGCTGGATATATACCCATATATGGACTGCTCTGAAGCCATGCCAGGCGTGGCCTGTCAATCCTTCCACAATAAGAGGATAAGACTGGAACATGCAATCAGTAACTACAGTAGCTGCTCTTTAGACTTTATATTATGTCTGCAGACTATATTAGCTCAGGGTTGCCGACCCTCCCGCATTTAGCGGGAGTTTCCCGCTTTTTGGTCCTTACTCCCGGTCTCCCGGGAATATATAGGATCCTCCCGGTTTTTCCCCTGCCTGGCGAAAACCAGTGACTGCGCATGCGCAAGTCACTAAGCGTAGAGGCTGACTGATATCGCCCAGCTGTCCTAGTAATCCCGGCGGGGCTTGTGTGGGACATAGAGGGCCGGGTATCGCTGGCCGCAGCACAGCGCGGACGGGGTGGCTTTGGGAGCAGTGGAGAGAGAGCCGACGAGCAGCAGAAGGCAGCGCCGCAGAAGAGATGGTGAGTAAGTTAGAGGCTGGCTGCTACGGTGCTGCCTTCTGCTTCTCTCACTCAGCTCCCCGGCGTCCCCGCTGTTTTCTTTAATAACGTTCCTCAGGCTCTGTCTTCTCCCCCTTCATTACTCCACGCTGCTGCAGCAGCGCAAGCTTCATCAAAATCGTTCCTCTCCCACCTCTCCACTGCTTTATATCCTATTTATGATAGGAGTAAGCGAAGAGAAAGGATTTAAAACTTGAATCGAAAAGTAATTTGGTTAACTCCGCCCATGGCCCCGCCCAATTTACGTCACGGTTGATGTCCACGCCCCCCAGTTTTTGTAACTTGCTGCCCTCTCCCGGAAAGGGCACAAGAGAAGTCGGCAAGTATGTATTAGCTTCTCTTATTCTAGCCATGAACCACCTATCTTAAAGTCATTTTGAAAGCCTCTAACTCTGATGTATGGGGAACATATAAATAAGGAAGTACATGGAGAAATACTTTTGATGTAAAATGTCCTGACAACAAAAATACCATAAATATTTTTTTAAGCACAGACAAGGAAACCGTACAGACAAGGAAGCAAATGTTATTTTCTAAAAAAAATGACATAGAAAAAGAGATAGTCATTGATTTATAGGGATGGGACATCAAAATAAAACACTGGTTAAACATTTTTTTTTTTTTAAACATAGGTTAGAAAATATTGGTTATACCGAAACACTGACTCTGTGAGACTGATGTTAACTGATGTGGATGCTGGGAAGCCAAGAGGGGGAGGAGCAGGTACTAATTACCCAGGCCCGGGCTTGCTGGAGGGGCCCAGCGGGGGCCCTGGTCCGTCCCCCTCCATCCCTCACGGGCAGCAGGCTCCGCATAATCCTCTGACAGCGTGAGAGCTCATGCTGAGCCTGCTGTCAGCACAGCACATGCTGTAAGTGTGTGCTGCTGCTCCCCTTTAGAGGCTTTTTTCACTCTCCCCGTAATAGTTTTGGGGGAGTGGCTTAATCGCGGGAGGTGGTCATGCCTCCCGCAATTAGGCCACACACTCAATTTTTACTGGGGCCTGGCATACCTCTCAGCTGCCCTGTATGTATGGTGTATGGGCCAATACCTTGTTCTTCACATTATCTATCAGCTCAGCTGCATGGGTAACTACAGCCCGACAGATGAGTATGCCATCAGGGTGATCAGCTCCTTCCCTTCCATAGTCCACAAGTAGCGCTGTCTTGTGGCTGGCCCCAGGATTACAGCCAGCAGCTTTTCTTGCCTCTGTGGGAGAAGCCTGGATCAGGGGGGGGGGGGGGGGGGGCAGCGACGAAGCCTGACATAATCAAGTCCCATCCTTTTACAGGCAAATGCTGCGATTCACTGGTCTATGAGTAGGGGGCAGGACTAAAATGACAATTGAATCATTTGAGCCATGCCACCTCTCTGAGAATTACTTTTGCCTATATTTGAAAGGGATGCAAGGGTGTCCATGGGCATGCGGGAGGCTTGCCCACCTTTCCAAGGGGGGGCGGGAGCCCCCTGTCATTCCATGAAGGTTACCAAATATGGGGTTGGGGTGTGCACAATATCAAACATAGGGGGGGGGGAACTATTTAAAGCAGGGAGGGGAGCAGGAGAGCACAATAAGCAAAACACAGGGAGGGAGAGGACAATACAACACTTCAGGAAGTGAAGAAGAAAATACCTAGAGGTTATGTATGAGTGAGTCCTAGACGTTATGTATGAGGGAGTTATGTATGAGTGGAGCACACACATAACAGTACAGTTCAGATATACAAAAGAGGACATACTGATGTGGAATGGGCAGATAGCAAAATATAGGATTTTCTACTTGGGAGGGGCTATACAGCACAATGCAGAACAAACAAATTGGGAGGGGCAGACAGCACAATGCATAACATGTTGAATGGGGCAGCCAGTGGCATAACTACTGTCCAACCACCCCCCCCCCCAATCCACACACACCATAACATTATAAAAACCAACAGCTGTTACTAGAAAATAAGGCTCCAAGTGCGAACAGTAAAAATGTGCCCATAAATACTTTAAAGATAAAGAATTGCACATGCCTATGGTGTGCACATTCTGGAATAGCCTGTATGGCCTTGCTCCTTCTAGTTACACATTATGCCACCTACCGTAATGCCTCTTACACATTATGCCACACAACGTAATGCCCCTTACATATTATTCCACACAACCTAATGCACATTACCCATTATTCCAGACAACATAATGATTATTACACATTGTGCCATACAAACTGTGCATTAAAAGTGCTGAAACATTGACATTACAGACGCTACATTAATTGTCTTTATTTGTCTGGAGTGTCGCTATTCATGTTGTTTATATATATTACATTTTGGCAAAATTATGGAGCATGGCCTTACAAAAAGGTGGTGTGGCCTATGATTGCCCTACTTCCGTGAGGCCATGCCCCTATTTTCACAGTTGTGGAGGCATGGCCGGCGCTCCATGCCCTTGTCCCTCTCTTTGGTGAACAGAGCCTGTGGCAGGGAGAACTTCCGACTGCCTCCCCCCAATGCTGATCACAGGTGGTATGCGGGACAGTCACAAAAAATCGTGACTGTCCCGTGGTAACAGAACAGATTGTGTGCCGAGTGCACCTGCCACTGATGTGCGCAGCAGGTAACGGATTACAATAGTGCACAGGGGACTGATTCTGACCTGATCACTGGGATCAGGTAAACACTGTCCCGCTAGAGTTTCCCCCTGCCCCTGTGCATGACTGCGAATGCATACACAACTGTGCACACAGGAACAAATCCAATTGCAAATCACTCACCTGCGATGGCCGTGGGGAGATGGAGGCAGCTGCTGACATCAGTGACCCTCCCAACAGCTGGGCACCGCTTTCATGTTCCGGGGCACTCCCAGAAGACTGCCACCGGCTGTCAATCACCTTGTGAACAGCTATCACTGGCTTTGTTCCCCCACAAATGGCCACTGTGTACTGTGCGCATGCATGGTCACTCGACTTGGCAGCCCAGCGATCGGGTCTGAATCAGGTCCTAGTTGCCTACTCTACTACATCCTGCAGGAGACTCCCGAAAATAGTAGCAATCTCCCTGAGGAGTCTAGTAATCTCCCTGATTGCACCTTACCACTATTATGAAGCTGTTACATTTTTTAGGAAAAAAAGAAACCAGAGATATATACATTCAAATGGAATCATCAGAGCCATTTCCCTGCATTGGTGATAAAGCACAAGGAGGAAGAACTATTATAGCGGTTCTTATCGTGCCGCTATAACACTTCATTGCCTTGCCTCATTACCGAGGCGAAAGAGAAAGGGGCAACGACAAGATATATTAACATCATGTTCACCAAAGTGGGGGAGCGAAAACTCCCCCCTCCGCCAATGTCCCCTTGAGAAGATCAGTGGGCACTAACGCACTGTCTCTTCCTGCCCGGACAGCTCTTCTGAGCATGTTTGAGATCTTGCTACTCATGTGAGATCTCCTGTGCAGCCCAAAACCAGTAGCAGAGACAACGCTGTCCCTGCTGTGGGTACAGTTGCATGGCCACCCCGAAGCTGGCGAATTAGAAAGCTGCGGAAGGCGGAACAGTCACGGTTACTGACCATTCATACATTTGCCCTGCACATCGCCTGCTATCTTTTAGTAATGGCTAACCTTGACACTCCAGCTGTTGTTGAACTACACATCCCAGCATGCCCTGCTAGTTTTACTATTTGCCCTTGCTAAAACTGATGCAGGACTTGCTGGGATGTGTAGTTCAACAACAGCTGGAGTGTCAAGGTTAGCCATCACTGTTTTAGATAGAAGCACCGAACAGGGGTGCATAGCAATGTGTACCGGCTCCTTCATACATGGGGAGAAGTGGTATCAGCGCACATAACTTGCACGGATACCACTCCTCCCCCATATGGACACTTCATACATCTGCCCCAAGGATCCCTATGGCTACATGCATTTTTAAATAAGGTTTATCATGGCCACTTATATGGAACCATTTGTAAAACATAATACATGAACAAGCCATGACATGTATCAATATATTTCTTTATCAAGCACAGTAGATATTACTAACAGCCTTGTGGCTCATCTACAGTTGAATGTAAGTCATTTTATGACACACCTTTCAGATATACGGTAGCAGCCCAAGTCCACGCTTATAGGTGTCACCTTTACACAGAGGATTTTCCACAAGGCAATCTAGGCATTTTTGTAGGGCCTAGCAAGTCCCAAGGGGCCCCATAAAGATATCCTGGTGACCAAAACATTCCCAGATAAGCATTGCATAACTACTGTATGGTGTTATGACATCACTCGGTCCTGCCTTCACCCACAAAGTCCCTTTAAAGTTCTTTGATATGATAGAATAAGTGGTTTTATACACTGTATGTGGGCAGTCAGTTTACTTTAAATGTGATACAGGTATTAAGCCTACTTTTAAAAGACCTACAGTAGAGCCTGATTCAGATTTGTACACAATGATGGCATTTAAGCAAATAAGAATTTATTAAGAGACTGTAAACGCACTATCCGCACTAAACCAAATATGGTTTGAGGTAACATGTTTAAAAAAAGGGGCAGACTAGATGGGCCAAGTGGTTCTTTTCTGCCATCTAATTCTATGTTTCTATCCTCTATTGCACTATCCTCTATCAATGCCACCTGCAATCAGTAGCAAAAATATAGTGCTATAAATTGTTTCAGGGAGGAGGGCCCAAAACTGGTCTCTTGCCTAATGCCCCACGAGGTCTAAATCTGGCCCTGCCTTCACAATCTCCAACATCCTTTTTCAAAAGAAGGCAAGTATGCAGCAGAGCACAGGTTCTCAAACTCGGTCTTCAGGAACCCACACAGTTCATGTTTTCCAGGCAGATTTTTAAAATGTGACAGTTGATGCTACACAGTGCATCTGGCGGGTGACCTGGAAAACGTGACCTGCGTGGGGTTCTGAGGACCGAGTTTGAAAACCACTGCAGTAGAGGACCTGGCAACAGACATGGGTAAAGCACTCTCAATGGTATGGTGATACCTCCTCTGAGATATGAATTTTTTAGATGAATTCATGACCCCAGAGGTGTATCACCCATGTAGCTTTGGACAGCAGGGTGATGGCAGTTCTCTTATACAGCCACACACAGGGCCATGCCTAAGTGTGAACAGTACAATCTTAGCAGCAGGGTGAGTTACATAATTATAATAGACTTATTAATTCTCAACAAAAGACTCAACCAAGCTTTTAATATGGTGTATGGACATAGCTGGTCCTGCACTTGCAAACATAGGGCCTACTTGAGACCCGTGTGCAATGTCCTAAAATTGCAGATCGTCCCGTGATCACATTTTAAGTTCACACCAGGGTGACAATAACGATAGGCTGCGCAGGCATGGAACTGCCAGTCATGTACCTGTGGAGTGAAGCACTCACACTTTAGTGATGTTCCCAAATATTTTGTGGGCACAACACTGAGCAGAACCTGGCGTGTGGGATGTATTCAGCACGTGTATTCATGTGTTTAATTAGGCACCCTTTGCTCATGAGGCTTCATAATGTTCTCTTGAAGTGTGAAGGCCTCGTCTGCAACAAACGTTGCAGATTTTCTCCCGAGATGGCAAATGCAGGGTCTTGGTGGTGGGCCGGTCATAGAAAATGGTATTTTTAAACGAGCCACCATCAGAAGCATGGCCATTCTTGCCCACATCTACAAAGATAAGCTCGTAGATAGCATTCACCACTGCCATTAGAATGATGCTGAAGTACACTGTTGTTATAGTAGTAAGATCCGCTGTTGGCAGGTGAGGTAATGCAAATATGCTTCCCATCTATGGCTCCTCCACAGTTAGGAAACTGCCAACGCCTTCAAACTCCTCACTAATGGTTATCAATTCCTTCATACTTGTAGGGAACTGTAAGGAAAAAAATTTATTCATTCACATGTACATTCCATCCACCCCCAGAAACTCCATCAACACAAATTTAACCAGCTGCTCCTTCCAAAAAACAAGAAAAAACACAGAAGACCAATTACTGATCAAAGCCACCAGACAAATTTGCTCGGTTTGCCTCATATGTCATATGACAATCAAATTATGCATTTCAAAAGAATATCATAGAGCACAAAACATTCTTCTGACCACGGAGACAAGCCTTACACTCTTGACCAACTTGTCCTGCCCAGGCTACCCTCCCCACTCCGCCACTTACTGTACCTACCATTTCTCCCAGATATCCCCCCCAGACATTATACCATCCTGAAATGGTCCACTACCCATCCCACTTATACCAGCCTGCTCAATCACTCATCTCCTCATACCATCCTCAGGGCCGGTGTAAGGCTTCTCAGCACCCTAGGCAAAACTTTAACCTACTGTGCCCCTCCTTTCCCCTTCGGCCACCAATACCCACTTTGCAACCTCTTAAGGCATTCTTGCCTAACATTCCGGAATAACAGGGAGGCTCCGAAAGATCAGGTGGTCCTCCCAACCCTCCGGGAAGGTGAGCAAGTCCCCCGTTTTCCCTGGAGGCCTTCCTTTGCCACCCACAAGAGAGTACAAGGAGGAGGGGGCAGCAAAGTAGGGAAATATGCCTCAAGGGACGGACCCCCCGCTATGGCGGACGCTATTTTAAGGGGTTTATAGGCTGAATTCCTGAAAAGGAGTTGAAGCCTATTACAGGAGTCCAGCGCAGCTGGACACTTCCAAGTGGTCCCACAAGGAGGGGAAACACTGGAGGTGAGGAGAAACACTGGTGGGAGCGGCTGAAGGGGAAAAGGCGCCAATAGGCTTCCTTCCCCGCTGAAGCAGAGACTTGGTCTCTTCCTGCGCTCTGTTCTGGCGCCCTTTATCTCCATACTGCAGAGCTAAAGGAGAATTCATTGCAGTTCAGAGTGGAAGTTTCTCCTGGGCAGAGCTTTCCCTGGTGATCGCTGAGGATCCATTGCAGCAGCGCAGACAGGTAAGTACACTGCTACATTATTCTGTTGCCTGACATTGTGCACTGTGTGTAGTTAAGACAGACAGGTGTAGTGCTGCTGCTTTTGGGGAGAGAGCGCCTGCCATGGTAATTAACTGCAGGTTTTGCGGAGTAAAATTAACCATTGAACAGATGGATCAGGGGGGTTTGTGCCCCTCATGTGAGTCTGTGCCCCTCAAGCCCAGAGGTCTGAGCAGTCTGAACCTGCGTGGGCAGCCGCTTTGGGGAGGTCTATGAATGCTTTGGTAGAAGCTTTACATAGGCAGAGAGATGACCTTGTGAAATCTCCTGGCCCCTTTTCCCCCTCTCAACTGTCTGTGGGCTCTATTACCCCATCTCAGGGGGACCCAGCTTTACTGCAGTTTATGAGGGACACTGTGCAGAGTGTCAATAAAATTAATGCATTTATGGAACAACTTGCCAAAACCCCTGAGGTTACTTCGCCCAGACACCCTTTATCTACACCTCCCCTATTGAATTTAGATTCTGATGAGGAGGGTGTGTGCAGAGGAGGTCTTTTGGGACCAGATGGAGGAAGTTGAATCTTCTGTCCCTGGTATTGAGGATTTGATCCTGGCAGTCAAGCAGACTTTAAATCTTGCAGAGGAGGATAAAGTGCCTGCTCATTGTGTATTCAAGAAGATACGCAGGGATTCTGTGACTTTTCCCTCAGATGAGGGCATGATAGGTTTACTGGAAGCATGGCAAACTCTGGATAAGAGGCTGCTCATGCCTAAAAGATTTGCTAACATGTACCCAATGCCAGAGGAGCATGTAAAATTATGGGAAAAGACCCCTTTAGTGGTCATGGGGGTGCTGCATTTAAAGACCCAGTAGACAAGAAAATTGAGGGATGCAGTGTTTGAAGGGGTAGGGTTTACCCTACGCCCTATTATTGCCTCGGCATGGGTATCCAAGGCTATGATTAAATGGTCTAAAGCCTTACCTAATCAGCTCCAGCCTGATTCTGAGGCTTTTGCATTGGCTGAAAAGCTTAGGTGTGCTGCAGAATAGGTGTGTGAGGCTGGTGAGAAAGCCGCCAAGATGGCATCAAAAGTGTCGGCCACATCAGTGACAGCGAGAAGAGCTCTCTGGCTTAAAGCTTGGGAAACTGACAGCAAATCCAAGAAGTCTCTTGAGGCTTTTTAGGGAGAACTTCTTTTTGGGGCTGAGCTTGAGTCCATTATAAAGCAAGCCACAGGGGGAAAGAGCACTTTCCTTCCCATTATGTCCAAACATTCAGTGTCCAAGTTTGGGGCTTTTAAGTTGTCCTTTCATTCCTCTTTTCGAGGGGGGCGTCTAACAGAGGGCAGGCAGGAAGAAGAAAGTTTCGAGCCAGTAAGGGGAGAGCAACCAGATCCCATTTCACGGCCTTTGCTAAGTAATACCCGTCCAAAAGCGAGGATAAAGCAGCCCATACACGGTCCGTTTGGGACTTAAATAGTACACATCGGATCGCATCCCTAGTGCATGCAGTGTGCATGCACTGCGATCAGATCCGATGTGTACCTAGTACAAAAAGTATGTGCAGCACATACTTTTTGTACCGTACTATGTGATGCGCGAGAGCGCGCATCGCATAGTACAGAATGGAGCCATACACAACGGACCGTGTATGGGCTCATTAAGTCCTAGGCATGATGGGGAGGAGACTCCACGTTCTGGGTTCAGAGTGGGGAGTCGCCTCCTTCAGTTTCAGGACAGGTGGAACATCTGCACCATGGACCCTTGGGTTCTTTCCATCATTTCTCCTGGGTTACAGAATAAATCTCAAGGGGCCTCCCCCAAAGAGATTTCTTCCAACACCTCTACCACGGGAAGCTCACCTGCGGACAGATCTCTTGGGGGAGGCAATGTCTCTTCTAGAGAAGGGAGTGGTGGTCCCAGTACCTTAGGAAGAAAGAAAGGATTTTATTCCATTCTTTTCATGGTCCCAAAACCAGACTGGTCTTTCAGACCCATTCTAAATTTGAAGTCTTTAAACCTGCACCTGTGGGTGGACCATTTTCGCATGGAATCTCTTCGATCAGTGCTGTTAAGCATAGAATCAGGAGAATTTCTAGCATCAGTGGACATCCAGGATGCTTATCTTCATGTGCCCATCTGCAAGGAACATCAGTCTTTACTGCATTTCACGATAGGAGAGACTCATTTACAGTTCCAGGCTCCTCCTTTTGGCCTGGTCACAGCGCCGTGAGTCTTCACAAAAGTGATGGCTGTCATGGCAGAGGCTCTCAGGCTAAAAGGGATAGTAATTATCCCATATTTGGATGACCTCCTGTTCAAGGTGGAGTCGGCGGAGAAGTTGCAGGAACATCTGGCCATTGCGACACAGTTTTTCCAAGACCATGGGTGGTTGTTAAAGTCTCATTTGACATCCACAGAGAGACTTCAGTTTCTGCGGGTGATTTTGGACACACACCTACATCTTGTGTTTCTTCCGGAGTCCAAAGCAGTGGACATTTGCCAATTAGTCCTGTTGATCCTTCAGTCTCCAAATCCATCAGTTTGGCAGGGAGTGAAGCTGCTAGGCAAGATGGTGGCAACCTTCGAGACACTGCAGTTTGCAAGGTTTCACTCAAGAACATTTCAGTGGAACATTCTGTCATGTTGGTCAAGCAATTCAAAGACCATGAAACAGGAACGGCTGTTTTATTTATATATAAATGTACAGATTGCTTCTGCAGCCGGTGCGATTCACATGCTCTGGTGCGGTGTGCACGGGGCCGCACAATGCATCGGGCCTGCTATAATTCACCTGTACTTTGCACTCTTATCCTGTGACTGATCGCTGCAATCACAGAAAAAAAGATCAAATTGCCTTGTACAGTGTACTGGTGGAAAGTTTAGCTGACAGCAAATATTTAACCACCCATGTGGAAAATGCCTGAAGTGTTGATATGGCTGAGAGGGCACACTGCCTGTATTCATTATGCACATACAAGTTCCCCAGTTTTCATAAGGCATAAATATACTATGACCCGCAGAGGTTGATTTAATACTCCTCAGTGTGACTACAACTATAACTCACATTCATCCTCACTTACTATTAGGCTTATTCAGATGCTGTTGGAATTGCTATATCTGCTGCTTCCTTGGAAGAAGCAGTGACATCGCTGTATGGTTATGCAGAAAGAGGCATCTATTACAAGCAGACACCTCAGAATTTCCATTCTGTACTCCTCTCTCCTCTCCTTCTCTGGAACTGATAAATTGTGTGTTTTGCGTGCTAAATGGGTGGTTGACATGGGACCCATTGAGGATGAAGACTGGATACATATGGTGGGTTCCCCTGGAGGTGCCACCGTGTATGCAAGATTCCAACAAATCCAACTGTATATCCTCCATCGGGTTTACTGGACCCTGGGCAGACTAATGCGGATTGGTGGTGCTGTGTCGGATGCTTGTCCTAAGTGCCTGGAGTCAGGGGCTGGTTTCTGGCATTTGCTGTGGCAATGCCCACAAGTGTTTTCCTTTTGGGAAAAGATCCTAGCTAGTATCAGAGACACGGGTATACGGGTACTTTTTTGTACCCCTCATATCTGTATTTTTGGTTTGGATTTGGAGGAGCTTCTCCCTACCCATCAGAGGATATACGTTAATAATCTTCTTACTCTAGCCCGTGTTTGTATCACCAGAACCTGGTTGAGCCAGACCCTCCGTCCCCTACCATGTAGGTTACACTTGTTAATGTTACTTTGTCCCATGAACAATTTATGTACCGGTACTCTAAACATGGTTGTGAAAGCAAGTATAGTAAAGTTTGGGGCCTATGACAGGCATCTACGCTATATATCCAAGATTATTGTTCTTAATTTATCTTCGTTGTGTGGATGTCCTGTGTGTGCGACCCATCGCCCACGTCCAGTCCCTACCACTAAAGTCTTTAACGGTATACGTTTCCTGATGGCTGTCATGTTGTATACATGTGTTATGCATACAGTGTTGTTTGAATAATGCACCACTTCTTATTTTTTTTTTTTAAATGCTTTTTATTAAATTTTTCAAAAGAAATATACAATCACACAAAGAAAGACATAACTGTGTACAATATTTGTCAGCCATAGTGTACAGTTTTACAGTTGTGGAAGGAGCAACATAGTCATCATGCTTATAGTCATTTTGAGAAAGATGTCTAAACAGTGTACATTTAAAGTAAAATATTTAAAGAAGCATTTTGGTCATGTCAATAATAAAACTGCTAAGATAGTGTGTATCCTATCGCTTATCTATTATAACATTAACAATGCTAAGACTGCGAAAGCATTATTCGACATTAATAATATAGATATCAAGGTCAAAGCAGATTTATATGTCCTGTAAATAACTGATTTAAGTGTTTATAACTTAGTATGCTACTCCATTAAACAAAGAATACTAGTGCTGACATATATATTATAGGTCAACAAAATATGAACCCGACAATAACAATGACAAAGACGCACTGGGTAACAAGGGATAGAAAGAAAAGGGGGTAGGGGGGGGGGGATGACCGAGGTTTATATTGTTTTTATTACTTCAACTGATTGTATCAGTGTCCATAGGCATCTATCACATTTAAGACAGTTTTAAACCAGAAAGAAAAGGGAAGGGAAGTTAGAGGTTAATGAGCTATACTGTATTATCTTTCAGTTAGGCGACACTACTTAGGGTATATATTCATTAGATGGTACTGCTATGTCTTTAAAGTGTTGTTTAGTGTCTTCATCTAATGTATCAATAAATAACTGCCATTTAGCATAAAACGATCTAATACCATTTCGGGGATCTAGCCTAGCATATTTCCACTCATAATATACCATTCGTAGCAATTTTTGTTTCAAACCCAGTAACTGTGGAGCTGACTTCTTTGTCCAATGCAAAAGTATACATTTTCTTGCCACGGTAAGTATAGTTATGAGGAGCGGAATAGAACTTTTTTTGACTTTATCCATAGGCCAGGAATTAAAATTTAAACCCATAAGTGCCGCCGGATCATGTACAAACGTAGTTTTAAACATTGTCGAAATATACTGCAACACCTTACACCAAAACCTTTTAAGCTTGTAGCAATCCCACATAGAATGAGCATAGTCCCCCTTGGCAACTCCACATTTCACAGTGTCCTTGTTCTTCCGGAACCATATACTTTCTCCGATGTGAGGTGATATAGGCTCTGTGAACAGTTCTAAAATATACTTCCTGATAGTACATTGAAGTTAGAGATTTTTTAGTTATAGTACATAACTGCGTAATGTCATCTAAATTTTTTAATGAAGGAATATCATCTTTCCATTTATGAAACAACATCTCCCATTGAGGGTTTTTCGAGTAGTTGTGTGTAATCAAAAGTCTATATAAATATTTTAATTTATATGAATGTGAAATCAAGTAAATTAGCAGAGAGTCTATCATGTTAATTTGTGAAAGAATTGGAGTTATCCTAGGTAAGGGGCCTAGCATCCCATGGTTTTGCACAAAATGACGAACTTGAAAATACATAAATATGTTATTATTGGGGATTGCATAGTTTTCCATCAATGTTTGAAAAGAAGTGACACCTCCACCCGGATCAAAGACTTTGTATGACATGTCTAAACCCTTTCGCCTCCAGATATCAAACCACGGGTTGTCGATGGATGGTTTAAAGGACGGATTTCCCCACAAAGGAATGAAATAAGATCTTTTTACATCTCTATGTAACTTTTTATTAGTACTAAACCAGACTGCAAAAGTGTCTTTAAATATGATATGATTTTTTATTTTTGAGGGGATTTCAGTTTTATCAATCTGCACCAAAGCTGTTGGAGCGTATGGAGCACAAATTGCTTCCTCTAAATTTTTGTCAGTATAAATTGATTTATTCAATAACCAGTCACTGATGTACCTGAATAAAATTGCAGCCATATATGCCTGAATATCTGGGAATCCTAACCCTCCTTCATCTTTTGAAGATTTTAATTTCAGTTTGGCTATTCTGGGTCGTTTTTTGCGCCACAGAAATTTTGAAAATATGGCTTCGACTTTTAAAACATCAGAGTTTTTCAAGGCTATTGGTAGCATTTGCATATGATAGAGAAGTTTCGGAAATACTATTGACTGTATCACAGCCATTCGTCCCATCATTGAGAGCGGCATTTCCGCCCATGAATCTAATTTAATAGAAATGTCCGAAATTACTTGTGAATAATTTAAATCATACAATTTACCCAGGTCTGCCGTTATTTTTATGCCCAAATATTTGAAATGTGTTGTCGTAACAGCGAATGGAACATTTAAAGCTTGTAAGGCAATAGGATCGAAATTACCTAATGGTAGTAACTGAGATTTAGATAGATTTATCTTATATCCCGACTCTCTCCCAAACGAGTTAACCAGCCGTAGAATAGCCGGAATAGTATTTTTAGGATCTGAAATAAATATTAACGTGTCATCCGCGAAGAGCGCTATTTTTAGATGTTCTCCACCTATCCTTATACCCTTTATCTCTGATGAGGCTCTGATCGCTGCAATGCACCACTTCTTATTGATTGTTATGTTTTTCTTTATCTTTATGTATTCTCAAAATTAAATAAAATTTACAGGATTAAAAAAAAAACTTAAATTATCTGTATCAGTGTATATACTTAGCACTGTACAATTTTTGTACTGGAATTACAGTTATCGACCATCCTAATTGACTGTGTATTTAATGAATCCTTGTACATTCCTTAGATTGATAGCAGTGCAGGTTGTGCTTGTTATCCTTTTTGGTGTATACACTCAGGGTCCGATTCAGACCTGATCACAGGGCTGTGAATTTACACAGCGAATGATTATACATACACCGTGCATGCGTACGGTTCACAGTACGCATGCGTGAGGCAGTCCTGCAATTAACTTGTTCAACTACTGTAGTCCTGTTCGATGACCGTTCGCAAGGTTATTGACAAGTGGGTGTATGGGGTGGAAACCAACCATTTTTGAGAGTGCTAAGAAAAATGCAGGGCCTGCCTAAAAAAATGCAGACATACCAAGCCAGGGGAGGGTTTGTGATGTCAGCTTCAGCCAGGATGTGCCTATTTTTCATTGCAGCGCTAAGCAAGTCTCAGGCTACATGACGCCTGCGATGACTTGTGCCCTAAGTAAAAATCATTCGATGGTGAGCCTGTTACGAAGGATTTTGGTCATATTTGAATGGGTGCGAATTGATGTGCACCCATACATACACATCCATTTGAACAGCAAGCACAATTTACAAGGTGGGATTTCACTGGAGTAGGGCAGCGGCTTAACTTATCGATGGCTGCTGCGAATTCGATGCCATGTGATCAGGTCTGAATACAGTATACAGTGGGCCTGATTCACAGTTAGCCTTGTTGTTGCAGGTGCAATAATATGCCATTTTACTTTTGCTATATTTCTCTAGTGGAAACTTTTGTGGTAGGGGTACTGTTAGAAAGAATCACATTGTGATTCAAGAACATTTGTAAATCACTTTTCCAGTAAAACCTAGTTTAGGATAGGTTATTAAAACAGTTCAGAAAAGCAATGTAAAAAATAACACAGGTCTTCAACTACTCTTAATCTTTATAACTTTCCAGAGTTTCCAATTCGGGATTAGATTGCTCATGCACATGTCTAATGCTGGACAGCATGACTTGGACAGAGGTTACCCTGCGCAGCCCACGAGCCGCACCGTCTACCCATGTAAGTAAATGTGCGGGTGGCGGGGTGAGGCCAATCCCCGGATTGAGCATTTTCCAATCCTGAATCCCTAATACAAAGCACACACAACATCTCCCAGAGGAAGGACTCAAGATGGGCAAAAATGCACTGGAGCTTACATAAAAGATCAAAAACCCGCATCACACACTGGACCCACCCAGTAATGTAATTAAAACCACCCAGGACATTAAACAAAGAAAGCAGGGTCACCTGACCAAGAAGAACTAAGAAGCACACGCAGCAGCAGAACCCAAGGTATGAACAGAGGACAGAATGCTGGTAAGTAAAGCAAGGTCTGTTGGTGGGAGAGGTGCGCAGCGGTCCAGCTGGGGCTGCGCACATCAAACACTAAGACCACAAGCAGCACCTGTGGTGCAGCAGCAGCAGCAGCAGCAGAACACAAGCATCACACCCGGGGAGAGCAGTGGCTGCTAGGTCCGGACTGACACAGCTTCACATTACCTTCCCTTCCCCCGCAGTCCTACCCGGGCAGCTAGGATACAACATTCCAGGTCAAATCTGATTGACCAATTAACAACTAGATGCAATCAACAAATGATTATTATCTGGATACAACTGATGGGATGCCGCGATCTGTACCAGAAATCAACACCAGTCATTTACTACTTTGATGGACACATAAACTTTCAAAATGTTATACTTTTTCAAAGAGTAATGGTGTGTACAAACGGTGAGATTCCCTCGCTATTCGACTGCTATACAATTTTTGCTAACTCTGTACTTTTTACATACAATTCATACTATCTACATTCGATTTGCACTAGTCATTGCTGCACTGTCTATCTAGGTTTCGATTTGTGCGGTCACGGGAGCGCGCATCGGGATTGCAAGGTAAAAAACCTGTGCGATCTGCATGTGATTTTGATTATATAGTCAAAATCTCATGCTGGATTGTACCATGTGTACACAGCATACAACTGGCCATACATCTATAGATTTATTGTCAGATCTGGCTGGAACAAAAAGCTGGTAATGGATGAGAGCAAATGACAGTTGACCATTTGCATTGAAATGCTGGAAAACTGACAAAAAACTGTCATTCAGATACTACTAGGCTTTTGTTCCAACCAGCTAGATCTGACAATCAATCTGTAGATGTATGGTCAGCTTTGGATAGCTTCTTGTTATCAATACTAACGAGCCACTACAGGTACCTGCATGTTTGAACATTAGCCTTTTTCACAAATCCTCAACTCAAGTTTTATAATTGAGCTCTAATTTTGTCTCAATACTGTTTGTGTGTACTTTTTTGTAGATACAGACCATTTGTTAAACAAGTAAAGGTACTTGTGTATTATCAGGGCGCCCACGATTTACATCGTAGGGCATTGTACAATTAAATATCGGGCGTATCGCATCCTGATGGTTGATTAATATGTTAAATGCACCCCCATTGTTAACACCACCCCACTATCAACACCAACCCAAAGTGTGGCGAGCGGCTCCGGTACGCGTCCTCTGACCTTTTCATACCCCCACTATCCACATCGGCGTGGAGTTGATTTTACATAGTGTGGCGAGCGCAGCGAGCCCCGCGAGGGGACGCGGATTACTTCACATGTATTCCGCAGGGCTCGCTGCGCTTACCATGCTTCGAGCTTGGCACACTATCCAAAATCAACTCCACTCCGACGTGGATAGTGGGGGTATGAAAAGGTCCGAGGATGCGTACCGCTGCGCTCGCCACGCTTCGGGTTGGTGTTGATAGTGGGGTGGCGTTAACAATGGGGGGGCATTTAACATAGGAATCAGCCATCAGGGTGCCTGTACAATGTAAAATTGGCTATGATCGCGTCCCATCGCATGCCATTATAATGACATGCAATGCAACGCAATATAAAAATTGTACAGTCGGCCCTGAAAACCCTCAAATCGGGTCCCATAATTAGTGGTATGCAATGGGCGCCCTGATAATACACAAGTACCCAAGTAAATATTCTTTCAACCAGCAATCAATCTCTTGTGCTAAACATTTATCATCCCCTACTAATCACAACAATCAGGACATTTCACATATGGGCAACATTCACAGAATGTAACAATACACGGTTTCATTCTGAAAGTTATAGAAACAAGTAAGAGATTGTATTTAAATTGTATTTATTTTGTACTAACAATACACTGCTTGATTACTATCACTCCGCAACACTACATCACAATTCTATTTAACTAATCGGAGAAAAGCCACAAGAAACATAAGAAGACACTTGGTGCGCATGTAATCACCAAATTTCCTCTAATAAAAAGTAAGGAGATCCTGGCATTGGATGCCACATCATTCACTCAGGCATTATAGTAGCGCAGAGCTCTCCTGGCTACAGAAGTCTTGTAGGTAGACACTTAGGGGTTATTTTGGTTGACATGTAAAGCTGCAAAATTCCCATGCAACGCCTGCATGAACATCCACCCTCACATATCCTTGCACGCATGTGAATGGATGGGTTTGTAGAAGGGACAAGTAGCTCCCGATACGCGTTGCAGGAGGCTGGAGTGTTTTTTATGGGAAGAAGGAATCCAGAGCTGGAGATTTGGGAAGCACCTGAGACCCAGGTTTATCCGGAGAACCAGGGGCCCTCCAAGGATTAAAAGAGCTTTCCTACAGGCTTTCAAAATCACCATGATCTGGTAAACCCCCACCCATAATATTAAGGAGACCCTACAAATCGGTCCAAATTGTATTATTGTGTGTAAAAAATATTTTATTGTGTTTTGAGTGTTTTTTGTATTAATAAGTTGTTATCCCTGGCAATATTACACTATTTGTTTCTCCATCTTCCCTATCTCCCCATCTCTTATACTATTATTATATATTACCTTGCTGAGAGGTGAAGCTATATATAATAAGGGAAGTAACATTCATTTATTTTTCACCCACGAATTGTTCACCTTTATAAAACGGTCACCTACTCACTGGGAAGGTGTCAGCGCACAAAGTCACTTACCATTTCTACAAACCGATTATGTCCAGTTACTAGGGAAGTAACTATAAGCGACTAGTGCTGCAGACACTCTGGGGGGTTTTCAGGTTGATTCGCAAGGCTGCGAATTCGCAGCCTTGCGAGTCCACCAAACCCCGTCCGGCGAACGCACGCCCCCCCCCGCCCCAGCAAAGTGCGGCTTCGTCCGCACAGCAGCGAATGGATGTTTTGCATAAACATCCATTCGCTTTGCTGGGGTGTCCGCCCACATCATTCGATGGTCGGTGACCATCGAATGATGTTTAGCGTGCACGCTTATATAAGTGACTTTTGAGTTACTTAGTTTAGCGTGCACGCTGGCGTGATATGGGCGGGTAGCTGACATCCGGTGATGTCAGCTACCCGGCCCACACACCCGCGTCACTGCCTCATTACCATGAGAACGCCCAGCGTTCTCATGGAAACGCCCATGGAACGCTGGGCGTTCCCATATGGTAATGGGGCAGCCCGGCGCTCCCCGCCCATCCCCGACTCGCTGCCATGGGTGCGTGCACCCGGCGTCCCGAAAGGTCGCCGTGGGTGCACGCACCATGCGCCTGCACATGCGCAGAAACACGCCTGCGCACAACATCGGTACTGCGTGCGAATGCACGCAGTACCGATGAAATCTGAATAAGGCCCTCAGATTCAGCGCCACATAGTATAGACTCAAAAAACCACAGTATACTAAAGCATGTGAATGGATGTTTAGTATGGCTGGAGCAAGTGCTCAGGAACCTGGATCAGAGTTGGTGATCTATAATTTATATCATACCAGAGCACTTACTGCCACCTCAATGTGGGCCAAACTTTGCATTCTCTGTAAAGCACATTAGGGAACCTTCTATTATTGTGGGGTCAAATAATTGTATTGTGGGCTATAGAAGTAGTTTTTTTTTTTTCCAATACCAAACATTGCTGTGAGTTGTGTATAATTTAAATTACCTACAATCAATGAGGATCAAATTCACTCTAGGCCCCTCCTATAGCACACACGTTACAAAAAGGACAAGATTAAAATGTTTTATGTTTCTTTAAATCACCAATAGCAGTGAAAACTGAAACCCTCGATTTAATCCAAAATTATACTGGTAGGTTAATAGGCTCCCAACAAAATTAACCCTGGAATGAATGTGTGGATGTGTTTAGGAATGTAGATTGTAAGCTCCACTGGGGCAGGGACTGATCGATGTGAATCTTCAAGTTCAAATATGTTCTTGTTCTGTAAAGCAAGGTGGAATATGCGTGAGCTATATAAATAACTGCTAATTAATAAATACATTTAAGTAGGATCCACCACTGGTGTCCAGGGTAGAGATGGGTCGTTCGTGAACGAACCGGTTCTTTTGAACGGTTCCTTTCAAAGAACGAGGGATCCGCCGGTCCCAAAATGGTGATCCGGATCAGTTTCGTTTTACATTACATACAATACGATGCATTGCTTGAGCTCAGCACTGCCACCTTTGGCAGCTGAGATATTTTCTTCTAATTGGAGACTGAGTGAATAGAAAAACAAGCCTGCTTGTGCTGTTGCTGCTGCTGCAGCTGTATCATGTGCAGATCTAGATTCTTTTTGAAGCCCTGAAGGAGGTCAACAGCAGACTCAGCAGCGGCATTGCAAGATTGCTTCACCATCTTCTACTAGTACAGTATCATAGAAAGTTGAGTAGAAGTATGAACACACATTCTCACAGACACACAGACTTTAGTTAGGCAGTGCACATTTTACTAGATCTGAGTTTGCTGGGCTGTGTAGTACTTTTAACTTTAATTTGGAGGGGAGGGGGCCTTCTTTTAACTTTCATTTGGAGGGGGGGGGCTTGGCAATGAGCAAATTTAGTCCCCCTTGGCAATGAACAAATTTAATCCCCCTTGGCAACGAGCAAAATTAATACCCCTTTTACACCGCCGCAAAACCCCGGGTCTTCAGCGGGTCAGACTCCGGTCAGCGGCAGTGTACATGGGACACGCCGTGTCCCTTTACACGGGACTTCTACCCTTGTCCTGGGAACTGGATTGTTCGTCAGACAAGCGTTGGTTAGACAGTCACTAGGTCGACATGCAGAAAGGTCGACATGGAACAAGGTCGACGTGGTTTTAGGTCGACATGGACGTTAGGGTGACATGAGGAAGGTCGAAAGGTCATAAGGTCGACATGGGGTTTTCGCTGTTTTTTGACCCGAATGTCAACACAGTTGGAAGTGAAATCGGACCCTCGCATCGCTCGCAATGCTTCGGGCACAGTGGCTCACTTCGCTTGCCACACTATTATAATCTCACTCCATGCCCTAGTGGATGGTAGGGCATGAAATACTGCCTGTCGGCACATGTCGGCTCAAAAAACAGTGAAAATCCCCATGTCGACCTTATGACCTGTCGACCTTCCTCATGTTGACCTATAACCATGTAGACCTTGTGCCATGTCGACGTAAAACCACGTCGACCTGTAACCACGCTGACTTTTTCAACACACCCTGTATGTTACCTTGTCATTTGTTTTTTATAAATAAACGTACTACTACTACTAACCACGTCGACCTTGTTCCATGTCGACCTAAAACCACGTCGACCTAAAACCATGTCGACCTTTCAGCATGTCGACCTAGTGTTGTTGACCTAATGTCGACCTAGTTCAGTCGACCAAACAACTGTTTCCCCAGGTCCTGACTTGGGTAGAACATGACTATGACCTGGGTAGAGGGCAGTCGGTGTAAATGGGTACACTGGGTCATCCGACCCGGCTCCCATTTACATCAATGGGGGACCGCAGCATCCGCAGGTTGGACAGGGGGGCACAGACAGCCTGCGCTGCTGTCTGCTATATTCAGCAGACAGCAGCGGAGGAGGTGAATGGATGCCGGTGTGAGGCATCCATTCACCTCCAGGTCTATGGCTGGAGGGGTGCACGGGGGCTGGGGGCAGCCCAGCAGCTTACCTTGGTGCTGGGCTGTCCCCAGCACGGCGATCAGTGGTCCCGGCGGGGATCACCGCGGGCCTGGCGCTTGGAGATGATGTCATTACATTTCTCTAAAATGTGCAATGTACAGAACGCATCCGCATCCCTTCTCCTTCTGACACCCTCCGTGTACTCCCTGGCTAGCAACTGTACATGTACCAGAGACATGGTATCTTCTACTCTAGTAAGCCAGTATCCCCTAAATGTATCATCGGGGAACCGCTGCAGGAATCTCCGATCCCTGCTGCGATCCCCCTTTCAGCGCCGCCGGCCGCATCCCCATAGGTTTCTATGGGGGATGCGAAGCTGCCCGATGTACCAACATCGGGCAGTCCGGCTTCGCACCCCTGGGCTACCGCCATTCTGAGATGGCGATAGCCCATTGTAGTCTATGCCTACACATCGCACTGCCCGGCTCGGATGAGAGGGCCTATTGGGGAGATATTCAAGGGGAGGGGCTACAGGCTAATTGTAGTAGTAGTACAGAGACCGGTAGCCCCACAGGAAGGGACCCTGAGATATAAAAGGGGGCAAACCCAACGTATTCAATATTCAATTATCTACCGTGTTTACCACGCAGGGCTATTCAATTATTAGTCAATTTCCCCTGTGTGTAAAACCATAGATTCTGCGGGCTAATACTGTGGAGAACAATCTATGTTAAGTGCACCACCTAGGTCAGGGTTAGAGAACCTTTGGCCCCAGCTGTTGTTGGACTACACATCCCAGCATTCCCTGCAACAGTTTTATCATGGCCAAATAGCAAATTGTAGCAGGGCATGCTGGGATGTGTAGTCCAACAACAGCTGGAGGGCCAAAGGTTCCCCATCTCTGACCTACGACTTTGCTCTGTTTCTGGACTTCCCTCTTAACGAATGATTGCTATTACCTGTTCTAAACAGGTAAATGGGTAAGAAAGGTGTTTCCACACAGGTAATAACAATCAAACATTAAGAGGGAAGTCCAGAAACAGAGCATTGTGTCCCTCCTGGAAAGGGTCATGTTGGGAGGTATGGTACACTAACTCAAACCATAAATAACTGTCTTTTTTACACAAAGTGAGCCGCAGAGCCGCCCAAAGGATCTAGATCTTTTCACTGACCGACCCAGGTCGACCCGGGTCCGCTCAGAGACCCGTTTTGCCCATCTCTAGTCCAGGGTGCATTGCTGGCAGTGAATGCAGAATATTATGCTACAAGTGTTACAACCTATAGAATTTATTATGTAGAAGCAGAAACATGCAAGTCCTTGTCTTGCTTAATGTAATTATAAAGAGTGCAATCGTTCTGCCATATTAGCTGTATGTAGGAGACGCTGTGGCAGGATGCACGATGCTACTGGGGGGGGGGGGCAGAATCATCACGCCTGACACTATGGCCATTGTTATCTGCATGACCAACTCTGGGTAACCAGAACGGGAGTAACACGGGAGGCCAGTGCGGGCTGAGCCTGTGGCCAGGGCTGTGGAGGGGAGTATCTGACACGGATCCTAACGTCACCACTCGAGAAGCGCCGTCGCCATTTCCACCCTAGCCCACCGCGGCACGTTTGGCGGGAGTGGCTGCAGCAGGGCGCCATTTTGTCTGTAGTCACCGCCGCCATGACGTCTCGCCAATTTCAGGTTGACAAATAATAAGTCATGGCGGCTATAGGGCGTATGGGGACTGCGCCAGGAAACACGGAACTCCCTATCCTCCGGGTTCGGGTTATGAGAGTGATGCAACGCCCTTACTCCTTCAGCCCGAACACCCGCTTGCGCCATCGTGTCGCAGCTTTATTCCATTCCAGCAGCGTTCCCTGTACATGACGACGCGAGCGAGATACTCAGCGCCCAATACAAACATGGCCGATAGCTAGCTGGGCGTGTGCGTGACGTCACAGCTAGAGGTGACGGAGGGGGCGGACCTAGAAGCCGTCGGCGGGTGAGGACGCGGCTTGGCGGCAACGTCATCGCCCTCCCCTTGGCTGTTCTCTGTACCCAGGGTGCACTGCGACGCGGAGGAGGGCATTTTGTGGTGAGGGAGAGAAAGCGGGGGGGAGCAGGAAGAAGAGAACACAAGATGGCGGCCTAAGGAAGGAGCGGAGGGCTGCGGCAGAGACACAGGGAGGGAAGAGCACACAGCACCCGGCGCTGAAGGGACCGGGAGGCTCGGCAGGGCCGCACTTAGCTAGGGCGGAGGGTCAGCGAGGTTGAGGGGAACGGCTGCGAGGCTTCCCGGTCATCTCATCCCGAACAAAGAGTCCGGAGACCGAGCCCCCGGGTACCCTGGAATATCCCTGCCCTCGCCCCGGGGCTCCGCTCGCTTCCTATACGGCCTGCTCTTAGCTACCCGGGGTCGCCCGTGACCTCCTCCCGTGGATCATGGCGAGCAGCAGCGGCTCCAAGGCCGAGTTTATAGTCGGCGGGAAGTACAAGCTCGTACGGAAAATCGGCTCCGGCTCCTTCGGGGACATCTACCTGGCGATCAACATCACCAATGGCGAGGTAACGACTAACGAGGAGCCCGAACAGTATCGCCCCCTGTCGGCCGCACGCTGCCCTGTGCGCTGCGGTGTGTGTGTGCCCCGCCGCTGGGTGTGCGGGCACCGCCTGTCCCGGGCTATACGCTGGCGGCTGCCCTGTCTTACTCACTGCCACAAATCCTATGTTATGACCTGATTTAGGCCCATTGTAACCCGCATGTAGCCTTCGCTCCCCTATAGGGAGGTGTTGCTGTGCGCTGTTACCTGGCCGGGGTGTGGGGGGGGGGGCTCATGCTGTACACGTATGTTACTGATATTGCCACCATGGGGACGTGCCAGCTGCAGCCCCTGCGTCACCTTGTAAACTATTCTCTCTTTATGAAGCCCCTTTAGGCTGAGGCTACTGTTCTATGTACGCCAGAGGCTTATCTCCTGTCTCCTTATGTATGATATTTTATGTCTGGTGACTCTATGCAACTACACTTGTGCATGATGGCTTCCAGTGCTCTGTCCTATGGTGGGGCTGCCAGCAGAAGTGGAAGAAGAACCTGTTATGGACGGATTGTTTTGAGAGTTTAAATTGCCTGTAATGCTGTTCAAGCTTTACAGCAGCACTGAGTTGTTGTCATTGGTGGTCACTACATTAGCTGTGAGGTTCCATGGGTAGCCTCTGTTGGCACAAACACCAGTAACAATACTCTTAGCTCACACCTATGTGAGTCAGACAACATGACTGAAGTCTGATATTAAACACCCCCAAATCTCAATTTATTTTAAGGTTGTATCTGCAAATTTTGTTTTTCTTTTGAGATTTACTTTTTATTTGGGTCACTGTGAAACTTGTTTTATAATGGTATGATGATGGGAGCTCATTTTCCTGGTAGATTACTCATATGTTCTCTTTATAGCATTGTACAAACAGCCATAATCCAGGGTTGTGATGCATACATTTGTGAACAATGGTTTCTCAGAAACACTTCACATTCACCCTACATCTCTTGTATGTTTACCCCATGACTAATGCTGGCCACACATCAGACCAACTTTCCTTCAACCATCTAACTAGTTGGATGGAATACAAATTTGGTACTGGATAGGAGCAAATGTAATTAAGTAATTTGTTTCCCAAATCGGAATATGGACAGCAACTGTCACTCGGACAATATACTATAGTTGCACCTATTTGATTTAAACAATTTCACTGAATGTTTTTGTCCATTCACCTGAGTTTGTAAGCAAATTGCTTATTGGCATTTGCCCCCACACAGTACCAGATTTTCAGTCCAACTAAACTAGTTGGAGGAAAGATGGTCTGTGTAGCCAGCATAACTTTCTGGCTTACCTATACAATCCAAACATATCCATCAGGTGACTAAGTGGGCCCTAGTTTGTGTGTCATAGAATTTGAGGGTCTACTTAAGCTTCGAAGAGTGCCAGCCAATTGGCTCCAACCTGCCATGTTTCAGGCACTGTTAGAAAAATGACATTGAGTAGTTGGTACTTTATCTCTCTCCACTGCTTATGAAATACTCACCTTGACTATAAGCTCCTGGGGTAGTGACTGTGGTCCACTGGCAATGTAAGTTTGTAAAGCTCCATGTAATATGGTTTGTACTGTATAAATAATACTTAGATCATTACTATATGACAAATACAAGTAGAAACCACATGTGGCTTTCAACGTGAAAAAACTTTCGTTTGAGGTTTATACTCCATGTCTCCAATAGACCAGACTAATCAGGAAGTATCAACATTACCTAACCGGTTCCTAATCTAGACCAATGTTTTCTCTGTATGGCTAATAACTATTAAGTTTATTTCATTCATGGCCTTGCAGTTTTCATTCTCCATGATAACTTCATTTTAATTCAACTAGCTTAGCCACGGATGTCAAAATACAGGCTTCTTTATTTTCTATTGAAATTATGTAAACCTGTTCAGGCTTGAATCCCATTGGTTCCAGTATCTCATACCAAATTGCCAATAACTGTGGGTTGCTGCATAACATTCTTTTAGAATGTAAGCTCTCACGGGCAGGGCCCTCTCTCCTCTTGTGCCTTTCTTAGAATATATAAACCTCTGCCACTCTGATGATTGCTTCAGTGTCCTGTCCCATGATGCAACTATCCATTTTTACCATGTACTTGTCCTAAACTGTCTTGTACTGTAATTTGATATGTGTTTTTGCTCCTAATTATGCTTTGTAAAGCGCTGCGGAATCTGTGTGCGCTATATAAGAAACTGTAAATAAATAACATTCTGTTGTTGTGGTCTCAGTATACTTGTTGTTATGACAAGTCAATGCTTTTGGATATGTGGAATATTTTCCAATGGCTCCCTTCACTCGATCACGCAAAACGTAATAAAGTTGCAGTCATTTTTCAAACGCAGCCTGTTAGACTGGGACCACCCATAGCTGCCAAGAGGGACTCGGGCGGAAGAAGCCTTTACAAAGTCTCCTCTGCTGCCACCCACACATACAGTGGTCCTGAAGCCCAGCATGCTGCGCTATGACAGGAAGTTTTCATGACCACATTTTGAGAAGTACGCATACAGTAGAATGTATGTGTTCACAGTGCGGCCATGCGCTGAACAAGTCCCGCTTGGCTTTGTGTGCACCCAGCCTAACATGGTAGTTTTATTTATCTTTTATATTCCTTTTAAAGCTTAGTACATCTTGCCCCTTTATGTGTTCTCACCAATGTCTAACACAGCGCTATTGGAAAATAGTCCTTAATTTTAACCTACTGCTACTAGCCACAGCACTGAAGAGTCTCCATTTTGGGACCTGTATCCAAAGTTTTCAGATAATCGTATTTGATTCCCTAGTGGGAATCCAACTGTTTAGTTGGTGCCCAAACGTTATGTGGACAAGTGCCACTTGTGCATGCATATTAGTCCTGGGGTTAGGTGTGCAAAGGGTCTAAAATACTTTTTTGAGCTAGACCTCCTACATAGCCCACATTTCCTCTCCATACCTCAGGAGGCTGTGAGCTGGACTGTCCACCCATGGCATTTATTTTGCTTTAGTTAAGGCCTGGCCAACCTTTAGCTCTTGTGAAATAAGTCCTGGCTTGCCCTTTCACAATTTTTGCCATTTAGGAAACACTAAAACTGTGGACAGTCGTGAAGGGATGTGTGCTTTCACAACAGCTGTAGAGCAACAGGTTGGCCAGGTCTGCTGTAACTCCTCCTGTATCCTTTGTTCAGACTGAAGACATCTAAGTATGAATTTCATGACCAGATTGGGCCTTGTTGCGGTGCCAATGATTGCGTTTCAACTGCACTGCAGTAACAACTCCTCCCAATTGCTCATTTTGGGATTGAGCCCCATAAATATGATGTAACAATTTGCTGGCTTAGGTATACATTGATTGCAAAGCATTGTCTGTTCTCTTCATAATACTGAGTTATTGTGAAACATCTGAGTTTGAGTGCTCTAGGCAGCATCCTTAGCATTTCTCCATAAAATAGAATTGGGAAAATAAAGTTCTAGTTCCTCCTACATTTTTATTTTAAACTTGTATTCTATGCAACAGTCATTAGTCATTAGTATAGGTAAAGTCAAATGCAGGTTGAGCGACCTCCTTTTCACAGGCAAACGCAGGATTTTGGGGGGGGGGGGGGGGGGGGGGGTTTGATTTTTTTTTAAACCAATTGTCACCAGCCCAAGAATGATGCTGATCTAGCATGTAACAGCTATTGTATGCGCCAAACAAAATTGTAGTTTACAGTACTTCAGACATATGCAGTCTAATGATCATGGTGAACCACTTAGCATATTCTCTTAATTGTGTGATTGAGCCCCTATATCCAGACACCTACATGGCAGACTTGTGTACAGCTTCTTTCTGCCCATTATACTACATGCAATGGTCACTGGCCATGCTATGAGGAAGAGGGGTTTCCATGCAACCATGTTTGCCAATACTCTGATGTCCTTAATAAATTAGTAGCCCATAGGTGGATAATTGTTTTCTCCTAAGTTCAGAACGAAGTTATACTGTATGTCCACTTACATTTTTATTCATCTTGCAGGAGGTTGCAGTAAAGCTGGAGTCACAGAAAGCCCGTCATCCCCAGTTGTTGTATGAGAGCAAACTTTATAAGATTTTGCAAGGCGGAGTTGGTATCCCACACATCCGGTAAGCATGTTTACCTTTTATGCCTGATAATTAGACTTCTGTACTTTAGAGAGCCTAACTGTGTTTGAGGAGAATTCAGTTATTTTTACCGAACCTGTTAGCAATGGGTGTCTGACAGCTGTTCATTTGAAGAGGCACATGCCACAAATACTTCTACTTTTCAGTTATATGGGGGGGAATTCAATTGTTTGCACCATCTGACACTAGATGGAGTTCAACAGAGCAATTCCTCACAGCTCTCAATAATAGGAAGATAAATGTGCAAAACATCGTTCTTGACACCAAATGGCAATTTCCATGTTGCACCCAGCACTTTAGTCAGTTTTAGCTATTTCACTCGGTTAAACTTGTTTGTCGGGGTGTGTTCAGTGCAACAACAAAAAAAACCCCCCCGAATTGCGCCTTCTGATCTCCTGTCACTTTAGCCAAAGATTTGGCATGCAAAAACAGTTGCATCGCCCCTACCCCTACTATATCTCGGAATGTAATACCAGGTGAGAAATAGGCACATGCCACTGTTAGTGGTTTACATACTAGATGGCAGAAGCTACTCGATGGCAAAAGACATTCAAATCTATGGCCACTAGTGCCTGCTTGGCGTAGCAAATAGCACCTGCAACTGATAGTGCATCAGCTAATGCTTTTCAGTGAGCTGCAGGTGTCTGAGTCGTGTGGTGGGTGCACACGATTTCACCATGTGTGTTGCATGTATGACTATATATGTAGATGTGGCAAGTGCTTCTCTTTAACAGAGCCCCCTCAGTTGTTTGGGTAGGACTGATATCTCCTCACGGCTTACTGAGGTGGTGGTCAGATATCTGCAAAAAAGTCAGCTGCTTGGGTGCACTAACCAGGACTTTGCATGGGTTTGTTCATTTTACTCATTGATTATGCTGGTTGTTTATTCTGGTTGTACACACATTGACATTCAGATGGTCTGTTGAGTAACTAAAAGTTCTACAAATTCGTAATGCATGTATGGTCAACCGTACTCTTGGGCACAAAGATTTCAGCCCAAATATAAATGTAGTACTATTCAGTTTACTGTTGCTCTTGGAAGCAGTTTCAGGTCCTCTTTGCTAACTCAATTAATGGGCTGGCGATTGCTTAAATTCAGTATTTGTGTAACATAGGGCTTTGTTTTATCTCATTCATATACTGTAAGTAATGTTCTATGCAGTGGCTTGCTACATGTACAATTGATGTTGAGCTGGTAATTTTTCTGGAATAGATGTTTGTTAATCCCTTTCATGCCAACATCAGCAGGCCACACCGCTATAAAGATTGATTCTGCTTGCAGCCTACTGGACTAAAATTGTGTTACTTGATATGCCAATGGCAACTTGCATCTTATGTTATCTTTTTCATGTGCTTTTAGCTGTAGTCTGCAAAATGTTAGCACTGTTGGAACCACACCACTGGGATTTCTATACAATTTACAACATTTTGCGGTGGGTTCATATGGGGTGGGCTGAGCAAAAAGTCATCCAGTTTAGCGATGAAACGAGTCGCGTTTTAGCCACTTATCGACAAACTCAACTAAAATTAGCAGGATTAAAGGGAACAATTTTTTATATTGCCCAGCAATTTTCCTGTACCTTTGTAAGGTCATGTTAAAGAAGCTTTCACAAATACAATTTATTTACAGAGTTATTATAATCTAAGTGTTTCACAAACCTTTAGGGATGTATTCAATGTCAAGGGCACGGCAGTCGAGCAAGCTCGGCAGCCGTGCCCCTGTCCCGTTCTCGCACTTGCTCGACTTGAGCTTGGCGGTCGGGATTCAATGTCCCGAGCGGAGAGAAAGGGGTGTGGCCACTAGTTGAGGGCGGAAATAGACGAGTTCCGGCCGGGAGCTCACCTTTTTCCGGCTATTCTCGGCAGAATGAGCCCGACAGCTTGTGATGTCGGGCTCGTTCTGCCGAGAACCCCTGTTCAATGCTGTATACAGCATTGAATAGTGCCCCGCAGCCATCTCCCCCGTCGGGAGATGGCTGTGGGAGCACGCCAAACATTGAATACCCCCCTAAATTTTACAAGATAAACAATAGGTAGTAACCCAGAGCAAAATGTTTGAGGTAGATAATTCAATCTCGTATGTGGCCAACATCCATGGAGTGTTTTCAGGCTCCAGATGTTAAGTATATGGAACCAAACCGACCTTGGTGTTGGTGCCTATGTGCTTGGGAAGGTTTTTTTTACGGCACATCCATAGTCTTCAACCCCAAACAATAAGGAAGGAGGAGGAAAGATGCCACATACGTTGTATACTGACCTGGGAACTGGTCCCTATATGCACATCAAGGTAGCTTTACTCCAACCTCATAAATCACGTCACGCTTATTAGAACAGTACTGGCCTAGGATATAATCCCTATTTTCACATCAAGGTTTCTTTTGCATCCAAAAAGAACACCAAATCTAGATACTGACTCAATAATTCTCCAATGATGGTTTATTGAAAAAGCAATAAAAGGAAGATAAAATGGGAATAGGTACAGGGGGCCCATAAGCACACAAATGGATCTTTGGCACATGGACTGAGTAGGAGAACAATGCTGCCAAACGATGGATAGGGTAAATATGGGTTCTGCCTGCAGTCTCCTTCCCTTCATCAGTTAGCAGCGTTGTTCTCCTACTCAGTCCAGGTAAGAAGGGTGGGGAATACAGGTATGTCTGTCACTTCTGCACTAATGTAAAGTTGTACTTTGTGCTATGCGTTCTCTGGACAGACAAATCTTTTTTTACTATCTAGTGTCACAACAGTTTTGTGGATGCCTAGTGCAGTGCATACAGCCATCTGTACATTTTGGAAAAAATGGTCTGTGGGTTCCCCCCCCCCTTTCTTTTCTGACTTATCCTACATTTTAATGATCTAGTAGTCACTCTGGTTGATTCTAGTCGGCATACCGGCTTTTTCCTACATAACAGCACATTGAAATTGAAATTTGAATAGAAATGACCCCATTTGGTGTTCTCAACTTTACATTCACGGTTTTGGAAAGGGCACTTGTCTATTGAGGGCAGCTATTCCCAACCTGGCCATGACCAAACCAAATTGTTTATGGTCAGAAAGACCAGAAAAATATTCTAGTGCACGGATTAAAATTTGGGAGCAACTGGACTGGGGATCATTGTTCAGGAGAGAGGAGCTGTTAAAACTACCCTTTTGTGTTTTTAAAAGCTATTTAAAACAATGAAGGCCCTGATTGTATTGGATTTTTTTTATATTCTTGCTTTCATTTCCTCTCCATGGCATTGCATAATCCTATGCAGCTTCATCCTTACTAATACATTACACAAATGGTAGCTCAATGCTTTCCACAAGATCAGTGCCTTGCCGTTTATTGATCTGATCACTTACTGGGAATTTCCTGGTTTAGCTGAAGTTTGCATGCGTTAAGATTCTAGCATGGGGAATCCATTTATGGAGCAATTCAGTGGTTGTGGTGTGCTGAGTTGGTCCATGGTGCGATTTGTGATGAAAAATTTCCCTCCCCTCCATAAAAAAACTGGCTAGTATAGAATATACATGGTTGTTGGTGACCATAAGCAAAGGAATGTAGGGTTTTGGGAGTAGTTTAATTCTTATGTGGGTACTTGGCTCCCTGGTTAAGTGCACAGGAGCAATGCTATTCACTCAGCAAGCCCTGAGATTGCAACTTTCTCATTTCTGCTCACACAAAGTATGGTCTCATTGCAGGCCACAGGTGCTGGTAGCGATGCTCCGGGCATTTGATTCAGGAGAAGCTGCTTAAAGCTGGCCATACATCAGAATGATTCAGGCCTGAGTAACGCATAGTTTCAACAGGTCGTGCAATGCATTGGGATTTTTTGGAGGGGGGGTGGGCGGCGGCGGGTTTATGTACCTCTTGAGGTGTTGATTTACAATGCGTGGTCCCACGGGCCTTGATGTCTATCTTCAGATAAAGTGTGCTGCATGTAAGATGTGAAGATGCTGCTAACTGCCAGTATGCTGGGAGTTGCAGATCTTACAATAGATCTTATGTCAAATAACACACACAAGATCTATCATGGAAATTGTGAGCGAACTCTAAAGTGATGCTTGTTGTCCTGATGTATGGCCAGCTAAAACTGCAAATGTCTTTCTCACCTGGACTAGTCGCCGTAGCAGGGATAAATTAAATTGTTCCGAGGCGCTCAATGTAATTTGCACTTTGGAATTGAATTGTCCACTAAAAGTTGTGAAATGAGTAACACTTGAGGCAGGATTCAAATGACTAATTGTGCCCGATCTCCCATCTAAAGCAACAGGAGATCATGGGGCGATATTCAAATTGCCAATTTGATCATGCCCATTAAGGTCTGGTTTAGCTATGTGCCTAAACCCAACCGAACTATGAGTGCGACGCATGCCCAAACGGGTGACTGTTCGAGCATTTCAGCTCACCATCCCATAGGTCAGGGCTGGCCAAACCGGTCCTCGAGATCTACCAACGGTCCACGTTTTCCAGGTTACTTAGCTGGTGCACAGCTGCAGTCATTGCTAACTATCACATTTAAAACATGCTGCATTCCTTCCTACTATAGATCCACATGTTGCCTGGAAAACATGCACCGTTGGTAGATCTTGAGGACAGGTTTGGCCACCCCTGCCATAGGTGGTGCGAGCTGAATTTAGTGTGCTGGGAACAATAAGTGCAAAAGCCGAGCTACATTTGAATAGCTGCATTGGGAGCCCTGAATCATCTGAAGCCAGCCCTTGTAGTTTTATTGGAACAGTGGAAAATTAGGCATATGCAATTGGAATAACCTATAAGTGTTCTGCAGCCACAATTTATTTTTATTTTTTTACACTCTAAACACCCCCAAATGTGTGTTCCACAAACTAACCCATTTGTAAGCTTTTTCGAGAAAATGACCTGAGCAATAGCATGTCTTTGGCTAGACTTTATTTAAATGTCTCCCAAGGGCAGGTTCAACATTTTTACCTTTTTTATTTTTATTTTTTATTTTTTAAATTTCTTTCTTTTTTTCTCACAACTTTTTCAATCTGAAAACTAAAAGCCACCGTAACTCATTGACTGCTGCATTAAATTATCACTAGAAATATTGTCGTTTTTACACCTGAAAGCTCTGCATTTTGTCTCATACAGTGGCTAAACTCATATGAAGTTCTGGTTAGGCCACCAAACCATAAGCTTTTGCACAATTCTACAAAAATGTGTGCATAGCATTCATGTCTGAACGGGAGCACCAATTGTAATATATACTCTGGTATATACTACACAGCCGTGCTGAATACAATTGAATTCCCCACCCCCTTAGATGTGAGTGGTTAGAACAATCAAATTAGAATTGTGAAGATCGCCGATTCTGATCCACTTTAGCTCTTTATTTAATCCATATTACTTCCTTCTGTTGACTGAGTTTGCAATTACATTTTTTTTTCTTTTATGCTAAAAATTTCTGTTTCTTTTTAGGTGGTATGGACAAGAAAAGGATTACAATGTTCTAGTCATGGATCTTTTGGGACCAAGTCTTGAGGATTTGTTCAATTTTTGTTCACGCAGGTTCACAATGAAAACTGTACTCATGTTAGCAGACCAGGTAATGTGCAAAATCATTCAATTGGGCTATTTGAGCAGATTTCTGCATGAAGATTTTAGTGCCATAGTTAAAGGTTTTCAATTGACTAGTTTATTTTTGATGGCTGCTGAATCATTGGTCTTGGTGCTTGGACCCATGTGGTCATTTAATTGAGATGCAGCACCGTAATTTAATAAAATATTACTCCCACAAAATTTTTTTTTTTTTTTTTTAAATACTTTTTCACCTTGTTATAATACTGTATATCCAAAAATATTAATGCTTTCTTGGCTGGTTTTCTGAATATGTATGGGCTTTTGTGTCCTTAGATGATCAGTAGAATTGAATATGTCCACACAAAGAATTTTATACACAGAGACATTAAGCCAGACAACTTCCTAATGGGCATCGGACGTCACTGTAATAAGGTTGGTATAATTTACTTGTGCCTCTAACTGTATGTTTGCTGTTTTTTTTTTTTTTTTTTTTTTTCATGTTGTGCTAAACTAATTTTGCTAATTGTGACTAATTTTTCACATAAGAAATTGTGCTAAATATATCAGTTCTGTTATAAGGGCCCCATACATCAGCAATTAATTGGGACAATTTTCAGATATGGAGATGATTGCCACAATTAATTTTAGATGTGTGGGCTCCCCCTTTTGGCAATCCCAATCAAAATCGCCAATCGATTGCTTAATCAGGTTTTTAAACATGTTTAATAATCTGGTATTATCTGCAGATCTTTATGTGTGGGCGTTCCCAATTCGTCATCTTCATCTATTTACATTATGAACAGCAATTTATTGGGCAATTTCCAGATATGAAGATGCAATCTTTAGATGGAAAAATCTGCCGATCACTGAAATAAATCTGTAATGTGTGTCAAAGTCAGATAGATTGTAAAATTCATTTATCTGGCCCAAAAATCCCAATATCTGGAAATCCATAAATTGTGATTGCTGATGTATGGGGCTCATTACACAAATGTGAAATGTCCAATATGAAGCTTTTCCTTGATTCTTAATTTGTTAGGTTTATAATACATACTAAGTGGATCAATGGAGTTGTGATTAAAATGGGCTATGCATAAACTACTGTCCTCTTGAAAGCAAGTCTACATTGTATCCTGATTTGGCAAAGGCTTCTCCTGGATCTTGTGCTCTCATTATGGATGTGTGCAAGAGATTTCATTTACCATTAAGGAGTTTGTTTCTGCGCATTTACAGCCACTAAAAAACGTCCTAATGGTTGTGTTGGTGAGAACAATGCTGGATATTTAGGTTTGTGAGCTGCACTTATTGTACTTTTTTTATATATATATTTTTTTTTTTATAATTTTCTCAACATCCGGAATGTCATTTGTGTGTTTTTGTTTCTGGCACACAAGAACACAAAACCGTAACGGTTTAGCTTCCACAACAACAAAACACAGTTAATAGAACTTTATTTTGTCCAAATTTAAAAATGTGACATTTAGTTGTGCAAAACCTTTTTCTGTGATACCTTGCATACCTCATTTTAATTGCAGCTCTCCCATTGATAAACTGCTGCAAATCATATATATAATTTTTTTTTTTTTTGCATGCTTTATCTTTTTTTCCTTTAGCATTAAATTTACTGACTTAACATAACGTGCTTCCTTGACAGTGCCAATATGTATAAAGCGGGCAGACAGGCAGCAATTGGCAAACAAATAAGCATGCTGTGCATTTTTTTTTTCAGACTTTAACTGGGGACAACGTCTCTGAATAAACAGATGTCTTAGCAAGATTGCCAATTGTGTTTTTTGTTTTTAAATTTATCTGGTTATGGCTAATGTTTACCTTTGTTTGCCTGTATGAATGCCAACTTGAGGCCAGAACATTCTAGTTAAACTAGGCTCCTGTTGAGGTGTTTCAGCCTCCTTGAATGTGTAACCATTATTATTTTACTACTGGGTCTGTTCTTGTCTCTTGTATGTGGGTTTTTTTCCTTTAGATTTATGGTTAAAGGGCACCTATCTTGGGGAAAATTAGCTTTTGTTACCTAGATAATGTTTTGTGTAAATCTTGCAAATGATTGTATGTACTCACTTGATACTTACAACACTCCCTGTTAAGTCGTGAGTACCGGTATTCTCCTACATAGCAGCACGCAGAATTGAATAGCTCCCGGAGCTCCTTCCTCGTGATATTCACTTTGCCCTGAATTGAATCAACCCCAGTTTTAAATGTCTCAGCGATGAGTGTCAAAACAAGTAGCCAAACAATCAATTGCAATTTTTAAACAAACCCCCCCCCCCCCTCTCTATCTAATGGTTCTATAATTTTACCATGATGGTTGCCCTTTAATTTTGAATTTGGGTATAGCTTTTCTTCCTTCTCCTTTTTGGGTAAAGAACTTGCATCTGCTAGTGTCCCCTCTTTCCCAAATGTATCTTAACTTCCCTTATTTTCTAATGCAATGAACTGGGACATTTGACAAGCACAGACCTTTTCATGGCTAGTACTGAATTTCCCCCCACACTACTCTATTGCACCAAGCTCACACAGCTTGAAGGTTCAATTCATCCAGACATGGGGGAAAAAAGCACTTTTTAAGGTGACTTAGCCACTCCTTAGCATTACTCCTTAAATTGGCTACAGTTTTTCACCTAAAGTATAAACCTGGGGCCTTTGAAGCTTTGTGGGAAATATATTGGGATGATTGCTTTATTGGGAAAGACAAATTGGCTACATCTTGTACCCAATTGCAAGCGCTCACTGGTTGCATGCAACATAGTTTGGTCAGCCGTGCTGCATGGTCTGTCAGATACCGTCCATTACATTGTATATTCTGTACGGCCAATCTAAGAATTCAACCACACTATCTGGGTGGGGGGAGGGGGCTGTCGTTTTGGTGTGTACCCAAACTTAAGCCAATTACACTGTACCGATATCATTAAAAACAAATGCAGCAAACTTGTAGTAAGCACTTGCAATGGGCACTCCTAAACAGAGTTTTAATTTGATAGGTTCCCAGAAATAATTGTTTCTACCCAGCACCCATTCCACCCAATCCTTTCCTGTACAATCTAAATTCCTAAACTCACCTTGTGTGCAATTCTACCACCCAGACCTGTTTCTCTGTATGATAAGTAATATACACAGTATATTTCAGCTGACTTGGCTGTTTATTTAACCTGAGTAGACCCCAAATCCAAGCTTCGGGCTTTTACTATTGAAGGGTTTTGTTTGGATTTCGTTTTGTTTGAGGGGTGGGTTACTTTTTGTAAAGGAATAACCTTTCTATTAAATCTCATGCTAGTAATGAGCAGCCCTTCCTAGAGATACTTTTGGGAAGAAAGAAACTGGTAATCTTGTTCCAGCATCGTTTAGCCTACAGGGGTGGGGTTTTTAATGTATAATTTATTTATTTTTAATTTTTTTTAAATGCCGGATTTCTACTATAGTAACAAGCCCTGCATGCTTATATTGCTATAATCTGTCAGGTGACAAAATGCCGTGCACCTCTTCCTTACTGAAGATTTTTTATTTTTAAATTATCTGGGTGGGTGAGGAAGGGCATTTTGGGAATGAAAAAGCTGCTTCCTAATTTCCTTCCATTGCAGATGAGCGATTAGCTTTTTTTGCCATTGAAGTGATGTATTTCCATTCCTAATCTAAAACATACTGGGGTTTGCCATTTGGCAATGAGTGGACAGTGTCATGACCTTAAATGGCCTTTTTGTAAATGTAAAAAAATTCAATTGGAAGATCAATTTGGGTGGGGTATACTCAAATTATTAGCTGCTTGGTGGAAGGAGGATGGCATTTGACTCCCCTGTTTACCGCCTCGGTGTTGCCTGTCTGCGCCGGCAATTGTTGCAATGTAAGCAATACTGTTTGATGCACTGCCACCCTCTATTGTCTGTTCAGTGTTTCGAATCTCCAGTGGGGAAGAGGAAAAGAAGCATGACTGTTAGTACTTCTCAGGACCCATCTTTCTCAGGATTAAACCAGGTCTGAAAACTGTCTCCTATTCCACCTTCCACCCTAGATTCATGTGCTTTTTATTTTTATCCTTGGTTTTTCCCTTCTACATATTTTAACTAAACAATCAAGGCCTTGACCAAGCACCTCTTATGTTGGCATTATTCAGACATACTTGGCAAACATGTAACATTACTAAGAAATTTTCTTCCTGGCCTTTTCCTTATTAATTGCTGAATGTTTGTATTTATTTTAAATAACTTTTTTTGGTGCAACATGGATAAGAGCATGCTACATAGTGGAGAAAACAAAGCCATGTTACAACCTTGTTGGGAAAAGACACCCTGCACTTCTGAGAGCAGGGTGCTCCGGCCCATCGGTGCAGTTGCATATAGTGTAATAAGCATATTCTATCAATTTAACGGCAAATGGATATACTGCAACTAGGGGTTGTAACAACATTTTCATTTGCTGTTGTATGCTGGTCATATGTAACTGTTGAGCATCATGTGTTATGGTTTTTGTACTGACCAATGTTTAGCGGTCAGATCCTATCTGCAATCTCTAGGACGCTGTCCATCTGTCCTGTCGGCTTTTGTATGTTCCTTTTTAAAATCTAAGCAGTTTGTGCATGCATTGTTCATATTACTGGTCTGATTTCTGTTTTGGAATGCAGGTTCACGGGTGTATTGAGACACTGTATGAATTCTCTTTCCGACCAATGCTTGTTAAATTTAAATAGCACCTGTCTTGCTGACAGGACATGTAAATTACAATTGAGTTACAGGGCTTGGTTGTGGATTCTAGAGTTTCTTTTAAGACAACTATACAGACAAATTCATTATGCAGTGTACTCCTCCACCCCCGCACACCCTGCAATTACTGTCTGCTCAAAATCATATCTAACTGCTCAGAAGGGATTGTCCATCCCTGCCTAATATATTGTATTAAATACCTTACAGCCCTGTCTTGTGTCCATATGAATGACTAGTTGTACAAGATCACTGGCCAGTATTGGTAGGATATTCCGTTTGGGTCACACTAATGTTATTGTGACTTTAATCCCCTCAAAAAAATTTGTTTTGTAGTCCTCAGTTTTTATCAAAATTATGCCCCATAAAAATTTATTAGAAAAAAATACATTCAGAAATAACCTGCAAATATGATTTTGACCAATTAAGCCCATTACCTGTTTAAATTAGCTTTTTAGTGGGGAGCTCAAAGTACCTCTCTAGAGAGCTTGCTCCATTCTGGAATAAATTAGCTTTCTATTTTAGTTATTACAGAATGCTGAGGGACTAGTGAAGTACTGTTTTGAAAGAGCTGTGCTCTATATGCATTTGGTTTAATTTTAATAAGGGCATGTTCACACCCGCAGTGGGTCAATGAGCAGAAATGCCTGAATGATTAGTTTCCATTGTAATGTACGGCAGTGTTTGTTAATACTGAATATAGGACATGCTGTTTAATACTAAATATTCTGTACTGACATTGTAGAAAGCAACAATGCTGTTCATGAATTTATTAATGTGTGCAAAGTGTAATGAAGTGAAATAAGGTGTCGGTGAGCCAAGAGATTGTTCAGAAGCAACCTGTTCATGCAGGGGGGTAGAGCAGCATGACATTTGTAGTCTTGTCATTTCGTCATGTGTGTTAGGAAAATGTCTCTGGTCTGGTCAGTTGCTGTTATGTTTGGTTTTCACTGGAAAGTAGTCTGGATTCTTTGTATTTCCGCAGTGAGGCTGCAGTTATTACTTGAGCAGTGTGGCTTTGTTAATGAAGAATTTCTAAAAGTTGGCTTGTCCTGTTACATTGTGTATGGAGTAAACTACCTGAAATCCATTTGACATCTTAAATGTACAGATGTTTAATATATTCCATAGCAAATATTGTACGGCTTGCTGTGTAACTTCGATAATCAGCAGTTCAGTAATACAAAAACCCTACCTTGTTTTGCGTACTGTAATGCTTGCACCTTTTTTAAATTTATCATTGGAGATTCTGGTTCTCTTTCATATTGCAAGAAGCTCCAAAGCTTTTATTGCTGGTTTAAGGTCTTCCTGCTATTTTCTGGGACCTTCCACAAGTCTTCCTTTACCACTTCATCATGTGAGCAGTAAAACTGCTTGGTCATTGTTGCTTTTTAGTGGGTTTCTTGGAAAGTTGTTTTGGGGTGTCTCCATAGGTTTAACATCCTTCCCAGTACTGCTAAAAATTTGCCTTAAGCAGTGCTTCTGCTATGGTGTCAGGTGGAAGACTGTTTTGGAACGTTGCTGTTTTTGTCAGTTAAGTGGGGAAGATTTCCTTTTAAAACCCTCACCCCTTTTATTCATGTAGTTATAATACACACTTTAAGCTAATTGTTCCTGTTTGCCACAGGTTTTGTGGACTACTGTATTTTGGTCAAGTATTGTGGTTTTTTTTTCAATGTGTTCTTGGACTGGAAATTGGTCGAACAAGTTACTTTGCGTATTTGCAGTAAGCTGTGGGGGTGTACTAACAGTGTATGTGCAGGCTGTAAATTCTTGATGACCATCTTACAACTGACTTCAGAGAATTCTTCTTTGATTTTTCTGTCATCTTGATAATGGTCAAAGCATGTGTGTTAACCACATTGTAACCTCCCTGTTTCCATCATCCACTTTCTAACACTTGATTATTTTCCTCACAAGTTATTCCTTATAGACTTTGGTTTGGCCAAAAAGTACAGAGACAACAGAACAAGGCAGCACATACCTTACAGAGAAGACAAAAACCTGACTGGCACAGCACGATACGCTAGTATCAATGCCCACTTAGGAATTGAGCAGAGGTAATGAGCTTCTGGGAATGAAGTAACACAAATATATTATGCATTATTTATTGTGGTTTTTAGTATATTTATGGATGAAAACTCCTGAATTGCTTAAATAAAGTGTAATTGCTTTTAATTTGTTATAGTAAAGGCCCCCATATGCTAAGTGACTTGGGCCCGATTACCCCCAGTGCCGAGAAATCTGATTAAATCGGCCCAAAATATTGCATCAGAGCCAAAGATCATACATGCTGCACGTAAGATCTATGGGTCGCAATCCCTCCCAGCGGTAGGTAACATTACATGCAGAAGTACTGGAGGGTCCTGGGCACATTAAAGGAATTGGATGGAACTTCTTCCATAGAAGCAGTCCAGAGTGTATGGGGGCTTTTAAGCTGGTTTACAGTATAGCAATCACAACCTGTTATATGACATCATTTTGTTCCTCTGAATTGACGACAAAATACTGTTTTCTTGCAATAAATGATTAAATATTTAGCTTTTAAAACAATTTATATGCATTATAGCCTACTTAAAGTTAAGTTTGATCCTACTCTAAGCAGCTTCACAAGTCTCTTCTGCTGCTACTTCTTATACCTAGGTTAAATTCTATTTGAATATCAGATTGAGGGGGGGTGGGTGGACAGTGTAAAATATGTATGCGCGTGCGCTATATGCGGTCTCAGCTAATGACTTGAGCCAGTTACCAACATCTGGTATATCTGTATGGAAAAAGCTTATCTGTCGGTTTTCAATATAATGTACTTGTGATACATTACCCATATGCTTTGTATTTTTTTTTTCCAGTCGCCGTGATGATATGGAGTCTCTAGGATATGTGCTAATGTATTTCAACAGGACCAGCCTTCCTTGGCAGGGACTAAAGGTAGGCCATGGACTGTGATATTGGCTTTATTGCGTTATTCATTTAATGCAATGTTTCCTGTATTCTCTAGAATTCATTCTGAGTTCTGGCTTATCTTTATTGCGTATATAAATGCTTGTGACTCTTAAGTCTGGCATCTTGCTGCAGTTATTCCACTTTATACCCTGCGCTATTGCTGCCTATGGCAAACTTGTAGATCAGTGGTATTCATCATGCACCCCTCCAGCTGCACATCACACCATGCCCGGCCATAGTTCTAGTATGACCTAATAACAAAACTGTGCTATGCTGGGCTTTGTAGTTCAAAAGGAGCTGGAGGGCTACTTCCCCCTTTTATAAACTTATTATACCAGAAACCTGACGTGGTCCTGTTAAAGAGGAGACATTGCTTAATGCTGCAGCATATCATTGCTACAGTTTTCAGTAGGGTCATACCCCTTCACTGGTTTCAAACTTATGGCATCTTTCATCCATTGTAAAGTGCAGGTGATTACTGTTGAGCTTTTTTTTTTCTTTTTTCTTTAATATTCTTTATTTGGTTTTGTTTATAAAAAAAAAAAGACATATACAAAAAACATACAACATCCATTACATACATTTACATGACTTACTAACATACAAATAGTACATAATTACAGGTCTTCTGGTAACTACAGAACATACTGTTGAGCTTCTTCTATCTATATTCACCTTGAGTTTTTTTTATTATTATTATTATTATTATTATTATTATTATTATTATTCCCTAAAACAGAAGCATTGGAAATGTGCTTGACATTTTTATGTAGTTTATTTTTTATTTCACTAAGCTTCTATGAAAACTTGTTTCTTTTATGGTATTGATAACCCTAGCAGGCAGCTCATCAGCTGTTAAACAACTGTATTACTATACAAGTTGATACATTTACTCCCTCTGTTTAGCTTCTGCTTCACAAAATTATTTGGTAGGACTCTTTCTGCATGCTATTGTCTGAGCCACTGCAGCGTCTTAAATCCAATACACACTAGAGGATGTAGTAAATGATATCGCTTAGATCTGACTATCTTCTAGTGTGTACAGGCAATATCATTAATTATGCACACTTCCTCATATCATTAATAACACACACACACACACACACACACCTACCTACCTCTCAGCTGTACATGCAGGTCATTTTGTCTATATAACCAATGTTCAGTTTACCACGATCGTTCAGTGTGTACACACAATGCTGGCCATAGCCAATATTTTCAGCTATATCGGCTGCAGCCCTCATCGTATAGTGTGTAAGGGGCTTTAGATGTGGCTACTAGCTGATTATTGTATTATTTAAGACCCAGAGCTTGTGGGCAGGCTAAAGGCTGTATTTGTGTCTATATAATTTAAAGTAGGCCAAGAATTAGCTGCGATCTTCCATGCTAATTAGCACTCCTATTTTATCTGTGTAGATTACATTGACATAAGCTAATGTCCTATCCCCTGCTCAGTTTAGCTTCTGAATTAAAAAAATTAGAATAATAAGCAGTAAATCAGTTGCGATAGTATCAGAGCCGCAAGAAATACGGAGGTGTTTATTACTACTTAAACACTATATCCTATGAAAGGACTTTCTATGGAAGTGTACAAATTACATTAGTTGTGTTAAATTGTGTACTTTCCCATTTTTGGAAGTGCAGTAGATCTATTCAGTTTAGAAGCTTGTTGATTGCTTTTGATCTTGTCCTCCCAATTTAGTCTGGTATTGCACAACATTTTTATATTGTGAACCACATGTTCCGCAGGCTGCAACCAAGAAACAAAAGTACGAAAAGATCAGTGAAAAGAAGATGTCCACTCCTGTTGAGGTTTTGTGTAAGGTAAGTCTACGGCTACATAAGGACCCAGTTATCGAACGATGCACAGAAAGTATACTTGGGACAATTCATTTGTTTATACGCGCCATAGTTCCCATCGAAAGTGATGGAAGGTATGGGGTTGATATTCGATTTTTGATTTGTCTTGTTGGGGGGTTTTGTCACTACAAAGCACCCTCAGCTGTTTGCACCCAAATGGAGCAACAATTGAATTGTTCCATCGGGCACCTGGCACTGACAGCTGCTAGGACAGACGATCACAACTGCTTTTAGGGGTATTTAAAATGGGTTTCTAAAAATCAACATGTAGCAGTTGAGCTCATTGACAAGACCTTGGGAATACATTTTGAACCTGCTTAAAAAGAAAGAAAACTGGCTGTGCCCTTTAATCAACCTTTCCCAGTGATTCTAAAAAAAACACTAACTTTGCAGTTTACCATCTCTGCCTGCTGAGCTGGTTTTTAACATGGTTTTATGTTGGTTGGAAACATTAAACTTTGCTCTAGGAATCTTACTTCACTGATTTATGTTGTGTTACTTTAAAGTCTAAGTTCTCGTTATATGCTCTACATTACAGGGATTTCCAGCAGAATTCGCTATGTATCTTAATTATTGTCGGGGATTGCGATTTGAGGAGGCACCAGACTACATGTATCTGAGGCAGCTTTTCAGAATTCTGTTCAGGTTTGTAGTTCTAAAAATTGTATTTTGTCAGCGAAATATAAAAAAAATCGGCCCACATTTTCCAGCTTAATTCACACATTTTGCCATAAAACATTCAACTAATGGGAATAAAAAAGTTCTGAAAATGTAAGGAAATAAAAAGTTTTTAAAAGTAGTCGGCCCTTTAAATGTAATCCTTTTTTTTTTTTTTTGCCTAATTTTGCTGCTAATAGCCATCAGTAAGTTTGGATAGAATTGTACCTACATTGGGAAATATTCGCCCATTCTTCCATCCATAATTTGTAGTGAGCAGTGATAGAATGCTTTCCAAGGTAATCCACAGATCTTCTATAGGCTTAAGGGATACTTGTGTAGTTTCACGGCGGCCGATATCGATGCGATATATTGCCAAATATCGCATCTAATATATCGGTGGAACTTAGCAGCTTAAAAGCTAATTAAGAGAGATCACTGAATGTTTACTGATGTGGCTCATACTTCAGTGTAATGTAGGACATTGCTATATGTATCTGTATAAATCTTTTATGTAGAGCCAAATCTTTAACTGGCTAACTTTGTTCTTTTCCAGAACCTTAAACCACCAATATGACTACACGTTTGACTGGACGATGCTGAAGCAGAAGGCAGCTCAGCAAGCGGCCTCCTCCAGTGGGCAGGGCCAGCAAGCCCAAACCCCCACAGGCAAGCAAACTGACAAATCCAAGAGTAACATGAAAGGTTAGTAGCCAAGAACCAAGAGACGTTTCAGGGAAAAGAAGAAAAAAAAATTTAGGGAAAAAACAAAACCTCAATTTGGAGATTAAACAATTAAGAGTGTTAGATCGAGGAGGTGTTTTTTATATCAATTTGGCTTATAAAAGGAAAGTGGAAAAAAAAAAAGACGTCCTTGGAAAATTTGACTACTAACTTTAAATTTAAATTTCCTTATTTGTGTATCAATATCTAGTAATCTCTCATCTTCTGGGATGTCGGGTCATCTTAACTGCATCTCTCTCATGCATTAACTCCCTTTTCCAATTGTTGGTACCAGTATCTGGTGGTGTGATTGTGGAGGCCTTTTTAGTTCACATTCCTGGACCTAACACTTCAAGGATTTTTGGGAGCTCAGCCTTCCCTCTTATTTCCATATATTTAAATGTGTTTCTGCCCTTGATGCTAAAGGGATTTGTAACCAGCTTCAGGTCCCTTTGGCATCATGCTAGTAAGGATGTGGTGGTGGACTCTTTTCTGTGAAACTCTGTGGAAAATTGTGATTTGCCTATAAACTCTTAGAGGCTTACAATATTATGTATCCCATTTCAGCCCTTAAAACCTCTAAGAGTTCAGGTGCACTCCTGTTTGCTTTAATATAGTGACCATATTAATAGGTCCTCTATCTCTGTAGCGATGACCTTTATTTGTGTTATTGTTGCTGTGATTGCAATTAAAAAACGCTACTTCGGTTAGCATTTAAATTAGAAAATCTGAAGAACCAGCAAAATACAAGTTGCCTTATTTTTACACAATGCTCTACTTTTTATTTTATTTTTTAAAGAACCTTTGGATGTGTTATGGTGCCCATACCAATGCAGTGTGCAGTACTGCGGACATCCCATCGCACAGTTCAAAAAATATATGCTGCACATACTTTTTGAACTAGCTTCGGATCGTATCGCACGCAAATTGCATGCGATGTAGTACAAACCGCATCCAATTAACACAGCTTGTATGGGCACTTTAAGGGTTTCTATGGTGGGAGATGTTTTCATTGTCTAGGGACACTAAATTTCCCAATAAACCTCTTGAGATCAGTTGGACTGATGCAAGTGGTTGTTTTAGAGCCAACCACATTGAGCCTTGTGTGATCCATTCACTCTGCCCATGATTTATCCATAGCCAGCACAATCTCTTCATGCATCCTTGTCACATTGCATTACAACAAAGACCTTTTTGGCATATAAGATGCCTGATTATTATTTTTTGCAGCGCTGCATGGAGCCTGACTGCTCACTCATTTGCGCTGCATGGCCTATTGAGGCTGGATATGAGAACACATTGGCAAGTCAGTGGACTAGTGCAGGTCCATTGACTTGATATTTGATTCCAGCGTGGAATTCAATTGTTTTGGAGTGCTTGTAGCTTATATCTAAATTGACTAGTACTCGGTTGGGCGACTAGAATATTCTTGTGGCCAGTTTGCAGGGTATTGGCCACATAAAGCACTTTGTAAGGAAGGCAAAAGCATCTGCTTGCACCTCATGATGGTGTGAGAAGAAAAATGTATAGCTTAAAGGCCCCCATACACGTTGCGATGAAAAGCTGCAATGCGATGGGGAGCATGTTCCTGTGGTCATCCCATCACACAGTAGATGTAGTAGCACACACATACTTTTTGTACTGCCTGCGAATTGCATAACACTCAAATCGCATGCGATCTGCCCGATAATGCGTCGCATTGCACGCAGTTTATCGTAATGTGTATGGGCACCTTAAGTGATGGTTTTCCAAAAGGGATAGCCCCTGGTCACTCAAAGCTGTTAAAGAACACCCCAACGACTGCTTTGGTCTAGTGAATTACACTTCTATAGATTGTTCTCTGCTGCATGGCAATGTCAAAGGATTATATAGGGTCACTTGTATTTTAGGTTTACAGGACACAGATCTAGAAGCCATCAGAATCTTCAGAAAAGCTAGGAAAGGTCCAAAATGCTACCACCAAAAAGTAGTAACCACCAAACTATAGATGTCATGAGTGACTAGTTTGTGACTCTTGGCATCTGTGTAGCCGGGTCAAGATCGTCAAATCTGTTAACACCATATGGTAGATAAGTGGTCAACGCAATTTTGTTTCTTGAGTACTTTTGTATGTTTTAATTATATGTAAGTGAAGTTTTAAAAAAATCCACTTTGCTCGCTATACTTTGGATAGGTTACTATTCTCAGTATACAGTAGAGTGTTTTTCACATGGATGGTAAATGAAGCATTGGGGAAATAAAAGCTTGTGTTGACCATATGTCCGCCTACTTACTGTCTATATATAATCCCAAACTCTGTATATCCATGAGATGCATTAATACAGTGTAATGCTGCACACTAAAGGACTATCACAATTTTCCACTTGGCATTCATCTTTTGTCTGTGACCATTAATCGGTCTTGGGGCTTTTACTTTTAAAAGGGGGGAATGTGTTCAAATGTTGCATATGTGTATTTTCTGAGCAAGACCAAGTTTTTCATTACATGTTCTATGTGTCCTTTTGTTTACCACCAGACCAGTGATCACTGAGCCTGGAGCTCCATATTAAACCTGTTGCTGTCCACAGGTCTCTCACCCTGCCAGTGAGCTTGTGACGCTATCTGCACAAAGGGAGGATGTGGAAATCTGACCAGGGCTGGGAATAATGCAAATAAAGTGGTCACCTGGAGATGGGGGAAAAACCATTCACTAAGGATTCAGAACAGGAACATTTTTAGTGGCCTGGAATCACTTTACATACCAGACCCTGTAAAGAGGCAGTAAGCCTGTTCATGTAGGAAATTGCTTGTAGATTTCCAAAGTCTATATGCTACAAGGCCGTGTCTTCAGCTTGTCTATACTGTTATCAGCACTTTGAATTCAGGTGTTTTGTTTTTTTCCCCAAACCCGATTTACAAATATACCACATTGCAGGTGTTACGCTGTGATTAACAAAGTAATGGCATTTTGACAGTATCATGTGTAGTGTGTGATTAAACTTCATATAAGATAGTGATGATTGCATTCACCTTTACCCCAAGTACAGATAATGTTCAGGAAACTTAGAGAATGTCATGATCATACTAGATCTTCAGGTGTTGCAAACAAGTATATTGGACTATAGTTCTTTCTTTTGTGTCAAACTTTGTGACTTGAGCTAACGTTGTAACTTCTGTTGATTTTCTAATGGAGTCCGGATTAATACTGATAGGGAGAAAGTAATGTCAACAGCTTTCCTGATGGATATGTCAAATCGTTTTGTAAAGGTGTTCTATAGTTGTGCTTTGTCATTTCCGAAGTTGTCCTGATTTTTTTTTAGTTAATCTCTTTTTTTAAATGGTTCTCCTGCCTGTTCCTGAAAGCTTGCACAAATCTGAAGGTGTTTAAAATCTAGCTGAAACTTTTGGGCTTATTAATGCGTTTTGTGTAGGCTGCTATACAGAGCACTATTGATGGAGCAGATCTGTGTTAAACAAGGACACGTTACAAACTAGTGGTTTGTAGTCTGCCTAATATAACACTGATACAACCTGAATTTCTTGAGTAACTGGAAGACTGACATTTTGGATTCTTTACCTATAGAGCGTTTAGCATATATCATTAAGCATAGGCAAGTATTTAGACTGAACACTGTAGGTACAGAAAATACATAAACCTAACACTGGTGCCTTACAAGAGGCTTTTACTCTTGCACCACCATGTGATGGCTGGCAGCTTCTGCTGGTCAGGGTATCTTGGCAACTGTGTTATGTTGGCGCTTGTGTCCATGGGTGCAGACAAAGCTTTCCCTGTATCATTGATGCAACAGTAAGGAATCTTCCAGCTCTGTGGGTCAGTTACCTGCAGCTATACCTTTTTAGTTTCCTAGGAGCCCATTTGTGTTGCATAGAAAAAGCTTTCTGGACAATGCTTCACTATAAAAAGAATAAAGATTGAGAATGCAATGCTTAATTGGGGGTCATCTATTTTATAGTATTTAGTAATGGTAGTGTTTTTTTATTTTATTCTCCAGAAAGGGCCTAACAAGTATGGAGTTTTGGTTAGCAATAGAATTTTATACTGCATCCTAGTCCTCGGTTATTGCCAAGTTGATTGACGTATTATCTCCGGTCTGGGTGTGGTGTGAAAGCACAATTGAAAATTTCCCAGGTCCAGCAACCCGGTGTCCTGACCCATGTTAAAAGGATTAATACTGGGTTGATGTGTAGTGTGAACTGGTACTCCGGGTTCAGTGACCCAGTTCCTGTTCACATTAGAGAGAGGCAGCGCTTGGAGACGGCATAGACTTCAATCACTGCCCACCAATGGCGCGCCTCCGCTCGGCTTCACCCGACGTCTGTGACCCAGCTTATTGCCAATACCAGGTCGCTCCCAGGATGGACTAGTGTCCAAATCCCAGGTGTGACCTGACATTTGCTATGAAAGGGGGTATTCCTTTACCTGTAGTAAAATGAGCTGGGACTGGAGGCCTTTATTGGTAGTCTCGGGAATTATTTCTAGTAGTCTACAGGCTTATTAGTTTCCGCACACACTAGTCCCACGCATGCTCCAAACAGATAAGCTCTGGTCTTGCTTGTAATACATACTTTCTGTAACACTTCATTTTGTCAAATAGAGTTTAGTAAAAAAAAACTTTTGCCTCTTTGTTGCTCTTTTCAACAGGGTTTTGATTACTCATGGAGAAGACCTCGCAGACCTGGCACGAGCTGGACCCGTCACTTCCTTAAAGCCTAGAGATTTTTAGTTCATATGTACACTCGCCAGTTGTTGTGGGAGACCATTTACTTGGTGTAAAAGGAACTTAATTTCAGTCTAAACTGGCTACCTGCGGCGTCCGACGTGCTGACTTGTAGCTGCTGTTAATAATTGTGAATATCACTAAGATTAGTGAAACATGGTGTCCAGTTTTTTTATTGCAATTCCTTTCCCTCCCGCCTACCCCTCTGAAAGCATGGGAAGGGTGGTTCAGTTACCCGACTTTTGACAGTGGTGGAAGAAATTGTGCATATGCCAATTTTTTTTTTTCCCCTTTTCCTCTCTCCCCTTATGGTTAACATGTTGAACCTTTATACTGCTCGTGACCACCTTCAGAAGATCGACATGAAATGGTTTCATAGAGACAGTTGTGACAACATTGGTCTAAGAGAAAGAGCTCTCCATTGTTACTGTTTACTTCACTTATCACTTCTATGTTTTTTAAGTTGTACACTTAAAACATTCTTAGCTGTTGCATAGTATGGGCCACCTGCTGTGCATGGGTAACTATATTTACTTTACTTTCAATCTTGTCACCTTGTTAGGGTTATAATGGTGACTGCATTGGTCCAGGTTATTAGGACCCACTGGCGTAGCAGCTTCTCTTTGTAGAGAAAACGTTCTGGATATTGTTAATACAATAGTCTGCCAATTCTAGAGAATTTGAAACCAGTAAATGTCCCCAATTTAACCAAAGATTACAATTTTAAGCAGATCATAAGACTAAGCTTTTGTGGTTTTTAAAAAAAAACGGACAAGTTCTACAGTGCCGATCTAAATATAAAGGCAACATAGCAATTCTAGTCTTTAGCAAATGGAAAATAACTTGTACAAAGAGAAGCATTTTTTTGTCACAATTTAGTTAACATCTCTAAAAGCTTGTTTAAGTGGCTTAGGAAATGTAATCACTGTAAACCTGATCTGGGATATGTTTTTATTTTGAAAATTTTTTGTTTGTTTAAAAGTTCATTAAAAATGAGAAAAATCTATCCTGTTTCTGTAACTAGATTAGAATTTTTTTCCATAGCTGCATATTCTGATTTATCTTAAATCTGTTAATACTTCGTTCTTGAAGGTTTTTTTTTTTTTGGTTGGGTTCACTTTTTTTGTATGTTCAGGTAAATGCCTTTTTCACTGAAGATTTAGTAGGGTCGAAATACAGTACCCCCTGCGGTCAAAGTATAGTAAGAATGGTATTTGGTTTATTAAATAGGGGTTTGTAGCTGTTGAGGAGGGTTAATCACAGAAGAGCTGCAGCAGATGGGTGTAGCATGCATTCTTGCTTTCTGTCTATGGGGAAAGTTGCCAAAATCGAAGTATGCATCAGCTTCAGTGTTTGGTTGTAATACACCATAAATGCATAGTGCATCCCCAAACTGCGACATTTGGTGATAAGAATTCACTAGGCTTCATTTTACTTATATATTTTTTCACTACACTTCCTATCACATCAGCTGCCCAAGGATATCGCAAGCTTTAACATGGATGCATATTATGTCAGGTTAAAGAAGTTATGTTATTTGGGTCCCTATCAAGCTGTGCAGTGTAAGGATATATGAGCTTACACTTTGTCCTGGGTGCAGAAGGGCCCAATACTATGAAATGTAGGTGGTCTGTACTGTTCAGGCTTTAAGTTTAACTTGGATGGATTACTATAGCGATTGTCCTGATATTTGCCATAACATGGCTCACACAACACTGGAGTGTTTGACTTGGGAACCGCACCTTATGCATGCATGCAGCTACTTCTCAAACCTGATTTGCAATAATTGCCTAACACGTATACTGTTTTGACAGTGACCCGGTTACACAAAATATACACGGAAAGCAGTCCTCTGGTACTGCCCTTCTCTTGTTCCTGTGCCCAACTCAAAATAATAAAGCTAAAAATGCTGGTAATTATTTAACAGTGTAGTTCATTTATTTTTATCCGTCGGTAATCCCTGCAGGAACGAGGTTCTGTCCTAGTTTATGTGGTTCCTGTTATTTTGGAGTTCAAGAAAAAAATTGAACAGGTCATAATCTATTTCTAGATTTGTTTCTCTGGCCATAATAAATCTAATACTTTCATAGACTTAAAACTTGATGCTCTTAAGCTACTGAGGTAAGTTACCCATAACAGATTTTTTTGTATACACATTTTAGGTGAAAATTTTAATTTTACTTAGCTGCTACTAAATGACCCCTGCATTATCTAATTATCTGGAAATATTCAGATGCCAATATGAAAGCAGAAATTGGGGAAGTTTGATATAGAGCTTTCACATCTGCCCACTTCAAGACAAATAAAAATGGAAAAGCTTGTTGGGAGTTATGGCAAACTATTTGTAGGATGCTGTTTACAGTAAGATTATGTAAGGTCATTGAAGATCATCCTAGATTATTGACCCAAATGTCTTCCATGAGCTGGTACTAAACCATGAGCTGTGTACTAAACACACTATACCAGCGGTTCTCAAACTGTGGGTCCTGACCTTCTCAGCATGGGGTCGCAACTCCATGTTGCTGACTATCAGTCAGTGATTCAATGAGTTATTTTTAGATAATTTTGTGCGATCACAATGTTGCCATCTGCAGTAACTTGTTGGAGTCCTGTACTTCTTTTTATTGTCTGATGGGGTTCCAGAGCAAAATAGTTTGAGGACACCTGCACTATACAACCTGACCAGATCTTGTGATGCACAATGGATTGCAATTGACCCGCCTACAGTGTGTACACCTAATTAATTGTTAGTGGTCACCGCTTCCTATGTTCTACCGTTATTGGTTTATAACAATGGATCAGATGGTACAGCATTGTGAAATGTCAATACTACACATTGCATCTGTGGGCTTGATTCACTTGTTTACACAAACTACAGAGCGTAAAATGGAGTAATTAAATTGCTCCATTTAGACACCTGTTTGCAGCGGGGGTGGCCTTTCTCGCAGCCTACTGAGATACAAGATGAAATGTGTGCAAAGTCCATGGTTAAGGTACCATATTTGCTGTTAAACCCAATATATGGTAGAGTTCATTCTAGCACCTGCCAACTTTGAAAACGCATGCAATTCCTCTTCCCTGTCTGGGGTGTTGCTGTCTGCTGTGGTGTTTCTAGCACAGGTCTGGTTTGCATATCAGTGCTGATATACAGACCGCACTGCAGCAGACAGCAACACCCCAGGCAGGGAAGAGGAACTGCATGGGCTTTCAAAGATGGAGAGTGCTAGAATGAACACTATATGGTTTAGGATTTAGCAGCACATATATTTAATTTTTCAGTAGATTTGGATTCATAAGTCGAGCTTAGTGAAGTAGTTATTTGGGTTTGTCACAGGTATTGAAAGTTATTTAGTCCACAATTACATTTTTATACCAGAGTATTGTAACTTTTGTGTCCAATAACTGAATAACCCAAGCACAGGAAATTTAGCACAATGGCCCAAATATTCGTCTGAAAGCCAAAAACTCTGACCCACACATGGTTGTGCATAAATTAATGTACTAAATCAATGACCAGATAAGACCTGCATCTAAATTCCCCAAATGTGTATTTCAGGCATGCAAAAATAATCTTAAGCTGGCCATACATCAGAAAGATCGATCTTAAGATCGATTGCACTCATGATTGTGTACAATTTCCCTTGAAATCCCCAGCAGTCCTTGGTGGTTTTTGGACACACAATCCATCATACAATCAGTCATACAATCCATCTGCTGCATGATTTTGTACACAAGATGTGCATACAATCAGTCATACAATCCATCTTATGATTGATTGTGTGCACACAATCTGCATACAATCCATCTTAAGGTGGCCATACATCAGAAAGATATTGTACCCAATCATACAATCTCAATTGATTGTAAGATGGATTGTATGCAGATTGTGCGCACATCTTGTGTACACAAATCATACAATCAATCATCAGATGGATTGTATGATGGATTGTATGCAGATTGTGTGCACATCTTGTATACACAATCATACAGCAGATGGATTGTATGACTGATTGTAAGATGGATTGTGTGTCCAAAAACCACCAAGGACTGCCGGGGATTTCAAGGGAAATTGCACACAATCATGAGCGCAATCGATCTTAAGATCGATCTTTCTGATGTATGGCCAGCTTAACAATCAATTGAGATTGTATGATTGGGTACAATATCTTTCTGATGTACGGCCAGCTTTAGTTATGGACACTGAAGGAGGTTCAATTTACTGGTTCAAGTTTGTAACTCACACATGCATTCCTTAAGATGGATAAACAAGCAAAACTTATGTAATATGTTTGTTAGAGCTTGGTGAGTACTAGTTTGCCCTGGGGGGACTATTCATGAATCAGTGAAGAGTGGAGTTGTTGCTTATGGCAACCATAGTTCTCTGTGTATTTTAGAATGCATTTCACATTCTTGCTGATCAGTTGCCACGGGTACTGTATAGCTGTGTGCACACTGGAGTAACACGAAAGGAGGGCACGATCAGGTTCATTCACACACTGCAGGATATTTGCAATATTGTCTTGTGTATAGTGCAGCACATCAAACCTGGTGTTGCTAGTTACTGTGTGAATTTGCATATCTTGCATGTGTAGTGCCAAATGCTTCATCTGATGTCTGTTAGTTACTGATTTGCGTATTTCCAAACTTATGGACTTTGCTTAAGAATTACTTTGTTCGACCTTTGGGTGATATGGTGCTTTTTGTTTCAATCAATTTCAGTGTATTCATTCTTGGTCTTTACAGGTTCCATTTGAGAGGTTTGTGTTGTATTTTTAGCTTTTGTTGGTGGAAGATCGCATATAGCCTGTAGTATCAGTGATGCATTATAGGATTATCAGGGTTGGCTGGTTTAAACCAAATGATGTGGGTTTTTTATTATTATTATTATTATTAAATATGCTGTTACTACAGGCACCATGACCAAAGCCTATTATAAGGGAATCCCTGGTAGTGTTTATCTAGGTAAGCTGAACCAATGCAGTATGTCACATGCAACACCTATAGGGAGGTGATTCGGATGAGAGGAGTGAAGTCTGCCTAGCATCAAGCTTCTCCCCAACACTCTTTAATCCTAATGTATTTCTAATTATTTAACCACTTCTGACTGCTACATCTAGTGTAGAAATATTCTTTTGGTTTAATTCATTTAAAGCTGTGAAACAGGGAAAACGGCATCTAAAGTAGTGTTTTTATTCAAGCACATATCCTGTGCTAGTGCTTAACTCGCATGTGTGTGTTTTTACTATGAAAATTACCTTTGCATGTTGGCTTTATTGACAGATTTCAAAATAAATCCTATCAAAGCCTAATTTTAGATTGTTATGGGTAAATTTACTAAGGTGGGAGTTCTATTGCAGATGGGAAGTAGCTCATAGCAACCAATCAGTTTCTACTTGTTTAGCACCTTCTAGATGATAAAATAATTGGAATCTGGTTGTTATGGGCATCCCATCTTCAATAGAACTTCTATCTTAGTAAATTTCCCCTTAATGTTAGAAAGTATTAAAACACAATTAATCAAGGTTTATAATCCATAACAATGTTTCACATTGAAACAAACAGGATTACATTTTTTTTTAAATTTCATTAATACATTCATGAGAAAGCCAAGCAAGGAGGAGGCAGCGCCAGCCTGTAGTCCCTCCCCCTGGCTTTAGGTGTAGGTTCATGTCTGAATGCTGCATCCCATGAGTCTTCATTCCACGCTCAAGCCCTGGCGGCCATCTTCCATGCTGGGCAAGTCTCACCTGTAACCCTCAAGACAGAACTACCTGACTAGGTGGCTGAGGAATGCAAATAGTCTCTCACATATGACACAGGCTGTGGACTACATAAGCGAGGCCGTAATGGATGCGGGGATATGGTCAGTGAAAGCGTCAGCAGCCTGCATGCTGAGTAGGAGGGTACTCGCTGCGTTCAAGAAAAGTGAATGCTGAATCCAAGCAAGCCCTGGAAGTGCTTCGATTTTTAAGGAAGTGCTATTACATTTTAAATAAAATTGTAACCGCTCTGGCAACAGCTAAAATGGCTTGCTTGCAGTCTGCTACTTTGACCAAAGGCTAGTGCCTTTTCGTGCCTCTGGCAAGGACAAATCTTTGGCAGACAAGCGGGTTCTGCAAAACCCACCAAATACAAGCTTAGACAGCCTCCTGACCAGCCCTCAGACTGACAGTGGGCCCCAGAGTGGAGTGGGAGGCAGACTTCTCCATTTCATGTGGAAATGGATCAAAACTACCTCCAGTGTGTGAAGTGGTCACCCATGGGAATGTTGTGTCCTTCAAGACGCCCCCTCCCACTACCATTCTTTCCTACAAGCCTCTCAAAAGATCCACACAAGACAGCTAGTCTTAAACTGGTTGTGGAATCTCTCCTCCAAGCAAGGGTTATCAGTTTCTCAACATGAGTGAGGCCAAGGTACTAATCCACTGTTTGTGGTACCCAAACCAAACTGGTCCTGCAGACCCATCTTAAAATCTCTAAACAAGTTTGAAAGTATCCAAGTTCTGCATGGACACCTTGCAGTTGATCGTGTTATAAATGAAACCAGGGGACTGCATGGTATCCCTCAATATTCAGGATGCATACCTAAGGCCGGTTTCACACACTCCGGCTCCTGCCGGACGGTGAAATTCCGCACGGCCAGGGAGCCGTGCCGCACACATTAGTTGTGAATGGACACTATTGTGTCCATTCACACGGGACGGCCACGGCCCGGCCGCACGGTTGCAGCCGGATCCCGCCACTGGAACGGACGGCTGCCAGGCTGTGGCCATCCCCTCCATGATAGACTACTGTGTGCGGCACGGCTCCCTGGCCGTGCGGGATTTCACCTTCCGGCAGGAGCCGGAGTGTGTGAAACCAGCCTCAGTGTTCCTATTGCTTCATCACAGTAGTGTTTTTTTCCATTTTGCTATACTGGGAAAACACGATCGGTTCCAGGCCCTTCCCTTTGGGTTGGCCAAGGCTCCCCAGATGTTTACAAAAATAATGGCAGTCATGACTGCTTCCTTACAACCCTAGGGCATACGAGTGATTTCACACACACACACTAACACCTGGAGGATGTCCTGTTACTGGCCAGTGCTCAGGAAGTACTTCTCAACCACCTTTAAACCACTGACCACTTTCTACAAAGACACAAGTGGTTGATAAATTGGAAGAAGTCTACTCTGGTCCCCTCCAGAAGTATGTTACATTTTTAGGAGCTCTGTTGTACTCCGAGGCTCAGCATCTCCTTATGCCACTAGACAAGTGTTGTCTGTTTCTTGAACTGCACAAGGTCACTGTTCACCATGCAATGCAGATTCTTGGCCTTATGGTATCGACATGGTGGAGTGGGCACAATTTCACTCGCCCCCTGCAGAAGCTGATCCTAAATTGATGGGATAGTCGACCTCCGGTCTCACACTGGCATGGTGGCTCAACAAAGCTCACAGTGGGTCCTCCTCACTACATATGCCAGTCTGAGGGGGTGGGGGTGGCGTATCATCCCAATCCTTGCAAGGATGGTGGACACCTGCAGAAGCCTATCTGTCCATAAACATTTTGGAGCTGAGAGCGGTCTTCAGTCTTAGAGTCTGTTGTCCAATTGGACAACACAACCAGTGGCGTACATAACTCGCAAGGGCGGTACTAGAATGGAAGGGGGTAACAGATCCTTCAGTAGGCCGAGTGTCATGTACCAGTCATCTCAGCTGTGTTCCTTCCAGGGGTATTGACAGACTTTCTAATTTGTCAAGACTTACACCCAGGGGTGTGTCTTAATCCCGAATGGTTTTGATTGATAGTCGAGAGATGGGGAGAGCCAAACGTGGATCTCATCTCCTCACAACCACAAGGTACTCCAGGTCCAGGGATCCTCGAGTGATGTTCAGACTGTCATTCCGTGGAAATTTCATCTTCCATATGTTTTTCTTCCAGTGTCACTACTTCCACGAGTAATTGGGAAACAAACTATACAGGGAAGGCTATTTCTGGTGGCACAGAAGGCACTGGTTTGCAGATTTTGTGTCTGTCCATGGCTCCCCTGTTTTGCTGCTTCTACGACAGGATCATCTGTGTACATGTGGGTCTGGATTCAGGCTCTAAAGCTGGCCTCGGCATGGATCTATTATAGGTTATGGAATACTTGCTTCTCGAGATGTAGCTCTAAGGGATACAATACCAAAATGTTAAAACTCACAAGAGTTCTGTCCTTTCTGCAACGTGGTTTGGATCTAGGCTTGCACCTAGCATCACTGAGCATGCAGGTGTCTGCTTTTATATGTGTGGTTTCAGAGGCAAATTGCATCCAACGTGCGTACCTTTTTTTTCTGGGAGTACTTCGGGTTCACTCCTCAGATTGCTCAGTGGGATCTTATTAGTGCTGGCATAGGTTTTTGAACCTTTAATATCCTATGGAGTTGAAATGGATGACTGCTATAATATCCTATGGAGTTAAAATGTATGACTGCTAAGGTGGTTTTCCTCCTCACAATTGCATCTACCTCTGATTTAGAGGCGTTATCCTGCTGATCCCTGTTCTTAGTTTCACTAGGACATGGCTGTCCTGCATACAAAGCTTTCACACTTGCCCAAGGTTGTATCCAAATTCATCATAAATCAGGAAATTTTAGTTCCGGCCTTTAACTCTTCAAACCTGACTACCAGTCTCTGGATGTGGTGTGGGCTCTTCAGATTTATGTTACTTGCACTGCAGCTATTGAACTTTCTGATTCTTTGTCCTCTGGGCTTCAGAAATGTGGGTGGCCAACTCACAGGCAGACCATAGCTTGCTGGATTCGGTCATTGCTCCCACTTATGAGAAGGCTGCTCTTTTATACCTTTTTGCCTTTGATTTTGGCACATTCCACCAGGTCTGTTGGTCCCTCGTGGGCTGTGCATCGTGGTGTTTCTGCTGAACAGTTGTGCAAGGCAGTAAAGTGGTCCTCAGTCCATACGTTTCTGAGGTTCTATGCCTTTGACACATTTACTTCTCAAGATGCTTCATTTGGTTGTCATGTTCTTCTGGACCCCCTGGCTTCATCCCTCCATTATTTATACAGCTTTTGGACAGAAGTCATCCCTGTTGGACCAGGAACCCTGAAGAAGAAAAGAGGAGTTTAAACTACATTCAGTTAACTCCCTTTCTTCAAGGTTCCTGAGACAAAGACACCCACCCTGAATCACCTGTTGTAAATTAGGGCATATGCGACCTTGGTCACTGGTCCCTTTCCTCATTATAGGAGTGAATGTACTCTGCGGGTCCTGTGCTAAGAGGCGGTTTTAGAGGAAAGAGGATCTAGGCATGCTGGGAAGCTCAAAAGCTTTGTAGATTGGTGCCTGGTCCTCTGGATCCGCCTACAAGCCTGATTGCATGCTTGTCCCAGAAACCTTGGAAACCCAAGGTAGGTTTACAATAACTCCTCTTTTGTGTATGTATATATAAATCATACATTGCCTACAGTAAGTTATCTGTATATTGCAAAAAATAATCCATACTGATTGGATTAAAAAAAACTTTTTTTGTTTTTTTTTAATCCAATGTTGTTCAACTACTCTTTAGCTTATAATTCAACATCATTGGTTTTAAGAGTTATTCCATTACAAAATTATATTGCTATACTAAATAAATGATTTTTTAAGTGCAAGTAGTTGGCATGAGCATAATTACTAATATATTATATATCTATATATAGTCCAGAAATCCACACACAAGGTGTAGAATGGGGAGCACTCTCCAATCACAAATATAATTTTGTGAAAATCCAAATGAGTTAAATAATGAAATAAAGAGACATCACAATCCTTGGAGGTAAAGGTGATATATTAGTATGACAGCCCCGACGTTTCGGTCCAAATCAAGGACCATTATCAAGGAGCATTGTCATCAAAGTATACAGGTAGTCAGCGATGAGGTGATCTCTGCCATGTAGGACAGGACAAAATCAGCTACCTGTCCTACATGGCAGAGATCACCTCATCGCTGACTACCTGTATACTTTGATGACAATGCTCCTTGATAATGGTCCTTGATTTGGACCGAAACGTCGGGGCTGTCATACTAATATATCACCTTTACCTCCAAGGATTGTGATGTCTCTTTATTTCATTATTTAACTCATTTGGATTTTCACAAAATTATATTTGTGATTGGAGAGTGCTCCCCATTCTACACCTTGTGTGTGGATTTCTGGACTATTTTTGAGTACCTGCCCTTTGGCCGGTGCTTTTGGTTGGGCACCCCACTGTTGCTTTCTTGGGTGAGAGTGCGGTCATCTGTATTTGTATATCTATATATATCTCACACACACTCTCTCAATGGAAACCTTGGTTTCTAAAATGTAAGTTTGCATATGACCTCTATAAAAGACATAAGGGAGAGAGATAGATTATATATATATATATATATATATATATATATATATATATATATATATATATATTCATATTCTTGCGTAATTGTTTTCCAACGTCTGCCTCCTTATGTTCCCCTCCCTTTCCTGAAACCTTTTCCACATTCCTGACACAAATTATCAGTCAGAACAAGACCAAACTGGTTTGTGAAACAGGCTTTGTCTGCATTGTACACCAAGTTCTCTACAACAAGACGCTTAACCATATACACAGAATGCTTGCAAATGTGTTTTAATGTTTTGAAGTTTCAGACATCAAGGCTATAAAATGGTAGTAATTTAGTCTGGGTGTTAATCTATGTGTAACTATTGAAATGGACAGTTCTTTGTGGTAGTGTGTGTGTTAGCAAAGGGTGAACTGACCATGACTTTACTTTAAACAGGTTGGTTGCAGTTTATTAAGTTTCTTATATAGCGCATACATATTCCGCAGCGCTTTACAGAGAATATTTCAACATTCACATCAGTCCCTGCACCAGTGGAGCTTACACTCTATAAGCTCCACTATAAAAAAAAAAAGTGCTCTTTCTTCTACCACATACTCTATATTCCCTACCACATACTCTATATTCCCTACCACATGTGCACACACAGACATTCTAGGGTTAATTTTGTTAGGAGCCAAATAACCTACCAGTATATTTTTGAATGTGGGAGGAAAACGGAGTACCCGGAGGAAGTAAACCCACGCAAGTATGGCGAGAATATAGAAACTGCACAGTTAGAGCCATGGTGGAAATCTAAACCATGATCTCAGTGCTGTGAGGCAGTAATGCTAACCATTACACCATCCGTACTGCAGTTCTTCTTACTATTCACGTTACTGATTATTCCCAGGCAAGATCAATTTTGACACCTGATATTGTATTTCCACACAGCAGTATTAATCCCAAATTTACTGCATTCATACCACCCATGCGGTGGTATAATACATTTATTTATGTTGAGGGTTATTTAGTGGCCAACCTTCAGTAGATTATACAAGGTGTGGCTGTTAAATAGAGCTGGAGGGGGGTTTGACAGCCATGCTGTAGCATGGTTGTCGTTAATAAAGACCTGAACATTCAAAAATCCTTATTGATTTTGAGTGTACACACTAAATGATATTGTGAACTAAAGTGCTCAGTGAGTGATGGTTAACCTTAAGGTGCCCATACACGTAGCAATTACCCGGTACTTTTTGTGCTAAAATAATATCGTTGTGCATGCGATGCTATTTTAGCACAAAAAGTACCGGGTAATTGGTACATGTATGGGCACCTTTATCGCCTGGTGCGTGTATGAGGCTTGAGTAACTTCCCCTTTATAAACTCCCCTTCTGCCTCCACACACCGCTGAATTCCTATTTCCATTGGTCAAAAGTCATTTGATCATTGTCTCAACAGCGCCATTTACTTTTTACCTCAGCGACTGATACAAAAGTGCTTTCCTTGTGTAAAAGATTTGACTTTAGGGAAAAGAAGTCATGTGCTAGGTCTGGAGAGTGTGGAGGGTTTTCTAGCACTAAAATATTTCTTGGCCAACAATAGTTTCAGAGAGCTGTGTGGACTGGTGCATTGTCCTGATTTAGGGCGGCCAATTGTGGGATCCCAGGATTTGGCCCTAAACATTCCAGGTTTAGACCATTAGCATGCGCAAATATTATGCACCCTCTCAGACGCTGCTCCTGGCCTTGCGCAACCTGCCTGCCATCACACCGCCTCCTGCCCAGCTCCTCTGCACTGACAACTGTACCGTCCGGCTTAGATATAAAATCCTCTGCAGTCAGGAGATTTATTTGATTTTTAAGTTCTGTTCCCTGTACCCTAAGGGTCTTAATGATTTCAATAGAGCTAATTATGGTCTTATAGATCACCATATTCACAGAATATCAAATTGGTTGTAATTTGGTATCAGATATATTAAGATCATTTCTGCTATCATCTAGCTTTGAACATATAGGATGCTTTCCCCCGCCCTCTTTTTCCTGCCCTTTTTTCTGTGTTGAGAACCCTCCTTTGGGGGGTAATCTGAAACCTAATTTATGATGGAATTGCTCTAGTTAATTATATGAATATCCCCTTTTTTTTTTTTTTGTTTACCTCTATATTTTTGAATCTGCTAGAACACCACCTAGTGGTAATAAGATATAGACAGAATAGAGTAAAGAAAAGGATAGTAATGTATAAAAGAGAGATAAAGTATTTTTCCGAACTCACACTCACTATCTAATCTTATTGTATCCCAGGTATCTAATTGTGCAGTAAAAAGAATCTAATGATTAATTGAAGCCACTTTTATGAATATCAATATATTCCCGCTACTCCCCGCATTTCATTAGGCGGATGCATTGCGTGTCAAATACCGGATATACTGAGCTTAAGATGACTGCCGATGTCAGCAGCTGGCACTCCGCGTTTCAAGGACTGGAAGTTCCATATTCCAATACCGGATGTAGACACTCTGAGTGATACAATGCTTTACTAAATAGATCGGCCTCGATTGTCTCAGTTGCGTCATGTCATTTCCGGTGACAATGGGATACTAAGCCGATCAAAGGCGATCGATAAGCAGCTTTAATGTAATTATTTCTTTGTGCTCTGACCTCTTAAAAGCTATATCAACATATCTATTAGATTTGAGAAACAAGCTGCACATTTAATATATAAAGACCCCCATACACTATGCGATTTTGGGACGATTTCATCCGATTTCGGCACTTTGTGCCGATAATCGGGTGAAATCGGCCCAAAATCGTAGGTGTGATATCTGATCCTATCCGATGCGCGGTCCCGTGCGCATCGGACCGGTTCAGGGAGGTCGGACGGTCTGTACATACGATCACGTCCGACCTCCCTGTATGCATATGCCTGCCACCTGACAGGCATATGCATGCAGACGCCGGGGGAGCAGTGGGGCGGGCAGCGGGTCCCTGAGCGCCGGCGAGTGCTGCTGACTGACCTGGCCGGGCAGTGTACTTACACATAGCAGCAGCGGGGACAGGCAGCGCAGTGGTGGCTATTATATTTTTAAAATACTTGTCAAATGACCGGCCGCTCTCTGATTGGCTGAGAGCTCTCCGGCCAATCAGAGCGGCCGGTCATTTGACAAATATTTTAAAAATCTAATAGCCGCCACTACGCGTCCCGTCCCCGCTGCTGCTATGTGTAAGTACACTGCCCGGCCAGGTCAGCAGCGCTCGCCGCCGCTGCCCGCCCCCACTACTCCTCACCGCCCAGCAGCTCCCCGGGTTTTTTTTTTACATGGGATAAATCGCATGCGATTTATCCCATGTAAAAAATGGCACATCAAGTGCCAAATTGTATGTGAGCCTCCCGGGGAGCTGCCGGGCGGCTCGCAGGTAAATTGGGTCCGACTTGTCCCTAGGACAAGTCTGCCTAATGTATGGGGGCCTTTACACACGCACACAACATGTGGTCCGGCACAGGATAACAAACATTTGTTTGTTATCCTGAAGAAAAGACCTATGTCTTGAAACATCGATATGACTAAAACATCACCATCTGTTTCACTACAAGCTCAGAGTGCTGCCTGCAGTCCTTCCCAGTGAAGCACCCCTTGTATGTATATAATTTTTTTTTTTTTTTATTATTATTTTTTTATAGACTATTTTTGTGTGATCCGAAACAAATAGGTCACATAGATTTATATATGAAATTTTCTATTTTTTATGTAAAGTATAATTGGGTACTATTTCATGGCGCCACCCGATATCGCATGCAATTTAGTGCCTGTTCATAACCCCACTATCCACTACGGCATGGAGTTGATTTTATATAGTGTGGCGAGCAGACACAAATTATTTGACATTGATTCCCTGAGCCCGACGCGTGGCGAGCGGCCGTGGAATACATGTCAAGTAATCCATGTCCCCTAGTGGGGCTCGCCACACTATATAGAATCAACTCCATGCCATAGTGGGGTTGTGAACAGGTACTAAATCGAATGCGATTTAGTGGTGCCGGGAAACTACACAAGTACCTATAATTGAAGTGTATATCTATAGTATTTATTTATTCATTACATACTACATTGTCTCTGAGTAAGTCGATGGTGATTAGTAAAATAAAACAAATGCATCAATGAATTTATGCAAATGACCCACAAAGGAAGTTGGGTATAAAAATGATCACCACAAGTGAGACACCTTGATAAAGCGGTCAGTCAGTACAACGAAACGCATTGGTGTAACTTAGACCCTTGCTTGGATTCACCATTCACCTTACTAGAAGATTATACTTCACCTACTTATTCATGTGGTCTCAGTCCTCATTCTTGGAAGTCCTATGCCCATTCTATCCTGGACAATTGACTGTACACATCAGTGAGGCTCCCTGGATTCTGCTAATTCCATCCATTGCCATCGGAACAAGACCTTAAGTGGCAGCCAGGCGATCACAAGTGGCCAAATGGACTCCACTATTGGACTAACGCCTGGATCAGTGCAGGTAAATTAACTTCTTAAGGGTGATGTGTTGATGTAATTGGATATATATATTTTTTTTCCCATCGCTGCTTTTTCTTCCTTTTTACACCGTCCGGCTTCTGCCTGCCTGTAAGTGACACTGTGGGGTAACTGGTTTGGGGTGAAAGGGAAGATTAAAGTTCATCATTAAGCTGTGTACAAATGCTTCAATTTTATTTTATTTTTTCGATTAGATTTTGCTTAAAGATTTGAAAGGTCCCGTTTTCGCAAAATCGAAAAGAAAAATAGATGTGCAGCCAAGGAAATATCGAATTCTATATCGAAATCGATATCTAATGCCAAATTGAATGGGAAGTTCTAATGCCAGATCTAATAGAAAATCGAATCTCAAGGTGCGGATACACATACCGATTTTTCTGTGATGTATCTGGTGGGAACAAAAACCTAGAAATGTATGGGAGAAAATGACAATCAAAAAAATTGTTCCCAAACGCTTGAAAACAGACAGTGATCAGTCAGACAAATTGTTTAAATCATTCTGATATAGCAAAGCATATATTTTTTTGTTATATATATTATATTTCCTGCATTTGGGTGGAAATTTTTGATTGTCATATGCTCCCATACATTTCCAGGTTTTTGCTCCCACCAGAAAATTCAGAAAGAAAAATCTGTACGTGTGTCCGCAACTTGACAACGAATCTAAATCAAAACGAAGTGTGTGTACATAGCTTAACAGTGATTAACTCAATCCTGGGATTGAGCATTTTCAATCCCGAATTCCGGGTTTTACCAAAAAAACAAAACAAAACACGTGATAGGCATCCCTAGTTCTGATGGAGAATGACTTTCTTTTTCACAACTCTGTCCTCTTGTGATAATTCCTTCTTTCCTTTTTGTCTTCAGGATCATACGTGGAGATATGTTTGATCACCGGTAACACATTTATCTAAATAATGCAATTCTGAATATATTCCAAAATGTCTGTACAAATTAGTTTTTCAGTTTTCTTTGCTCTGTATTGGGAAGCCTTGGAATCATCTTAGCACACACTTGTCATATTGATATTTTGATGCAAAGCTTAATCCATTTTCTCAGTTCTTTTAACATTTTTGCTTGGTGTTAGGCATTCCTATGGAAAGCAAAGCCCAAATTGAGAGGGGATGAATTTTGGGAAATTGAAAGTAAATTGATGCGGGTGTACACACCTTTAGTTGCATTTATGAATGGCCCTATCACTGCTGGTCAGAATTGGGTTAAATTTTTTTTTTTTTTAGACTGACAAGATTTATGCTATGTAAAAACAACTGCTATGATATTTTGTTCTACCACGCATCAGAATTTTTTGGTGTTAAATGGGTCTGAGCTGCTATTGGGTGGCATGCACTTTAAAAAAAAAAAAAAGTTTGCTTAGTCACAGCCAGAATGCTATTGGGAAGCTCATACATAATGGTGCTCACAGATAATTGAGCCACATGCCATTGCTACTTTTTCCATTCACGTTATTGTAAGCAGGACACTGCATACAGCATTCCCAGTGAGTTACAGATTTATGCAGGCTGCTAGATGAATGTAGGTAGCTTGGTGGCGGTGCTCACAGATAATTGAGCCACATGCCATTGCTACTTTTTCCATTCACGTTATTGTAAGCAGGACACTGCATACAGCATTCCCAGTGAGTTACAGATTTATGCAGGCTGCTAGATGAATGTAGGTAGCTTGGTGGCATAATATAATTACTATGTGCTGGCTCTGCTCTGTGTTGCATGTTAGTAAAAAGATTAATGCTGCTCAGCTCTTGTATGTAACTTGCCCCCTAAATCTTTGACAAAATGCAATACATCTAAAAAAATATATATTATTTGAATACATTATAAAGGGTGTGGTTGGTTTGTTTCTGCTGCTGCTTGGGTAATAGACCTGGTAATGAAGGCAATTTTGCTTTCCTCTAGGAAAAAAAGCTGTGCTGGTATTTTCTTGGCTTGGGAATCTCTTTTTTTTTTTTTTTAAGGCAGACATCTGTGTGAAGCAGACAGGTGTTGTCTTTTCATTAGATGGTTTGTATTGCCTGACTCCTTTATATTATTGAGGATTGTTTTTTGAGGAGTATTGTTGAAGGTTGCGAGACTTGCATCAGCACTAGCTAATACACTAGCTGAGGTACCCTGCATTTTTTCCCCCTTAAAACCCCTTCCGCTACCCAATTTTGTCATAACAGACTGACAAATGACAAATATGTAAGACTTTATTAAACAGAACAATTTAACATTGTTCTTTCTCTCTCGTTGTTTTTTTTTCCCTTTTATCTGTTCTGTTTATCCACATTTCAATTGTACGACCAACTGTCGACCTACAGTGTATAGTATCAGATGGTTATCACTTCGGCGTTGTGCCGACAGCATCTGTCAGTCTGTCCCATTTCCAATCTCTCCTTGGTATAACAAGTCATTGCTCAAGATGTATGGAAAAGGCTACTCAATGAAATAAAGTCCATGTTTTATTAGTGAGCTGCATCGTTGTACCACAGAAATGTTTGATCTTCACAATTATTTGTTGTGTTGTATACAGTAATGGTCATCAGCATCCTCTCTCTGTGATTACCAAACTTTTTAAAAATCCTGACACCCTAGGGCAGGTGTGGGTAATAACCGGCCCTCTAGCTGTTGATGAACTACACATCCCAGCATGCCTTGCATCCGTTTCAGCATTGCCAAATAGCAAATCTAAGGAAAGGCATGCTGGGATGTGTAGTACATCAACAGCTGGAGGGCCACTTATTGCCCTACCCTAGGGCATCAACATTTTTTAATAGTGTAAATTGTAATTCTTGGGTTCAATTACGTGGTGAGGGACAGGGTTTGCTTCGGTTTATCCACATTTTATTACTGAAAGCCACAAGCATTGGAATTAATTACATTGACAATAAATAATTTTAAAGTTGATCCTGGACCCCCAATCCAGGGTACTCCTTAAGTGGCATAGTGCCCAGATTGGGATCCACTGGTATAGGACAAAAAGCTGGGTACATACTAGAATATATATCTGCAAATAGGTTGATTTGCAAATATCTCTGGACAGATCAGTCAGTGTGGTAATTCATACACACATGAACTGTTGTGGCTGACTTCAAAATTGGGCAGGCACATTTGACATGTGCCTGACCTGTTGTGCCTTCACTGCCTTCACTGACTATCAGCTCCTAGTGCAGTTGTACAAGCAGCTTGCCCATACACATGCGTCAATCCTTGAAAACGCAGTTTCCAGAAATATCGCTGGTCTGAAACTAAGTGGTATTAGCCTGCCAATTTATTGGTTTAATATATTTACCAGTGTGTATCCCTTATAAGTTATGGGCCGTAAATCTGCATTCAATGCTAATTTTATTTTGCTCTGGATGTGTATTCATACATCAAATATTATCTTGTAAAGCTGAGTAATAAGTGATTTTTTTTTTTTTTTTTCGCGACCGCCTCGCTGTACATGCACTCAAATCCTGAATATCTCATTAAAAACGGCATGCTCCTGGGCATGACTTCTGAACAATGTTGTTTAGTGTGTACTCACTGTACAGTTTTCCAGGCAGTTTAAAGGAAAATAGTTTAACTATCGTTTATGGATGATATCATCTGTGTACATATCTTAAGTTTTAATAGTGCATGGTAGCAAACCTCAAGAACGATAATTCCAGGAAATGAGTCTCGTGACAATGTTGACATGAGTATAGGGTAGCTTTGCTATTAGGTGGTATTGTCCAATCAGATTCAAGCTATCATTTCTCTTACGTATTTCCACATTTATTTAGGTACACCTCGATAGACTAATCCTGTGACTTTAGGTTTTGAATACATATATTCTTTCTGACTATATGCCATCTGTTAAACACTACAGCGAAGATCAAGGAAACTATGTATCCCTATCTTGTATTTCTAGATAATGGCCAGAGTTGACTAACATGCAGCCTTGAGTGTTTTTGGTGTAGGCGAATGACGACCATGAAACCGAGTGATAAATCCAATGTTATGACCGTTAAACTGAGACTTTAAGAACATTCTGAAACGCCATGTTTCTAACTGCAGATTCACATCTCGTAAATAGTATTACAGATATAGTTAAGCAATGGGTAAATCCTTTACAGAATTGGACGTTGCTGGACCATACTAATTGGGATTTGGGCAGAGCATTCGTTTTGGGGGGCACAGTTGTGGCCACCATAGAATATGCACTAAGAACATCAGGCGGGCAAATGTTCTAGTGTTTTATACGTTATTAGGAATTCGGGGCCAGATTCAGCGATGGATGGAAATGCAATGCTGTGCACAAGGGGCCTGATTGTGGTTGCCCTGGTAAGCTGCCTGTGCGTTTAAATTACTGGCAAGATGCTTTTCTGTCTGTTCTTAGGAGATAATATTGTTATCAGCACCAGCCTGCGGTGGATAAGACAGTTGACAGTCGAACTGTATTAGACACTAAAGGACCCTGGTAAACTGAAACCTGCCGAATGCATCTGCGGTAGTGAAAGCTAGGGCCAGTGAACAGTCTAAGGGCAGTATTCCGTCTGTGCCGAGATATCGTCACTCGCCTATTTAATGACCTTATCGACCGCATTGAATGCTGTCAGATCTGACTTTCATTTTTTAACCCCTTCCTGACAGAGCTAGTTTTTGCGTTCCTGACAGAGCCATTTTTTTCAAATCTGACATGTCTCACTTAAGTGGGGATAACTTTTTTTTGCTTTTACTTATCCCAGTGATTTTGAGATTGTTTTTTCGTGACACATTGTACTTCAAATTAGTGGTAAATTTGGGTCGATACAGTCTGTTTTTTTGTGAAAAATACCAAAATGTCGTGAAAAAATGGAAAATTTAGCGATTTTCAAAATGTTAAATTTTCTGCTTGTGAGACAAATAATCATACCACTCAAAATAGTTAATAACTAACATAGACCATATGTCTACTTTATGTTTCCATCATTATTTCAACTTCCTTTTAATTTTTTTGGACACTAGGAGGCTTACAATATGAATAGCAAATTCTCAAATTTTCAAGAAAATTTCAAACACTGATTTTTTTAGGGACCAGTTCAGTTCTGATGTGACTTTGAGGGACTTGTATGTGAGACACCCCCATAAATGATGCCATTTCAAAAACTGCACCCCTCACAGTATTCAAAACAGCATTTTGGAAGTTTGTTAACCCTTTAGGTGTTTCACAGGAATTAAAACAAAGTGTAGGTGAAATTTCAAAATTTCATTTTTTTTGCAGAGTTTCAATTTTAATACATTTTTCTAACGAATACAGTAGATTTTACTAGAGAAATGTGACTAAAAATTGATTCCCCCAATTCTTTGGTTTTCATAAATATCCTATATGTGGCCCTAGTGTGCACGGTGACCAAACCACAGGCTTCATAATAGAAGGAGCACCTACTTGATTTTGGAGCCTCCTTTTTATGAGATTATTTTTTAGGCACCATGTAGGTTTCTAGGCACCATAAGATGCTAAAAGTTAGGAACCCCCCCACAAGTGACCCCATTTTGCAAACTACACCCTTCAGGGAATTCATCTAGGGGTATAGTGTACATTTCAAACCCCCAGGGGTTTCACCAATTGTGGTACAACTGGGCATTGAAAATAAAAAAAAATAATTTTTCATTTTCACAGCTCAGTTGTATCAAAATTGGTGAAACCCCTGGGGGTTTGAAATGTACACTATACCCCTTGATGAATTCCCTGAAGGGTGTAGTTTGCAAAATGGGGTGACTTGTGGGGGGGTTCCACTGTATTGGTGCAACATAGCACCCACCATTCATTCCACCAAAATCTGTGCTGCAAAATCCAAAAATCACTCCTTCCCTTCTGAGTCCTGCCATGCACCCAACTGGTATTTTTTGGTCACATGTGAGGCATTGCCGTACTCGGGAGAAATTGGGGCACAGATTTTGGGGTGTTTTGTATCCTTCATTCCTTGTGAAAATGAAAAATTTTGAGCCAGATCTGCATTTTTGTGTAAAAAAATGTAATTTTTCATTTTCACTGCCCACTTGTATCAAAATTGGTGAAACCCCTGGGGGTTTGAAATGTACACTATACCCCTAGATGAATTCCCTGAGGGGTGTACTTTGCAAAATGGGGTGACTTGTGGGGGGGTTCCACTGTATTGGTGCAACATAGCACCCACCATTCATTCCACCAAAATCTGTGCTGCAAAATCCAAAAATCACTCCTTCCCTTCTGAGTCCTGCCATGCACCCAACTGGTATTTTTTGGTCACATGTGAGGCATTGCCGTACTCGGGAGAAATTGGGGCACAGATTTTGGGGTGCTTTGTATCCTTCATTCCTTGTGAAAATGAAAAATTTTGAGCCAGATCTGCATTTTTGTGTAAAAAAATGTAATTTTTCATTTTCACTGCCCACTTGTATCAAAATTGGTGAAACCCCTGGGGGTTTGAAATGTACACTATACCCCTAGATGAATTCCCTGAGGGGTGTACTTTGCAAAATGGGGTGACTTGTGGGGGGGTTCCACTGTATTGGTGCAACATAGCACCCACCATTCATTCCACCAAAATCTGTGCTGCAAAATCCAAAAATCACTCCTTCCCTTCTGAGTCCTGCCATGCACCCAACTGGTATTTTTTGGTCACATGTGAGGCATTGCCGTACTCGGGAGAAATTGGGGCACAGATTTTGGGGTGCTTTGTATCCTTCATTCCTTGTGAAAATGAAAAATTTTGAGCCAGATCTGCATTTTTGTGTAAAAAAATGTAATTTTTTACAGAAAAATGCAGTTCTGGCTCAAAATTTTTCATTTTCACAAGGAATGAAGGATACAAAGCACCCCAAAATCTGTGCCCCAATTTCTCCCGAGTACGGCAATGCCTCACATGTGACCAAAAAATACCAGTTGGGTGCATGGCAGGACTCAGAAGGGAAGGAGTGATTTTTGGTGGTGGAATGAATGGTGGGTGCTATGTCGCATTAGCAAGACCCCCGAAGCACCAATACAGTGGAACCCCCCCACAAGTGACCCCATTTTGGTCACCAGCTTTGGGAGGGGGGCTGGCGCTGCAGCTGGCGGGGGGGTGGGAGGGGTGCTGGCGCTGCGGCAGCCGGGTGGGTGGGAGTGAGGGGGGCTGCCGGGTGGGAGGGGGGGGGGGCTGGCGATCGGTGGTGATCGGTGCTGTACTTAACAGCACCGATCACCACCGATCACTGTGTTACCGAGCGGCTTAGCCGCCGGTAACACAGAAAACGCTGCAATTGGCTGTTCACATTTGAACAGCCAATCGCAGCGATCGCCGCGAGGGGGGATGTCTGCTGTCAGGGACAGCAGACATATCCAAACTGTCACCGCGTCTATAGACGCGGTGACAGTTTAAAACCATGACGTATATATACGTCTTCGGTCGGGAAGTACCTCCCGACCATGACGTATATATACGTCATATGTCGGGAATATCTTTCTATATATATGTGTGTGTGTGTGTGTGTGTGTGTGTATATATATATATATATATATATATATATATATATATATATATATATATATATATATATATATATATATATATATATACACACATATATCTGTGTGTATATATATATATATACATATATACACATACATATATGTGTATATATATATATACACATACACACATATATATATATATATATATATATCTCAGTACCTTATTTTTATTTTTTTAACTCATTGCTGGGGTGGGAGGGGGGAAGCGCTGCGTGCGCTGAGGATCCGTGCTGCTGCTGCTGCCGGGGGACCTGGCGTGCTGCTGCTGCTGCCGGGGGACCTGTGGGAGCTGCCGGGTGAGTGCCGGGTGGGTGGGAGGGGGGTGCTGCTCATCGGTGGTGATCGGTGCTGCACCGATCACCACCGTTTTCTGTGTTACCGAGCGGCTTAGCCGCCGGTAACACAGGAAACGCTGTGAATGGCTGTTCAGATTTGAACAGCCAATCACAGCGATCGCCGACCGGGGGGGGCACCCCTGCCCCCCCCGGGCGGCGAGGGGGGATGTCTGCTGTCAGGGACAGCAGACATCTCCAAACTGTCACCGCGTCTATAGACGCGGTGACAGTTTTAACCCATGACGTACATTTATGCCATGTGTCGGGAAGTACTTCCCGACCATGACGTAAATGTACGTCAAATGTCGGGAAGGGGTTAAAGTGGCATCTGTCAAATTCACGGCCATTTTTCAACAATCCGAGGCAGTTTTCGACAATCCTTGGACTTTTAAGCACTTGACAGTTGGAATTCAATTTTACTGTTGGATCAGTCTAAAACTGCCAGGGATTCCGACTGTCGAGACGTTCCGACAGTGGGAATCCCAGATTGAATATATCCTTCAGCTGGGTACAAACTAAATAACTATTTTGCTGACTTAAACATCGTCCATTGTGTACGCACTTTGTTGCTGATGATGCATGCTCTAGCTAAATACTGTTTGCCCTACATGCAGCCCAATATGACAATGTTTCATGATTTCCATGCCATTTAAATTCCTGGTTCCCAAAATCTGACCTCAAACAGTACCCTGTTTTCCTCCCAAAATACACTGGTAGGGTTTGTTTTGTTTCCAACAAAAACAAACCCTAGAATGTCTCTGCGTGTACATTTGGTAGGAAATGTAGATGGTACGCTACATTGGGGTAGTGACTGATGCGAATACATCATAAACCTATGAAGGGCAGTATAATAGTGTAATATTGGTCAAACTTTATCCTAGGGATGCCGTGGGGGGGGGGGGGGGGGGGGAATGCAGATCAGAGTGCTGAAATTCAAGAAAGTTTGGGGAACATGGAGTTAAACTAAATTGTGGACAGCTGTACATGTTTACGGTTGAGCTGTGCGACCTTCCTGGCTTCTAAGACTGTTTGTGTGTTCTGCTGCAGTGACTTATGTGCTTGCATTTTCATTCAAATATATAAAAATAAAACTGCGCATCCAGGCTTCTGTTGGTTTTTTTTTTGTGTAGTTACCTTCCGACTTTATTTACCATTTTTTCTCTTTTCATTTAAGCTTCCCATAATCCTTTTCTGCTACAGTACATTGTCTTACCTTGTGACGTTGCTTTGTATGGAGGAACTGTTTGCTGGACAGAATGAAAGCAATGATAAAGGGTCTCTGCAGCTTCTGCTGGGAGCAGATACAGGTGCACCACAGCATTTGCATCAGGGAGATTAGACTCTATTGTGACTAATAAATGTGAAAGAAAGATGTCTTTGTTAGGACAGCAGAATGAGTGTTTTGTCACAAATTGCAGAGCGTGTGCCAACTCCTGTCTGCCAACTAATGGTAACTTGTCATTCTTATCCTTGGATGGCCTTCGCAGTGTATGAGTTCACCTCTGCCGCACAGGCGTGTATTTATTGATGAGCATATTGCGTTTTGTTCCCCCTTTTATTAAATTTCAATCTAGAAAAAAAATATACAAAGCAAATGTCACACAAACTTATTCAGTATAGTTAAACATTTTCCTGGCTGCTGACATTTTGTTGTTGGTGTGTGGATGGCGGATGCGGGACCATTTGTCTACAACAAGAAGATAGACAGCCATTAGTTCGACAACTCAATAGGTCGACATGCCATTAGGTCGACACTGCCATTAGGTCGACATGGGTTTTTCACTGTTTTTTTACCCAAATATCGACACAGTCGACATGGACACAGTTTGAAGTGAACCGCAGCCCCTCGCTTCGCTCAGCACACTATTATAATCTAACTCCACGCCCTAGTGGATGGTAGGGCATGAAATACCGCCTATCGGCACATGTCGGCTCAAAAAAATGACAAACACTGTCGACCTTTTGACTGTCGACCTAATGGCAGTGTCGACCTATTGAGTTGTCAAACTAATGGTGTTGACCTAATGGCTGTCTATCTTCTTGTTGTAGACAAATAGTCCGGATACCGTGGATGGCTTATATGTCAATGTGGAGTTGGCAAACTTATGTTCTATATTATAATCTACAGCCTGTTACCGTTCTGGTGTGCTCTGCAGGGTCCAGTGTGTGTGCAGACCTCAGTTTTCATATTGGTACAAGTTGCTCATGGCTATGGTACCTGGATGGCTGACAATGTCTAGGTTAACAGGCGGTTTTTCACAATTTTTTTGCAATGGTTTGCACTGAAGGTCGACATGGATGGAAGGTTGACAATGGCTAGGTCAATAGTCAAAATGTGTTGATGGGTTGTATTTTATTCCCTACCATCCAGGGGTGTAACTCTAATGCTGTATGCCCCATAGCAAACTCTTGAGAAGCCACACACACACACAATATCCCTTAAGCTGGGTACACACTGCGCGATTTATCGATAACGTTATCAATAGTTACCGATAGCGCATGAATATTGAGTTTGTACACTCAGTATTGTTAAAGATGCGTGGTGTGAACAATATCGGTAAGTATGTATGCGTTTTATCATTCTCCGAAGGCAATCACTTCAGTATTGAAGTGATTGCTACCCAGCATTAGGGTAGCAAGAGAGAGTATGGGGAGTTAATGACAAAGAGGATGTTGGGGGAGACAGGGAAAGAAAAGAGAGAGGAGGAGTAGAGTTAAAGATGGGGAGGAGACTGTCAGAGCGAGAGGGGGTGGTGGTGGCAACAGAAAGAGGGGAGGGAGACCGTCAGAGAGAGGGGGGGGGGGGAGACATCCTTAGACAGCTTTCAGGAAGAGTGGGGGTGAGCATACCGCATTACAGCAGTCTCAGTGGGAGCAAAGTCAGAAACCTCTTATGGGGGCGTGCCCTTCACTGTATTAGGCCACGCCCCCTAAATGACCACAAATTGCAGGACTGCTGGAAAGTGGCCAGGAGGCTTGAGGGAGTGCAGCTTCATCTTCCGTTGATGTGCTGCAGCTTGCTGGGGCTGGGCCAAGGTGAGGGGACTGTGGCAACGAGGAGCAGGGTGCGGTCAGTACTAAGTGCATGGGGAGCTGCGGGCCCTAGAAACTGCTCAGGCCCCATAGTAGCTGCACTCCCTGCACCCACGGTAGTTACACCACTGATACCATCCACTAAGGCTTTGAGGGAGAATAGAATAGTATGCCTGAACCATGGCGAGTGCAGCAGTACGCTTTGACGGTTTCTGTCGACATTCGGGAGAACATTTTATTTCTTCTACGATCCCCATGGCAGCCTTAACACTGGGATATTCCCCATCCCCCATAGATTCAGACAGGATATTTTTCTCTAGGACTGCCCACCTTGGGTATAATAGCCCCCTCCTCTCTCTCCTCTGTGTCTTTTTTCCTGTCTCTGTTAAGAGAAGGACAGAGTAGGTTATTTAATTTTGTTTTAACCAGGGTTACCTCTATGCAGTTTAAGAACTGGATGGGGTGGCTCCCCGAGGAGAAGGAGATGCTAAGGTCAGTACAATACCCTTATGCATAAATTCCTGCCATTATTAGTATGGACGCCGATATAAGGACTGCTGGAGAGTATTGTTACATACCAGGCACGCTGCGGCATTCAAGGAACTGACAGGCGCTGATCAGTGGCCAGATGAAGGAGCAGACAGACCGAGCTGAAAGCCGCGTCTGTGTGCTCCGGAATACAGGCAGAAGGGGCGGAAGTTCGCGGTGCGCGTCACTTCCGCCCAGAAGCGCCGGAGGTGCGCGAGTAAATGCTTCCCCACGGAAACAAGGGGAAGCATTTTTTGTTCTGCTCGGTCATCCTGAATAGAAAGAAACGGAAAGGAAAGGGTTATGGCGCCCTATTTAAAAAAACGCCAGGGAAAGGCAGAGATGTGCAGTCATTCTGGGACTTGTGTTACTGGAGTAATAGCACTGAAGCTGAAAGCCATTATGGATGCACCTTCTCCCCACAAGCCGGTTGATGCCCCAGTGAGGTAAGCCCTTTGGTTTTTTGGGCATTAGTTATTTATTTTTGCAAGATACTTAGTGTAGTTTGTTTTATTATAGTGTGCCTGTTGCTGATACTGTTCATAAGAAGAAAACAGCTAAGAAGAAGTTTATAGAGACGAGATGCATGTCTTGTGATAAACTATTTGCCTCGGCTCAAAATAAATCACTGTGATGAATGTGAAGCCGGGCAGAAGAAATTGGATAGAAAGGCTGAGCAGTCTGAGATTCTTAAAGATTTGATGGTTTGGAGGAAGAGGAGTTTATCTCAAAAGATGAATTTTTGCAGTCAAAGACGCCCAAAAGATCCAGAACTCAGGCAGAGCTTAGTAATGAGGAAGGCTCATCTGAGGAGGTAGAGTGTCTGGAAAAGAACTCCACAGATGAATCAGGGGAGTTAGAAGAAGAAAGAACCTTTAACCTAGAGCTAGTTGAAGGTATGCTGAAAAATATATACAAGGCCATGAACTATAAAGAGGAAGCAGGTACTTCAGGAGTGAAAGATCCCTTAAATAAAGACAGAGCAAGAAAGGGAAGAACATTTCCAGTCCACACTATGGTGAGGGAAATGATAGCTAAGGAGTGGATGAATATAGACAAAAAGCTGACGCTAGGTAATCGAGTCGAAAAGATGTACCCATACAAGGACGATGAGTTCTTAGGCTGGTGCTCGATGCCGAAGGTAGACGCTGCGGTGGCAGAACTTACCTCAAGGTTCACTATCCCAGTTGAAGATGCAGCGGCCTTTAAAGATTCAATGGATAGGAAGACTGAGAACTCCTTGCGTAAAGTTCATTCTGCTTCTGCGGGGTCACTTAAATCTGCGGTAGCGGTGGCATTGGTCTCAAGAGCCCTAAGACTATGGGCTTCCAATCTTCATACTGACATAGAAGACAGAATTTCAAAGCAATACCTGTTAAAAAGCCATGAAGTTATGCAAAAATCGAGACTACCTGTGTGAGGCGTCTTTAGATTCTGTATCCTTTGCAGCAAAGACCATGGCCGCTGGGGTTACAGCGAGAAGCGCACTGTGGCTCAGGCCATGGAGTGCGGACGCCAACTCAAAGAATAAGCTAGCAACATTGCCCTTTGAAGGGAAATTCTTATTCGGGTCAAAATTTGACACAAGGATTCAAAGGCTGTCAGGAGGAAAATCTATTTGTCTCCCACAAGACAGAAGGAACCGATTTCCTTATCCTAGTTCAAATGGGCAAACAAAGGGTAAAAACTGTTAGAAGTGGCGCTGATGCTGTTCCCAAATAAAAAAGTCTGTGTTTTTAAACACCAAATAGTTGCAAAAATAAAAGTCACTGGATTGTCACCAAACAAGTTTCCTCAATTGGTAGATTCCTTAATAGGGCAAATTCTCCAATAGCAAGGTCCTCCCAAGTTATATGAAATGACACAGAAGCAAAAGATAGTGCATAACTTTTGAGACATACAATTTTTAATAAGGATGTGCACTTACAATTTTGCAGAGTTAAAAGGCATATAGATAAAAAGCTCAGGGCAAGGCTGGGGTGCCTTGCCTAATTTATTCTCACGGACGCTGTGTGTGTTGATACACAAGTCTCCAGCTTACCCCAGCTTCCGGACCTGGTGGAATTCTGTGACTTGGACCATCTTCTCCGCACCCCAGCCTTGCCCTGAGCTTTTTATCTATATGCCTTTTAACTCTGAAAAATTGTAAGTGCACATCCTTAGTGCGTAACTTTTGAGACATACAATTTTTAATAAGGATGTGCACTTACAATTTTGCAGAGTTAAAAGGCATATAGATAAAAAGCTCAGGGCAAGGCTGGGGTGCCTTGCCTAATTTATTCTCACGGACGCTGTGTGTGTTGATACACAAGTCTCCAGCTTACCCCAGCTTCCGGACCTGGTGGAATTCTGTGACTTGGACCATCTTCTCCGCACCCCAGCCTTGCCCTGAGCTTTTTATCTATATGCCTTTTAACTCTGAAAAATTGTAAGTGCACATCCTTATTAAAAATTGTATGTCTCAAAAGTTATGCACTATCTTTTGCTTCTGTGTCATTTCATATAACTTGGGAGGACCTTGCTATTGGAGAATTTGCCCTATTAAGGAATCTACCAATTGAGGAAACTTGTTTGGTGACAATCCAGTGACTTTTATTTTTGCAACTATTTGGTGTTTAAAAACACAGACTTTTTTATTTGGGAACAGCATCAGCGCCACTTCTAACAGTTTTTACCCTTTGTTTGCCCATTTGTTCATATCTGGTGGTCGTTGAATGACACCCTAAAACTGTTTTACTGGCTGCTTTTGTGTTGTGCGCACCTAATCACTCAGCCCTTTTTGCCACACGTTATCCTAGTTCAAATAAACAGTCATACAAGGAGGCCAAGACATACAGGCCAGGTAGACCATACTACAGAAGAGGTTCTAACACTTCAAGACAAGCCTTTCGTCAGCCCTTTCGTGGGCGATTCCAGGCTGATAAAGGAGGAAGATTATGACTATCTTCAGAAGATGGAAGTAGGCGCCAGGCTGTCACTATTTGTAGAAGAATGGAGATCCACCATAACAGACAAGTGGGTGTTGAGTATAATTCAAGAAGGCTATCACATAGAATTTGCGAAATTTCCAACTCACAACAGATTTATGAAGTCCAGGGTACCAGAAGACCGAGAATGAAGAGTGGCACTCTGGGAAAAGATAGAACAGTTACTAGAACTGAAGGCGATCGAAAGGGTACCAGAAACCCAACACAAAGAAGGTTTTTACTCAAACCTCTTCTTGGTGGAGAAAGCCAAGGGAGGGTTCAGGACCATCCTGGATTTGAGAGAGCTAAATTACTTCATAAGGAAGATAAAGTTTCGGATGGAGTGTCTGACTTCCATAATATCAGGAATAAGAAGAAACGAGTATCTAGCTTCAGTAGATCTGAGGGACGCATACTACCACATTCCAGTATGCATGAATCACAAAGTTCCTGAGGTTCTATGTGGCAAGACAGCACTTTCAGTTCACATGCCTACCGTTTGGGCTAAAAAGCTCTCCGAGAGTGTTCACAAAGGTACTGATCACGTTAATGGCGGAGCTGAGAAAGACGAAAGTCCAGATATGGCCATACTTAGACGATTTACTGATTGCTGGGGACTCAGCAGAAGAAGTAAGACTGAGTGTGGCTCTAACAACTAAAAACATTGCGAAGACACGGGTGGATCATAAACGACGAGAAAAGTCAATTATGTCCGACCAGGAAGATGCAGTTTCTGGGGGTCAGAATAGACACCAGAGAATACTCAGTGGCCTTGTCAGTAGAAAGATGTCTGAGAATAAAAGAACGGACGGAGTGGATCCTACAAAGGAGTAGAATTCCATTGATAAAGGCAGTGCAATTGTTAGGAATGATGGTATCATGCATAAAGATTATACCCTGGGCGCAGTGGAGCTCAAGACAGCTGCAGTGGTATCTACTCCCACTGTTAAAGAGAGGTTACAAAGATCATCATTGCATAGAGTTACCACAACCAGTGATAAAATCCCTGAATTGGTGGATGGAAGAACTAGAGAGCAGAACCTCAAGTTTGGAAAATCCACACTTTCAAATACTGACAACAGACGCCAGTTTGTCAGGGTGGGGAGCTCATCTCGGAAACTCATCAGTCCAAGGGATGTGGTCTCGGGAAGAGGCAAAGAACTCCTCAAATAAAAGAACTGCAGGCGGTCTGGGAGGCTATGAGTATGCTCAGAATGAAGATTCGAAACTCCCATCTCAGAGTTATGTCCGACAATGTAACAGTGGTGTCCCACATAAACCATCAAGGGGGACCAGAAGTCGGAAGTTGATGATATGATCGGAGAAGATCATGAACTGGGCGGAATTGAATCTATTATCAATTTCGGCGGTTTACATACCAGGCAAGAAGAACATCGTGGCAGACTTCCTGAGTCGCAAGACTATACTGCCTGGAGAGTGGGAGCTGAACAAAGAGGTGTTCCAGGAGATCGTGAAGAGGTTTGGCGTGCCGGAAGTGGACCTGATGGCCACAGTTACCAACAGAAAGGTGAGCAAATTTTGCTCAAAGTTCTGGCATCCTCAGGCAGCGGCATTTAACACGTTTGCGATCAAATGGACATTCAACCTGGGTTATGTTTTTCCCCCCCTTTCCAGTAATATCCAAGATACTGAAGAAGATACGGGAAGACCAGGTGCAAGTAATAGTAATACTACCACATTGGCCGAGAAGGCCTGGTATACCAATGTCCTAAGGATGTCGATACAACAGCCTTGGAAACTGCCAAACAGACCAGACCTGTTGAGTCAAGGACCTATGCTGTACCAAGACCCAGCAGCATTGTGTCTAGAGGCAATTGAGCGGCAGATATTGAAGAAACACAATCTATCGCCGCAAGTCACAGAAATGATGATGGAGGCTAGAAAGAAGATATCTTCAGCGGCCTATTATAAAACCTGGAACAAGTTTATTACTTGGGGAGGATTTAAAGGTGACTTTGCATGTATTCCCACAGTCAAGGTGCTACAGTTCCTTTTTGAAGGTTTTCAAATGGGTCTAGCTACAGCTACTATTAAAGCACAGATGTCAGCTCTGAGTGTTTTATTAGACAGACGGCTAGCGGAAGACAAATGGTCAAGAGATTTGGAAGGGTGATGAAAATAATCAGACCACCAATTAAGGCCATTGTAGCACCATGGGACTTGAACCTGTTATTGACTGTTCTAACTAAAGATCCGTTTGAACCTTTAGCTGAGAGCTCGCTAAAATTCCTTACCTGGAAGGTGATGTTTCTGGTGGCAGTAACATCTGCTAGGAGGGTTAGTGAGCTGCAAGCCCTCTGGATAGAGGAACCGTACCTAGTGATATATCCAGACAGGGTGGTACTACGAACACACCCAGAGTTTGTTCCTAAAATCGTGTCCTCCTTCCACCTGAACCAGGAGATCACACTACCTGAGTTCTGTACGAATCCACAAAACAAAGCGGAAGAAGCCTGGCATACTCTAGATTTGGTCAGAGCTATATCCTATCCCTGTACCTTGAAAGCACTAAACCTTTCAGAACTTCGAATCATTTGTTTGTCATTCCGGAAGGAATGAAGAAAGGAAAGGCACCGGTAAAGCAGACGATATCTAGATGGATCAGGGAGACCATCCTGTTTGCATATAAGAAGGCTGGTAGAGCAGCTCCTCCTATTGTTCAGGCACACTCTACCCGGGCAGTATCCACTTCCTGGGCGAATAGGGCGAAGGCGTCGGTGTCTGAGATCTGCAGAGCAGCTACATGGTCGTCGGTTCATACCTTTGCAAATCACTATGCACTCAATGTGTCTACTGCCCACTTTGGGAAGCATGTGCTACAAGAGGCTACTTTGGCTGTCTAAAGCCTATACAAATAAAAATATTACATGCATTATTTAGCCCTCCCGTGTGTTTACTTGGGTATGTCCCAGTGTTAAGGCTGCCATGGGGATCGTAGAAGAAAGAGGCGAATTATACTTACCGATAATTCCTTTTTCTTCATAGAGATCCCATGGCAGCCATTGGTTACCCTCCCTGTGTATTATGCTGTGTTGTGTTTTTCTCCAGGACCAGTGTTACGGAGACATTAAAAGACACAGAGGAGAGAGAGGAGGGGGCTATTATACCCAAGGTGGGCGGTCCTAGAGAAAAATATCCTGTCTGAATCTATGGGGGATAGGAAATATCCCAGTGTTAAGGCTGCCATGGGATCTCTATGAAGAAAAAGGAATTATCGGTAAGTATAATTCGCCTCTTTAAAAACCATGACTGCCTACCTAGCACTTGTCGACAGAATAGTACCATAAAAACTGCGCATATATAATTAAAGGTGTATGTCTGAAGTAATACTAGACACAATTATATTTTGGATTTTTTTTTATCAAATGTATTTTTATAACAAATTTTATTCTCACAATAAAATTTCTCTTTCGTCCAGTCCGGTGACACAGCTCACGATGGGATGTAGGAGAGGTCCGCAGGAGCCAGGCACCTATGCTTCAAGTCTTTGGGAGCAGGCTCCTCCCTACTGCATCCCACAATACATCAGTTCATTTTAGGTTCCCACAGGAGTGGGTGCTATGCTGAGCAGCTGCGCTGCAGCTGCACTTTTCTTTGGATTTTTTTGGATCTTTGGATTTTTTACAGAAGGGGATCTTGGGGGACGGACCCCCCGTGATGGCGGCAGCCATCTTGGACTGGCTTAAAGACTTGAAATCCCGCCAAGGAGCGTCTAGGGCTGGGGTAGCCAACCCTAGTCCTCGAGAGCTACCAACAGTGCATGTTTTGCAGGTCTCCTCACAGAATCACAAGTGAGCTAATTAGCGCCATCTGTGGATCTTTTAAAATGTGTCAGTGATTAATGAGTGCAGCTGTGCAGCAGCTAGGTTGTCTGGAAAATGTGAACTGTTGGTAGCTCTCGAGGGCTAGGGTTGGCTACCACTGGTCTAGGGTCTCCGCCACCTCTATTACTGCTAGAAGGGCTCTTTGGTTTAAAGCATGGGATGCCGATAGTGAATCAAAAAAGTCCCTTGAAACTTTGCCATTTAAGGGTGAATTATTGTTTGGACAGAACTGGAGGCCATTATAAGGCTACCGGTGGTAAGAGTACATTTCTCCCTACCGCATCTAAAAGTACAGGATCCAAGTTTGGAGTGTTCAAACTGTCCTTTCGCTCGTCCTTTCGTAGAGGGGCGTCTAATAGAGGACAGTCAGGGCAGGGGGCTGGCTGGCAACTTACAGCCCTGGGGAGGGCAACACAAGAAAATGGCCCACCACCAGGGAGGACACGGTACAGAATTCCAGGATTTAGTAATAGCAAATTTTTATGGGTGTTTTGGGACTCAGCATGTTCTGTCTTCAGGAAATGTAGTGATAAACCAATGACGTAGAAACTCTTACCTTGTTTGTCTATACTTTTCCTGAAATTGGGACATGCTAAGTCCCTGAAACTTCCTAAAAAAGATTTGCTATTTCTAAATCCTGGAGTGTTACGCCATGTCCTCTAGTAACCACAGAGCACCAAGAAACACATATGTTGCATGAACTTGGCAGGGGCACCCAGGTGAATGCATTATCATTGTGGAGTGCTGAAACAATTCAGCTCTATTTAATGATATCACACCATAGATGTAGGTCACTTATACCCCTATCCACCCACACACACATATTATGCTACCTTCCTGGTTGGATGCCTTATTCCACAGGGGGGTGTAAGTTTGCATCAGGGGTCTGGACGCAAAGTAACAATGATGCCGACCCCCCCAGTGTGTGTGTGTGTGTATGTATGTATGTATGTATGTACACAGCATACACATTGTATATACACGGCGTATATGCAATAAACATATACATACACACTGCAGAGACAAAGACATATACACAGAGCATACATCCTGTACACACACAATAGCATACACAACAGAAAGCAGCATATACATCCAACTCTCTCACACACACATAGCATTCAGGACATAAACACACACACATAGCATACAGGACATACATACACACACACACACACATAGCATACAGGACACACACACACATAGCATACAGGACATACACACACATACACACACACATAGCATACAGGACATACACACACACACACATGGCATTCATAGACTGATATAGCATACACACTGACACACAAATAGCATACACACTAGGGTTACCACCCGTCCGGGATTACTCCGGACAGTCCGGTAATTTATACCGCCGTCCGGAGTCCGGGCGGGTGGCCTTCCCGGACTATGTTTAGTCCGGGAATGAGTGTCTGTCCCCACTCCCCTGGTTGCCGGCGCTGTTAGCAGCGGTGAAGTCGCGGGTGACTGGCGGCGGCCATGTCCATCATGATTGATGGATGACGAGGCGGCCTGGGGGCGGCGTTGCGGCGCAGAGTGACTCTGTCAGTCACTCCGCCGCGGCGCTCACTGGGAGGAGGGAGGCGGAGTCGGGTCGGACGGACTGTACACACACACATAGACAGTGTGTTGACTCCACCTCCCCAGGCTCCCGTGCTCCACCGGACTCCTCCCTCCGATTTCCCTCCGGCGCTCAAACTGACACACACTCCCAGCCTCAGTCTCTGACTAGCAGCACGCTGTGGAGTGTGGAACAAGGCCTCTTTCCACCCAGCCTCCTTACCACCACCATCACCCATCCTGATTCCTCGCCTCAGGCACAGGCAGCCTGTCCAGACTGAGTCCAGCCCAGCACCACCCTAAGTTGCCTCTGTCCAGGAGACAGAGTCCAGGCAGGGCCCAGCCCAGGGCAGGGCACCACTCCAGCCTCAGTCAGTCCACCACCAGCCAGCCAGCTACTGAGCTCAGAGCTACACAGGGAGACAGTGTCCAGCAGGCCCAGGCAGCCCAGGGCTCCAGGCCAGCCTCCAGAGTCCAGCCTGCCTCAGTCCACCACCACCATTATTAGCCAGCTATACTCCATGGCCTGGGCAGTGGGCTGGCAGACAACAGACAGCAGTCAGTGAATCTCCTCCAGCCACCAGGCTCGCTCACCTCCGCATGATACCCACCCACCCTCCTAGGCTCCGAGTCCTGGCTTCACCATCCATCAGCTGCCAGAGAGGATAGAGCGGCAGAGCCAGGTCAGCCACCCAGCCTCCAGGCTCCGCCACCGACCCTGGGCCACTTAGAAGAAATATAAAGTATGTACTTACATCATTTATTTAAAAACAACAAATAGACTCCTTCATATATGATAAATACAATGGTTTATCACCTGAAGCTATGTGGTATAACATGTAATGGGCATTATGGCATGTGATATACCATGGCATTTTGTACACTATGTAATGGGTGTGTGATGTGTAGTCTGCATTATGTTGAAAATTTTTCGCGCGCGCCTACGGCGCGCACTGTCTGTGTTGTTCCTTCTTTACAAAAAACTTTTTCAGTACTAGCATATTGTGTAATGCCCATTGCGGTGTATGGCGTAATATGTAATGGGCATAACGCTGTGTGGCATAAGTGTAATGGGCATTATGGCATGTGGTATACTATGGCATTTTGTACACTATGTAATGGGTGTGTGACGTGTAATCGGCATTATGTTGAAAATTTTTGGCGCGCGCCTACGGCGCGCACTGTCTATATAGTTCCTCCTTTCCAAAAACGGTTTTCAGTCCTGGCATATTGTGTAATGGGCATTGCAGTGTATGTTGTAACATGTAATGGGCATCATGGTGTGGGGCATAACGTGTAATGGGTATTACTGTGTATGATGTAACATGTAACTGGCATTATGGTATGCAAAATCAAGAATGAAATTGAAGCAAAGGTTAAAAAAAATCAACATAAGGCGGGTCAAAGGGGCGGTGCTGGGGGTGGGGCATGGGCGGGGCAGTGGGTGTGTCAAGGTGCGGGCCACTGTCCGGGAATCTCTCAACAAAAAGGTGGTAACCCTAATACACACACATACTGTAGCATAAAGCATGTATACAGACACACATAGCATAAACACACACATAGCATAAACACACCTTCCCTTCTCTATCAAACATCACTAGAACAAGTGCCACACTTATTCAAAATAATAACTAAAGCCTGAGGCATATAACACCTACCTCCTAGGCTTCTGAACATCCCTGCCTGCAACACCTGGCACATGGTGCACAGCCTTGGAGGAGCTAACTGTACGCTGCCTCTGCAGCTAGCTCCCCCTGCTGTCAGCCAGCACAGCAGCAGCAGACAGCTGTCTGGAGCCACACATACGCAGCCTGACGGAGGCTGCATTTCACAACTAAATAAAAATCGGTCACCTGTTTCTGCACCCTGACACTAGTTGCTGGCTGCTGCTTCTGGAGACTCAGGGCTGGCATCGGCAGTCTTCTTTCTACAAAGGAGCAGAAGCTGCTTTGCACGGGGATCTCTTCCTCCCCTTCTCTTCTGCAGCAGCGGAAGAATAATTAGCGTGGCCGGGCAGTAAGGATACTGCCTGCCGGCCGCCAGGACAGTGAAATATATACCGGCCCGGGGGGAATGCGGCACCCTGCCCCACGGCCCAGCCCGCCACTGAGTCAGGGCATGGTAGATTCCAGGCCAGTAGAGGGAAGATGCCCAAATAACGCTTTGGGGCCTTTACAAAGAAGCATACAACAAAAGGTGACGATAAGCCCTCGGCATGACTGGACAGAGGCTCCCCGTTCTGGGCTCAGAGTGGGGGGTCGCCTCTTGCACTTTCGGGACAAGTGGAGGGACTCTATAGGGGACCCTTGGGTCTATTCCATTGTTTCCGAAGGTTACCGGATAAATCTCAAGGGCAACCCGCCAAAGATATTTCTCCCAACGCCTTAACCAAGGACCGCATCTGAAGTCGGCCCTTCTGGGGGCAGCCTTGTTACTTAAAGGAGTAGTAATTCCGGTACATCAGGAGGAAAGGAAAATGGGATTTTATTCAATTATTTTTCTAGTCCCCAAACCAGACTGGTCTTTCAGGCCTATTCTAAATTTAAAGTCTTTGAATGTTCATTTATGGGTAGATCATTTCCGCATGGAGTCCCTGCGCTCTGTACTCCTAAGCATAGAGCCGGGAGAGTTTCTGGCATCAGTAGATATTCATGATGCGTACCTCCATGTGCCCATTTACAAGGAACACCAGTCTCTCTTACGATTTTCAATTGAAGAATGCCATTGGCAGTTTCAAGGTCTGCCGTTTGGTCCGGCAACGGCTCCGAGAGTATTCACGAAAGTGATGGCGGTCATGGCTGCAGCTCTCAGATTGAAAGTCATTATACCTTTATCTGGACGACCTTTTATTCAAGGTGGAGTCAGCGAAAAAGCTTCAGGAACATCTGAGAATAGCGACATCGTTCTTGTGAGAGCAGGGCTCAGTGCTAAATCTTCCCAAGTCACCATTTAACACCCACACAAAGTCATTAACCCAACGTCCAGATCCTGACTGGCAGAGGGCTCACCTCGCTGCGGGCACAGTGGCTCGCTACGCTTGCCACCTATTCTATTCTCCCTCTATGGGGGTCTTGGACCCCCATGAGGGAGAATAGCCGGTGGCTGTCGGGACCCCGACTGTCTGTTTTAACAGTCGGGATCCCCACGTCGGGTACATCACTGTCGGGACCCCTTCCGGCACGCCCTTGTGTATGCTTCATGAAACATGCAGCAGAACTACTGTCTGTATGTTTGTTTTAATTGCAAATCCTAAGTAACTTTGATCTACGTATTCTTAGGCATTCTTTAGTTCGTAATATTGTGCTCACTGTTGGCTTATAAACTCATTTCATAAATTGCGGATACTGTGTAGAAAAAGGCAGATCTGTTTAGACTCGAGCAATAAATGAACAGAGAGCCTGCATTGCAGTGGTAATGTGATCACTGCACACATCAGAGAACACACGCCCTTCCCCCATGATCTGGGTATTTGATGTCATCATTCAAATACACAGGTGGAAGAAGTATTTGAGCGCATACATGTATGCTATTCCCTGCCAGGCATTTCCAGGCCCCACCCTAACGAAATGTGAGCATCTACCTGCCAAGCCGGTCTGGAGAGATGCTATAGAATAAGCCAGTTTTAACCTTTTAATTGCCGGAGGGCAAAAAAACAGACTCTTTCAGAAGAAGTTTCAGTTTGGATCACCTACATGTTTACATTTCTCAATCTAGGTAATATGTGACGGGCCGTTGGTTTCTTATGTTCACATGTGTGCTAGAGATATGTCAGGGTATTACAAATGATGCTTTGTAATGTCTAATTATAGTTTTGTTTATTTAACAGTAGTGCAATGTAATATGTAGGAGAAGATTTAGCAAAGCACGGAGAGTGAGAAAATGCCAACCAATCAGCTGGTGTAAACACAGCTTGTGACATGGCAGGCATCCGGGAGCTGATTGGTCTATTTTTCTCCTAGCTTTGGTACATTGTATAATTGTGTATAGGGGGAGGGTGAATGTGGTATGACTTAATGTAAAACAATTTTAATGACCATTGAAATTACGTTTTTTTATTTTTTTCTGTTTTTATGCAAAGTTTTAATTGCACAGAAATCTAGAATTCTACACTTACGGTACAAATATACTGTATTTAAACCAGCTGAAAAGTGATAGTACTGCCAGTGGCAGGCAGAAGTGAAACCGTGGTAGCAAAGGTATGTTATAGTTCAGTGTTTCTCAAACATGGCCCTCAGATCCAAACACCGTTCAGGTTTTCCAGGTCAACCGAAAAGATCCACAGGTGGAGCTAATTATTTTTGATACTGTGAGGAGACATGCAAAACAGGCACTGTGGGGTCCTGAGGGACAAATTTGGGAACCTGTGGTTAGGGTGGCCAATCCCGGGATCGGGATCCCGGGATTTGGCCCCCAAAATGCCGGGATTTCAATCCCGGGATTGGAGATTCCAATCCCGGGATTTCGGGATTAGACTGCGCATGCGCGGTCTAATTCCGGACAGCGTCTGAGCACTTGCTCAGACGCTGCTCGGCTTCTCCCATACCCGGCGTGCGGCCTGCGCAGCGTGATGAGGTCAGCTGTCACGCTGCGCAGGCCACACAGCCGCCCACACGCCCAGCAACCGGCTCAAAACACCTTATCAGTCCAGCACAGTGCACGCCCGCCCGCCCAGCTTCCCAAACACCCATCCAAGCTACCCGACCGCCTGCCCAGCTACCCGACCGCCCACCCAGCTTCCCGACCACCCGTCCGCCCCCCTGCCCAGCTACCCGACCTCCGGACATACACGGCTCCCAGCATCCCGGCTAGCAGACATACCTGCAGCCCACCTGGCTCCCAGCAATATCTGCACGCTCGCCCACCCACCCAGCACCCGCAAATGTAAGTACTGTGAATGTGCAGGGTGGCCGGGGCGTTTTTTTCAAATTAGGGAAGCCAATCCCGAGATCCCGGGAATCCCGGGATTGAGCATTTTTCAATCCCGAATCCCGGGATTGAAAAAATGCCCCGGGATTGGCTTCCCTACCTGTGGTATAATTTACCAACCGTCCAATGTTCGTTTCTCCAACATTGGAGTCCCAACTGTCAGGAGCCTGAAAGGGGGGTTGAGTGGATTAAAGCTCTTTGCAGGCTCATGGCGCTCCTCGCTAACTATTCTATTCTCCCTCTATTTGGGACGTGGACAATAGCCCATGTAAGTCGGGATTCTGACTGTCAGACTCCTGAGGGTTGGGATTTTGATGTTGGAGAAATGACTGCCAGAATCCCGACGGTCGGTGAGTCATCCTGCACCCGGTAGCAGCGGGTCCTATTCTTTAACTGGCTGCTATTACATGAGCTCTCAGAGGCATGGGCCTGCTTTGAGACTTGTCAACCAATAGAGCAGAGGAGTAGAGAGACAAAAGATGGAGAGGAGAAGAAAACAAAGAATGTGCAGAAAGAGTCAAAGGGGGAGAAGCAAGAGCAGTATTTATAGAGCCGGTAAAATGTACACGGGGAAGAAAAATAAGGTATAAAATCATTACGTGCTACCTAGCCATCAGGTGGAATGGAATAGGAATGGTTTGTAGCAAAATACCGCAATTGTGGAATTTAAGAAATGATTACAACTTTTTAATTATTGCTAGGTTTTTAATCACACTTGTCAACATATGTCAACATTTACAGTGTCCACATGATGAATATCTGTCTTGTACCCCCTGCTATGGGTGTCCAATTTTGCTACAGATACTTTATTTTGGGTGTAATACGGTGATAGGATAGAACAGTACAGCCCTCTCCACCAACACACACACACCCACACCCTTTAAACCAAGTAGCTAGAGCTGCCCAACCCCAGCCAATAATCTCACTCTATATTTAGATATGGCAGTATGCTGCAACAGGAGCTTTAAGAGGGGGATCCATGCCTGTTAGTGGTGCAGCACTGCACAGATATGGAAGGGGCCTAACGTTTACAATATTGCAGGGCTACATCCCCTTTAATGTACTGGGGCTCTTCTAATGCTGGCCTATAGTGTTACTTACCCCTTGGCCTCAGTCTGCAAGGGTATGGGTCATTAGGTAGACATTCATTAGGCTGACCACTGAAGGTTGACATGTCTTAGGTTGACACATGAAAGAGGTTTACAGGGTTGGAAGGTCGACACTAGCATTAGGGCAACAATGGCAAAGTCATTGGTCAAAAGGTCGACATGATTTATTTTTTTCACGGCTTATGTCTCAAATGTCAACATAGTCGACATGGACACCATCAAAGTGTACCACGTCTATTGCATGGCTCGCTGTGCTCACCATACTATTCTATTTTCCCTTCACCCCCTAGCGGGTGGTAGGGCATGAAATGCCACCTGCCAGCACATATTGGCTCAATTAAAAAAAAAAAAAAAAAACATGTTGACATTTGGATTGTTGACCTAATGTTTGTGTCGACCTTCCAACCCTGTCGAGTTTAGCCATTTTGCCCTATTTCATGTGTCAACCAAACGCATGGAATACGGTCCCTAGGTTGACCGTTGAATCATGACGTCTGCATGCTCCATGTACAGCTCTGTATAATATCATTAGCCCTTTTTATAGGGCTTGGATGCCTGGCAGAGTCTTTATTGCTACATTGTATTGGGAAAAAATATCTTTTATCTGGTATGTATGTTTGCAGCTGTCATTTTAACCATGTCAACATTATGGCCTGTTGTCTACACTGTGAATGCATGCCTTCTATCCGGCGACATTCTGATTGTATAACATGAATACAGGTAATTACTGATTCATCGATCTGTGTCTAGCTATTAGCTGTTTTACTTCGTTATTATTATTTTTACTATTTATAATAGTAAGCATTTTAGAAACTCTCACTTTGGGTTTTGAAACTAAGATCTGTAAATAAACCGTATTAAAAATAGGTAGGTAGTTTGAAATAGAAAGGGTTATGTTTCAGACATCTTTATCACCTTTTGTGAAGTCAGAAAACGGCCTTATCTCAGTGAAAACCCAGAGATGTGTGGTGACAGGTCATGAATGGTACTTAAATGTCAGCCACCTGTATCCTATGCGATTAATAAACTTGTATTCTGCTATTTAAAATGTGGGACTGCTGTCCATTGAGAATAGTTTTGTAATTGGGAAGGCAGTAATGTGAAATATGAGTTACATCCAAGATGGCTGACTTCAGGATGGCATATATATATATGTGTGTGTGTGTAATATTGAGGATGACATTTCCTTTCCCAGGCTGTGTAGAGCACCTGATCATGACACGGAAAGAAATGACTCAGATAGGAATTAATGACCTAGTATCTATTTTTTACAGATAGGGTAGAGTTGTATATTCAGAGATAGGAGGATAGAAACAACCTTATCGCTTTGTTTTCTCTCTCTCTCTCTCTCTCTCTCTCTCTCTCTCTCTCTCTCTCTCTCTCTCTCTCTCTCTCTCTCTCTCTCTCTCTCTCTCTCTCTCTCTCTCTCTCTCTCTCTCTCTCTCATATTAGAGCTAGCTTTGTGTGACTGATTCCTCATCTGTTACCGCACTGTTTGCCTTATGCACATATCTCCACAAATATCCTGAATACATAGTGGGTGTGGTTATTCGTGGCAGGGTGTGGGGTGGAACTAATGGTAAAATATGGTCATGTGCTATGACCTGGCTGCTGGATCTCTGCTTCAGAGGGTGACACCAGCAAAAGTTGCCATATAGAAGTCTATGGTCCACATTGGTACTGTAGGTAGAGGAATCTGATTGGATCCCTCCCAGCATCCCCCGTGGCTGCCATATCCCAGCACATGCCCTGAAGATTCCTGGGTCACAAACCAATAAGTCAATGAAACAAGGATGTGAATACATATGTGAGACCACTGTGTATTGGCTCATATTGGCTATCAGGCTATAAGGGGACCATGGCTTTGGTACAGGACAGGCAGCAATGAGGTAGTAGCTCATTATGTAAGGTAAGTGATAGGAGTGAGGCGGATCAGTCAAACCATAATAATCTGATTTAATACCATACAGTTTATCACAAAGATGTATTTCTCTGCAAAGTGCAAGGGGCAGATAATCTATACATCTATCCCAAACATTCCATAAAGAATATTGATCCAGTCCATGTTTAGAAAGAAACTGGCTCAGAGGGGGGTGCTTCTAAAGCCAGGAGAGAAAAATGTTGGCCACCCCTAAGATCTATTAGCGGTCCAAATTTTCCATTTTACCGAAGATCGCCCATTCTAAAAACAATGAGACAAAGATAAATAAGCAGACTCCTAGTGTTGCACCTGGCTACAAAAAAAATGTAGTCAGGTGCTCTCACGTGCAATGGAAAAGCGCATGCATCATTGTAGCCACATTTCACGCAGGCCCTAGATCCAATTATACCAATAAGAATGAGCCTCCATGAGAAATGTTCAGGAACTGCTCCTGGAATGAGTTGGCCATAAGTACAGAACAGGAATAAGTATAAAGTAAATACTGTATTTAGAGAAGTTGTTCAAGAGAGCGATGAGGCAATATAGTCAATGGGGAAGACCAGCATTAACCCATTGCAGTCAAAAAATTTTTTTTGCAATTCAAACAGTCTGGTTTAAATTGTTTTAATTCAAAATTGGTCTACATTGAATGTTGAACGATGTTAATGTTCTTATGTTAAAGTGGCTCACTATTGGATCCGCTACTAGCGCTCGGGCTGTCAAGTCTTTTTAGATGTTGGACCTGAAAGGGTTAATGGTAGCTTGTACTGGACAGATATATCCTTACGAGTGGTGTAGATAACCTGGAGTTCAGTTCATTTGACCAATCTCAAATGGACACTATGTTGATTACTGTACAGATATAATAGGCAGCTTGCTGTATGTGGGGGATTTGCAGGTTCCCAAAGGGAAGTGATGCTGTGCGCTTCCCGGTACCAGTATGGCGCTGAATGTTGGGCTTGTGTAGGAGATCAGTCTTGGGGTATGTTTACAAAAGAGCGGTTTTGGTAAGTAGAGATGTTGTCAATAGCAACCCAACAGATTCCAGGCAGTTCTAAATAAATAAGCAGAATTTTATGGGTCGCTATAGGTAACACCTCCACTTTGTAAACATGCACTAGTAAATATATACTCTAGATAATTGCACTTCTTATGTCCTCCTGGACCACATGGAAAGCTAAAGTTGCATGAGACGGGTCTGATTTTTGAGTATACAGTGATAAGAAGAGGCCAATGTGAGGAAGGAAAGCTAGATTCATTGTTATGGTCCAGTAGGTGTGAGTATTGGGAGGCCGGTCTCTAATGACACACAGAATACTGGCAAAGCTATAGTGAGATAGGGGAAATTAATTGTCTGGTGTAAATTGGATTCTAGGTCCTTTATAGTTTTTGATAAATGTACAAAATGCTGTATTGAGGAGTTTGGCGTTCCTGTGTCTGAACTATAGGCAGTATTTGCAGCTGGTAAAGGATTTCGGGGAAGTTAATCATTGTGAGAAGATTGGCTCTTCCAAGATAAGATGAAGGGAGTCTGTACTACTGTAGCTTTAAATTTCTAACAGGAAATATATGCATGTCATCAGGTGCATTTTGAAAAAATAAAGGGAGTCTGTTTACCTGGCAAGATACAAGAGCGGTTCTCATTGTGTTTAGTTCGATGGAATAAATACAAAGAGGTTTATTAGAAGTGCCTGGAGACAAAGGTAGATTTTTCTTGATTCAGGGAAATGCTGGAGACTTTGGCCATATACAAACATTTTGTTGAAAATATAGGGGCGGGAAAAGGCTGAATAAAATGCCTGTCCAGAGGAGATTGTGTGGAGATGAAGCTGTGATAAGGTGAAGACTTTCTCTGTCACTCTAGATTGATACCCTTTTCAGAGGATGGACCCGAAGGGAGGTTCAAACGGGGGCAGATTTTGCAGTTATGTCACTGAGTGAACAACAGTTCATCTAGTGTTGGTGGCTATAAACTAGTGTAGTTATCTCTAGCACTAGTGGCACACTTGTGTGCCATGGCTGGTAAATTAGGGAATTTAAGCTACAGCAATAGGCGAAGCAGTGTGCAGCTGAATGTAACATGAAGTTTGGTGACAAATCACAGCTAATTAGATATTCTAACCCCTTATTATTCGACAAATATAGAAATAATTATGAAAGCAATCTATATGATTTACTTTATTCCAATGAACATAGATTAACATTGTCAAACAATATTGCTTCAAATACTCTTGCCTTTAATCTTCCATCATATCAACTAGATATACATAGATTCTATAAAAAAAATCAAGAACAATTATATATTATATCTCAAGAAGATGGAAAAAATTTGTTTTGTACTTTTGTGTATGTGTTTCTTGACAACATTATACATTGTGTGTGTGTGTGTGTGTGTGTGTGTGTAATATTAAAATATATATATATACCCACCCACCCAGTGCACAGAGTCCCAATGTCCTTTCAGTAAACACAGTTTCAAAAGTCCCAAAATGTGTGCTGCTCCACTTTTAGGATCCAACCATGAATCCCAAATGGTATGCTTGTAAAGAGAAAATAAATCAAGCGCACCAGTCAGCAGAAAGTATAAACAGCATTTACTTATAATAAGCTGACATACATGAGGGTTATTGAATAAAAGCTTGCCATAGGAAGTCTCAAGGCGGAACTGTGAGACATGCACAGGTACAGCACACGCTCAGGCGATGATCAGTTACCGGCGGAACACAGAACCAACAGCCACCAGCCAGGGAACTCCAAAGGATCGACACGGACCAGCACAGACGTCACCATGTCGAGACCACAGCAGCCACGTCCAACGCGTTTCGTCACAGATACGCACTTTGTCAGGGGTCTGATAAAGTCTGTGTCTGACGAAATGCGTTGGGAGTGGCTGCTGTGGACAGAAGACTTCCTATGGCAAGCTTTTATTCAATAACCCTCATGTATGTCAGCTTATAAGTAAATGTTGTCTTTAAAAAAAAAAAAAAAAAAACACTTTTTATTGTTTTTGTATCATATTTGATAAACCAAACATGAAGAAGCAGTAGCATAATACATTGTGTCATATAATAGAATTATCCATTACTACATTCCACATTGTCTTGTAATTATGCAGCCTCTTAACAGGGTATGGGGATGGGGGGAGATTGCATGGGATATGGGGTGTCTTTTTTTTTTTTTTTTTAAGAAAATTTGCCGCAAAACATCGGCTGCCGGGACTCCCTGTGAAGGACATCACGGCGGGAGGTAGGTACGTGCAAAGGAATCCAGGTGAGTGAGCCACACGGGCGGCAGACACGTCACAGAGTGCGAGGTGGGAGAGCTGGGAACAGGTATATTTGCACCCTCCTAATTTGGGCTTTTTGCCCTTGCCATGGCCACCGCAAGTGCATTAACACACAGTTCTGTGCACGTAATGCATGTAAGCCATAATCTTACTCTGGTATAATTGGGTTTAAAGGGTCTGGTTCACTTGTAAAAGCAAATTCTCTCTCTCTCTCTCTCTCTCTCTCTCTCTCTCTCTCTCTCTCTCTCTCTCTCTCTCTCTCTCTCTCTCTCTCTCTCTCTCTCTCTCTCTCTCTCTCTCTCTCTCATTGACAAAACCGAGTGCACTGCAGGGGGGGGCAGATGTAACATGTGCAGTGAGCTAGATTTGGGCGGGGCTTACTTCAAACTGAAATCTATATTGCAGTGTAAAAATAAAGCATCCAGTATTTTCCCTGCACAGAAACAAAATAACTCACCCACATCTAACTCTCTGCACATGTTACATCTGCCCCCCTGCAGTGCACATGGTTTTGTCCATTAGAGAGAATTTGCTTTTGCAAGTGAACCAGAATCGGGCCCAAAATGTAATAGCCCCAGGCATTAAAACTTTGCGGCTTTTTGAATTACCAAAGGAAGAATAGTTCCCGGTTATGCAGGCACATGGGAAAGGGCTTTGGCTTCTACTTAGGTCTGTATGCATCGGGTTTCGCCTTATTTTGCAAGTATCTTTTAGAATGTAGCTGAATATTTTTCATCTATAAAATGCAGATATTTACTGTAAATTATTCATGCCAGCACAAGTGATTCATGGCACGTTTGACCGCGAAAGCTTGGGTTATTTAATCAATGGATTTGTACTCTGATTTGTGTCTGAACTACTGTTCCTTCCTGGTATTCGCCACTGAACAGCAGTGATGTCAGAAATTGTTACTTTGTTATTTGAAAAGTAACTGTGTTAAAGTTGTCAAGTTATCCCTATGTCAATGATCACTTGATACACTACCAGGGTCATATTTCCTAACATCTTTGCTGTATAACTATGGAGCACTATGTCATGTTGACACCTTATACAAATGGGTTGGGTTTATTGGGTCGACCACAGGAAGGTCGACATTTATTAGGTCGATAGGCATCAAGTGGACACCCTCAAAACGTCAACAAGGGTTTAGGTCAACACGGGGAAGGTCGACAGTCAAAAGGTTGACACAGGTTTCCTAATCACATACACACAGTGGGACACTGCTGGCTCTGGGTAGGATGCGGGACTGTGCCAGAAAAGTCGGGACAGTTGGGAGGTATGACATTTTAAATGGAATCATCATTGGAGACTACTAGTCCCAGCACATGTTGCCAACCAGATGTGTTGGGACTTGTAGTGCCATCACAGCTAGAAAGGCATGGTGAGTTATTTTCTGGCACCTGTTCAGTTTAAGGGCCAGATGCACTAAGCTTCGAAGTGATCAAATGGAGAATGATAAACATCCAGCCAATCAGCTCCTGCCTGACATTTTTCAAACACAGTCTGGGACATGGCAGGTACTGTAGGAGCTGATTGGCTGGCTGTTTATCACTCCATTTTATTACTTTTGAAACTTAGGGCCCTGTTCAGATCTGAGCTCAGTACAAACTTGTTTGGAAAATGGACAAAACCATGTGCACTGCAGGTGGGGCAGATGTAACCTGTGCAAAGAGAGTTAGATTTGGGGGAGTTATTTTGTTTCTGTGAGGGTAAATACTGGCTGCATTAATTTTACACTGCAATTTAGATTTCAGTTTCATCACACCCTACCCAAATTGAACTCTCTTTGCACCGGTTACATCTGCTCCTCCTGCAGTGCACATAGTTTTGCCCATTTTCCAAACAAATTTGTACTGAGCTCAGATCTCAATAAGGCCCTTAATGCATCCGGCTCTATATCCGTTTGTTATGGCTGTTCTTAATTGAGGTAGCATGTCAACTTATTTGGTTCTCCTGTACCATACATCCTGATTTTTCTTATTTTTTAAAGTTCGTTTGACATATGCGTCTATTTTTGGTGGGAGCCAAATAACCTACCAGTATATTTTGGATTGTGGGAGGGAACTGGAGGAACCCACGCACAGTTAGGACCATGGTGGGAATTAAACCCATGAGCTCAGTGCTGTGGGGCCATAATGCTAACCATTACACTGTCCGTCCCCACATATTGGGGATTTACCAATAGAGCAATGCCAATCTGAAGATAGCTTTGTCCACTGCTTCCAAGTCCCGGTATTTATTACATTTTGGGCTTGGTTCATATGTGCACAGTCAACCCTCAGAAAACTGCACTTTGCTACTTTTCATGCTTTTTACAGTTTGCAGCATCTCACCTGTAGTGAGGGGAGGAGGTGCTGTCAAAGCTGGTATTCTCACTAAGCACGGACCTAGGGGCGGCACCTATAATGAGCTGCAGGCAGGGCCATGTCTCCTCCTCCGGGCCCAGTGTGACAAAGCTGCTGCAGACTACGGAGCCTGCACGGGCAGTGGAAGAGGATGGAGGGGGAGTGCTGCCGCTGGAAACGCACACAGGGTAGCGGCTACTTCCCCTTCATTGGGAGGACCTTCTAGCATCAGGCCCTGGACGAGTTTGGGGCAATGCATCACACTCACATGACAGAGCAATGCAGCATGGCAGCGGGAACACGCACCATGCTTCTGCTGGAACATGTACCATACACCGGCACCCTGGACAGAATAATTACCCACCATAATCAGTTCAAGTCTTACAAAAAAAATAAAAAGGAAGGGGGTCAAACTGTTGTGCCTAGGGGCGGCCTGGCCCCTAAATCCGGCCCTGGGTGATGTAATAGCCAACCACACACCCCTGTGCGCACACAGGGAGAATTTTCACCTCTTGTAGGTCCTTCATGATTTTCAGTTGCAGACATATTTGGCTTCTTTTCAGTTCTCCTCTGCAGGAGAGGCCCAGAGAGGAGACACCGATCTGCAGTTCAGAGAGGTTGGGTGGGGCAGATAATGATGTCATTAAGCATCGCCCATGGTCTACTGAGAGGTGGTGGGGCAAAAATGTTGCAATATGCATCATTTTAGCCCTGCTCCCTCCCCAAACTGCCATGAACACCAGCGTTTATCACTGTGGGGCGGGGTGATCCTGGGGTCCAATAAAGATGTGGTGTAGTTGGCCACCTTTCTGAGAAGTATGGTTCCAGGCCCATGTGGACCTTAATCTGGCACTGAGGGTGCTAGATACTTGTATGCATCAGCCATAGCCACCACTAATATAAATAAATGTGTGTGTGTGTGTGTGTGTGTGTGTGTAGGAAAATATGTCATTGTAATGTGAAAGTATATACACTTGAAATATTTCACGTGACACACCTGATAATCATTTCAGTAAAGTTACACCCAAGCCATGCAAACATAAAGGCATGCTGTGACTGGTTGGTTGGCAGCACGTAAAACAGGGAGTTTTTAACTATATTATATTAATACACTGGATTATACACTGTATGGTATAATATTATCCTTTGAATGCAAATCAGTTTCATGTCTAGCCACATCCTGCAGTACAATCAATGTCACCCTGCAGGATGCCTCGTTCATGAGCATCACGCATTAAAGCTGTTGGCCTTGATGGTTAAAACTATCTCTTCATTGGCTGCACATTGCCTCTGTTAAGAGTTCCAGCCACCGTAGGCTAATCATCATTATCTATATATATCTAATGTCCGTGAGTCTCCGAAAAACACTTCTGCTGCAGGAGCGGATTAAGCCTTCGGGGGGCCCCCTCCCACTTGTCATTACTGACCGCAAACTGCACGTGAGAATATTACACTGACAAAACACAAAGGCAATATAAACTTGGTCAATGAGTTTGAAGAAACTGAGGGAGCCCGAGGTGTGCTCCCAACACCCAGTGCAGTGACCTAAATCATGCATAAGGGGGCTGTACGTACTTATGGACCCTCTCCCAAAGGAGAAGGGCCCTGTTACTCCCCTAACCCCTCTCAACCATAAGGCCGCAGAGGGGAAAATAGGGATAGGTGGGTCCTCTTTGCCGAAGCTTAAAAAGACCCTCTTCCCTCAACCCCCGGAAGAGTTAGGGCAGTGGGTCCTCTGCACCAAAGTTTGGAGAGACCCTCAGTAGGCTTCTTTCCACCTTGCAGCTTGGGGTAGCCCTCTGGGGACTGCAGCTCTCCCCAAAAGTATGAGAGCTTTGGTACTTTGGGGAGTGAATGGCCCATAAGGGTCATACACACAGCCCAAAAAAGTGTCACACTACAGAAAAACAGAAAAGGTGAAGAAGGAAGAGAAATAAATAATAAAGAGACCCCAGCCAGAAGGTGGGGGTGTGAAAAATTGTCCTACCCCAGCCAAAAGGCCCAGTGTAAGGACGTGAAGCGCTAACCTAAAGGGAGAGTGCGCAGTGCAAGTGCCATACTTGTGCATAGTGATTTTGCGATCACCAGTGCATGTTCCAGCACCCCCGAGTTTCCCCAGAAGCACAGTGCAGCCTCGGGCTCCAGGCAGCCAGCCAGTCAGCGTCCGACCAAGTGTTTCTCTGCTCCCACTTAGGGCACTTTCCAGCCCCTGGCATGTTAATAAATACTCCACTGGGCTTTTTGAGTGACTCCCTTACGGGGTTGAGGCCCCCTCAGAAGAGCAATCTCCTGACTCCCCATCAGAGGCTATGCACCTCTGGAATGGGAGCAATCTACTCGGTCCGTTTTTCTGCTTCTTGGGAATGGATACTAAACTGAACCTTTCACTGTCTCATCCTTCAGGGGCTACAAACCCCATCAGGAGAGTCACCTACTGGGCCCAGTGCTTCTCCCCTCCTCCTACCAGTGAAATTACGGCGCTAGAACTGTCCCACCATCTGGCAGAGGTGAAGGTACTCAGCCAGACTTTTCCCTGCTCCCAGGCATGAGAGGTCCCACACCCTCCGCCCATCAGAGCAATTACTCAGGCCAGCCTTTCTCTATTCTTCTGCCAGGGGCTAGTCCATACCCACTGATAAGAACAAATACTACACTTGATCTTAGCCAAAAGGCAGAGAAGCGATAACCTTGTATAAACTTGGTCAATGGGTAACTGCAGGGTGGGGGATTAATTAATATTTTTATATATATATATATATATATATATATATATACATACATACACACTTACCTCTGTGTATATGCACAGCATCTATACATCGGGAGAGAGGGATATGCGAAAATGGGAGCATGGCCTCATGGGAAGTTTCACTACTTTTACTTCACAACTTGACCTAAATCAAAGGCATCTGAACAGTAACATTTTCAATAAAATCACAAAGCATTAAAATTGAGTAATGTTAAATAAAATGTTTAGCTTTTATAACCCCAGAAGTATTTTGTAACATTTTTATATCTTACACTGTGTAAATCTACTAATCTGATTGGTTGCTATGGGTAACATCACCTCTTTTCATTTTTAGAAGATTTTGTAAATTTACCACAAATAACTTGAGTAAAGTTAAAGTTGATATAAAATACATATAAAAACAAAATCAATGTTATATGTTTTGTCAGGACCTGGACAGTCTAATCATATGGATGAAAATAAATTGTAGCATTAGGCTTCGGACATGGAGAGAGAGAGAGAGCATGCGAGAGAGAGAAGTGCAGGAGGGGGAAGGGTTAATGACATCACCAGTGAGTCATTAGGGAAGGGAAAGGATATGCAATGTCCAAGTCAGTTAGCAAAGAGGCTTCCGGATGAGTCATTGTTCAGAGGTTCCACCCCACCCTCTGCAAACTCAGCTCAACGTAATTAATACAAAGGAGAGATTGTGCGCCCTCTGCTGGAGGAACATATATAGTTTACTGAAAAACAAACTCCCAAATCCCATGAAGGCAGCAGTGTAGTTGTGTGCATGAGAACTATCATCTTGTCATTCTTTCTTTCATTGAGGTATAGCCTTATTTCATACTACAAATAATAAGATATGTCTTCATAATCATAGCCTTGCACTCAAAAATATATTTATTTTGGCAGATATGCTTATGGCAATGTCTTGCTGTTACTATCAAAAGCAATCGATAGATCACATCATTCGGAAAGAAGATATTTTCTCTTTAACTTTTTTTCCAATTGCAGTAATGTGAATTAATGTCCTCTGTTCTAATACATGATTCAGGACCACTTGCTAAGCAGAGCAGCTTAATGCTGCCCCCCTTCTGGCACACCAATCCTCTCAGTAACATGCAATGAGGATGTACAAGAAAACATACCCTTGCATGCAGTTGTAGAGGAGAGAAATCATTCGATGGTCACCGACCATCGAATGATTTCTCTCCCATCGGAAAAAATCTGTCTAGACTGAAGAGGGGATAGGTGCTAATGTCCTGCCTAGACGTTCCCCTGCTCCTGTCCAAAGTCCACCCCCCCCATGCGTGCAAATGCCTCAGTGAATGGGATACCCGCCGAAGCGTTCCCACAAGGGGGCTACACATGCACAGTCCCCAAAACATTGGAACGGACAAATTCAGCCCCTACCGAGTGTTCCCGAATCACCTCCAGTGCCTCCCAATCACCCCTGGACCTAAGTAAAACCTTTGATATATTTGTAAGTTTCTCTAATGTCCCCCTTTCCCTTCTCTGCTCCAAAAGAAAGGTGGGAACATTATAGCTATTTTCCTAGATATATTTGAAAGTTTCTATTGGAATCATACTTGCCTACTGTGACGGAACAGCCGGGAGGATCCTGAAATTTGGACAGCCCTCCCTGCCACCCACGGAAAGATGAGCAAGAATGATGCATTTTCCCAAACCCCACCACCACCACCACCGCTGCATCCCCCTCTTCAATATTCAATATTTCATAAAAGCATGCAAAATGAATGAGCAATATAACAGAATTTAGCATGTGCATGTGTATTTGATTGAAACAGAAATGGTTTGCAGCAGCTGGTAAAAGCCACTCCTTTTTACAGGTCCAGAAATGCCATTGGCTGTTTTGTACATGTTCATCTCTCAGTGTTCCACTGAGGAAGCTGCAAAGCCTTTTAAGCAGGTGCTTTCAAGAATGATCTTAGAGAATGTTACAAATACGGTTGGTGATGCTATATATACCAGGCAGTTGTATAAAAGTTGCACATCGTGCCAGCTGTTGGGAGACCACGCTGGGTCACATTCTTTGCATTGTCGTCAAAGAGATTCCTTCCGGGTTTATACACAGCACTTAGTCAAAGGAGCGTTTGGGTGGAGCCCAGAGGATCATCCTGGTTGTTAGATGGCTTTATTTAATGAAAAGGGAAGTCAGGGAGTAATCTTGATGCTTCTACAATTCCAGGAGTGTGACACTCCCTATAGAATGCAGTTATGTTGTCAGTTCTAATGCACTTCATTCTTAATGTGCTTGGATTTTCCATGGTAGTCACAGATCAGATAGATAAAATAATTTGTATCCAAGCAAGAAATAATTCATAGTATTGATCACTGAATGGATAAAGCTAAAGTTTCTATGTAAAATGGACATCATCTGTATGTTCTTGCTTCCTGCAAAAATATACTATCTATCTATCTTGTACTAATGTATTTGTTTGAAGTCAACCTTTTGAGACCTGCTTTTATAATGTTTTTTTATTTATGTGTTTGTCCCTATTGTACATAGCCTTCTTGTCCAATTGACTCTGACTCTAAAGAACACCAGATGACCCGCAGTATACACTGATATCATGGGGGGGACCCTTCTCTATAGCTGTTATGTCAAATCTACTCTTATTTATTCATTATTTATTAACAGTGTATAGTTATGAGCAAAAACACATACCAAATTACAGTACAAGACAGTTTAGGACAAGTACATGGTTAATATGGATAGTTGCATCAGGGGACAGGACACTGAAGCAATCATCAGGGTGACAGAGGTTTATATATTCTAAGAAAGGCACATGAGGAGAGAGGGCCCTGCTCGTGAGCGCTTACATTCTAAAGTGCAGGAGCTTAGGCGTAGCTACCACAGTTGCAGGGATTGCAGCTGCTGTGGGGCCCCCCGAGCTGAGAGGAGCCCACCTTCCCTGTCACTGTTACATACAAGGGTGTAGCTACCATAGGTTCAGGGAGTGCAGCTGCTATGGGGCCCAGAGCTGAGAGAAGCCCACCTTCCCTGTCACTGTTACATACAAGGGTGTAGCTACTATAGGTTCAGGGAGTGCAGCTGTTATGGGGCCCAGAGCTGAGAGAAGCCCACCTTCCCTGTCACTGTTACATACAAGGGTGTAGCTACTATAGGTTCAGGGAGTGCAGCTGCTATGGGGCCCAGAGCTGAGAGAAGCCCACCTTCCCTGTCTCAGTTACATGTGTTCATACTGTACCTCCCAACATGACCCTCTCCAGGAGGGACACTTTGCTCTGCTCCTGCACATTTCCTGGTACTGTATGATTGCTGTCACCTGTTTTAAACAGGTAAATGGATAAGAAAGGTGTTTCCCCACAGGTGATGGCAATCATAAATTAAGAGGGAAGTACAGAAACAGAGCATTGTGTCCCTCCTGGAGAGGGTCATGTTGGGAGGTATGTCTGTTACATACAAGGGTGTAGCTACATTAGGGTCAGGAAGTGCAGCTGCTGTGGGGCCCAGAGCTGAGAGAAGCCCACCTTCCCTGTCTCAGTTACATGTGTTACAGACAAGGGTGTAGCTACCATAGGCGCAGGGATTGCATCTGCCATGGGGCTGAGAGGAGCCCACCTTCCCTGTCACAGGTATATACAAGGGTGCAGCTGCTATGGGGCCCATAGCTTAGAGGGAACCACCTTCCCAGTCAAAGTTACATGTGTTATATACATTAAGGTGCATAAGTGCTATTACAAACTTGTTCCTTGGGACCTGTAAAGTATCTAGTTATACACCTGAACCTGCTTTTTGTAATGTGGTATACAATTAACTGAAGGGCATTATAATGTTACACTAATGGGGCACTGTAATATGGCATAACATGAAGTGGATACACCATAGTGCGGCATGATATGAACAGAGACAACACTGTAATGTGACACAAGATATGGATGCAGTATAGTGTGGCATAATGTGAACCGGGGACACTAATGTGGCATAATATGAAACAGGGCTATTGGCAACTAGTGCACTAATATGGTTCATAGCATTAATAAACACACTACTATGGTATAGAAAATGAACTAGGGCCCTCTTATGGGGCATAACATGAACAACAGCTACAGAGAGGAATCTCTAGAATCATTGGAACAGGGGCATCTTCAAATGTTGCTATGATGCCCACAATGTCCTGGCTACGCCCCTGTGTAGGAGGTAACTCAGTGGAACTGATGGGAAACTGACAAAAGTGTCTATAGGACAGGTCCCGGAACCTGATCACTAATGTACTCTTTTGTGAGTGTTTAGCACAGAGTTTATTGGTATGCAGTCATTAAGTTGACAGTGTCAGAACGACAGTCAAAGGTTCGATCACTATTGGTTGACATGGTCAAAAGGTAGACATGAGTTTTTAAAAACTGATTCATTCATACTTTATCCTCCCAGTAGGCATAGAGGGAGGTAATATTAGTGCCTGAAGCACAGGAAGTCATGGAAGGGGATGTGGTACACTTATAGGGTGTCCATGTTGACCTATGTCGACATAGACAACACAAAAACATGAAAAACAATGTCAACCTTTATTCATGTGTCGACCTATACACTGTAGACCATACCCTAGGTTATATCTAGTGTGGAAAACAAGTTACCCCAAGTGCACAGTGCACTCCCTGACTCTTCTATAATCTGGATCTAGTTGTTATTATTCCATATGCTTTACAAGTGAAAGAGGAACTCCACCCTCAGGATTCTATTTCCATAAAGAATTGCAGACTGTAAAGCACAATGTTTGCACATTGTCTATATCAATGCTAGCATTCTTGGGTGATAAAGATGAACACACATCTTGCTTTCAATAGAGTCTGGCAGAAAGCATCACTACAGTACTAGACTGAAGGTTTCCCATGAGTGTCGGTATAGAGTAGGAGGGAAGCATAGCATGTTTGTGCATACTTTAGGCACAGCCAGTGAGTCAGATTCCGTGAGTATTACACTGTCATGCGCGTGGAATGATAAGTAATAGAGAGCTTCAGCATCATAGAATAATGCTGTGTCATTCTACCATGTATGCCTTTGGATACTGGACTGCAATGTGCCCTGCTTTTCCCAGCTCTGCACGGTAGTGTTTGTCACTTGGAATTGTAATTATTCTGTCACATTTCCAATTGCAAAGGTTGAGATGGGTCTATTTATGAACCAATCAAATGCAGTAATAGCTTTGCAGCCCCTAACACATGGGCGTGCCACATGACGCTTGTGTATTTGACAGTATGTGTAAGGACAGGCAGAAAATAATCTTCCTGGAAGTGCAGGACATCTGGCTGTCAGCCAGATAGAGACACTTCGCACAAAAAAAAAACACGGTAGACTTTATTTGTGATGCTCAATACTTATCAATAAAATTGTTAGAATTTAAATGTAACCTTTAACTTGTTAGGTTGAAAAAATAACTACATAATGAGCAAAATATTTTAAATTTTAATTTCTTGCATGTACATTTAACAGGCTACAAATAATATAACTAAGTTCAATAAAGGTGTTGCTATGAAGTTTTAGAGGGGCCTTATGCCTGTTGCCTATTATACCCCTTTCACAATAGCCTAAATTCCTGGGTTGGGCCCAGGAACTACCCGCGACTAGTGCTGGTGTGAAAGGTTCCCTGGTCAAAATACCAGGTACATTTGCTGGGATTTAAACCCTGCTAGCTTGCAGGGTTGCTCCCGCAACCAGCCCGGGTTACTGGCTGGTGTGAAAGGAACTTACCCAGCTTTCAGTTGAAGCATCAGCCCGTCAGCAGAGGATCCCGCTGTCAGTCTCCGCCGGAGCCCACCTCCTGTCACAGCCAACAGCTCCTGTTGATGGCGGACTGAAGAAGCCAATCGGTGAAACGCGTATACAGCCCCCAGCAATTGCCAGCTAAACACATCTTGCCCCAGGACAGCAGAGGAGACGCGCCAACCGCCGCTACCTGACCCGCCATCCCGGCCGGTGATAGACACGCGGTCACTGTCAGGTAATCACCGCCGCAGCTCATTTAGAGTGTGCGCGCGGTCTCCCGTGCCTATCCCACACACGCTGCCCAGAGACCGCAGTACTCAGAGAGTGCTAGCGGACCTCCCTCCCCATCTGTGTTGCCAGCCTGTCAGACTATATTTTCACTAGGCAAATTTGCCAGCATACAGAAAATCAAACAACAAGGTTTGGCAACACATAAGGGGATTTTGTGATTGGATGGATTTCAGTATTAAGGAATTAATGTTTACTCTGTATCCATAAATTTTCAGCATGAGCAGAGCCAATGTAATCTTTTCCACCATTGTACTGTGTAATTTGTTAGACAGTAGATGTGATTTCATTGGGAATTAACAACTTATGCCGCACCCTTTAGAGTCGGAGTGCAAGTAGCCTGATACATTGTATCTTTAAGCGGATAGGCTACATGATTCAACTACTAAAAACTAACGATTGTTTCAATGTCTGTTTGTATTATGCTATAAACTACATGACAGGTTAAAACGTGACAATCTGTATCCTTTTATTACACATATCCACTGGGATAAGGCTATGTGAGATATAGCCCAGCTATTTAAGATACCTGCAAACCAGACAATCTGTCAGACATTGGAAACTATCTGAATTGCAACTGATGCCGCATTTTTTTGATTTAGAGTGCAAGTGGCGTGATATTTTGTGCTTTGAATGCACAAACATCGGTTGATCCAACCACTGTAAGCCAAACGATGTTTGTCTAATCTCTGCTTCTATACGCTGTGGACTGTAGAATAAGTCCAATTTGAAATATATATGGAACCATCTAACTGCGGATATCCATCAGACAAGGCGATGTGAGGTATAGCCCATAGACAGCCGACTCAGATATCCGCATTTAGACATCTGGTGCCGTGTCATTTTATCTGAGTCACAATCGACAGGCAGTGGACCAAGCTACATTAATCCAATATTGGACAACAAATTGATTCTGAAACAACCAGTGTAATGAGATTTGTACCTATGACTGGTCTCTCTTTCTCTTCTTTCTTTTCTCTTTTTTAAAACTTTTCTGTGGTATCTGACTATTAATATCAATGTCAGCAGTAAGCCCCAAAGTATAGGACTCTCTCATCACTGATTCTATGCGACAAGCAGATCTCTGAAAGCAGAGGTCCAACTTGTGGGTAAACTGACAGTCTGCTACTATAATCCACCCCTCGCAACACTCTCTCATCCATCCAGACCGTAGTGTCTCCCTGCAATACTGAAAAGCACCAGGGTGACTCACTAATCTGGATTGGAAAGCAGAAGTGATCTATATTTTAGTTCCTTATACAACCAACCTGATATTCTCTGTCGACACCAGTGCCGGACGCTACCTATACACCCTACTCGGGCCGGTATCCAGCAAGGCCAACAAGGGGCCAGTTTGGTGACCAGGGAGGAGACCCCTGGGAATAAACTGGTATGGTAGCATAGGCAGGGTGATCTAACAGCAGACACACAGGAGCCACCGGCTGTAGGAGCACTTTTCACGTGGGATCTTTTCTTACTAATAATTTCTATTAAAGCGAGACACTACTATCCTCTATAGGGCACCATTAACCTGTTATTGAAACCAAACTATATTTAACTGTGTGGGAATACCTGGGTTAGCTGGCAAAGCTGACTAACGTCAATTAATGACAACTGCTTAGGCAATATTAATAGAACACATGAGTGAATCAATAGAAGTGTGAACAAGTTATAAATAAGGGTAGCACACTTCAATCTAACAAATGTCATGTGTACATGTATGTATGTCTTTGTTTTGTATCAAGTGTTATGTGTAGTTGGATTGACAGTCTATAGATAAAATACTAAATGACTGAGTAAAAATTAAGGAATGCTCCATATTTTACACTAAGAATCCTAATAAAAGTTACGTTTTAACTTAATAATCATATCATACAATTCATGTAATAAAGAGTGCGCCCAAAAAGGCACATTTGTCTTACCATTTGCTCCTTGCAAACAACCCCCCCTTCTCTTCAGCTCCTGTGTCCCGTCAGCGGAGGATCCTGCTGTCCGTCTCCACCGGAGCAGCGTCCCGTCACAACCAGCAGCTCCTGTGTCCTGTCAGCGGAGGATCCCACTGTCAGTTTCTGCTGGCCAGTCCCAGGCTGGCCCCGCCAGTATAATCCCTCTCACCCTACCTCCTGCTGCCTGCACTGGTGTGAAAGGAACTTACCCAGCTTCCCGGCTTGCTGTTGAAGCGTCAGCCTTTCAGCAGAGGATCTGGCTGTCAGTCTCTGCCATAGCCCGCGTCCCATCACAGCCAGCAGCTCTTGTGTCCTGTCAGTGGAGGATCCCACTGTCAGTTTCTGCTGGCCAGTCCCAGGCTGGCCCCGCCAGTATAATCCCTCTCACCCTACCTCCTGCTGCCTGCACTGGTGTGAAAGGAACTTACCCAGCTTCCCGGCTTGCTGTTGAAGCGTCAGCCTTACAGCAGAGGATCTGGCTGTCAGTCTCTGCCATAGCCTGCGTCCCATCACAGCCAGCAGCTCTTGTGTCCTGTCAGCGGAGGATCCCACTGTCTGTCTCTGCCGGAGCCTGCGTCCCATCACAGCCAGCAGCTCTTGTGTCCTGTCAGCGGAGGATCCCACTGTCTGTCTCTGCCGGAGCCTGCGTCCCGTCACAGCTAGCAGCTCCTGTATCCCACAAGTGGAGGATCCCGCTGTCAGTCTCCGCCAGCCAATCCCAGGCTGGCCCTGCCAGCATCATCCCACTCACCCCGCCTCTCGCTGCCCGCACCATTTCTCTCCTCACACCAGAAAATGCAGGGACTAGGCTGGTGTGAAATGGGCCAACCCGGGAATGTCACTGCATGATCGCTAGACTGTATTCCTGGGTAAGTCTCTGCATTTTCTGGTGTGAAAAGGGTATTACTGATCTACATAGTACTGTGTGTGCAGTGTCGGACTGGGACATAAAGGGCCCACTGAGAAATGCAGGTATAGGGGCCTTTTTTAAGGGAGGTGGCTAATATCCAGAGGGGGTGTGGCCAGCTGCCACAGAGGTTTAGCTAAGAGAGAGTGCAATATCAATGCATATAAAGCAGTGGTTTCCAACCTGGGGTACATGTAACCCTGGGGGTGCACTGCAGACCAGCTGGGGGTACTTGAAATTAATATTGGTAATAGCAAGAAGTCTCCTGTTGCCGTGGAGATGAACCATGTTGCATCACTTCCGGTTCAGTCTGCTATGTTATCAGTGTCTCTTAGTGCTTTTGCCGGACAAGCAATCCACTGGGATCTACCCGGTCTGCCCTCAGACATCAGCATTCTTCTGGAGGAAGCAGTGGCATTAATCTGCATTACTGGAAACCCCGGAGACATTACACAGTCAGAAGCCAGACAAAGAATGAACCGATTCCTGGCCGCACACTGCTCTTAAATATAAAGATCAGCAGTGGCAGATTGACAATTAAACTCCTTGTGAAGTTTCACGGGAGGCCGTCCATCTATGATGCCACTGGAACCCTAACCCGGCACTTTTCATTTAAATGGGAAAAAAACCCTCTCCGGAGCCGGGACTAGCAAGGATCTGCATCTCAGGGGCTCAGAGTCTCGGTCTGCACTCCACATACAGACCGAGACCCTGTCCCCTTCCATAGATGGCCGCCACCTGGTTCTAAACAGATGCTAGAGGTGCTCCTGCACCTGGAGCATCTGAGAGGGGAGCACAGAGCACCCAGTGCTACCCAGAAGTGTGGAGCAGAGCTATCCGGAAGTGTTGAGCAGGTAAAAAACGTATTGTGGTGATCAGGTGAGACCTGAACCGGTCTTTCACTTCCAGGATTTTGAGCAGGAAGTCCTTTTTATTCACATTTTAAGGAAAAGGCAGTATGGATAGGGTTGCCACCTCATCAATTTAATCCTGGAGACATATTAATTACACAGGTTCTGTGGCTGATTAAATAAACACAGTTGGAATGAAGTCTGATGGCTGTTTAAAAAAAAAAAAAAAAACAGTTGAAATTGAGTCTTGAAGTGAGCCAGCCACAGAACCTGTGTAATTAATATGTCTCCAGGATTAAAGGGATGAGGTGGTAACCCTAAGTACGGATGATGTAATGGTTAGCATTACTGCCTCACAGCAGTGAGGTCATGGGTTCCATTCCCACCATGGCTCTAACTGTGCGGAGTTTGTATATTCTCCCCATACTTGCGTGGGTTTTCTCCGGGTACTCCGGTTTCCTCCCACAATCCAAAAATATACTGGTAGGCTAATTGGCTCCCAATAAATTAACCTTAGAATGTGTGTGTGTGTGTGTGTGTGTGTACATGTGGTAGGGAACATACTGTATATTGTAAGCTCCAATGGGGCAGGGATTGATGTGAATGTTCAACTATACTCTGTAAAGCGCTACTATACTCCCAGCAGCTCAGCGAGGCTCACATATGATTTGGCACTTGATGTGCCATTTTTGTTTACATGTGATAAATCGCATGTGATTAATCACATGAAAAACTGGGGAGCTGCAGCGGGTGGTGAGGAGCAGCAGGACAGGCGGTGGGTGCTGCTGTTTCCCTGAATAAGTGGTTGGAAAATAAGAAATAGAAATGCAGAATACAAATGCTGATTAACTTCATTCAAAATAACATACTTAGATGTTGGTATTTCTAAAGCACAAATTATCGAATTCAAGCTATTTAAAACTAGGCTGGGGTCATTTCATATGCATGTTTTAGTCATTTTGCAACAGAAGCTATAACTACTGTACAATGCTGATCCTGCTTTATACTGTAGGATAAATAATTCATTTATTTCGCAATGAATAGCTTTAGCTTATTTTCGAATACATCCACGTGACAAATACTTGTCTACTCTCCTGGAATGCCTGGGACACTCCTGATTTTATGGAGGAAAAGTGATAAAGTAGAGGACAATCAGCACCTAACTGTTATGTTACAGGCTGTGCTTGAAAAATGACAGAAGATGATTGACTGGTACATCTCTCTGGACTCCCAGAAGAGAAGTTCAGCCTCCCGGACCCATCCTCTGGCTGCACAAATGGATGATGTTGCATGGATCCTTATTTGTTTATTTACAGTCTCTTATATAGCATAGCATATTCCGTTGCGCTTTACAATTGGAAACAACAGGGATTAAACAAACTGGGTAGAAACAAATCGACATAGAGGTAGGAGGGTCCTGCTCACAAGCTTACAATCTATCCTCAGTTCTATTTGTTAGGTCGACAACCAAAAGGTTTACATATGAGAAGGTAGTCACTTCTGACCTAATGACCTCATCCCCATGTAAGCCCCAGAAGAAGGAAGGGGTTAATGGGAAACCCAGCAGTCTCACTCCAGCGCATGTGGGGTTAATTCAACCTGGCCTGGCGCTGAGTGACTGACAGGAGGGAGGACAAATCGGGTTGGAGGAGAAGAAGAGGAGGAACGGAAGGCTGAGGGAGGAAGAAGGAGCTCACGTGTGCTGTTGGAGCCTGTGCGCGGAGAAAAGAAGCCTGCAGCAGTGTGGAACAAGGAGGCAGGAAGAAGCGCTCGCCGCCCGCCACCCGCCGGAGAAGAGACCGGAGAGGCAGCTGATGTCACTGTGTCCCCCGCCGACCTCCAGCTTGAAGGAGGGGAGAGACGCGGCGCGTCCCTGCACTGCGAGCCAGCCGGAGTGAAGGAGCGCGGGGAGGCGGTGACCCCCACTGACCCCACAGCGCACCAGCAGCTTGTTCAGCCCTGCAACCCACTCCTAGAAGACCAAGCCATTGCACAGCAACAGGAGCAGCCAACTGCCTGCCAGGCCTCAGCGTGACCTGCCTAACAGTGAGTCTGCCCGTGGGGCAATTAGCGCTAAGTGTCAAGGGGGAATCAGCATAGGGAGACATCTCTCCTGTAATATTGACTGTGTAGACTGCCGGGCATTTTGCTGGTTAAACTTATCTATTGGGAACTGCTTTGCTGTGAAAGATTAGCGGGACACCTTTCGTTTGCCCCGGTAAGGAAACAAAGGACACTATAAGGGCCACGGAGGCCTCCTTGCCACGTGGGGTTACTGTCTGCTAGCTAACCCTGTCATTGTAAGGGATTGACTTTCCTTGGAGGGACACTGCCACCTGGTGGCCCAAGGACCATATTGCGACTTTATATAGGATTAACAGGAACAGCAACTGATCTCTTTAAGTCCTATGCATAGGCCCTACAAATGGGACTGACCGGTCTTAAGGGCCCTACATACGCAGAGATGTGTGCCAGAGATACATAACGGGAGATTCAGCACAAGAGATTTCACTAATTGGCTCATTTCAGACAATGAGCCACATACAGAGAGATTTGTGTCAGAGATTCAAATTGGGAGATTCAGCACGGGAGATCTCAAATCTGTCACGACTGGACATTGTGCAGCTGGCTACTCTGGATGTGCCTGCCCAGACTGCGCTATATATATATATATATATATATATATATATATATATATATATATATATATATATATACACACAGTATATATATATATATATATATATATACACACATACATAGTGTGTATATATATATATATATATATACACATATATATACATATATATATATATATACACATATATATATATATATATATATATATATATATATATATACATATACATATATATACATATACATATACATATATATATATATATATATATATATATATATATATATATATACACACAGTATATATATATATGCATACACAGTTTAATAGTTTTAGTCCCCCATATAAAAAGTTTAATCGTTGGTGGTATAGTGTGGCATCCCCCTCTCCCCTCAACCGTTGGTGGCACAGTGTAAAAAAAAAAAAAAAGAATATACTTACCAACTCCGTTGTCTTCCAGCGTCGCGTCCTCTCACTGCAGCTTCCATCTGACTGCAGAGGGCGGGCGCGGCACCCGGCAGGTCCAGGAAGCGTCTCTGCTGGGCTCCGGCGGCGAGGCTTCCAGGCGGCGGCAGCGGGGCTTCCAGGCGGCGGCGGCGGCGGGGCTTCCAGGCGGCGGCGGCGGGGCTTCCAGGCGGCGGCGGCGGCGGGGCTTCCAGGCGGCGGCGGCGGGGCTTCCAGGTCGGTGGCAGCGGGGCTTGACAGTCACAGTCACCGGCATGACAGTCGCTCAGATGGCCCTGCTCATCCCCGCGCCACACATGCGGGAGATGAGCAGGAGCTTCTGAGCGACTGTTATGAATTGACTGACCGGGCCATTCTGAATCTTGTGCAGATTCAGAACGGCGGGGGCGCGCATGTAAATCGCTGTGTGGGCTATATACACAGCGATTTACATGCATTTTCAGGCATTTTCTGAGCGATTTAGTAAAATCGCTCAGAAAGTGCCTGAAAATTGTGCTGTGTGTGGGGGCCATTAGGTAACAGAGGGCGTACCTGGGTACTCAGGTTAGCTTGTGTATTTATCTGATGGTGATTCGCTGACATAAATTGTGAATATACAGTGTGTAGTAAGGTTCACTCGCATTTGGCACCATCACTGCATTCAAACGTAAATAGTGTACCCGCTCGCAGTTTAGCGGAGGTTAGTACAGGCTCCCTGAGCCACAGTGATAGGCCGGGTACTGAGTGATCCCATAGTCGGTTGAGGATACATTGTTGTTGTTTAAGCATAGATTGTAAGCTTGCAGCAGGGCCCTCCTACCTCCATGTCTGTCTGTTGTTACCCAGTTTGTTTTATCACTGTTTACTATTGTAAAGCGCAACGGAATCTGCTGCGCTATATAAGAAACTGCAAATAAATAAATAAATAAATAAATGTATTAATGTTGTTTATACACAGCGTATGGTATATTGCATTTACCGCATTGTGATGTTGTGAAATTCCCATTTTGTCAAAAGTAAGAGGTTGACGTTTGCAGTGGCCATTTTATAATAAAAGATCAAACAATACTGTTGCCGCTTGCTCTGTGTCGCCATCCTGCATCCCGGGAAGACTCCAGACTAGAATCCACGAAATCGGGGAAGCACGACCAAGCCGGCACCCCACAAGGTAACCTTTTTTTAGGTGTCTACACCCATATTTCTTTTAACTCTTTAGGTTTTTTGTTTAATGAATGTTTTTTATTAAATTAATTCAGTAACAATCATATTCTAGAAAACATAGCACATTCACAAACCTCACAACTGTCACAATTTTGAAATGGGTTATTGGGTTGACCCAATTTAGGTTGACATGCATTGGGTCGACCACTGAAGGTCGACAGGGCTTAGGTCGACACCTGAAATAGGTCAACATCGCCAAGATCAACAGGGTTGGGAGGTCAACATAAGTCTTAGATCGACAATGGTCATGTCGACAGTTAAAAGGTTGACATGTGTATTTCACGTTTTTTGTCCCGAATGTCGACAGAGTCGACATGGACACTGTCCCATGTCACCTTGCATGGCTCACTATGCTCACCATGCTTTGGGCACAGTATTTTATTCTTCCACCATGTCGTTGTGGATGGTAGGACATGAAATATTGCCTGTCGGCACATGTCGGCTCAAAAAAAATGTGAAAAACTCATGTCAACCTTTAACTGTCGACCTTGCCATTGTCGACCTAATGCTTGTGTCGATCTTCCAACCCTGTCCACCTTAGCCATTTTGGCCTATTTAAGGTGTTCACCAATACTTCCTACCTTCCTGGAATGGTTGGGAGCCTCCTGCAAATCAGGTTCCCCCTCCTGGACCCCCAGGAAGGTCGGCAAGTCTCCCTCATTGTCCCCTACAGCTCAAGCACCCCCTTCTTCGCTGCATCAAATTCCGAAATTTTCGTGTCCGCGGAGAGGGGGCGGGCTAAATGTTTGCAAATTATGTCATTTTAGCCCCTCCCCCAATCCCGTGGCCCCACGAATTGCCGCTATTGACTGTCATGGGGCGAGGCATGGTGACATCAGCCTCGTCCAGTCCCTCTAACACGTAGCCTCATCCTGCCCCCATCTCATCCCCCTGTAACATAGCCTCATCCCGCCCCCTGAAACGTAGCCTCGTCCTGCCCCCTGACATGTAGCCTTGTCCCACCCCCTGACACGTAGCTCATCCTGCCCCTTGACATGTAGCCTCATCCCGCACCCCTGACACGTAGCCTCGTCCCACCCCCTGACACATAGCCTCGTCCCGCCCCCCTGACACGTAGCCTCATCCCGCCCCCCTGACACGTAGCCTCATCCAATTAGCAACCCCTGACACATAACCTCATCCCGCCCCCCTGACATGTAGCCTCATCCCACCCCCCTGACACTTAGCCTCATCCCAACCCCTGACACGTAGCCTCATCCCGCCCCCCCTAACACATAGCCTCATCTAGCCCCCTGACATGTGGCCTCATCCCACCCCCCTGACAGGTAGCCTCATCCCGCCCCCCTGACCCGTAGCCTCATCCCGCCCCCCTGACACGTAGCCTCATCCCGCCCCCTGACACGTAGCCTCATCCCGCCCCCTGACACGTAGCCTCATCCCGCCCCCCTGACACGTAGCCTCACCCTTCCCCTCTGACACGTAGCCTCATCCCAACCCCTAACACATAGCCTCATCCCGCCCCCTGACACGTAGACTCGTCCCACCCCCCTGACACGTAGCCTCATCCCGCCCCCCTGACACGTAGCCTCACCCTTCCCCTCTGACACGTAGCCTCATCCCAACCCCTAACACATAGCCTCATCCCGCCCCCTGACACGTAGACTCGTCCCACCCCCCTGACACGTAGCCTCATCCCGCCCCCCTGACACGTAGCCTCATCCCGCCCCCCTGACATGTAGCCTCATCCCGCCCCCCTGACATGTAGCCTCATCCCGCCCCCCTTTCACTCCTCTCCAGGCTTCTCCCGTAGAGGAGTGAAAAAAGTAGGCAGGTATGTGTTGACCTAGCCCCGTCGACCATCAGTGATCGATCCCAATGCATGTCGAGCTAAATAGGGTCGCCCTAGTGACTGTATCCCTGTGAAATGAATACACTTGGCCCACATAAAATGTTTGTTTTAAAACATTTTTTTTTTAAATTGAAGTAAAGCAGTGAATATTTACATATAGAATGTACACAGTCATAAAGCATAAAAGTGAATATGTGCCTCGTCCTGCCCCCTGACACGTAGCCTTGTCCCACCCCCTGACACGTAGCTCATCCTGCCCCCTGACATGTAGCCTCATCCCGCGCCCCTGACACGTAGCCTCGTCCCACCCCCTGACACATAGCCTCGTCCCACCCCCTGACACATAGCCTCGCCCCGCCCCCCTGACACGTAGCCTTGTCCCACCCCCCTGACACATAGCTCATCCTGCCCCCTGAAACATAGCCTCATCCCAACCCCTGACACATAGCCTCATCCAATTCCCAACCCCTGACACGTAGCCTCATCCCGCCCCCCTGACACGTAGCCTCGTCCCACCCCCTAACACATAGCCTCGTCCCACCCCCTGACACATAGCCTCGCCCCGCCCCCCTGACACGTAGCCTTGTCCCACCCCCCTGACACATAGCTCATCCTGCCCCCTGAAACATAGCCTCATCCCAACCCCTGACACATAGCCTCATCCGAATCCCAACCCCTGACACGTAGCCTCATCCCGCCCCCCTGATACGTAGCCTCATCCAATTCCCAACCCCTGACACATAACCTCATCCCGTCCCCGTGACATGTAGCCTCATCCCACCCCCCTGATACTTAGTCTCATCCCAACCCCTGACACGTAGCCTCATCCCACCTCCCTAACACATAGCCTCATCTAGCCCCCTGACATGTGGCCTCATCCCACCCCCGACAGGTAGCCTCATCCCGCCCCCTGACACGTAGCCTCATCCCACCCCCTGACACGTAGCCTCATCCCAACCCCTGACACGTAGCCTCATCCCGCCCCCCTGACACGTAGCCTCATCCCAACCCCTGACACGTAGCCTCATCGTGCCCCCCTGACAGGTAGCCTCATCCCGCCCCCTGACAGGTAGCCTCATCCCGCCCCCCTGACCCGTAGCCTCATCCCACCCCCTGACCCGTAGCCTCATCCCACCCCCTGACACGTAGCCTCATCCCGCCCCCCTGACACGTAGCCTCATCCTGCCCCCCTGACACGTAGCCTCATCCCGCCCCCTGACACGTAGCCTCATCCCGCCCCCCCTGACACGTAGCCTCATCCCAACCCCTGACACGTAGCCTCATCCCGCCCTCTGACACGTAGACTCGTCCCGCCCCCTGACCCGTAGCCTCATCCCACCCCCTGACACGTAGCCTCATCCCGCCCCCTGACACGTAGCCTCATCCCGCCCCCCTGACACGTAGCCTCATCCCGCCCCCCTGACACGTAGCCTCATCCCGCCCCCTGACACGTAGCCTCATCCCGCCCCCCCTGACACGTATCCTCATCCCAACCCCTGACACGTAGCCTCATCCCGCCCTCTGACACGTAGCCTCATCCCGCCCCCTGACACGTAGACTCGTCCCACCCCCCCTGACACATAGCCTTATCCCGCCCCCCTGACACGTAGCCTCATCCTGCCCCCCTGACACGTAGCCTCATCCCGCCCCCTGACACGTAGCCTCATCCCGCCCCCCCTGACACGTAGCCTCATCCCAACCCCTGACACGTAGCCTCATCCCGCCCTCTGACACGTAGACTCGTCCCGCCCCCTGACCCGTAGCCTCATCCCACCCCCTGACACGTAGCCTCATCCCGCCCCCTGACACGTAGCCTCATCCCGCCCCCCTGACACGTAGCCTCATCCCGCCCCCCTGACACGTAGCCTCATCCCGCCCCCTGACACGTAGCCTCATCCCGCCCCCCCTGACACGTATCCTCATCCCAACCCCTGACACGTAGCCTCATCCCGCCCCCTGACACGTAGCCTCATCCCGCCCCCTGACACGTAGACTCGTCCCACCCCCCCTGACACGTAGCCTTATCCCGCCCCCCTGACATGTAGCCTCATCCCGCCCCCCTGACACGTAGCCTCATCCCGCCCCCTGACACGTAGCCTCATCCCGCCCCCCTGACACGTAGCCTCGTCCCGCCCCTCTTTCACTCCTCTCCAGGCTTCTCCCGAAGAGGAGTGAAAAAAGTAGGCAGGTATGTGTTGACCTAGCCCCGTCGACCATCAGTGATTGACCCAATGCATGTCGAGCTAAATAGGGTCGCCCTAGTGACTGTATCCCTGTGAACTTAATACACTCGGCCCACATAAAATGTTTGTTTTAAAACTTTTTTTTTTAATTGAAGTAAAGCAGTGAATATTTAAATATAGAATGTACACAGTCATAAAGCATAAAAGTGAATATGTGCCTCGTCCTGCCCCCTGACATGTAGCCTTGTCCCACCCCATGACACGTAGCTCATCCCGCCCCCTGACACGTAGCCTTGTCCCACCCCCTGACACGTAGCTCATCCCGCCCCCTGACACGTAGCCTCACCCTGCCCCCCTGACACGTAGCCTCATCCCAACCCCTGATACGTAGCCTCATCCCGCCCCCTGACACGTAGCCTCATCCCGCCCCCCTGACACGTAGCCTCATCCCGCCCCCCTGACACGTAGCCTCGTCCCGCCCCTCTTTCACTCCTCTCCAGGCTTCTCCCGAAGAGGAGTGAAAAAAGTAGGCAGGTATGTGTTGACCTAGCCCCGTCGACCATCAGTGATCAACCCAATGCATGTCGAGCTAAATAGGGTTGCCCTAGTGACTATATCCCTGTGAAATGAATACACTTGGCCCACATAAAATGTTTTTTTAAAACTTTTTTTAAAGTAAAGCAGTGAATATTTAAATATAGAATGTACACAGTCATAAAGCATAAAAGTGAATATGTGCCTCGTCCTGCCCCCTGACATGTAGCCTTGTCCCACCCCATGACACGTAGCTCATCCTGCCCCCTGACATGTAGCCTCATCCCGCACCCCTGACACGTAGCCTCGTCCCACCCCCTAACACATAGCCTCGTCCCACCCCCTGACCCATAGCCTCGCCCCGCCCCCTGACACGTAGCCTTGTCCCACCCCCCTGACACATAGCTCATCCTGCCCCCTGAAACATAGCCTCATCCCAACCCCTGACACATAGCCTCATCCGATTCCCAACCCCTGACACATAACCTCATCCCGTCCCCGTGACATGTAGCCTCATCCCACCCCCCTGATACTTAGTCTCATCCCAACCCCTGACACGTAGCCTCATCCCACCCCCCTAACACATAGCCTCATCTAGCCCCCTGACATGTGGCCTCATCCCACCCCCCTGTCAGGTAGCCTCATCCCGCCCCCTGACACGTAGCCTCATCCCACCCCCTGACACGTAGCCTCATCTAGCCCCCTGACATGTGGCCTCATCCCACCCCCCTAACACATAGCCTCATCTAGCCCCCTGACATGTGGCCTCATCCCACCCCCGACAGGCAGCCTCATCCCGCCCCCTGACACGTAGCCTCATCCCAACCCCTGACACGTAGCCTCATCCCGCCCCCCTGACACGTAGCCTCATCCCAACCCCTGACACGTAGCCTCATCCTGCCCCCCTGACACGTAGCCTCATCCAATTCCCAACCCCTGACACATAACCTCATCCCGCCCCCCTGACACGCAGCCTCATCCCAACCCCTGACACGTAGCCTCATCCCGCCCCCCCTGACAGGTAGCCTCATCCCGCCCCGCTGACACGTAGCCTCATCCCGCCCCGCTGACACGTAGCCTCATCCCGCCCCCTGACACGTAGCCTCATCCCGCCCCCCTGACACGTAGCCTCATCCCGCCCCCTGACACGTAGCCTCATCCCGCCCCCTGACACGTAGCCTCATCCCGCCCCCTGACACGTAGCCTCATCCCGCTCCCTGACACGTAGCCTCATCCTGCCCCCTGACACGTAGCCTCATCCCACCCCCCTGACAGGTAGCCTCATCCCGCCCCCCTGACCCGTAGCCTCATCCCGCCCCCCTGACCCGTAGCCTCATCCCGCCCCCCTGACACGTAGCCTCATCCCGCCCCCCTGACACGTAGCCTCATCCCGCCCCCCTGACACGTAGCCTCATCCCGCCCCCCTGACACGTAGCCTCATCCCGCCCCCCTGACACGTAGCCTCGTCCCGCCCCTCTTTCACTCCTCTCCAGGCTTCTCCCGAAGAGGAGTGAAAAAAGTAGGCAGGTATGTGTTGACCTAGCCCCGTCGACCATCAGTGATTAACCCAATGCATGTCGAGCTAAATAGGGTCGCCCTAGTGACTGTATCCCTGTGAAATGAATACACTTGGCCCACATAAAATGTTTGTTTTAAAACTTAAAACTTTTAAATTGAAGTAAAGCAGTGAATATTTAAATATAGAATGTACACAGTCATAAAGCATAAAAGTGAATATGTGCCTCGTCCTGCCCCCTGCACGTAGCCTTGTCCCACCCCATGACACGTAGCTCATCCTGCCCCCTGACATGTAGCCTCATCCCGCACCCCTGACACGTAGCCTCGTCCCACCCCCTAACACATAGCCTTGCCCCGCCCCCCTGAAACGTAGCCTTGTCCCACCCCCCTGACACATAGCTCATCTTGCCCCCTGAAACATAGCCTCATCCCAACCCCTGACACATAGCCTCATCCGAATCCCAACCCCTGACACGTAGCCTCATCCCGCCCCCCTGACACGTAGCCTCATCCGAATCCCAACCCCTGACACGTAGCCTCATCCCGCCCCGCTGACACGTAGCCTCATCCCGCCCCCTGACACGTAGCCTCATCCCGCCCCCCTGACACGTAGCCTCATCCTGCCCCCTGACACGTAGCCTCATCCTGCCCCCTGACACGTAGCCTCATCCCGCCCCCTGACACGTAGCCTCATCCCGCCCCCTGACACGTAGCCTCATCCCACCCCCCTGACAGGTAGCCTCATCCCGCCCCCTGACCCGTAGCCTCATCCCTCCCCCCTGACCCGTAGCCTCATCCCGCCCCCCCTGACCCGTAGCCTCATCCCGCCCCCCTGACACGTAGCCTCATCCCGCCCCCTGACACGTAGCCTTGCCCCGCCCCCCTGAAACGTAGCCTTGTCCCACCCCCCTGACACATAGCTCATCCTGCCCCCTGAAACATAGCCTCATCCCAACCCCTGACACATAGCCTCATCCGAATCCCAACCCCTGACACGTAGCCTCATCCCGCCCCCTGACACGTAGCCTCATCCCGCCCCCCTGACACGTAGCCTCATCCCGCCCCCCCTGACACGTAGCCTCATCCCGCCCCCCTGACACGTAGCCTCATCCCGCCCCCTGACACGTAGCCTCATCCCACCCCCCTGACAGGTAGCCTCATCCCGCCCCCCTGACCCGTAGCCTCATCCCTCCCCCCTGACCCGTAGGATCATCCCGCCCCCACTGACCCGTAGCCTCATCCCGCCCCCCTGACACGTAGCCTCATCCCGCCCCCCTGACACGTAGCCTCGTCCCGCCCCTCTTTCACTCCTCTCCAGGCTTCTCCCGAAGAGGAGTGAAAAAAGTAGGCAGGTATGTGTTGACCTAGCCCCGTCGACCATCAGTGATAGACCCAATGCATGTCGAGCTAAATAGGGTCGCCCTAGTGACTGTATCCCTGTGAAATGAATACACTCGGCCCACATAAAATGTTTGTTTTAAAACTTTTTTTTTAAAATTGAAGTAAAGCAGTGAATATTTAAATATAGAATGTACACAGTCATAAAGCATAAAAGTGAATATGTGCACCAGATGCATGATCATGAGAATGTTGACAATGTAAATGCAAACACAAGATAACGAGGGATACAGCTGGTAACCAACCAATCAGTGTAGCTCTAGGATCTTGCACTATACATATACATATGGAAAGTAAAAAAAACCTGTTTATTCCAATTCAGTTCTTATTTTAAGGGTGATAATCCGCATACTGTAGGTGTCGGGTAGGCTGCACAGAAGTATGGCACTTGTAGTTCTCACTCATTAAACAGAGTGTTGCGCTACTTATAGTATTCCATTTATATGCTCCTGCATGCCATTTCCTGTGCTAAGTGGATATGGTGTATTAGATCTACAGTGTCTGGGTCTGCAGTCAAAAGGTCGACAAGAAAAAGGTCACAAGTTTTTCATGTTTTTTGGGTTTCTATGTTGACAACATGGATACAGTATAATTGTACCACACCCCCAAGCATGGCTCCCTGCGCTCTTCATGCTTCAGGCACTGCGCTGAGTGCAGCGCTTGGCACACTATTATAACCTGCCCACGCGGATGGGAAATTCTAAACGTCATTTGTTACAAAAAACACGTCGACCTTTGCTGACCTTTTATCATGTCGACCTTTTGACTGTCGACCAATTGTTGTCAACCTTTTGACTCGGCCTAGACATTGTGGGGGAAATGTAATAGGATGAGAGATTCAGAAAGTGAGAGATTTGGTAAGAAATCTCCAGATTCTTTAAGGCGGCAATCATTTACACTACAAAACCAGTTGGATTTTGCTGTGTAAATGATTATTGCTTTAAAGAATCTGGAGATTTCTCACCAAATCTCTCACTTTCTGAATCTCTCATTCTATTACATTTCACCCTGTAGATCTAAAGACTGGATTCCAGTCTCATTTGGTATAGCAGTGGTGTAAGTTTGTCCCTGTTGCCCGGAGGCAAGATCAATATTGGTGTCCCCCCCACAACCTTAAATTTTATATTTTATACAGTATATATATATATATATATATATATATATATATATATATATATATATATATATATATATATATATCTTTTGAAATGTATGTGTTCTATATATATTTAGAGAGAGGTAGAGAGAGAGAGAGAGAGAGAGAGAGAGAGAACACATTTAAGAACTCCATTACAAAAGAGATATTGATGGTTTTCAGTTAACGGATAGAGGGCGGGATTCTCTAAACTAAAAATGCGGTAAAAACCCTGTTATCTGGGTTTTTACCGCATTTTGGGATGCTGTAAGCATCCCCCGCCGGGTTACCGCGGCGGGGGGCATCGCCAGAAAAATCTGGCGATGCCCCATAGAAGCCAATTGGCTTCTATCGCAACCCTCCGCCGCCCCGCGCCGACCCCCCGCCGACCCGCATCGCCCCCTCACCTGTGTCCGGGCAGCACAGCGCAGTGCTGCCCGGACCTGTGACCTCCTCCCTGCACTGATCCTCTTCCGGGTTCAGGGAGGAGGAGAGCCCGGCGCAGCAGCGCCGGGTGTGGGAGGGAGGGGAGAGCCGCCGGGACCTGCTGGGACCCGGCGACTCTCACCACAAAGGACAGCTCTTAACGCAAGAGCTGTCCTTTGCCTTAATTATCGCATATGTTACAACATATGCGATAATTAAGTATGCGATGGGCGGCGAAGGGGGGCGGAGATTCTTAGAGAATCTCCCCCTTAAACTTGCAGGGGAGGAGAGGTGCCCCCTTGGGAGCAGGAGCACGGCGGAAGATGACTCCATTACCTCCCAGAGTTCTGCCTCTGTGGTATAGCTTAGTAGAAACAGCTTACTGTTTAGTTATTTTTTAAGTTTTAAGTTGTATTTTATACAACTTTGGTAATGCATCAAGCATTCCTTTTGTGGAGTGCATACTTAACGATTTTCGTGGGACAGTCAAAATTTTTTGTGACTGTAACGCTTGTCACCTGCAGCCGGAAGTGTCCCACGGTGGGGGGCAATTGGGAGTCCTTCCCACCCGCAGGGAATAGATGCTGTGTAAATGCGAACAGCGTCTCTAACATGGGAGAGACGGACAGGGCCCTTAATGTGGCAAATAATGGGACTGCACATGCGGATTGAAATCCGGAAATTTTAGGGCCAAATCCCGGGATCCTTTGATCTCGATCCCAGGATTGGCCACTGTAATGTCGACATGCTCAAGGTCAACTTTGATAAAAGGTCAACATATTAATGATGCGCATCGTTAATGATATTGAGCATGCACACTACACTTTTTTAAAAAATATATCTCAGAAGGGCCCTTCTGAGCTATATCTTTTGGGGACAAAAGGAGCCATCAAGATGGTGAAAGGTGGCTGTTAAGGGGGAGGGTGGCAAGGGGGGCCACAAGCCAGTGGCGGGAAGTGATGGGGGTGGGAGGGCAAGAACCATCCCCATTTTGCCACCTCTGGGGGTCTGCTGGCCAGTGCGGCAGCTGGGCCCTATCAGGAGGCGAGGGTTAGGGAAGGGGTAAAAAAGCAGGTGCTGGAGGAGCGACAAGACAGACTCACTGGGAGAATTTCCCATCCACAAATCCCTAGGAGGAAGCGAGCACAGAGGGGCATTTTCAGTGCATAAAATGCAAATGGTTGAAGGGGGATTTCTTCTGGTTTTTGTTGTAGGTAATAGTTTGGTGCTTACATAGCTTTTATGATGTGACGATGTAAAAAAATGAAGAAATAAAACATTTATTAAATGGTCAAACGGATTATCAAAGTTTTGAAGTTACATGGAACAGCATGTGACGAGTCATGTGCAGGTCTTCTCAGGCTGGTAAGCAGTGTGGGTAAAGTGGTGAGCAAGGCATGGTATGCAATGGTACGTAAGTGGATGTCAGTTGGCCAAGCATATTCACCAAGCCACAGGCCTGGCTCCAGGTTGGGCCGCATTGGCTGAGTGCCAAGTTAAGGTGGTATGCACAAGGTGCGCAGTCCCCGGGTAGGACGGGGCAGGGAGCGGGGGGAGGAGGGTGCTGCCTGACACCCATATGGACAAAACCATTTTCAGTGGGAGGGAAGGCAGGATGCCAGGTGACACCTCCACCCATGGGTGTGGAGAAGGGGAGGTGGTACTGTACACTTAAATATTTTAAAAAATAAAATAAAAAAAAACACATACATTTCAGGGACTTAAAGCACTTTTTTTTTTTTTAAATTCTGTATTTTTATTAAGATTTTGAAACATACAAAATAATTCCCACTACAGATATAGGGTATTGTGGGCCCAGACATTGTAAACCACAAATGATAGGATAACGACACAGGATACTAATACAGCAAAGAGCAGCCAGAGTAGCGTTAAAATTAGAGTGGTAATTGTGAGCATCAATGTAGTAGGGGTAGTAAGTGTACATACATTAAGTGCAATCTCTGCATTTCAGGATTATCAAGTCCTATTGCCCAAAGGCGCCATCTGGGTTCTAGGTACTATCAGGAATAGGGCACATATACATACATAGTGACATACCACCCTACAATATGGCAAAAGTATAACAGTACGAATATAGAAATGTGAAAGGAGAATATGTTCCCCAGCTAAGAGAAGTAATGAAAATAAGGAAGATTTTCGTTGCAGTGTCAGTAGTCTGGTCCAAAAGGGAAATGAAAACGATAATTAAGTAACCCACTATCTGTGTAATCTACCTATGCTACCCAAAACAAATCCCCCCCAAAAACCCAAAGTAAACCTCCCCAAAAAGAACCCCCCACCCTGTATGACCTAACCCCAACCTAGGTATACCTGGATCCCGAACAACCTATCCCCCCAACTGTCTATACTACTTCCTCTAAGAGGGGATAAATTAGTGGCCTTTAGCTTATATTAGCTAATCTAGCCTAACATCCTAATTCACCCCCCTCCCCCTCCTCTCCCCCCCCCCCCCCCCCCCCCGAACACATAAAGGATAGACAGAACGGATGCCTAACAGGGGCAGTGTGAGACAGGATTAAATCACTTTAAGACCTAAGGGCAGGTCCCCCAAACCCATCGGACAAAAAGAAAAAAAAACAAAAACAATATGATAAGCAGTACAGAGGATATGAATGTAGATAAAACAAAGTTTAAATACGGGTCGAGATAAGGCGATGTATATAGCGGAATCAATTAGTCCGGCCAGGTGTCAACGTGATTCATATATGCAGGTACAATGATTCTAGAGGCAAGTCTAGGTTCAGGAGGATAGACAGAGGGACCGCCAGGAGGGAAAGAGTGTGGTCTCCACGATCTTACAGATGTATGTAGGAGAGCTGGATAATTTCCAAAGTACACCACAGTGTCCTCCAGCTGCATACACTCAGGGTACCAAGCATTTCCAGAAATAGGCAGGTCTTTCCAAGAGTTTTCAGCCGACAGAAGAACAATCGCAGTTGCTGCAGGAGTAGGAGTCACAGGTGTAGGGCACTGATTCAGAATCTTGTCATCTCTGGTAACAAGCTCCTCGTACGCAGATAATGTGGGAGAAGCATCTCCCTGCAGTGCAGTCAATTTATTAATAAGCCTGTCAGCAGAGGCATAGATGGCCGTCAGGATTTGTTGGACTGATGTGCCCATTGTTAAGGAGATGACTGTCCCCACTAGGTTTCAAATTGAAGAGGAGCAGGTGAGCTGCGCTGAAGGAGTCTAGATAAGGGATAGAGGTGGCTAGCACACCTCTAATCCTACACAGGATGTTAGCAGCAGCGGCACAACCAGTCACAGGGGACACAGGAGATAATCAGGCAGGCTGCAATGGCAGGTATATATTATACAAAGGCAGGTAGACTGCACGTGGCTGGAGTGCAGAGTCAGCCGCCAAGGAGTATCACCAGTCGCCACTGCGGAGCAGGGAGCTCTCAGTTAACAGGAACAGTGTAGTGTCACCTTGCAAGAAGCAGTGTACGCCAGGACAGGCACAGATCTCTCCCTCCACAGCTCCGCAATAATACATCGGCGTCCCCACAATTCTGGATACCAGCCACGTCGCGCAGGATGACCTGTTCACCCCAGAGGGCACACAGCGTGGAAAGCCACTGCGTGGTCGGCCGCGGACACCGCCGGCAATCAGGGAGTCATCACACGGGGAGAAGTCAAAATGGCGCCCGGCTGCACGCTGATGAGAGGCCCAGACTGCTGCAGGAGGTCTTACAGGACGCGCAGGAGAGCCGCGGAGGTCACAGGAGAGGCACCGCAGGCTCCTAAGGTGAGTGGAAGGAAGTGGGGAACCCACCACCCCTAATAGAGGATTTCTAGCAGGATAAAGACGGAGCCCACGCCAGACACGTCTGTCCCTGCACTCAGTCAAGCCACGCCCCCGACTTAAAGCACTTTACTTCTGTTTTGTGCCTCCACAATGCTGCCTTGCATGTGCAGTCTGCAGACCACACTTGTGGCTGCCATTCTACGGTAGCTTGCTGGGGTCCTGTAACAATTTTTATTGTCTGATGGGGTTCCAGAGCAAAATAGTTTAGGAACCTCTGGTTTATCTGATCTACAGAGTGCTTGTAGAATACACTTCTGTTCAGGCATCATCAAATGGGATCTGTAGGATAAACTTTTCATTACCTAACAAAGCACAAAGTAATGGCAGACAAGATGACAGAACTTCAAGACAGAACTCATAAAATATGAAACAGCGCCACCTACTGTTTATACAAAATATACTTTCTGAGTAATTCTCAGCCTGTAGCTGTTGTGAAATTCCAACATAACTAGAAACAACTTGAGTGAAATTTAATAGGATGAGTGATTCAGAAAGTGAGAGATTTGGTAAGAAGTCTCCAGGTTTTTTAAAGCTGCAATCATTTATACTGCAAACCAAACTGGTTTTGCAGTGTGAATGATTGCTGCTTTAAAAAAACCTGGAGATTTCTGACCAAATCTCTCACTTTCTGAATCACTCATCCTATTAAATTTCACCCCCTGTGTCTTGCAAGGCCCTCTAAAGATGCCCATACACGGTACAATTATTGTATACAATTTGGACTAGGTTGCATTGCATTGCATAGATTTTGCAATGCAATGAGATGAGATCTAGTACAAAAAGTATGTGCAGCACATACTTTTTGAGCTGTGCGACGAGATGTTGGACAGGAGCGTGCATCTCATCGCACCCAGCAATTGTACTGTGTATGGGCACCTTAATGATGCAGCAACACGACCCCCCCCCCCCCTCCCCACATGTAAATCCTGGTTTGTCAAAATTAACCATGACATGTCCATGGAAGATTTTTTACTATCATCAGTCGACAATTGCAGCAATATGGTTTCCTTGACTGGAGTATAAATCCTCTCAGGACTACAAAGATTCTATTTTGTAGGTAAACCAGCTGAATACGGATCCAGATTATTTTAGCTTTAAATCGCCTTCATCACCCTAACCTCGGGAAAGGTCAGCCCCCCTCTCTCTCTTCTTCTTTTCTTCCCCTTTTTCTTATTTGGCACTCCCATCTTTACCTTATACACCCCAGTATGATTGCACTATTGCGAATACCCACATCGCACCTTTCTCTTCTTTCCTCATCTCATGATATTCAAACGGACTCATGAGGAACCTATTAACAGCGATTATATTGCTACCTACTGTTGATAACTATTCATCTCGCTGCGTCGAGATAAGTTGGCTATTCGTATATTTCACTGTGTGATGCTCCTGTTACTTCTTTTAATATTCAATAAAAACTGATTATACAAAAAAAAAAATATGGTCAGTCTCAGACAAACTCCCGCAACTCCGGTTTCTCGTGCCCTATTACATTTGCCCCTTTGTGTGTGTCACCTAAGCAAATACTTCTAATGAGTGTGGTAGAGGATGACCTCATTTGTGTATGTGCGCACTATTATACCTCATTTAAAAAAAAAATGTATATACAGTACTGAGCAAAATGTGTTCAAATAGATATTAACAGACAGATCAGATAATCTCCACCATCACCTTAAAGTACACTTAGGGCCTTCATCATCTTGTGTCTTGCCTTTATTAGCCACACCTCCATAGGCTGTGACACACTGCAATGATGACCTCCTGGCTAATAGAATTTAACTATATTAAATCTTGTGTGTACTTTTGTGTGCAGAGTCTAAAGGCTTACCGTGGGATCAGTAGGTGAAGCAGGTGCTCTGGGCTCTGATGGAGAGGGCTGACAGCAGTGTATTATCCACATACATTATATGGCTCTATGTCACCTATTCCAACATAGGGGCATGATGCTACCACTCAGTGGTGTAACTATGGAGGTTGCAGGGGATGAAACTGCTATGGGGGCTTGGGGGGCTCCAAGGCACAGCAGGCAATCCCCTGCACCCTTTAGAATTTGATTACATTTTTTTGTACAGTAGTGGTACGCTGCTGTCCCGCCTCGCGTTCCTGCCCTCCAGTCCCGTCAGTGCCAGTGGTTTGCACACTGAAGGGAGAGGATGACCAGCTGGTCCGGCCTCTGTCCTTCCCTTTCTTACCATGCTCTGAAGCTGCTGGGGATCCACTGCACAAGCACGGTCTGGTGCGAAAAGCAAAAGAGCTGGCCTGTTGCTGACCAGAAGACTCACTGCCCCTGCTGCAGATACAAAGTGCTGTTTAAACTGAAGGTCAACCTTGAGGGGTACACAGTGCAAAATTGGGGAGGGGGGTGAGGGGGATTAGAAGTTATGATGTGATGCCTCCCCTCACTCTCTCTCCTTTATTTTTTGTATGTCCACTATTTTTCTCTCTCTCCTTCCCTGTCTCCACCTCCGCTCTCCCCTCAGTCCCCTCTCACTCTTCTCTTTTCTCTCACCCCTTTTGCCACCCTCTCTCTTACCTCTAACTCCTATCTTTTCTCTCCTGCCGCCCCCCCCCCTCCCCGCTTTCTCTCTTCTTCGCTCTGTCTCACTTTCTGGAACTGTCTCTCGCTCACTCTTAAGGTGCATCGCACGGTGCGATGCGATGCGCGCTCCCATGGGCATCTCATCGCACAGTACAAAAAGTATGTGCTGCACATACTTTTTGTACTACCCTTGGTTCGCATCAAATGCAAATCGCATGCGTTACGATATGATCCAGCCCATAATGGGTGTGATCATCATACCGTGTATGGGCACCTTTACACCCTGACGCCCTCTCTCTTTTTCTCTCTCCCTCTCTTCCTCACCTCTCTCTAATTTCCCTACCGCTCTCTCTCCCACTGCCACAAACTCTCTACTCTCTCTCTTGCTTTCTCGTCCCCCCTTTTATTTCTCTAAGCTCTTTCTCTCACTACCCCTCCTTCTCTCTGCCCCTAGTGTCTCTCTTTCTCTTCCCCACCTCTTTTCCCACACTTCCCCATCTCTTTCCTTTCTTTCCCACTCTTTCTCCCTGACACCCTCTCTAACTCCATCTCACTACCTTTCTCTCCCTGACACACTCACTCATTTTATCTCTCTCCTCTTTACACCTCCTCTCCACCTTTTCTCCCTGGCTCTCTCTCTCCCTGTCTCTCCATGACCCCTCTCTCTCTTGCTGATACCCTCTCTACTTGTCTCTCTCTGACACTTTCTCTCTCCATTGGTCCCTGACACCTCTCTATACCTGTCCCTCCCTGACTCTCCCTTTATCTCTGGCTCTCCCTGATACCGTCTCTCACTGTCTTGTCTCTTCTCTTCTCTCTCTGACACCCTCTCTCTCTTCTTCTCAATCCATCATCATTGATATTGTCTCTCACTCCTGCTCACAGCTTTCTCTCCCTTTTTCTCTCTCTCTCTCCCTTCTGACACTCCTCCCCTCACTCTTTCTTTTGCTTCCCATAGGGGTGTTGTAGTGACACTGGTGGTACTGGGACCTTGTCAAGATTTTGGGGCTGACAAAGGTCTAATTATGCCCCATTCTATTTACATTAGTGTGCAGCTTGTTAATATGACTTTTTCAAAAGTCTGATTCAGACCGGTTCACTAGGCTGTGGCCTAGCGAACATGTAAGCACCACCTGACATCCAGGTGGTTTATCACTTTCCATTTTATCACTTTTCAAGTCTTAAGGTGCATACACACGGGGGCTATTTTGTCCAAAATCGCGGGAAATATGGTCGCTGAGCGACCATATTGCCCGCAATGGGAGTATGCACCGGCGATATATCGCCGGGTGCGCGCTCCCGTTTTTGCCCCTGTGGTGATCGCTGGTCGCAGGAACATGCTCCTGCGACCAGCTGATTTCCACTGCCGGGCTCCCCCAGGCAGTTTCTTTTTCATCAGCGACCATCTCTGGTCGCTGATGAACAGGAGAAACTGAGCAATATATTGCTCAGCCATATATTACTCAGCAATATATGGCTGAGCAATATATCTCCCCCGTGTGTACACAGCATTAGTACATCTCAGCCCTAGTCTGATTGCTTAGGAAAGGGTCTGAAATCTCCCTATGTGCCCCTTGAGTATATTCTGGTGAGTGTTGATCCTTCTGTTTCTTTATTTATTGAGCATGTGGTCACAGGCCACTGCACCCCAACCTGGGAATGGAGGGTATAGTATGCACCTAATTCCTAGAAATGCTAAGTGTGGTTGTTATCTTGTATGTGTATATTTAGGTACATTTATAAATAATCCTTCTGTGATCATAGCTTTCTCATACACCTCAGATAATCTCATTTATCTTAAACCTGTGACAGCTGCTTCCTCTGTGATAATTGAGGAGTTGTGCAGGTGAGTGTCTCACCTTTAAAAGCCATGAGTTACACTGGGTGCAAAGAATTATCTGTCTGGTGGGAACAATAATCTGGTAATGTATTGGGGAAAATGGCAATCATTTGCACCCAAACACTGGACAACAGACAAATTGGTTAAATTTATTGTGATCTAACAGATTTGTCCAAATAATAGTTTTTGACCATTTTGCAGCAATTGGGAGCAAATGATTGGTTTTCATATGCTTTCATACATTACCAGATTTTTGTTCATACCAGACAGATTGGACAGATAAAGCTATAGGTGTGTTTCTAGCTTTCATTAGGAAACAAGCATATATTCAGTTTAGCTATAATGTGACAGCAGTTGCCAGATACTTAATAGACTGATTGTTAGTATAGGACAGGGGTGGCCAACCGGTCAGAGGTAAAGAGCCGAAAATACCGGCAGTCAAGCCAAAGAGCCGTCATTATGGGCGTGGTCATACGACACAAGGGGGAGTGGCTACATGACAAAACTTTATGCCCCCCACAGTGCTAGTTATGCCCCCAGTGCCAGATATCATATGCCCCACAGTACAACACATATGCCCCCTGTGCCAGATATGCCCCCACAGTGCCACACATATGCCCCCAGATCCTGACCTAAAGCAACCCCCCCCCCCCCCCTACACACATACACACACTTCAGGCTTCAATAAATATATTTCTGTGCATGATAACATACACTTTACTAGGATGGCAGGCGGCTGGGGCGGTGAATGAAGAAGCCAGTCACTGTCAGAGCACTGAGAGATGGGTGGATCAAAGTGATGCCGACTGCGCGGTCAGTGGGACGAACATGGCGCCGGGGACACTGCTCCAATGTGACTGCGCATGCGCTGGCTCACGGCGGCCGCGGCTCGTCACACATGAAAGGTAGTGTCTGAGCCGGCGCCGCAGAGCCGCGCATCGCATCAAAGGGGGGTAGCTGCCGGGCATCATTAGTAGGGAAGTTAGACAGCGAGCCGCAGATGAGGCAGAGAAGAGCCTCATGCGGCTCTGGAGCCGCGGGTTGGCCACCGCTGGTATAGGACTTGCAGTGAAATGGAGTCCCTTGGTGATGGGCTGCAATCTTAATTGCACTGATCAATCCATAAACTAAAACACTATTATTTGTGTATTAAGGTGAGTGAGTTTTTTATGATGAGTGTGGAGCCCTGTGTTTCTTAATATATCTATATAAAATCTACATGGATACCTACATGTGGTGCAATTTAAATTGCACCACATGTAGGTATCTCATTGCAGGCAATAATTTCCTTCATTACTTTGTGCACAGGTTCTCAAACTCGGTCCTTGGGCCTCCACACATTGCATGTTTTGCAGGTTTCCTCACAGAATCCAGTGAAATAATTAGCTTCACCTGTAGATCTTTGAAAATGTGTCAGTCAGAAATTAATGCACCTGTGGGGTGACCTGCAATGTATGCACTGTATGGGGTCCTGAGGACCAAGTTTGAGAACCTGTGTAGTGGCTTGACGTGTGCCATTTAAACATTATGTCAAACGTGCAACAAAGTACTTTATATATTTCATTACATGTCCTTGTGGACTTAGGTTGTGGTCGGTCTTGCTGACAAAGCTAAGAAAATGTGTGACTCTTCATCAGTCTTCCATCATTGCAACCAGCCACCGTGATCAGCCTGTGGCACGACACTTCTCAGAAGAGGGTCATAGTTTAGCCTCATTAAACACATTATCGATCACATTCCAGCAAACATCAGAGGCGATGTTTCTTCAAAATGATTATTGAAAGTGTGAGGCTAAATGGATATATCAATATGGAACATCGGCCCCAAACGGTCTTAACAAAATATTAGGATTTACACTGCTTTATATGATTGAGGATTATTGCAAGCTAATGGTTTTTATTAATACAAGCTTGGATTGCTTACATTTTGTTGATGCATTTCCGGATTCAAGTCTAGTATACTTCTGGTAGAATTGATCAAATACAATTATTTAGGATTTGTAAATAATTCTGGCATTTGGTGAACAGTTTATATTTATCTTCAATATATGGATTTTTCCTTGATCTATGTACCACTTGAAATCTGCTGTGACAAGGAATCGCATACACTGGATAAGATGAAGTCTTTGGGCGGGATTCTCTAAACTAAAAATGCGGTAAAAACCCCGTTATCGGGGTTTTTACCGCATTTTGGGATGCTGTAAGCATCCCCCGCCGGGTTACCGCGGCGGGGGGCATCGCCAGAAAAATCTGGCGATGCCCCATAGAAGCCAATGGGCTTCTATCGCAATCCTCCGCCGCCCCGCATCGCCCCATCCCCCCTCACCTGTGTCCAGGCAGCACAGCGCAGTGCTGCCCGGACCTGTGACCTCCTCCCTGCACTGATCCTCTTCCGGGTGCAGGGAGGAGGAGAGCTGTCCTTTGCCTTAATTATCGCATATGTTACAGCATATGCGATAATTAAGTATGCGATGGGCGGTGAAGGGGGGCGGAGATTCTTAGAGAATCTCCCCCTTTGTCTTTATTTTGTAGCAGGTACACAGCATACCAGGTGAACAGCATAGGCAAATACATTATTGCAGCATACAGATGTCACAGCAGAGTACAAACTCCTTAATATGTTTCACCATCAAGAACAATGACCTGGAAACACTTCAGAAAGCCACAGGTGCTGCTAATCAGCCCGACCCTGATCGCATCAGTTAGGAAACCTGAACTGGATCTAATTTTCCTACATTTTTGTCAATTTTTTTTTTTTTCTTAGTCAAGTTTTAGTCACTGGATCTTGATGAACATTTTCATCTAATTTTAGTCACTGATTTAGTCATATCTTTGCAGCTTATTGGTCAGGGTTGCCTACCTGACCCTCTCCTTCAGGGAGAAAATGCTCTGTTCCTGGACTTCCCCGATAATGTATGATTGCCATTACTTGTGGTCAGGTAGTTAATTGAGAAGAAAGGTGTTTCTCCACAGGTGCTGGCAATCATACATTACCTGGGAAGTCCAGGAACAGAGCATTTTCTCCCTCATGGAGAGGGTCAGGTAGGTAACCCTGTAATTGATACTGTAATGGATTTTGCTGAAGATCATTTCTCTATTATTCCCTTGTATAGTTTGTATACTTTTCACGATGTGTTTAGTTTTGTAGTCTAGGTATCAAACAAGTGCAACAAAATTGCTATTTCCTTCACAACAGGTCATGTATTTTCTGCAAATATCAATTCAAGAATCATTTTTTTTACTAAAATTTTTAATTAAAATAATAAAAAGAAAAAAAGAAAAAGGGTACTTGTGAGTTATCCGGGCTGCCGATTTTTTGATTGTATGCCTTAAGTTAAGGCATACAATCAGATGCGATGCGATGCGATATCGCATCGCATCGCATCGCATGCGACCATCGGATGCGATGACCCGATTTTTCCATAGGAATCAATGTTAAAATTGACTGAGTCCATTTTAACATGGAATTCAATGGGAAAAAGGGGTCCTTTTTCATACCCCTACTATCCAAGTGGGCATGGAGTTGGATATAAACCTGTGGCGAGCGTAGCGAGCCACCGAGCCCGAAGCGTGGCGAGCGAAGCGAGCCCCGCGAGGGGACGGTATTCTGTGTCCCCTCGCGGGGCTCGCTACGCTCGCCACGCTTCGGGCTCGGTGGCTCGCTACGCTCGCCACAGGTTTATATCCAACTCCATGCCCACTTGGATAGTAGGGGTATGAAAAGGACCCCTTTTTCCCATTGAATTCCATGTTAAAATGGACTCAGTCCATTTTAACATTGATTCCTATGGAAAAATCGGGTCATCGCATCGCATCGCATCGCATCCGATGGTCGCATGCGATGCGATGCGATGTGCCCGATCCGACCCGATTTAGAAATCGGCAGCCCGGATAACTCACAAGTACCAGAAAAAGAAAAAATACAACCTGCCAGATACAAAATAAGTAGTGCAGTACTAGTCTACTGCTAAATAAAATGAAGCTGTAAGGATGCATATTATAATCTATATCTATTTAGCTAAAGGTAACTAATTAGCTAGCTACTGTACATAAAATGAGTGATTCTCATGACAGAGTTGTTGCTAAGCCGCAAATCAAGTAAGTAAACCTAGGGCCAGAGAGGATGGATAAAACTGTATAAAATACCGTATTGTTAATGAAAGAATCCCAAAAAAACAATAATTTGAAAAATGTGGTGTCCTGATGAAAATGATACAGCATCTTCGTCTAGTTAATTTTAGTCATACATTTGGTCAACATTTTAATTATTAAAAAATTCCTATTTTTTTATCGTCACATTTTAGTCACAGAATTTTTTTTTGCCAATGAATAGTTTTAGTCTAAATTTTCATTGACAAAATTAACACTGATGCCAGGGGGAAAGGGAGCAATGACGGGGAGCGATGTCCTTTCTGAGCGCTATGGTTCACAATATGGCCTAGTGTGTATGGGGCTTTATACGCGTGTATATTGCAAAGTGTAACCTGCTGCCATAATTTTTTTTACATTTAGTCCGGTTGTCAAGGGGATGGACGGAGGATGATGACATCACAGTTTGGCGCTGAATTCCTGAGACACTGGCTCATGTGGTGGATTTTCAGGGATATACGGTGAGTCTGTTATATCTGTTATATTATCCAGATGACTATAGAAATGTTGATTTACCTGCTGGTGTAATGTGCGTTCTATGACCACCAACATGTATGTTTAATAAATGCATCAGAAAACAGCTTGAACACACAGTGCTTGATTAAAGGTTCCAGGTGCCCTAGGCTAATACACATGTAGTCCCACTTCTGCTAAACACCAGTCATACTGCCCAGGTTGATGTAATGAAGGTTATACAACTGTAACAGCCTATTGGTTAATCAGGCACTGTGAACGCACCTATTTTTCATTATGCACATCCTTACAGCTCCTTTCCTCTCCAGCATCTCACACGGACGCAGCACTTGGGAGGGAAGGAGTCTCTACTGCTTAAGCCGATAACAGCTCCCAAGCCTGCATGCCTGTCTGCGCAGCAGCATCCCAGACCCGTTGTTATGCCACTGCTTATGCTGAGGCAATGGAGTACTGCCAGCTACCAATCAGATGCGATGTGAATGAAATTGGAATGGCAGTTAGGCACTAAATACAATAATAACCCTGCTACCTTATCTGTGTGCACAGGTAGGGAAACAGATTGCAATCTCCGTTGGCACAGGGACTGATGTGAATGAATGAGAGAAGCTACAGTATGTATGTAAACTGCTGCATAACATGTGGGCAATATAAAGAACTGTTAGAAAAGTATTGGTAACTTGTTTCCTAGCACGGCCACACCGATTTCCATTGGGGTGGTCGTGTCGGAAAAATTGCGTCGGTCGCATCGCGATTTTTTAATTGAATCAAATGTGAATAGGGTCCCTGGGACCCGATTTTACATTTGATTCAATGTAAAATATTCCCTACACCCCCAATTTGACACCCTCAACGCCACCCCACGATTGACGCGAACCCAAAGCGTGGCGAGCGGCGGCGGTGTGCGTCCTCCGACCTTTTCATTCCCCTACTATCCACGTCGGCGTGGAGTTGAGAATATAAAGTGTGGCGAGCGCACGTGTATTACTTCACAGGTATACGCGTGCGCTCGCCACGCTTCGGGCTCGCTGCGCTTGCCACACTTTATATTCTAAACTCCACACCGACGTGGATAGTAGGGGGATGAAATGGTCGGAGGACGCGCACCGCCGCCACTCGCGGGCTCGCCACGCTTCGGGTTCGCGTCACTCGTGGGGTGACGACGGGGCCATATACAATGTGAAATGGGTCATATTGGCCCATTTCACATTGTTTCCTATGTGAGATGGACTTAATCAAGTCCATCTCATCTTGTGCCATTATAATGGCACAAGACCGACGCGATGCTCCCGATTTTAATGTTAAAAAATATTTTAACATTGAAGCCTATGGCAAAATCGCGGGCATCGCGTCGGTCGCGTCGGGGGCCATGTTAATGGCCGCGACCGACGCGATGCCCGCGATTTTGCCTTTGCCGGCAAAATGGACCTGATTTCAAAGGAAATCGGGTCCATCGCGGGCATCGTGTACCTTAACTTTAAGGTACACGATGCCCGCGATTGTGGCCGTACTAAGAAACAAGTACCAAATTATTATAGTATTTATAACTCTTCTTTTAACAGATAATTAAAATAATAAAACAATTATGCTTTATTCTTTTATAAATCTATGCTTTTTATAAAGGTTTTTAAATCTTCAACTTCATTTGAATCATTTATAGTAAAAGGCCAGTAAGAAACCGTAAAAAGTATCAGCAAACTAGTATTTGTCCATCTCTTTACATACAAACTGTGATACAAAAACAGTTGCACTCAAAGCTGGAGTAAGGCTTCTCGGCACCCTAGGCAACACTTCAACCTACCCACCCCCCACTGCCACCAATACCCACTTTCCAGCCCCTCAAGTAAAAGAGGTGGTGTCAGAAGTTCCACAGCCACTACCTGCATTAGGTACAACACAGATGTCTTCCTCATAGGAAGTTGAACACTTCATTTTGTGATAGGCAGACTTGGTGGCGTCCCACCTAGATCCTGGTGTGCCCTAGACTGCTTCCTAAACCTTGGGCAGCAGGAATAGCGTTTACTCAGGGGGACAGGGGGGGCTTCCAACTTCCTCCAACACCCCCCCCCCCCTCCTGCACCGTGCGACACTGCTGACCGCAGGAGGGACGCAGGAACGTCCCAGAAAACCGGAAAAGTGGGACAGTTGGAAGGTATGCTGAAAAGGGGGCGAACACTGGCGTCATATGACATCAGCCGCCCGCCCCAAGCAAGCATTGCCATAACTGCGTGTGCAAGGGAACACCCAGCATTTTTATGAAGATGCCCATAAAAAACTCAATCAAAGCCGTTTACTCCCAGGGTTTACGCATGCACAGACCCCGAACATCGAGGAAGGGGACAAATTCGGACCCAAACTAGCGGATCTTAATCGGCCACTTAATGTCTAACATGCAAGTGATCAATTGAAGCCACCTGATTTGGCCTTACTGCACATTTAAAATTGTTGATAAATAACCAATACCATGGCTTATTCACCAACAGTGTTACAGACCAAGGGCCAGATGCACTAAGCTTCACAAGTGATAATGTGGAGAGTGATAAACAGCCATCCAATCAGCTCCTGCCTGACATTTTTCAAACCCAGCCTGTGACATGACAGGTAGGAGCTGATTGGTTGGCTGTTTATCACTCTCCATTTTATCATTTTTTGAAGCTTAGTGCATCTGGCCCCAACAGTGTTACAGTGTGGATGACCCATAACTGTGGTTATAGTCGGTAAAACTACAATTTTTCTTCTTAGTTTTGGTTTATTAAAATTCAATAAAACCCATTCTGTAACTCTCAAGGCCCATACACACTTGACGATTTTCACCTAAAAATCGGTCAAAACGCAATCGACTGCGACCCCCGACTAGCGATGATGCGCGCTCCCGCATCACCGCTAGGAAGGTCTTTCATCTGCTGGTTTTACCAGCAGATCCAGCGATGATGGATGGTTTTCCATCCATCATCGCTGTGTGTGTACGCTGCAGGGCTGAAAGTGATTAACCACTTTCAGCCCGGCGGTACGCCCCGCCGCCCTCCCCCCGCCCCCTCATCTGTCATACTCACCCTCCTGGACTTGTCCTCGCTGCCCCGCTCACTCGTCCGGCTGGCTGCTGCTGCTGGCTGGTGAAGAGCCCTGCTACCCCGCCTGTCTCACCCTGCCTGCTGCCTGTTGGTCCGGCCCGCCCCACTCCACTGGTGTTCACCCGTGCTATGTCCACACGGGTCTGTCTATGATCTGACGCCCGGGCCCGGCCACAGGTGCATGCAGCTGATGCACCCCCCACCTCCCTGCATCCTACTCCACACAGAGCAGCACTGGCCACCAATGTTTTCTCTTTTAAGCCAATAATATATACATTGCTGGCATGTGCCAGCAATGTATATGTTAGGCACCACTGGGCACCAATGACATTTATAAGCCAGTAATATATAGATTGCTGGCACATGCCAGCAATCTATATATTACTGGCACCACTGGGCATCAATGACAATCGTAAGCCAGTAATATATAGATTGCTGGCACATGCCAGCAATCTATATATTACTGGCACCACTGGGCACCAATGACAATCGTAAGCCAGTAATATATAGATTGCTGGCACATGCCAGCAATCTATATATTACTGGCATTACTGCCCACTATGAGTTAAATTGAGCTGGAACAGGGCAGAACTGCGTTCCGTCAGTTCATTTTGGAGGCGGAACGTCCGCTCACATTGCCCTGTGTCTGTCCCTGCCTGCATCATTACAGGAGTCAGCTGGCAGAGCGGTGGTAAACCTGGCTGTCTCAGAGCAGGTCCAACCAACCGCTGTGCGGCTATTTCGAATGACACACCTGCTTGCAACTCGCGATCCACTGTCGCCTGATTCGCTGCGAGTCGCGGACAGATGGACCTGTTCTTAGACAGTCGGATTTCCCCACCGCTCTGCCCGGCGGTCTCCTTTACTGATGCAGGCAGGGACAGACAGCTGGGCAAGGTGAGCGTAAGGATGCAGTGCACATAGCATGTTACCCCTGGCACCGTGCATGTTACCCCTGGTACTGTGCATGAAAACCCTAGCAACGAGCATGTAGGTAAGCGACACTTATGTGGCATTATATGTAATGGGCATTATGGTGTGTGGCATATGCATAATGGGCATTACGGTGTGTGGCATAATATGTAATGGGCATTTCATACCTCCCAACTTTCGTGCCGCAGAAATAGGGACACTCGCGCCCGAAAAGGGGCGGGGCGTATGCAAATGAGGTCGCGGCTTATGCTAATTAGCCGCAACCTCATTTTTATACGAGAATAGACGCTGTGCGCATGCGCACAGCGTCTATTCTATTAGATTGGGGGGTCTCCCAACTGCCACCCCACCGCAGCGGGACAATGCCTGCCGCGGGTGGGACAGCGGGACAGGACCCGAAAATCGGGACTGTCCCGCTGTAATCGTGACAGTTGAAGCTTAGTGCATCTGGCCCCAACAGTGTTACAGTGTGGATGACCCATAACTGTGGTTATAGTCGGTAAAACTACAATTTTTCCTCTTAGTTTTGGTTTATTAAAATTCAATAAAACCCATTCTGTAACTCTCAAGGCCCATACACACTTGACGATTTTCACCTAAAAATCGGTCAAAACGCAATCGATTAGTGTGTATGGGACTGCGACCCCCGACTAGCGATGATGCGCGCTCCCGCATCACCGCTAGGAAGGTCTTTCATCTGCTGGTTTTACCAGCAGATCCAGCGATGATGGATGGTTTTCCATCCATCATCGCTGTGTGTGTACGCTGCAGGGCTGAAAGTGATTAACCACTTTCAGCCCGGCGGTACGCCCCGCCGCCCTCCCCCGCCCCCTCATCTGTCATACTCACCCTCCTGGACTTGTCCTCGCTGCCCCGCTCACTCGTCCGGCTGGCTGCTGCTGCTGGCTGGTGAAGAGCCCTGCTACCCCGCCTGTCTCACCCTGCCTGCTGCCGCGCTGGTCCGGCCCGCCCCACTCCACTGGTGTTCACCCGTGCTATGTCCACACGGGTCTGTCTATGATCTGACGCCCGGGCCCGGCCACAGGTGCATGCAGCTGATGCACCCCCCACCTCCCTGCATCCTGCTCCACACAGAGCAGCACTGGCCACCAATGTTTTCTCTTTTAAGCCAATAATATATACATTGCTGGCATGTGCCAGCAATGTATATGTTAGGCACCAATGACATTTATAAGCCAGTAATATATAGATTGCTGGCACATGCCAGCAATCTATATATTACTGGCACCACTGGGCATCAATGACAATCGTAAGCCAGTAATATATAGATTGCTGGCACATGCCAGCAATCTATATATTACTGGCACCACTGGGCACCAATGACAATCGTAAGCCAGTAATATATAGATTGCTGGTACATGCCAGCAATCTATATATTACTGGCATTACTGCCCACTATGAGTTAAATTGAGCTGGAACAGGGCAGAACTGCGTTCCGTCAGTTCATTTTGGAGGCGGAACGTCCGCTCACATTGCCCTGTGTCTGTCCCTGCCTGCATCATTACAGGAGTCAGCTGGCAGAGCGGTGGTAAACCCGGCTGTCTCAGAGCAGGTCCAACCAACCGCTGTGCGGCTATTTCGAATGACACACCTACTTGCAACTCGCGATCCACTGTCGCCTGATTCGCTGCGAGTCGCGGACAGATGGACCTGTTCTTAGACAGTCGGATTTCCCCACCGCTCTGCCCGGCGGTCTCCTTTACTGATGCAGGCAGGGACAGACAGCTGGGCAAGGTGAGCGTAAGGATGCAGTGCACATAGCATGTTACCCCTGGCACCGTGCATGTTACCCCTGGTACTGTGCATGAAAACCCTAGCAACGAGCATGTAGGTAAGCGACACTTATGTGGCATTATATGTAATGGGCATTATGGTGTGTGGCATATGCATAATGGGCATTACGGTGTGTGGCATAATATGTAATGGGCATTACATACCTCCCAACTTTCGTGCCGCAGAAATAGGGACACTCGCGCCCGAAAAGGGGCGGGGCGTATGCAAATGAGGTCGCGGCTTATGCTAATTAGCCGCAACCTCATTTTTATACGAGAATAGACGCTGTGCGCATGCGCACAGCATCTATTCTATTAGATTGGGGGGGTCTCCCAACTGCCACCCCACCGCAGCGGGACAATGCCTGCCGCGGGTGGGACAGCGGGACAGGACCCGAAAATCGGGACTGTCCCGCTGTAATCGTGACAGTTGGGAGGTATGACTTTCCAGCCCCTCAAGTAAAAGAGGTGGTGTCAGAAGTTCCACAGCCACTACCTGCATTAGGTACAACACAGATGTCTTCCTCATAGGAAGTTGAACACTTCATTTTGTGATAGGCAGACTTGGTGGCGTCCCACCTAGATCCTGGTGTGCCCTAGACTGCTTCCTAAACCTTGGGCAGCAGGAATAGCGTTTACTCAGGGGGACAGGGGGGGCTTCCAACTTCCTCCAACACCCCCCCCCCCCCTCCTGCACCGTGCGACACTGCTGGCCGCAGGAGGGACGCAGGAACGTCCCAGAAAACCGGAAAAGTGGGACAGTTGGAAGGTATGCTGAAAAGGGGGCGAACACTGGCGTCATATGACATCAGCCGCCCGCCCCAAGCAAGCATTGCCATAACTGCGTGTGCAAGGGAACACCCAGCATTTTTATGAAGATGCCCATAAAAAACTCAATCAAAGCCGTTTACTCCCAGGGTTTACGCATGCACAGACCCCGAACATCGAGGAAGGGGACAAATTCGGACCCAAACTAGCGGATCTTAATCGGCCACTTAATGTCTAACATGCAAGTGATCAATTGAAGCCACCTGATTTGGCCTTACTGCACATTTAAAATTGTTGATAAATAACCAATACCATGGCTTATTCACCAACAGTGTTACAGACCAAGGGCCAGATGCACTAAGCTTCACAAGTGATAATGTGGAGAGTGATAAACAGCCATCCAATCAGCTCCTGCCTGACATTTTTCAAACCCAGCCTGTGACATGACAGGTAGGAGCTGATTGGTTGGCTGTTTATCACTCTCCATTTTATCATTTTTTGAAGCTTAGTGCATCTGGCCCCAACAGTGTTACAGTGTGGATGACCCATAACTGTGGTTATAGTCGGTAAAACTACAATTTTTCTTCTTAGTTTTGGTTTATTAAAATTCAATAAAACCCATTCTGTAACTCTCAAGGCCCATACACACTTGACGATTTTCACCTAAAAATCGGTCAAAACGCAATCGACTGCGACCCCCGACTAGCGATGATGCGCGCTCCCGCATCACCGCTAGGAAGGTCTTTCATCTGCTGGTTTTACCAGCAGATCCAGCGATGATGGATGGTTTTCCATCCATCATCGCTGTGTGTGTACGCTGCAGGGCTGAAAGTGATTAACCACTTTCAGCCCGGCGGTACGCCCCGCCGCCCTCCCCCCGCCCCCTCATCTGTCATACTCACCCTCCTGGACTTGTCCTCGCTGCCCCGCTCACTCGTCCGGCTGGCTGCTGCTGCTGGCTGGTGAAGAGCCCTGCTACCCCGCCTGTCTCACCCTGCCTGCTGCCTGTTGGTCCGGCCCGCCCCACTCCACTGGTGTTCACCCGTGCTATGTCCACACGGGTCTGTCTATGATCTGACGCCCGGGCCCGGCCACAGGTGCATGCAGCTGATGCACCCCCCACCTCCCTGCATCCTACTCCACACAGAGCAGCACTGGCCACCAATGTTTTCTCTTTTAAGCCAATAATATATACATTGCTGGCATGTGCCAGCAATGTATATGTTAGGCACCACTGGGCACCAATGACATTTATAAGCCAGTAATATATAGATTGCTGGCACATGCCAGCAATCTATATATTACTGGCACCACTGGGCATCAATGACAATCGTAAGCCAGTAATATATAGATTGCTGGCACATGCCAGCAATCTATATATTACTGGCACCACTGGGCACCAATGACAATCGTAAGCCAGTAATATATAGATTGCTGGCACATGCCAGCAATCTATATATTACTGGCATTACTGCCCACTATGAGTTAAATTGAGCTGGAACAGGGCAGAACTGCGTTCCGTCAGTTCATTTTGGAGGCGGAACGTCCGCTCACATTGCCCTGTGTCTGTCCCTGCCTGCATCATTACAGGAGTCAGCTGGCAGAGCGGTGGTAAACCTGGCTGTCTCAGAGCAGGTCCAACCAACCGCTGTGCGGCTATTTCGAATGACACACCTGCTTGCAACTCGCGATCCACTGTCGCCTGATTCGCTGCGAGTCGCGGACAGATGGACCTGTTCTTAGACAGTCGGATTTCCCCACCGCTCTGCCCGGCGGTCTCCTTTACTGATGCAGGCAGGGACAGACAGCTGGGCAAGGTGAGCGTAAGGATGCAGTGCACATAGCATGTTACCCCTGGCACCGTGCATGTTACCCCTGGTACTGTGCATGAAAACCCTAGCAACGAGCATGTAGGTAAGCGACACTTATGTGGCATTATATGTAATGGGCATTATGGTGTGTGGCATATGCATAATGGGCATTACGGTGTGTGGCATAATATGTAATGGGCATTTCATACCTCCCAACTTTCGTGCCGCAGAAATAGGGACACTCGCGCCCGAAAAGGGGCGGGGCGTATGCAAATGAGGTCGCGGCTTATGCTAATTAGCCGCAACCTCATTTTTATACGAGAATAGACGCTGTGCGCATGCGCACAGCGTCTATTCTATTAGATTGGGGGGTCTCCCAACTGCCACCCCACCGCAGCGGGACAATGCCTGCCGCGGGTGGGACAGCGGGACAGGACCCGAAAATCGGGACTGTCCCGCTGTAATCGTGACAGTTGAAGCTTAGTGCATCTGGCCCCAACAGTGTTACAGTGTGGATGACCCATAACTGTGGTTATAGTCGGTAAAACTACAATTTTTCCTCTTAGTTTTGGTTTATTAAAATTCAATAAAACCCATTCTGTAACTCTCAAGGCCCATACACACTTGACGATTTTCACCTAAAAATCGGTCAAAACGCAATCGATTAGTGTGTATGGGACTGCGACCCCCGACTAGCGATGATGCGCGCTCCCGCATCACCGCTAGGAAGGTCTTTCATCTGCTGGTTTTACCAGCAGATCCAGCGATGATGGATGGTTTTCCATCCATCATCGCTGTGTGTGTACGCTGCAGGGCTGAAAGTGATTAACCACTTTCAGCCCGGCGGTACGCCCCGCCGCCCTCCCCCGCCCCCTCATCTGTCATACTCACCCTCCTGGACTTGTCCTCGCTGCCCCGCTCACTCGTCCGGCTGGCTGCTGCTGCTGGCTGGTGAAGAGCCCTGCTACCCCGCCTGTCTCACCCTGCCTGCTGCCGCGCTGGTCCGGCCCGCCCCACTCCACTGGTGTTCACCCGTGCTATGTCCACACGGGTCTGTCTATGATCTGACGCCCGGGCCCGGCCACAGGTGCATGCAGCTGATGCACCCCCCACCTCCCTGCATCCTGCTCCACACAGAGCAGCACTGGCCACCAATGTTTTCTCTTTTAAGCCAATAATATATACATTGCTGGCATGTGCCAGCAATGTATATGTTAGGCACCAATGACATTTATAAGCCAGTAATATATAGATTGCTGGCACATGCCAGCAATCTATATATTACTGGCACCACTGGGCATCAATGACAATCGTAAGCCAGTAATATATAGATTGCTGGCACATGCCAGCAATCTATATATTACTGGCACCACTGGGCACCAATGACAATCGTAAGCCAGTAATATATAGATTGCTGGTACATGCCAGCAATCTATATATTACTGGCATTACTGCCCACTATGAGTTAAATTGAGCTGGAACAGGGCAGAACTGCGTTCCGTCAGTTCATTTTGGAGGCGGAACGTCCGCTCACATTGCCCTGTGTCTGTCCCTGCCTGCATCATTACAGGAGTCAGCTGGCAGAGCGGTGGTAAACCCGGCTGTCTCAGAGCAGGTCCAACCAACCGCTGTGCGGCTATTTCGAATGACACACCTACTTGCAACTCGCGATCCACTGTCGCCTGATTCGCTGCGAGTCGCGGACAGATGGACCTGTTCTTAGACAGTCGGATTTCCCCACCGCTCTGCCCGGCGGTCTCCTTTACTGATGCAGGCAGGGACAGACAGCTGGGCAAGGTGAGCGTAAGGATGCAGTGCACATAGCATGTTACCCCTGGCACCGTGCATGTTACCCCTGGTACTGTGCATGAAAACCCTAGCAACGAGCATGTAGGTAAGCGACACTTATGTGGCATTATATGTAATGGGCATTATGGTGTGTGGCATATGCATAATGGGCATTACGGTGTGTGGCATAATATGTAATGGGCATTACATACCTCCCAACTTTCGTGCCGCAGAAATAGGGACACTCGCGCCCGAAAAGGGGCGGGGCGTATGCAAATGAGGTCGCGGCTTATGCTAATTAGCCGCAACCTCATTTTTATACGAGAATAGACGCTGTGCGCATGCGCACAGCATCTATTCTATTAGATTGGGGGGGTCTCCCAACTGCCACCCCACCGCAGCGGGACAATGCCTGCCGCGGGTGGGACAGCGGGACAGGACCCGAAAATCGGGACTGTCCCGCTGTAATCGTGACAGTTGGGAGGTATGGCATTACGGTATGTGGTATATGTGTAATGGGCATTATGGAGTGCATAGTCCCCTGTCCCACAAAGCCATGCCTTACATTTTTGCAGGCCAGCAATGTATATTTTACCACCGCCAAGCTGCAAATTAAATTTTGCCGTGCACATGGGTGGCATTTTGCCCGGTCAGGGCGGAGCAGGTGTAGTTTACCTGATCGCTGGGCTCCGAATATATGCAGCCCAGCAATCAGTTCTGAATCATGCACCAAGGACAGGAATGCACTGAATAAAATGGCCGCTGCTCCCATCCTTGTAATTCAAACCCCGCCCATTATGTAAATCGCCTTTTATATGAAAGATGTTCAGCAAAGACTTTCGCCTCCTGGAAATCTCTTGCTCTTTGGGGAAAATAGCTCAGTGCACTACTTTGGTAAAAGATATATCTTTCAGAGATTTTGGCAAAGTCTTTTGAAATGAAAATCTTCTCGTGTGTATGGGCCTTTACTATTCGAACACTTGATAACACGAACAAGGTCTATGAGTATACCATCATGTACATGGTCTTGTCAGGAGAAATATCTACAGTATAATGCGCTTCATTTAATAGCATTTTATATGCAAACTGTAATCTACTATAGGTGGGTTTTTTTACCACTTGTTAAGTAACTATTGCGTAAATATATTTTATTAGTTATATTTGTCCAATGAACAGTAGGGGGCAGTAGACAGTCACTTGTCAATTGGGCGCTAGAAATGATTAATCTCACCTTTTCAAGGACATTTTGGTTTCTACTATTATTATTATTATTATTATTATTAATTTTAATATTATTATTTCTTCAGCAGAACTGTTTAGAAAAGAAATGTTTCCTGCAGCAATTGAAACCAAACTAGCAGCTAGAAAACAAAGGACTTGACACTATTTTTAATAATAACTTATGCAAAGTGTAACCAGCACCATACAATGTAAAGATTGTATCAGAGTCTATATACGTTGCAGTCAGCCTCACTAATGCGACGCTGGCATGGCGACTGCCTTCATGTGACTGCTGCTTGAACTACAAATAAATCAGGATACTGGCACCAGGATACCAACACCCGGGACCTCGGTAAGTATGCGGAGCTAGCTAGTGAGCAGCTAGGGCAGTGGTTCCCAAACGGTGTGCCGCGGCACCCTGGGGTGCCTCAGAGCACTTGCAGGGGTGCCGTGAGATGGTGGTCAAGGAACAATTAATTTTATTTATGGTCAATGTTATAGGGAACATCAGTGCTTCTGGATTCCAATCATACAATATGTGAACAAACCAAAGTGAATACTGTCCCTCACAACATAACTGGACCTAAGGATAACCACATATAAACACAATTTACATTTATTTTTTTTAAGTACTCAATAAGAAATGTTGACCTAGGGGTGCCACGAAAAAATTTCTGATACTCCAGGGTGCCGTGATTCCAAAAAGTTTGGGAACCCCTGGGCTAGGGAATGGAAGGTTAGGGTCAGGCACTAGTGGGGGAGGGGATGGTAAGGGATAGGCTGGCCAAAGGGGTGTTAGGGTTAGGCTACGGGGTGGGTTAGGTTTGGGCGGTGGTGTCTGGGGGTTAGGGTAGGCCGCATGGAGGAAAGGTTAGGGGTAGGCTGCTACAAGAGAGGGTAAGGGCGGTAGGGCAGGGGGTTAGGGTTTCATCCGATTTCTTGGCCCAATCTACCGGTATCAGGTGTAATTGGACCAAAATCACATAGTGTATGGGGGGCTTAGGGGACCTTATGGGGGGCCTTAGGTTTGGGTGTGTTTGGTTTTTGTAAATGCAGAACCGTTCAATTCTAGTTTTTATTACCCAGACAATAATTCCTACAGCCACTATGGGGGACATTTACTAAGATGGAAGTTCTATTTCACATGGGATGTTGCTGTGGGCAATCTCATTTATTCAGCACCTTCTAGAAGATAATAGATACTATCTGAATGGTTGCCCATAGCAACATCCCATGTGAAATAGAACTTCCATCTTAGTAAATGTCCCCCATCTGTCAAGTGTGTCTTGTAAAATATTATAAATTGATTTTACAATATAACTAACAATTATTAATAGTAATGCATGTAATAACACATTTGTTATAGGTTGTATGTCACGCACATGACTAATGGTCCCTACACACGGAGAGATTAGTGTCAGAGATTCATAATGAGTTGAAATCTCCCACAAAAAGAGTGTTTAGGTGACTTCAGGGGAAGTTATTGTATTGCAGATACCACATCCTTGGCCCCTCTCTATCACATAGGCATGACGGATCTATGTGTATTATGGCTGACCATGTCAGCAGATCATCGTCACCAAGGTTGAGAAGTTGCCACAAGCAGCCATAAGACCACCTTCCAAATCACTTTAAAACCTGTGGCAGATGGGTTATGCAGATGCAATTTTAATAATGGTCCTCAATAAAGAAGGCAAAATGAGAGGTACAATCAGTGTACATTCCAACAGGATTCACCCTGAAACCCCAATTGAGAGCGGGTTATTCCACCCCATGAAGGGTGGATGATGCTACTGCACAGTAATCTTTCTAGCTCCACGCAGTTCCTCTTTCCACCCTGCGGTGTCGCTCCCTGCTGTGGCTTCTAGCACAGTGTGGTCTGTATATCAGTGCTGATAAACTGCATAGAGCAACACCCCAGACAGGAAAGAGAAACTGCAAAGGTTTTGAGGGGTGCAGGGTGCTAGAATGATTACTGTGCAGTAGCATCATCCTCCTTCAAGACTACATTTGTAATACGCATTTATACAGTGGCCACAAGCAATGGCGTCAGTGTAATATAGGTGCCGGGCAAAAGCAGGACCTACACTCTAACCTTCGCCAACACCCAAGATTTCAATTTGAAGGCAGCATCAGAATGAAAGCAACAGGACAGTCAGTAGATGTTTGAAGCCGTGTGGTTTTATTTATCTTACCAGTCCTCCGAGTGCCGCGCCAAACCAGACTTATACACATATATATATATATATATAAAAATAAATATTACATTTATTTATTAACAGTTTCTTATATAGCGCATACATATTCCGCAGCGCTATATATAAAATGACTCCCCAGCACCAAACTGGCTGATCCACGTAACGTATGGGGCTCAGCAACAAACACCAGTCCCGAGAGAGACTGAAAAGAGTAAGTCAATATGTATCGTGGACACACTGCCTGGTGCCTCCAGTCCTGGGATTACTATGTCTTGACAAAGGTCCCCCGTTGAGGACCGAAACGTCGACTGCTATAATGATTTAATAAATTCTTCAATTTTGATTTATTGCCTATGGTGAGTGCCTACTTCAACAATATCCACTATCTAACTATATATCTATATCTATATCTACTGTATATATATATAAAAAGCGTTGTTTAAGAGCGCTGATTATAAATTAAGACCAGCTGAGAAAGAGCAGTGTCCAAAGGTCTAAATTTCACCAAAGTCCAAATGAATGAACTGCAGCTCCTCCTCTCGTGAAAACACAAATGCCCAGGGTCCCAAAGGCACAAATAGATCTAGAACAAAGAGGATAGAAGAGGGCACTTCATGGTGCATTAAAAGAGATATTTTATTGGATCCCACAAGAACAATGATCCACAGTAAAAAGCAGTTGCTCGTACCGAATAAACAGACAGTGTGGGCTGGTTACCACATGGCGTAAATGTATAAACACAACAAGGCAATGCTGCTCACACATCCAATACCGGCTTGTAGACGGCTCCAGGAAGCTGCGGCTAACAAGTGCTGGTTTGCGCTGCTGGAGGCAGGGAGTCGTGGAGGGACCGGCGTCAGATGTTAACGACTGGAGACAGCACGGAGATCGTTTCGTCACTGGGACTTTGTCAGAGGGCGTGGCTACTGTGACTGCTCGCCCGATATTTAACATAGTGAACAGCCAATAAGAAACTGACATCACTAATTAAAACAGAACCATCAACTGTGTTCTATGGTAAAAGGTACAAGCCATCATAAAAGCTTAACACTTTAAAACCTCACCGCACTTTTAACCATTTGCGGCAGTAAAAGGCATATATATGTCAGTCACAGGTATATAGTACATGGACATAAAAATATATATATTATACATGAACATCACAATGTTAATATAAAGGATACAGGAAAAGAATACATAAAAATGACATAAGAAATAGCAGACAAAAAAATCCAACATTATATTTTTTCAGTAGAGCCATCAGCAAGGAAGAGTCACAAGGATACGGGGGATGAGGCATATATGTAAATCTGCTGAAAGAGAGAAGACAGGTACTTGTGTACTTTCACGGCTCCCATCGCATGCCATATATAGTGGCATGCGATAGGATGCGATTTTTGCAGTTTTTAAGCATTTTTTTTTAAATCGCATGCGATTTTTAACAGAAATGCATCCAAATGCATTGAAAATTAGTATCAAACATGTTCAATGGCCCCCAAATGTCATTTTTCAGGCTGTACCACCCCCACTATCAACGCGAACCTGAAGCGTGGCGAGCGCAGCAAGCCCACAAGGGGCGGCGGTACGCGTCCTACGACCTTTTCATACCCCCACTATCCACGTCGGCGTGGAGTTGAGAATAGAAAGTGTGGCGAGCGCAGCGAGCCACCGAGCCCGAAGCCCGAAGCCCCACTATCCACGCCGACGTGGATAGTGGGGGTATGAAAAGGTCGTAGGACGCGTACCGCCGCCGCTCGCCACGCTTCGGGTTCGCGTTGATAGTGGGGGTGGTACAGCCTCAAAAATGACATTTGGGGGCCATTGAACATATTTGATACTAATTTCAATGCATTTGGATGCATTTTTTGCTATGCGATGGACATCGTGGGAGCCGTGATTGTACACAATTACCAGAAGACACATTAGGACAATTAATATACAAAATTTAATTGATAAACGGGGTGATCTCATACCCTTCGTTTAACCCTACTGGGGTCAGTGTATTAAGTTTTAAGATCCATTGCGTCTCTCTCCTCAGCAGACGCCTCTCAATATCACCTCCTCTCTTGCCCTGTTTAATCAATTCTACACCAGAGACCGTGAATTAAAAAAGATCTTTAATAAACACTGGAATGTGCTCCAGATGGATCCGGTACTTAATGGTTATATCCCTAACAGACCCAAAATGTTGTTTAGAAAGGCAAATACTCAGCGGCGTAACTATAGCACCGCAGCCCCCGCCACCGCGGGGGGGCGCTGTGCATGTGGGGGCGCCGGGGGCTGTAGTGCTATAGTTACACCCCCCCCCCCCCCCAATCCCCCGCAGACTTACCTATCTCGCTGGTCCCGGCGGCTCCGTTCTTCTGCTGAGGACCACCACAAAATGGCCGCCCCCATATAGCAGACAGTTCTCTGAAACTGTCTGCTGTATGGGGGTGGCCATTTTGTGGTGGTCCTCAGCACTGTCTGCTATATGGGGGCGGCCATTTTGTGGTGGTCCTCAGCAGAAGAACGGAGCCGCCGGGACCAGCGTGATAGGTAAGGCTGCGGGGGATTGGGGGGGGGGTTCTTGGCGGGGTGGCGGCGGGGGGGCACCCCCTAACGGCGGGGGGGCGCCCAAAACTTAGCTACCCCACTGCAAATACTATCAAATCTATTGTGTCCAAAAGCCAACTTGAAGTTATTCAATCAATACCAGCCAATAGCACCTTCCTGTCCATTAAGGGGAGTTACCCGTGCAACAGTTGTAAAACTTGCAAATTTATGGAGAAAGGACCTGTCATTGATGCGGCTTTAGGAACATTTAGAATTAATGATTTTATCAATTGTAATTCTACGCATGTAGTATACCTTATAAAATGTAACCGTGGATTGAGGTACATTGGCAAAACTAAAAGATGCCTGAAGATTCGAATACTATAACATCTTCGCAATATTAAGCATGGCATACTCAATCACAGTCTATCCAGGCACTTTAAAGAACATCACAATTGTGATCCTTCTGGCCTGGTTTTTAAAGGTGTAGAATTGATTAAACAGGGCAAGAGAGGAGGTGATATTGGGCCTTATTCTGATCGGAGCGGCCAAACGTGCGTACGTTCGCTATTAACGTACGCTATCCGCACGCGGCCGTTAGGGTTAAGTCCACCCACAACTCAGCCGCATACGTACGGCCAGAAACAACGTCGAAGGGGAGTGGCGTACAAATGTGCGTACGCCAACGTACACGGACGGGCCAGCCCTTACACTCCGACAACTGGCGTACAATTGAGCGTACACCACCGTTTACGGACGTCTCTCGGCCGTCTTCCCACCGACTTCTTGCGGCTATCTGAGCGTACGCCAGCTTGCACGGACGGGTCCCTATTGTTTTCAATAGAAAAGTCAGCTTATGGCACCGCTCGTGAGAGTGAGCGTACGTCCGTGTACGCTGACATACCCTTCACATATATGGATCAGCATATCTTCCCTTTCAACTATAATTATGAAAATTAATTAATTAATTAATTGAATTAATTAATGTGCAACATAGTGGCCATGGGATTAAAACATCCTTTGTAGGTGTTAGATGTGGTTTATGTTATTGTATCATAAATACAAAACCTATGTTTGTATTAGAGTGAACACGTTGACACATGTCGACTTGTGTCGATTGAGTGTGCTACTGTGTAAAGTCTATGAAAGCACGTAGTGAATGTGTATAACTGTTTAACAAATACCTACCTTTGCATATATAAGCAGGTCTTACAAAGATTCTTACCTTAAATTAAACAAACCTTTAAATGTAGAGAAGTATAGAAAGATAAGCTTCCAATGTGTTAGAGTGCTGTGTGTGGCTTGCAGGTAATGAAATCATGGTTTGGACTTAATAGACTGCAGCATTGGTTATTACATTCAGGTGTATGTGTTTGGTAGTAATCCGCGTAAATTAGCAAATCCAGGCGCACGCTGGCATGCGGTATCTGTAGGGGTGGTTTGAGATGGCGGTTGGCGGCCGCCTGTTTTGTGTCCGAAATGAACGGTGCTTTAGTCGATCGTGCGGTAGTAGCACCGCTCGTTTTTGGTGCACACCCCCGTGTACGCCCATATTTACGCCCATTTTCCCTCATTATTTCGGCCGCTCCCCTCATCACGCCCCTATGCCGCCCCCAATGCCCGTACACTCGCGTACAGGTTTTTTCGCACGTAGAGACCCGTCCGTGAGCGTTGTGGAGTGTTCGTGCCTGCGCATTAGCGAATGTACGCATGCGCAGATCATTAAAAACCCCGGGACGTGCGCGTACGGCCCGGCCGCACCAACCAGAATAAGGCCCATTGAGAGGCGTCTGCTGAGGAGAGAGACGCAATGGATCTTAAAACTTAATACACTGACCCCAGTAGGGTTAAACGAAGGGTATGAGATCACCCCGTTTATCAATTACATTTTGTATATTTATGATGTCTAATGTGTCTTCTCTCTTTCAGCAGATTTATATATATGCCTCATCCCCCGTATCCTTGTGACTCTTCAGCCTGTTCCTTGCTGATGGCTCTATTGAAAATGTTGGATTTTTTTGTCTGCTATTTCTTATGTAATTTTTATGTATTCTTTTCCTGTATCCTTTATATTAATATTGTGATTTTCATGTATAATATATATCAGGGGTTCCCAAACTGTGTGCCGTGGCATCCTGGGGTGCCTTGGAGGACTTGCAGGGGTGCCCTGGGTTGGTGGTCCAGGATCAATTCAAGTTATTTATGTCTAACATTATAGTCAAATTATGCACAAACAGAAGTGAATACTGTCTATTACCACATTACTGATCCTAAGGATGAGATATAAACACAATATATTTAACTTAATATTTGTTTTTAACTTTCTCAATGAGAAACCTGTAGCCTAGGGGTGCCGCAAAATAATTCTGATGCTTCGGGGTGCCATGATTCCAAAAAGTTTGGGAACCCCTGATATATATGTTTGTATGTCCATGTACTATATACCTGTGACTAACATATATATGTATTTTACTGCCGCAAATGGTTAAAAGTGCGGTGAGGTTTTAAAGTGTTAAGCTTTTATGATGGCTTGTACCTTTTACCATAGAACACAGTTGATGGTTCTGTTTTAATAAGTGATGTCAGTTTCTTATTGGCTGTTCAATATGTTAAATATCGGGCTAGCAGTCGAAGTCCCAGTATCGAAACGCGGCAGGGCGTGGCCTGTGACGCTCTACCCGATCTCCGTGCTGTCTCCAGTCGTTAACATCTGACGCCGGTCACTCCACGACTCCCTGCCTCCAGCAGCACAAACCAGCGCTTGTTAGCCGCAGCTTCCTGGAGCCGTCTAAAAGCCGGTATTGGACGTGTGAGCAGCATTGCCTTGTTGTGTTTATACATTTACGCCATGTGGTAACCAGCCCACACTGTCTGTTTATTCGGTACGAGCAACTGCTTTTTACTGTGGATCATTGTTCTTGTGGGATCCAATAAAATATCTCTTTTAATGCACCATGAAGCGCCCTCTTCTATCCTCTTTGTTATATATATATATATATATATATATATATATATATATATATATATATATATATATATATTATCCTGGAAGGTCAGTGGCACTCCTGTCTTAATATTAGAATTAATGACAGCTCACCTCTAATTTAAGCAACATTTTTGTCAAGCCTTGAATATGAAGTCTGAAGTGCCACAGAACTTCCAGCATATATTCATGTACAAACCATTCGTCTGAGAACTTTAGGCACAGTATTCACACTTTTACACAGCCTTAGCAATGACCCACCAGGGCAGGGTTGCAACATCTCTACATTTCAAATGTTTCAATCCAGGAACTTTGATATAACGCAACCCTGCCCTACCCTGGTGGCATCATTAAGGCTGTGTAATAGTGTGAGTGCTGTGGCCAGGGAATATTTGTATTGGAATAACTAATATCTGCACTCCTCCAAGTTGCCTTTATAATGTACTGACACATTTCTGTAATAGGGAGATAGATATTTGTCGGTAAGCCGACACTCACTCATCCCCTTAATTGCAGTTGTCTCTGTGTGCTGCGTTGAACCCCATTTGACACTATCACACACCCTAAAAATAGTAATATTTCATTCATTTAAATAAATAATGGTTATTTCCTTAATCTAGTATGTAATCTATTATTTTTATCATGTCAGATATTCAAAAAATGTCAGGAGAGAAAAAAATCGGGAAAAGAGCAAGATAAAGTGATGTCTGGATCAATGAATGAATGGGTTAGAAAAGCTAACCCTGCTGACAACCAGGATAGTGTAGGTATAGAAAAGACTATAGTGAGTGAGGATGTGATGGTCCAGGCTTCACGCAGCAGTTCCTCCTATTCTTCACAGCATGCTGTGGCCAGTACAGCCAGTTTGCCTGCCAATTAATACATCTGTCTCTGATGAGCACATTGTGGCAAGTGAAGTGTGCCTACCTACCATGCCAGCTACCATCTCTGAACACACTTTGGTCATCGAAGGTCACTCAGTCACTGATCAAGCTTCCGCATCCCCCATACAGGCTGCTCCCACTGATGATGTAGAGACCTCTGAAAATTTAGACTTTACAGTCATTCTGACTTCTATTAGTCCATCTATTGATATAAAAGATCCAACAACATGGCCTAATCTGATTACAAATAAGTTGCATGACATCTTGGTCCAGATTGGTCCACAACAGAACAAAAGTCTAGTGACTATGAATGAAGCATAGCGGGAGAGGATTTTGCAGCACTTGGTTTACCAAACAGTCAGCCAATGGTGAAATGGCGGAAAGGGCTTGGCTTGTATATGGAAAAACAAATGCTATATTTTGTTACCCGTGCCTTTTGTTTGGCAAGGTTGGCCTGCAGTCAGTTTCAGCGATGGCCAATTCCATAACAGGATACAAAGACTGGAGCCATGTTTCCAGGGGCATAAAGGAACATGAATGTTCCCCAACACACAAAATAAATATATGTAAATGGAGGGAGTTGGAGTACCGGATTACAAAAAAAGCATCTGGAATTGATTGTGACTTGCAGAAATCTATTGCAAGTGAAGCACAAAAAGGGAGAGAGTTTCTGAGAGTCATCCTTGATGCCATAATGTATTTGGCAGAGAATAATTTAGCTTTGCGTGGCCACAGAAAAGATGGTAACTTTCTTAGTTATGTGAAGCGGCTATCCAAGCATGTGCCAATCGTAAAATTTCACTTAGAGAAACATCAAAAGAACCAAGTCCGTTATTTGTCTCCTGAGATACAAAATGAGTTCATCAACTTACTTGGAAGTGAGGAACACAAATCTGAAGAAAATAAAAACAGCAAAATACTATGCAGTGCTATTTGACAGTATGCCGGATATATCCCACACTGACCAACTGTCTCAAATAATTTGTTATGTTCACTGTACTGAAGATGGCACCTGTGAAATCTTGAAAGCTTAATAGATTTCATAGCCACCACTGCGAAGACTAGGCAAGACGTTGCAGGAGAAATGTAAAAAAAAAAACTGAAAAAGATGGGCTGGACATCATGAACTGTCGTGGTCAGGGATACGACAATGGCAGCAACATGGCAGGAGCCTACAGGGGTGTGCAAGCAAGAATTGGAAACCTAAATAACCTAGCTACCTTTGTTCCTTGCTTAGCTCATACATTAAACCTGGTTGGAACACATGCAGCGGCTGTTTCACCTATGATGTCAGATTTTTTTGTACAGTGCAGAGGCTATTTGTGTTTTTTTCTTCCTTACCTAATAGATGGAGTCGGCTTAAAGAGCATGTATCCATCACTGTTAAGGCTCAGAGCAATACAAGGTGGTCGAGTCGTGCCCAAGCTGTACATGCACTTTGTAAGGAGTTTACAGGCATCATTGCTGCTTGTGAGGAAATCAGAAATAGCTATTTATTTTCTCCAGAAGCAACATCAGAGGCCATTAAATTTATTGTTCTGATGGTGGGGTGGAATAAAATATTGAATATAGATAGGATAAATAAGGTTGTTCAAAGACAGGATATTTCGGTGGATGAGTGCTCATCACACTTGCATGGACTGACCGCTTCAATACAGGCAATGCGTGACGAAACTAGCATTGATGGATGGCTGGTTGAAGCAGAGAAGATTTGTGACCAAACTGGTCTGCCAGCCACATTTTCTAAGAAAAGACTCTACAAAAGAAAAAACACTTTGATGAATCCTCATTAGAACAACAGGATGACCCAGAGCCTACTGAAAGGGAGTCTCTAAGAAGGTCAATTCTCGAAATCATGGATGCCATTTTAAGCCAGTTAAATTGGAGATTTTCAGGTATGCAGTCTGTGTCCAAGACATTTGCTTTTTTACATGGAGCCAAAATTGCTTCACTGACAAAAGAAGAGCTAAAACAGAAGGCACAACAGTTTTGTGAAAAGTATAAAGAGGACGTTGATTCTGAAGAGCTGTAAAGTGAACTAGAAGCGTTCCAGAGCTATGGAAAGGTTGTGTTTCCAAATCTCCACTCTCTAACTCCACTCCAGCTCCTTCAAAATATATATCAACACACAAACTCCAGGATTCTTTCAACAATATCACTACTGCCATTCGTATAATTCTCACCGTGCCTGTTACAGTAGCTACATGCGAGCCTTCTTTTAGCAAGTTAAAAATGATAAAGAACTATCTCCGAACAACCACTAGACCAGACCGCTTATCCAACTTATGCATCCTCTCAATTGAACATGAGACCGCTGAAACAATAAACTTTGACTCAATAATCGATACATTTGCGGCTGCCGAAGCAAGAAAGATTAAGTTGGCATAAATATGTATATCCATGTGTTGACCACCGTTTTAAGGGACTGGAGACTTAAGGTGGCCATACACACGCAGATTTATCTTCAGATCTGGCTGGTTGGAACAAAAACATGGTTATGGATGAGAGCAAATGACAGTTGACCATTTGCTTGGAAATACTGGAAAACTGACAAACTGTCACTCATCCATAACCATGTTTTTGTTCCAACCAGCCAGATCTGAAGATAAATCTTACTAGTGTATGGGCACCTTAAGAGTTTAGTTATTTAAAAAGTAATATATTTTGAAAAAAATATTTACTGTTAAGGGGCCTACACATGTAGAGATTTGCTGAGCAATCTGAGCGATGCTAGATCACTCAGCACACAGCAATGAGTCAGTGCTGTATGCTGAGCAATCTGTCTGAAGAGAACACTGGCCGTAACCGATTAATATCCAGCATGCTGGATATTAATCGCTGGACGATATCGATGCACGGGGCTGCACATCACTATGGCACCTACACACACACACACAGCGATGTTCGGGATTTTGTAAGTGATATAGTCAGCTTGCTAAAATGCCCCTAAATTGCTATGTGTGTAGACCCCTTTAGAGTGTATTGTTACAAATTTTCATAACTTATTATATTACTGTATCTTGGAAAGATTTAGAGATTTTGCTTTGATGGGGTTCTCTGTGATTTAGCATTTTATAAAAAATGTTATAAACAACTGTTCACACTTTGTTTTGAGCCCATTAATGCTACGCACCTTACTGTTATTGTATTTCTTGTTACTGCACCTCACTGTTGTATTGTATTTCTGGACAATAAAAGAATGGACCCTTTCATCCATTTAGAATTTTTTAAGTTATTTATTTTCAAATGTAACATGCCAACACATGTTAGCCACGCCCCCAATTCTTTACTGGGGGGGGGGGGGGGGGCGCAGGTGCGAAATATGCTCTTGCTCGGGCACCATGGCACCTGACTACGCCGCTGGATACATATAGATATAGATAGATAGTAAAATTGGCATAGGCGTCACTCGGAGTCAGGTATAAGAATTTTCAATGCTTTTATTGCATCACTGGCATAGACACCAGTGATGCAATAAAAGCATTGAAAATTCTTATACCCGACTCCAAGTGATGCCTATGCCAATTTTACTATTGTTTGGACCATTGTGGTTCCCAGGAGGGCACCGGAGCAAGTATTGTATATTAGTATCAGCATCATTGACCTGATGACGGGGCATGTATAGCCCCGAAACTTTGCTGCATGTTTTTTGCAAATATATTTATGTAAATTGAATTCTGGAGTGCCGTGACGGGTTTTTCATAAAAACACCTGCTGCTGCTATTATTTCTTCAACAAGGGTACCCAGTTATCCATCTGCAATTGGGAAGTGCCAGACCACAAGCTATATGTCAAGAGGTTTTGTTTTGGGAGGGGCCCAGAGATGTCTATGTACCGGGCCCCAAGATTTCTGTTGCTGGCCCTGCCCAATTGTGACCATCAGTTGCTGCATTGGCCATCTGAGTGAGCCTAAGGTTATTGAGAATGGTCATCTTCGCTCCATAGCGGAGGAGAGTAAAGATGCATAAGAAAATGCAGCCACTGTCCTCAGCACTCATAGAAGATGGGGCCAACATTTCCCTGTTTTTTGGGATGCTGGCCATTGCCGCCCGTTCCCTGCCCACAAACCGCTTACACAGCACTGCTTCCTGACGATGCATAAACCACAAGCCCACTGCCCCTTATCTTCTTCCTTTCCTTGTGATTATATTCATTAATTTTCTATACACTATACACCAGCGATCTTATGCATACAGTCTGACGTAACATATACCCTCCAATATTAATATCATTGAATATCGGTGGTCTATAGAAACCCCAATTTTTACGTAATTACCTCCAAATCTCTGTGTTGCACTTTATTTATCAAACACCTAAGAGTTGGGGGTAAACAATGACTGATTTATGGGTCTATGTACTAAGTCTTGGAAAGAGAGAAAGTGGATGGTGGTAAAATACCAACCAACCAGCTCCTAGCTGCCATGTTACATGTTGTGTTGGTAAAATGACAGCTGGTTGGTTCTTTATCTCTGTCCACTTTAATGTACCTCACCAAGGCTTAGTACATAAACCCTTAAATTCTAATTCTGATACACCCAGTATTTACCTGCATCTTCAGAAACCAGCTTGACCAGGTCTTATGGCAATCCTTTCCAATTTCAAAAGGTTTCTGAAGGCTCAGTTAAAACTTATGGAAGTGTCTTCTTTGAATGTAAGATGCCAGCCAGCCAGCTCTCCATTGCACTGCCATTACTTTCCTTTCCACCTTACTGCCAGAAAACAATTCTGACCATATTTTGTTTTAAAACAAAGTCTAAAAAAACAAATCCCAGTCTACTCATAAACCAAGAAAACCACGGACAGCTTTTGGGTAACATAAAATGTTTTATTTTTATTGAAGACCTCAAGTGCATTCTTCTCACATGACTTATAGAGACCATGAAAGTTAGAAGAAAATAGAAAATGAAGGCGAGAGGAGCAGTAATGCATAAAATTGTGATCATTGTCCTGCTGTCGCTGAGCATGAGATCGAGGCCATCTAGATCAGAAGTACCTGAAATTACATGACTGATGTGGGTACTCTGCCAATTTTGCAAATCAGTGGCCTAGCGACATGGCTGCTGTCATGTACTTTCAATATGGCATATTTACCTTTATATTAATCTCTCTTAAGGTGCCCATACACGCACCGATTACCCGGTACTATTTAGCTAAAATAGCATCGCATCGCATGCACAACGATGCTATTTTAGCACAAAAAGTAATCAGTACGTGTATGGGTACCTTTACATATTAATCTCACTGGAAAGAGCAGTGCACCCTACAGTACTTGTTGGCGATACTGTGTCTGTGCAACGTGGTCACTGAAGCCAACCAATACTTCCAACCTTGATGGAGCTCTGTGCACAACCTGCCAATGGTTTGCGTTTTAGTACAGTATGTGCATATAATATTATCATCATCATAATTTCTAGGCATTTGTTTACCAAAAACACATAATTATCAGATATCTAAAGTGGTCATTTCATGATGTTGGTTCCAATTGCAGTCTTTTTTATAAAAAAAATTCAATAATTTCTTACTAATCTAAACAACAATCTTAAATAAAAGAACAAAACAGAGAGTACAATGTATATCGCTATAACCTACAATATGAATACTTGCTGTTAATTGCATGTGATTATGTCCAGATATCTTTCCTTTCATATCAAGCATTAATGAGCACGAAGATGAGGTCTCTGGCTGCTTACCCTAGACCTCAAGAACAGTATTTCCAGGAATCCCCACAATAGCACCCAAGGGATTCCTGGGAAAACTGGACCGTGAGGACCAAGTCACAAAGGTCTGCATAGTAAGTAGATCGTCCTGGCACGTAACATATCCCGGTCACACAGCAATGGATTTTCTACTGTGAAATGACTTCTGCTCAAGGAAAGATGACTTGATTTGATTGATCAGATGATGGTCACTTTGGCTGGGTGGATCTAGCAATTTGGCAGTCAAGTGGAACAACAGGATCTCAGAGGCTTTCCAGTGCTGATGATCATAAGTAACTGATGTCGATTTGAAACCAATTACTTGGGCGATATGTAATGGAGTCTGAGATTGACAGATGTGCGGGATGCCGGACAATCTTGGACGTTTTAAAAAAGGGGCAACAATTTACAAGGTACAGTAAGGCTTTCCTTGTTAATCATTTCCCCTTTAAAATAAAAGTCTGAGCACAGCCGGTATTCCGCACATCCGGCAATCTCAGACTCCATTACATCCTGTATGTAACTTAATATGTGATGACATTTTAGCTATCTGTAAACAGGCATTACTGATGTGTGACCCAATGTAGTAGATGTATGGATTCACATCAATACCAGGTTATATTGAACAAAGCATATTAGTGATAATAAACCATCAAATAAGTTTTTGCATTAAAACAGGATAAAATGCTTCTTGCAGCCATACATTCTGGGCCATATGTACTAACCCTCAAAAAGTGATCAAGTGGAGAGAGATAAGGTGGCAGCCAACCATCTCCTTGATGTCTTTTTTTTTCTCAAACATGTAACGGGGGAAATTTACTAAAGGAAAGCTGTAAAAAATAGGTGTATTTGTATCCAGAAATACACTTATTTTTGACATTTACTATGCCGAAAATACGGCAATTCGTATTGATAGCACATCAATACGAATACGAATTGCCGTATTTTCGGGATAGTAAATGTCAAAAATAAGTGTATTTCTGGATACAATTACACCTATTTTTTTTACAAATTTCCTTTAGTAAATTTCCCCCAACATGTCAGTTAGGAGCTGATTGACTGCTACTCTCTCTCTCTTTCAAAGCTTAGTACATCTGGACCTCTGTCTACTAATATACATAATGGCCCTTATTCTGGTTCACTCGCAAAGGCAAATTCCTGCTCAAATGGACAAATCCATGTGCACTGCAGATGGGGCAGATGTAACTTTTACTTCAAACGGTAATCTATATTGCAGTGTAAAAATAAAGCAGTCAGTATTTTCCCTGCACAGAAACAAAAAACTTACCCAAATCTAACTCTCTATGCATATTTTACATCTGCCCCACCTGCAGTGCACATGATTTTGTCCATTTGAGAAGGAATCTGCCTTTGCGAATGAACCAGAAAGAGAGCCAATATCTTATTTTTATACTGCATTGGAATGGATGTTGAATGTGAATTAAATATTTATAATCTTCTCATTTTATTGGCGGAGGAAAAAGATTTCATATTCCACTGAGGTACAAAATGTGACCTGTCCTCCTTTGATTTCCTGCTGCCATGATTCCAGTCGTCTTCTGTGGCAGCAGATTTCCGCCTTCCCGAGCTACAGTGCTTCATCTCAGACTCACAACTGACCAGAGATGCAGCACTGCACCTTGGGCTGGGAGACATTGGGCAATCTGGAGTAGCAAGCATCCGTTATAGAAAGAGAGGAAGAAGGATATGCTATTATATCATTATCAATACTCAATCTATGTACCACACTGGGAACAAAGGATGAAACACATTAGAAAGAATATAATTATTTACACTAATAGTTAGGAGCAGACACCTAAATCATGAACCAGAGATGCAAGGTAGTGCCAAATCTTCTGTATATGCGCATACATTTAACGGCAGGTTTATAATACTGGGGTTGCATATCTTTATCAATACTATAGTGCAAGTGCTTTACAAATAGTGAAATGTTTATTAATAAGTAGCATTCTAGATTAAAAATTCCAAAGAATACTTATAAAGGCCAAATCCTGCGTGGCTGACTCTTGGCAGTGATGTTAGTTGTGAGTTAAGTAGGCTGCTCTCTGACAGATACTATTATATACAACTGTGTAAGGTATTTCCTCGGTCTTGCTCGCCAGCTGTTAAATTGAGGTTTGGACCAAATGTTAGGAAATTATTCAAAGCCATAGAAGCCAATTACGAGCAAGAAGCCCCCCTCCATCCTCTCACCTGGCCTCCTGCTTGCCACAGCACTGGAATGCTATACTCCACACCGCAGCTGTCTGGGCCAAACCCACATCTTGTCCTGCTAATAGACCTAGCAGGAAATAAATGGCTGCTGCTTTGTTCCACCTCCGTGATTGCTGGAGAATCATGCCTGCAAGAAACAGAGGATACATTGCATAATCTAAGCACAATTGGCCTCTTGTAGTCATTTGCAAAGGATGTGGATTCAGAAGGGTTGTGATGTGCGGTAAGGTTTATTGTGAAACGCCATTGGCTTAGTCCAGCCCTTAGTCCACATGCTAATCCATAATCACCCACAGTCAGTAGTCTGTAATGATGTCATGATGACTCATTTGTATCTAAAGACGCTACAATATAGCAAATATATGTTCAATTAGAAGTTCTTTTGAATACTGTAAGCGAAAAACCAATATAGCCTACATATTTACCTAGTACTTGGCGAATATCATTTTTGGTATATAGCACACACAGATAATTACAATTCCATATTTACTAGACTACACGGCATCTGGCAAATATTGCACATTATCCTCTTGTCCCCAAATGCTATCTGTAGCGCACCGCCTGAGTGCAAGCTAAAACTTTCATAGGAGCAGATTCTGAGGTGGCTATGTGTATCTTTTGCTGGTCGCGCTTCTGTACTTTTATGCAAATGCTGCTACAAAGCCCTTTCTTGGTGTGTGTCCAAATGTGCAAGGACTGAGATGGCTTCTGTCAGCATCTTCAGACACTGGTAGACCCACCATCAAACCTTCCACTAGCACTATGGCCGATGCAGATGATAGATCTAAATATAGCCTCCACTTCAGCGACACACCCAGAAGATGGCCCATCTCTGTGTAGCCGAGCAGCAAACTCCCTTACACGGCCATGGAATGCCCAATATATTTCCAATCTACTTCTCCATGTTTGCATCTAAAATCGAAATTTGAACTCTATATGAGCACAGTCGGTGCAGTAACATCTGCATTGCATCTGATTTTGGCCCATAGTCTTCAGAGCGATGTAGCGAGTCAGTGACCCACATGAAGGGAATGTAGTTGTACTGCAGATGGGCGCAGGCACATGCTTGTGGTTCTGCTTCTCAGTAACAGCACCAGTATTTTAACTATTTCCTATCAGTATGAGGTCAAAGTGCACTGGGTGTGGTAAATCTAAAGGACCAAGATACTGATCCTTGAGCATCGCGCCCCCCAATTTAACTCCACTTTACCCATTATAACAGCACGTTATAAGGTTTAAAAATAGTTGCTATGTACTGCTGCTATATAATATATTAGTCTTCCGCTGCACACAATGTTACATTGGTCATATAAAAGCGATAGACAACCAAGAGGAAAATATTATATAGATTATCCATTTGCCATGGACTTGTATACAATTCTTGTATAATGGAAAATATTAGCTTAGAAAATTAAATATCTTTAATGACTTTTCCCACCCATTATGTGCACCTTACTGGGTAGCAACATAGAAACCTACATTTTGGGCAGCAACTCTGTTCTACAGTTAGTATGTGATGTACAAGGTCTTGGGAGAAATGACATTGGTGGCATAGTAGTGATAACAAGGTGGTGTATTAAGGGTTTATATTGCAATAATGGTTTACGGCAGTCATGTCCAAACTGTGGCCCTCCAGCTGTTGTGAAACTACACATACCAGCATGCCTTGCTATAGTTTTAGCATTCCCTAATAGCAAACTGTGGCAAGGCATGATGGGACTTGTAGTTTCACAACAGCTGGAGGGCCATAGTTTGGACATGCCTGGTTTAAGGGGAAGAATCTAGGCACATATGCTGTATTAGCGACTGTTGCAACTTCTATTGCTATAACACTGAGCCTCCTCCACACAGTCTCACATGTGCAGTGTTATTCTAGTACTGTGGTAAAACTGTGTATTTTTATTGTAAATATTAATGTAATTCCAGATAAGCAGTGTCCCTGCTAGAGGCTCCCTTGCTGAGTAGCTGTCTAAGGATTGAGACTGTGATGGATCTGGAAGGAATCAGGGAACATTCCTTATTGGATAGTTGGCTCCTCTCCATCTCTCTCATCACATCTGCTCCAGGAATTGGAAGCACTCTATTAGGTCTGAGTTAGCTGTTTTTCAGTCATCTCAGTGGGCTCCATATACATCATCGTTGTCCTGAAATCCTAACATGGCCAAACGGTTTTGTGATATCAGTGGTATTTGAAGGAGAGACCAAATCAGGGTTTATTGCTTTGTGAACTTTAAATTAGGTTCCCTCCAAAAACTGGATGCTGTCCAAGTCATGTCTCTGGGGATGATGAGTGTTTTCCTGGAGGTTTGACCCTTTGGTCGTATCTTGTATTAGGAATAAAGGGGGAGTTGTACAAGAAGCTGGATCTCATGTGTCTTTATTTGTACCAACTTTAAAGTTTTGGGAAAAAGTTTCTAAGCAGATGGGCAACAGCTGGATCGTGTCTCTTCCACCCTGGGGAAAAGGATCATCATTAGACTGAACCATCACATTAACTGAGATACTGGGCTTTGTTGCTGTCACATCTCAATATTTCCAACAATCCCCTTCAGCATGCCTCTGAACTCCCTTTATTATAGAGGTCAGGCCTGTAATCTCATTGGCTCTGTTTACCAAGTAGAAGATACAACCCATTTTAAAAGTGCTGTCCCAGGCTGAGAGTTACATGACTAATATATTTTTAAAATGTATACATGCAACATTTTAAATGATGTACATATTTTTTGCTGTATGTACGAGTAACCCACTCCAAACACAAGAATACAGACTTCTGGGTAAAAGAAAAACATATCTTACTGTCATCGATACAATAAAGAAACACAGAACAGTATAATGCACATTTGTATACATGTTGGATGTTGTACAATAGGCCACCAAACAGGCACTGCGATAAGCCAATAAAGATGTTTAGTCATCTATTCTAGACCATCCGTGGGAATATTGAATACTTGTAAATTTTCGTATGATACATCGCTACTCTACTTTTAATACGTGCTAGTTACCTCGACACACATCAAATGTTTGATACAACTGGATATCCGAGGCTAGAAATGTTTCTGTTTATCCCGGGTCCTTTTATTTTTCTGTAATATGTGTATCACAAATGTTGCTGGCATACTATGTGTATGTGTAGATATAAGGGGGGAGATGTTTCAAGCTTATGGGTGGGATGTACTGAAGCAAAAATATAGTATAACCCGCTTAACCGTATGTACTAAGCCCAGCTATGCCAGGAACGGTGCGGTGGTTAAGGCAACTATGGAAGCCTATGAGCTTCTTTCCATGCTGTCAGAGGGATCCAATCAGATCCCTTTCAGAATCCCTCCTGAGGTTACCATGTCCTTCTGCGCAAATTCAGATGGTCTCCCGGGTAAGACTCTTTTACGTCTAGAAATTGACGTTCATCCCAAGGGGCAGCTCTTATCGGTAGCAATTTGTTACTAATTGCATAAATTAGAACATATGTGATTAGTATCAGCAGGATGTGTGGCGGGATGTTTTGCAAGTGTTTGGCACATTTCACCCTATGAGAGAGAAAGTGGCGAGTTGCCCAAAACAACCAATCAGCTTCTGTCATTTATCCAGCACAGTCTAAGAAATGACAGAAGCTAATTGGTTGCTTTGGGCAACTTTCTCTCCAAGACTTGATATATTTCCCCTCTCTACAATGCAGATTCCCTGTTTGGATCTAGAAGATGAACGTGTGGATTAAGAAATGCTTGGTAAGAATGACATAAGACAATATATATTTTTTTTGTGATGTAAGTAGAATGCTAAATGAGAAACATAACTGTAATTTGTATCTTGTACAGATGTGTCCACATACATCTAGCCTCTTTGCGTGTTAAACAGCACTTGCAGTGCTACGGCATAACACAGCAGCGCCGATCAGATTTGCTTGTGACTCCATTACAATGCACATTACTCACCAAATGGTGCGAATAGGACACACATGCCGCTTCTGCTGATTTTAATGATAGGCGTTATGCCGCCTCCTGTATATTCTGTGTGTGTCTGCTACTTTATAGTGTAACATTACATGTATCGATGCTTGTAGCCCACGGAGGAGAGATGTATGTAAACACATCTGTATGTCGTCGTTTAATCCTTAGAAAAACGCAAACCAAGACAACGGGTGTATGTGCCGTATATTCTATTTGTTCTGCTTAAAACCTATGTATATTTTCAAGTTGATCATTATACATGGCATTAAGGAAATCCATAATAGGTCCTGGTCTAGACACAATGCCCTCTGACACATTTGTAGCCTTAAGAGTGTATATATAATGTATGTTAGCACAATGCTAATGTGTCCTGGCCTGGCTATAGATCACTATCAGACTTTGCAGCTCCTATGCTGCAGCCAGACTTCCATCTAAAAATAGCTTTTTCTTTTTCCATGATTGGGACTCAAGAAAAATGTCTCTTCCTTTTATGGTAAGAGGCAGATTCGTAGTACATCAAACATTACAAATCTCCCTTCGGCACTACGCCAGCCTGCTGGGGGCATGTGCTGTTTCTTTGCTGTGATTCTTGTGTGGGTTTATTGGGAGAGAATGGGAAATACAGAAAGCCTAAGGCAGGAATGAGGTACTGGCAGTGTCTGGGTGTACTGGAGTACGGCGACACCTTGCACACTTCTGATTGTTATTCAAAATAATTCTGTGAGAACAATTTAACAAATGTAACTTTCCCCTGTAGGTTTGGAATATATAATCTTGCTATACATATACTGAAAAGTTGATAACTAACATGCTTTGAACATTGACGTAACATAATTGTACTGTGTATGGGCACCTTAATACAATATGAGGTCTTTTTATCCAGTGGCAGTGGGATAACAGAAACGTATGTATCAAACATACATGTTAATATAATGTATGTAATATATACTTCTTCTTACTCTTCATTCATAATGTGCAGTATTTCTTCCTGATCACTTTGTGTGGTTATTTCCTGAAGGTTTTCAAAAGTTTCTGATAAAGTTCTATGTATATTATTGTGGTTGTACCTAGGGAAGCCAATCCCGGGGCATTTTTTCAATCCCGGGATTCGGGATTGAAAAATGCTCAATCCCGGGATTCCCGGGATTGGCTTCCCTAATTTGAAAAAACCGCCCCGGCCACCCTGCACATTCACAGTACTTACATTTGCGGGTGCTGGGTGGGTGGGCGAGCGTGCAGATATTGATGGGAGCCAGGTGAGCTGCAGGTATGTCTGCTAGCCGGGTTGCTGGGAGCCGTGTATGTCCGGAGGTCGGGTAGCAGGGGGGCGGACGGGTGGTCGGGAAGCTGGGTGGGCGGTCGGGTAGCTGGGCGGGCGGTCGGGTAGCTGGGCGGGCGTGCACTGTGCTGGACTGATAAGGTGTTTTGAGCCGGGTTGCTGGGCGTGTTGGCGGCTGTGTGGCCTGCGCAGCGTGACAGCTGACCTCATCACGCTGCGCAGGCCGCACGCCGGGTATGGGAGAAGCCGGGCAGCGTCTGAGCGAGTGCTCAGACGCTGTCCGGAATTAGACTGCGCATGCGCAGTCTAATCCCGAAATCCCGGGATTGGAATCTCCAATCCCGGGATTGAAATCCCGGTATTTTGGGGGCCAAATCCCGGGATCCCGCCGATCCCGATCATGGGATTGGCCACCCTAGTTGTACCTATACAAGGATATGTGAAATAATGACATTTGCTGCTAAAGTGGATTATAATGCATTTTCTGATGTCTTTCTTCATCACAAAGACTAGTTACAAAGGCCAGTCACAGTCCACAAAGGATGTTCATCTAACCCCACAATTATCACCTATGTTTTCAGTTCCTCCCACTTATAATCTGTTAGAAGCAGGGTCTCTTTCCCCTTGTACTAATATTAATGCACATAGTTAAACACTTGATCAGTGTTTTTCAACCACTGTGCCATGGCACACTAGTGTGCTTTGAGCTGTTCTCAAGTGTGCCCCCACATTTACAGATGCCCAAACCAGTTTACAGCCACCACCAGTTCAACTGTTATTTACTGATTCTCTTCTTTTCATGTAAAGGCTCAATGTATTTTATTTTTGTTACCTGTGGGGACATGTGATTGTTTTTCATATGGGGGCCAAAAGTTTGTTTTTTTTCCCTGTGGGGGCTAATGTGTTTTGCCCTGTGGGGATCTCATGGTGTGCCTTGGCAAGGTTGAAAATCACTGCCCTAGAGGAATATATTATTGTAACATAATGTGTGGCCATGTCATGAAGTTGTGGAATTACTGGACCAATTCCAATGTTTCCACATGGGCTACAAGAATAGGGTTAATAAGTTTGTAAAGGAAATGGGGAGCGTGTGACACAGACACTTAGCTGTTCTGTTTACAAGTAACATTCTTCATGGGATAAAAACAAACGGAAATGTCAGAGAGCATGTGAGAGGAGGCTTTCCATGTTGTGGAATGGAAGGGTCAGTGATGCGAACAGCAGGAAGTTATGGAATATTCTAAACCACAGACCCCAAACATGAATTTTGTGAGAACCTCCTAGGCTGAATCATGCCTCTTATACTGTGCCAAATACCTCCTATGGCTCTTGGTTAATGCAATGCTTGAAATGGTGCTAATTACTTCCAAACCCTCCAACATGACCGTACCATCAAGAATAACACGCTCTGCTCCTGGACTAATACATCTGCTTATCAATGAACTAGCTAGATACTGAGAATGGCAACCAAAGGGGGTATTTCGGAGGGCCTGTACATCAGTTTTCTATAATGCCGGTTTCACCAATTTTACCTGTGTTACCATCCTACCCAAATGTAACGCTCTCTGCACATGTTACATCTGCCCCACCTGTAGTGGAATGGGGTCAATTCAATTAAGTGTGATGTGAATAGCACTGGCAAGGAAGTCCCAGAGCTAGTCAACTGAGGTCGCTGTTATGCCTGCACCCCTCGTGGGGAGCAAGTAAAAATCTGACTAAACTAGTGCTGTAAAGCTGTTTACTGCCTTTAGCAACAGACACTTAAATCGGAGAAGGACAGTTGTACTGAGAAAAGCATTTTCCGACATAATAGTGCAGTCAATTGAATAGCTCTGGGACCTTCCTTTCTGGAGCTATTCATATGCAATTAATTGAATTTGCGGCCCCATTGTGCACCTTCAAGCAACTCTAGCTTCTATGAAGAATCCATTATTTTTGTTTTACTAGTTACCAGTCCACATCATTGACGGAACAACATAACTGTAATGTCAGTACGGGTGGATGGGGTTCATGAAAGGAACAATATTTGAATTGCTCTCTCGGGCGCCATTTAGTGGCCTGATGGAGCAATTCAAGTTCAACAGATGAATTCCCCCATAGTTAAATAGCAGTGTTGGCCTTCTATTATATAGAATTCTATACAATATCATCTACACAGTTATCTGTTCTTTCATCTGAAGACAACAAAAATACAATAACTGTGCTTAAAAATTAGTTACCTGAAGAAAGCCTTTCATTTAATTGCTACTACTAACAATTCCTTGCTGTTGAACACTGCTCTGTACTATGACAAGTAAGCAGGCATTACTACATTGGTAAATATGTTATAGATATTCTGTTTACTTACCAACCATTTTCATTTTTTAAATGTTTTTACATTTTTTATTTTCAATCCGTTTGTTTTTTTTCTGTGGTATTGTAGCTTTATTGCATGTGTGATAAATGTATACTTTCGGTGTTAGCAGACATGATTTTCTAACATAACCAATGTTATGAGGGAAACATTTATCTGATTAAGGATTTCCTGCTTACATTTTGAACTACATTAATCACCGCTCAGTAGATTCATAGCTGGGCAAGCTACATTGTAAAAGTAGTCAAAAATCTAAATGCAAAATCCCAAATGATATAAATGTCTGTCTGTGGATATAGGCAATGTAGGCTTGTCTCTGCATTAGTGATTAGGGGCCAGATGCACTAAGCTTCAAAAGTGATAAAAATGGAGAGTGATAAACAGCCAGCCAATCAGCTCAATGTCAGGCAGGAGCTGATTGGCTGGTTGTTTATTACTTTCCATTTTATCACTTTTGAAGCTTAGTGCATCTGGCCCACTATCTGTTCATATGCTGGCCTATGTATATATACACTCAATAAATACCTGAACTGGGCCACAAAGAATAATATAGTTGTTATTTATCAAAGGACAAATACTGTTTTGTAAAAAAAACTTATTGCAGTGGGACAGAACCTCTTATGTTAATAAAAAATGATATTGAATTACACATTTTTTTCATATGTTTTGAGGGTACATTACTCTTCAGTAAATATTATGTATTGTGAAATATTTACTGTACCCATATCAGTCAGGTTCTACTGGCCAGGCAAAACAGCAAGCTAGCCCATACTGTTCTTGGCCTGCACAGATGTATCTCTCCACTGCTTGGCCATTGCTCTTGTGTAAACTAGCAGTGATCAATGATTTTTATCACTGTGTTGACAAGTGATAAGACTCCATCTTATGGGGAGATTTATTAACACTTGGAGAGAAATAAATACATTCTAATTGTCATTTTGCAGGTCATGTTTAAAAAAATGACGTAAGTTCACTGGTTGATACTTTCTCTCTCCAAGCCTTGATGAATCTCTACCTCTATATGTTATGTTTATGTTGATAATACAGCTGTAGTAGTTTAGTTTTTTACAGGGATACATTGCTGTTTCTAGACTATTTGCAACACCCCCACCCCCCATACATGTAAAAAAAAATGCACGTGTGTGATTCTGAAAGGGGTGGGGCCCCATTGTGAGGGGCATGACCTTGTGGCAGGGATGTGGCCCAAAAAAAAAACCTACCTGCCATGGAGCTCACTGTGACTGTCTGCTGTGCAGTGCTCTCTAAGATGGCAGCCACTTACACCCCTGCGGTGTCCCCTTATCAGTGCAACCGCCTACTATCTGAGCTGACAATGGAAACCATTGTCAGCGAGGACTGGGATCTGTGATTTTCGCATTCAATATAGTCCGTTTTTTTCTGCTAGCAGGACATTACTATTTAATTGCGGACGGTTTCGGATGGTTTTTAGTCATGTTTCACAGATGCAGTTTCACTTATTTTTTAAAGCTGAAACTGCATCGGCAAAACATGACTGAAGTACAGCTGAAAACACTACAATTTCGACTAAAAAAATATGTAAATGAGTGTAGGAAAGTAAAAATTAAACTTTACAGATGTCACTAATGCCTTTATTCTGTATTTTTTTCATTATTATTATTATTATTATTGCTGGTTATTTTCAGACAATGGGGGATATTTTGGTTCACTCTGACAAAATCCTTCTTAGATGGACAAAACCATGTGCACTACAGGGGGGCAGATGTAACATGCGCAAAGAGAATTAGTTTTGGGTGAGTTATTTTTTTTCTGTGCAGGGAAAATACTGACTGCTTTATTTTTACACTGCAATATAGATCTCACTTTGAAGCAACCCCCCCCCCCCCCAAATTTCTCTCTGCACATGTAACATCTGCCCCACTTGCAGTGCACATGGTTTTGTCCATCTAAGAAGGATTTTGTCAGAAAGAGTGAACCAAAATAACCCCCAATTTGCTTTCCTTACTCTTTAGAAATCTGCAAAACAATATAAATATATATTTCCCATGTTATGAATTACACCAGTTCTATGGTTAAGACTAGCTGGCTTGAGTCAAACCTCAGAGAAACACAGGCCAGCCACGAGCCTGTATCATTTATGAGTGTCCTAATTGAAAGGCCAGATGTACTAAGCTGTAATAGTGAAAAAATGGAGAGTGATTAAACCACTAGCCAATCAGCTCCTTAACTCCATGTGGGATGCAGTTACAATCCCGGCGTTCAAAATCCCGACGCCGGCATCCCGACCACGAAATCCCAACACTTTCTCCCTCTGTGGGTGTCCACGACACCCATAGAGGGAGAATAAATTAGTGTGGCGAGCGTAGCCCCACAAGGGCTGGCGATTCAGCTCCCCCCCCACCACCCTTGTCGGGATTTCGGTGGTCGGGATTTTGAACGCCGGGATTCCGACCGCCGGGATTTAGAACCACTCCCTTCCATGTAACAGGCTGTGTTTAGAAATCGACAGGTAGAAGCTGATTGGTTGGTGGTTTCTCACTCTCCATTTTATCACTTTTCAAGGCAAAGTACTTTTTCCCATAGTATGATAATCCCATTTATAAATTAAAAAATCATATGTTGCTGTACACCTGATAAAAACTAACTAACTTTACTAAAGTGTGAGTTTTTAGGAGATGTTGCATATACTGTATCAACCAATCAGATTCTTCTTATCATTTAACTAGCACAATTCTAGAGAAAAATTAGGCAGAATCTGATTGGTTGCTATGGGGGACATCTCTCTCTTTTAAAAACTCACACTTTCGTAAATGTACCCCTTAGAGACCAAGATTGCTCCTACTTTGTTGGAAGCTATACTTTATTAGCATTTCCTAAATTAACTAAAAAAAAATTCATAACCTTAATTCAGATGACAGGGTCAATTGAAAGCTGTATCTGTTTCCTATATACACAGTGTATACAAGGGCTGGGCAACACCGGCCGTCCAGATGTTAGTGAACTACACATCCCAGGATGCTTTGCATTAGTTTTTCTATGTGGCCATGCTGAAACTGATGCAAGGCATGCTGGGATGTGTAGTTCATCAACATCTGGAGGGCCGGTGTTGCCCAGCCCTGGTGTATACAGAAAGGTGGAAGAAACAAAATAAAACAATATAAAAAATAAAATCTGCACATATATTGGTATATTTGCATAAATAAGAATTGTAATATATTAGTAGCTGGCATGTTTTCACTATTATTAATTTACAGTACACTGTATATAGGAGATGGTTAAGGCTGTAATTATAATATAGATCAATTACTTTGTAATATTTTAGCTAAGCAAATAGCTTAGTGGGCACCCAACTAACATATAAGTACCGTTATGACTAAAAAAGCTAATAAAGCTTTGCTTTATGTTCCAAAGCTGTGCAGAGGTTCAGTGAGAAGCCCTGTTGGGGCAACTGGAAGTGGAGAGACAGGTAAGGATCACACACAGGGCCAAATGTATTAAGCCATAACAAGTAATAAAGTGGAGTGTGATAAAGAATGAAAAAAGACCAGCCAAATCAGCTCCTGACTGCCATGTTACAGATGGTTTGGGAAGTGACAGTTGGGGGCTGTTTGTTTATCACTCTTTCATTCTCCACTTTATCACTTGTTAAGGCTAAATACATTTGTCCATCAGAGGGAGATATACCAAGCCTTGAAGAGAGATACATTGGAGAGAGATGAAGTACAGCCAGTTAGCTCCTAACTGTCATGTTACTGTTTCAGGCTGTGGGTTCTATGTATTAAGTCTTGGATAGAAATAAACTACCAACCAACCAGCTACTGTCATTTTTCAAGCACAGTCTTCTCTTACCTACGACAGCTGGTATTCTTGCCACGTTAGCCACGATTAGTGTGCCTGCTGCATGCAGTTGCACTGCGTATACACACCCGTGGCTTTGTCACACACAGGTGCAAATAATTGCACCTTGATGCATATGCATGCAGCAGTACGAATAAGAGAGAGGATATAGCTGCAGTAGTTGATTGGCTGGCAGGCCAAAATCAGACATAAACTAGACTATTGTACACGGTGTATATTACATACGTTTGTAATATGTACTATTGTTCCTCATCAGCAGTTTATTTTTTAAAGTGTAAGGAACATCTCTAAGCTCCGCCAGTCAGAGTATGCCGGTGAGAGCCTCAGGGGTTTTCCAGCGGTTAAAGTGGTCACATCTGGAGCAGCTGCCTTAGCCCTCTGCTGCCAAAACCATGTCCCACTCCTGACAGGAAGTTGCTGTGAGGTTTGACAGGCCTGGCTGCCAGGGCCACACTAGCCTAGAGAAAGACCCACTCATTTGTATGTATAATCCTACTGTACGTGCTGTCACAAATGTCACTGTGTAATTCTCAAATGACAGCAGAGGAAATGGGATAACGCTTGGCAGCATGGGGACCTTACTGCTATGCAGTCTAGGACAAACCATTTATCTAAGGCTGAATAGTGACAACAACCTCGGAGACTATACAGTATATACAACCGTAATATGCACAGTTTTTTTCTCTACATTAATGCTGTAATAACTAATAACCAAAGTACACTGCTGTGAGGTTTCATAGCCAAGCAGTCATCTCTCCCTTATGTGTAGATGCTAATATATCTTTCACCTTTAAACAACATTTACTTTTAAGGTTTAAGTCCCTTTTATCAGTTACGCTGAGAACAGTTCTGGTCTTTTTAGAACCCTTGGGCTTTATATCGTACTTCATGTTGCAAAGACATATTGGAACTCTTAACATACTTTGAAAATTACAGTTACAGTACTTAGAACACTTGATGCCTTCCAGACAGCTCCAGATGAGAGGATGCAGCATTGCTGGGGCTTGGAACAGAAATTGTCTAGACAAAGCATGGCAAACATATAAGAGGATGATTCTGTGGTTAGAGAAAATAAAGGGAGGAAAGCAATACTTTATATAATAGAGTGCTGTAAGATGATGATGATTATTATTATTGGGAATTAGTGATGGAAAAGCAGCCCTCTGATACAAAATCACCATGCATTACAAAACACCCTGCGGAACGACTGGTGATGCTTTCACATATATAAATACAGTTTATTAACAAGCGAAGTATTCGTGATGTCATTAGTGTAATCCTTTCAGTATGCTTCATAGTTTGCATCTATATTAGACACATTGGGGTTTATTTACTGAGATTTCTATTGAAGATGGGATGTTGCTATAGGCAACCAATCAGATTATATCTATTATCGTCTAGAAGGTGCTAAATAAATAAGAAATAGAATCTGATTGGTTGCTAGGGGCAACATCCCATCTTCAATACTCCCATCATAGTTAATAAACCCCACTGCATAATTTGTTTTTAGATGTTTACTGTACACAAACTATTGCTACATGCAAGAACATTAAAATATTAAAAAAAGCCATCTATATCCACATATATATATATATATATATATATATATATATATATATATAAAAATAAATAATAATTGTCCATTAACACATTTCAGATTTTCAAATTGTTGGTAACCATTAAAATTAGAAATATTGTATTAGTGAAAACTTGCTGGATAACATATGACTTTGTGAGGATTTGCATATTTCTTGGCCGGTAATAATAATATTTATCTGAATGGAACGGATTACTTTCAGTTGTACCTGTTTGCCCCTCTAAATAAGCACCAATGAGTACACCATGGCTAAACCCATATTTAAATATTCATAAAGCAACTTAATGAAAGATGTCTGGGTCATGTGACAAGTTTGCTGTATATTTCAAGGTGAATGCAGTTGGTTATGTGAGTGTATGAAAGGGCCAGAAATGAGTACTTACCTTCTCCATGGCTTACTTGCAATTTGTCATTTTCCTCGCCCTGTTGCAAAAGCGGAGAATGAGCCTATGTAAGTGCGCTGGTCCTCAGATGAGAGGGGCTCTCCTGCACTAGATTCTAAACAGCTGGGGGAAAAGACCTTTTTTCTTTTACCTTATATGAGCTGGAGGGAAGAGAGGCCAGGCTGTTATAAGGCACATCTGTCAGGTCGGTGCAGGATGCCATTGGTTGGGGGTGTAGTCATGTGACGCCCCCTCCTTTTCTTGCCTTGACCTGTGACAGTTTAGGAGGTTTTCAGTTTTACCCACTAAGGACTGACTGTTTGACAATTTTCATATTTCTTCTAAATTTGGAGTTTTCAGACAATGCTAGGAGGCTTGGCTGGGATACCAAGAACCATGTGGGAATCATTAGGGTTGAAAGAGAAGGGGGGTGAAACAGAGCAGGGGGGAGGGACAAAAACAGAGAGAAACAGAGGAGAGAGAGTGAGACCAACTCGGTGCCAGCAAGTTGTCTGGGAACACTAATGAAGCAAACTACAAGGATCTTGCATCTATTAACCAATTCTTACCCATGCATCCCTTCTGTGGTATACAAGAGGTTAATGTGACTTCCTGCATACTACTTTTGCAGAGTGTGGGAACTGTCTCTCATTGTGTATGAGAAATAAAGATGGGGGGACTGTAAGACGGCCGTTCCCTTCATCCGCCTCTGTCTTAATACAAATAGACAAATTCCCACAAATAGCAGAATATTGTAGAGAAACCCAAATTAGCCAAAGCTATGCAGTGCCCAATGACAGGGCAGATTTGTAAGTGTACAATATATGAACAGCATATTTTCGTGCAGTATTATGGGGAAGGATACTACACACTTTGTAACAGGAGAGTTATTGAAAAAGAACATGATGGGGGACGTTTCTTGTGAAATGGGATGTAGGTACCAGACCAGCCCTAAGCAATATGCTGCCCCAGGCTAGATTGTGGCTGGTGCCTCCTAGAAGATGTGTTTGACGGGGTAAGGACTGAGATGCTTAGGTGCGTCTTTAGACACTGGAATACCACTTGGGGCAACCTATGGTTGGTGTCTACAGATGCCCCATCAGAATCTGCACCAGTCCTGTGCTATGAGCAGAGTTTCTATCTGTGTATGGCCTCCAATGTAAGCAATTAAGCTTGCGACACTCATACCACACCGATAAGATGAACCGGTACTTATGTAGTATCTGGGCTGCCGATTTTGTGATTGTATGCCTTACCTTAAGGCATACAATCAGATGCGATGCGATTCGATGCGATTTTGCATAGGATTCAATGTTAAGAAGGTCCTGTTCATTTCCCCACTATCCAAGTGGGCATAGAGTTGATTTTATATAGCGTGGCGAGCGCAGCGAGCCACCGAGCCCGAAGCGTGGCGAGCGAACGCATATTTCTTAAAAAGTATTCTGTGTCCCCTCGCGGGGCTCGCTACGCTCGCCACGCTTCGGGCTCGGTGGTTTGCTACGCTCGCCACAGGTTTATATCCAACTCCATGCGCCCTTTTGGATAGTGGGGAAAGGAAAAGGACCCCTTTTTCCCATTGAATTCTATGTTAAAATGGACTCAGACCATTTTAACATTGAATCCTATGGAAAAATCTTGACCATCGCATCGCATACGATTTGGTCGCATGCGATGCGATGCGATCCGATCCGATTTCTAAATCGGACGCCCAGATACTACATAAGTACCGATGAACCATTTAAATGCGTCTAAATAGCCACACCCCTAGAAGGCGCAGTACTAGGTAGATGCATGCCCGGCCCCAATACAAATAAGTCACTGCATCTGACATTGGCTTAATGTGCGACTCTTCTACATCCGTATGTGCCCAACATGTTCTTTATTGCTCTACCTTTCCTAACACATTCCAAATGAAGTCTCTATTCCCCTGTTTATATGCTCTTTATTGTGTCCAAAATCAGTATTGTACTTTATCACCCCCCCACACACACACACACACACGTATGTTCTTTATTGTGTTAGTAACCATCCGTCTGTACAGTGGCCCTTATTCTAGTTGAATCGGACGGATGCGTATTTCGGACAGGAACCAAGTGTTCTTAGCCCCGCCTATTGTACGGATCGCTCACACCGTCCGAATGCGGTAAAATGCAGACCAAACGGACCGCGAGTGGATATTTCATGTGAACACCTCCATCTGTGGGAACCTCCCCCATCCTCCGATGGTCGCCGACCATCGAATGATGGACCGAGTGGTCAGACAGCACTGAGTGCTCCAGACCACTCTGACGTTTCTCCGTGTGAAAGCAGGGATATGGGCGGCTAGTTGACATCTGGCTATGTCAGATGTCCGCCCCCCCCACACATGCATCACGGCATTACCAAACGTACGCCCAGCATTTTAATGGCAACGCCCATGAAACGCGAGGCGTACGCATATTGTAATGAGCCCAAACAGCCCTTCATGCCCCTCTCCACCCCCTGCTCGGATAGTTCAGTTCGATCATTTTCTGCACGGACCTCACGCCGTGTTCGTAGGTGTGAGGCATTCGCACATGCACAGATACGCCTCCGCACATGCGCAAACACCAACCATCGGCTGTCCATCCGACTCAATCAGAATAAGGGCCAGCATGTTCTATTCACTTTGCTCTCCAATCTGAAATGTCTTCAGTGTGCTTCTTTCCCTCATCTGTATGTTCCAGAATGTGCTTTGTACAGTATGTCTACCTGTTCTTTATTGTGCCCACAACTGTATTTTGATTATTGAGCACCTCATCATCCCCCTCCTGCCCCATATGTTTCTTATTGAGTGCTTCATCCCCCAATCTGTAACTTGTTTAATGTATTCCGCACCTTCCCATCTGTGAGTTCTTTAATGTGCTCTTCACCCCTGCATGTTCCTGATTGTGTTTCACCCCCAAAATTTTTACTGTGGTCCCCCAGCACCCATAGGTAATGCTTACGCCTTATGGCCTTCTCTGGTAGGTACTGTATATTTGTCCACCAACTGGAGCTAGAAAGACATTGTGGGATACAGTGCTTCTTACAGTGTTCTGGATTTCTGTGTTTAAAGAGCTCTAGATGAGAAAACCTTTTGGGCAATCATAGGAAATGTCATTGTATTTTGTCTATTGAAATGGACCTACTGTATATTCAATTCTGTATCTTGTATGTTTTCTAAGGGTGTGTACATGCATTGGGTTGACCACTGAAGGTCAATATGCATCAAGGTCGACACACTTGAAGGCCGACATGGGGTTAGGTCGACAGGGTCAGTAGGTCAACATGGGCAAGGTCGATGGTCAAAAGGTCGACATGGGGTTTTCCGTTTTATCCTAAATGTCGACACAGTCGACATGGGCACTAAAAAAGTGCATTCGACTTGCTTCGGGTACGGTGCCTTGCTACACTCGGCACACTATTTTATTATCCCATCACTAGTAGATGGTAGGGCAGGAAATACTGCCTGTCGGCTTAAAATTGTTTTTTTTTTTTAAACCCATGTCGACCTAATGACCCTGTCGACCTAACCCCATGTCGACCTTCAGGTGTGTTGACCTTGATACATGTCGACCTTCAGCGGTTGACCCAATGCCTGTGGACCTTACTATTGTTGGACCGTATACCCTTTTCTCACTATTGCATGTTTCGAGTGTATTATTATTATTATTATTATTATTATTATTATAATCCTTTATTTACATGGCCCCACAACTGATCCACAGCACCCAATTACAGAGTACATAAATGAATAACCAAACGGTGACTTACAGTTTAATACATTCAGGGCCGTTTCTAGAGGTGGACAAGCTGTGCAGCAGCCCGGGGCAGCACACGGCTTGTCCACCTCTGTTAAACAGCGGGGGGCGCCCGGTAGCTCCCCCCAGCGCTGCCGTCTCCCTTCCTCCCCCTCTCCCCGTCCACGGCGCCACAAGCACAGCTGATTATTTCCCAGGTGAGGGGAGGAGAGCGCATCGCTCGTCTCTCCTTCCCCTCGCTCAGTCACTGGGCTGTCAGACAATCAGAGCTTGTGGGCCGGCAGCCAATCAGGAGCCAGGCGGCGAGGTATGAATGGCTGACGGCTCAGGTACACACAGTGAAGGAGAGACACACGATGCGCTCCCCTCCCAGGAAAGCAGCAGTGATGACAGCGGTGGGGGACTGGAGGGGGAGACCCAGACAGTGAGTTGTGCTGCTTCTGCCACTTTGGGGGCATATGTGTGGTACTGTGGGGGTATATGTGTGGCACTGTGGGGGCATGCCCCCACAGTGCCACACATATATGCCCCCACAGTGCCACACATATGCCCCCACAGTGCCACACATATGCCCCCACAATGCCACACACATATATGCCCCCACAGTGCCACAGATATGCCCCCATATGTATGGCATTGTGGGGGCATATCTGGCACTGTGGGGCATATTAGTAAACGGCATCAGTTGTGCGGCAGCCGCGCGTGGGGTATAATGTGTAATAGGCATTACGGTGTGTGGGTATTATTGTGTAATTGCCATCACAGTGTGGGGTGTAATGGGCATCACAGTGTGGGGTCTAATGGGCATCATGGTGTGCGGCGTAATATGTTATTGTCATCACAGTGTGCGACGTAATGTGTAATTGTCATCACAGTGTGTGGCGTAATGTGTAATTGGCATCACGGATAAATAGTGTATAATGATTTAAGTAGCCTGTCATTGTTTGGCCTTGACCTGTGAGGTGTACTAGGTCACTGCGTGGGCCTTTATGTTTTTATGTCACAGTGTGGCCTTCAGCCGGCCAATTTATGACAATGACAATTCCTGCGGTAACAAGCGCACAATTTCTGCTATGCCATGTTATGTATTTGGGGGGGGGGGGGGGGGGGGGGCGCATTTTTATTTCTTTGCCTTGGGAGCTAAATTGTCTAGAAACGGAGGGACACATTGCTCTGTTTCTGGACTTCTCCCTTAATTAATAATTGCCAGCACCTGTGTTGAAGCACCTTTCTAATCAATTAATAACATGTGTGAAACAGGTGATGGCAATCATACATTATGAGGGAAGTCCAGAAACAGAGCAATGTGTCCCTCCTGGAGAGGGTCATGTTGGGAGGTATGTGACTGACTCACATGACAGAGAACCAGCCCAGTGAGCCCACAGTGCCAGACATCCTCTGCCTCCCCATGTTGCCCAGCAAAGACACTGCACCAGGTGAGCGCCCCCCACCCACGATTCGCGCCCCCCTGTGACACCCCCTCCCGTGATTTGCGGCACCCCCCCGCGACCCCCCCTCCCGCGATTTGCGGCAAAACACACACCCCCGCACGACCCCCCCTCCCACGGCGCGGCAACCCCCCCGCGATTTGCAGCATCCCCGCGACCCCCCCTCCCGCGATTCGCGGCAAACCCACCCCCCCTCCCCATGGCTATGGTCGACAATGAAAAAGGTTGACATGAGATTTTGAGATTTATTTTTCATTTTTTGAATGTTCTCATATTCATTCTCATGTGTCGACATGGACACCAATGAAATGCCACACTTATGTCAACATTTACATGCGTTGACCTTTCTGTGTTGATTTTTTCTTGTGGCGATTCGCGGCACACACCCCCCCCCCGCGACCCCTCCCGCAATTCACGGCACCCCCCCTGCGACCACCCCCTCCGTGATTCGCGGCACCACCCCACCCTGTGACCCCCCTCCCGCGATTTGCCGCCAACCCCCCCTCCCACGATTCACGGCAACCCCCGCGACCCACCCCTCCCGTGATTCGCAGCAACCCCCTGCACCCTCCCTCCTGCGATTCGCGGCAACCCCCCTGCCCCCGCGACCCCCCCTCCGGCAATTCGCTGCAACCAGCCGCGCCCCCACCTCCCGCGATTCTCGGCACCCACCCCCGAACCCCCGCGACTCCCCCTCCCGCAATTCACAGCACCCCCCGCGACCCCCCCCCGCAATTCGCAACCCCCCTTGCGTGATTCACGCCCCACTCCTGCGCTTTGCGGACCCCCGCCCCCTCCCGAGATTCACCGACCCCTGCGCCCCCCTCCCGCAATTCTGCCCCCTCCCTCGATTCACGGCACCCCTGTTCCCCTCTTTAGTCCTCCGTATGCCCACACACCCCTATCACTACCCAGCTTCCTGCTCTCCTGAACCATAACTTCCACCACTGGGGAGTCGCTGACACTGTGTTGCCCACATACCCCTATCATGCCTCATAGCCCAGCCTCCTGCTCTCATGCACCCTAACTACCACCCAGTAGGAGGAGACACTGACTCAGGGCCACCATCCTGTACTCCTGTACTGCCACGCTGGACCCTCACCCACTGGCAGAAGCTGCACTGTGTCTCCCACCCTCCTCTTTAGTCCCCCTTATGCCCACACACCCCTATCACTACCCAGCCTCCTGTTTTCCTGTGTTGTGACCTCCGCCAGTGGGGAGCCGCTATATATATACCCTACTATACTATTGCACGCACACACACACACACACACACACACACACATGTAACTGTACCATCCACACTATCAATGTACATCTTACTCTGTAACTGCTTTTTAATTAAACAAAACAATACACACCCCCTTCCAAATCATATGCTCTCTATTTAACACATTTCACCTATAACTCAAGTTGCAATACAGGCATCTTTCATACAATTCTAACCATATTTCTCACAACAAAAACGTTCACAAATTAAGGGGCGCAGCCCCTTACGACGGTGTGAAGAGCGCCCGTAGGGCGCGATGAATCACCTAGTATATAATATATATATATATATATTTTGTGTGTGGGGCACCAATATATATTATGCCTTTGGGCAACTGTGTCAAACTTATGCCACTGTCACTGCCACTGTCACGGTTGGATGAGACCAATTCTGTCCAAAGGGCATATGCACTATATTCTGTGCATATATACTGTGCATATATTTTGCACCACCCTAGTTATGGCCCTCATGTTTACATTCTCACATCGACAAGATGAATGTTAACAAAATAAACCCATATCAGGAGCAAGTATGTATGTTCAGGGCCGCCAAGAGAAATCCTGGGCCCCGGTACAACAACTTTGTGGGGCCCCCAGGGACGGAGCTCTTCGCACTGTGGACCCTTGTTTTGCCACTGCTTCCAAGGTGGATACAGGGACATAAATTTACACCGTAATGCCTATTACACATGTCACACACCCATTACATATTATACCACATGCCATAATGCTCATTACATGTTATGCCACACACCATAGTGGGCAGTAAACATTATGCCATACACCGTAATACAGATTACATATTTTACCACATGCCACAATGCCCATTACATATTATTCCTCACAACGTAATGCTCATTGCCGATTATGCCTCACACTGTAATGTCTATTACATATAATACCTCACATATTATGCCCCATACTGTAAGTTCTGCTTACCTAAATGCTCGTTGCTATGGGCTTCATGCTTGAAGCCAGGGGTTAACATTCTCTGCCAGGGGTTTACATGCTCTTTGCCATGGGATTAACCTGCTCTGCCAGGGGTTAACATGCTCTTTGCCATGTGATTAACCTGTTCTGCCAGGGGTTACATGCTCTGCCAGGGGTTCCATGCTCGTTGCCATGGGTTTACATGCTCTTCCAGGGGTTAACATTCTTTGCCAGGGGTTAACATGCTCTTTATCATGGCATTAACCTGCACTGCCATTGGTTCCATGCTCTGCCAGGGGTTACATGCCCAGCCTGGAGTTACATGCTCTGCCAGGAATTAACATGACCTGCCAGGGGTTAACATTCTCTTCCAAGGGGTTAAAATACTCTTTGCCATGGGATTAACCTGCACTGCCATTGGTTACATGCTATGCCAGGGGTTAACATGCTTGTTGCCATGGATTTACATACTCTGCCATGTGTTACATGTTTTCCAGGGGTTACAGTACATGCTCTGCCAGGGGTTACATGCTGACTTCCAGAGTTGGATTTCAGCCCCAGTAGCATGCAGGGAGGCAGCAGACACAGAGCAACCAGCCACCCACCTTCCACCTTGGAACCCAGTGATCTGGACATGGGTGGGGAACCAGGTCTGGGATTGCTGAGCTGGAGACATGGCACTGGCACCTGCTGCTGCTGGTGGCAGCTGGGATGGGAATGTGGGGAGTGGGGCGGGCTGGACTCTGCAGAGTGGGTGGTACTCCCAAGGGAGGTGGCCTCTCTCTGACCCAGCTACTCCTGGCACCCAGGGACTACCTACCCTAAGTATCCTCTTGTCGCCGAGCCACGGTAAGCTCCAAAGTCACATGGCTGGCTCTCAGCAGGCCCTGTAGTCAGAGAGCAGAAGGACCTCTGTGATGCTGCTGCACCCACATCCGCCCACATCCACCCACATCCACACTCGCAATGCCACTGGTGAAAAACTGACTCCGGCGCACTCAGACCCAGTGCACTCGCCACCAAATAAAAAAAATGTGTGTCCAGACCGGGGCCCCCCTGACAGGCCCAGGCCCGGGTAAATTGTACCTACTCCCCCCCCTCTCGGCACCCCTGCGTATATTCTTAAAACCTGAGCTGTTAGGATACCGTAAGAACTGACTTTGGGAAACATTAACAACAACCTGGTTATGTCTTTTAATGAATTGCTGCATTACATCTAATGACTATCTGGCTGCAATGTTGTGGGCTCTTTCATTTGTCCCAGAGGGTCGGAAGACGGGTGCTGAGAATTATTGATAAACTACTTATTAACAGAGCTGCAAATAACAAAATACAATAACTAATTGTCTTTTTACTAGGCAAGTGTTGTACTTAATATTGTGGTTTTAAAATATGTGTGTAAAATTATAGACAATGGCAGCTTTGAAAAGCTGCTGTTCATAAATATGCCTCGAAAAAGAGGATTGTTTTCACTGTGCTTGTACTGGTTGTGTAAAGTTAGGGTTAGCGTCTAATTATTCTACAGCATTGGGCATTTTTGTACAGCTTTCATAGGCAGATGTAATGTTGTTATTTAAGAGGCAACATGTGAGCAATACGACCTGTGTTAACTTGAATTAATAGGAGTTAGATATCAGTGCTTCAAACCCAGGGCCGGATTAAACCTTTGGGGGGCCCGCATCACTTTATACAGGTGTGCCCTCTCCCTCTTGTTATTACTGGCCTCAAACTGCACGGGAGAACATTACACTGTCAAAACACAGAGTAAAGGCAGTGTAAACTGTCTAAAAAAAGCGGATTGTTTTCACTGTGCTTGTCCTGGTTGTGTAAAGTTAGGGCATACCAGGGGCGTAACTAGAACTTTAAGGGCACCATAGCAAAATTTATAATACCCCTCCCCCCGACAATGCCCATTACACATTATGCGACACAGAGCAATGCCTTTTACACAATATGCCACACACCATAATGCCCCTTAAATAATATGCGACACACCGCAATATTCCTTACACATTATTCTATACACCGCAATGCCCATTGCACATTATGCAACACACCATAATGTCCCTTACACAATATGTGACACACCGTAATGCCCCATACACATTATGCAACACACCATAATGTCCCTTACATAATATCCTATCAGAACACCGGGGCCGGAACTTAAAAATAAATGGGGGGAGGGGGGCAGACTCTCACGGCACAGCGAGCCCTTTGTGTCTGAAGCTGGAGCAACATCATCCTAGCGAAGACTCTTGCCGCAGACCCCGCTGGCTCCCCCAAGCCTCTGTGTGGTAATTGCTGCGATGCGGCATGCTACGACAGTCTGTGACTATTTGTAACTGGTGATCGCTCCATTAATTTATAATGGAACGATCACCCATCACCGCCTGTGAATAGTCACAGCACGGCGCAGAATGCTGGGTGGCAACAAACATCACATTTGTGTAAGGCAGATTAAACACATTTTAAAACAAAATAAAAAAAAACATTTCACACTTATTATGTACAGTGGTACATCTCACTAGCAGCAGCCAGCAAGACCGTCTTCTCTTATGCTTTCTGTCCCAGGCAGGCACTTGGCTGGCAGCGTGGGTGGATGTCCCGGGCGGGTGGGCACCAGGAGGCTCCAGGCCTGTCACTCCTGCTTCTTTACCCGCCCAGCTTCTCCCACACGTCACCACCTCCCACCTCGGCTTCTTCCGCTCTGCGCCACCTTCCACCCCACCCCGGCTCCTTCTGCACGGTGCCACCTCTCACCCCCACCCGGCTACTTCTGCACAGGGCTGCCACCCCCGCAAGACTTATCCTGCACGCCGCTACCTCCTACACTCCCCGCCTGGCTCATTCATCATGGTGCCACCCCCTTCTGCATGGTGCCACCTCCACCTGCCCTGCGGTGGCGGAGGCCTGGTGAAGCAGATGGCCAGCGGCCGCTGCGGGTATGAGTCTCCAACAAAATAATAAGACTACGGAGGGTGCAGGGGATTGCTTACTCTCCATGGGGCCCCCAAGCCGCCGGGCCCCATAGCAGCTGCACCCCCTGCACCTTCAGTAGTTCCGCCACTGGGGCATACTTATCTACTTTCTAGCTGCCCTTTCGGGTGGGAGGGGGGCTGCGGGGAGTGAAAAGGGATGGGATGGGGGCGGAGCCACCCGAGTGGCTGTTTGGGGGCGTGGTCAGTGATCTGCCATTTTAGCCACACCCCCCGATGTGCTACCCTGTCAAAACACAAAGTAAAGGCAGTATAAACTGTTGAAGTCCGGTGCCACCATTCCATTCCGGTAGCAGTACGGTGCATTCTTGATCTAATTGAATTTACCAATAAATTGAAATACCTGGGGAGCTTGTGTGAGTTGGTTTACTATAAGTTGCTGCAAAAAAAAATAGGGTAGTCCCTCCTATAAGAATACACATAAAATACAGACTGCAGCACTAAAAACAATACATATTCCTGATGGTATTGTCTAGTAAAAATAAAAATGTAATACTAAAATAATGTTAAAATCAATTTAGCAGCCAGGTTTTGTGAGATCGATGAAATGCCAGATTTGGAGATCTTGATAGAAACAGGATTGCATACCTCCCAACAGTCCCGATTTTAGCGGGACAGTCCCGATTGTCAGGGCCTGTCTCGCTGTCCCACCCGCGGGCGGCAGTGTCCTGCAGTGTGGGGGGGCTGTTGGGAGTCCCCCCTGTCAGCTGCTAAGCAGCGGGGAATAAACGCTGTGTGCATGCGCACAGCGTCTATTCCCTCAGCCAGGGGGCTGGGGGCATGGCTAGAGGCTCACAGAGCCTCTGGGTCATGCCCCCATAGCGGCAAAATGGGGGCGTGGTCTCGCGGGGGAGCCGCGAGTATAGGCCACGCCCCGAAAATGTCAACACTCCTCCGGCGCGCAGCGGCAGCGTCCCGCCTGCTAAGCTGCCAAAGTTGGGAGGTATGGGATTGTGGAAGAGAATGTTTCTGCCACAGTTCTTAAAAAGATTGTGGTTCCAACTGGCCATAAACATGATGAAAATGGGTAATGCCAGTCTCTGTCCAAGTAGAGACCATGTGTGGTGAAGAGGGATGAGACCACAAAGGTGTTTGGGGCGAGGGATGATTAGATAATGTATATTTAGAATTGAGAGAATCCAAATCAGACAGGGTGAGCGTGAGCAAGGCGAATGAGAATGCTGAGAGGGGCCGAAAATGAGCGATTTGGTAAGAAATCACCATTTTTTTTAAAGCAGCAATAATTTACACTGCAAAACCAGTTTGATTTTGCAGTGTAAATGATTGCCGCCTTAAAAAAAACTGGAGATTTCTTACCAAATCCTTCACTTTTTGATTCTCTCATTCTTGATTACATGTCACACTAAAAGTCTGTTCATTTTGGGAGCTTTAACATCCCCTTGGTGTACGGGAACATAAATAATAATAATGAAAAAATTACCGGGGATTATATCCTAGAAAGGAGAAAATCTGAGGTGTATACAGGATTTCCAAGCCTATAGAATACTAAGAAAATATGGCTTGATCAAATAGTTACTGAGCATGAAAGGATACCAAAAATAGAGAAACATTTTAAAAATGGAGAAACAAACAGAGGTAGTAGGTATAAGTTAACACAAGAAACCCCAAAAGTAAAACAGCATTATAGAATTAGAAACAATGTAATAGCAACTGTAAACAACGATATAGAAAAAAAAAAGACATGGCATACATGATACATAACAACTAAAAACAGAACAGAGAAGAGCATTATCAATATTAAAGTTTCAGAGACAATCAGTGTTACCTAATATGAGTGCATTAAATCATTGGTGTATATAGGGGAGGAAGAATGGGTAGTACTGGAATATCGGGAGGGAGGTGAGGAGCACGTTATGATACTGAAATATTGAAACGGTACCTAAATCCTAAACAAGTGGGATGGAAACAATGTATGAGGATGCAAGAGGGGTCAAATGGATGCGAGTAACTAATCCTTTGGGTTCCTTAGCAGGAGAGGGACCAGATTCTTCAAGGTGGTGAAGTAAGTCTTTTCTCTCACGAAGGTCTGGAATAAGAATGGTCTTACCATTCAAGTGAACAATAGGTTTGAAGTATCGTATTCTTCTGTCTCGGAGCACTGTGTTCAAGTCACGAAAGTCTCTTCTCTTAGCAAGCATCAAGGGGGAGAGGTCTTGGCAGAACTGAAGCTTGACTGAGTTGAAAACATGGTGATGGTGTCCAGGAGGTCACAGAGGCAGTGAGTAAAGGATTGTTAGGGTACCAATCCGGGAGCCCTTCTGCAGCACATCTGATTCTCCTGCCACCTCCTGGCCACTCCCTTGTGGATGTTCTTTTTAAAGTGGTAATCATTACAAGGCAAGGTTTTTTCTTTGAAATGATTGCTGCTTTTAAAAAAGTCCAAGATTGACCGGCATACCGCACCTCCGGCGTATTATATATGTCCTATGGCAAGTTATAGTTTTCATTTGAGTCTAGTTTGTTAATTAAAAGTACTAGATGATTTGGTTCTATGACTCCATTTACACAGATAAATACCAAGTTTCAATAACTAAGGAAGCCCTAAAAAATTCCTATCATGCGCTACACTGCTGCTGGGGCCCCTCTGCTGTCGCTGCCGCCGGGACCCGCAGATCTACTTGTCTCTTGTCTGCGGTCCCGGGTGTCTCTCCTGCTGGCAGGCTTGTTAATGAACATGACCCTCAAAAAATGGCCGCCCCCTTACAGCAGACACTTTTTGAGGATGCTAGAGGAGGCAACGGCCTCCTCTAACATCCTCTAAAAGGTCTGGTGTTAGTGGGCGGCCATTTTTTGTGGGTCATTTTCATTACCAAGCCTGCCAGGAGGAGTCGGGACTGCAGATAAGAGACAAGTAGATCTGCGGGTCCCAGCGGAGGCAAACAGAGGGTTAAGTAGCGGGGTTGGAGGTGATCTTTAAGGGGGGGGGGGGCAGCCGAAATTTCCTGCGGGGGGGGGGGGCGCCCAAATCATAGTTATGCCACTGCCTGTGTAAATTAAAATTAAATGTGCATCTCTTCAGCCATCCTGTAACCATGCACTAATTACCTGTGTGGACCAGGTGCACAGGTAGACTATGTTGATAAACACAGCCTTTGTCATAGAAAGGTAGTAAACCCAGTGGCAGGTAATTAAACCATAAAGTCTATTGAGTCATAAACCGAGATCAAAAACTGTACCATATTTAATCTGACTTTATACCTAAAAATGTATATTTCTATAATAACCAGGAGCCTGTTATTATATTAGTCAATGAGCAAGTGGTGTCACAATGGGGGTGAGGTCCCGTCCACATCCGAATGTCATTCAAGCCCCCAGAGTGTTATTTTATAAATAATAAAAACTCTCAGTCTAAATGTGAAGGTATCCAGAGTTCCAATCTGTACTCTATTCATTTATTGTACTCCAGTCTTTTATATGATCAGTTTTACAAATACAGGGACAGGCAGAACAAAAGCCAGCCAGCTGCAGAAGATTTATCTATGTATGCTACATATTGCTGTCATATAGCTGTGCATACGGGTATACAAAGCAAGTAGCTGTATATACAGTACTTCAATAACACACATACATATCTAAACCAAATACAACTTGTACATTTCATATAAAAATATTTACACATTCAGTGTGTACAGCAGCGTGCAATGTGTGCAGCACTCTGTTACAGTTTTTTCTATTGGTTTTACACACAGAAAGAGATATGTATACCCAATAAGAATGTAAACAGGGAAAGAGCAGTCTCCTGTGTGAACTTGGCAATCACAGTCTCAACAATTATTCAGAGTACAATAGGAGTTCACAAACTGGCTGTCACTAATTGGGCTGAACCAGAAGGATTATATGTTTTTGAAATAGCAGGGTCATAACTATGGTAGACGTAGTGTATGGTAGTGGTGCTGTCTCCTAGGGTGCATGGCCCTGACACGTCTCCAAGGGTGCATAGCCCTGACAGTGGTACCATCCCTGCACCACGACCCCTGCATTTAGCTTGCAGGTCATCCCTTTATTAAAACATCATATTTATTAAACCATACTTGCCTACTTTCAAAGTCTCCGCTCCGGGAGGGGTGGGGCCTGATGTTGACGTAATCAAGCCCCACTCCTATTACTGCAAATCCCACTATTCACGGGTCCTCAAGGAGGGGACAGGGCTAAATGGATGCTATTTGCATATTTAGTCCCACCACCTCCCCCCAAAAGCTGCAAACCACAGTAATTTAACTCTGCGGACGGGGAGATGTATACGTGCGGGGAAGGGGGGGGTATGGACTCAGAGGGCTGGCGGAATCCGGGGGGGCCAGAAGGGGGATACGATTTCCGGGGCGGTCCTGGACAATCCGGGAGGGTAGGCAACCCTGAATTAAACAGGTTTGTCGCTGATTAAAACCAAACAAAATGGAGATTTGAAGTCAGTCAACCACAGAATCAGTGTAATTCTTGTGTCCCTTATTAGAGGAATGATATGCAACCCTACTTGCAGGGTTTCTGGAGTGGCACCTGCTGCCAGTATAGCACCCGGCAATGTATACAGAAGAATATGACAAGCAGTGCTGTACTTCCTGTAGCTTGGGTCCCCACTCCTTCAGCAGCATGTCATGACATCATGTGTTCGAACGGTAGCAGGTGAGGAATTGCTACAGTTAAAAGCCATATTTAGGTTTCTATTATTGGTGAACTTCAGGTATGAAGAGTACAATCATTTCTAACTGTCAAGTCACAGAGGGGTATGGTTCATAGGGTCGACTATAAGAAGGCCGATAGCCAGTAGGTCAACAGACATTGGTCAACAGGCCATAGGTTGACATGGATTAGGTCGACAGGGTGGAAAGGTCGAAACAAGCAATATGTCGACATGGGAAAGGTGGACCAGAGTATTTTTGGTAGACACCGTGGGTGAAAAATCTCCAGTTTTTTTAAAGCGCAATCATTTACACTGCAAAATCAAAATGATTTTGCAGTGAAAATGATTGCCGCTTTAAAAAAATGGACATTTCTTACCAAATCTCTCACTTTCTGAATCTCTCATCCTATTAAATTTCACCCCGTATGTTTATCGCTTCACCCGCCATTCTTCAGGCACGGTGCCTCGCTACTCTCGGCACACTATTATATTCGACCCCCTATGTTTCCCCCTTGAATATATTCAGTTTTTCTTTTGGCCCCTGCGCATTGACCCACGCTGTGCGGGGTTAGCTGCTCCACTCTCCGGGTGACTGGCCCGGTTTTGGGGTTTGGACAGGTATTTATTTGGTTGAGTGCAGCGCTCTACCCCTGTGTCGGTGTGTCCGGTGGGTTGTTGAATAAATAAATGGGCTAATTTTTCTGTAAATAAACTTTTCCTGTGCAATAAAGTGTTTTTTACATGCATAGATTGCTGGACGCCTATCACTAAATAGTGATAAGCGGGTGTTCCTATCAAGTTTATTTACAGAAAAATTAGCCCATTTATTTATTCCCCCTTGAATAGCCTGGGAACCTCCCAAGCCGCAGGACTGTATATAATATGTATGCAATACGATGGATTATATGCGATCCCAGCCTTCCAGAGGCTTGGCGATGCAATATATCTAAAGTGCAGCGTATGCGATCTTCAGGCTCCAATGCGATGCTCAAGGGACCACACATCCCATCTGACCTGATGTCAAACATATGCGATATTGACACTTTTCATTCGATTTCTTGGAATTGGATAAAAAGTGACCAAATTGCCATGGAATCACTCTAGTGTATGGGTACCTTTTTTAAGATTTAAGTTTAGTTATTTGGATAGATAGAAAGTATACTAACAATACTATAGCAATCAAAATGTATATTTATGTGTGTTAGTATATATTTATTCTGTTACTTTTTGGAATTTCCCCTCTAGAGCCATCTACCCTGTGTTCTAGAGTTAGAATACTGAGGCTTCCCAGCAACAGCCTCCGAGAAAGACTGTACAACTGACTGGAGGAGAAATTAGTCATCTGCTGCCGTTGAAAGGTAGAACAATTTAATTTAAGAAATAAAAATGTTACCATTTTAGTTTGGGAATTTCTTATTTTTGTCAGGCTGTGAAAGCAAATTTCTGTGGGATGATGTATGGTTTTATGGAGTGGTGGGGTGAGTTAGTATTTCAGTGGTTAGGGCATGATGTCAAGGTTGGGGAAGTGGGTGCCAAATACTACAGTATCTTACCTCCAGGTGCTTAGAATGAATTTATATTTCTGGCTGTTAAGCTTGGCTGTCAGGCTTAATATGCATATTAAACATTATCTTAAGGGTAGTCCTACCTTCGTAAACACACAAAGACTAAATAGGGATTCCCTTATTTCTAAAGCTGTGGTTCTCTGCTCTGGATTTCATCCATAGAACCAGTGGGAATAGGATCCTGATTTGGCAGCCAGACCAAGAACAGAATTTCCAGAGATGTTTTTTCATTTGCCTTTCTGCAAAAATGTTAGATTCCCTTTAAATGTACAGTATAACTTATTTAAATGTTTCCTGCCTCGAAAGGAGGATTGAGGTCAAGCAAAGGTTCACAGATTTTTAACAGCCGTTTAGTTTTTCTGATCTGGTGGAGCTTTCTAGAAATCTGGCCTGTATTTGATTATTGGCAAGCTCGGGGGTTCCCAATCTTTTCAATTCAACAGTTTTTTCACAGCACCACTAGGACAAAAAAAAAATCTAGAAAAAATATGAAATTAAGTGAATTGTATTTATATGTCATCCTTAGGTTCAGTTATTTGCTAATGCGTTCTAAAAAACTCTTCACATACAGTAACTCACAATAGAGTTGTATACAGACCCAGCATCCCCAGGCTGCAGCCTGATCAGTCTATTGGTTGATCAGGCCTGGATACTGACTAATCGGCAAGATCAGTCATACATGGTTAAACTGAAAGAGATTTGATTTCCTATTTGGGGATAGTAGGGGATCACATTGAAACCTCTTATACCCCTTTCACATCACAGCTAAAACCCGGCATTTTGCCGGTTTTAAAACGTTTTTAAACAATGTGAAAGCGTCCTAGTGAATTTACCGGTTCCAGAAAACCGGTATTTGAAAACACTAAAAAAGAAGGATCCTACATGGTTCAGACCAGTTTTTTGTGTAGTGTGAACAGGTCTGAACCGGTATTTAGTACTCAGAAAGCAGTGAGCACTGAGCTTGTCCCGCTCTGTGCATATCTAATGAGCGGGACCCAGCGCAGTGCATATGTAATGAACAGGTTCCGCTCTGTGCAGCGCAGTGCATATTTAATTAGCGTGTCCCCGCCCTGTGCATATGTAATGAGTGTGTCTCCGCCCCATGCATATGTAATGAGCGGGACCCGCTCCGTGCAGCGCAGTGCATATTTAATGAGCGGGTCCCTACCACGTTCATATGTAAAGAGCGGGACACACTCATTAAATATGCACTGCGCTGAGTCCCGCTCGTTAGATATGCACGGAGCGGGACCAGCTGCTCAGTGCTCACTCACTGCTACCTGGACGACTGTCAGCCAGCGGCACCCACTCTATGTATATGTATATGTGTATATATATATATATATATATATATATATATATATATATATATATATATATATATATATATATAGACATTGTAGGGGCTCTGCACACACTAAATTAACTGATAATAAATAGTGGAGATTTGGTTCATGAATTGATCAATGCATTTAAGCCTGCAGCCCCCTTCACGGGACCCCACTTTTCTGCAGGTCCTAGCACTATCGCTCAATATGGCTACAATACACATAGCTATCACATGTTTGATTCCAGGCATGCTATCTGGTCTAAAGCTCACTTTAGACTGTGCTTTTATAGGTGAGCAGTTACCAACACACCTGTCACTAATCATCTAGGGAACTGGTTAACATAAGCTATGTACTATGGGTTAAAACAGGGTGCATGAGAGAATGTGACCACAATAAGACTAATTTAAAAAATTAATCTAATAAACAATATGTACACTAAACATCGGCACTCACCTTTCCTAGTTTTGGGGTGCCCTATGGCTTGTGACCACATTGTTTAAACATACATTGTAGGGGCTCTGCACACACTAAATTAACTGATAATAAATAGTGGAGATTTGGTTCATGAATTGATCAATGCATTTCATGAACCAAATCTCCACTATTTATTATCAGTTAATTTAGTGTGTGCAGAGCCCCTACAATGTCTGTTTAAACAATGTGGTCACAAGCCATAGGGCACCCCAAAACTAGGAAAGGTGAGTGCCGATGTTTAGTGTGTGTATATATATATATATATATATATATATATATATATATATATATATACAGGTAACAGCAATGGCGTGGCACTCTGGATATTTTCTTGCAAATAAACGGCAGACACTGTAGTCAGTTTCAACGTTTCATTTCTTTATAGAAATTTCGTATCCTGACGAAATTTCTATAAAGAAATGAAACGTTGAAACTGACTACAGTGTCTGCCGTTTATTTGCAAGAAAGTATCCAGAGTGCCACGCCATTGCTGTTACCTATCTATCCTCGTTTGGAAGTGGGGGCACCGGATCAAGTATCCTTCAGCTTACACAGTGCCGGGTCATCCATCTATTCTATATATATATATATAAATATATATATATATAATGTCTGTGTTTGGATTGCTGTGGCACAAACTGAGACGAAACAGCTGTGCAAAAAAGTTAATTTAATGTGTAACAACACATATCTCAGTGTCCAACGTTTTGGGGTTTCGTGAACCCCGTTTTCGAGGAAAGAGAAAACGGGGTACACGAGACCCCGAAACGTCGGACACTGAAATATGTGTTGTTACACATTAAATTAACTTTTTTGCACAGCTGTTTCATCTCTGTTTGTGCCGCAGCAATCCAAACACAGCCATTACCTAATACTGGCTGCAGGCATCGGAGCACATAGCCTCTATTAAGCGGAGTGCCGAACCATCCCCTTCAAGATATATATATATATATATATATATGTAATATATATATATATATATATATATATATATAATAGCAAAGGTGGCACTCAGAGACGTTTTCAATTGAAATAACACTGCTTTATTGCAGATAAGTGTTTGAACTACTTATCTGCAATAAAGCAGTGTTATTTCAATTGAAAACGTCTCCGAGTGCCACCTTTTTCTATTTTCCATTTGTATGGACCTATCGGGTTTGTGGAAGGCACCAAGCTTTGTGGAGTGTCGGATCTAATATATGTATATATACACATTTTGCCTCTTCCCAAGGGTTCTGTTCAGACTGACATGTACAGAGGAGTTGTTATTGGTTCTAAGTCATAACATGGTGGCCTTCGAACAGGCAAATAAAATGATTTAATACGTTATTATTCAGTAATAACCATAAATGGAGCCATACTGCCCATACCACTAATAATGTAGAGAATCAATGTATAGATCCTATACAGGTTTAATACATTTCCGGTGAGACACTTCCCTTTATCTCAAAGCTGTGATGTGGAACACACCTTGGCCTTGTAAATGGAGCTGTTATGGATGAAAATGTTAAGTGTACAAGTACAATTGGGGCAGAAAGGGACCCCCCCAGGGATCACTGAAGTCTAAATATTAGTTATGTATATGCTATTTATCTGCTTTTATATGTATCTGTTGTGCTATGCTCAATAGATGTTTTTTATCAATTTACTGTTGTCCGTTTATATAACATTATAACAATGTTGTGCTGTGTCCTTTATGCAATTATGCTATGTTTCCGGGATAGAATGTATGAACCCAATATTAACATTCTCAAAAGATTACATGGAACGTGTAGATTATGTATCTATTAAAATTTGATTGCATAAGTTTTTGACATACTGATTGTTTTGGAAACAATTGAAATGGCAAATCAGGAAATCTGTGCAAACTCTCACAGACTGACTTACTCTTGTGCTGTGACCCCCATTTTTCTCACTTTGGGGGCATGAACAGTGCTCCCCCCTTGCACTCCCTGGATTTCTGATCTCCGGCTCCCCCAGCTTCCCCCGTCCCACCTATGGGAAACAGTGACCCGTGAGAGGAACATCGGAACAGTCTTCAGTTAGTAGGACTGTCCCCCTGTAATCTGGGACAGTTGGGAGGTGTGGTATGTTTGTTTGTTTGTGTGTGTGTGGGACAAACTTAGCAGAACTCACAGATGGAACCCATTCATCCATTCTTAGAAAAAAAGCCACATTTTTTTTGTTCTCTGTAAGCTTCATCCTGTGTTAGATTCAGCATTGCTTATTGTTCACTCATTCGTTTCCTATTTAAAGCAAAATAAAAAGGATGAACTGCAACTATATACAATATTCCATAATGAGGGATGCATTAGAACAAGGGATTGAGCAGGCTATAAAATAGGTTAAATATAGCATCTGAAGAGGGGTGTGGTATGTAGGGCTGACAGTCCGTATTCCGACAGTCAGTATACCATGTAGTAGTAGTACGTTTATTTATAAGGCGACACAAAGTGTCCGCAGCGCCGAACATAGCAAACAAAAAACAAATTACAAGGTAACATACATTTTGATAAAGTACAGAATAAATAAGGGTATAGCTGGTAGAACTAAAATCAGAATCAGTTCTGAAGTAGATGTGGAAATTGTCGAGGAGACTGAAGATGAAGTAGAGGAAGGGAAGAACAGGGCAGGAACACTGGTGAGGTAAAGAGGCAGGGTGAGTACGTGAGGAAGGAGGGCCCTACTCATAAGAGTTAACAGACTCAAAGAAGGTCGGTGGACGAACGAAAAACAATAGGATAAGTAGGAACGGATGGAGGGGTAGGGTAGGCAGGATAGAAGGAGCAAAAGAGGTTAGGAGGAGGAGGGATAGGCTAATCGGAAGAAGTGGGTTTTGAGGGAGCGCTTGAAGGAGGTAAGGGAATCAGAAAGCCTGATGGGTGGCGGGAGGTTGTTCCAGTGCAGGGGGGGCAGTGCAAGAGAAGTCTTGGATACGGGAGTGTCGATAGCACCACTTGGGAGTGGTTACACTCTTCAAACAACCAGCAGTGCAAATTGATCTTCCCTACAAAAACATGGTGACTCTGGGACTTGTAGTTCCACATACTCTTTTATACAGGATTTGCGCACTATCAATCCTTTTTTTCTTAATATATAAATACATATTTATATATAAATACATATCACCCCCTGACTAAGTCCACCGGTCGGGCGTGTTTCTGCTGTGACATACTTGGAGCTGGGAGTCTGTTTGATGGGACGTCGGAGGCTTTGCGGCTTCAGCGCTGTTTGAGAAGAGACATCCACCTGCTGCTCCTTGTGTATACATGCTGGCAAGCTGTTTATCTTTTACCTAATATGTACGTGAGCTGCTATTTCTTTATAAATGTACCTGAATATACTGCTCATTGTGCGCTATCTCTTATTCTTTTGCATATATATATATATAGTATATAGCAGAGGTTCCCAATCTTTTAGAATCACGGCACCCTAGAGTATCAGAATTTTTCCACGGCACCCCTAGGCCCCCCAAAAAATTAAATAAAGTGAAGTAGATTGTGTGATTGGATTGGATGTGCTTCTTCTGTTCAGTTATGTGGTAAAGGTGCAGGATTTGCTTTTATTTGTACACATGTTATGATTGGCAGCCACCAGCACTGGTTTTGTCCATAAATAATTGATCATAAATAATTTGAATTGGTCCTGGACCACCAACCCGTGGCACCCCTGCAAGTGTCCCGAGGCACCCCAGGGAGCCTAGGCGCACAGTTTGGGAACCACTGGTATATAGTAATAGTAACTCTTTGCTCAGTGCCCATCCTGTTGTTCATCTGATCCCCAGCAGGGGAAAACTCCTGCGCGCTGCTGCCTGCTGGGGATCAGTTGATGTGCACCAGCCCTCCCACGGCCATTTTTAGTGCTGTAAGACCTGAGGCTGTCTGCGGCCATCTTGGTTTTGGGCACAGTGCTGCGGCCGCTAACTATGGGGATGGTGGTCATGCGATCTGCGGCCCAGCCAGGGAGAGGGTGAGCGGCCACTTCCTGGCTGAAATAGGCCAGTCCAGCAGAAAATACCCTGGTTTCCCACCAGGCCAATCCGCCCCTGATAGTATCGGAATGTTAGGTAAGTTAAAGTAATTGCTCAGTGTAAGAAATGTTCAAAAAGGGAAAAATAGATGTGTGGAAGTGTTACGGAAATACAAAAACAAATGCAGAGTGATATAAATGTTACATGTTGGTGTTCCAGAGCAGCCCAGACAGAGAAATCCAGGGCACCCTACATCTGACTTTCTATATAAGTATAAATGCATAAGTATCTTACCTATGGCTTTGTTATAAATGTAATAATGATAAATCATATACAAGGTTTTTGGCATAAAATTGGTCAATATGATGACCCTCCCGCCATTGGTCATGATGACACAATTGTGTAATTATTCCATCCCCTGCTACACAATGCCATGATTACAGGCATTGTGAAACAGAGGAAGGGGCAATGAGGATGCAATTCAGCGTTCAAATCACTTTTTGGCCTCCTGTACCACCCACTTTTGATCGATAAGTTGGCGGCTTCAGACAGGTGGCTGTTGTCTATGGGAGATTTGCCACGGTTCAGGGAGAGTAGACATGTGTGATTTATATTTCTCCTTACTTGCACATTATTACATTTCACCAGTTGGCAAGGTAGAAAGTCGAGAGAAATTCACGAGTACAAATTTCACAAGTGTTGCTATAAACCGAAATCTAACTTTCAGCATGTTTGTGTAGTCCACCAGTCATACACGCCATACTTGGTCATTCAGAAACAGCAGTGTATACTAGTCCCAACTCTTACTTACACAGAAAATCTAATCAATGCAATCTTTACTCAACGGAACAGAAAACCATAACTTCCTCCAGTGTAAGTAATGTTTTCACATTCCCTGAAAAAGACATAAAGGAGAAAGAGAGGGGAAAAAACCCACAAGAAATACACACATTTCACTATTACTTCAAAAGGTAACAACATTCTGGACATGTTCTGTAGCCTAAATACATTTGCCAGAGATATAGCATTTGGTTGGGTTAACTTCTAATCATTGTGCTTTAATTGATCACTTTAAATCCTTAGATATTCTTCATCTTTTTCCTTAATTGTAGATCATGCTGAATTATATAAAAATGTGTGTGATTGTATTGTATTCTAAACATGGAGGTATGCCGTTTCCAGGACCCCGCCACACATTAGGCTGTGCCATACGGCGCTGGTTTTGAAGCTAGTGTTTATTGCCACAGGGAAAGTTCAGCACTTTTAAATCTCACAGCTTGCAAAGAGCAATTACTATACTCTGTGTGACAGAATCTTGTCATGTATGATCTATTTCACTTGAAGGCCATTGCACCGACATCATACCGCCAATGCTGCTGTTGGCGTTCTAAAAGTCTCTGGAGTCATTGAAAGCATTTGTATGACATCCTCTCACATTTACTCATATACACTAATCATGTGAAATCATTTGACCTGCGTTGATTTCTAAATTCTAATTTCACCTGACAAGGAACGCATGTCTCTCCTTCCAAAGTTTAAAAGTGATATTATAAACTATATTGCACACCTTGGCTTTTCTGACTGATTATCATTTATAATATCTTCCTCTACACTACCCAAAAACCTTTTATTTTGTAAAATCCCCAAAAAATGAATGAGGCTGAACTCAAGCTTCTCCCCTCCTGCATCACATCCTGTACCCTCTAGTTAGCACCCCCCCCCCCGTTGTGGCCCTGATTTCCCTGACAAAATACCCCACATTTGCTGTACATGCTCTCATAACCCATCTACAATCTTGAAAACTCACTCCACACTTACTACCCATAGGTTACAGAACAACCACCACCCCCCCCCCCCCACACACACACACACACACACACACACACACCTCTACATGTCAGTCAGAAAGCCCTCTTCCCCCATGATCATGCCAAACTTAACCTGGAGTTGACATGAACAACTCTCAACAAGCTATCCCTGGTGGTCTTACTTTCTCCCATCAGCAACTGCACTTCCGGTGTCGTCTTCCGGGTCCCAGCGGTCATGCTAGAGTCACTTCTGGTGCAGATTGTGATGCTGCATCTCTACCTGGGCCAGATGTACTAAGCATGAAAAGTGATGGCAGTTAGTCGCTGATTGGCTGGTGGTTTATCACTCCCCATTTTATCATTTCCAAGCTTAGTACATCAGGCCCACTATCCCTAACCCACTTCTGCTTCCAAACTCGAACCCCCCCCCCTCCCCCCGCAGCCTAATCCTCCCTGCGGTGCGTAACCCTTAACAACTGCATTGTAAAATTGTAAACTTTCCTAACATTTCAGATGTTGCCATTGTGAACCTGGTGAAAGTTTGGGGATGTTGACGTGGTGAATTTTCACAGGTTAAGTCATGTCAACATTGTGGTGTTGACTTTCTGAATGTTGAGATGGTTCCTTCTAGCTACAAGTGCTTTAGGACTAAAACTTTACCAATTAAGTTTTTTTTGCCTAAAATTATTCTGCAGCCACAGAATATAAAACAAGCAGGGCTGCAGAGACAATTCTCTTCTTTGAAAGCTTGCCAGGCTTAGGTAGTCTGCACCCCAGCTCCCCTTCTAAGGCACACCTTAAAGTATGCACATTTAGGCATAACAAGGATTTCCCTTTGGTTGCAGCTATACACTTAAGCTGGCAATAAACACCATGCAATTCTGTGCCACACAATGCGATGCATCGATACATCGCACCTGCAATACCCACTAAATGATCAATCTCTGTACGACATCACAATGTGTTGATAAATGCTGCATTTTACAACACCACCTTGGCCTTGGAAGCGGCCCATTGGATGTGCAGAATCTAATGGGAGGATTCAATAAATGATAACTGGGAACTACTGTAGTATGGGTCAGGGGTTCACACTATGCAGTGTGTACAATCTAACATTCTGGTACATTTCGGATGGATATATCTTCTAATGTGTACCTGTTCTTTATGAATAAACCTTAGCAGAACACATTTGGAACCCATTATTTGTTTAGATTTAGAAAGCTATAAAATGTCCTAAAGAAACCTTTCTATTTTTACTTTTTAGTGGAAATAAAATTGTAGTATTTGGATAAAAAGAAATCCTCTGGTACTGTATGACTTTTTTTAAATCATCGCTTGTGTATTTGATACTGTATCTCTCCAGACTGTTCAACTGACACGGCGCGTGGCTGACACTGTATACAGTACATGCACTATACACAAACATTACAAATGCTCAAATAAAACATTTTTTAAAACCAGACTTATACAAGGCTATGTAGCTGTTCTGTAAAATGATACTGTTTCGGTTCCAAGTCCATTTATGAAATACACTTTCTCTCCTTCTTATAAACTTTCTTGTCCGCTAAAGCCGTGAAACACTTAAAAGCCTCCTTTAAATTCTGTCCTATAAATAGTGTGTAAAGCTTTATGAGATGAGAATCCTAATGTCACATTTTGTTTGTTCTTGGGATGGTAAAATCATGTTTCATGACCCAGCGGGCGTGACCCCACCTTCCAGAGCAGGCTTAATAAGGCAATGTTTAGATGAACCCAGCTTCCCTGCTCCTGTCCTGTCACATAAACACTTGAAATGAATTTTTATTTTCAACAGCCATTTTCAAACTATTCTAAAAGGAATAGCTGTAGGTATACAGTAGACCAGGGAGACCAGAAACATTATACAATCCTTGCAAATGCTGTGACTGTTCCATGTAAAGGTTTGTGTGCTCTGCTCTTCTTGCACTCACAGCTGCTGATGAGCTTGCAGTCTACGTTAGACACAATGATTATACTACGGTAAGTCTGATCTTAGCTAGGTATAATGTAAATACAGTAAATGTAAGCTGTTATATGGAGGACTATCAGGAGATGAAAATAAGCAGAGTGGTCAAATCGGTTCAATGCATTTCTGGCTTTGTTGACATAGGGTGTCAGTTCTTCTGCATTGAGCCACAGTGGAGAAAGTATGTATTTGCCATAGACGTTGTGATCTTGGGCCTTATTGCAGCGTTGCATGTGGATGAAAGCCGCCTGCCTCTCTCACAGCCGCCCCCCTCTCAGCGAATTCCCCCATAAACATAAACATCCATTCGCAGCCTTGGGTGCAGGGCAGGGCCAAATCATTTGATGTCGTCGACCATTAAATGATTTGGAAGACACTCTCTGGGGTCTTAGCTTTGCGTGCTCCCTGTACAGGAAGAGGGCGGGCAGCTGATATCTGGTGTCGTCAGCTGCCTGCCCCCCGCACCCGCATCACGGCCTAATCTCCATGGGAACGCCCAGCATTTTCATGGGAACACCCATGGAACGCTGGGCGTTCGCATGGACACATCGCTGCCATCCCCCGCCCTGATAGGTGTGAATGGGACAACGAACTAGCAGTTCCCCATGCCCGCTTGCATCCAGGATCTGCACATGTGCATAAATGCAAAACATCGCTCCCCCATGTAAACGTGCAGGGGAGCGATCAAATCAAAATGAGGTCACTTGGCCGTAGAGCAGTTACACTGTGCAATTTAGTGCTCATTGGTGGTGTATTTGGAACTCTGTGTCAGATGGGTGCCGGACGGGTTCCCGACAGTCGGGATCCCGACAGTCATTTACCCGACGTCGGGATCCCGACAGTCATTTACCCGACGTCGGGATCCCGACTGTCAAATCGCCGACAGCCGGGTGCCCGACGGCCACCCGCTATTTTCCCTCGAGGGAGAATAGAATAGGTGGCTCGCGTAGCGAGCCACCGTGCCCGTAGCGTGGCGAGCGCAGCTAGCCCGCAAGGGGCTTTTTTGCTCTCGCCATGCTGTCTGACTCCGGACAGTCGGGATCCCGACGTCGGGATAATGACTGTCGGGATCCTGACTGTCGGAGTCACATACCACACCCGTGTCAGATGTATTATGCTTGGTGAAGTGATAAAATGGCCAGGGATAACAAACCAGCAAATCAGCTTCTAACTGTCAAGTTACAGGTTGGGATTGAAAAATGACAGTTAGTAACTGATTGGCTGCTTTGTTATCACCGGCCACTTTATCATTTCATCAGGTTTACTAAATCTGCCCCTTTTTAAGAGCAGCCTGTACATCCATTACACAGTCAAGTGGTTCTGTTGATGTTGACAGCGTTATTATCAGGCATACCGTAGCTGTGATTTATGACCCCCAGACAATGCCTGGTCACTTGCTTGATATCTCATTGTGTGCAAATTGCATAAGACGGAATTAAGTTTGGGATAGTCATCTTGGGCAATAAGATTGTGGCAGTGGGTGATCATACACCACTATGTAAACAAGTAGCTTTGTGGATTATACAAAGACAAAATAGAATACTGTTAAATTAACAATAAATCTGAAATTGGGACGTCAATGGCGCATAATGAACTAGTGTCAATTATGAACCTTCGTTACACAAAGCATCATACCCTGACCTTATGTAAGGATATGGTTAGTCTTGTAACCGACTTCAGCACTGTAAAATAAAAGTATTATGAAACAATTCCTCCAACTTCCGTTAAAGACAGCTGATACAACATCTTCGGAATACTGTCCCAAGTGAATTCGTGCATGACCAAAGCAGAGCATTGTTTACCCATTAGCTTGAATGAGTCTTCTAGCAGCATTTCTTGGGATCTTTTCAAAGCAATCTCGAATTGTGCAGTATTGTAAAAAAGTGAAACCCAATTTTCCACCTTTCCCCCCCCCAAAAAAAACAGAGGAAACAGCATACTGATCCCCTTATGAAGTCACAATTGGCACTAAATTTGCCAAGATGAACTGTGCAGGGTTATACTGTCTTTACGGTTTTCATCCAGAGGTGATGAAGTAAAGACTAAAAGCCAGAGGCAGAACTACTATTGGTGCAGCAGGTGCAGTGCCCTCTCCCCCCTGCCTCTCTCCCTGTCTCCCTCCGCCTCTCTCTGTCACCCACTGCTGTGTTGCATATTATGAACTTGAGTTGAGGTAAAGGAGAAGGCCCAAATTATATATTTGCACCTGGGCTCATCACCCACAAGTTCCATCACTGCTAAAGGCCCATTGCAAACTAGGCAATTTTGAGCTACTTTGAGCTAAGAAATCACCTAGTGTGTATGGGTGAGCCGTTGCCCGGTATTATAGGATGAGCAAACCATTTGGTCTCTCCCCAAACTTTCATGACTCTCCCCCTATAATGTTGTTAAGGCTCATAAGTGTGAGAAACTATTTTGTGGTAATCTCAGGGAGGAAATTTACTAATATGGGACTTCTATTTCACATGGGATGTTGCTTTGGGCAACAAATCAGAATCTACTTCTTATTTACTTAGCACCTTCTGGAAGATAATAGATAGTATCTGATTGGTTGCCCATAGCAACATCCCATGTGAAATAGAACTCCAGCCTTAATACATTTCCCCCAGAGAGTCTGGGTCATGTTTTTCACACCACAAGTTCTGCAGATTCTCCACACATGAGGTACCCTCTAACAGTTACTAGCAGGAGAGGAGATCAATGCAGGCGCTATAAGAAAAATGGCATCAGCCTGACAGAATGAGTTACATTTCATACAGAATAGGATAGTTACTGCTGAGATGCGACATTTTTCAATCTGTTTATTGCCATACAAAGTCAGCTGTGTATATATCTGCTGATGACGTTCGGTTCTGCTGGCTATGAATAGAGATGCATGAGCCACCCTGTGGGGTTTATGGATTTTAACATCCTATGATCAAGGCTGATTTCTATCGCAGCAACAAGAAAGAAGCAAATACCCTAACTCTGTAATTCATCACTTACTGTATATCTCACAATCTTATAGATACAGGTACAGAGGAACACATTAGGGGCCAGATGTATCAAGCTTCAAAAAGTGAATCGGCAGGATGTACTAAGGTAAAAATGAGGTGATATTCCCCTTTTCCGGTGATTTTACCGCATTTTCAAATGTATTAAAGACCCGGCTGCCGCATTTTTGCCGGCTAGGGTATCGCCACATTTGGATGTGATTTCCCCAAAATTGTACTATGTAGCATACTTGCCTACTTTTGAAAACTAGTTTCTGGGAGATTATAGTTGGTAGTTTTTACCCAGCACCCCACTGTGGGGGCATGTCATGCTCCACCCAAAGGGCGTGTCTAGTTCCATATATGGAAAGACTGTGAACGTGGCACCTAGAAGCGTGGGTGTGTACTGCTACATCTGAGAGGAATCTTTTAAAATGACAAATCCAAATGTAGATGAGCCCCAAAGCAGTTAGTAAGAGCTACTATACTTGGTAAAGTGCTGAGAAATGGTGCTGATGATTCAATGTAAATTTATCTATCTCTCATTCCTTTTTTCCCAAAAAAATGTAACAGTGTAATGTGGGCTAGGTGACATGGGGGAGATTGCTACAATAATGAGGGAGAGAGGGAGATTGTTGTTATTTCAGGGAGTCTCCTGCTGAACGCAGGAGGGTCGGCAAGTATGCTATGTAGTATACAGTGTTGCTGATTTGGATAGTGTGATTCTCTGAAATACTGCTCTTTTGTATAGAGCATAATTTAATGCTATTTTGATTCCTTCTGAGGAGTGATACATTTTAGAGGGATACCTGCAGACTGTTTACACCTCCAAAATGGAAAATGTATATTAAATACAGTAAAAAGAGACCGGAACTTTAATCCAAAACATTCTAGTAGCCCAAGCCTTGCTAAAAAGTTTTAGTTTTAAAGCCTAATATTATTAAAACAAGCACTGCTAACCAGGGCCGGATTAAGACTTGGAGGCCCAGGTGGAAGGTGTGTGGGTGGGTGTGGGGAGGGAGGGAGGACATATGCTCTCTACCTGGACTTAACTCTTAATATATGATTGGCATTACCTGTGTTGAACTATTCAATTGATAAGAAAGGAATTTCAATACAGGGAATTGCAATCATAACTGAAGAAGGAAGTCCAGGTAGAGAGCAGTTTGTCCCTCTTGGAATAGGTCATGTTGGGAAGAATAAACTGTATACATATTAAACATGAAGCAAGAATGGATATTAAATTTAAATTAATAGTTTAATAATACCCAAATGGGGAGGAAGAAAAGCTGGATTCCCTCTGTCACTTTCAGCTCTCTCAAACCTCTATCTCTCCTTTGGTCGGGAAGCTCCAATGATAGCTCATGAAACCTCCTGCCTGCACTGCAGACTGTTCTGCCCGCATTCTGACTGCCTGGCTCTGCTGCTCCATAAGAGGGACAGCTAGTAATATCAGTGAGCTCTAACCGGGGACCTCTGACAAATGGAGGCTCGGGGTACACTCTGCCTCCCTATTAATCTTGCTATGTTGCTAACCCAAAAAATATACACAGCTGCAGTTACATGTTACCCCTACTAATATGATCTTTGTACTGGCTCCTCTAATGTATTGCAAACACGCTGTGTATTTCTCCTATTGCCTGCATACATTCAGCAGTTACATAACAGGTTACTGCCCATTCATGGTCTTTTGTTAGCACCTAAAGGAGTAGGAAAACATCGCTCACACTACATGCCTTGTGCTTGGGATGCATCTGGTTTGCACGTCTGCCACTTTTCTCATATTGGCTATTTATCATCATTTGCTGCTAGATTGAAGAACTTCTTTAATCATGGAAATCAAATTTCCCTGCTGATGTCTTCATTTTGTTCTAACCTTTTATCTGCATCATAAGAACTTCTCTGCCATTTACGGATTTGTCTGTGACCGCTCTCCCCACAATCCTAATATGCTCCATCCTTTCTAAACAGAGACATTATTTACATTAACAAGTATTAACAAGCAATCTGTCTCTCCGGAAAAACCCTCCAGCTAGTCACCAGAGCTGAAAAGGTACAGGAAGGTGGGGGATTGTTATATACAGACAAAAGACAGAATTGTCAGAATTACATATATACAGACACAAGACAAAAGTCTTGGATTGGGTAGAAAGAAACCCAGATTATCAACAACATGCTGCATGGAAAGTGTCAGCTCTGCTGCTGAGATCAGACACAAGGACTAGCGCACGGATGACAGAATGACCAGAACAGGTTTAATGCTGTGGATTTAGCTCGTGACCTTGACCATAGATGATGATACTGGCAGGAGCAGGGGCGGGATGTATTAATATACATCACCGCCCTTCGCCTGGCAGCCGCCACGAAGCTGCCGCATATGTACTAACATATGCGGCCAGCATCGGGTTGCGGTGACAGAGACCCCCGTGATACCTGTGATGTGGTCTGCGGGGGTCTCCGTCACATCCCGGCGGCTGGCAGTGTCCCCCTGCGTCTCCTCCTCCCCCCTGCAGCCGGATGTCCTCCCGGCTGTGACACCTACTGGGGGAGGAGATCAGGAGGATGGGAGGGGGCGCGCGGACGGCGGACGTCGGGCGGCGATAGAAGCCCATAGGCTTCTATAGGGTATCGCCACCCTCTGGGTGGCGATACCCTACCAAGCTAAAACGGGGCGGACAGGTAATGGTAAATCGGAAAATGCGGTAAAACCCCCGTTTTACCGCATTTTCCCTTTAGTACATCCCGCCCCAGATATGAAACAAATAAAACAAGCAGTATATAACTACATACTCTTACTATTTCTGTGTAATTCAATACATTTTATTTGGCTTTATGCATAGAACTATTCAGCTTCGGACACGTTTAGGGCAAGATGGACTAAGCTTCATAAAGTGATACAGTGGAGAGAGATAAAGGAGCAGCTAGTTAGCCCCTAACTGTCATGTTACAGACTGTGTTTGAAATGTGACAGTTAGGAGCTGGTTGGCTGGTACTTTTTCCACTCTCCACTTCATGACTTTTTAAAGCTCAGTACATCTGCCTCATAATCATTATTAATGTTCTTCTCAATCAAGTTAACAATACAGTTTAAGTGCATAGATCAGTGGTTCCCAAACTGTATGCCGTGACACCCTGGTGTGCCTTGGGATACTTGCAGGGGTGCCTTGGGTTGGTGGTCCAGGACCGATTCAAGTTATTTAGGTCCAATGTAATAGAGTAGTCAAATTGGGGACAGACAGAAGTGAATCCTGTCCATTACCACATAACTGATCCTAAGTATGAGTTATAAACACAATTTATTTAACTGAATATTTGTTTCTGATTTTCTTAATGATAAACCTTTAGCCTAGGGGTGGTGCAGAAAAAAATTCTGGTGCTTCGGGCTGCTGTGATTTCAAAAGTTTGGGAACCCCTGGCATAGATCATAGCAACTAAAGTCCTTCAGTGCCCTTGGTCAGCATCCTTATTTGACAAGTCTTTATCGGTTTCAAATGCACTTAACAATATGGCCACCGCCTATTTACCATAATATAACAACATACTGGGTGTGTGTACTACTATATCCTACTAGTATAATATACCCCCCCCCTCCACACACACACACACACACACACACACACACACACACACACACACACACACACACACACACACACACACACACACTTTCCCCAAGTACTTAAAAATACATATAAATGTTCAATTTTAACCTAAAAAAATATTTAATACTTTTGATTTGTGTATGACCAGCTGGTGGCTAGCAATAGTCATGCTGTCATGATGATGGGACTATTTTTATATGGAGGCCTGGACAGGGGCGGATTTAGGGATGAGGGCGCCCCTAGGCACAACAATAATGTTCACTAAGTAGGACAGTTTACAGGGGCAGTATCTGCATGTCCTATCCATTTACACTCTATTTAAGACGGAATATAGTACAGTACAGTGGATATTTTGCAGTTATTGGTACATTTTGGGCTGACAGTACTATCACAGGCATCCAAGTGCCGCCCCCAAACATGTGCCGCCCCTAGGCACGTGCCTCACGTGCCTAATGGGAAATTCGGCTCTGGGCCTGGAGCTTTATCCACCCCATTGTTATTCTGGTTATGCCCTGCTCCCTGCACGATGTACTGATTTGCCCTGTAATGCAAGCGCCATAAGTCTTCACACAACGCTCTGAAGAACCCACATGCTGTGTGCGGAAATGTGGATTGCATGGCTGCTACTACCAACCACTGACTCAGAGTGCCCACACACGGTGTGATATTTGCGATGTGCATTTTGTACTAGATCGCATCTAGTTAAAATCTCATGTGATACTCTACAACAGCGTGCAATTTGAACTAGATTCAATGCGATCTAGTACAAAAAGTACTGCCTGCACATACTTTTTGTACTTTGCGATGTGCGGGAGATCGCATCGTAAGCCAGATAGAGACACAGTGAGATTTGAACTACATGTGATATGTTTTGAACTAAAACTTTCAAAATACTGCGACCATCGCCCTGTGTATGGGCACCAATACACTCACTTAGCCGGCCATTACAATGGATCTCAACCAACATAAAATATCTTCAAGGTACCTCTTACATTTGGAGAAGCTGCTCTTAAACCAATTACCATTTTGCTTTCTGCACGGTAAGCGATGAACAGATTTGGGACAGAAGCGGTCTTGTATGTGAATGCGTTTTTTACACTGAACATATGGGACCCTTCCGTTTGCATTGGATTCGATAATGTGTATGTGTGTGGTGCTGCAGAGGACTTTCCGATGGCTATGGTAGGTGCCTCTATTCTTTTCTGTACAGCAGATATATCATCAGGGTTGAAATAGCCATCAAGGGCACAGGGTAAACTCCCAATGGATAGGAAAGGATAGTGGATAACAGGTTATCCACCGGTGTGGGGGGCGCAGGGGATATGGGTTGCTCTGCCAAGCTGCAGTGTAAGAAAAAGGGGATAGTAAGTCCCCAGCTGGAAAGAAGAAAAAGCGAGGAACACTGCGCTAAGTACAATCAAATGACAATAAAGAAATGTAATTGTATAACAATAAAAAATGATAATAATTACCAATACTGTGCCAATGGTAGAATAAGAGTAACACTTTTAATGAAAGTTTTAAAAAAATGAATAACGAAAAAAATTAATTAAAAATGATATTAATAAAAAAATGTGGTTAAAAAGTCCAGTTCATACGGTACCGTATTATTTGTGACCATAGGTGTATGGGTCCGTTCCTATTTAATGTCTTCCATAGGAGGTGAATGGTTAGGTCCAATGTGTCCAGATGGCAGGTACTTTGTGGAGAGGCAATCTCCTGGTGTATCACCTTATGTCCTGAGTAGGGCAAGTATAGGCCTCTAGATGAAAGGCTTCAGGTAGTTTTTGCCCCAGGTGCCGATGGAGTTCCCTGGTGTGCGGGAAGGGGGTGAAAAAAGTGTGGAAGACTGGTCCGGATCCAAAATAGTGGTCAATAGGGAGTTTAAGAACTGGACAGGGGTATTCCTGGTAGTCCACCAACGCGTTTCGCCAGTTCCCTGGCTTTATCAAGGGAACTGGCGAAACACTTTTTTCACCCCCTTCCCGCACACCAGGGAACTCCATCGGCACCTGGGGCAAAAACTACCTGAAGCCTTTCATCTAGAGGCCTATACTTGCCCTACTCAGGACATAAGGTGATACACCAGGAGATTGCCTCTCCACAAAGTACCTGCCATCTGGACACATTGGACCTAACCATTCACCTCCTATGGAAGACATTAAATAGGAACGGACCCATACACCTATGGTCACAAATAATACGGTACCGTATGAACTGGACTTTTTAACCACATTTTTTTATTAATATCATTTTTAATTAATTTTTTTCGTTATTCATTTTTTTAAAACTTTCATTAAAAGTGTTACTCTTATTCTACCATTGGCACAGTATTGGTAATTATTATCATTTTTTATTGTTATACAATTACATTTCTTTATTGTCATTTGATTGTACTTAGCGCAGTGTTCCTCGCTTTTTCTAAACTCCCAATGGGCCTTTCTGATTGCAAGCCGGGTCAGACCCAGGACAGACAGACAGAATGCGGCTCTTCCCACGCTGTACACAGGACCCGGGCTATACGGGTTTTACACTGCAGCACTAAGTTAGAGATATAAAATTGTTATGGGTCTGACCGGTAAATTGACTAAGTGGTGGTTTCTGCAAGTTGCTGCTTCTCAGCGTGTTTGTGCCTGAAATGTAAAAAGGCAAAGATATTGAAACACGCACAGACACTTTTTGTTTTAAATGCATTTTAGATCTTTGATTAACTCTTGTCATCTGAGAATGTCGCCTTTCTCACCATGGTTGCTTCTGTAGGTGCCTGAGGTGATGAATGGGCGATGGAAGGTGGGCCCTGCCTTTCTTGGCGGTTGAAGGCATGCCATGCCTCCAGGGTACCGCGTTTTTGTTCTTCCTTTAATTGATTATTTCTGCATAGTAGTAGCTGTAAAGTCCCAGGAAATTACTAATTAACCTCTGGAAGGGGAGAACCAAGCCACATGGCTACATCTGCAATAATGTATATATATATTTATTTTTAAGAATGTGCTTGTGGCTTTGTGGGATTTAAGTACTGAATTATGGAATGTTCTTCACAGTTACAAAACGGAGTAAAGACATTAACTTAAACCTTTAAGTTTGCATATTAGCAAGCCTTGCTGTAAGGGCACCACAGATAATTGAAAAACAGAGAGCGCAGTTGTCACAGTATAAAAATGTATTAATAACACATAGATAGATCTATATTAAATATAACAATTTATTAAGCACCAACATCTGTTGGGCACATTCATTTAAAACTTTAGAGACAGTGTTTCAAGTAAATTGCCCTAAAGCTAAGTATCACTAATGGAACCAGTTCTCACCAATGATGATTGTTTTTTTATGCAAAGCAGCACAGAAGTTCCAGATGGAATAGGGTTGCCTCCAGAGTCTGCCGTGTACACACCAGGCTATTTTCCAATTTTGTGAATCCACAATATGTTGGTAGTTTTATAATCCAAATGCCTTTTGGAGTGCAGCTGCCAGAGGGAGTGATAAGGGGCTAGACACTTACACAGCGCCTCCCCGCTACTGCGGGGGCTGTGGGGCTATTTTTACGCCAATCACCCTTCCCTCCTCCTAGAGTCTCACTATCCCCTCCCCACCGCCCTGCATCACTCTATCTCCTACCGACTGCCCTGCATCTCACCAAACCCTCCCTACCGCCCTGCATCACTCTATCCCCTCCCTACCACCCTGCAACTCACTGTACCCTCCCTACTGCCCTGCATCTCACTGTCACCTCCCTACCAGTTACTGTCTATCTACCCCCTCCCTACCACCTTTTATCTATCTCCTCCCTATTGCATCTCTCCAGCAGATGAAAACTTGTACTGCACCACATTATGGTGGTAAAGGGGTGAGCCTGCAGTGTGTAGTATATTTTCATTCCCTCCAACTGTACCGATTTTGCCAGGACAGTACCGTTTTTTAACGGTCTGTACCGGCAAAATACAATGTGTACCGATGTACCGTTTTTCCAGCCGGCCCCGACCGCGGGTAGTAAAAGCTAGCACCCGTTCCCAGTGGTGCTTTGCGTGCCCCAGCCAGCGTGCATCGCACCGACGTCACGTGGCTCCGGCGCGTACCTCTCCAGCACTCCTCCATCGGCGCATGCTCTGCTGAGGCGCCATGGAGCAGGAGGACCTCCCGCACTCCTCTGCATGCCCATACTCTGCAGAGAATACAAAGCGCAATGGAGCAGGACTGTGGAGCACCTGCGGCGGCTGACAAGATACAGTGAGAGGGGAGCAGTGAGTGGGCATACACGCGTATTTAACATCACATCATTCGGACAAGGAGCGTGACCATGCCCTTTTCCCATGACCACGCCCACTTTGCTCATGGTCACGCCCCCTTTCCATGTGTGTGCGGTTGAAATGTTGGAGGGTATGGGTGACATTCTATGGGATGAGATTTGCGTTTTTTGGCGTTAATTAGTCAACAAAATGGCGACATCGCATTTTTCCGTCAAATCGCCAATTTAATAGGGTGCGCTAAGGGACTGAAATCGCATATTATGTGCGTTAAGGCATGCGGACCAAAAGTGCGAAATTAATTCGCATTTTTATCGCATCCAGATGTTTTCGTATAGAAAAGTATACAACTCGCTTATTTAATGCAATGCGCATTCGCAAATCGCACTTTTTAGGTGTCTAATAATCGCACTTATTTCAGACCAGGTTCTGTTTGGCGATTTGGGCCAGAACTCATTTTGGTCAAGTGCACACATTGTTAATTTCACCACAGGTGCCCTCATTTTCACTCACAAACACCCCTACATAAACCCCAACATCATTAAGGACACCTGTGAGGGTTTCAGACATGGAGATTTTGCAGACTGTTTTGGAGTTGCTTATCTGTGATGTGGCCCATTTGGAGGAGCTGCGCACCAGATCCTGGTAGCCCCCCGACTACTGCGTACCCCACGTATGTATCGTCCTCGCCTGTACCTGGACTCCCTCTCGGATCAACAGGTTGTGGGGATGGTTACGCTGAACCGCATTAACCTGTTAGATGATTTGGACCCTTTTGGGGGAGCCAACTATGCAGTGTCTGGCCAGCACAAATTAATGTGTGCCCTCTACTATTTGGCCACAGGCTCCACTCAGTCTGTGACCTCATGGGCCTTGGGGGTATCATAGCCCACTTTCTCTAAGCATTTTACTCAAGTGTTACTTGCTTTAAAGAAGTTGTGCCGGACATACATCATCAGCCGTTACTTTTCTGGTAAGCACATGTGCCCTGTACTCCAAAATGTACCTGTGGTGTAAGTGTACTCATAAACAAATTATTGACCAATACCATCTGTTTCCACCCACATTTAGCCTAATACACAGAGCCCAACGGATGCAGATGGTGGTGCTGACCTATCCCTTGCTGGTATCTAGCTTGTAAGTACATTTGATACATGTATGAATGAAGTTTGCAGTCAAACATGGCTCACTGGTGTTGTGGAACTACATGTGCCAGCATGCCCTGACACACTACAACCATTACAGTCCAAACCATGAGTGTCAGGGCCTGCTGGAATATGTAGATCCACAACCTTTGCCGGCCATGGAGTTACCCCACACTACTTTAGTGCAATCCCATTGTCATATACCATTACAATATGTTAGAATTCACACAATAATTGGTTTTTATAAAAAGACACAAACACAATGGTATGCGGTTAGACATTTTTACTTCTGCCTACTTTTTCAGACGCAATCTGCATTTTTGCAGGTGAAAGATAACAACTGTGGGGGCATGTTACAAGATGTTTGGGATTTGACAAAATTAACAAACTTATATATGAGCTACCTTCTGCCAGCATCAGGCACCCCTACACCACTTCCAGAACCTGCACCAAGGCCACCACGGGTCCTAACACTCCGCCGGGGTGGGGAAGTGGGGGAGCCACTTATTGGGGTGCTGGATACACTGCTGAGGGTTGATGCTGCGCCACCTCCCACATTGGTTTCCAGCTGCTGTATTTGGGCCTGCATACCTATTAAGGCATTGGTCTGCGCTGTGCATGATTGGCTTATTGCAGCTATACTTTGCGCCAGGCTGCCAATATGCCTATTCTGTTCCCTTATAGCAGAAGTTTGTTCTGCAAAACAGGTGTCAATGCTGTTAGCAATGCGCACATGAGTGCCTACACCTACCCGTACACTACGTGCAATTTTGCGTAATTGAAGAAAGGTGTCACGCATGTACCCCTGGATGTTACCTATTTGCAGGCTTTGGGAGGCCATGAATTCTATCTGCTTGTCCTTGAAATTGACCAAGGAGTTAGCTACTTGGGAAGCAGAAGCTGCTGTATGGGGTGTGTTTGTGGGTGGGGGTGGGTTGGGAGACACCCCACTTGGGGGAAGATCACTCTGTGATGAGGTCTGTATTTCTTCGTCTGCCGCAAAGGTCTCGACCGGTTCAAGAATGATGTCCATTTCGTCTAACACCATTATTGAAGAATCTGTTTGGTTGGTCCCTAGTTGTATAGCACCTGTGGATACAGATGAAGAGGTAAGTACTGATGCATATATAGGCCACACTGTCGTCTATACTGTTTTACATAGGGCTTGAGATGCTGGACGCACATACCTAGGGGTGTTATGTACTTACACATGTACCCCGATACAGCATGTAACATTGACATTAATAATAAGTCACATGCCTAGCTCAGATGACATTCATTTCCGTTGCAATGTAGCAGCAGGAGATGAATGTAGTGTGAGATATTGTTGACGTGACATGGGTGTGTGTACTGTATGTGTAATGGGGTGTTTTTTGTTCATTTACCTGCTTCCGCAGATTCTGCAGCAACGGGCCTTCTTGTCTTGGATGCTGCAGCACTTCGGGATCGACAATCTGTACAAGAAAAGATGGGCAGCCATTATGGACCTTACAATGGATAAGCATTTACAAAAGCCATGCATTGAAATGACTATAATGGACAATACTTCCTTTGGATTTGGACTGCATTATTTCTTCACCACATTTTTTTTTTTTTTTTTTTAACACTATTATTTGGTAAAATTATTATTAAATAAGTGGCCACATGACAACTATTGGATAATCGGTGGTATGTAGTCATGGCAGCTAAACCACCAGTACACCTCTGTGTTTTTGGCCACATACATGTTAGGCTGCTAGAAAGAATGTTACAGTGTTGAACAATATGAGCAGTTGTGGAACTACAGGGCCCAGCATTATGAGCAATTTGAAAGTAGGAGCATGCAATTTCTTGTGCATGACCTTGCTGGGCTATGTAGTTCCACAGCAGCACTTTACTTAGCATAACAATACAAGTGAACATTATAGTTATAAAACATTGGCATGTATGTTTAAGTTTGCATGGGGTCACACTTACCAGCTCTGGATGGCGTTTGCAGCCTATCAGTATCCGCCACGTGCATGCCAGGCAGGACCTCAGGGGGTATGATGCGCTTCAGCTTCACCTCATACGAATTGTAGCACACAGTGGTGGGGCTTCCTCCTCCAGTCTTGGTGGCCTCCTCCAACTCCATTTTACTTTTCAACTGCCGTTTGATGTCGTTGAATCTCTTTTTTACATTGCGGACCAGGCGCTTGTGCTGACTGACATGTCCTTCCACATAGCCCTTTTGCGCTGTGCAGTGGTCTTGTGGTGGGATTTGCCAAGCAAATGGTCAAACACTGGCAGGATAGCCCGGACAAGTGCTGCATTTTCCTCATATGAAAAACGGACCTTCCGGCCACTTTTGGTGCAGCCAGCTTCCACCTCCTCCTCCTCCTCATTTTCTACTCCAGCCATGTACCCCTCCTCCTCCATGCCAGTGTCTTCCTCCTCCTCACCACCATCTTCCTCCACCTCTGACATGTGGCCCTCCTGCAGCTGGTGTGGGGTATGGTCAAGGTCTTGGCTGTAGGATGGGGATGCCAGCGGATCCTCCACCTCCTCCTGCTGGGGCTGGACGCCCAGGGCATGGCCTGGGGCTGGCCTTGCTGTGGCCATGCTGCCTGCCACACTGCTGGCTCTCCCACTTGGCTGGCTGCTGCCACTGCTCCCTCTGCCACTGCTCCCTCTGCCACTCCTCACTCTGCCACTGCGCCCTCTGCCACTCCTCACTCTGCCACCAACACCTCTTCCTCTAATCACACTGCCACTGCTCCTCTCCATGCTCCTTACTTCCTATCAAAGAGTGAAATGGCGCCAATGCCCCTTTATATAGGGGGTGTGATGCATAATGGAGGGGACAGAGATGGGCCAATAGGTTGGAGGGTTCTTAGTCATGCGGAGACAGTTTTGTAAATCGCACTCCGGTTGGTCCAAAATTCGCACATGACCGGCGGAAGAACTCGCACTTTTTTGTGACTTAAAATCGCACCACTTCGCCGCAAATCGCACCTCTTCGCACTTTTCAGCCTCCAAAGCGCATCACATTAAATATGCGAATTATGACTGAAAAGTGCGATTTGAAAAAGGGTGAATAGCGGCGATGTGGTGCGCTAAAAAAACATGCGCATTTATCTCATCCCATAGAATGTCACCCTATGTATTTTTCATTTTTATTTGCAGGCCGATGTGTTTTTTTCATGGAGGAGGGGGCCTTTCAAGATTTTGCTATTGGGCCCACAAAGCTCTAGCTACGCCCCTGGACAGACATATAGGTTTCTATATAGTTAGTTAATTAAATAAAAATATTTGACTATTTTTGATGACTGAATAACCTGAATAACCATAATTTATATGTGATTTTTGTCTTTTATGTAATTTTTGTTTACATTTCCTTTTTTGTGTTTAAAAATAAATTGCAATATGCGCACAGCGAGTGACCATACCTAACACATATGGGCCCTTATTCTGGTTCACTTGCAAAGGGAAATTCCTTCTCAAATGGACAAAACCATGTGCATTGCAGGTGGGGCAGATGTAACTTGTGCAGAGAGAATTAGATTTGGATGGGGTTTTACTTTAAACTGTGATCTATATTGCAGTGTAAAAATAAAGCAGTCAGTATTTTCCATGCACAGAAACAAAATGTCTCACCCAAATCTAACTCTCTCTGCACATGTACTAAAGCATGGATAACAAGGGGTGGATTTAGAAAAAAAAATGACAGAGGGGCACAATTGGGAAGAGGCAGAGGGGTATTTGGCGTGCGCAATTCCGTAACAGATGCCAGGGGGGTTGTCCACAGTGAGCCAGGCACCAGCAGCTCCTGGCCAATGACCACCTTTAGGTAAAGGCTACCTGTTGGCGGCACAGGTCTGGGCCCAAAAAGGATACAGATGTTTGAGCAGCCAGCCATGTTCAAGTTGCCTACTTGGGATCTGTTCGTAAATCACCCCCAGAGGTGGCAACAACAAACATTACTTATCACAAAAGGAATATTTTTTATACACCGTGTAGCAGGTTGTGCCCTTTTCCGCACTCTGCAATCATTTCTGTGGAGTACTGAAGCCATCACTTACTCACCACAAACATCACATAGTTATTAATGATTTGCATTTATGAGCGCTGTGTGGGGAAAGAGTTTTCTCTTGTTTTCTTTGGCACCACTGAACGGTTTCATGTTTCCGCCTGCATAAAAAAAATCGGCTTGCACTTTAAGTTCAGAGACTTAAAATACATTTGCTGGTTGACCCAAGCATGCGAGTTTGTGCAAATATGGTTTGGAGGGAAACATAGAGATGGGAAAATACATCATCCCTAGAGAGCGAAGTCTGAGCAGGAGGGAGAGCGAAGGGAAAGCATGAGAATCGTCCTGCCAGACTCATTTCTCAGTTCCCTATTCTGTTTACACTAGCAGTAGCTGCTAGCTATATAACCTTACATTTCAATGATTACTCTGTGTGTGTGTGTGTGTGTGTGTGTGTGTGTGTATATATATATTTAAATATATATACTTGTTGCGATATTAAACGTCACTCCAGGACTTATGTCAAAGTGGAATTTATTAGGGTCATTGTGACCCTATATATAATGTTTATTTATTAAGATGGAAGCTCTATTGAAGATGGAATGTGTCCCATAGCAACCCCAATCAGAATATACTTTTTATTTATTTATTTAGCACCTTCTAGAAGATAAAAGAATATGATTGGTTGTCCATAACATCCCATCTTCAATAGAACTCCCATCTTAGTAAATAAACCCCATAGAGAGAGAGCGAGAGAGAGAGTATTTTGCTAAAATACTGCTGCAATTTTTTTGGTACTTGTTTCCTAGCACGGCGCCCACGATTTTAATCTTGTTACATAGTTTTGATCGCATCGCATGCGACCAGATCAATACGATGATTTCATTGTACAACCACCCTGATGGGTGATTAGTTTGTTATATGCACCCCCATCGTTAACGCCACGGCCACTATTAACGCCAACCCGCGAGGGGACATGGATAACTTCACATGTATTATGCGTCCGTTTGCTACGTTTCGGGCTCGGTGGCTCGCTGCGCTATATAAATGCAAGTCCATGCCAACGTGGATAGTGGGGGTATGAAAAGGTCAGAGGACGCGTACCGCTGCGGCCACCACGATTCAGGTTGGCGTTAATAGTGGCGGTGGCGTTAACGATGGGGGTGCATATAACATACTAAGCACCCATCAGGGTGCATGTACAATTAAATCATTGTTTTGATCGCATCGCATGCCATTTTAATGGCATGCAATGCGATTTTAAAATTGTACAGTGCGGCTCTTAGGACCCGAAAATTGGGTCCATCGCATACCACTAATTAAGGCATGCGATGGGCGCCCTGCTAGGAAACAAGTACCATTTTTTTTGTATCTCAGTCAAGCTCACGGAGACCATTAAAGAAAGTTGTGATAGCACCAGGGTCCATGAAATCAGATCACCGCTCCCCTCTGTGTTAAAGATTCCTCAGAACCAGCAAAACAGCCTCTGTTAAAAAAAAAACAGAAAAAGAGGGGGTGCTCTATAGTGTCATTAAAAGTTTTAATAGGACTTCAAGACTTAAAATGTGCTTCATGGATAAGAGTATGCTTGTACCAAATGTGAAATCGCAGACGGCTGGTTACTATAAGGCTCACACATATGTTACCCGGCAAAACTCATTTTGCCATGTGAAGTACCGCCAGAAGTCACCACAGGGTTGTATAGGGTTGGACAGGACCACCTTCTCCTGTAGGGATCAAGTTCCAGAATGTGCACTTGAATGATACATTATACAGCTGTTACCATATACTGCAGTAGATTATGGTTTATTTTCTACAGTATATTGCTGTTATTAAGCTGCCACATTATCGTGTTTTTTCCCTCTCTAATGCTTATTCAAACCAATGTGGTGGCTGGCCACTCCTTTACTGGAGACTGTCCACAATCCTAAACATTTGCCTCTACCACTCCATTCCCCTGGTGGTAGGGCCGGATTAAGGTGTGTGGGGGCCCTGGACAAAAAGGTCTGTGCCCCCCCCCCCCCCTCCGCCGGACAGTGGTGTCAACCTCCCCCCCCCTTCCCCGTACATGGGCAGCGTGAGGGTGGGTGACAGGCAGCGAGATCTGGCAGCTGGGGTGAGGAGGGGTTCTGCACTGTGTCAACAGCAGTCATCACAGCCAGGGTTGGGTAGCGCTGGTGGACAGGGTCCCAGATGGGAACTGTTCCCATCTGCTGCAGGGACCCCGTGACTGACTTCACATACGCCGCAGGGACCCCTGCCCGCCAGCGCTACCCACCCTGCGCTGCCTGCCACCGCAGCAGTGGGGTGGCGAGTGTGGGGGCCCCCAGATGTGTGGGGGCCCCGGGACTATCGCCCCGTGGCTACTCCGCCACTGCCTGGTGGGTCCTTCATGCCCATACAGACTACGTGAGAGACTTACTAGAAGCTACAGGATTTCTAGAGGGGGGTTTCCACATGTGTAACCTGAAGACGGGCTATTGCCCGAGCAATGTACACCACGGTAAATTTGTTGCTTTTTTTTTTTTTGCACAAGAGTGAAGCTCGTTCTTTGCCAGATACATTATATATATATATATATATATATATATATGAGGTGAAGTACAGCCAGTGACCACAATGGGCCACTCAATGGACCAAATTACTCATTAACGGAAAGTGAAAGCAAAATGATCTGTTTCAAACTTGCTGGATATGGAGAGAGGGAGCTGTGAAAACAGAGATTGGCGTAGGAGCAGTTAGGGACTAATTCATTATGTTGATGGGCTTTTAACTAGTTGTTGTCATAATTTGAGCTACTTGCCAAGATGAGAGGGATTTCTGCAGAACTGGAAATCCCTCCTGCGTTTGCCTATACATCAGTATAGAGCACTAGATTTCAGATCTTCTCTCCATTTGCCTATTAAGGAAACACCTTGGGTTATTAGACAACAAAGGACTGTACAGTTTTAAACCTTTTTTTTTCTTTTAAAAATACACCATCCAATACAATTCATATATTACCTCAGAGAGCGCCATATTCAAAATATACTAATCTATGTGATATTACCCTGAAGGTATTAAAGGATTATTGGCAGGGTTTAGTACTCTGCATAAATCAGTAGTAACATCTTACCAAGACCACAGACAAGTTCTGTGCAGAAGACAATGTGTTCCAGCTCACCCCTCCTGCTGCCCAGTGCTTGCGTTACAGACCGCCAGGCATTGCATGTGCCCAAATTTGGATTTTTCGTGTAGTCTAGTCAATAAAACAGCAAAATAAAGTTGCATATTCTCCTCCCTATTGAACTCAGCAATGTTCCAGTGAACAACAGCTAATCCTGTTTCTGGTGATAGACATATTGTAGCAATAGAGAATTTTCTTTTTAGTAATATATTTAACCGAGTTTTAACTTATCCCATCTCTATCTTTGTCTGACTATAATATAAGTACTGCCGACAAAAGCAATGAGTGGCACAGTTCTGTGTATAACATGGAATAAAGGTCTGTGGGCAGATGTATTAAGATGGCTTTTACGTTTTTTTTAAATAAATAAAATAATGGGTCCCGTTTCTCCTGCATAACGAGGAGAAGTGGGCACCGGTTATGGGCGAATGTATTAACCCCCCGTCGCGCCGATAACGAGAGCCGTTATGCCCAGCGTTAACGGCTCTCCTTATCAGCGCCCCAGGTAGCTCTGCAGATGTGCAATTAAAAAACTCTTCTCTCCACCCGGCCGGCTTACTGCGTATGCGGAAGATCTCGCTTTTATCGCGAGCAGCAGGACTAGCGTTGTCCACGCAGTGGGGATAGGACAAGCTTAGCCCTGAGCTGGCAAAGTGTCCAGAGGGATTTAATGCATAGGCGGCTGTTAATACATCGCCCTGGCCGCTAAATACTGGGGGGATTGCAGGGGACAACCCCACCGAGCTTTACTCAGCAGGCTGTCGCTTGTGCATGCTAGGTGTGGTATTAATACACCTGCAAAAACTTAATAACCCCAGAAATGCACTTAACGCTAGTTCATACAAATTGCCCGTGTTACTTAACACAATCTATATATATATATATATATATATATATATATATATATATATATATAGCTAACTTCTCCTCACCTCTGTGAGCTGATTTACCTCCACTGACCACTAGAGGCCACTTGATTGACCAAATGACTCCTGTGTGTGCTGAAAGATGTCGGTAACAGAAAGTGAAAGCAATTTATGCAGGGACACTGATCTGTTTCAAACTTGCTGGATATAGAGAGAGGGAGCTGTGAAGACAGAGATTGGAGGAAGGAGCAGATAGGGAGACTGGGGTGGGGTGGAGAGTTTGTGGCCTAAAAACTGTCACAGCTCAAAGTGAAAGTACATTGCAGTAGCCATAATTTTGATGGGCTTTCAACTAGTACTAAATAAAAGTGAACATTTACATATGTAATCTTCACTTTTTCTGTAGTGGCCCAGTTTAACAGAATTGTCAGTATCATTAATAACTTAATTAAAGAATAAAGACTTTTTTGTATTTCTAGTTAAAAAAGGATTCTTCAGTCATACATGTAAGTAAAATGTCTTTATTCTATTTTGTTCTACACTTGCACGCAGGCACTAAATATAAACATCATTCCATTTAATTCAACAGAGAGAATATCAAGAAATACAATAAAGATGGACAGGGGCTGACAGAAGGCCTGATTAAAAGATGGCCGCAGTTCCCACAGCCCCTGCGTCTTTGTATGCAGCAGCCGTGTAATAATATGCTAATTCCGCAGGAGGTGTCTTATGTAAACGGAAGTCTCCTGTAGGCTTCTTAACACAGATCGTTACAATCCATATTTCCACAACAGTGAAAAGGAAAGTCCACAAAATCCAGTGCCAAGTAGTATATTGAGATAAACCTGGAATATTTTTGATGATTGTTAGTATTTCCTATTATTTTGGATTGTTTTACTTATGTAAATGGTTTACAATATGGGGTTAACACATTACATCTGATGTTTGGGTTCTGCGCATGTGCAGGACGGGTCCTGCGATCATAGTACAGAATAGCGAACTCTGGACAATAGGCATGGTCTCCCAGAAACAGGGTGTGGCTTCATTTTAGTCCCCGTATTCCTCACCGTGGGGGCATGGCCATTGCTCTGTGTGCCAGGCCCCCAGCCCCTTTGTCTCCATGTATAGACAATGTGTGCATGCTAAGCAGAGAGAGTGACATAGGTGGCTCCTAACTGCCTCACCAAGTCTGAGAAGTGTCACCAATTTCATTCATTCAGCGAACCAGCCAAGTGGGGAATACCAAATCTATCTACTTAAAAGGAGGGAACTCTGGCATTGTTTCATTATAGTACCCAATGCGTTTCTATAAGCCATGGGAGCAGACTAGCCACATGCGCATGATGACAGGATTGCGCCAGTTGCCACACATGTGGCAATTGGCTCGTCAACAATAAGCATGGCTTTATCTGCACATATACATGCCTGTTGACTGTACAACAAAGTTTGGTTGAAATGTTATAGGATGAGAGATTCAGAAAGTGAGAGATTTGGTAAGAAAGCTCCAGTTTTTTTAAAGCGGCAATCATTTACAATGCAAAACCAAACTGCTTTTGCAGTGTAAATGATTGCCACTTTAAAAAAAACTGAAGATTTCTTACCAAATCTCTCACTTTCTGAATCTCTCACCCTATTAAATCTCACCCTTTATATAGCATTTTCCTCACTTTGGGCCAGATGCATCAAGCTTCAAAAAGTGATAAAATGGAGAGTGATAAGCAGCCAGCCAATCAGCTCTGAACTGCCATGTTACAGGCTGGGTTTGAAAAATTACAGGTATGAACTGATTGGCTGGTTGTTTATCACTCTCCACTTTAACTTTTTTTGAAGCTTGATACATCTGACCCTTTATCCCTTGGAGTATTTATATGTGACTCCTCTTTCACGCTCCTCCTTCCTTAGGGCTCATCATATTTGGCAGTATTTAAGTGCCTGAGTTTCCATCTCACCAAAAAAGTTCAAAGCCTTGTAACTGGTTGTGGCCACAGACTATTTTCCCTTCCTCACTTGTCTAAACATTGCTTCCAAATGTTGATATTATGAAGGCGAGCGGCCAGGAGAATAATCTGAGCCTCTCCTAGCAGAGCAGAATATACACAGTCTCCTACACTAGTGAAGGGAATCTGAATGTATAGTGCAACAAACAGGCCAGGCTAGATCTCACATTCTATAGCCTGTATCACGCCAACACACAGATGTTAACTTTATCAGAGGTCAGCGAACGTACTAGTATGTGTTTACAACAAACATTCCCCACCTTGGTCCTCATGGCACAATAACAGTGTAGGTTTTAGAAGTGGCAACTCATGGGCATCACACAGTAATATAGAAGGCATTTTTAACTAATAGTGGAAAAATGACCGGTCCTGGTTCCAAAAATACAGGGGACAAAAAACTGGGGGTCCCTTGTATTTTAGAACCAGGACCAGTCCAAAAGACCAGCCTAGTTTCAGAAATACTGGGGACCCCTATGCTTTTTGTCCCCTGTATATTTGGAACCAGGTCCGGCTCAATGAGCCTGGGGCTGGTTATGCTCAGGAGGATGCCCAACTTTTACACATTTTTTAAGACAGAACCATGCACAGATATCAATGATCTGTGCATGATTCTGTCAAATTTGCCAGTCAGAGGGTCAGATGCAAAAAGTGATAAAATGGAGAGTGATAAACAAACAACCAATCAGCTCCTGTCTGACATTTTTCAAACACAGTCTGTGACATGGCAGGTAGGAGCTGATTGGCTGGCTGTTTATCACTCTCCATTTTATAACTTTTTGAAGCTTAGTACATCTGGCCCAGAATCTGGTCTATTTGTTTGTCAATTTTTAGTAACGTTTACCAAAATTCGCACCCTATTACATTTGCGAGTTGTATACTTTATATTTTGCGTCAAAAAGTGTGATTTTTACCGCAATTTGCACCCAATTACATGTGCGATTTTTGGAAAATATGCAAATTCGGCTGTTTTTGCCCAAAAATCGCACATGTCTAAAAAATCGCACACTATTACATTTTGCCCCTTGTGTCTGAATCGTTTATATCAGTCACATTTACTTTCTACCTTCTATAAACTGTTTAACACACATATCCTGAGCCCCCCGAATTTATTAGTGACTGGAATGAGTTTTACAGGTATCTTTTAACCCTCCAGATTGGCATAAGATCTTTGTCTATTCCTTTTCTAGCTCTGTCAGCTACTCAGTCATAGAAATTCAATACAATGGCCCTTATTCAGATCTGATCGCAGTACAAATTTGTTTGGAAAATGGGCAAAACAATGTGCACTGTAGGTGGGGCAGTTGTAACATGTGCAGAGAGAGTTACGATATTAAAACAAACATATAATAAAAATCTCTCTGGTCAAAGAATATTCTCCGTACCGCAAATGAGCCTTTCCTTAGGCCACAAGATATCTCGTATAGTGTTGTCTGATGTTCAAAATAAGATTCCCTTTCTCCTTCACTTGTATACCTCGGTTTAAAATTCAGCACCAACCAGGGAAAATTCCACAGGGAAAAGAGCTCTTTTCCCTGTGGAATTTCCCCTGGATGGTAATAGCCACGAGTGGGGGCTCGAAGGTCAAAGGGAATCTTATTTTGAACATCAGATGACACTATACGAGATATCTTGTGGCCTAAGGAAAGGCTCATTTGCGGTACGGAGAATATTCTTTGACCAGAGAGATTTTTATTATATGTTTGTTCTAATATCTACACACTATGAAGGTGGCGATTTGTCTGTTCTTTTTTTGAGGTATCGCATTTCTACAGGACTTTCCAACATTGAAAACCTTCATATCTCAAGTGGGAGCGCCCTATCAGGCCCTTCTGTTTTTGTATCTATTATTGCTGGATAGTTTGGTGACTATCTTTTATGATAAGGCTGCACCCTTTGTTTAGAGCGCAGGTTCTTTTACCACTTCTTTGTTAAGATCTGAATAAGGGCCAATGTGCTTTCCCACTTGTATTGGTTTCCCCAAATGTTGGCGAAAATGTTCTCCAATGTTTCTACAAATGTAACTCTGCAGAAGACCAGTACACATCTGGTGGAAGGGTATAGCTCTAAGCACCCAGGTCCAGATGTATCAAGTGATAACCAGCCAGCCAATCAGCTTCCAACAACCAGGTTACAGGCAGGGTTTGAAAAATGAAAGGTAGGAGCTGATTGTTTATCATTCTCCATTTTTTCAAGCTTTATACATCTGGCCACTACGGAGAGGAGAATTTATCCCTTTCAGTATCAATCCTGGGTTGTGCAGTCCTCTCTGACCCTTCTTCTGGCTATTAAATCTGTACCCTGGCACATTTAAACTAAGTTTGGACAAACATTTTCTGGAAAAAAACATTCCGCCCTCCGCAGTGGCAGCACAAAAGCTGGCGATTCCCTGCAGAAGCCTATGGGCTTCTTAGCGCAGCGCTGTGTGAGGGATCCGTCACGGATCCCTCCCAGCATGCCCTGCGGCCGACGCTGTGCTCTGCACATGTGCAGATGGACTCCTGGGTCTCAGACCCGGAAGTCCAGCACTGGTGCCGCATCGCAAGGGACAGCTCTTATCTCAAGTGCTGTCCCTTGCGTTAATGATCGCATATGTTAGCGCATATGCGATCATTAAGAATGCGGTGGCCGGCGAAGGCGGGCAAAACAGGGCTGCGGATGTTAGAACATCCCGCCCAGTATTAGTAAATATACATGTTTATCTGAATTAACTACTTTATCTGCATTGTCAGAACAGTTTTATTTGACCAAAACTATTTTTATTGCGATCTCTCATTGCCGCATGCTTTCTTTACAAGATTCCCGCCCTATTTCTTGATGACCTTCAGTATGTTCACATGTAAAAGAAATATAATTCACAAGAAGCATAATACATACTGTACCACAAATTGAATGTCGCATAATTAGTAGGGTTTAAAAGGAAAAAGTCAAGTTTTAAATTCTAACAATATGTTCAACAAACTGTCATTTTATATTCATGTGATTCCTATGAATTTTTTTGATGTGATAACTGCAAATCTTGCTTATAACTGTAGCCTAAAGCTTATCACTCTATTATTGGTTGTAACAGCATTGGAAGTATGTCAGAGAAGACTCACTAATACTGTAAGCTGATGATTTCTAGAAACACAGAATGGAATAAGGAAGAACACACTGCTCTCTGCTGGTAAGAGAAGGTAATATAGGCTATACCAAATCTTATATTTTAAATGGAGGGTTCAATTTAATTATTAAGTGCTGCAAGCTGCTCTCGCATGAATTTGCAATTCAATTCCTAACTTGTTTCCACCCCTTGGAAAGTAAAAATGTAGGGGAAATGTTTATTTTAAGGCAACTGAAAAAAGTCGGAATAAAGGGCCTGATCGCTGGGCTGTGAGTGTTTGGAGCCCAGCGATCAGATAAATGCCACCTCATGCGAGGAGGAGGAAATTCATTTGACCATCAAATGAATCCTCCCGTGTACATTTCCACGTAAGCTGAGACTTACTCTGTGCTGAGATGGCTCTGGGGCGATTGTGAGCGTGGATGATGTTAGCATCGCACCCAACGGCCGGGAGCCACCTGTGTTTTCTGGGGCACTCCCAGAAAACGATGGCGTGCCACCCACAAGTTGCTGCCGGTTGTCAAACAGCCAACAAATGGCCTGCGATCACAGGCCGTCCCTGGCTGTAATGGAACAGAGGACTTGCGCATTCGTACTGTGGACTGTGCACATGCGGTGTCCTCTGGTAATCTTGAATATGGGGGTAGCTATTTGTAGGCTCCATAAGGAGGACAGGCCTCTGAAATATATACCATGAGATTCAATATTCATTCAAGATGGCTTCCCACAGAGGCGTACCTAGATATTCGTAAGCCCCATAGCAAAAGTTTGTAAGGGCCCCCTATTTAGCAACTGATGGTGATACATGTATGTAAAACATATTACTTAGAAAGCAAAGATGGGCCCCCTTCAGCACTGGGCCCCATAGCAGCTGCACCCCTTGCACCTATGGTAGTTACGCCCTTGGCTTCCCAGGATGGGAATAGGAGGCATCTTAGGAAACTATGTAACAGTTGATTATCAGGAAGTGATATGGGGAATAACCTACTGTTGAAGTGGGTTTCGGATCACTGCACTTTATGGAGGAGGGGAGGGGGACTACCATCGGGAGGGTAAGGAAAAGAAGGAGCTGTTTGGGAAGGATATTCATTTTGACAGCCATGCCCCAGCTCAGCAACGAAATGAGAAGCAGCTTTCAGGTAGCAATATGTGCCTGAATCTTAGAGAAATCTGTGGGAAACGTTCTTAGAAGCAAAAGTCATACTGTATACATTAGGAAAATGTATATATGTTTTGTTATGTTGACACAAAGCTATAGTGGGATTTTTGGGATTCAGAATCATAAGGGGAGATGTGAAGACGCATGGCCTCCGACTAATTATCCTCCAAAAAAATAATAATATTAATGACAGACAGATATAATATTCTTAATTTATTATCACAAACACATATTAATGAAAAGAAACAGCTCCTGAGAACATTAAGCCACACAAACACAATTAATTGTACAAAGTTGTGTAAGTTCGTCCCAGTTGCCCGGAGGCAAGATAAATATTGGTGTCCCCCCCACATACATGCTCACACCCCACCTTATAGAAATATATGCATGCATGTATGTATGCTATGTTTAAAATAAATAGAGCATGACATTGTCCTGTAAGGAGGGGGAGTCAGCCACAGAAGTGATATCGACGGCTTTCGATGAACTAATTCAAACTTGCAGGGAAAGAGAGGTGCCCCCTTGGGAGCAGGAGCCCGGCGGCAGCTGACTCCATTGTCTCCCAGAGTTATGCTTCTGATTGTACAAATACAGGTATTATGATGCACATCACATACTAATGCAATTCTAACTACCCAGCCAAAGTCTTAGCACATATTACAGTAGGATAAATGATTTGGAATTCTGTATGTGGGATAACAACAACCATATTTTGTAGTCTCCATAAAATTGGATCCTGGCCAGGGAAAATAAATGTTCGGTATAATATGGAACACACATATCCCTCCAAACCAAGCAAAACAGCAATCACTAGTAGTATAATGAAATGCTGGTCTGCAAAGCTGAATAAGCATTCTGCCAAATGTACTGTATTGGGGCTTGCAACTGACTGTAGTGACCTTGTGGAAGAATAACAGCAGAATTGGTGAAGCAAAAGCTTAAGTTTACTGTGTTCTGTCAGTTTGTTCTTGATGCTGTATTTCCACTGAACAAAATGGTGTACCAGCGCAGGCTGTGAAAAATATTACTAGAACGGTATCTTTTTTTTTTTTTTTAATCTTTTATTAAATTTTATATATATAAAAATTACATTAACAATGACGAACTATACACATAACATATAACATATATCATATTATGCAGTATTACATAATCTTACTCTGGGTAATTTCATTTTATACCATACAGTATAACACATCATTTTATTATTGTTTTTTTTTTTTTTCCCATCGTATTACCGTATTAAAGCCATGGCGGCGGCTGTGTCTTAATATATTCTAATCTCCTCCGGAAAGCTCAGGCAGGGGTAAGGGGATAAGCTATGTTATTTGACATTTAATATTATTCTATTTCTAATGGCGTGCACCTCTTAAGAGCAGAGCGACCTTTATACCTACTCCCCACAAATATTTCATTGTTACTTTATAACCTTCTCCTTTCGACTCCATCCATCCTCCACGTTTTAGAATATTTGTGCCCAACACAAGTGGTTTTTTTTTTCTTTCCCCCTCTAGATTTCTACCAGTTTCTAATTCCCGTGTTTCTTTTCCTGATTCTAGTGCTCTGTGTATACAGTTCTAGTGACGTCATGCAAATACATTGACATATATATGGTAACACTCAAAATTATGAATAAAAAGGATAGTGAGAGAAGATGAAGAAGAAAATAAAGCACACTTCGATTAGCCTTTTTTAGGCAAAACATCTAATTAGGTTTCCTATATTAAGTCTCCCAGGACACAAATCTAATACAAAAAAACCCGTATTCCACCACACTAACTGTGTGTTTGCACCCATTAACATGTATAATAAAACACTCAAAAATATGAATATAAAGGATAGTAAGTGAAGACAGAGAAGAAAATACAGCACACTTCGATAAGCCTCATTAGGCCTTATATTGGATTAGAATTCCTACATTAAATTTCCCAGAATCTAATTCTGGTTCATAGAATATACTTAACCACAGTCCTAACTATGTGTTTACCATTGACATATATATTATAACACTCAAAATATATGAATACATAGGATAGCAAGAGAAGACAGAGAAGAAAATAAAGCACACTACGATTAGCCTCATTAGGCCTCTTGTCGAATAGATTTAATATATTAAATCTCCCCCCCTCTTTTTTTTTTTTTTTTGGCTAGAGGTCGTCATGCTCCCAGTATATTGAATTAACCCATCTATGCCATAGGTTTGTGTATCTATTCAACGTCTTCCTACTTCTATGTAGATGTTTTTCTTGTCTGGCCGTATAATTTACCAAGGCCCTCCATGTCTGGATCACAGGGCTTTTCTCTGACATCCATGTCCTTGCTATGATAACCTTTGCTAAGGCGCACAAATTAACAATATATGATTTATCGCCTGCTTGTAAGCTGGTTACGTTTATCACACCGAGTATACAACATTTTGCGGACATAGTTTCTCTAGGGATTCCGGTGTCCACCACTATTTGCACAACTTTCCCCCAAAAGGAGGCAACCTCTGGACAATCCCAAATCAGGTGGAAGAAAGTGCCCTCGTCCCCTTTACACTTTGGGCATATACTCGAGGTTCGGCCTGCAAATTTCAGCATCCTGGGAAGTGACATGTAAGCTCTGTGAAATATATATAATTGGACTTGTTGCACACGAAGGGCATTTGTCGCTTTACATATTACCGATTTTGCATTTTTCCACTCCTCCTCCCCCATACATCCTAAGTCCCCTTCCCATTTTTCTTTTAATGCTATCAGGCCATCACTGTTTTTATGCCGGTTAATACACTTATATATTGTAGACACCAATTTGGTTTTATCTCTTGATTTTAATATTACTTTTATTGGTGTTTCTCCAAATATTGGGATTGTATTAGGGAATTGGACCTCCAGGGCATGCCTCAACTGAAGAAAGCGGAAAAACAGTGTCTGCGGTAGCCCATATTCGTTTTTGAGTTGAGAGAATGACTTAATCCCATCCACATTGTATATCTGACTAAGAGCAACGATTGTGTATGGCCCCCAGACCTCTCTTATCTGTAGCTCCCGTAGTTCACTTAGCGTCTTGATATCTTCTATTGGATGATCTAGATCTATCTGATTAAATTTTAAATATTTATTCATCTCTCGCCAAATTTTTACAGCCTGGACTACTAAGGGAGGATCCGATGTCAGCAGTTGTCCCTAAAGAATTTTATGCAAGGGGCTCATCCCTGGGGCTACTGAGGCAATGAGGGCTGCCGTTATTTTACTATTCTGCTCTTCCACAATCCAACACTTAATTTGTGCCAGTTGGGTAGCTACGTAGTAGGCTCTGAGATCCGGAAACCCCAAGCCTGCCTCAGCCTTTTCTCTCATCAAAATATTTAGCCGGATTTTTGCTCTGGTCCCATTCCAAGTAAATGATGACATCATACTATTCATTTTTCTAAATAGTGAGTCGGGGAGGAATACCGGAGACTGGTGTAAGACATATATGAGTTTGGGGAGAATCACCATCTTAAGTAAATTCACTCTACCAGTCACTGTTAATGGCAATCTTCGCCAGGATTTAAATTTTTTACCCATGTACTCTAATATTGGCTGGATATTTAGTTGTATATATTCTTTGGGATCGCAGGATATCATAATCCCTAGATACTTAAATGTTGACACCCAAGCCAATGGGTATGGGGGGGGAAGTGTAGTACGTATTTTGCCATCTAGTGGGAGAATGTGGGATTTACCCCAGTTCATCCTAACCCCCGAGTAGTTTCCGAATTCATGGATTAATTTCAAGACCAGAGGGAGAGAAGTGCTGTAATCTGATAAATATATAAGCAGATCGTCCGCGTATAACGATACTGCATCGCTCTCATCCCCTAGTCCAAACCCGCAAATTTTTGGATGTTTCCTAATAATACATGCCAGAGGTTCGATTGCCAGGGCAAAGAGGATCGGCGAGAGGGGACACCCCTGCCTCGTCCCCCTGGCAAGAGTGAATGCTGGTGAGGTCCAGCCATTTGTGGTGACCCTGGCCGTCGGCTCTGTATACAACAGCTGCAGCCATTTTATATAATTGGGCCCTATTCCATATGCCCTAAGGACAGTCCATAGATACGGCCATTCTATTGAGTCAAATGCCTTAATTGCGTCCAGGGTCACCACTACTGGCTCTCCCCCACTCTCTACTGGCATCTGGAGGTGAGTATATAATTTCCGGAGATTAAGAGATGTCGCTTTCCCCGGCATAAAACCGGTCTGATCTTGGTGCACTGATTTTAATATGTGTTTATTAAGTCTAACTGCAAGTATTTTTGCCAAAATTTTAGCTTCGCTGGTTAGAAGGGAAATAGGCCTATATGAGTCCATACACTTCGGATCCTTACCCTGTTTGAGGATAACTACTATATTTGCTTGGGTCATTGACCTTGCTATGATATTTTGTTCAAAACTTGCACATAGTGCCTCGTGTAAGAGTGGCCCAATTATATCTTTATATTTTTTATACAATTCAGAAGGTAGGCCATCCAAGCCTGGAGCTTTCCCAGAGGGAAGATCTTTTATAGCTGCCATAACCTCCTCTACTGTCAAAGGGACTTCAAGACTATCACTATCCAGGGCACTTAGCACTGGAAGCTCTATTTGATTAACATAGCTTTGTATTTCCATTTGAGTATGCTGCATTTTGGTACAATATATACTGCTAAAGTATTCTTTAAAGGCCTCGCCAATATGAGCCGGTGTTTTCATTAACTCCCCATTACTATCTTCTATGCTGCTAATTATATTAGGGGGGCTTTCAGCCTGTGCCAAAAATGCCAAATAGTTACCTGCTCTGTCGGAATGCTGGTATCTCGTCTGGGACCTATACCTCATTATTTTAACGTTCTCCTCTTCTAATGCCTCAGTCCAAACTTTTTGTGCATCCTGCCATTCTTTTCGTGTATCATCGGAATTATATTGCAGGTACCTTGCTTCTAATTCTTCACATTTTTTCTCTTTTTCTGAGATGTTATTTCTACTCTCTCTCTTCATTTCTGCAATACATTTTTTAAAGGTGCCCCTCACATATGCTTTGAACGCGTCCCATATTGCTGCTATGCTCGCTGACCCCCGGTTATAGTCCCAGAACTCACCCCACTGTGTTATCAGGGTCTCACTCCGCCCCATCCGCTCTATCCAGTTTGGATTTAGTCTCCAGAAGCACTGTCCGCTAATACTGGTTTCGGCCAATTCCACCAATATTGGGGAATGGTCCGAAATCCCTCTTGGTTTATATGTTATTCCAGAAACCTGTGGCAGTATGCCTCGGGAGACCAAAACCAGATCTATCCGGGAAAGAGTCTGATATGAAGATGAGTAACAGGAAAATTGTATTGTTTTAGAATTATACTCCCTCCATGGGTCCACCCAACCCATATTATTTATGAATTCTACAAACCCCTTGTTCCCCCTAGCCTGCCCGTGCACCGCGCTCCTCCTATCCAGCTGAGGATCCAGCACGTTATTATAGTCCCCCAGGCAGGGCCGGCGCCACCACTAGGCAAACCTAGGCATTTGCCTAGGGCGCCGGCCACTGGAGGGCGGAAAATGCCGCCCGGGTACCTGTACCTGTCTATTTAAACCTGGCGGCGGAGGCAGCGGGGGTCCCTGCAGTCTATTAAAAAGCACGAGCGCTATCCGCCGGGCTATGCGGAAGCGCTTCTATTGTGAAAACTCTGGCAGCCAATCAGCGTGCTGCCAGTGTTTTCACACTAGAAGCGCTTCCGCATAGCCCGGCGGATAGCGCTCGTGCTTTTTAATAGACTGCAGGGACCCCCGCTGCCTCCGCCGCCAGGTTTGATTAGAGAGAGCGCCGAACGAAAGGTACCCCCCCCCCCCGGCACCGGGGCGCCCCCAGCCCGACTCGCCTGGGGCGCTCCGGTGCCTTGCACCGGCCCTGCCCCCAGGCAGACCACCGGGACATGCGGGGTGAGGGCAGCAAACTCAGCTGCCTTAGTGAGAACTTCATATATACCGTTAGTAATAGTATCTGCTTATTATTTATTGTGCAATCCAGAAAAACGTATCTACCTCCGGTGTAAATTTTTACTTTGTTACACACAAATAGAACCGATTTTTTTATTAACACAGAGACACCCCTGGACGCGGATGTAAAGGAGGCATGGTAAGAGTGTCCGACCCATGGTTTCCTCAATGCCATTAGTTTTCCTCCCACCAAATGTGTCTCGAGCAGACAAACCACATCCGCATTGTAGTGCTTCAGCTGGTTTAGCACCAGCGACCTTTTGACCTTATCATTTATGCCCCTTATATTCCAAGACAGTAACTTAATCATATTAAATTAGGGCCATAGTACCCACACCTATCTCCATTACATCCCCGTCCATTGCCTGCTTTTTTTTTTTTTTTTATATTTATTACTAAACCTGCCGCCACAGCTTTATATTGTATACTGCATATGTTACAATTATCAACACACAAGAAAAAATACATATACCCACCCATCTCCCTGTATACCAACCCTCCCTCAGTATACCTGTACCCTTGACCCCCCCCCCCCCCCAAAAAAAACACAAAAATAAAAAAAACACAGAAAACACAAAAAAACATAACCTACTTATACCCTCTTCTCTAAGGGCTATAACAATTGAGCCACCAATTTACAGGAGGCTCCCTGACATGCTTATTTCTATTATTGGCCTCTTCCCACTCTCCCCCCCTCCACACTCCCCATTAGGGGGTATAAAGAGAGGCATCGACAGGAGAGGCCGACAAACCCTGTGGTCTAATCATCCGCCAGCTGCCGAGTTCCCGGTATCTTTTTATCTAGCCACATCGCAGCCTCATTGGGTGTGGAAAAGAAAAATGTTTCCCCATCGCTTTTTACCCTCAATTTTGAGGGAAAAACCATAGAGTATTTCAAATTATTGTCCCGCAACCTTCTCTTCACTTCTGCAAATTTTGCTCTGTCCTTCTGGACTTCTAAGGCAAAGTCTGGAAATACGGCAATTTTGTTCCCATTGTACTCCAATGGGCCTTTGGTGCGCAATAGGCGGAGAATTGCGTCTCTATCCTGATGATTTAATATTTTGGCAATCAGAGTTCTAGGGGGGGGCCCTGGTGGTAGAGGCCTGAATGGCACCCTGTGTGCCCTTTCGACTGAGAAGTGATCTGTAAAGGCCGCTTTCCCAAATTTGGTGATCAGCAGTTCTACTATGAATTTGGGTGCATCCGTGCCCTCCACTTGCTCAGGCAACCCCACAAATCTAAGATTATTTCTTCTTAGTCTTCCTTCAATATCTAAGATCTTAGTTTTCATCTCTGTCATTTGCAGGGCCATTTTATTAACTTTATTTGTTTTTATCCTCAATCGCAGAGATGCGCTCCTCCGCCTCCTTGATCCTCTCTGTGTTTGCCTTTAGTTCAGTTTTAATTTCCACAATTTCCTGCTGTACCCCATTTATCTGGTCGGACAGACGTTGTTCCGAGCTGCTAATGGCTTCCAAAACTTGGTGGAGTGTGATCTCCGGGGTGGGTGCAGAGACTGGGCTTTTACTTTTTGTTGGGGTGGCTTGTGGCGTTGTAGTGGGGGTTTCTGCCGCATTCTTACCCTGGCCTCTGGCATATTTTTCGAGCCGGGCTGCAGCAGCTGTATTGCCTGTTTTCCCCATTATTACAATAATGCCTGCACTTCTTTTATTTTTTTTTGTATATAATCAAGTCCGCAGTGGGCTGGGGTTATAGCCTTATCAGTATACAGTCACAGTCCCGGCTATTTTAGGCTTACCCAGCCGACCCAAGATCCTATATGCAATCAAAGGCACTCTACTATTTGCCACTTACGCCACACTTGCCGGCTCACTGATCAAAAATACATACAGTGAAGCTTAACAGAGGGACATAGCACACATACTTCAGTAGTGTCCCGTTATTAACTTTTATGCGCCGCACCATCAAAGTTCAGAGCAAAAAAAAAAAAAAAATAAAGATGTAAAGCAAGTATACTGCACCAGTTTGTTGTCTTCTTTAATGGACCGCAAGGACCATTACGTGATGTGGGCAATCCTCTGAGCTTGACTGGATCTTGCAGCTGGGGTGTATGGGTGCTCTCACCACCTCACCCTCCTGGTGAATCTGTGCTTTTTCAATATGCCCCTTTGTTTTTTTTTCACTTCACCACCTTCTTATGATCGAGCCGTTTTTTTTTTTATTGTGGACAGGCAGAGGATTTTTTCTTTTTGCAACAGGCCCCGTTTGGAAGCAGGTGTCTTGCCTCTGGCCGTTGTGCCCCAAATCCCTCCTGCTATATGCAGCTGTCCCCTCAGACGATCCACCGGCGGGGGGATAAGGCTGCGCCGCGTCCCGGCTGGTGGCTAAGGGATTTCAGAGAGCAAGAACAGCCCTCGTTCTCCCACGCTGCTGCGGCGGTCGGAAAGCCGGGTGCAGCGTTTTTCTTCCTCCCCCTGCTGCCTTGCACACACACTCCGGAGGCGATTACACAGCCGGGAGTTACCCAGCAATACGGTCCGGGCGTCCGCTTGTTCTGTGCCCCCTGCCTTCAGCTCACACCTCCATCATGTCACCGGGCACACACCACATCTATGGCTCCCAGGAATCGATCTCCTTGGCGGGCATCAGACGCACAGGTACAAGCCGGCTGGATGCATGTCAGGGAGCTCACTCTCTCTCCTGCTCACACCTGCACCGCCGTGGCCCCAAGAACGGTATCTTTTACAATAAATTTTATTTAAGGTACTTGTTTAGTTTCACGGCAGCCATTATATCGGATGCAATATAGGCCGATCCGATGCGATTTTTTACCTGTTCATAACACCACTATCCACTACGCATGGAGTTGATTTTATATAGTGTGGCGAGCGCAGTAATCCGTGTCCGCTCGCCATGCTTCGGGCTCGCCACACTATATAAAATCAACTAAATGCGTAGTGGATAGTGGGGTTATGAGCAGGTAAAAAAAAAATCGCATCGGATCGGCCGTGAAAACTAAACGAGTACCTTATTTAAATTTTAATTCATTAGCTGTAATTAAAATTATGGAATTCTATATAAGAATAAAGATAAAAAGTTTAAAATATTAAGGGCATTCAATAATCCAGTAATTGATAATCCTCATTGTACAAATGATCAATTAGATAGGGCATATTACCAAATGGACATCAAAAGTCATTGGTCTCCACTTTTAGCAGCAGATGAACACAAGGTGGCAGAGTGTCCTCCGCAGCCACGGAGATCCTAAGAATTCGTCAGGGCAGTCGCCCAGTGGGACAATATGTTGTACAATTTCAAACCCTGGCTTCCGAACTCAGATGGAACGAAGAGGCTCTCATCTCTGCCTTCTGGAACGGCCTAGCGAGAGGAATAGCTCTGATTGCCTTCGCCCTCGATTCCCTTCCAATGTCGCACCAGCTTCCAGACCAACCCCGCCTCCTGCGGTGTCAACAGATGAGCCCATGCAAATCAACCGTTCCCATCTTTCTCTCGAAGAGAAGTCCCGAAGACGGCGAGAGAATCTGTGCATGTACTGTGGCTCCTCAGCTCACCTATTGGCTTCCAGCCCGCGGCCGGGAAACGACCGCTCCTAATCTCCCCGAGGGAGGTCCGATTAGGAGTCTTGCTTCCATCTCCCTCTTCTTCTGATTCCACCATTCCGGTTACCCTTGTGTGTCCCCAAGGGAGAAAAAGAGTTCAGGCCCTATTGGACTCTGGAGCAGCGGGAAACTTCCTTTCGTCTTCTTTTGTCACCCAACATGCCCTGCCGGTGCAACCCCTGGATCATTCGCTGGTCCTCACTGCAGTGGATGGGAGTCGAATTCGTAGTGGACAAATCACCCATCAGACCACCCCTGTGACACTGCTCATAGGAGCTCTACATCAAGAGACCCTCGAATTCTTCATTCTTCCACAGTCCTCACATCCAATGGTCCTGGGCCTTCCCTGGCTCTCTAAACATAACCCACACATCGATTGGACCAACATGGAGGTCAAGGCCTGGGGAACAGATTGCCAGTCTACCTGCATTCCTCAGATCCTTCCGGTCTACCAGACCCATCCACAACGTAAGGATAACTGTCCTTCATCCTCTGCAGCTCCACCCTTGTCTATACCCGCACCATACCGTTCATTTACAGATGTCTTCAGTAAAGGAGGTGCCGACACCCTGCCTCCTCACCGTCCTTGGGACTGCCCGATAGAACTGGTGGCCGGGAAATTCCCTCCTCGTGGCCGCATCTATCCCCTGTCGCTACCCGAGACTGAGGCCATGTCCTCGTACATTCAACTTAAACAAAGGTTTCATCGACCATCTACTTCTCCGGCCGGGGCCGGGTTTTTCTTTGTGAAAAAGAACGACATCACCATTAAAAACCGCTATCCCTTACCCCTTATCGCAGAACTATTCGACAAGATCAGAGGGGCGGCAATCTTTACTAAATTGGACCTGCGAGGGGCCTACAATTTGATCCGGATCCGTCCAGGTGACGAGTGGAAGACGGCTTTTAATACGCGCGACGGTCACTATGAATACCTGGTGATGCCCTTCGGCCTTTGTAACGCCCCCGCCGTCTTCCAACAGTTTGTAAATGATATCTTTCGGGACTTGCTGTACCACTCCATCGTAGTCTATCTAGACGATATACTCATCTTCTCTCCAAATCTTCAACTTCACAGACAGACAGTGTCCGAAGTCCTACGACGTCTTCGCCAAAATCAACTGTTCTGCAAGTTGGAGAACTGCATTTTTGAGGTCACGTCCATTCCATTCTTGGGTCACATTCTCTCCGCCACCGGGATAGAGATGGACCCAGAGAAGGTGAGAGCCATCCAAGACTGAGCAGCCCCCACAACGTTCAAAGGAATTCAGAGATTCCTAGGGTTCTCAAACTATTACCGGCGATTTATCTGGAACTTCTCTACTATCGCTGCCCCCCTCACTGCTCTCACTTGCAAAGGAGCCGATCCAAGCCGATGGTCGCCAGAAGCATCCTCTGCCTTCCAGCAGTTAAAAAGAGCATTCGTGACGGCACCAATCCTCCTCCAACCAGACCTCGACAGGCCCTTCATTCTCGAGGTGGACGCATCCTCGGAAGGGATCGGGGCCATCTTGTCACAAAAAGGCGAGGATCAAGAATTACACCCTTGTGCCTTCCTCTCCAAAAAATTCCTTCCGGCAGAGAAGAATTACCCCATCGGGGAACAGGAGTTGCTTGCAGTCAAAACTGCGTTAGAGGAGTGGCAATACCTTCTGGAGGGGGCACGGCATAAGATCACCGTGTATTCAGACCACAAAAATCTGTCCTTTCTTAAACAGGCTCAGTGCCTTACTGCCCGCCAAGCCCGTTGGGCCATGTTTTTTGAACGCTTTGATTTCCAAATTAAATTCCGACCTGGAACCACGAATACTAAGGCGGACGCTCTATCCCGCTCCTTTGAGACGACCTCTGACCTAGAGACACCTCCTCGTCCAATCCTCAAACCGGTGGTCTTCGCCCAAGTCACCATACAGCCATCTCCTCCTCCAGGTAAAACGTTCGTTCCCCCCGAACTCCGCAAGAAAATATTGACATGGGCACATTCTTCCCGCTTCGCAGGGCACGCAGGAGCACAAAAGACCTTGATGTTCCTGTCACGTTCTTATTGGTGGCCAACCATCCGCCACGACGTAACCAACTTCGTCGCTTCTTGTGTAAGATGTGCTCAGCATAAGGTGCCCAGAACAACTCCCGCTGGTCCTCTCCGCCCTCTAACCATTCCCACAGAACCATGGACCCATCTGTCAATGGACTTCATTTGCGAACTACCTCCTTCAAAGGGTCATACTGCAATCTGGGTAGTGGTTGACCGTTTCTCTAAAATGGTCCATTTTTTCCCACTAAAAGGTCTCCCCTCTGCTCCAGTACTGGCCCAGCTATTTATCTCAACCATTTTTAAACTCCACGGACTGCCCAAAGAGATTGTATCCGACCGCGGAGTACAGTTCGTTGCAAAGTTCTGGAGAGCTCTCTGTGCCGCGGTACAGGTCAAACTCAAGTTTTCCACTGCCTTTCATCCCCAGACCAACGGCCAGACAGAACGGGTGAATCAAGATTTGGAGGCCTTTATCCGACTGTTTGTCTCGTCTTCCCAAGATGACTGGGTGGATCTTCTCCCGTGGGCAGAATATATGCATAACAACTCCTATCACTCTTCCTCCGGAACCACCCCCTTCTTTACAGTATTCGGCAAACATCCACGATCTCAGGATTTCTCAGAATTATCCTCTTCCGAAGTTCCTGCAGCAACCACTTCATTACAACGCTTCGCTAAGATCTGGTCGGATGTCCACACCGCTCTTCTTAAATCTTCCGCCCGATACAAGAGGATGGCAGACAGGAAAAGAAGGGCAGCGCCCAGATTGAAAGTCGGAGACCGGGTATGGCTGTCTACCCGCCATATACGCCTCCGTCTGCCCTCTATGAAGCTGGCTCCTCGGTTCATTGGGCCATACCCTATCATCCAAGTCATTAATCCGGTCGCTTATAGACTTCAACTTCCTCCTTCCCTAAGGATTTCGAATTCCTTCCATGTGTCCCTCCTCAAGCCTTTAAGGTTGAACTCTTACCAAAAGAAGATTCCCAAACCGCCCAAGATTAACTCCGAGAGTGGGGCTGAATTCGAGGTAAGACGCATTATAGACTCTCGCTGCCGCAATTCTCGTACCCAGTATCTGGTGGAATGGGTTGGGTTTGGTCCCGAAGAGAACTCTTGGGTGGATTCCATTGATTTGCATGCTCCGAAACTGATAAAGCAATTTCTCCAGAGAAATCCTCACAAGGCCCATAGGCGCCCTGGGGTCACCCTGAAAAGGGGGGGTACTGTCACACGTAGCCGCGACGGAGCGCGGCGGGTACAGTACTCACCCGTCCGCGCCCGCCGCCGGCTAGCGTGTGCAGGTCTCGGTCTGCGGTGTGCGGGTAGCAGCAGCTCCAGGTGGGGATGGCAGCAGGGGAGCGTCGGGTAGCGGCGTCCTTGCAGATAGCGGCGCCGGGAGGCCGGCGTCGCCATCTTGGTTAAGGGCAGGAGACAGATTGGCCCAGAGTTGAGGTTCCCTCCTCATCCTGCGCTGACAGCCAATGGCAGCCGCCCCCTGGGGATATAGGGGATCTGCCTAGGCTGATCAGTGTCAGTGCAATGAGTCTTTGGAGTCATTCACAACTCCTAGCTGATTCCCGGATCCTGGCTCTTTCTCTCCTGACTCGGGTGCCTTGCTCCCTGCATCTTTCTACAAGGAAGTTTTCTCCTGACACCAATGCTGCAAGTCTTACCTAGTGCTTGTTCCTGCTTGTGTCCCAGAATTACCCTGCTCAGCTTTCCGCTGTCCTCCTTCATTCAACTCATTCATTCCATCATCTTTCAGTCATCCGGATCCATTTCTTCTATCATCAAATCAACCTCTTTCCGGATCTTCCTCTATGTACTCTGGCTCATCAAGTATACGTTTCCAGATTTACCTGCCCGTTATTAGTATTGTGCTGGACTCTATTTAAGTTATCCAACTGTCACTTAAAGAAGTATTTGAGTGAAGTTTATTATTTATGAAATCCGTTATTAAACCGGCACGTTTCAATCCTACTCCTCCTGGTCCGTCTCCAGTTCCTGTGTACCACACGACTCCATCCAGCCCTTTAGCCGTTACAGTAGCTTTGTTTCCTGTTACTGGCACAGGCCACAGGCCATGGTGTTTTGCCTCTGTAGAAGATGAGACTTTTGCCTCACCAGGTTTAAGCCATTTTTCTTCTATCTAGTGAAATGTAGGTTGTTGAAGGAACCATAGACCGTATTCATGCATACTCTGTTCCTGTTGACCCTACCGCTCTGGTGTTTCAAAGGTGTATCAATTGGGTTGCGGCTAGAACCACTTCTATTTTGTGAGTTTTCCCATCATGCACTGTGTCCACGTATACCTGGAGGGGGAATATAAATCTGTGGTGATTGAAGAAAGCCACCATGCCTGAAGCATGCTGAGTGAAGCGTTTGTGGCTCCTAGCTTACAAAAGCAACAATTATTAAAACCTACATAAAATACAAGTACAATAAAAAATGCTACTAATTCTGCCCTCACTTAACATCACATCCTACCCACAAAACTGAAGCGGAGCTAGACACAACCTTATCAATTGCCAGTTCCATCTGTCGTTGAACATTTAGACTCAAGGTACCTATACACTGAGCCCATTTCGGCTGGTTCTGAGGAAGATGGGAGGCCGCTGATTGGCTGAGGTAATTCTCTCAGCGAATCAGTGTCCGGCCAGTCATTTGAAAATATTCAGCAGCTGCATCCCGCCCGGCAAAATGTGGCTACACGGTCCCAGCCTCCGCTTGGACGGACCCCGCTGCCTGCAACTATGAGCTACCCACGCCCTCCGCCACCACCACCAAATGGGCAGACCCAGCTGCATGCTTCCCGCCGCAGCTCCCCGGGAGTATTACATGCTATAAATTGCATGCGACCGATCTGACGAAAAAAGGCCAAATCTGGGCTCCCTCAGATCAGATGTGCGGCTGAGTCTCAAGATGTGTACACATGTACAGATTTTCTGTCTGATCTATCTGGTGGGAACAAAAACCTACAAATGTATGGGAGCAAATGACAATCAAAAATTTCCACCCAAATGCAGGAAAGCAGACAAAAAATATATGCTTTTATACATTTTTTAGATCAGAACGATTAAACAATTTGGTACTTATGTAGTATCTGGGCTGCCGATTTTTTGATTGTATGCCTTAAGTTAAGGCATACAATCAGATGCGATGCGATGCGATATCGCATCGCATCGCATCGCATGCGACCATCGGATGCGATGACCCGATTTTTCCATAGGAATCAATGTTAAAATGGACTGAGTCCATTTTAACATGGAATTCAATGGGAAAAAGGGGTCCTTTTCATACCCCTACTATCCAAGTGGGCATGGAGTTGGATATAAACCTGTGGCGAGCGTAGCGAGCCACCGAGCCCGAAGCGTGGCGAGCGAAGCGAGCCCCGCGAGGGGCCGGTATTCTGTGTCCCCTCGCGGGGCTCGCTACGCTCGCCACGCTTCGGGCTCGGTGGCTCGCTACGCTCGCCACAGGTTTATATCCAACTCCATGCCCACTTGGATAGTAGGGGTATGAAAAGGACCCCTTTTTCCCATTGAATTCCATGTTAAAATGGACTCAGTCCATTTTAACATTGATTCCTATGGAAAAATCGGGTCATCGCATCGCATCGCATCGCATCGATGGTCGCATGCGATGCGATGCGATGTGCCCGATTCGACCCGATTTAGAAATCGGCAGCCCAGATACTACATAAGTACCAACAATTTGTGTGACTGATCACTGTCTGTTTTCAAGTGTTTGGGAACAATTTTTTGATTGTCAGTTGCTCCCATACATTTCCAGTTTTTGTTCCCACCAGATAGATCAGACAGAAAATCTGTATGTGTGTACGCAGCTTAAGATTCATCTGACGAAAAAATCCTTGGTGCTGCACCAAAGATCCATCAGATCAGATATCTGGGAGAGTTCAAGGGAAATCTGAAGAGATTTGCAGCTTCAGATATGTCTGCATAGTGGATGGGGGACTTTGCATTAATATGACATGATCTTGCTCGTAGAGGTTTTTCTGTCTATTTTATTTTATTCAAGTACACCAACTTATTGTGCCAAGTGTGCAACACTGCAGTCTGGAACATGCAGGCAACGGGCACATGGTATTAGTTCCTTCAGTGCCCCAACACTGACTGGCACTTTAATGCATTGCTCCTCACCCAATGGTATCCGAACTCATGATAGATTGACTCTAGGTCGACAGTCAGAAGGTTGACCACTATAGGCAACAAATCCTCTTACTATCATGTTAATTGGCTAATTAGCAAACAAAATAATCAACGCATTGAATCATCTCTGTCATAATGCGACAGAGCAGGTAAGCAGGGTCAGAGCTACACATGGGTAATGGGGAAGGGGTTTAAAGGCGCACATGGGTAATGGGGTATGTTATTTTCTTTTAAAGCAGCCACACAGTGCACAAGGGTGTGCACCAGTATTGGGTGAGGTTATGGTATATTGCATCTACAATGTCTAAGTCTACATTCATATGGTTGACAGGGTCAAAAGGTCAACACAAGGCGGCATGGACACCACCTTCCAACCCTGTTGACTTTTACCCAGGTCGACCTATTTTAGGTGTCAACCTTCAGTGGTCGACCTTAGTAGGGTTGACCTAATGACTGTACACCAGAGGTTCCCAAACTTTTTTGAATCACGGCACCCTAGAGTATCAGAATATTTTTCAGGGCACCCCTAGGCCAAAGTTTGTTACCAAGAATAAAAAAAAAAAATGTAATGCAATAAGTTGTGCTTAAATGTCATCCTTAGGTCCAGTTACGTGGTGGGGAACACGATTCACTTCTGTTTCCCCACATATTTTATAATTGGAAGCCCCAAGCACTGATTTTGCCTGTTTTATTGGCCATAAATAATTTAAATTGGTTCTGGACCACCAACCTGAGGCACCCCTGCAAGTGTTCCGAGGCACCCCAGGGAGCCTAGGCGCACAGTTTGGGAACCACTGCTGTACACCATGGTTTGGGGGTACTTCATGTGATCTTGCAAAACAAGATCTACACTTGTGCAGATCTCTCACCATTGGAGATGTACACAAACTTTATTTTGGTGAATACCTTTATATGAATTAAAGATTCATTCTTAACATTATGGGTGAGATTTAATAGGATGAGAGATTTAGAAAGTGAGAGATTTGGTAAGAAATCTCCAGGTTTTTTAAAGCGGCAATCATTTACACTGCTAAACCAGTTTGATTTTGAAATGTAAATGATTGCCTCTTTTAAAAAAAATTAAACGGAGATTTCTCACCAAATCTTTCACTTTCTGAATCTCTCATCCCATTAAATCTCACCCTATATATTGTTTTTATGTCAGTTAGAAATGACATTGAGGTCAGAATGTGACATCAGGATAATATCTAGGAGTACCTAGTATTTTCTATAACATCGCTTGTGCTGTCTTCTGTTAACCAATAAGAAACGCTGTTATTTCCTTAAACATCTTGGAGATACTGCAAGTAGTGAATTAGTTTTGGCAAGTCCCGCAGTCCTGGGGAATCTCTAAACAGCAAGCACTGTGTTGTTTGACCTTCCCGAAGTCACTTAGGAAAGGAAGTGGAGATAAATGTTTGGTTGTCCGTAGTTCATCTGTTACTCCTTTTATTCCATACAAGCCATTTCTCAACAATCTGTTGGAATACAAATGATACATCTGCTATCCAAGCACATCCTGAACAGAGGGCTGCTGTTGACACAAAGGTGTGTCATGTGCGAAACACTGAGCATCCTCTTATCCTCGCTGTGGACTTTGTTTATATAGAAGCAGGTGAGTAAGGGCTAAACAGGTGTCTGCAATCCAAACACAACCTATACACTATACAAGCTAGAGAACATGAATTAGTCTACAAAACTTAACTTCTACCGCAAAACCATTTTTTTTCTGCATAAAGCAGATTGTTTTCTAGGATTGGTAGTAACACTATAAAATACAAAGTGTTATTACACTATACTGAAATATGAGGCCCATTTACCATAGAATCGCATTTGCAATGCGATCTGGGTGGGATTGTATTGCAATATGAGATCCTATCGGCGGGATGTATGTACCTGCAGATCTGCTTCACCAGGTACCGGGAGTGCCTGAGCATGTACAGTTAGCATTGACACCCCCCCTGCTGACCGCACTGCCTCACTAGCAGTGGAGTAAGTAGCCATAGCCTAGCGCCATCTCAGAATGGCGGTAGCCATCTGACCCGGTACAATGCTGTCCGCTATTGGTACATCAGGCAGCATCACATCCCATAGAAACCTATGTGGGATGCAGCTGCCAGCAGTTCCTCCATTTTACATTTGGGGATACTGAATATTTGCGGCAAATCCCCGAACACTGGTGCCTTTATATTGATGCAACTAAATGAATATGATATTAGATATTAGTCTGCATATGTAGAATATGCCTGTCCATAAAAAATATATTATTAGTCTAGTATCATTAACATGCACTTGTATATAAGCCTACAAGAGAGTAAAACATCATGATAGTTTAAGCCAGCCACGTGCAAGGTGTCAATAACAATTGACTGGTCAATTGCAAGCACATACATACATACATACATACATAGATCACCACCTGTCCGGGATTTCTCCAGATGGTTCCTAGCCTGGAGGCAGTCTAATCCCGGATGGGTGGTGTCCGGGAATCAGAGGGTGGGTCACAGCATTTGTGACCTTGCTAAGTGCGATACTGAATGGCTCTCTCTTCTGCCCTCACATGTTTCTTATAAATAGTCATTTCAGTCTCAGGTGTGACTGGAACCATCACTGTGGAGTTGGATGGAGCCTGCTGAAGCCTGGGGTGGTTATCGGGGAAAGTAAAATAAGCCTTAGTGGAGATCAGAATTTGACATATGTAAGATGCATGAGAAGGGGCTCAGAGGCTAGCATACAGGGGCATGAGGGGCACTGATGGCTGACACATATAAAGAGGCATGACAGGGGCGCTGAATGACATATATGTTATAAAGGGGGCATTATGTGGAGTCTTCTATGCTATAGGGGGGCACTGTGTGGATTCTTCTGCGACATGAGGGTACAGTGTGGCCAGTTTTTTTATTTAACACATATGGTGTAATGGTTAGCATTACTGCTTCACAGCACTGAGGTCATGTGTTCGATACCCACAATGGCCCTAACTGTGCAGAGTTTGTATATTCTCCCTGTGCTTGCGTGGGTTTCCTCCGGGTGCTCCGGTTTCCTCCCACAATCCAAAAATATACTGGTAGGTTAATTGGCTTCAAACAAAATTAACCCTAGAATGTCTGTGTGTGCGTGTACATGTGGTAGGAATATAGATTGTAAGATCCACTGGGGCAGGGACTGATGTGAATGTTCAAATATTCTCTGTAAAGCGCTGCGGAATATGTGTGCGCTATATAAATAACTGGTAATAAATAATAATAATAACTAAACATTTGTCATTTTGTCTCAGCTGACTGAACACATGCTGCTGGTGGGAAGGTGTAGATCACAGTTACTTCTGACATGTGAAAGTAGATAACAACCTATGGAAGTTGGACATGCCTAGCATTTGCCATTCACTGATACTTGCATCGTAAATCCACAGCCAGTATTTAGTATACACTCTACCACATTCTCACAGCATGCGCTGGCCAACCATTAACTTTATACGTGCCTATTCCTAAATTAGCCACAGCCAAGCAGATCATGTAAAGAGATACTCTGTCCTCTCCTACAGCTGGTAATATCACATTTTCACAATTCTCCATTGAACTATTAATTGGAGCAATTGAGTCCCAACTGAGTTAAAAGAACAAGCAAACAAACAGCACATATCAGCCAGGTCTGTGTGCTGAGTGTGAGAACAGAGCCGCTGTGCATTGCGTTCCCAGTCTGCAAACACAGTCCCTGCATGTAGAGTCAGGGACAAAAAAACAAGAGGAACAGAAGGAGAAAGGGACAAGCTGGGCCTTTGTTAACATTGTACTCAGCACCTTTAGAAAACCAACTGTACATTGGATTGGGCCCAGCCCCATTGGAAGGACTCAAAGTAGGTGCAGCTCGTGCCCCACTGACACACGGGATAGTTCCTGAGCAAAGTCTCACACGGCTGAATTTGTCTCAACACACAATGCTTGGCTCAAGTAGACTGGTAAGTGTTCTGAAGACACCTAGGTATAAGTGCTGCAGCAGGAGTCTGCTGACTGGGTACCTCTATATACAGAGCACAGAGAGAGCATAAGCTGTGCATTGCCTGTGGATGGCTGCCTTTGTGTGATCATCACCATATGCTTTGCATTACTTGTGGATAAGAGTTGTGAGTAGGTAATGTTATATATGCATGTTGTGATTTACCACTGTACTGATTATATGTGAATGCATTCAGTTAGATGTAGGTCAGTGTTTTGCTTAGACAGACTGTGCTTTATCTGCAGTTATATGCTGTGAGCCGTTAGGAAAGATGATGAATACTATGTCATATTGTAGTAGTGCTGTGTACTAGCAGTAATGAGGATATTGGATATTTACTGTAGATGGCATAGAAGACAGCTGCATGCTGTCACACAGTCAAAAAATAAGAGAGAACATGTAAGTTGGTTATTACGGACAAGACGGACTTTCATTTTAACATAGTAACATAGTAATTAAGGCTGAAAAAAGACGTTAGTCCATCGAGTTCAACCTATCTAACTTGTAACTACGGACTTGAATAAGACATATCTATAGGATTCCCCTAGGACCAACAATGCATCCAGTCTTTATTTAAATTCATTAACAGTAGTTGCTGTAATCACCCCGACCGGCAATGAGTCCCAGAATTTTTGTGCCCTAATGGTGAAGAATCCTCTTCTTAATTCAGTACGGAATTTATTTTCCTCGAGCCTCAGTACATGCCTGCGTGTCCTAAGTATAGGCCTGTTAGTGAACAAACCATCTCAGAGTTCCCTATGATTCCCAATCCTGTATTTGAACATACTAATCCTGTCACCTCTCAAACTCCGTTTCTCCAGTGAAAACATATTCATCCTGGTTAACCTATCTTTGTATTCTAGTGATTCAAGACCTTTACTAGCTTAGTCGCCCTTCTCTGTACCTGTTCCAATTCATTTATGTCCTTTTTAAGGTGTGGTGCCCAGAACTGAACACAATATTCCAAGTGTGGTCTCACCAATGCCTTGTAAAGAGGCACTATTTGCATCCCTTGAATCCATACCGCTTTTAATGCATGCCAGTGTCCGGTTTGCTTTTGCTGCTGCACTTGAGCAGTGTGCACTATTACCCAACTTTTCACCTATGATGACCCCCAAGTCCTTCTCTACAGCAGAATTTCCTATAATAACTCCATTTAGCCTATAAGTAGCTTGTTCATTTTTGCTCCCATAATGAATTACTTTACATTTTGCAACGTTAAACTGCATTTTCCATCTTTCCAGTTTATTTAAGTCACTTTGTAGTGTTTCCACATCCTCTACTGAGTTAATTTCCTTACTTAATTTCGTGTCACTTTTACTCACTATGTCACTTCCAATATCATTAATGAATATATTAAACAAGGTGGGTCCCAATATTGAACCTCCGCTTTGGACCTTACACCAGCTGGAATGTATGCCATTTACCACCACTCTCTGTCCCTGATTGTTTATCTCCTAACCCTAAATTACCAAGTTTAATAACCTTTTATGAGGCACCGTGTTAAAAGCTTTAGGGAAATCAAGCAGTATTACATCGACAGATTTCCCTAAGTCCAGACCCCTTCTGACTTCCTCATAGAAGCTAATTAAATTAGTCTGACATGATCTATTTTTGACGAACCCATGCTGAGCCTTACTTATCACTTTCTCCTGTTCTAAGACATTTTGGATACTATCTCTTATTATTCCTTCCAATATTTTCCCCACAATGGATGTAAGTCGGACCGGTATATAATGTTCAGGGTTAGATTTGATACCTTTCTTCCATATTGGTACTACGTTAGCTATGCACCAGTCCGTTGGTACCATCCCTGAGTTTATTGATTCCTTAAATATCAAATATAATGGTAGTGCTATGACAAAACTCAATTCTTTTAGTATCCTAGGGTGTATTTTGTCCGGGTCAGGAGATTTGTTACTATTTAGGTTCTGTAATCTGTTTTTTACTATTTCCTCACTCAAATATACAGTTTGGGAGCAATCTTTTACTAACTGCCCACCAGTGTGTAAAAGATTCTTCATTACAGGTTGGGTTAGGTAAGTGTTTCGGTTTGGAAATAGAGCACTGGTCTTTCTCCCATCCTACGACAACACAGGAGATGCACAGCCTATGTAGTGATCAGCCATACAATTCATGATCAGATTTTGTAAAATGTCAGATTTTTACACAAAAGTCATACATTTTGCAAAGTTACCAAAGTAATAGTGACCAAATTCATTAAAGTTAATGGTTTTCAGCTCCGAATAAGATGCCGGTAAAATATTGGATACAGATGTTTTCATAATGATAAACATCGGCTGATGTAATCAGAGCTGGGCCTTTTGGGTGAGTTGTATTCGGTAATGTTGAAAATCACTTAAAAAGTACACAAAACAGCAAATTTGTAACAAATACATTTTTTAAATGATTTATAACTTTACAAAATAAAATTCTAAGAATTTTTCGTAATCACACACAGGAAACAGAATTGTGTTGAAATATAGCGCACCAAACAAAACATGCAGCAGTTGGTGAACAGTGTTATTTGTCGGAACACAAGAAAATACAATTGAGTAGGAAAAGGTTTGTTCACCACACAGCGCTATTTTGGGATGTTCCCGGACAGAAAAATCACACCAGTGAGTGATAAATTAAGCATACATATCTTTCATATGGATGTTGATTTTCAAAAGGATTCACAGAAGATTTTTCACTCTGAAATGAAAATACCCCTAGTTTGTCCCCCAATTATAGGGACTAGCAAACGGGGTATAAATCAGAAAGACATCATGGTGTAGTATATTTAAACAAGTTGGAAGTTTTAATAAATCGAAACACTCACAAAAGTAGACGGTTATAAAAGCACAATTGATAATCCCAAGGCAATAGACTGCTCACACGTTTCCCACAGTTCTAGTCCCAGGCTAATGTGAAGTCCAACTCCGGAATCGGTCCTCCACACAGTCCTGGAGAAAGGGGGGGGGGGGGGGGGGTTGCCAGTCAGCCAGGTAAAGGGATCCAAAAGAACAGCACAAATACTCAATGCATTTCAGACCCCAATGGTCCTTCTTCTGGGGTCCCTATAATCGTGGGTCCCCAGAGCAGCTTCCAGTCTGCTATTGGACAATGGCACCGGATCCCTCTGCAGCTGCAAGTGGCTTCCGGGTTCTCTCTTCCTGCCTCGTGGTGGCTCCTGGATTCAGGTCCTGAATTCAGGCACTTAATCCCAGCTGACAGCAGTACTACAGCTAGGGGAGCTACCCAAACTATGACCGTGAGCTACTGGTAGCTTGAGAGCTACAGGTTGGACACCACTGGTCTAAGATGTTAAAAATTTAATTGATCAATTACTTTAGTTTCTACTCAACAAATGAGATCAGACTGTACAGTTTGGTGGGAATTTTGCCTAATTAGCCAACCCATTTAAAAAGTGCTTTAACTTACTACATATATTTATGCAAGTACAGTATATGGAAGTGCTCAAACTGAGCACAATATCTGACACAGGTTAAGAGAGATTTTTTTTTTTCTGGGCTTTCCGTGTGAGAAGGATGTTTATATGAACAGGTCATTTATTATAGTTTATTATGAGTTGCATGCCGAGGTTAATCTGACATTTTCCCTTCCCCACAGTCATTTACACCAAAGTGCAGGAAAGAGTCTTGCAAAAATTTGGACTTTTAGCCCCTATTAAGCTGCCAAAACACTTTATAAAGTTAATCAATACTAAAATAAAAAATAAAAAAAACCCCCCAAAAATGTTGACGCTATAATTTTTAGTTCTATAATACTACTCAAATAGTAAGAGACACGGGAGGGAGATGTAACATGCTTTGTACAAAGTTTAGGTAGAGAAGTTGGGCAAATCAACGGGTTTCTAACCGTAATTTATCCAGAACTGTCCTCGAAATAAAGGAAAGAATCATATTTTGTGATGGGTTTTTATAGATGGCGATATCTGATACATCCCAACAGATTACAGTTGTGAGATAAGGGCCACTAAAGGGTAATCCTACCATGTAGTACATCCCAGATCTAGTACCACACTGAAGAAGGTTTAGGGGAGGGGAAAGGGAACACGGATTCTCTGGTTTTTACTTAGAGCTGGGCACACCCAACAAGAGTTCTGTTGTCCAATCACTCTCAAATAATTTGAGAGCTAATGGTTGTAGATGTACCAAATTTTGGAGAGATAAAGTGAAGAGTGTTCAAGCACCAACCAATAACCTACTGGGATTTTTTTCCAAACACAGCCTCTCTCTCCAAGGTTTGATACATCTTTCCCAATTAGGGGAACAGTATTTTAAAAAAAAAAATCAGAAAGGTTACCTTATCGAGAGAGATGTTTATAAGGTGTTCTATGGCATGGCTTACAAGTGACATTTACAGTATACCCTGAATACTAGAAACAATATGCAAGATTGGGATGCAGACATACATGTAGTGTATATGTGCACAGGATAAATTAAATAAATAAGACACTGGCTGTTATTCTTTAATTTCTATAATATTATTGTGTTTCTTTGTTCTACTTTTTAATTTGATTTCCAGGATGTAGTAATGCATGATAAGGACATGAAAGCAGAAGACGTGGACAATCCATCACTGTTAAAGAATCATTATTCTGTCAACATTACTGATCTGAACAGTCAAATAAAGACATATCTGTAACTAGGTGATTCATCGCGCCCTACGGGCGCTCTTCACACCGTCGTAAGGGGCTGCGCCCCATAATTTGTGAACGTTTGTATTGTGAGAAATATGGTTAGAATTGTATGAATGATGCCTGTATTGCAACTTGAGTTATAGGTGAAATGTGTTAAATAGAGAGCATATGATTTGGAAGGGGGTGTTTTGTTTAATTAAAAAGCAGTTACAGAGTAAGATGTACATTGATAGTGTGGATGGTACAATGACATTTGTGGGTGTGTGTGTGTGCAATAGTATAGTAGGGTATATATATAGCGGCTCCCCACTGGCGGAGGTCACAACACAGGAAAACAGGAGGCTGGGTAGTGATAGGGGTGTGTGGGCATAAGGGGGACTAAAGAGGAGGGTGGGAGACACAGTGCAGCTTCTGCCAGTGGGTGAGGGTCCGGCGTGGTAGTACAGGACGGTGGCCCTGAGTCAGTGTCTCCTCCTACTGGGTGGGAGTTAGGATGCATGAGAGCAGGAGGCTGGGTTATCAGGCATGATAGGGGTATGTGGGCAACACAGTGTCAGCGACTCCCCAGTGGTGGAAGTTATGGTTCAGGAGAGCAGGAAGCTGGGTAGTAATAGGGGTGTGTGGGCATACGGGGGACTAAAGAGGGGAGCAGGGGTGCCGTGAATTGTGGAAGGGGTGCGGGGGGTGCCGTGAATCGAGGGAGGGGGCAGAATTGCGGGAGGGGGCGGGGGTCCGCAAAGCGCAGGAGTGGGGCGTGAATCGCGCAAGGGGGTGTTGCGAATTGCGGGAGGGGGGGTCGCGGGGGTTGCCGTGAATTGCGGGAGGGGGGGGTCGCGGGGGTTGGGGGTTGGGTGCCGCGAATCGTGAGAGGGGGGGCACGGCGGGATGCAGCGAATTGCAGGAGGGGGGGTCACGGGGGCAGGGGGGTTGCCGCGAATCGCGGGAGGGGTGGGTCGCGGGGGTTGCCGCGAATCGCGGGAGGGGTGGGTCGCGGGGGTTGCCGCGAATTGTGGGAGGGGGGGTTGGCGGCAAATCACGGGGGGGTCACAGGGTGGGGTGGTGCCGCGAATCACGGGAGGGGTTGGTCGCAGGGGGGTGCCGTTAATCGCAGGAGGGGTCGCGCGGGGGGGCCGCGAATCGCCACAATAAAAAATCAACACAGAAAGGTCAACACATGTAAATGTTGACATAAGTGTGGCATTTCATTGGTGTCCATGTCGACACATGAGAATGAATATGAGAACATTCAAAAAATGAAAAATAAATCTCAAAATCTCATGTCAACCTTTTTCATTGTCGACCATAGCCATGGGGAGGGGGTTTTGCCGCGAATCGCGGGAGGGGTCGCGGGGGTGGCGTGAATTGCGGGGGGGTTGCCACGAATCACAGGGGGGGGTTTTGCTGCGAATCGCGGGAGGGGAGTCGCGGGGGGGGGTGCCACGAATCACGGGAGGGGGGGTGTTTTGCCGCGAATCGCGGGAGGGGGGGTCACGGGGGGTGCCGCGAATCACGGGAGGGGGGTCACAGGGGGGGGGGGGGGCGCGAATCGTGGGTGGGGCGGCGGGGGGCGCTCACCTGGTGCAGTGTCTTTGCTGGGCAACATGGGGAGCCAGAGGATGTCTGGCACTGTGGGCTCACTGGGCTGGTTCTCTGTCATGTGAGTCAGGCACATACCTCCCAACATGACACTCTCCAGGAGGGACACATTGCTCTGTTTCTGGACTTCCCGCATAATGTATGATTGCCATCACCTGTTTCACACATGTTATTAATTGATTAGAAAGGTGCTGGCAATCATTCATTAAGGGAGAAGTGCAGAAACAGAGCAATGTGTCCCTCCTGTTATACACACACTCACACACTTTGAGTGACAGATGTAGCCAAATATATAAGAGATAGTACCAAATGTCTTTATGTTTTTTTATATCTAATATTTTTTATTAGCTAATTGAGAAACCATTACATTGCAGTCTATGGCAGATTATGTAATTGTAACATCAGTGAAGCAGCTATATCCAGCTTCTAGAACATTAATAAAGGTATAACGCATCATGCAGCAGAGTTCTCAGTTTTTCTATAATACATTACTAATAATCCATGTTTCCTCCTTACTTACTGGGAGTTACAGAAGCAAGGGTAGGAAAAGAGGAGGGGACTTGATGATGCAATTCAACATAACTGGGCATGGCAATCACATTGAGCATCAGCAACCCCTGAATGAATGGCAGTGGTGTGATAACATAGTTCCCGCCTTCGCCACCTTCCTTGCAGGAAGTACTCTCTAGGTGAAATGCCAGCTCCCTCTGGAGTTTGAAAAGCCTGTCTTTAATTTAAAAGTCTGCAGGACATAGGAGAAGAGGAGGCAAAAATGATCTATAGCAGTGGTTCTCAATCTCAGTCCTCAGGAGCCCATACAGTTCACTTTTCCAGGTCACTTATTATTCACATTCATTACTCACCAACAGTTTTGAAAAGATCCACAGGTGGAGCTAATTATTGCCCTTGTGATTCTTTGAGGAGACCCGCAAAACATGCTGTGTGTGTTGGGGAATTTGAGGACCAAGTTTAAGAACCTGTGATCTATATCTATACAGCTTCAGTGTGCAAATAGTAAAGAAAGTGCTCACGGTGGTACGGTACCCAAGAGCTCCACTTAATTGCACAACAAATAGACAATTATAGAGAAACTTCCTCAAAGAACCATTATGTGATGTATAAATATCTCAACCAGCATGCTTCAGTATATTTACTTAGGCCAACTATATGGTCTTTCAGGATAACTACCTCATCAGATCATTCTCTGCTTCATGCTCAAGGTTGTGGCAGATACAAAGATAGACAAATGGAAAAGGGGAGGGGGAAATAAACTCCCACCCCCTTCAGAACTGTGATTGGTGGATGACAAAACATTGTGGTTCAACAGCTAGGTAGAGGATGCTGCCAAGCTACTCCAATCACAGTGGGAGTGGCAGGGCAGGATTCCTTGCTCCTCAGCCGCCAGACACATCTATGTAATGTGCAGTCGCAGATAACTCAACACTTCTAGGGAAGGGGGGGGGGGTCTAGTTACACCACAAACATGTAAATGGTGTGATATGTCCAATTGCTGGCCATGCGGCCCATGTGACATAAGCCCACCAGGAATCTTCATGCGGTATGGAGCGATTCAGTTTGATGTGTGCAAGTTGAAGTAGTTTGTAAATAATTTTATCAACTTCAAACTGTTTAGCTGAACATGGAAATTGGCTAGTCTAACATCACTCACTGATCTGAAATTGCCTACATTTATAGCTGCTGCTGTGTGCCAGCTCTCTGCTACTCGCCCACGTCTTCAGCTCAGAAACTGTGAAGACCTCTAAAAACAGGAAAAAAGGTCAAACCAAAGGCAAGGAGGACAGAGCCCACGGGAAGAACTCCCCAGATCCTGTGCTCGGAGTGAACTCTTTTGCTCCTTCTCCATATTATAGTTTGATGGAGGAATATGAGCAAAGCTTAAGGGAGATGGTTCACCAGCTAAGAAACGGTTCAGAGCCCTCTGGTGGCCGATGTGAAGTAAACCTGAGGCTCTGGCTTTCTAACAGGAGGAGCCTTTCTCCTTGGACGTACAGGTCAGTATGTCATTATTTTTTTTGTGTGTAATAAATATTTGCAGTCAAAATGTGCCAACAGTACACTACTATATATACATATAGAGCCATCCTCATCTAGCCCTTTCATAGGATTAAATGAGCTGTCCGATTTAATCCTATGCTAATCCCCTACTGTATTGTTCTATGTATTGTAATGTAGTTGAGAACAATAGGCCTTGGCTCACCATGGCTATCCAGAGAAGGCTCCATCTGTACTGTAATACTATATACAGTATATATGATACCTACCACAAGCATACCTGCCAATGCAATCAGCAATATTACCTTTGGTACTTGTTTCCTAGCACAGCGCCACCGATTGTAATTGTATGCAATCGGGTTGCAAAACTCGGGTCAATCGCATCGCATGCAACCAAATTGCATGCGATGCGATAGACCTGATTTTTTACATTGGAACCAATGTTAAATGGTCCCTGAGACACGATTTTACTTTGGCCCCAATGTTAAATGCCCCCCAGACCCCATTTTTCATTGTTTGCCCCCCATTGTTAACGCCTCGATCAACGTGAACCCGAAGCGTGGCGAGCGCAGCGAGCCCACGAGGGGCGGCGGTACGCGTCCTCCGACCTTTTCATACCCCCACTATCCACGTTGCCGTGGAGTTGATTTTATATAGTGTGGCGAGCGCAGCGAGCCACCGAGCCTGAAGCGTGGTGAGCGCAGCGAGCCTCGCGCGGGGACGCGCATTACTTAAGACTTAATACGCATCCGCTCGCCACGCTTCGGGTTGGCGTTCATCGTGGGGTGGCGTTAACAATGGGGGGGGGGGGCATTTGACATAAAAATTACCCATCAGGGTGGGTATACAATCAAAAATTGGATATGCGGGGCCATTTAACATTGGTTCCTATGTAAAATCGGGTCCATCGCATTGGTCGCATTGTATGCCATTATAATGGCATACAATGGACCCAATTTTACATAGGAATTTAACATTACATACAATGCTTACAATGTAAAATCGGGTCGGTTGCACCGCATGCCATTATAATCGCATGTGATGGACCCGATTTTACATTTGCCGGGAAACCTAAAAAAAAGCACGAAAATCGGGTTCCGTCGGGTCCCATCGCATACCTTAAGTTAAGGTATGCGATGGGACCCGATGGGCGCCGTGCTAGGAAACAAGTACCTTACCTTTTTATTTTGAAATCACTGGCATATTATTCCGCGCTATACATTGAAGAGATCGTGATATCACAAACTACATCAACAATAGGCCCAGGTAACATATAGGTTACCACTATCACAAGACCAAAATCACAATTCACACAAGTGAGCATACTTTCACTCAGTAGTAATAACTATCTTTAGCAATCTAAGAATATATTGCAAGTGAAAGATCCAACCTGTAAACTACTGTTTTATCTTATTAGAACTATAATGGTCTGCAATGATGGGAAGCCCCTGAAGTTTATTTTCCTTTCATGTTTATTGGGAAGGAATTAAGAAATACACTGTGCTAAATAGACCATTCTGCTGGTGAGCTTATCTTATTGTCACTCACCATATCTGAAAAGATCATACCCCTAACTACGCTATGGGCCCGATTCAGACTGGATAGCACGGCCGCGAATTCCCACAGTGGGCAATTATCGATACACTGCGCATGCCTACGGTTCACAGTATGCATGCACAAGGCCGTCCTGTGATGAAACCCTGCAACTAGTTCTGTTTGCTGGCCATTCGCAAGGTGATTGACAGGAAGTGGGCTGGAGGGGGTGGGAACCGAGCATATTTTGGGAGTGGCTAGAAAAAGCGCTAAGAGTGTTGGGAAAAAAACGCAGGCGTGCCAAGCCATCTTAGGGAAGGGTTTCGTCTGCTTCAGCCCGGGTGTGTCCGTTTTTCATCACAGAACAGAGTAAGTTTTAGGCTACGCTGTGCCCTATGCAAAAATCCTTCGATGGTGAGCCTGTTTCAAAGGATTTCAGACAATTTTGCACGGATGTGAACACGTACACAGCCATTCGCACAGATAGCAACATTAAATCGCAAGACAGGATTTCACTGGAGTAGGGCGGCGGCTAAACTGATCGCTGGCTGCTGCGAATTCGCAGCTGTGCAATCAGGTCTGAATTACCCCTATGTATCTGACTGAAGTTAGCCCTTCTGACAGTCTAAAGGAGCTCACACACTTGTACCATTTGGCCCTTTTTCACAAGCTTTTGAGCCAGTGGGCCATAAATCTAGTAAGAAGTGCCATATCCTATGTGTTTCACCTCCAGATCCGATCTGCAGATTATGTGGTGTATAGTATGCGATCCTGTTGCCTGGGAGCCTGGCAGGTAGCTGGCAGCGTATCACATGTGTGTATGGGGGCCTTAACAGAGAAGCTGCCTAATTATGGAAAGCTGTAGCGCCAGCCAGCCAGCCAATCATAAAAGGAGCTGACTGTTACAAGAGAGAAATATCAGCAATGCCCTGCTGATACACACAGCAGATCACACAGAACTCTATGAATCCTTGTATATAGGAACACGTCTATACACAAGACAACTAATATTAGTGTGACATTTAACATGGCCAAAGCATCACTCTATACCCTTGGTTACACACTTTTCATCATCTAGACAACCCCTCCTAAATACTTTTCACCACCTTGGGTTATTTCGGTCACTTTCTTCTCACTCCAAGTATCGCACACACTTTTCATCCATTCTGTGTGTCCTTTATCTTTTGCCAGCTGGTACACAAGTCAAGACTCGTCTAACATTCATTTTTCAAGGAGAAGGGTCAGTTACTAATTGAGGTACTTGGAAATCCTCAGAAGACTCCGTCATGGCAGGAATAAGATAATGTGCCTTATAAATAATTCCCTGTGCTTTCAGCTCTTCGTGACCAACGTTATAATTAGCGGATTGCAGTAATTGACGCTTAAAGTAGTGACAGACACTACAATTGTACAATAGGAAGAAAAAAAACCACTTGCTTACAGGGAATATTCTATGTTGAGGAGGAATGGAAGTGTAGCCGTATCAATCTGCTTCCTTGCACTCAGTATTAGATCACACGATTTCAACAACTGCTTTTAAACTACACCAGGCATGTCCAACGTTGGCCCTCCAGATGTTGTGAAATTACACATCCCAGCATGCTTTGCCACAGTTTTGCTATTAGAGAATGCTAAAACTATTGCAAAGCATGCTGGGATGTGTAGTTTCACAACATCTGGAGGGCCAACGTTGGACATGCCTGATCTACACAATACAACCTGCAAGATGAGTCCAAAGCACTTTCTTTTTATTCAACGTTAGGTCTAAATTTAAGTGGGCTAATGGACCTCCTGACATGATGGGAGGAGAGGGGCGGAGAGAGGAGGAGCAAGTTCGGAATAAGGGACCCAAACTGAGGCTCGCTACACTTCGGGCACGTTATTAAAGGCAACCAGTGAGGGGCATGGATAGTGAAGGAGCAATCCCCCAGCCTTGCTCCTCCCCCTGGGCATGGAAGGTCCTTTAGCCCACTAGAATTTAGCAACTATCTTTTATTCAATCCGCTTCCCTCATACTATGATTGTTGCAGACTTATTGCAGAACCACCTTCCATGGTTACAACATTATCATTATCAATTATTCTTTTTATATAATTGATGGGTATATTTAAAACATAAAAATATCACTTTTTAAAAAAGATTTTATATTTTGCATTAAAAAGATAATATAATCTCAAGAGAACAGAGAGAAACCGTAAAAACATCCTTTTTTAATAACCTGTGTCAAATTTTATGGATGTTACATTTTTCAGATTCCTTCACCTTTAATAGTTACCTCATATAATGTGACTTATCTTCCAGAGACTGGACTAGCTCCACGTTCCACCCTAGCTCAGAGTTTCCAGGAAATCCCCAGTGGGCCGCACCTCCTCTTCTAATGTCAGGTTTCAGATTTGAATTACACAGAAGTATAGAATTTGACAGATTAGAACCATTTGGCCACTCTAGGTTTACCTTTTTTTTTAACCTTTAGGTAATCTCAACCCTAATTGATCCTTAGGGATCAATGTACTCTAAGACCAGGCGATATGGGGTATCCAACATATGTTCTAATACTGGTCTTCCTTCGCTCCTTGACCTTCTTAAAACCCTTGATATACCCTAAAGTTTTTATGAAGCCACTCTTTCCGGTCTCTGCTCCTATACATGTTAAGATCTCAGTTTTTCCAGGTAAGTTTTATCATGTAGACCACGCACCACTTCACTTGGACTGTAGAACCCTGTTATTTGCAGGCTATGTCATATGACCTATATAACTGTCAGCCAAGCCCAATGGTTGACTACAACTCAGGCATGAGTCCCTGCAATTGTCTTCATACGGTGGGCACTTCATGCCCCAAATCTGATACTGCTGTAGTTGCTTAATGTATTTATTTATTTATTTTCTTATATAGTGCAGCAGATTCCGTTGCGCTTTACAATTCTAAACAGATATAAAACAAACTGGGTAAAACCAGACTTGGACGTAAAAGGGCCATGCTGCAAGCTTACAATCGATAGCAAATGTATACGATTCTTAAGTGTGTTTTGTTGCTGCTAATACCACTTTTACATTAGCCTAAATTCTAGGGTTGGGCCCGAGAACATCCCACGACTAGCACTGGTTTGTAAGGTTCCTGGGCCAAAATCCTGGGAAAATTTCCTGGGATTTTATCCCTGCCATGGAGCAGGGTTGTTCCAGAGTCCAGAGGTCCTGACTGGTGTGAAAGCGGTAGGGGTACTCACCCGGGTTGCCGGTCCTCTGTGCTTACTGTCAGGCCGGGGATCCACACAGGCGGTGGGCGAAGACGCAGCTCTCCAGGGCCCTCGCTGCAGCCAGTAAGCTGCGTCATCTGCGCACGCTGCCTGTGTGGATCACCGGCCTGCACAGAGGACCGGCCACCTGGGATGAGTACTTTCCGTCACCATTCTGACACAATTCCATCTCCTCCCCACACCAGAAAATGCAGGGACTTTTCTGGTGTGAAAGGGGCGAACTTGGGAATGACCCAGCATGATCCCTGGGCCGTATTGCCGGGTGGGTCCCTGCATTTTCTGGTGTAACAGGGATTTTAGAGTGAAGGTGAACATTACTTTTCTGCTGTCTTCTTAAAAAAATCCTGCTAGTATTTTAATGGGCTCCAACAAAAGACGACTTGCCTTCGCTGTGCGCAAGCAATTAGTGCATTTTAAAACATTGTAAGGAACAAAAGGGACATATCACCATCTGCAAAATAAGTCTTTAGTCTATGGTGAGGCACAGCGCATACCACTTGGTTAGGGATGATGAATACTAATATTACACTTGTTTGCCTCTTTCAGTGTAAACCATGATGAGAACCGAATCCCCGCTGACATACCAGAGGCTCGATGTTTGTGCACTGGTTGTATCAATCCATTCACCATGCAGGAGGACCTGAGCATGTCAAGCATTCCCATCTTCAGCAAAATCCCGGTGCGCAGAAAGCTGTGCGACAGTAGCTCTCCAGGACTTCGGGGGCGTCGGCGGAAGAAGTGTCACAAAGAGTACATAGCGGTCATGGAGAACATAGCAGTGGGTTGTACTTGTATCTTCTGAAAACATTGATCATCGCATCTTCATTCCCAAAACAGAATAGCAAAATTCAGCCAAAGCTTATGCACTTACACAACAACTACAATACCATCCTCTATAGACATGTAGGAACAGCAACAATGGTGGAATGAAGTGGGAAAATACTACCTATTATAGGTTTCTGACATACACTTATACAGTATAATTAGAAAGGGAACATCAACATTTTAGCTCATAGCTAGTTGATCAGCATGGCCTATTTTTTTGTCCACATACAGTTTCTAATATATATTTGTATATTTTTGTGCATATGAAAAATAAAACTAATATAATAAATGGAATTTTATGTGAGAATGTGAGGTTATTTTATATTTCTCTACAGTTTGCTTGTAGAATAAAAAATAATGTGTTGCTTAAACAATAAGCATTATTAGATGTCTGGTAATATGGAACATTGGGGCAGATGTATTAAGCCTGATGAAGTGATAAAGTGGAAGGTGATAAAGCATCAGCTTCTACCTGTCATTTGTCAAACCCAGCCTTTAACTTGACAGTAAGAAGCTGTTTGGCTGATGCGTTATCACCTTCCACTTTATCACTTCACCATGCTTAATACATCTGCTCTATAATTCCACCTTGGGGACCTTCTCCAAGATAACTAGTACCGCTTGTAGTCAGAAAGTTCCAACAGACTATTGTACTGATGGGGTACTACTGCTTCATGTGAGACTACAGCAATGATACAAAAGTATATTAAGGTCTATACCTGAAAGTGGTACTGACAGATATGCAAGACCGTGTACACACTGGGCCTATACAGCGAGTCTATAGTAAAGATAATATACCGTTGCTATTCTGACTGAAACACATATGCCAGGACAATACACCGGATGGTTTCTCAATTACTCCTTGATAAGTATACAAAAGGCAAATGTAATACCTTTTTTTAGGCCTAACTGACAAGTAGACCACAAAAAAGAAAAGCCTAAATTGTAAGTTTATTGATCCTGTAAAATGATATGCGCCTCACCTCACACTATGGGGGATATTCAATCTCACGCTGCTATTCCTGATGGGGGAAATATCGGTGGGGCCCTATTCAATGCTGTCTTTCCCGACAGCATTGAACAGGGATCTTGGCAGAACATGCCCGACTTCACAAGCAGTCGGGCACGTTCTGCGGAGAACGGCCGGGAATTGTCGAGCTCCTGGCCGCAGCTCAACGACTTCCGGATGCTTCTGGCGGCCACGCCCCCTCCCGGCGAGTGGCAGACAGGACATTGAATCCCACCTGCAGAACCAATGTCGAGTCTACAGAGAACTGGACAAGGTCACAGCTGTCGGGCTAGTCGTGACTCTACATTGAATACCCCCCTATGTCTCATTTACATAATAAGGGGTGTACACACAGCGCGATTCCTTTTCTATTCAATCCTGATTTTATCGGGATCAAATTGCACTGCGCAGTGTATTCGATTTAGACTATATAGTACAGATCTGTACTATAGTTCAGTACAGTACAGTATACTATAGTACTAATCTGTACAATATAGTCTTGCCTGCGCTGTCTATTTTTCTATTAGATTTTGATGTCGCTGAATGCGTTTGTTTTCTGTTCGATTCAATTTTGCTTATACAGTATAATCAAAATCGAATAGAAAAAAAGACCACATCGAGGAGTGTGTACACTCTAATAGTCTGAGAACAGCCGAAGCAACAATTTTATAGGCTGAAGCAATAATTCTGTGGACGGAAAAAAAATGAGGTTTGCAACACAAAAGGCCCATATGCCTTCAAGGTCTTCATAATATTTAAGGAACTGATAGGATGCATTACAATTTTGTATTAATTATCCCATACACATTTCCATTAGCTGAATTTAGAGGATTGGTATAAATACCTGTTAACAGATATTCGTTTAAAAAAAAAAAAAAAAAGCCTGCCTTTGTAAAAAATGAAAATAAATAAATACATTCATCATAACAGGCAGATTTATAAACGTAGGTGTGTACAAAGCTAAATTCCTGCATGAGTTTAGCTGGCCACACAAGCACACCCTTCTGCTCAGCCCAGATTCACGGTCAGATTTCGCTAACACACATGCCTGAATATAATGGCTCTTGATTGTGGGTCAATGTCTGATAGTATTTAGGATATGTCCCAATCTGAGATTGATCTATCCTGGTCATATCTGCATTGAAATTACCAGTCATTTTAAGCATTCAGAAAATTTGGGAGGCTAATATGGTCTAACACTTCTGTTTTGGACATCATAAACACCATAAAGCCCCATACACATTACCTGATGCTGGCTGCCACAGCCAATATTGACCGCAGGTCGCCGATATTGAGTGTACACAATGAACAATATCGGTAAATGCTATCGTTCAGTGACATCACCGAGACTCACTGAACATGACGGTAGCTGGCTATATAGCCAAATTGAGCTGCATGGAGGGGTTTTTAATGATGCGCATGAGCGATACTGAGTGTACACAGCAGGGTAAAAGATCTTTAACTAAATCCTCTAGTGTGTATATCCACATACATACTAAACAATGGGGGCCGCGGCCAATATAATTAACAATATCTGCCACAGGTCTCGAAATTGCAGGTACAACCTGAACAATATTGGCTGCCGATATCGTTCAGTGACGTCCTCGGGACCTGCTGAACAGGAATGTTGTTTGGCTATGTAGCCAATTTTACCTTCATGTTGAGAAGACAGGAATCATCGTTACCGATGTGTGGGAGCACGCACAGTTAACGATACGGAGTGTACACACTAGAGGATATTGTTAATGATATTGCTCAGAAGCCCCTTTCTGTGCGATATTGTTCGCAATATGCTTTAGTGCAGGGGTAGCCAACTCCAGTCCTCGAGAGCTACCAACAGTTCATGTTTTCCAGACCAGCTAGCAGGTGCACTCTTTACTCACTGCTAAATGACAAAAGATCCACAGGTGCAGACAATTACCTAACTTGTGATTCTGTGAGGAGACCTAGAAAATGGAACTGTTGGTAGCTCTTGAAGACTGGAGTCGGCTACCACTGCTTTAGTGCGTATGAGGCTTAAGAGACTTTAGTTGCACACAATACAATAAAAAAAAAAAAAACACTACATTTAGGATGTATTTACAGAAGTTGACTTATATTCATCAGTGAAATCAACCAACACATCAATAAACAGAATCAACAGATTTTAACAAACTGCTGATTAACAAGGTTTCTTGAAAATAAATCTGATCACAAAATAAAACTCTGGCACAGAGAGGAAAGAATATATTCAGGGATTTGTTCCGGTGTGTAAATAAACACATGAACAGGAACGGAACCTGGTGATGATTCCCAGAGACACACTGGATTTTAAAGCAATCATCTGCTCACGATTCTTTGTTTTTCATTAATGGTCAGTTAATAAAGAAGAGGTGTATTGCTAGGTGCACATTTAGCAATTTCGGCGGCTGCCAATATAGATAACTATATCAGTGGTGCCACAGGAGAATGATTTTGTGCGTACACACTGGCCGATTTCTTTCGCGATATCAGTAAGTGGCTTCACCAGCCCCCCACTCTGTACATTCAGTCACTGACTATATTGTCAGATTTAGCTGAGTGTACAGATGACAGGGGGGTGGCGGTAATGACCCGTGGCCGCGCACATCGTTAATATTGATTGTACGCACTGGATGCTATATGCGTGATATCATTGACTATATCCTGCAAAGCGTGTACCCAGCTTTAGGTAGATTGTAAGACCATTTGGGATCATGGCATCTGACCACTATACTGTGCTGATCTGATTGGTTTCAAATAAATTCCATATATACGGGAATTTAACAGTGTAAAGAAATCGCTCCTTCCAAACCGTTGCAGAGATACTTAATATACAGTATATAGACTGTTTGTTCCACGTAGCAAAATACAGTACGGCAGATACAGAGAGAGCACTGCAAAGTGAGATGCATTATGGACATAAGCTTACTGACCAGCCAGGAAGAATAGAGTGTAAACCGGTGGTCTCCTATTGAACTATAGTAGTGTGTTCATGCAAATGCGTCTATTTAGGCAGCAATTCTGCATATTTACACCTATGAGGGGGACAGGTGAAAATACACACTTAAGATGACTACTAGCTGCCACATCTTGATGGTGTGCATGGCTCTGCAGATGAGGTCATCTGGTCACGGTTGGTGGCCATATTTCTTGCCACAATTATTCTAACCATCTTAAATGTATTCTATATTATATTGCGTTTTTTCTTTAAATAATTATTCTGATTTGCAGTCTACAAATGTTTCTCTATTTGTCTCCCCCTGATAAATAATAAATACTGAAGAATCTACTATACTGTATTTACTACTTATTCGCCACAATACCGGTATTAATTTAACAGCTAGCTGCTTTATACTTCCCCCATTGTGTTACATATTGAACACCACCAGTAAAACATTCCCACCTACCCTTACTGTATTATAGATGGCTCCATCCACTACTGACTTGCCCAGATTTATTGAATTACCCACGGACAAGCCTACTGGCAGGTAGCCAATCACAGCCCTTATGCCAGGAAAACATCTTTTTTTGAATAAACATTTTTATTATTTTCAATTATTTCCAATCGAATCATAACAGTCAGAATTATACAATACAATCAGAATTATACAATAAGGGTACCGTTACATAATAGCAGTAATAACAGAGTCCAAGTGTTACTATCCTGTTAAACAGGCCCAGTCCTCAGATCGTGGAAGGTAACATGTACAATAACTCTGAAGCATGGAGCCTTATCTTAGGCATAAGTTCCCAATAATCGGCCCAGATGGATCACACTCCGATCTAGAGGTATGGGATAATGTGACATAGCAAACATTATTACAGTTCCGCACTGCTCCATAAACAGTATCATATTACATATACCATACTACATAAAATACAAAAATCCAAAGGAATGAATGAAAGCGGGAGGAAGGGAAGAGGGGGGGGGGTAAGTAGAATCGCACATGTCAGTAGGTCGCTTTGAGATCTTGTTCTGCCACCTCGGCTCGCCACGGGTCCCAGAAGGGTATCTTGGAAGGAATAGGGCTGTGTTCCCCAAAAGGTTGCATCGTAAACCAGAAATGGAAGATGGGAGTTTGAATTTAGATTTTTACACATATCATATCATCCCTGGTCAGTATAATGCTCGGTTCCAATGTCTTTTTTATAAGGGCCCAGGATTGGTGTTCAGCATACATATAGATCTTAGACTGAGTATCTAGGTCAAGAGTGAGTATGTACCTCCCCCATTTTCTGCAGAAGCGAGAGTCACCACCGCGTGGTAGGTCAGATAAATATTTACGGTCATAATACATTTGCTGAAGAACCATTCTGTGTAAATCCCCCAACCTCGGGCTGGTTTTGGCTATCCAGTGCTTAAGTATTAGTTTCTTTGAGATTGTAAACATGACAGTGAGCAGTGGTACCACCTCTCTGTGCCAAGCCATGCCCGCCCAGTCTTCAAAATTAATACACAGACAAGCCTTAGGGTGTGGTGTAATGTTGATACCAAGCTGGAGGTTTATAAATACCAACAACTTGTTCCAATATCTTTTGATTTTATAGCATTCCCAAAAACAGTGAAGCAAGGAAGCTGCCAACACTCCACATTTCGGGCAATGTCCCTCCTCTTCAGGGATGAAGTGGGCTCTTGTACTGGGAGACATATAAGCTCTATGAAGAGTCCTGAAAGCGACTTCCTGTAAATATGCATAGTGTAAAATCTTCCACGTGGCAACATATCCCCTGATTAGATCATTCCCTGACCCAATTCCCTCTATGTCGCGGTGCCACCTGTCTGCCAGCCGTGTCATGAATGCAGTGGATGGTAACTATAAGCATATATATGTGTTTCAGTTTATAGGCCTGAGTTTCCCATCTCTTAAGTACTTTTAGGACCCCCTCTGAAGGTTGTAAATGAATTTTGGTGAGTTGTAAGGACTGAACATAGTGTCTAGCCTGTAAATACATATACAAATTTGAGGGGGGTAATAGGTAACGTTCTCTCAGAACAAACGGAAGGTGGCTCCCCCAGGGTCAGAAATTTGGTTTGCCGATGACAGTCCCTTTTCCCTCCATCTGATATGATAATAGGCAAAACAATGACTAAAGAACACATTTTAGTTTATTATCACCTCTAGCTTCTGAAAAAATTACCTTTCATCTAGAAACCATTTCAGTTTGAATTGTGCCATCACTATTTCTCCTCTACATTGTGCATGCTTCTCTCATAACAATTCCCACTTCCATGCAATCTCACATGGTGGTTAATGCTGGTTGCTAGCATTAAAAGATATAAATATGAACTTTTAATTAAGAATACCATTCAATTTGTGAAGAAACATATGAGCTGAAGCTGTGCAATTGAAAAATCGCACAATTATATATGGTTAAACAATCAACCGTTCCCTTGTGTAGTACTTGACCAAACAAAAATATATTTTGGCCACATTACGGCAAACATAAATAAAAACAAAATACGATAAATCACAATGCTTGATAAAAAAAAAACTGTAGTTACATCAGATAGTCAGAAATGTACTTTCTCCAGTGTAAACTGTAACTATCATTAAAACCAATATCTGCCAGTTATTTCAAACACAACAGGCATATCCTAACTGTGGTCCTGCAGCTGTTGTGAAACTACACATCCCAGCATGCCTTGCCATAGTTTTAGCATTCCCTAATAGCAAAACTGTGGCAAAGCATAATGGGACTTGTAGTTTCACAACAGCTGGAGGGCCATAGTTTGGACATGCCTGGAATAAAGGTTTTACAAGCTACTTCCAAGTTCCAATCACAGAACCTATGGAAGATCCAGCTGTCCAGTGTAGAACAGAAGATATGAAGCGCCATAAAGCCAGATCATAGTGCTATGATACATTTTCACTATAGATTTGCCCTAAAGTTCAGTCTTCAGTTTATGCATCAAGTCTGGTTGGTCTATTTTCTCATTAAGCTCAAACCAACGATTGAAAGCCAGGAGAGCAATGTTTTTTGCAGCTACTGCACTCATCTCCACAGAGCTGGCAGCCCACTCCACACCACTCAGGTAGTAGAGACCATCATGGAGCACAATGGGGGGCAATGTCTTGGAAGAACTGGTGGTTCCATAGCTTGGAAATGCCTGCCACTCAATGACTTGAACGGAGTAATAAGACTTAAACAGAGTTTTGAGTTCTTTTCTGTCCAAAGGCCGTGACGATAGTACCCGCCACACTGCGGCTTCCTGTGGGGGCTTGCGGCGGAAGCCAACCGATACATTTACAGGACACAGACTTTCTAGGCTATGAAATATAGCATCTGGGGAATCCGTGGAGAGGATACTAGCAAAAGGAAAAAGCTTTGGATCTGAGAAACCAAAATAGGAGGAATTGAGATAGCCATGCACAATGGAAGTTACCACCCGATGATAAGAACCTATGGACTCTGGAAAATTGGTCTGGAAGTTCAGAAATGAAATCTGGTACCCAGCTTTGTGCAAAGGAGCCGCCACAATCACCAAATCATAGTATTCTGAACCCAGAGTTCCATCTCGTTCATATTGTACTTCGTACAGGCACTTCTTCTCTGGAAGGAAACAGAACATAAATGGAGTAGAATAGTAGGGAACAATGTCATATGTGGGTGTTTTGTTTAATCGCGAGGATTCCCCCAAACAGCGAGGCACGCGGCTGATACAGGGAGCCCGCTGCATTTCGTTGCGAGCCTCGCTGTTTTAGCTGTCACACGTGCGGTTTCCACGTCGGTGGGTCTTTGCAGCGACGTGAAAATGGTGTGTGCAGGGGGTCAGTTGAATACTGACCATGCGAGCTGTGACAGTGAGCAGTCAGCACTGCTCGCTGTTACAGCATGCAAAAAGCATTGAATATACCCCTTTGCCATGGAGCAATTGTTTCAGTTTAGTCATTAACACAATTTAGTAGGAAGTTTGTGAAGAGGAAAGTAATTCAACATAATATAAAAAGGAAGCTAACACCAAGCCATACTGCAGACCCTGAAATTGTGATTATGACATTTATCATCTCCACAGAACCACTTCCCTAATATAGTTTGCCCTTAACACAAGTACAAGTATACACTAGGATTCATTTTTGTCAGGAGCCAATTAACCAACCAATTTTGAAACTGGAGAGGTTGGAGGAAACACACAGGCAAAATATACAAACGTCACACAGTAAGGGCCATATGGGGGGGGGGGGGGTAGAGAACCCATGACCTTAGCGCAGTGAGGCAGCAGTGCCAACCATAGTGTCTGGTTTTCATGTTCACAGGACTGAACAGAAGTGCTGCCTATATTGTTGGAAAATAGTGAAAACGCAGCATTTCATACGCAGATAGTGCTGAAGGCGCACACATAATATAGCCATGCCACATATTTAATTTACAAAGTTTGCCTGTGTGTTGACACATTTAAAAAAAAAAAAAAATGTAGGAACAGCTCGCTCTCGCCAGGCATCTCTCAGTTGCTCAGGAGTCAGGAAAATACCTCTATAACTTCCTACCTTAATGACTGTCTAACTATGCAGTTTTGTTTTGACTCCATGGCGCATTGAGGCTAGATGTATGCACACATCTGTAGGATCAAGATTACCTGTATGTAACAACATCTTGGAAAATGAACAATTGAAATAAACAGGGCACAGTACTAAAGTACTTCTGTCAGCAGTCCCCGAGCAGCTCAGTGGCCTGTCACAGTTATGTACTGTCTCCTAGGCAGTTGAATATTCTCCCAAAGTGCAATATCTTAAGCGCCAGGTCACAAAACGGGAATACAGCACATTAAATTTGTGACAAATTGTGTTTCTGTACTACTGTAGATTGTGTGTAAGAATTATCGATGCAACTTGATAAACACCCTACAAAAAGGGTGAAGTAATGATTCACCATATGCAACACGGAAGAAAAAAAAAAAACATCCTTAATGATGTGGGTTATTCAGGACTACAAATTTAATATGGCTGGATAAAGTTGTGATTTAGAATGTGGGGAAGAAAAAAAAAAAAAAAAAAGAGACACTAATCCATCGAGTTCAACTATTCATAATATATGTAAATTGCCCCAAAAAACCACAATGCACAATAGTGATTTAACAAAATCAGAATGACTACTATGGACAACTAACAGCCACACAAACAGGCTCCACGTGATAAAGGCTGGTGGCACAATGGGGACCCCTATTGGACGGCTTACACTGGGACAGTTATTGGATATCAGCAGAAGGCTCTTGATCAAAGTTTTCATTTCTAAAAATACCTACTATCTGCCTTCCTAACACAGGGCCTTATTTTGGTTCATTCTTTCTGACAAAATTCTTCTTAGATGGACAAAACCATGTGCACTGCAGGGGGGGCAGATGTAACATGTGCAGAGAGAATTAGATTTGGGTGAGTAATTTTGTTTCTGTGCAGGGAAAATACTGACTACTTTATTTTTACACTGCAATATAGATCTCACTTTGAAGTAAAACCCCACCCAAATCTAATTCTCTCTGCACAAGTTACATCTGCCTCACCTGGTTTTGCCCATCTAAGAAGGATTTTGTCAGAAAGAATGAACCAAAATAAGGCCCACAATCACAGCTGGTTACCTGAAAAAAAAGTTACATCTGCCGCACATGGTTTTGCCCATCTAAGAAGGATTTTGTCAGAAAGAATGAACCAAAATAAGGCCCACAATCACAGCTGGTTACCTGAAAAAAAAAGAATGCAATATATTCGCCTAGCTAAAACATAACAATGACAGCTCAGGTGGCTGTGCACGCCCGAATGGAGCAACACTTGATTTGCTCCTTCTGGTGTCATCTAGTGGCTGCAGGCACCCACAACATTTGAAGTTCCCCCATAAAAGGTGAGGAGCAGTTTTTAGCCTTTAGTATATAGTATGTGGTTATCCTTAAGAATGTGTAAAATGATCCTGTACCTATATGCACACAGCACCACTTCACCATTCCCACAAATATTGAACCATTTCCATACAGCACTACTAATTACACCAGGACCTCACCAGAAATGCTGCCAATAACTGTAATGCAAAACTCCTTGGAGGAAATTGACCAGGAAAAGATTTTTAGAATTGTTATTGTTTGGCATTATCAATCCCTACACATTTTATGTAGGGTTATACGGATGCAAATCTAATCATCATAAAACAAATCCATCAGATTTGGGCCATTGTCCTTCAGTGTTGTACACTGGTTCATTTAAAAGAACAATATGTTCTTCTCACTAAAGAGAACACAATACCATGTTCTAGGCTCCCACATGAATAGTGCCAATAGTGCTATTCCCATTTTAAGAATGTAATCCAAAACCTGTGTCAATCTTCTTTTAATGTATGTTCTAGAACAGCGGTTCTCAAACGGTGGGTCCTGACCCCCCCATGTTGCTGACCATCAGGCTGATGGCTTTTCAGATCTCAGACAGTGATTCAAGCAGTCTGAAACATCTGTTGAATGGTCTGTTACTTCAGACACCTCACATCATTTAGTGCCCCCGCAATGCTGCCATGCATGCAGGTCTGCTGCCCTAACATGTGATGTGATGGCCCTTTCTTGGGTCTAGTAATTATTTTTATTGTTTGATGGGGTCCCAGAGCAAAATAGTTTGAGGATCACTGTTCTAGATGGAACATTGTTTAGTTTTATTATCAATGATAACAACATAGCCAATTCCATTTGTTGCAGCTTTATTGCTAAATAGGTTTTAAAACCCAGGGCTGACTGAGCAGTGCAAAAGCAGCGATACATCATTTTATGTTAATCAATGTTAAAGTACCCTCTGGTGGAGAATCTGTGAACAACACACAGTTCACATCACCAAGGACAAGGTATTAGGCTACAAGTTTGTTTTTGTTTTGTGCACATATGCAGTAAAGACTTGCGTCCATATGCAGATTTTAAGCTCGGCAAAGTGATAAAGTGGCTGGTACTTTAACCCCTGGCTAATCAGATCCCAAATGTCAAGTTATAGGTTGGGTTTGAAAAATGACAATCAGGGGCTAATTTACTGCTGCTTTAATCAATGACCACTTTTTCATTTCTCCAGGTGTAATATACTGAAATTTTTTTATTCTTATACTTTAATACCATCTTCTTTTACAGGTTGATTCTTCGGTCTTCGTTCACCACAAGAACGGTTCTGATTTCGCTAAGTATAGGCGGTTTCTTTGTATAGCTAGGTATTTATTTATAGATAAATAACATCGGTAACAATTCTACTTTCACATATCATCTCTTATATATTTGGCTACATCTGTCACTCAAAGTGTGTCTGGAGATATAACCCTGGGTGGAGCCTCTGACTCACATGACAGAGAACCAGCCCAGTGAGCCCACAGACAGTGCCAGACACCCTCTGCCTCTCCATGTTACACAGCAAAGACACAGCTACACACCAGACACACCAGGTGAGCGCCCCACACCTCCATTCCTCCCAACATGACCCTCTCCAGGAGGGACAGAATGCTATGTTTGTGGACTTCCATCTTAATTTATGATTGTCATCACCTGTCATTTTAAACAGGATAATTGATAAGAAATAATTGGGTTCAGTGCGCTGATTACAAACCCATTTCTTAATTGATAAGAAAGGTGTTTAAGCACAGGTGATGGTAATCCATACAGAAACAGAGCAATGTGTCCCTCCTGGACAATATGATCCTGGGGGGTCATATTGGGTATGCACCTCCCTCCCTCCCCCCCCCCCCCCCCCATTCACGGCATCCCCACGATTAAATGGCACATGCAAAACACTGATATGGCTATGGTCGACAATGAAAAAGGTTGACAAGATTTATTTTTCACTTTTTCAATGTTTTCATATTCATTCTCATGTGTCGACATGGACACCAATGAAGTGCCACACTTATGTCAACATTTACATGTGTTGACCTTTCTGTGTTGATTTTTTTCTTGTGGCGATTCGCGGCACCCCCTGCGACCCCCCTCCCGCGATTTGCAGCACACCCCCCGCAATTCGCGGCACCCCCGGTGACTCCCGCGATTCGCGGCCCCACCCGGGACACCCCCCCCCTCCTGCATTTCGCGCCAACCGCCGGGGCCCCCCCTCCCACGATTCCCCACCCCTGACCCCCCCTCCTGTCATTGAGGGAACCCCCCGCGACCCACCCTCCCCCCCCCATCCCACGATTCGCGGCACCCACACCCCCCCCGCAACCCATCCACCCACGACCCCTCCTCCCGTGATTCGCGGACACCCCTCACCTCCTCCCTCCCCCACCCCCCGTGCGTGATTCACGGCAACCCCAGGATTAAATGGCACATGCAAAACACTGGCACGGCTATGGTCGACAATGAAAAAGGTTGACATGAGTTTTTGAAGATTTATTTTTCTTTTTTTGAATGTTTTCATGTTCATTCTTATGTGTCGACATGGACACCGATGAAGTGCCACACTTATGTCAACATTTACATGTGTTGAACTTTCTGTGTTGATTTTTTCCTTGTAGCAATTTTTTTCCAGTGACAACTATGAACTATGTGCACGTCAACCTACACATCATCAACCAATTCTTTGTATAATATATAACACCTGTTCTGTTTTACTGTAGGTGTTTTAAGTCAGACCTTTTACTGCTACTATTACTGTTTATGTAAATGCATTCTGAATGACAGCAACATCCTACCATCCTTCTACAAGAATATATAACCAACTAGGTGATTCATTGCGCCTCGTGCCCCCCCCTCCCGCAATTCACTGACCCCCCCGCGCACCCCCCCTCCCACGATTCTCAAACCCCCCCCCTCGCGCAATTCATGCTCCCACGCTTTGCGGACCCCCGCCCACTCCCGCGATTCGCCGACACCTGCGCCCCCGCGCCCCTCCCGCAATTCACGGCACCCCTAAGCCCCTCTTTAGTCCCCCCTATACTCACACACCCCTATCACTACCCAGCTTCCTGCTCTCCTGAACCGTAACTTCCACCACTGGGGAGTCGCTGACGCTGTTTTGCCCACATGCCCCTATCATGCCCCTATCATGCCTCATAGCCCAGCCTCCTGCTCTCATGCACCCGAACTCCCACCCAGTAGGAGGAGACACTGACTAAGGGCCACCATCCTTTACTCCTGTGCTGCCACGCTGGACCCTCACCCACTGGCAGAAGCAGCACAGTATCTCCTACCCTCCTCTTTAGTCCCCCTTATTCCCACACACCCCTATCACTACCCAGCCTCCTGTTTTCCTGTGTCGTGACCTCCGCCAGTGGGGAGCTGCTGACTCAGGAACACCCTACTATACTATTGCACACACACCCCTAAACAACATGCACACACAGCCCCCCCCACACCCACAAATGTCACTGTACAATCCACACTATCAATGTACATCTTACTCTGTAACCGTTTTTTAATTAAACAAAACAATACACACCCCCTTCCACATCATATGCTCTCTATTTAACACATTTCACCTATAACTCAAGTTGCAATACAGGCCATCTTTCATACAATTCTAACCATCTTTCTCATATACAAATGTTCACAAATTAAGGGGGCGCAGCCCCTTACGACGGTGTGAAGAGCGCCCGTAGGGCGCGATGAATCACCTAGTGCAATAGTAAAGGACATCTCTTATGAAATTAACTTACTATCATTAGCTCTAATAATACAATTGAATACTTACAACACAATTAGCTTCACTTCTATAAATATGACCCAAATTCAATTATATGCCAATAACATGTAATTTGCAATATAAAACAACAACCGATAAACAACAGTCAACTTTGGGGTTTAAATCACACATTTCACAGTTCTCTTAAACAGCAGTATCACTTGTTTCCCAGAGGTTTACACTGACTTTTGCAGAATAATTTAGTATCCAGCCAAGTTCTGATTACACATAATGTTCTAGCTCACTCAGCGGCTTTCACTTCAAAGTTTAGACACTCTTATTACAATGTAGCATCTTTAGTGAATGTGTAACAATGATTTAGGGCAGTATTCAATGAAAAAAATTTGCCGTGCATGGCGAGAGATTTTTTCTCTCGCCATGCACTCGCCCTGTTCCGGAGGGCTCGCTGCCACTTCTGCTCCCTCTATTCAATGTGGTTTAGACTCGCCGCCACTCGCGGCGAGTCTTAACCCCTGCAGCGGACGAGCGTCCGCGGCAGGGAGCCGTGGGACGGTGGCAGCCAGGGAGATTAAAGTCTCCCTGGCTGCCCCAGAACATATGTGGAGGGGAGGTGGGCTCCCCGGGACCCAGGCAGCACAAGCTGCCCCCCCCCCTATAGCCAGCGGGGGACCCAGTATTCACTGCACCCGATCGTGCATATGTAATGATCGGATGCAGTGAATATATGAATATCTAATGAGCGGCTCGAGAGCTCCGGCCCCCTGCTGGCTGCTCTGTGTAAAAAATAATTTATTTTTTTTAAATTAAATATATATTCATGTGCTATAAGCACATGAATAAAAATAACATGCCCCTTCACAGAAAAAAATCCTGATTTTTTTACACCCAAAAAAAAAAAAAAAAAAAAAAACCCTTTTAGTTTAAAAGTTCACATTCCAGCTCTCCATGAAAAGATGGAGAATTGCGACACGGAGAGAGACGGCGAAAATCACTTAGAAAGACGGCGAATATTTCACATTGAATAGGGTTGCTCGCTTTTGGAGAGCAAAATGCTCCGTCCAAGGCGAAAAAAGCACAAATTCGCCATAAAACAGGGCGAATTTTTCTCATTGAATCTTAGTCCCTTAGTCTTCTCTGATGACAACTGCAGCACATTTATCCCACTCTCTCTTCTTTCTCTGTTTTGTAATCCTTTACTCTGTAAAAAGGCTTTGCTTGACCTTGTCTCGTTTTCGGTTAAGGCCCCCATACACTATGCGATTTTCGGCCAATTTCATCCGATTTCGGCCCTTTGGGCCGATAAATCAGGTGAAATCGGACCAAAATCGCATGTGTTTGACATCTGATCTGATGCGCGGTCCCGCGCGCATCGGATCACGGCGTCGGACCTGCAGAACATAAGATATATCGGAATCTAAGCCATCATGGGTGCTTTTTAGCACCCACGATGTTCAGATCCGATATATCTTTATATACAGCCCCCCTGTCTTGCAGCCCCTGCATTGACGGTTCCCGGCGGAGGTAGTGCAGGTGGGGACTGCAGGCGTCGCAGAGCAGAGACCGTCGGCGCGGCGGGAGAATAGGAAGAAATCCTATTCAAAAGACCGGGCGGCCGCTGATTGGCTGAGCTCAGCGGACGCCCGGTCTTTTGAATAAGATTTCTTTCTATTCTCCCGCCGCGCCGACAGTCTCTGCTCTGCGACGCCTGCGGTCCCCGCCTGCACTACCTCCGCAGGTAGCCGGGAGCCGCCAATGTGTGGGGGGGGGGGGGCGCTGCTAGTAAGACAGGGGGGCGCTGCGGGGGACTCAGAGTTGGCAGTACAAGAGCCGGGCAGGAAAAGCTGTCAGCGCTGAAAAAAAAAAAAAAGCCCCTACAATGAATGGGCAGCCTGTGATTGGCTGAGCGCTCTCTCAGCCAGTCAGCAATTGGCTGAGAGAGCGCTCAGCCAATCACAGGCTGCCCATTCATTGTATGGGCTTTTTTTTCCAGCACTGACAGCTCCCACCTCCCCCTACCCGGCTCTGTCACTGCCCCCCGCAGCGTCCCCTGCACGCTGCCTTTGCAGCGCCCGCCACCAGCAGCCCTGTTCTGCAGCCCCCCCTGCTCCCCGGGTTTACATGTGATAAATCGAGACGATTTATCACATGTAAAAAAGGCACATCAAGTGCCAATCTTATCAAGCTCCCCCGGGGAGCTGCCAGGAAAGCTCAGGGGGAAGTCGGGGGCGACTTGTCCTCAGGACAAGTTGCCCTAGTGTATGGGGGCCTTTACAGAAGCTGTAGTGACTATCCCTGCCAAATAATGGTTCCTTCCTTACAGGCAAGTATGCTGATAATCTCTATTAGAAGATATCTTGAATATGTAGCAGGTATTAATTTTAATTTAAATAAAGTTTATGTCAATAAATTATTACATACCTTTTTAACCATATTTAACAGCTCCATAACAAATAAGCCATGTGCCTTACATACTTGTGAATAATAACACAACATTACTGCTCCAACACATGCTCTAGGATATTACACAGGCTTAATACACTTTACCCCTGGACTTGAACAAGGACAGTTAGGAGCTGATTGACCTGATCAAGTACCAGCTACATTATCACTTTACCAGGCTTAATAAATCTGCCTCAAAATATCTTTAAAACATGAATTGTATTGATAAATAGTTGGCATCGTATAGTGTATAGCACTATATACAGTATACAGGCTCCCATAGGAGGCCGTAGAGGACATAGGGGGTTATTCTAATTCACTCGGAAAGGCAAAATCACTCTCTAATGGACAAAACCATGCGCACTGCAGGTGGGGCTGATGTAACATGTGCAGAGAGAGTTAGATTTGGGTGCGGTTTGCACTTCAAACTCATATCTATTTTGCAGTGTAAAAATAAATCAGCCAGTATTTAACCTGCACAGAAACAATAAAACACCCAAATCTAACTCTCTCTGCACATGTTACATCTGCCCCACCTGCAGTGCACATGGTTTAGCCCAAGCTTGTCCAACCTGCGGCCCTCCAGATGTGCTAAAACTACACATCCCAGCATGCCTTGCCACAATTTGGCTATTAGGGAATGCTAGAATGATGGCAATGCATGCTGGGATGTGTAGTTTTAGCACATCTGGAGGGCCGCAGGTTGGACAAGCCTGGTTTAGCCCATTAGAGAGTGATTGTGCCTTTCCGAGTGAATTAGAATAACCCCCATAGTCCGCTGAGGATAAAGTCAATGACAGCCTACTCCTGAATGTGTCCACTGACTATGGGGGTTACGCAGACCTGATGACTGCTAATTTGAGGAGCACTGCGATCAGATGGCCGCCGCACTGCCAGAGTGAAATCCCGCCCTGTGCAAGGCTGTGAAAGCTCATTCACCATCAAATGATTTTTTTCCAGTGTGTGCAGTCTGGTACGGTGCGATAGAACCATGCTGATTGGGGCCTGGGCTGAGTTTATCCTGAAACTCCCACAAAATGGCCGGTTACCACCCCCAAACGATGGCTTCCTGTCAGTCAACTTGCATACAGCCAGAGATTTAAAAAAAAGATGCCGACTTTTATTGCTGGATGGCCTTGTGCATGCGTACTGTGTGCCGTCGGTCCATTATTGCCTGGCCTGCAAATTTGCATCTCAGCCAACAGGTCTGAATAACCCTCTAAATATATCTTTAGCAAGTATGCAGTGTGTATGTACTATTTCATTCGTCTGGAAGTTCAAAGGAAATAGTTGAGGATATCATATTAGTTGTACATCATATAGTATGTAGTACCCAGGTTTAGGATGAAGGATGACAACCAGGGAATGGTAAGGAGCCTGCAGGGGGAGGGGGAATACATTAGAGGTGTGTCCATGTGAATGCAACCAAGGTATAGCTACCTCTCAATAGTAGTATCTTGTCCCAGGGTGCAATGCTAATCATCTCTGTAAGCCGTTTCTGATTGGCTGAATGTGTCTGGACTCCTCCCAGAATATAAAATGCTTCATTGTATAAAGCTGCAGTGATCTATTTGCATTATAATAATGTGAAGCTAAGTGGATCCTCACAGGGCCGGTGCTAGGGTGTCCGGCGCCCTCCTGCAAACCATAAATTTTGCGCCCTTTCACATTGCCATTGCAACAAGCTGCAGCCCGATTGTGGGAGCGTATGCAATATGCGATCCTATGGAGGATCTCGGGTGCATGTACACCATCAGTGCTGTGTCCGCAAAATGTTGCAGGCACTAAAGGTGCCCATACACGGTGCGAGAATCGCATACATTATGGGCTAGATCGCATCGCACGGCATGCATGCAATGTGTGTGCGATGCGATCGGAAAGCAGTACAAAAAGTATGTGCAGCACATAATTTTTGTACTGTGCGATGCGATGCCTGCGGGAGTGTACTTCGCATCGCATGAGGCTACTGCAACATGTGTGGCCACCTTTAGGCACATAACCCAGCCCATTATTTAAAAAGTATCTAAATTAATATTAAAAACAAATCTAACATTATTAAAAAAAATGTTATAAATGTATAATAAAAGACACTGTTCTTTTGCTGTTTAACTCTTGTGCAGTCCCTCCTCTTCTATCTGCGTAGGCAGGACGCTGAGGACGCCATTACAACCCTCTCATGACTAAGGGGGAAAGGAGGGGAGAGAAGGAGGAGATGGAAGAAGAGGGGAGGAGATAGAGGGGGTGGAGTGTTAAGGACTGGCAGTGGCACTGGCACAGCTCACTGAGAAGAGGGAAGGAAGGACAGGTGGCACTGCTGCCTGTTCGTCATTTGATTGACAGTTGACAGGCGCAGGGAGCAATGGGTAGGGGGCAGATCCAGACATGACATGTCAGCCAGGCATTCACAGACAGCGCTTCATGCCTCAGCGCAAGTGTCTGTGAGTAAGAGGGGGGCAGGTCGCAGGAGGAGGACAGTGTGTGCGCGGTGCAGGGAGTTGCACAGCTTCAACATACTGACGCCCGCTGTCAGACAGGCACTGCGGGCTGTGTGCACTCGCGGTGCAGGAAGCAGCTGTTTATACTGCCGCCCACCCGCTGTCAGACAGGCGCTGCGAGCGGCGTGCAGGAGGCAGTGACAGTGAGGGTGACAAGCAAAAAGGTCGACAACCATTAGGTCGACAGTCAAAAGGTCGACGTGTGGTTTTTCACAGGTTTTTTTACCCGAATGTGGACAGTTCACATGGACACAGTTTGAAGTGCACCGCATCACTCGCGATGCTTCGGGCACGGTGCCTCACTACACTTGGCACACTATTTTATTCTCTCACCATGCCCAAGTGGATGGTAGGGCATGAAATACCACCTGTCTGCACATGTCGGCTAAAAAAACTGTGAAAAACTCCATGTCAACCTAGACACTGTCAAGCTTTTTAACCTAATGGTTGTGGACCTTTTTGCTGTAGACCTGTTGTCCGGATCCCACAGCTGCCCTGGTCCAGTGATGCTATTGTCTTAAGGCGCGTACACACGGGGCAATATATCGCACAGTGTCCCGTTTTCATCAGCGACTATAGATGGTCGCTGATGAAAGGGAACCTCTGCCGGGGGAGCTGCAGAGGGAATCAGTTGGTCGCATTACCAAGTTCCTGTGACCAGCGATCTTAAGGGGGGCTCCCTTATGATCGTTGGTCGCAGGAACTTGCTCCTGTGACCAACTGATTCCCTGTGTGCTAAATAGTTCCAAGTCGCCGCAGGGACCCGCTGACTTAATGACCAGCACACTCCAATCGCTGGAAATTGTGCGGTGTGTAGCCCATAGGCTACCACCATCTTAGAATGGCAGTAGCCCAGGAACCCACTGTGATGCTGCCTGATGTTGATACATAGGGCAGCATGGCATTCTCTCATAGAAACCTATGGGGATATGGCCGCGAGGGGAGCATTTAGCTGCAAATATTACATGATAAAAGGGCCCCTAAATGTTATACAAAAAGTTTAAGTATGCATTTTCAGATAAAGAGAAAAAAACGTGATTAATTACGACAGGATCTGAGATACTAATCCAGTTTCCATATCCTTACCAATCTGTGCACAAAATGGGGTTCCTAGTCCACTGTAAGCAATATATACCTGAGTTGTGTAGAGACACTGCTTGCACTTTTGCATGGATCACATTGGCTTTTGTCAGCTTCAGCAAACCGGAACACACCAGCTTGTTGCCTCCTTCCACAGACCACATATTTCCTTGGGCTCCCGCCAAAGACATGGCCCCTAAGGGAGTCAGGAAAGAAGTAGTCAGTACAGTGGTTTATAGACTGTTGCATCTTGTATTGGTATAATGCATTGCATGTGGAGAAATGACCTTATCTGTAGATGAATGGTAACTGCTGTTCTCATACCTTATCTTAGACTTGCATATCAATTCTACAGAAAACATTAGTGGTGCCGCCTATCTATAACAGCAACCAACACACCTTTTACTAGGAATCAGACAAATGAACCGACAACAGTTTGCATTTCACAGAGGAAACAAAACAGTTTGCAGGAATATATGACCTGCAAACTTTCTTTGTCCTAGGGAAAAGGATTGCCACCTAGCAACAGCTTGGTGGTTGGATGGCAAGCCTCCCGACTTTCGCTGGAGTAGGTTAAGTGAAAAGAAATTTCACTTACCTACTCCACAGCCGAGGGAGCGGGCTGAAGCCGCCGGTGCTTGTGTGCGTGCGCACCTATACACAGCATATAGCCTCGAGAGATCAACTGCGCATGCGCGCATATTAATTAGGCGCATGCAAATAAGCTCAAAGGTGCGCTCACGCTGGTCACGTGAGCGCACAGAGCATAGTAGGGGAAAGCCCGCCCCCTGTTCAGATTTTACAGAAGCTTACGGATGGCAATCCTTAGAACATGAATACTAGAATATAATACCACGTACTAGCGTATTAAATCAGAGACAAGAGACCGACTGATGCAAGATGAACAGTGTTTAATAACAGCTACTCGACGAGAGAGCAAAGAAATATCTAACCAATGAGGTAATTCAAATACCGACAAAAGCATTTAAGTCTAGAGAACAAGTAATGAGAACTTCAGGCAACACCTATCTTGAATTCATTTTTGTTGCTTAGATGGCTGCGCTTGCTGTTTGTTCTGATTCTTTGGAGCACCTGTAACCGAAAGAGAGTAGAAACATTCAGCATTGCAGCAAGTGTAACCACCAGACCTAGCAAGGTAATGGGTGGGTAGGGTGGGTGCTGTTGCTAGGTGGCAATCCTTTTCCCTAGAACAAAGAAAGTTTGCAGGTCATAGATTCCTGCAAACTACTGTTTGTTCGTCGGGAGGCTTGCCACCTAGCAACAGCTGGTGGGTAGACTACCACATACCTGGTGGTTGCTCTAAGGAACTCAACCTTTTGGTGGTCAGATGGTCTCCAATATTGTCTCACGAAGGTACGAGTGGAAGACCATCGAGCCACCTGCATAATAAATTGCAATGGCAAACTCTTGGCTGCTGCAGAGGTAACTGCGGGTCCGCGGAGGGAATGTCCCTTAAACTGTAATGTGTCTATACCCACATCCCGCATAACAGACACATTCCAACCTCGGATTGTTCCCGGTCTGGCTGGGCGAAAGGGTCTACGACAGGTAATGAACAGTTGGGAGATTTCGCCTCTTATCGGTGCTGTTATAGAAAGATATGCGGATAAACATTCTACAAGACACAGAGCGGGATCTGATTGATCTCTAACTAAGTCAAACGCTACTAAGGGCCTAAGGATAGAACTTGTCTTTGTGTGCCCTTTGAGGATAATGTGGAAACCCGCCGGGGTTGCAGTCATCCTTGGGTCGGAAATGTCTATCAACGACAACTCGGCCCCCCTTGCCGTGAAGGCTAAAGCCAGCAAGGAAGCCAGTTTCCTCAAGAGACTGGGGGCTTCAGATGTAGAGGGTATAGTGGCCAAATAATTAAAGAAGGGTTCAATGTCCCAAGTGGTTCAGTAACGTGGGCGTGATGGCCTGGATAGAAAGATACCTTCAAGTAAACGTAAATATAACCTATTATCTGAAAACCCTGGAATTAGGAGAGTAAGTGCAGAACCATACGAGCGTATGGTGACCGAGGCTGAGCCTGTGTCATATTTATGGGACAAGAAATTAATCGCTGAGTTAACAGCCGATGAGGGACGAGAATTAGCTATAGTGGTCTGCCAAGAAATTAACTCCCCGATTATGGCGCTGTATCTAGCCTTGATTCTGGGTCTCAGTGATGCATTAATCAGTGCAGTAGACAATGCTGAGAGGTCTGAATGTGTTAATAACCCAGCAATGTCGCCATCCACATGCATCGTGGCAGTTTCTGAAGTAAGTCTTGGGTACCCTGGAAACACTCTCCCGAAAGCTCTAGGGGAATCTTGGGGCCCTTCCGTAATTGACTGATTAATGGGAACCAAATTCTGGGGCACCCTGTCTGCTCTGATCTTGTGCAGAACCCTCAACTGCAAGGCTAGAGGTGGGAAGGCATATGGGAGGACAAGGTCCGTCCATGGAAATTACATGGCATCCGTCTGGAATGCCGCTTGGGACCATATCCTGGAGACAAAGGTCGGGACCTGATTGTTGTATGGGTTCGCAAATAGGTCTATCCCTGGCTGCCCGAAGGCTGCCACGATCTTGTGAAAGATCTCTGGCTTCAGAGTTGCTCTGTCCAGCGTGAGACGTGTTCTGGAGAGAGAATCTGCCAATTCGTTTAGCTCTCCGGGCATGTATATTGTGTATAACTGGATGGATCTTTGAACCGCCCAGTCCCAAATGTCTATTGCCTCCTGACAGAGGAGTAAGGAACTTGTACCGCCCATCTTGTTGTCTAAGCGAACTTGAATGGGAATATGACGAGTATGCGGAGGTACTAGAGCCGCTAGGGCTAGCCTTGTGAGTCCTGCATAGACCACCTGCCCCTTACCACCTTGTCACGAGTAAAGGCTCCCCACCCCGTGAGAGAAGCATCTGAGGTTATAACGATAACCGGTGTAGGGCCCTGCAGAGGTCTGGGTGGGGGGGGGGGGGGGGGGGAATGGGCAGGACTGTCCACTTCTGTACTTCTTCGCGAGCTATAGGTGTGAGCCTGATCTTGTCTGACCAAGTATAGCCTATCCTGATAAGGAATCCCAGAAGGTTTGAGAGTGTCTGCAAATGAGGGGTGCATGGAGAAACCCTGGATCTAGGGCCCTCATTCTCCAAATAATTTTCACAAGGTCTTTCATGCTGAGCTGACGATCTATAATGCGCGACACAAATGCTTGGATGTCTATCCATTTCTCTGATGGGACTGCGATAGAGAAAGAACGGGAATCTATTACAAACCCCAGGCATGTAACAGATTGGCAAGGTGTTAGAATTGATTTGGCATAATTTATCGAGAAGCCTAGGTTGAGCAGGAGGGATACTATTGTGTCTTGCTTAGAGAGTAGTGTCTCCAGTTCTGAGTGGACAACTAGGAGGTCGTCTATGTAAATTATACATCGGATTTGTTGCTGCCGAAAGTGTGTTACTTCCGCCTTCATGAGTCGTGTAAAGGTGTATGGGGCGTTGGATAAACCGAAAACCAACACGGTCCATTGGTTAAGGACACCGTTCCAGAGAAACCTCAGGAACCTTCTGTGATTGGGGTGTACGTGGATTGTGTGGAAGACCTCGTTGAGGTCTATTTTTATACAGTAGTCATTCTGCGTCAAAAGGAAAGGTACTTCTGCTAGACCTTCCATTCTGAACGTGCGATGTCTTCTGTAACGGTTCAGGGATTTGACGTTTAGAACTGGTCTGTAAGAACCGTCCTGCTTCCTTATGGGAAAGAGGTGACTCGTCCAACCTGTCCTCGAGGTGTCTGCCATTTCTATCTTGCCCTGAGACAACGCCATAGTCAAAACACTGTCTAAGAGAGGGCTGGCGTTTACTGAGCATGGGATTCTCTGGCGAGGGAATCTCAACAGCGGGAGGGACAATCCCTGTCTTATAATTTTTAACAACCACCTGTCTGTGGTAATCTCTCCCCGCCGGTCTATGGCTTGAGAGAGGCCAGGATGCGGCTGTGTTTCTGTTACACTTACCATTTCCTCACCATTTCCTCTGTCTCTTCTGGGGTAAGAGGACAAAGGTGCGGCACCTCTGGAGTTCCGGGTCCTGGAGAAGCCTCCTCTCTGGCCTCGGGAGGAGCCTTGATAGTCTTGGTAGTCTCAGGCCAAACTGCTGGCTGCGTCAAAACGACCCGCCTAATGAAAGGGCCGCTTGGAAGACTGATTGCTCTTCAGATCCGCAAATGACTTGCGTGCTTTATAACGGATCTTGACCTCGTCAATGAAGTCTGGGCCGAATAAATCGGAATCAGTGAGGTTAGGAACCTCCACTGGTTTGGGTGCCAAGTCAGCTAGCCCTGCTCTGGTCAGCCAATGGGACCTGCGAGTGTTAGATATAAACTCAAAAGTCTGTCCAACCATAAGGGTGGCCCTACTTATTGCTTTAAGGAGTGCTGCTTTGGATTCTACTAGGTAATCTAAAGAACTGCTAGTGGTACCCTCCCTCTCTGCTTTATTCAGTACAAATAGCAAGGGGCCCGCAGCGTCTGAAACCTTCAATTGAATCTTTCTAAGCAGCTTATCAATTGAATCACTCTGGGTTCTATCACCAATGAGTGACGATAATGCTGGATCAATATCGGGAGCGAAAAGGGCGGAGATATCAGGGATCCCTGTATGGTTACGAATAACCATTTCATCCTCTTTAACAAGAGATGTTCTGAAAGCTAACTGTGCAAAGTTATAGACTTCAGACTTCTCATGCAAGGCCCAGTGAGATGCATACATTTTATTAGGGGGTGAAATTCCTGCTAATGCCACTCTGGCCATCTGCAGGTCACTATATTCACCTCGCTTAGAGGATGCTGAGGTTCTAGTCACCTCCTCAGACTCCCAGTCTACTGAGGGCTGACTACGGTCCTCCTGTAAATTAATTGGGCTTAGGGGACGTTGCCCCCTTAAGTGAGCCCTGAGACCTCTTATGCTTATCTGAGGCTCAGGAAGTATGCCGGCCTTGGGCGGGAGACTGCGGTATGTTGCGTACCGCTGAGGTATTCCAACTTCGGGCAATACGTGGGAATGAGACGATTCGTCCTGAACAGGCATCTCTTTTGGAGCTTTTGCTCACATGTCTCCTTTTACTAGTACTTTTCCTCCCTTGTAGCAATATTGGGCTGGAGGATGAGTCACTTTCCTGAGGTATACTATCTACCTCAGAGCGGTCCCTGTTGTCATCCGACCTGACAGGGTTAAACAGCTTCCTTCTTTTAAATGTAATATCCTCAAATGAGGAAGAGTCACTAGGCAGCCTTTTCCTGTGTTTGAGGCTCCTAGCACTGGCTGAAGGGGACACAGGGAGAGTGTCTGTAGCAGAGACATACACTGTGTCTTCCATGTTCAGCACTGAGGTAAAATCTGAACAGGGGGCGGGCTTTCCCCTACTATGCTCTGTGCGCTCACGTGAACAGCGTGAGCGCACCCCGGAGCTCATTTGCATGCGCCTAATCAATATGTGTGGATGCGCAATAGTCCCAGCGCCGCTATATGCTGTGTATAGGCGCACACGCACACAAGCACCGGCGGCTTCAGCCCACTCCCCCGGCTGTGGAGTAGGTAAGTGAAATTTATTTTCACTTTACCTACTCCAGCAAAAGTCGGGAGGCTTGCCATCCAACCACCAAGCTGTTGCAAGGTGGCAAGCCTCCCGACGAACAAAAGCTGGTGGAACCACTCATTATACAATCAGGGAAAATTCAATGAATCACGCTATTGAATGGCAACAGGAATGAGTGCCCGCAGCTATTTACTTAGCAGCACCCTCCTGAGGTGCAAGCAGAAACCAGACAACATTAGTGCATCACTGTGCGCTGCGGGCTTACCACACCCGCTAACAGCATCGCTCCCGGCAAAGTCAAAAAATGTTATTTACCGCCACAAAACAGCACTGTTTAGGCACAGTAACCGGCATCTTTGGATTTAATAGCTGGGCAAAGTGTTCAATTAAATAGCTCAGGGCAATCATTCACCATGTGGTGTTTAATCGAATTCCTCCCAATTAGGGAAGCCAATCCCAGGGCATTTTTTCAATCCCGGAAATCGAGATTGAAAAATGCCCAATCCCAGTATTCCCGGGATCCCGGGATTGGCTTCCCTAGTAAAAATACCCTCAGTGGCCACCTCGCATATTAAGTTATGGTCCAGTGCGGCCGGGAGAGTGGGTGGTGAAGCTGGGCGGGCGAAGCAGGAGCCGGTGGGCGGGCACATTGAAGACCTGTGCCATCAGGGTGGGAGGGCAGGCTGTGCGGCCTGCATAGCATGACCTTGTCACGCTGCGCAGAGCTGCACTGCCGGGACGGGAGTAGCCAGGCAGAGTCTGAGCACTCGCTCAGACGCTGCCCGCATTAGACTGCGCATGCGCTGTCTAATCCCGAAATTGGAAATTCCAATCCCAGGATTCAAATCCCGGAGTTTTTGAGGCCAAATCCCGGGATCCCGCCGATCCCGGGATTGGCCACCCTACTCCCAATATACCTCTTTGTGATAACAAAATACAATCTTTAGATATATAAAGTATTTTCTCGGATGAAATGTTACAAGGTATGTGGAATTTGAAAAATTCATAACAATTTCAAAACAAAACATATGATAAAACAAACAAAATAATGAATTGCCAAGAAACCAATGGATATGTATGCCACACTGCTCCAGCTATCCACATTGACAGCAGTAACCAACGCATCCTTAACCTTCTGACATACTTGCCTACTTTTGAAAACTAGTTTCAGGGAGATTATAGTTGGTAGCAGAATTTTACACAGCGCCCCATTGAGGGGGTGTGTCATGCTCCACCCAAAGGGCGTGGTCTAGTTCCATATATAGAGAGATTGTGAACGTTGCAACTAGAAGCGTGGGTGTGTACTGCTACATCTGAGAGGAATAATTTAAAATGACTTATATCCAAATGTAGATGAGCCCCAAAGCAGTTAGTAATAGCTACTATACTTGGTAAAGTGCTGGAAAATGGTGCTGATGATTCAATGTAAATGTTATCTATCTCTCATTCCTGTTTACCCCCAAAATGTAACAGTGTAATGTGGTCTAGGTGAAATGAGGGAGATTGCTAGACTAATGAGGGAGAGGGAGATTGCTGCTATTTCGGGGAGTTTCCTGCAGAATGCAGGAGGGTAGTTAACTATGCCTTCTGAGCTATGTGAAACTAGTGGCAGTCGATAAAGGGCTACATTAGTGTGGAGTTCGTAGGTTATCCTTATGTTTGGATGTTTTTTTTTTTCCAAATGATCCGGTTTCAATCCACACTCCAATAAAATTTAATAATTTAAAAACAAACAAGACTACTAGGTTAACTGAATACTAACTACAATGGACAATCAAAGAAGTTAAAGTAATTTGTTCAGTCTATAACTTTTGGCCCATACCATAAAATATCCACGTATTTTATCTTGTTGTTTAAGTATTATCACTGCCTCATAACTTGGCTACACACCTTTGCGATTACTCTGCTAATCAGGTTAAATGCTCCCTATCAGCCGATAGCATATATCCAGCTTGACCCATAGTAACCTCAGTTAGAAAAAGCTCAGTGTGCACATTCTTCTATAGGATTGGAAGTCTGGGCATCTAAAAATATTTAACAGCACATAAGATGCCTCCTTCTGATCCAACAATTGCAGTAGTGTTAGTAGTGTTAAGCCATTTATCAGCTAAAGCCCCTGTATAAACACCTAAGCAATCGTTAGCCCAAGCAGACTGACTGTTATATAGGTGTGAACCAAGGCCTGAAGAAACTGTGACAGCAGATTCAAATTACCCATGGCCAGTATTTTGCTGACACGTACTGTGTGCATGTGCAGTACGGTACGGTTCCAGCATTGTCGGATACGGAATGGATGCAGACATCAAGCGATTGAAAGTCTGTAGCCAATTGTGGTGGTGAGGAGAGAGTGACTTCAGCCTTCTCACTAAACAGAGATGTGTCACCTCTGAGTTGTGGGAGTGCCAAGGCCAGGGTCTTCGTCTTCTGATGGAGAGTTAATGGCCTCCTAGGAGGAGCTGCAGTGGCTGGCTTGTGGGACATCGTGGGTGGGTTACTTAACTGCCTGAGGGTGTGACAAGAGATACTATGCTGCATCCTACGATATGGCACTGGGTCACACATGCATGCAGAAGACACATACTTAAAACCTGACACCTTCTGCAGCCTCCTAGTAAGCAGCATCCAATCACATCTGATTGCACAGACATAATAATACATCAAATGAAAAAAGGAACGGGTTGGAGTCTCCATGTCAACACAAGCAATGTACAAAATACATTAATACTGATTAGTGCCAAAAGAAAATATTGCACAGTTAAGAGATAAAAATAACTAAAACTCTCAGCTTATAGCTAAACTAGGTGCCAGAAATCTATAAACAAGGCACAGTGCCACGGACAATCACAGTACTTGAGGCTGGGGGAAAGTCTACATCAGTCTCTGTGTTTTGACTGTATATAAAGCAGTTCCAATAAAAGTAATAGTCTACAGCCCAATCTCTGAGGACATTTAGGGGTAAATTTATTAAGATGGGAGTTCTATTGAAGATTGGATTATGCCCATAGCAACCATTTATAATCTATTGATTATTTTCTAGAAGGTGCTAAATTAATAAGAAGTTGAATCGATTGGTTGCTATGGGCAACATCCACTCTTCAACAGGACTCCCATATTAGTAAAGGTACTCCTTAGTGTTTAACGATCATACAGCTTTTTGGGTCTACAAAGGTACTGTGGGTACTCAAACCAGGAACAACTCCCTAAATCCGCTACTCGTCACTTGCAGCTCTAGGACGTATTCAGTCCTTGCAGATTAAAGTCTGTACTTAGGCATAAACTATGACACAAACTGCTACAGGTTGAGTATCCCGTATCCAAAATGCTCGGGACCAGGAGAATTTTGGATAACGGATTATTCCGTATTTTGGAATATTTTAATATTTCAATAATGTATTTAGAAGTATCTTGCATTTATGCTGTATAAACACATAAAATAAATACAAATATATTTTATTACCACATAAAATACACACAAATATATTTTATTTGTTCAAAAAACAAGGTTTCAAAACATGAAACAAAATTTGTGTACTATCTCAGATATTGAATTTGAATGCCAAGCAATCATTTTCTTGTACATATATAGTGCCAGTTACATATCATGTCACCAGTAGTGCTGTTACATATATCCCCAGTGAGTTTTTAGCTAAACAATTTTTTTTTCCACTTTCTGGAAAGTATGGTTTTCGGAATAATTCGGATAACGGATATTCGGATACGGGATACTCAACCTGTACAACATAAGTACCTTAACTCCCCGGTCTCCAGCCATAGACTGTTACAATGGAAAGCCAGCATCATCTTGACAATTTAACAGATGTACGTACTGTATACAAAATTAAAACTCGCAAAAGCATGGGGAGAATATACAAACTGCGCACAGTTAGGGCAATGGTGGCAATCGAAGCCATGACCTCAGCGCTGTGAGGCTGTAATGCATTACACCATCCGTACCGCTTAGAGAAGCATGTAAGTTTGTTCAAACAAAGCTGGAGGATAAAGCTAGCTGCACATTGGTAGATATATTTTGGCCATTCAATTGAGCGGCCAATATATTGAGGACTCGTCTGCAGGTCTGTACCAGTGATATATTGTTCAAAGACATATTGCTTTAGCCCTGCAGCACAGCCAATGACTGCTATATCTGCACATATATAAGTGTATTGTGCTGTATGGGTAGTCTGCAGAGGCCACCAGTGACTGATATCACCCCCGATGTATTGTTCCTGATGTCCCAACTGCGCAGGCATTAACATGTGCCCGCTACCGTAATCGTCTATACAATTACCAATCATCAGACAGGTTGACTGACCAGTCTTTCTAGTGTGCACCTGTATATGACAGCAGCCCTAGTCAAAGTTGTTTCAAAAAATGTTTTTATAATACCAGCTGTTTTTCCATGATTTTCGTTGCAAATGCCATAAATGCCACTTTGAACTCAAACAAATGGTCAAGCGGAAATCCATACAAGCAATGTATTCCTTTCTAACAGAATTGCAAAGTGGTTAGTTGTACAAGCCAAAGACTGAAGACTCACCAACTAATGCTGGAATAGTAACAGACTGCCCATAGCTGGCTTTCATCACGGCACTGATCACATCATCAATGAACCTCTGTGTCACTCCTATACCCTGCAGCGATTCCGACACAGACTTGTGGGTCATATTCACAAAATGCTCTCCTCCCAGTGAGCGCAGCAGCCCCTCTATGCTTGAGAAAGCATATTCATGAGCTTGGTATTTGTACACCCTACAAAGAATGGAGAGGAAACTCATTTTATTAAACATCTTGTACCCAAACACCACTATGCGCATGTCAAAACAGGATTCATTTGCATTATACTACACAATACCATCCTTTAATGTGTGAAATCAACAAAAATGTGTTATTTTAGCACCCTGCACATTTTAAAAAACATGCAGTTCCTCTTTCCTGCCTGGTGTGTCGCTGTTTGCTGTGGTGCTTCTTGCACAGTCTGGTCTATATATCAATACAGACCAGGCTGTGCTAGAAACATCAAAACAGAGAGGGGCATCCCAGGCAGGAAAGAGGAATTACACAGGGTTTGAAAGCTGCTACCTTTAAAAAAAATGTTTTTAAAATAAACCAAATATAAGCTTAAGGTCCTTTGAGGCCAGATCTTACTTTCCTGCTAGGAAACCACACACTGCCATGTTTTTCATAGATCCAATTGCAGGCCAGCATAACATGTTTGGGAACATGTAACATGGCAGTGGTAACTGATGTACAGCATAATAAATTAGAAAAATCAAAGCCATGAAGCTTAATTTTGCTTATTTATTTCTGAGAAAAAAATACATAGTGCATACAAATAGAGATAGAAATATGGTTGTGGCTAAACTGAAGTGGGATTAACGATCTCTGACATTACATCCACGTGACAGGCACACTTCAAGCATGGTGGCTCACTCTGCTTTCCACAGGTTACTATGACCGGGTTGGGATCGTTTGGTCGAATGCATTATGGTCGAATGTCATTACATCGAATCCATTAGGTCGAATTGCTAAAAGGTCGACATGATTCTAGGTCGACATGGGAAAAGGTCGAAATGATTCTAGGTCGAAAGGTCATTAGTTCGACAGGTCATTAGGTCGAAAAGGTCATTAGTTCGACATTGTCTAGGTCGACATTCACAAAGTCGACATGGGGTTTTTCACTGTTTTTTTACCTGAATGTCAACACAGTCGACATGGACACAGTTTAAAGTGCACTGCATCCCCTCGCAACGCTCGCTGCGCTCGCAATGCGTCGGGCACGGTGCCTCGCTACGCTCGGCACACTATTTTATTCTCCCACCACGCCCTAGTGGATGGTAGGGCATGAAATACCGCCTGTCAGCACATGTCGGCTCAAAAAACAGTGAAAAACCCCATGTCGACTTTGTGAATGTCGACCTAGACAATGTCGAACTAATGACCTTGTCGACCTAATGACCTGTCGAACTAATGACCTTTCGACCTAGAATCATTTCGACCTTTTCCCATGTCGACCTAGAATCATGTCGACCTTTTAGCAATTCGACCTAATGGATTCGATGTAATGACATTCGACCATAATGCATTCGACCAAATGACCGCATCCCCTATGACCAATATATGCCCATGTGGATAGTACAAGTGCTAGGCCACTGACCCTGCCACCATGCTTCACATAGTAGTGATGTCAGGGGTCCTTTATCCCACTTGGATCTAGGATATGCCACAGAAATATAATGACTACACAATGTTCAGAGTCCACCACAGTAAGCATGCATGTTCAGTGCATGAGATTATTGTTTTGGTGGCTAATGAATTTACTCCTGTAATTGCATTACTTGATCATGTCATTCTTTAGAACTGAAAAACAAAACAGATTTTAGACAGATGGGTAGGCTCAATGACATTTGCATATAGTAATGACTTGGCCTAAATATGTCTTCTCAATATAGTTACATGTATTTTGAATGGCTCGATGTGCACTGTTATTACTACATTCAATTATTTTTTTTAATCCTTACTGGAAGGTTCTCAAATCTCACCTTAAAAACCCTCCAGCATTACATTGACAAATGCACATACAATGGGGGAATGTGCATCTGCAATAGAAATAGTGAACATTTTATGTTTTAGTCATGTGTGAAAGGGCTCATTGTTAGACTCCGTGACTAACCTCATGAATTTCTCCATGACTTCCTCCACCCACATCTGCAGTCTCAAAAAACTGATGCCATAGTGCCACCAGAGTCGGAAGAGATTCAGGAGATACCAGTCTGTTTCCTCTAGAACCAACTGCTCTCCATTGTAAATAGCACTCTTCCCAGCCACATCTCTCCGATGCTTTAGCCCTGGAATACGTGGAAGCAGAAAAGCCCAATGTTGGTGTAAGCCAGCGGCCTATGCAACCCTTTCAGACAACACATTAGTCCCTATGTTCCACAGGTGTTAAGGACAAAAGAGAACAACCTGGATGGATACATTATGTGGTACCGCCGACATCATTAATGATATTAGTGTTGCCGTGGAACAAACTATTTGCACCTCAAAAACTGAATGAGATAGTTAACAATATCATGCAGAACATGCCGTCACGGAGTATAAGTCAGATTAGATTTGACTGCCTGTTCAGGCGACAGGGGTTATCGTTAACAACCAGTGCATCATTAATGATATAGTGCAGTGGTTCCCAACCCTGGTCCTCAAGTACCCCCAACAGTGCACGTTTTCCAGGTCACCCGGCAGGTGCACTCATTATTCAGGCACATTTGAAAAGATCACAGGTGGAGCTAATTATCTCACCTGTAATTCTGTGTGGAGACCTGCAAAACGTGCCATGTTGGGGGTACTTGAGGACCAGGGTTGGGAACCACTGATATAGTGGGTACACAATGAGCGATATACAGGAAGAATATAGGAAGAAGTCTCCCGATTGCAGAAGTAGTCTCCCATTGCTGTAGAGACTAACCACGTTGCCTCACCAGTTCCATCTGCAGCGTCATCAGCGTCTCCTCATGCCTTTGCCTGACCAGCAATCCATTGGGAACTACCTGCGCTGCCCTCAGATATCAGCATTCATCTGCCCTACACTGACACGGGTGTAGGAAGCAGCGGCATTAATCCTACAGGCGTTAGCGGGAATCCTGGAGCCAGTATACAGCCAGCTGTCAGACAGAGGGACCTGATTCCTGACTGCACACTACTGCTCCGCTACGCCGTAATACAAGGACATGCATACTCATGAATACGGTGGATATTTCAAATGGAGAGGAGGGGGGTACTCATAAATGAAAAGCCTAATCAAGTGTGAGAAAAAAAAGGGTTGGGAACCGCTGCTGTAATGAATAAAACTAGAATTGTGAATAAAAAAAAAAGGACAGTACAGTATGTTTAGAGAAGGTAATTCCAGGGGGAACTACTACTACTGGTTTAGATGCCTTCAGTAGCTACAAAGGCTTAGCAACCAGTGTTCCCTCTAAGCTGTGCATGCGCACACACCTTGACGAGCGTGCGCACAGACATTACAACTGAGCGCACAAAGCAGCAGTGGTCCCTTTTTGCAGTTGTGGACTCAATTAATGTGTTTCACCCATCAACTACATTGTGTGCTGTGTTTTGAATGTTCAAATGTTTAATATTATTTTGAAGTAAAGTTAACACAAATGCTGAAGGTCATTTTCCAGTTATATATAAGTGACGCACAAAAATGTAAATTTCATTCCAAAGTTGCACAGCCGAAATCTTTTGCAGCACACAGCCTTTGTAACTTTAACAGCAACACTCTTGTGTGTAAGGTTATATTCTGATTTGCTGTATATTACAGGCTCCAAGTACCCAGTATAGAGAGATATAAAGCATATACAAAACTCACCCAAGTGCTTGACAAAGTCTTGCATGTGTAGGTTTAAAGAGTGAATAGAAGGGCTGCCAGACTCATACTGCTGACTATTCACTGTTAATGTGGCCAGCCTCCCCCCAACACGGTCTGCCTCATAGACATCAATTTGCACCTGGGGTCCAAAATGTTGATGAAGAAAGTAGGTAACGGCTGAGCCCCCAATACCTGCACCGACCACAGCTGCAAAAACACAAACAAAAGACAATCAGAATTTGCCACAACTGCCACAATAAATAGAAAGTGACAGAACAAATCTATTTTTTCCATTGACTGAACATTACTTTGAATAAACCTCTAAAGCATGCATGCTACTAACAACTAACAAACAGAGCTGTGAGAAAGCTGACTGATTGTGTTCTGCTAAGCCGCTTCCTCTTGCATAATAATAATGGAGCATTAACAGCTATAATAACCCGGATCCAAATATACTATAAGAAGCATTTATGATTACTGCTTTTTTCTTGCCATGCTAATTAATTTCTGTTTTACCAATGCTAATTAATCTGTCTGTGAAACACTTTTTAACGCAACAGCTATAGTGAAAGTTATAGTAGCTTTTATTGTCTATTACCGGCCGGTTATTTGTGTGTGAATTGTATCATTATTATAAAACAACCAAACAACAAGAGAGTTGCTATATAAAGAGATCGCTCCACTAGTTTCAGCTCACAACCCACAGACTTACTAGTCATTCACTTAATTATGACATTCATAGATGCACAACCCCACATGAGGTCTAGTAGGTCACTATTTATAGGCCGAAGGAAGCCGTAGGGGTGCGGAGAGATGCAGGCTGCTGGTACAGATACGGATATGCTGCTGGAAGTGTATGCAGTACCAGGGCCAGATTAAGGTCTGTGGGGGCCTTGGACAACAAAATTGCAGTGGCCTCATGGAGGCAGGTGGTACCTGGGCAGCGGGGTCCCTTCGGCGGGTGGGAAGTTAGTGGATGGGCAGTCAGTGCAGGGTCCCTGCGGCAGATGGGAACTAGTAGCAATACTAGTTACCACCTGCCACAGGGACCCCGCCACTGACTTCCCATCCGCCGCAAGGACCACGCCACTCACTTCCCATCTGCCGCAGAGACCCTGCCACTGACTGCAGTGCTTAGCTGCCGCAGGGACCCCCTGCCCGCCCCGCGCTGCCTGCCACCGCTGCAGCAGTGCCAATGTGGGGGCAACCGCCCCTGTCGCCTTCGTGCTTAATCCGGCACTGTGCAGTACCTTACTGAATAGCAAGCTGCAGCATATATATTGACAGTTCATAAACACACACACATGTTTACACACACAGGTTGAATGCAAGGAGGGCTAATTGCTATAACTAAGAAGGTGCATGAAACCAAAGCAAAAAAAAATCAGAAATGCTAATGTGCAATGCACGTTAAATCATTACAGATGTCTGATGGAGGTTAGGGTAGTAGTACAGATGTGCGCCATCCTGTAAATGTAGTACATAACATGAATAAGCCTATGCAGCTGAAGACTGTACATATGCCACCCAGTTACCTATCCTGCCAGGCGGATCTGGGTGCCCCGGTTGTCCGGTGCATATTTGGGAGAGCGTAGCAGACAGCAGTAGCAACACCACCGGAGACATGCTGAGGATGTGCAGCGTCTCTCAAGTCCCGCCAATCAGCGTAGAGAACAGAAAAGGGGCGGACATATACAGCAGCGAGGCTTGGAACGCAAGCAGTAGCACCGCATTCTGGCACAACGCATGCGCATTGCGCTGTATTCCCGGGACCCCGGATTTTCCCTGTGCTGTGCTGTAAACTGCTGTGACATTTGCTCTACAAAAGAAATATAAAATAAATAAGTAAATAAAAATAAAACTTTGGAGCATGTGTATTATTAACGGCCATGTACATGAAAGCTTGATTCCCTTCTGGGCTGGAGGCTTGGCTTAAAAATGTTTTGTAAAACTGAACGTGTAGCGTAACAAAATGTAAACCTGTACCACTTGTGTGTAACAATTTTGTTCGCACTTTGGCCCTTATTCAGATCTCGGCGGTACGGCCCGCGTGCGGCCGTACCGCCGATGTTTTCACTCTGCACATGCGCAGAGGTCACTCTGCGCATGTGCAGGCGAAATCGCCGCACACAAATTTTATACGCCGCAAAGGGGGCGTATAGGGGCTTAATACCCTCATTTCCCTATGCATACGCCCCGCGTTTCATGGGCGTTCCCATGCAAACGCGGGGCGTATGCATGGTAATGAGGCTATGACGCCAGTGATGGGGGCGGAAAGCTGACATCGCCGGATGTCAGCTCTCCACCCCCATACAAGCTTTCACACGGACGATTGTCCGTGTGGTCTAAGCTTGCGTGAGCGGGGGGAGCGTGCGGCCCTGCCTTCGATGGTCGTCGACCATCGAATGCAGGGGGCAGCTCCCACCATGGTGGAGGCGTACGCCCCACCATTTTCATGCGGATCGCCAGCCGTCCGCGTACGGACGGCCGTGGCGATCCGTCTTGTAGGCGGGGATTGGTTTGTGCGGCCGGAGCAACGTATGCGGCTCCGGCCGCACAGATCAGAATAAGGGCCACAGTAACCTAAAGCAGTGGTCTTTAGGACACCAAACAGTTCATGTTTTCTTGGTCACCCAGCAGGTGTACAGGTGTACTCATTACACACTGACACACTGTAAAAGACCAAAAGGTGGCGCTAATATTTTACTTGTGATTCTGTGAGTACAAATGAAAAACAAGCACTGTGTATGGTCCTGAGGCAGGGTTGCCTACCTGACCCTCTCCATGCGGGAGAAAATGCTCTGCTCCTGGACTTCCCTGGTAATGTATGATTGCCATCACCTGTGGGGAGCTAGGTAAAGGTGTTTCACCACAGGTGCTGGCAATCATACATTTCCAGGGAAGTCCAGGAGCAGAGCATTTTCTCCCGCATGGTGAGGGTCAGGTAGGCAAGTATGTTTGTAGGACTTGCCAGCCAACTCCAGTCCTCGAGAGGTATTAACAGTTTGGCGGGTATTCAATGCTTTGGGCGAGTGGTGACAGAGAGCAGAGCTTCCTGCTCGCTGTCACCACTCACCCTGACAGTATTCAACGCAGCCCCCTCATACGCCAATTCCCCTTCGCTCCATTTTTTGAGTGAGGGGAAATTGGCGTATGCGGCTCCTGAACCAGCGAGACTCGCGGCTAAATACAGGGAGTTTCCTGCACTAGCCACGGGTCTCGCTGTTTTGGGGAATTCTTGGCGTCCTGTGACAGCGAGGATTTCCCCAGAATGTTGAATAGAGCGAGTGGCCGGCGAGGGGGTTAAACAGCGAGGATCGCTGGTTTTCTGCAATCCTCGCTGCTTAACCGCCTCGCTGGCCGCGGCATTGAATACACCCCTTTATGTTTTGCATGTCTCCTCACAGAATCACAAGTGAAGTAATAAGCTCCACCTGTGGATCTATTAAAATGTGTCAGTGAGTAATGAGGGCACCTGTGCAGCAGCTAAGGTTGTCTGAAAAATGTGAAATGTTGGTAGCTCTTGAGAACTGGAGTTGGCTACCCCTGACTTATGCAATAGACTGTACACCTTAAAATAGCATTTTTTTTTTCTGCTTTTTGTATAATGCTACTGTTTTAGGTGTGTGGCAACTATCAACAAAACAAAGGAGGTGATTCCAGTTAATTTGGATGGGGACGAATCTGTCCACCTTCCGGTGATTGGGGGTCTGCGCATGTGCAGACCCCGGCAGAAACGGCCTCGGCGAGTTACACACTTGCTGGGCTGATCGTTGCGGGGAGGGCAGATGGGGACAGGGAATGCCCAGTGTTTTATGGACATCCCCATGTAAATGATGGGTGTTCCTATGAGTATGCGGGCAGGCGGATACCAGCTGGGAGCCCCATTTTCATCCAGCCGCACACAAATAAAAGTCAGTTTTTACAGACTTGCCGGTATATTTGCGAAGGCAGGAGAAATCATTCCATGGTTGCATCCTCCTGCAGAAGAGGCATGCGAGATGTGTTTTCGTTACACATCCCCTCACATGGTACCCAGGGGAAGTGGTGGCAGGGGCTCAGGTATTTGGCGGGGCGACATCCCAGGGGCTTGGTAAGCTGCGTGACCCCATCAAGTCACCCAGCAGTTCCAGGGTGGCAGGAACGCATATGATACACCATATACAATCCTTATGCAATCAACGTATCATATGCGATCCCAGTCATGGCTGTTGGATCCAACAAAACCTTGTTTCAGACATGACCATCAACGGATCCAATCTGACGTGTGCAGGACCAGGCATCGGATTGGATTTGGAGGTAAAGCACATACAATGTGGCACTTTTCACAGGATTACTTAGTCAAAACTGTTGAAATTTGGTGAGAAAGGCCCAAATCACATTAGTGTATGGGCACCTTAAGGGTTTTCTGGAGTGACTGTGCCACAGGAAACAAACTGTTCAGCTGCGCAAATAATAACATAGCATCAACCTCGGATGCAGGCATATGGTTTATTGTAGATCACTAGCTAAGTGTACATAATATAGATATCAGATCACAGAAGTCCAGTCACCCCTGCCATGCAGAATCCACCATTTCCCCAAAAGTTGTCTGTCACAATACTCTTCTACATTTAGTTAGCCCTTCTGTGATTATTCGCAAACCTTTTACACCTCCAATGCAAATTTGACCTGCCTCATTTTCATTACCTACATCAGTGGTTCCCAACCTGGGGTACTAGTACCCCTGGGCATAGGTGCCGATTCTGTGGGTGCTTGAGGGCCCGAGCACCCATGGAAATTGATGAGCACCCACCCACTCGGCAGCGGCCCACCCGCCCATGTCCCACTGCACTCCCCTTTATGTATTTTGCACTGTTGCCATAATTTGAATATTGGAAACAACGGTACTCTTTACCTAGCACGGCGCCCATCGCGGGCATCGCGGGTACATTTATGTCTGGCCGCGACGCGACCGACGCGATGCCCGTGATTTCCCATTGAAACCCATGTTAAACATGGAAATCGCGTCGGTCGCGTCCGGCCATAAATGTACCCGCGATGCCCGCGACGCGATGCTCCCGATTTGCCATAGGAATCAATGTTAAAAGGCCCGATGGACACGATTTTACTGTTAAATGCCTCAATGGACCCGATGTGGCCATAGGAAACAATGTTAAATGGGCCTTAGAGCCCAAATAGTTACCCTGAACTCTGAAATGGCCCCCACAATTGATTACGCCACCCCACGATCAACGTCAACCCGAAGCGTGTCGAGCGCAGCGAGCCCACGAGGGGCGGCGGTACGCGTCCTCCGACCTTTTCATACCCCCCACTATCCACGTCGGCGTGGAGTTGAGAATAGAATAGTGTGGCGAGCGCAGCGAGCCACCGAGCCCGAAGCGTGGCGAGCGCACGCGGATACCTTCACAGCTATACGCGTCCCCTCGCGGGCTTCACAGGTGTCCATGGCGACGCGGACACCTGTGAAGCCCGCGAAGGGACGCGTTTACCTGTGAAGGTATCCGCGTGCGCTCGCCACGCTTCGGGCTCGGTGGCTCGCTGCGCTCGCCACACTATTCTATTCTCAACTCCACGCCGACGTGGATAGTGGGGGTATGAAAAGGTCGGAGGACGCGTACCGCCACCCCTCGCGGGCTCGCCACGCTTCGGGTTGACGTTGATCGTGGGGTGGCGTAAACAATTGGGGGGGCCATTTCAGAGTTCAGGGTAACTATTTGGGCTCTAAGGCCCATTTAACATTGTTTCCTATGGTAAAATCGGGTCCATTCAGCCATTTAACATGAAAATCGTGTCCATCGGGCCTTTTAACATTGATTCCTATGGCAAATCGTGGGCATCGCGTCGCGGCCATCGTGTGCACATTTATGGCCGGACGCGACCGACGCGATGTCCATGTTTAACATGGTTTTCAATGGGGAAATCGTGGACATCGCGTCGGTCGCGTCACGTCCGGGCATCTTTAGCCCGCATACGACGCGACCGACGCGATTTTTTACCTCACGATGCCCACGATCAAGATCGTGGGCGCCGTGCTAGGTAAAGAGTACCGAAACAACTGTTCTGCGTAATATAAATCAGTGTTATTTTGTGGCCATGCCCCTTTCCCAGGAAGCCACTCCCCTATATTTTTGGCTTGAGCACCCACCAGCAAAAACATAAATCGGCACCTATGCCCCTGGGGGTACCCTGCAGACTGGTTGGGGGTACTTGAAAATAATATTGGTAATAGCGGAAGAAGAAATCTCTCATTGCCATGGAGACAAACCACGGCACCTCGCTTCTGGTTGCATCTACAGTCACTTCATGCTTTTGCCGGACAAGACATCCACTGGGGGTGGCTCGCTCTGCCCCCAGACATCAGCGCTCATCTGCCCTGCGCTGACCTGTGGAGGAAACATGGGACATTAGCAGACAGTATTATTTATTTATTATCAGTTTCTAATATAGTGCAGCAATTTCAGTTGCGCTTTACAATTGGAAACAGTGATACAACATACTGGGTATTTACAGACAGTTAAAAGGGTAGGAGGGCCCTGCAAGCTTACAATCTATAGGCAGCGGCCAGAAACCGCAGGACCCAATTCCTGACCACATGCTCCTTAATATAAGGACACGCATACCGCCCACTTCCACTATACTTGAAAAGCACTGTCGGATGGTAAATATACTGCCCTAAGTCAGCCCTAAATCATCCCAGGCATATATAGGAACGGACAGTGTCATTTGTGCTGCCATTTATCTTCATTTCTGTGTACTATTTTAAGTTCAGATATAGTTCTTTTTATATACCCATGATTTTTTTATTAAAATGTACCAGTATTACCATGCTTTGATATAAACTTTATTGTAAAGTCAATCCAATCGGTAGCATTTTTTATTTTATTTAATTCATTTTGGCGCTGCTTCTATTGTTTTTCTCTTTGTACTTTCTGCAGGTTGGACTAGACCTGTTCTTTTTGCAGCAGCCATTTAAGGTGAAACCGCTCACTCACTGCGCCCCCTAGATATCTCAGTTTCTCAGTGGGAGACAGAGATACAATCCATCCACACTGCCATGGAGGGTCTCAACAAAACACTACAGGTGATCATTGCTGCAACTCATTCCTCATCAATATACAGTCAGTAAGCAGTTCATTTACATCCTGCTTGGAGTACTGTAAATACAGCTTACATTAGTTTGTCAAATTTGGCACCATCTGAAGCTGTTCTAAATGTACAATGCTTAAGCAATGGTATGCAGGAATTATAAGCCCCATACAGCAACATTTCTTAGGCTGGAGGCACTGTTCACAAACTTGAAATGTGTTGCAAATGACATACATAACAGATCCGAGGCACTGCTTAAAGTGCAATATACACAGCAATATAGGGGTTTCCTCAAAGCAGGGATGTGGCATCTTTGGCCCTCCAGCTGTTGTTGAACTATGCATCCCAGCATGGCCTATGAGAGTTTTCGCATTGCCAAATAGCAAAATTGTTGCAAGGCATACTGGGATGTGTTGTTCAATGGGTATGGATCATTAGGTAGACAGCATGATGGCCAACACCATTAGGTCTACGTGCATTAAGGTTGGCATGCAGGAAGGTCGACAGGGTCATTAGGTTGACACAAGCATTAGGTAGACATGGGGGTTTGTCCAAAAAATTTGTCCTGAATTTCGACACAGTCGACATGGACACTGAAATGTAGCACTGCATGCGCTCGCCATGCTTGGGGCACGATGCCTCGCTACGCTTGGCACACTATTTTATTCTCTGACCATGCCCTAGTGATGGGAGGGTATGAAATACCGCCTGTCGGCACATGTCGGCTCAAAAAAAATGTGAAAATCCCCAGGTTGACCTTTTGACTGGCAACCTTCCCATGTCGACCTACAGTCATGTCGACCTAAATGCACGTTGACCTAATGGTTGTTGACCATCTGCTTGTAGACCTAGTGACCGTATCCCAGTTCAACAACAGCTGGAGCACTAAAGATTCCCCATCCCTGTCTTAACATATATAATGCAAGGTAATGGAAGGGGGAACAGCTTGCGAAACACATTTCTTCAATGCAAGGTTAACAGTCAGGAAACAGGTCCTACCAGCTCATTAAACACAGTTCATAAATGTGTGTTCATTGTATAATTTACTGTGTACATTGAAAAGAGAAGTCTCTTCAATTGCTTATTGCATATTGTGTTTTATTATTATGAAGACGATACTGATAGAGAAAAAAAAGCAATACAAGAGTGCACGTGAAAAACAAGTGTTTATTTTGGTGAAAACACAAGTAGAACTGTTGAAAAACAAATAGTGCCCCCTAATAGACACACTTCACACTTGGTTTAGCCTTCCCACTCACCCAAAAGGCAGTATGTGTCATACAAAATGCTGCATGGTATAACAGAACCATATGCTGCACAGGTAAAACTGGAATTAGGGCCCTCTAAATGAGACTTTCCTAATTCATTGTCTGTTTCCCAGCAAACCATGTTCATACATAGCAGTGTCTTCAATATGAAGGACAACTGGCTGTTACAGAGGTAGATAGAATACAATGTTCTATACCAGCGTGGAGATACAAAGGAATGTGACTGAGAATGTCAGGGCACATGGCCTAGGTGGGTAAGGCGGGAAAGGTTTTGTCCTTCATTCCAGTATGAAATGTTGTTCAAGCTAACCCCTTATTAATGATATACTTCTTCTAAAACAAGAAGTTTTAGCAATATAAATTAAACAAACATATCAGCAAAATGGAAGACAAGTTCTAAAAGGAAGAACATGTTAGTTCCAGAATATTGAAAACCATTTAGTACATATCTCTTCCAGGACTGAACTCTGTTCCTGCTGGAAACCACTACGCTTCTTTGCATAGGAAAGCTGTGATTGATAAGACATCATATACATACAAATATTACACACGTCCAATCTGTTATAGTCTATAAACTTGTTACAGATCATCATAAATTGAGGTTTACAGAAAACATTAATTCAAATGTTGATATTAACAGTAATTATATTGTGAAAGTCTGTAGATGCTAATTCGTTACATTGGGGCAGATGTATTAAGCCTGGTAAGGCAGTGATAAAGTAGAAGGCGATAACACATCAGCTGTTTTTGAAAATAATTACAGTTAGGAGCTGATTGGCTGGTGCGTTATCACTTTCCACTTTACCCGGCTTAATACATCTGCCCCATTATTTACAAACTGAAATGCGCAAATATGTTACTTGTATTTACTAATGTCCCTTTATGGAGGGCTTATAGGAAACAAGTAAATTATCCTTATAGACAGATTTGTGAAACCACATTTATGCTCAAATGTGCATAGTGTTGTAACATTTTACACAGACACTAACCCTAAACAAGTAGCCATCAACACAGACTGCATAAACACCTGCAATACTTTCTACATTAGCTATCAACTATTAACAGTGTCCCATTCAGGCCCATATATGGAAATTATTCATGGAAACCAGCCAAAGGTGCATTTTTCCTCACAGCAGTAAGGTGCCTGTTGCTTCTGCCAGCAACTCATTGCAGTTTAACAGAGACTAAGGGGCGGATATAACAATGAGTAATATGCTTTTCATTATTTGTTACTAATCTTAAATCACTGGTTGCTAATCTTTAATGGCGCTCCAATCAATCAGCTCCTGTCAGTTTTCAAACACATGACACGAGCTGATTGGTTGGAGCACCATTTTAGATGAGCAATGAGTGATAACAAGATTACTTCCCCTAAGTATGTCCCATGGCAATCTCAAACCCTCCCACCACCAGAAGAACAGAATTCCAATGTATAGGGACACTACCATTAGTTTGATGCCAATATAGCATAGCACTTGTTAGATAAACATAGAACCTAAGACTTAAAAATACTGCAATTTACTGCCAACAGCAGGATTAAAAGCATTCTAGCGATACATATATTTAACTGAAGCAAATATAATGAGTAGAAAAACAGACTTTCAGAGGCCGATTTCACAAGTTATGTATGCATTGAGAGTCTTAGGAGAACTTATTATGTAAAACAAGGTGTAGCATAAAAGCAGACTTCTTTACCTAGAATCTGCATTGGCAGGTAATAAAGGTTGGATCTGCACAACATCATTTATACATGCTCCAACTACTGCTTTGTAACAAAGATAACCTGTAATGCTGCAGAACACCAAATGATTCCAGTCTCCACATTATAATGGACAGGTTTTCAAACAGAAGGACCATTACAGGCTGCAAGCTCTTGATTGTGATCAGTTATTGGTCCTACCATTATACCCTGTTTCCCCACTTTGAGGTAGCAGTAGTAGCATCTAAGAAAGGTTGTGCAGCTTTAAGTGTTCTACACATTAAAGTCTCCTTAGGCTTCAGATAGGATTTGGATAGGTTCTCAAAAAGCGGTTAAATAATATAAAGAATGAATACAGTGAAGAGGGCCAAAACAACGTAGGAATTTAACACTGTACATTTTTTTAAAGATAATATATGTATCTCTTATGTTAGGCATACATGCTATGATTATCTGGTCATTCTGCCCTATATTGGGTGAACATGTGGGCAACCGATCTAAAATTATCAACTCAATGAAGCATACAGGATTGTTCAGCATGTCCATTTGACACAATCATTTCTATGATAGAAGTCTGCTGCAGTAGCACATACACATTTCTCCATCCTTCACATAAGGAGTGGGGAAAGGTCTCCTTCCTGGGGGTGGAGCTACAATATGGCAGCCAATACAGAGAGATCTCACAGTATATGGCCATAATATCTGCAGGGTACGGGGCTGTCAGGTAAAATGCCTCATTTTGGGCCAGATTCTCTATGCTTCAAAAGTGATAAAATAGAGTGATAAACAAGCCAATCAGCTCATGCCTGACATTTTTCAAGCACAGTCTGTGACATGGCAGGTAGGAGCTGATTGGCTGGCTGTTTATCACTCTGGATTTTATCACTTTTGAAGCTTAGAGAAACTGGCCCCTTATCTGTCCATGTATGCCTAGCATTAGGGATGTTTTGGGAATATCTGTAGGACAAAATATTTTTTTAAACAGCATGGTGAAGGAATGACATTACCTTCAAACTAAAAACAAAGTTACTTTCCTTAAGATATTTCCCAGAACTGATCACAAAATCATATATACATTAAGTAATGTTTCTATCTTCTAAGTAATTAGTTATAATAAATAAAAAAATAAAAGTTGTGTCAAAAAGGTGTCCATTAATTCACCAGCAAGTCACTAAGCACTGGTGACTCTTGTGGAGCATAAAGGCTTTATTTGAAGTCTCTGAGATAAAAAAAATTAATAATTATAATTTAAAAAAAATATTAATCTAAAACTAGCAAATAAGCAATAAATAAGGGGGTTTCTCAGAACACAGAAGGGGATCTGTTTCTGCAATTCTCAGTCTTGTGTTTCCACTGCTATTCCAACATGAGCATGGCGTATGGTGCGGCCATGTAACTTGTACCCATCTTGCTGTACAGTTGCCACGCTCCCTGGTCTCCTGCCCTCAGCAGGCACGTGACAAACTATTTCGTGGTCATAAGGGTCATAGTCACTTCCCACTGCTGCCATTTTCTGCAGTCCGTGCTTTGTGAACACACTTTGCAGTTTCCCATCAACCTTAGCTAAGGTTTCAGATAAATCCTTTATGCCCTCCTCTTTGGCTTTATCAACTGCATGCTCCAAGATGTCTGCCACCTCCACCAGATCACGGCAGAAGCTCTGGATTCCTGCAAAAAAAAAAAAAAAAAGGCTAAGCACAAAGCTACAAAGACTAAACATGCCTCAGTAAATTAGTTCTTGTTAATCATATTGAACTAAAAGGGACCTTTCAGTGGCACACAATCTACGTTATACTATCAGACTCAGGGTCCCTCTGCTACGTGTATACTTGGCGTATTTATCTCCCCTACAAGTTAGCAATAGCGAAGACTAACATTACCTTATCATGGAGTTCCCCATTAAAAATAGGGCTATAGTATATCTTAAGAGTGTAGTTTTTGCTCAAAAATAAGCAAATCTAAATACAGAAAATCCTACACACTGGGTGACTTTGAGCTGACAGTCGCTGAAAACAGCAGGTTTAAGCGGCTTTCAGCTCAAAGCCGCCCAGTGTGTACGGCCTGGCGATGAGTGGTGAGCGCTGCTGCGTGCTCCCGCACCATCGCCGGGAAAGCCGCTCATCTGCTGGTTATAAAAGCAGATGAGCGGCTTTGCATAGGTCTGCGCTATGCAAAGTCGTCCTCCCCCCTCCGACGGCGCCGGGCAGGGGGGAAGCCGGTCAGTGTGTATGCACTGAGTGGCTTTCCCCCAGCGATGAATGCTATCATTGCTGTCCCTACACACTGGGCATAGTTGCCTAGTGTGTATGGACCTTAACCCCTTGGGTGGTATGCCTGGGAAATTTCTGGGCATACCACTAATATAGGATAGGTGCGCGCCAGTGGTGTCAAGGTGTGCACCACTGGCACACCACCTCTAGAGCCCCCTGTCACACCGGCCAGCCCCCCCATCACCACTGCTCCAGCGATCGTACGCCAGAGCTCCCCTAACCACACCACTTCCCCAGCCGCCATTTAGTTTACAGCAATGACGTAGGCGGCAGGATCAGGGATGTTTGGGGCAGCTTGCCACCGCGAACATCCCCGAGCCTGCCGCCTGAGGTCACTGCTGTGACTGGCGGCTGGGGCAGCAGGGGAGCTCCTACGATCTGTGGTGGGTTTTGCTGGGGCAGGACAAATCTGCCCTGGTAGGTTTGTCCTGCCCCAGCAAAACCCACCACTCCAGGGGTTAAGGCCTACAGTTTATGCATCAATTTTGACAAATGCTGGAGGGGCGTTATTCCTCTTTAATAACACTGCTCCCTCACCAGCCACAAGTGGCGGGACCACATTCAGCCACAGCTCGGTCGTAGTCATAGCATGTGACATGACATTACTGTGAAATACATTCACAAATTGGCGTGGGGGTGTGTGTGTGTGTGTGGAGTCAACAGCCAAGGACATTTCTGTGTGCTAATTAACCTTCTCTGGATGTAAATATATGCCAAATAGACCAGTAATGTAGGTTATTTTCTTACCAAACAGCTTTGCATCTTCCACAAACTTCTGTGTTCTTTTCCTAACATTCTCAGAGTCTGCTATGGCCCTCCTGTAAGACTCCTATAAAAGAACAGAAAGAAAACTGAGCAAATAAATACACTGTGCGCAAATCCATGCTATGACTTTACCGTGGTCATTTTAATTATATATCACCCATAATATTTAGGATTATTATGATTGCAAGTCTTATTTGATGTCATGGACACGGTGTTTGATAAATGGCAGAAGCGGATTGGTTGGAACTTCATCTCGCACAATGTTATCCCTCTTCAAGCTTTGATACATACCCCACTTTGTAAGTGTAGGCTACATGGCAGCTATTCCTCACTTGAGAAAATACCACCAAGCAGAAAGAGTGTTTTAAGAGCAGGAGTGTGTATACCCATTTTAAATGCATATATTTCTATGTGTACCAGATTCTGTAACCAGACACAGACCTAACTACTCTACAAATCTTTGATCCCTCAATGTATTATTGAGACTGATGCATTGCATTAGAGAAATATGCAGATTCTGGCACTGTGGCCAAGGCTACTGCTCACATGAAGGTCCCCTGAAACATGGATCCTGCACCATGTTCCCAGTGAAATCTCTCCTGTACATGCACAAATCCCTGGAAACACAGCAGCAGCAGCACCATTCACCTGGTGATCTCAACTGTGCTGGCACCGAATTGTGCAGTAGTATAGTGTACTCTCCCCCCATTACAGATACTTCCATGTCCATCACAAAGCACTATCCTATCGCAACACTTTGAGGAGGGCCGCCATACAAAGCGATGCTAATATCATACAGACAACACCCACCACTGAGCTTTGCTTACTATCTGTGTATGGGGCATGGCCAAATACAGTACAACAGAAGGGAATGCCAGGGACCCGTGTAAATGTAGGTTGTTTTAGTGTATTTAAAGCTCCAAATACAGGTACACTGTGTGTGTGTGTGTGTGTGTGTGTGTGTGTGTGTGTGTGTGTGTGTGTGTGTGTGTGTGTATGTATGTATATTTAATTAATTGGATAACTAATATTTTAGAATGTACATATGCATATTATACTCTTTGGTGCAAAGTTTCCCAGCTCACATTCTCGGGGACTGCTAGCAGTGCATGTTTTACAGCTCTCCTTGTTGGTGCACAGGTATATTCATTACTGGCTGGCAGACTTTAAAAGATCCACTGGTGAAGCTAATTATATCAATTATGATGCTGGGGATATCTAGAAAACATGCACTGTTGTGGTTTCCCGAGGTCTGGAGTTGGGAAACACTACTTTAGTGCATCAAAGACAAACGAGGTTGGCAAATAACATAACCAGAACATTCTGATTAGCTGAGGCTGGTGTGGGACTCACTGATAGCGTCTGCACTTCTTCCTCTAGCTTGAGAGCTTTCGTCTCCAGTGTCCGCACACTGTATGACCTTGGCTCCACATTGCCATCCCCTGCGGTGGTCTGATCACCAGGACTTCTCTGCTGAGGTGCTGTACTATAAGCACACACTGCACACCTGTAATAGAGGAAGACACGTGAGACACACAGAAGCACGTCTGTACAAGCTTATAGTGTTCTTTAGAGATTTCAGTTTAGGCTCGGAACAAATTGTATTTATCTCCAGCAGGATTAAGGACTATGGCGGCATTCAATCCGGGGTCCCAACAGTTGTGACCCTGGCCCGTTTTTGGCCCCCTCCCCAGTTTATCGGCAGGCAGGATTCAATGTCCGGCATCCCGGTGTGTCTGCGAGAAAGGGCAATGGTCAAGATCCAGCTGTGATCTCGACAATCCACAGCCGTTTCTGCCAAAGCTTTTAAAGTTGGATTCGTTCTGATGAGCAGCCGCTACAAGGCTGTCGGGAAAGACAGCAAAGAATAGGCACACTTCGCTATTTCCCCCATTAGAAATATCGATGGGGATTAATACCCCACTAAATGAAGTGCATGCCAGGAGAGTGATAGCAGACTAAAGTATAAAAATAAAAAACAAGTGACTTCATTACTTGAATTCTATTTGTATAAACCATTACTTATAACACAATTCATCAATTGGTTCCTCTTATGCACTCGAGACTTTCATTACAGGAAAATGGTATTTAATAATGTGGCAGTTCATCTAATCTGTCTGATGTTTGTATTTAAATATTGTTATCCACAAGTCCTCTAAAAAGTCAAATAATGACTGCCATAACTATTCTATGTCATTCACCATACACACTTCTTTCTGCTTCTTCTATAGAAATACCACAAAAGTAACGCCATAACATTTCCCAGGATGCTACAGAACAAAACTGGGTGTAAAAGGCCAGATGAAGATGGTTTATCTCTATCGTAGATCATCCATTATTACACAAAAGTGAACAGGTCAAGAGGTGATCTGAGTGACAATGACCCATCCCCCATCCTATAGAGCCCCTGAATGAGAGTGTCTGACAATGGGCACATTCCAGAGCTGTGCAGCACAGAGATCATCTGTAATCCTATCGCTCAGCTTGCCTTTCACTTGTAATTTGTACCTATTCCCAAATCCTAAAAGAGGAAACAGAGACCGCACACGTCACCCTTTTCACCATTAAGCTTTGTGTGACTTATTGTTACTGCAGGCTGACAGCCGTTATTCACTACTCCTTACCAAGAATGTGTGGACCGCTCTCAGCGAAGTCACCAGTCAGTTTTGTTCAGTGAAAAAGCTTTAGAGCACCACCTGTGAAATAGTTTTCTTATAACTAAGGGCCTATTTATCAATGGGTTTTTCCATAAAATGATATATATGTATTTCTGCTATGTACAAAGCTAAATACAGAAAGTAGATAAACAAAAATAAACTTAGTAAAGTTATGCCCACAGAAGTCTTCTTATATTTGGTAAAGGTTAACCAATTTATTATTTAAAAGTAGTACAGCTTTATTTGCATGTAACGAACATGTTAAGCTCAAACATATATATATATATATATATATATATATATATATATATAAATATAATATAATATAATATAATATAATATAATATAATATAATATAATATAATATAATATAATATAATATAATATAATATAATATAATATAATATAATATAATATAATATAATATATATATATATATATATATATATATATATATATATATATATATATATATATATAAAAAAAAAGGGTACTTGTTTCCTAGCACGGCGCCCATCGCATACCTTAATTAGTGGTATGCAATGGGACACGATTTTCGGGTACTAAGAGCCGCACTGTACAATTTTAAAATCACATCGTATGCCATTAAAATGGCATGCGATGCGATCGATGATTTCATTGTACATGCAGCCTGATGGGTGATTAGTATGTTATATGCACCCCCATTGTTAACGCCACCGCCACTATTAACGGCAACCCAAAGCGTGGAGAGCGCAGCGAGCCCCGCGAGGGTACGCGGAATACATGTGAAGTTATACGCGTCCCCTCGTGGGGCTCGCTGCGCTCGCCACACTATACAAGATCAACTCCACGCCGATGTGGAGAGTAGGGGTATGAAAAGGTCGGAGGACGCGTACCGCTGCGCATGCCACGCTTTGGGTTGGCGTTAGTGGTGGTGGCGTTAACAATGGGGGTACATATAACATACTAATCACCCATCAGGGTGCATGTACAATTAAATCATCGTTTTGATCGTATCGCGTGGGCGCCGTGCTAGGAAACAAGTACCAAAAAAAGTATGCATCTTTAGATGCAACTTCACAGACATAATAAATATTTCTTCAGCAAGCAGTTTTTAAAACCAAACTGAATAACCACGGATTCGGCTGATATTGGTGAAGTGACCACATATTATTATTAATAAAGTTGTCCGTGGACAACGAAACGCGTCAGGCCAGGTGTTTCAAGTCTGACTTTGGGACTCAAGATTACTGATCTTATTGGACGCTAACAATACCATTTTCACTTGGACCATCTCCCCACCTTCCAATCCCCCCCAATTGGGACGACTATCTGGATACCATCAGGGATACCACCACCTGCTATTCACCGGACTGCCTTATTTAAGGACTCAGAACAAACATCCTCATTCCATCAGAATTCATTCTGGTTCTCCGGTCAGGTTTATGGACACCCGCCACTCCAGTGTTCCCCATTTCCATCTGGGAAGTCTGTGATTCATCCATTCGTGGGAGTATTCATAGGAACAAGTGAGATATTGAGCCAATTTTCAATCCCAATTTCACGAGCCCCAATCAGGCTGTACACCATTTCGATGTTGATATTATTATGCAATTGCTATTTTTTATCCTATATTTTATCTATGTTTATACAGCTATAAGAATAAATTAACATACTTTTACCCAATTGGTCATAATCTGTTATAACTGTAGTATTGTCTTAGCGCTCCACCACCCTTTTTCTATTATTATTATTTACAGTTTCTTACATAGCGCAGCATATTCCATTGCGCTTTACAATTGGAAACAACAGTGATTAAACAAACTGGGTAGATACAAACCGACATGGAGGTAGGAGGGCCCTGCTCATGCATATGGTGATTTCTTGCACTGTAATCTTTATCCTGATGAAAATGGCTATTCAACAGGGATACGGTCATTAGGTCTACAGCAACTAGGTCGACAAGTATTGGGTCGACACCACTAGGTCGACACAAGCATAAGGTTGACAGTCAAAAGGTTGACATGGGGTTTTTCACTTTTTTTGAGCCGACAGGCGGTATTTCATGCCCTACCATCCACTAGGGCGTGGTGGGAGAATAAAATAGTGTGCCGAGCGTAGCGAGGAACCATGCCCGAAGCTACTGGTCAAAAAACAGTGAGAAACCCCATGTCGACCTAGAGCCATGTCGACCAAACGATCCACACCCATTCAGCATTAGAACATTGATATATGGATATTGCTTCCTGTTGTCTATTTATGCAGAGTGCAGCCGTCTGTGTTACTTACTGACTGAACCAGTGGCGGATTGTGGGGGGGGGGGGGGGCACCTGGGCACGTGCCCCCCCCTGTCATTTATTTTGTAGCTGAGGACCAGGGCTTTCCAACGAGCCCAGCCCCGTGTCTCTAGCCCCCGGGGAACCGGAGATATCGCCTGGCAAACCTGTAACGTTTTTTCCCCATAGGATAACATGGGACCCGTCAATTCCGACCCCCACCCGATTCCGACGGCTGCTAGTTCCCGCCCTGGCATCACAGAAGCTTGTGGTTGATTTCATTCCATTCCAAATCGCTGGGCCTTCAATATGATACCAGGGTGGTCCAAATCGGTCAATCGGTTCCAGAGATATTGCGTGTAAACCGATTTTTTTATTTTTGAAATGTAATTTCATGCTGTTCATGTTCTTTGAGGACAGATTACTCTGGAACCAAACGTTCCAGTTTCACTGGACCAAAATCATTCGTAGCCCACTCAAAAGTTTTTCAATATAATACTTGTCTCATGTAAATGGGTCAGTTGGTTCTGAAGATATAGCCGGTTAAATGAGATAACTGGTTAAAGGGGGGAGTGGTGGTTTTCTCTCCCCCTCACACCAGAAAATGCAGGGACTAGGCTGGTGTAAAAGGGGCCAACCTGGGAATGCATTTTCTGGTGTGAAAGGGGTATTATTTCAAATAGCCGGGACCTGCAGTGCTCTGAATACAGCCAGGCTCTGCCACTGTCAGTGGCTATCACTTCTGCCTGGCGGGGGCTGTCCCCCATTTACCACGAGCATGTATTCCTCCTTGGCAATGAGCATGTAATCCCACATGGCAATGATCATGGAACCTCTGGCAATGAGCATGGAACCCTTGGCAATAAGCATGTAGAGAAGCAGCACTTATGTAGTATAATTTTTAATAGGCATTATGGTGTTTGGCATAACACATAATGGACATAATGGCTTGTAACTTAACGTGTAATGGACATTATGGTGTAAATGTTTTATGCGAGCCTTTGGTGGACAATGTCCCTGTTTATGAAGTGTATTGTGAATTTTGGCTTAATCTGTGTGGCATTATGTAAATTCTGGCTCAATCCATGTGGCATTATGTGAATTTTGTCTCAATCCGTGTGGCATTATATGAATTTTGGCTCAATCCATGTGGCATTATGGGAATTTTGGCTCAATCCGTGTGGCATTATGTGAATTTTTTCCCAATCCATGTGGCATTATGTGAATTTTGGCTCAATCCATGTGGCATTATGTGAATTTTGGCTCAATCCATGTGGCATTATGTGAATTTTGGCTCAATCCATATGGCATTTTATGCATTTGGCTCAATCCGTGTGGCATTATGTGAATTTTGACACAATCCATTTGGCATTATGTGAATTTTGGCTTAATCCGTGTGTGTTATTATGTAAATTTTGTCTCAATCCATGTGGCATTATGTGAATTTTGTCTCAATCCATGTGGCATTATGTGAATTTTGACACAATCCATGTGGCATTATTTGAATTTTGTCTCAATCCATGTGGCATTATGTCAATTTTGGTTCATTCCATTTGGCATCATGTGTAAGGGGCAAGTATAATGGGGTCTAGTATTTTGTTGCATAATGTGTAGAAGTTGTATATGGTGTTGACACGCCCCCTGTTGAGTGGCCACACACCCTTTTCCAGAGCGCGCCTTTGGCGCGCGCACAACTACATCCTTCACTTTTGTCGCCATGGTGGGCCTGCGTACTTTAAATGCCAGGGCCTATTTTTAATTCCATTCCCACCCTTTCCTGACGCTCTCTTAGCATGTACAGATGGGTCTTTTCCCATCTTTGCAGGGGATGGCGCTGGCGTCGCCAGCCGCCATCCCCCGCCAGCGACATGGCGATGATGAGAAGGGGACGCGCGCGCACGAGCGGCGCGCGCGTCCCCTTCCGACGGCGCTTCCATTCGTTCCCCCGGGTCCCCGCCGGCTTGCCGGCGGTAACCCGGGGTCCCCGCCGCCTGCCCGCACCCCCCCTAACCCTGTCCGTCTCCCTGAGGCGGAGACGGACAGGGTTTCCGTCGCGCTAGCGACGGAGACTGAGACGCGCGTGCGCGTGAGACGCACGCGCGTCTCAGTCTCCTCGCTGGCGAGTCGCCAGCGTGTACGTTCTGGCGACCCGCCAGCAAGGATGAACACCAGCACATACTGTACACTGGCACCACTAACACCGCCCCTCCCCCACCCAAACCCTTTTTTATCATGGTGCCCCCCCTGTCATTTTATCCTGGATCCGCCCCTGGACTGAACCAGCTGGTTAGATGAGGAGTTCCCATGTACAGAGCCTAATTCAGCCCTTATAGCAAAGCTTCAATTTTTGCAAATGGACAAAACCATGTTTCACTGCAGGTGAGGCTTATGTGTGCAAAGAGAACTGAAATGTAGATTGCAGTGTGTAAAGAAGACCGTATTTACCCTACACAGAAACAAAATATTTCACCCAAATCTAACTAAAGGGGCATACACACGTTGAGATGTGTGCCAAGCGTTTTTGCTAAGCTATTTAGGGTAGGCGATTTCCTGGTGTTTAGATCGCCCATACACATGCAGATATGTGTGCGAAGCAGGGTAGTGGTTCAGGATTCTGTAGACCGCGATCGCTCATTCGGTACACACAGGGCGATATGCAGTTAATTGCTAAGCAAATTGACTAGATTTCGACTACATGCACTGACGTAACTAGCGTGCGATAGCGACGTGCTGGACCGTGCATCAACCTTCACACGGGGCCATACACAAGGAGCGATCTGTGCTTACTTTCTAAGCAATCTAGTCGGTTCACTTAGAAAAAAGTACAAAATTGCTCCGTTTGTATGGCCCTTAACTCTCTCTGCACATGTTACATCTGCCCCACCTGCAGTGCAACATGGTTCTATACATCTGCAAAAATTGCAGCCATGCTAATAGGTCTGTATTAAGCCCAGTGTGTACTCAGCAATCCAACCATGCCTCCCAGCGCTGTACACAGAACACGTACTCAGGGATGCACTAAGATGCACTAAGCCTGATAGTTATAATGTGGTGATAAAATGGAAGGTGATTAAGCATCAGCCAATCAGCTGTGTTTAAAAACTGGCAGTTATGAGTTGATTGGCTGATGCTTCATCACCTTCTACTTTACATCTGCCCCTCATTCACATGAGTTTCAGTTGATAGTTTACAAAATTATCTCACACAGCCTGAAACCAATAGAAGGGATATAATTGGCTGTGGGATTTTCAGTGGCATTTTAGCTCCCTTGTAAAGTGTTCATACCTATTCAATTATATTGGGTCGTAAGCCCCATGGTTAATTGAATTCCTTTAATATTATTATTAATATTATAATTTTTTTTTACTTCGGGAAAAAAAAACAGAGGAAAGCCATACAGCCACAAGGATAGGGCACTAGTTGGACTTGAACTTATGACCCCGCATCTGATTGCATCAAGTGGTGCCCAGTGCAGCACCCGATGTCGCAAGCCATCTGTGATGGACATCGGGTGCTGTGGGGTACTACCTGGCTGGGGACCGAAGCTGTCAGGAGGCGGGACTCAGCAGTGGCAGCATATGACTTTGAAATACTGGACGGCCCTCTGATTGGCCAAGGCTGCTGAGACTGAGAGCTCTCTCAGAGCCAAATCAGCAGCCTCACATTCAGGCGGCCACTGATTGGCTGAGAGAGCTCTCTCTCAGCGGCCTCAGCCAATCAGAGAGCCGCCCAGTTTTTCAAGTCATCTGCTGCCGCCAAGTCCCGCCGCCTGAAAGCTCCATCGCACTGGTCCCCAGCTCCCGCTAAGGTACCGGCTCGCGCTCCGCATCCCTGCCCCGCTCCCGCAGCTGATTGCATTTGAGCAATCACATGTGGTTAAAAACCACATGCGATTGCTCATGCAATTTGATAAATATTATGTGCAGCTCATAATATTTATCGATTCGACGGCGTGCCTGTGCATCGCGTCGAATGTCAGCTTAAAAATGCATGCAATCATTTGATTTATCGTCCAGATGTGGCCGAAATCGAATGATTGCATGCAATATCTGACATATGTATGGGCAGCATTAGACCCAAACTCTAACCTCCACTCCTGTAGCCTAGTCATTACCCTCTGCTGCCTGCATTTCAAGGTTGCGGACATCATTACTAGTGACACTATGGGCGGTATTCAATGAGAATACCTGCGAGGTGCAGCGAATCCTTTTTAGGATTCACTGCACATTCGCCACGTTCCGGAGCCGGCGGGCTCCGGTATTCAACGTGTCAGGGGCTCGCTGCCCCTGACTGGCGAATATGAGCTCCTGCGGCGATTGCCGCAGGGAGCCTGAGGACGGTGGCAGGCAGAGAGATGGAAGTCTCTCTGCCTGCCCCAGAACTTTGTGGGGGGGGAGGTGGGCTCCCCGGGTGCCAGGCAGCACAGGCTGCCCCCCGGGGGTGCCAGCAGGGGACCGTATATTCACTATACCCGATCGTAACGATCGGGTGCAGTGAATATATGAATATGTAATGAGCGTCTCGGCTCCGGCGCCCCCTGCTGGCTGCTGTGTAAAAAAAAATATATATATTTTAAATTAAATATATATTCATGTGCTTACAGCACATGAATAAAAATAGCATGCCCCTCCTCAGAATAAAATTCCTGATTTTTTGACACCAAATGTAAAAAACAAAACACTTTATTTTAAAAGTTCACATCCCACTTCACCATAAAAACATAGCGATTGCTACTCGGTGAATCATGGTGAAAAAAACCTTGAAATGTATTCGCCATGTGGTCATTGAATAGGGTGATTCACCGTTTTAGTCAGAAATTCGCCAAACAGCACAAATTCGCCATAAAAACATGGCGAATCAGGCTCATTGAATACCGCCCTATGAGTACACCCCATGTTAATCACTGTGCCATTTATTATAACTGTGGTCGAAAGAAAGGCTTATAATAGGTTCAACTTTATATCCTTCTTATAGTATTAAAACTGTTGTTCCATAAAATGATTTCATGCTACCAGCAAATTGCAATCTACTACATCCAATGGATTATAAAAAAGAAAGAAAAATAAATTGACAATATTTGTTATCTTAAGCAAATAGTTTAAGATTTTTGTAAAGCAAATAAAGGAGTGCCTCTCCTCAGTAGGAAGAGTGTTATAAATCTCTGACTGGACTACGTGATGGGGAGAAGGCATGGAATGGATTCTGAGGGGAAAACACAGCCCACACATCTCTCCCCTCCCTCTATATTACACACTGCAGATAGAGAAGCAAGAGCAGCTGGTGAAACTAGCAATGAAATCACGTGTATGAAGGGAAAAAAGACTGAGCCTTACAATCTGCTTATGGCATATATACAATTTTCCAAAATGAGAGATTAGAAGGTTAAAAAAATTACGTAACCAGTTTAAAAAAGTTTCCTGCCTAGTATTCTACATTCCCTGTGTCAGCAAATCAAACCACTGAGCATAGGGCCACAGTCGCTCCCCCCCTCCCCTCAATCGTACGCCGGAGCTCCCGGGCCCTGCCGTTACCCAGCCGCAGTTCACAGGTTACAGGCTCAGGGATGTTCGGGAGGACTCAGGCGTCCGAACTCCCGAGTCCCTGCGATGAACATCCCCGAGCCTGCCACCTGCTCACTACAACTAATGGCGGTGGGGGCAGCGGCAGGGGAGCTCTGGTATATGATCGCCGGAGCGACAGGAGGGGAGAGGAGAGCGGCCACTGGGGGGTTCCCGGACAGATGATGCGCCAGTGGCGCACACCTTCAATATGGTGGTATGCCCAGAAATTTTCCAGGATACCCACTGCGGCAGCGCAGCTGAGCCCAGAAAATTTTCGAGCATGCCACTCAAGTGGTTAAAAGTCGGTGGGTAGCGTTCAATTAAGCACATGCATTGTTTCTGCATTTAAGGATCATTATATAGGCTGTGTGCATTATATTTTTCAAGTGCATAATTTTAAAGTGTGGCATAATTTAAACATAACTGCAGCATTATACTCGCGTTACACTGAAATGAAACATAAGTACAGAAAACAACAACAACAACTCTGAAAATCTGAAAAAGGACTACTTTGAGGGAGTTCACTTTTTCCTCACAACATACTACTCCTGCCTGTTTTATCTGGATATTCAGCCATAATAACACCATTTAGCAAAAAAGCTTTGACTATCACTGATAATGCTTGTATTTGCACTGTCAGTTTAGAAAATGCACAGCTGTACCTCTAATGACTCCACCTCTCCTGCTCTTCCATTGACAGTATGTGTCTCATGATTCTGTTCTCGGTCCTCTTCTTTATCTATCTAGAAGTGTCCTCTGTATGAGCTCATTTGCTCACTCAACTACCAATATCACATCTATGCTGATAATACTGAAATCTACCACTCCTCTCCTGATCTCTCGCCATATATCCTCATATCTCCAACTGCCTCTCTGCTATCTATACGCTTTTTTAGACCTAAAATATGGAAGACTAAGCTGATCTTCTTCCTACCCTCCTGCATAAAACTCAACCATCTCTAACCCTAACCTTCTGTTTATGCACACTGCTACCCCTTCTGTGTCACCCCTGTCTGTCTAACCCTAATGGTTTCAGTGTCCTGTCCCCTGATGAAACTATCCTTATTTACCATGTATTTGTCCTAAATTGTGTTGTCCTGTAATTCATTATCTGTTTTTGTTCATTTGTGTATTGTTAGGCGCTGCAGAACCCTTACGGCGCCATATAAATAAACAATAATAATTTAAAAGACAATTTTACCACAAAAAAGTGATAGGACATAACTTCCATACATACAAAAATAGAGCATAAGTTTGGATTCGGAGTATACATTTAAATAAGTCTGATGTCCATCGAGTTTCTCCCTATGCAATTCTTCTGATGACATATTCTAAAGTCACCGACCTGACCAAAGTCTACCTAGTTTTGCTAATTAACAGGGAACATTAGAAGAGCCATACATAGCAATGTGTGAACAGTGAATAAAACACTCCCATCTGACACCAATAAATAAAGTCATTACCCAGCATTTACTACCAGGGTGGTCAAGACAGAAGATAAAGGAGTATCATCATACACTGATTAAAGTGATGTGGAAGAGGTGTGTGCTATGTAAATAACTGAGATATATATATATATATATATATATATATATATATATATATATATATATATATATATATATATATATATATATATATATATATATATATATATATATATATATATATATATATATATATATATATATATACACACACACACACACACACACACATTCAGGGTGCACGGAAACTTTTCCAAATACTATCAATTAGCAGCAGAGTGTCACATTATTAGAATGTGCCTAGAAAGACAGTATTCTGAGTATTGATGAGAGTCAAGTGTGATGTAAAGTGTGTTTCATTGTTTATCAAACAGCCACAAGCCAAAGTTGTTGCAAACATCCCTGACAGGAGCTGGGGACCACTAAGGCAGCTGATTGGTCTCACACAGATGCAGTTTTATTGACCTGAATAGGGGGTGTGAATTGGAACATGATATATGGCTACCTCACAATGACAACTTAATATAAGCAGCGTTAAAATACAATAGAAAAAGGGCATCATTCCTGTGATAATTCAGAATCACCTTATTGTACAATGAGAATACAGAATATACAGCAGTGTCGTAGCTTAAACTCGTGGTAAGACTATCTGATGCAATACCGACATAGCAGAAACTTCCACTCTGGGAAGCGAAAACAGAGAGTTGCTTTAAAAAATAAATATATATATAAAATTATATAATCGACCCCCTCCCCCCCAAGTGCATTTTTGGGGTTCTTTAGGATTAGAATTCCACAAGCGCAGTTATATCCAACACTATGGCCCTTATTCTGGTTGACTTGCAAGGTTGCAAATTAGCGGCCTTGCGAGTCCCCCCAGATACCGCCCGTCGGTATGCCTGCCCCCCATGGGATCACCCATGAAACTCTGGGCCTTCCAATGAATATCCTGGGCCTCCACCCCACGCCCGCACTCTTGGGTGCATGCGCCCCGTGGCCGCATGCGCAGAAAGATGCAAAACATTGGCCCCCCTTGTACCGAACTAATTAGAATAGCCCCCTATATGAGGGGGACTGAGGCAGTTAATTACAATTCATATGGCCTGTGGCAAACATGAAATCAAGAGCAGCACTGATATATGATTGTGCACTACATGGGTAAAGTGGTATAAGTGCACGATAAGTGTGCAGGTACTGCTGTTCCCCGATATATGAATGTGTAGAAATGTGTTACATAAGAGAGGCGCCATGCACTCCCAGTGCTGCCATCTACAAGATAGTGCACCAATAAGACCGGTAATGTGTGCAGGGTCAGTGACACTGACCAATCAAGACACAAACCACTATTAATTTTAACAACTGCAGGTGCAACCTGGCTGCTGGTTTCAGGCCACACAGGAGATCTTATGCATTCCCAGTGGAGCTAGCCGGGAGGTAAGACACTAAAGTGCTGTGGCAGCAACTGACAAATGGAGGAGTTTCCATTTCCCAACTCCAGCATACTAGAGGTTAATGTCTTGTTGGTAGCGTTCCCTGCATCACCTCAGTAAATATCTTCTGCTTTAGTACATCTACCCCTGAGACACTGGGGTCTATGTACTAAACCTTGGAGCGCAGTAAAGTAGACAGAGATGCATGCCTCAGTGCTCATAGAAAAAGTACAGAATCAGATGTTTCAGGGGGGGTTTGGAAAAAGCCACAGCTGCACCTGTATCCGAGAATCAGGCCCACAATGTGCCACAATGCAGACTCCTGGGTATCCAAATATAGGCTATATAGCTTAGCCATATACATTTGCTACTACACAAGGCTTTAGCATGTAATTGGGGGAGAATTCACATAACAGTTTATTTACAGTTTCTTATATAGCGCAGCAGATTCCATTGCGCTTTACAATGGTAGACAGTGATGAAACAAGCTGGGTAATTTACCTTGGTAAGTTACCTGATAATGAAAGAGACTCAGGGATATTATATGGCCCACTCAGCCGCACTGCCCCGCCACAAGTTCCATCCCCACCTGCCCCCTCCACACCCCAATAGCCCTTCCTTTTCCAGCCTTTTGACCTTTGTAACTTAGAGAATAAATAAAGTTTTTACATCTATATTCTTTTTTTTTTCACGTAACTTAGGAGGTACAATTATAAGCATACCATACCTTAAAATAATTGTCTTCTACTCTAAGACTGTTTATTATGTCTAACACAGCAAAGTATTCATTATCAGAGCAAAGGTCTCCACTGCCTTTTGTTCATTATCAAAAATACATTACTATATTGGTTTGAGATCTAGATCCATACAGCCATTAATGCCTCGATATGGAAGTGAAGAAATCAACTGTTCTAAGAATCCACTTACTGACAATGAATGAATATTTATAATTAATGTGACAGCCTGCAGGAAGTGAGAATCCTAACTGGGACAGGAAGCATTTAATGACAAGCTCATAACACATATATACCACATACTCAAGTGTCAAGTATAAATATTTACAGTAGACTAGCTGAAAGAGATAAGAATTAGGTCTGTCCTTTAAAAAAACAAAACCCACCAGACTACACTAGATAATGAGGACTGGGAGAATTTCAATGTCACTCTTCCAATTATCTCTCTATATAAATTAAGCTTTATCTTTGAGCAATTACAGTGTGTTAAGAGTGTTTTATTGTGTTAATTGTAACTATTTTGTATTGTAATTGCCTATCTCCATGTACATAGCTTGGAACTGAATTGATGGCTGTCACCAATGTGTTCTTCTCAGATGCGTATCTTTGGGAACAATGGCTTGTTGAAACAATTAAGCCAGGGGCGATTTCATCAAATATCCCTGGCAATATGGTTGCTGAGCGACCATATTGCCAGTGATTTCATGTGCTGTGGGAGATAAATCGATAGGAGCTCGCTCCCATGGCCAGCCCTTCATGGTCGCAGGAGCATGCTCCTCCGATTATGGGTAAAAAAAATCGCTGGTCGCTGGTGCACAATGCACTGTGCACCAGCGACTTCTAGTCAAAATGAGGTATGCCGTGTACACACGGGGGCGATAGGGGCTATAATCGCTGGGAATATGGTCGCCTGCCAGTGATTGGAGTGTGCACCAGCGATATAGTGCGCTCCCGTTTTCTGCCCCACTGTAATCGCTGGTCGCAGGAGCTTGCTCCTGCGACCAGCTAATTACCTCTGCGGCTCCCCCAGCAGAGGTTCCTTTTCATCAGCGACCATCTCTGGTCGCTGATGAAAAGGAGAGACACTGAGCAATATATTGCTCAGCAATATATCTCCCCCCCCCCCCCCCCCCCCCCGTGTGTACGCACCTGTAGAGACAGAATAGCTTGCAATTTTCATCCAAAATTGCTGATGAAAACGGTAAACTGAGCAATATATTACTGAGAGATATTGCCAGTACACTGAGCAATATATTGCTGAGCGATTTTAAGCCAAAATTGCTCAGCGACCAAACCGCACCGTGTGTACACAGCTTTACAATCAAAAAAGGAGAATGTAATTTGCTGTAAAGCTGGACACAAAAATTGGTAAGCTCATTATCAGAAAACTAGAACAGAATCCCTGTGTGTGGCCTACACTGACCACCAACAACCAGGGAACAAAACAACGTTTGTTCTTTGGTGAAAAAAAAAAAAAAAAACTATATGGCCTGGGCAGTATATTTTTAGACTGACCAACCAGATGTTTGGTCAAACAATTAGTGTGAACACCCTGTGGTGACTAGGAATGCTTAAAGTAAAGAGGGGTTGGAATATTTCCCTGCTATACCTGCAATTCTAATGATGACATAGCCAGAAATGTCATCAACATCTTACTGTATTTACAAAGCACTGGATATTGCCAGTTTTAAACATGCTTTCTTCATAGGAGATACAGTCACTAGGTCTACGAGCAGGAAGGTCGACATGGGTTAGGTCGAGAAGGTCCTTAGGTCGACACATGGGGTTTTTCACTTTTTTTTTTTAGCCAACATGCCCCACCATCCACTAGGGCGTGGTCGGATAATAAAATAGTGTGCCGAGCATAATGATGCACCATGCGAGGGGACGCGGTGCTATGTTCCAGTGTCCATGTTGATTGTGTCGACATTCGGGTCAAAAAAAAAAAAATCATGTCCACCTAACATGTCGACCTTCGCCATGTCAACCTAGTGGCGTTGACCTAGTTCAGGTCTATCCAATGATTCATACTCCTTCATAACAACCAAAATACTGAAGCATTTTATACAAATGAAATTGATCCAAAAACGTTTCCATTTTCCTTCCTAATCTTTAAAAGCATCAATACAGATTAAGTAAACTATAAATTAACACAATTTTTAAAATAAATAAAAAATGCTTTCCTTCATACCTGATATAACACTATACAGGATATTTTCATCCGTATATATTATAAATACAAGAAGTTGATACCATGGTTAAACTCCTGTCTTGAAACACTATACTATTATTCAATACCAGGCATTTTTTTTTTCTTGATCATTGGACCACAAGACCATGCATGCCTGCACGGTTATGTGCATTTTACATGCACGATAGTTTATGTCTGACAAGGAAATTATTATTTTAGGTCCATTTGGTCAAGCTTGGAGGATGAATGATGTCCCTGCGCATGTGCCAGTGGTACCAGATAGTACTCTGGAGCAGAGAGCAGGAGTCTGGATTAAGGGCAGAGGTTGGTGGGAGGCTGGTTACTCAGACATGGACTCTGAGACTGGTTCCGATGGGACAGACATGAGCACCGGGGTGGTACTGATGGGCTAACTCCGGACTAGTATTGGAGCAGGGGTTCTGTACATCTGACTGATAGCGGTAAACTGGGGATGGATGAATGGAGTAGCTAGCAACCCTCCTCTAATATTTCTACCTTCCACTGTGCTGCCAGTGAGCTTGGGTTTGGAGGGGCCTAGATCACACATTTTAACCGGTTTCAAACACTAGGGTCCAGTAACCTGGCTACACCTGGCTAGTACCCCCGCAGCGCTACCTGTCACCTCTCCCGTCACTCAGTGGGTGGTCAACATTGCTGCTGTTGCCATGGAAACGGCTGAATCAATAGTTTTATGCACCCCCATAAAAACCGATCACGCAATGTGCTGTCTGTATATTGAGTACGAAACCCTCCGTATGGTGCCACCCTGTGCTGGCAGCGCTCACCTGCTGTGCCGGGCTCCGTGTGACCATAGTAATCGAGCTTGGGTCGCAGCGGCGACGCTCAGCCTCAGTCCTGCCATATTCCCTTCTCTCCCGTCTCCTCGCCGTGTGAGGTTCTGGGGTCATCACACCACGCACGCGCCTCCACAGCCAGACCCACACAGCCCAGCGGCCAGCGGCCAATAGGCAGGAGGGGCGTGCTGAACTACAACTCCCACAATCCGCCGCTGCAGCACAGCCTTCGTCGGGTTCTATTTGCGCACAAGCAGCTGACTTAAGGGGTTTATTTAATAAAATGATAGTTCTTATTGTATATGAGATGTTGCTATGGGCAGCCAATCAGATTCTATCTATTATTTTTTACAAGGTGCTCATAAAAAGTAGATTCTGATTGGTTGCTATGGGCAACATCCCCTCTTCAATAGAACTCCCATTTTATAAACCCCAGGTGCAGGGACGGATTGGGGATTAAAGTGGCCAGTGCTTTCAAAATCAGAAGCGCTTCCCGCACCACCTCCGGGGCGGATAGCGATAGTTATTTCCAGGTCACTGCAGGGACCCCACCAACTTAATTCTCAGCGCCGCAGGGACCGCTAGGGACCTCTATGAACGCAGGTACCCCCGAGCCGCACGGACCCTGCTGTCCGCTCCTGCCAGCTCCCACAAGGAGGGGGGAGCTGGGGGAGTAACAATAGCGCCCACAGACCCCCGGCGCCTCCCAGCCATCGTGGGGGCTGCGGCACTATAGTTACGCCACTGATTGGTGATAAGATACACTAATTCCACAATGAGAGAGCTTTCAGCCAATCACTGGCTTCCCATTCATTTGTATTGTTTTTTTTCCCTGGCTTGCAGTGCAGAGTGAATGAGTCCCCGATCCTCCTGCCCAGCTCCCTCGTCTGTTCACCGACATCCACCCCCGCGCGCTGCCTCTGTGTCCCCAGCCCGGCTCTCCAACGCCCCCCCCCGCCCGCTGCCTATTTGACAGCTTACTATGCCCGGCCCCTCCCCCGCTGATTCTGCCCGGCTCTCCCTCTGCAGCTCCCCGGGAGTTTCATATGATAAATCACATGGCGATTTATCATATGCAAAACTTGGCACATCAAGTGCCTCATCATGTGTGAAACCTCCCGGAGAGCTGCCGGGGAAATCAGGTCCGACTTGTCCCTAGAACAAGTCGGGCTAATGTATGGGGGCCACATGTGGTAAATCGCAAGCGATTTATCACATGTAAATTTGGCTTATCAAGTGACAAATTGTATGTGAGCCTCCCAGGGAGCTGCCGGGCGACTCACAGGAGAATTGGGTCCGACTTGTCGGCCTAATGTATGGGGGCCTTCAGAGAAGTACCCTGATTCCCACATAAGTCATGTCAGCACATTCCAAAAATACGGCATTCAGCGCATTAGTGGGTTGGGCTCCCGCATTCACACACCCCCCCCCAGTCAACAGATTATCAGTCAGGACTCATGCAGACCACTCTCTCCAGTCAGCAAATTAGTGGGCCAATGCTTCTGTCCCCCCCCGCCCCCACCCTGGTCAGAAGAATAGTGGGGCATAGTTTACATTTATTTACACAAATCCACATAGGCCTGCTGCATTATTCTGCATTCCTGCTTAAGGAATCTCTGAGTTCTCCTTAACCCTAGACAGCAGCCATGTTCCTTCCCTGGCTATCAACACATCCTCCTCCTCCTCTCTCTTTCTCTCTCTATTCCCACCCTCAGTGTTCAGCAGGGCATAGCTACTGACCCTGACTCATCTCCCCTCCCACCCCACCCACCGCGAATAAGCACATTGGCAGGGCGCGTTAACGCTGGTATAGTTACCTACCCATCAACAGATTACTAGGCTTTGAGAGGGAAGCTTGCATTACTGCTCATTGAGAGGGAAGCTTGCATTACTAAAGTGAAGCTTGATTACTTAAGTGAGTTGGAAACTGAAGCAGGTGAGTTAGAATACTGAAAAAGGTGAGTTTGAACACAGTCTAAATTTTCATATTCTGTTTTATTGTAATTTATTCATCTTCTTTCTATCCTATTGTATCTATATTTTTCCAACATTGTATGTCATTTTTACTCATTCACTATTATTTTCTCTTATCTTTGCCACACATTTATCGCACCCTGTTTCCCTCTTCACGCCTGCTCACATTTGCCTCACTTCTGACCTTCTCTGTTCCCTTCATCCTCTCACTTGTTGTTGTTTCATACTTAATTGGATTACTCAATCAACCTGATTTTACCCACTGGTCTCCTCTCTGACAGTAGTTCCTTGCCTGTTACCTTCTCTCTCACTCTGTTTTCTACCAAATTTACTACAGACGCTGTCTGTCCTCCCAAATCCCTCTGTCTGCTTTCACTAACCTACCCTCTCACCTTCGGTTCCTCATGGCTGTTAATCTCTCAACTTCACTTTCTCCAACTGCTCCTCCCCCCTCCCATCCCATACCTATCCTGACCACTCGCCCCCGCACCCCCACCCTCCCAATGACCCCCCCTCGCTTCTGCAATCCCAAAAACCTTATCCACATAAATACACAACCCACCCCCCCTCTTTCCTGTGCACTATGGAACGCCAGATCCATCTGCAACAAACTCCCTGCCATCCATGACCTATTCATCTCTAGAGCATTCCACCTCCTTGCTATCACCGAGACCTGGCTCTCCACCTCTGATTCTGTCTCTCCAGCTGCTCTCTCCCACGGTGGCCTCTCTTTCTCTCACACTCCCAGGCCTGACGGTCGCCAAGGTGGCGGTGTGGGTTTTCTCCTCTCAGCCTCATGCACCCACAGTGTCATTCACCCTGAACCCTCTCTCCTTTTCTCCTCCTTTGAGTCTCACTCTATCCGTCTATACTACCCCTACCACCTCCGTGTCGCTGTAATCTACCGCCCCCCTGGCCCTATCTCCCAATTTCTTGACAACTTCGCCGCCTGGCTTCCACACTTCCTCTCCTCTGACCTGCCATCTGTCATTCTTGGTGACTTTAACATCCCCTTGGATAACCCCGCTGATCCTGGCACCTCCAAACTCCTCTCTCTCTGCTCCTCTCTTGGCCTATCTCAGTGGACTACCTCTCCCACCCACATCCAAGGACACTCCCTCGATCTCGTCTTCTCTCGCTCTTGTTCCCTTACTGACTACACTACCTCAGCTTTTCCTCTTTCTGACCATCACCTCATCTCCTTCTCCCTCACTGCTTCCCCCTCTCCCACCCCCCCTCCCAAGCGCATTGTCTCACGGCATAACGTCAACACACTTGATCTTGCTGCCTTCTCAAACACGCTGTGTCCTCTTCTCGCCCCAATCGCCCTCATGTCCTGCCCGAACCTCGCTGCCTCCCTCTATAATGACACCCTATCTTCGGCATTGGACTCTGCCTGCCCTCCCTCCTCTATCCCCCTTCGATGCTCCAACCCCCAACCGTGGCACTCACCTATCACCCGATTCCTTAAAAAGTGCTCTCGCACTGCTGAGCGCTTCTGGAAGAAATCACGCTCCCTTGCGGATTATCTCCATTTCAAATTCATTCTTTCCTCCTTCAGCTCTGCCCTTGCTCTGGCCAAGGAATCCTACTTTAAGTCCCTCATCCTTTCCCAATCATCCAATCCCCGCAGGCTCTTCGCCACCTTCAACTCCTTGCTCTCCCCCCCTCCTCCAGCTCTTCCGTCCTCCATCGTAGCCGCTGATTTTGCTACCTACTTTTCAACCAAAATCTCCTCTCTCAGGACTGCCATCACTGCTGCCATGACCTCACCCTCTCCCTCCTCCCCTCCTACATCTCCACTCCCCTCCTTCCAACCCCTGTCCTCATTTTACCCCACCACTGCTGCTGAAGTCCACTCTATCCTTCAATCCGCTTCTCCCTCCACCTGCCCGCTTGATCCTATCCCCTCCAATATTATCCGTCGTCTCAGTCCATCAGTCTGCTCTCACCTGGCTCACCTCTTTAATCTTTCCCTATCCTCTGGGATCTTCCCTTCCTCCTTCAAACACGCTCTTGTCTCCCCAATTCTCAAAAAAACAAATCTGGACCCCAACTCTCCATCCAACTACAGGCCCATCTCCCTCCTCCCTTTTGCCTCCAAACTCCTAGAACGTCTGACCTATAATCGTCTCCTAAGCCACCTTACTGCTAACTCCATTCTAGACCCCCTCCAATCCGGGTTCCGCCCTTTACATTCCACTGAAACTGCCCTGACCAAAGTCACTAACGATCTACTATCGGCTAAATCCAAAGGCCTCTTCTCTATCCTCATCCAGCTTGATCTGTCGGCTGCCTTTGACACTGTTGACCACCCTCTCCTGCTCAACACCCTCCGCTCCTTTGGCATCACTGGCACGGTCTTCTCCTGGTTCACCTCATACCTCTCCGATCGCTCCTTCTCCGTCTCCACTCCGAGCTCCTCCTCTCCTACTACCCCCCAGCCAGTCGGTGTTCCCCAAGGGTCAGTCCTTGGCCCTCTCCTCTTCTCCCTCTACACCACCTCTCTGGGCACCCTCATCAGCTCCTATGGTTTTCATTACCACCTTTATGCTGATGATACCCTAATCTATCTCTCCTCCCCCGACTTATCCCCATCACTTCTGTCCAAGGTCTCCGAATGCCTCACGGCCATCTCAGCCTGGATGACCCAACGCTTCCTGAAACTAAACATGGCTAAAACTGAACTTCTAATCTTCCATCCCCCGAACATCCCCTCTTCTCCCACTATCTCCATCAGCATTGGTGAAACCGAGATCACGTCCACCGACCAAACGCGATGCCTCGGTGTCATCATTGACTCCTCCCTCTCTTTCACCCCCCACATTCGTGCTCTCTCACAGTCTTGCCGCTTTCACCTACGCAACATCTCACGCATCAGACCATTCCTCTCCACTGACGCGACCAAAATTCTCATTCACTCTCTTGTCATCTCCCGCCTTGACTACTGCAACATCCTTCTCTCTGGGCTACCTCTCACCCGCCTCGCACCTCTCCAATCCATTCTTAACGCTGCTGCTAGGCTCATCTTCCTCTCCCGCCGCTCTACCTCCGCCTCCCCCCTCTGTTTATCTCTTCACTGGCTCCCCATTCCTTTCCGAGTTCTCTTTAAACTCCTCACCACCACCTACAAGGCTCTCTCCTCCTCCACAGCTCCCTACCTCTCTTCACTGATCTCTATCCACACTCCCTCCCGTCCTCTTCGCTCCATCGCTGACCGCCGACTGACCTCTCACCTAATCACCTCCTCCCACTCCCGTGTCCAAGATTTCTCTCGCGCTGCCCCCCTGCACTGGAACAACCTCCCGCCACCCATCAGGCTATCTGATTCCCTTACCTCCTTCAAGCGCTCCCTCAAAACCCACTTTTTTCGACTAGCCTATCCCTCCTCCTAACCTCTTTTGATCCTCCTATCCTGCCTCCGTTCCCCTCCGTTCCTACTTATCCTATTGTATTTCGTTCGTCCACCCACCTATTTTTAGTATGTTAACTCTTATGAGCAGGGCCCTCCTTCCTCACGTACTCACCCTACCTCTTTACCTCACCTGTGCTCCTGTCCTGTTCTTCCCTTCCTCTACTTTATCTTCGGTCTCCTTGACTATTTTGACACCTACTTCTGAACTGATGCTGATTTTAGTTCTACCAGCTATACCCCTATTTATACTGTATCTTTCTACACACCCTGTACGTTACCTTGTAATTTTTTTTTTTTTTTTGTTTGCTATGTACGGCGCTGCGGACACTTTGTGGCGCCTTATAAATAAACGTACTACTACTACTAGGCTTTAGCTACTACAAACCACTCTCTGCCAGGTCAGCACATCAGTGGGTGGTCCCCCACAAAATAATCAGATAGGTAGCTATAACGAATGTGCTAGCAGCACTCACTGTGAAGAGCTGCCTGTCTCTCCTATCTCCATGTGACATAGGGCCTTATTCTAGTTCACTATTTCTGACAAAATCCTTCTTAGATGGACAAAATGTGCACTGCAGGGGGGCAGATGTGAAATGTGCAGAGAGATTTAGATTCGGGTGCGTTATTTAGTTTCTGTCTAGGGTTAATACTGGCTGCTTTATTTTTACACTGCAATATAGATCTCACTTTGAAGTAAAACCCCACCCAAATCTAATTCTCTCTGCAAAAGTACCATCTGCCCCACCTGCAGTGCACATGGTTTTGTCCATCTAAGAAGGATTTTGTCAGAAAGAGTGAACTCGAATAAAGCCCATAGTGCAGGAGAGGAGGAGACAGGTGAATATGGAGCGTGGGTGGGCGCTAACAGGATGCAGGGCGCAGGGTCTATGCGGACAGAAACTCTGAGCCCTTGAGATGCCACTTTCCGCCGCCCGGTTGTCCAAGCTCCGGAGAGGGTTTTTTCCTCTTCATTTAACTAAAATAGCATTGGGCCAGGGGTCCAGCAGCCTCATGGACAGCCGGCCTCCCGGAAAACTTCCTGGTGAGTTTAATGGCTAATCCACCCTTGCCAAGTTGCCCATACACTATGGCGACTTCTCCAAAGGGAGAAGTGGCTGCTTTGGCAGCAACCCATTTAAGCTAAATCACAGTCCCGACACCTGTACACTGCAGACAGGCATAGGGGCTTGGGCATGCGCAGTATCAGCCTCAGTACTGCACATTCGCAGACTCTCTGGATTCTCTGGGCTGCAGCCATAGCAGCCCATAGAGGCATCAGGAAATACCTCCCAATGGGACTGCTTTGGGTCACTGCTAGGTCCCACAGACTGCAACTGGCTTCACTTGTTAGAACACAGTGGCAGATTTTACCTGGGGAGCTGCAGTCCTGCAGCCCATAGGTAAAAACTTCCACTGCTTATGGTGCACTTGGAATTAGTTTGACTGCAGGAAATAAAGTACAATCCTTTATTCAAATTGTCCTCTATATGGTGTTTTCAGTTGTTTAGTCCAGTTCCATGCTTCAATCTCTCCAAAGCAATGAATACCATTTTCAGACTTAAATCCCAGGTCTGAGCTACTGTAGGTCAGGGTTTCCTACCCTCCCAGAATTTCCCGTGATTTGCGGCTTTCTGGGGGGACGGAGCTAAAGATGCAAATCACATCTACATCTAGTTGACGTCTACATCAGGCATTGCCCCCCAAAGTGCTGTTGATAGTCTCCTATCCGGTCTTCTCCCGGAGAGGAGACTTTAAAAGTAGGCAACCCTGAGCTAGGTTAAATATGGCTTAATTCAAGATTGATTTACTTGTGCTGGTTTAATGTAAAGTAAGGGAGAAGCCGCTCTAATTTATTTATAGTACAGTATTTGGCAAAAGATTTTTTAGAGCACTGATTTTTAAGGTTATTATAGCACAGAAGAAAAAGAATAAGCGGTGCAGAAAAAGGATGAATGAATAAAATAAATATAAATAATCAAAATAAAACATAATAAATAATAAAATTAAGTGTAAAAATAATCATCAAACTAATTTTATTATTTTTATTTTTAATATTTATATCATTTTATTCATTTGTTTAATTATTATGGTACTTGTGTAGTTTCACGGCGCCAGTGGCTCCCAGGGTTTTGCAGATGGCTCCAACCCGGATGCAACAAGACTGAGACCCCTTTCAGAATGGTGGCAGGATCCTCCTTATTGCCAGATCGGCTACATCATTGGTCACGTACGCAGTTCCGGCACTTGGAGATAAGATCAGCTCTTAAGGTGCCATACACCTTAAGATACACCTTAGATACACCTTAAGATACACCTTAAGATGATCACACCCGTTATGTGGCTCAGTGTAAATCAGAATCACTTTATTGGCCATGTATGCTCTCGTATACTAGGAATTTTTTGTGGCTTCAAGAATTGGTACAAGAAGGATGACATTGCATCAGTTGCATCAGGTCAGACAGAGCAGTGTTTAGATTAGTAGTATCTTAGAGTACATTGTTCAATAGTTGAATAGCTATCGGGAAGAAGCTTTTTGTGGTTCTTGACGACTTGGCAGGGATGGACCTGAAGCATCTACCTGATGGGAGAATATGAAACAAGTTTTGGCCAGGATGGAGTTTGTCCACCACAATCTTCCCAGCGCCTTGACCCTGCTTAAGTATTGTTCCATTCCAGGGGGGAGGTCCATCCCAATAATATTCTCTGCTGTCCTCACCAATCTTTGCAGGCTTCGTTTGTCAGATTCATATCAGATTGTAATAGAGGAGCATAGAACTTACTTCATGATAGCAGTGTAAAAGAGCCGCAGCAGCTCCTGTGGAATGTTCAATTTTTTCAGTTGCGTCAGGAAGAACAGCCGCTGTTGGGCCTTTTTTGACAATGGAGGTCATGTTGGGCTCCCATTTGAGGTTGCGAGAGAGTTTTGTCCCAAGGAATTTGAAGGTCTCTACCCATGACACCACTTTGTTGGAAATTACTAGTGGGACCTTGACAATTGGTTTAAGGACAAATGGATTAAGGAATTCAACATCACTAGTTTGCAGGATTGGTCTCATGAACGGGGCAGTGTAAACTGAATCTCCTGTTTGCATCATGGTGAACTTCAGGGCAAGGATTCTACAGTGCTGTCACACAACTGGGTCAAGCCAGTGACATTGAGGGGTGGGAGGCTCTAATGCTAATGTGAGATACTAGGCCACTGCTGCACCCATGTGCAGTGTAAATGGCTCTGACCAGGTGAATAATCCAGGTCGGAGCCGCAGTAGAGGGGGTCAGTCCTGAGTCTGGGTCCCCTGGAACTGTGGGCCTGATTCAGACCTGATGGAATGGCTGTGAATTTGAACAGTGGTGGGCTGCAATGCATGTGCGCGACACCCGTCTGTGATCAAATCCTGATCACAGACCTGATCCATACGCATGGTGATTGACATGGACTGGGTGCGTGGGGGTGGGAACTGACCATGGGAGTGCCCAAAAAAATTCTGGTAGTGTCAGGGAAAACGCAGCCGTGCCAAACTTGTTAGGGTAGGGTGTGTGATGTCAGCAGCAGCCCCAGTAGCATTGCAGCCGCTGAGTAAGTCCTGGGCTATGCGGTGGCTGCCATGACTAGTGCCCAGTGTAAAAATTATTTTATGGTGAGTAGCTTCCAACGGGATTTGGACATATTAGCTCGGGTGTGAGCGATGTGCATCCATACACATCCATTTGCACAGCAAGCACACTCATTCACAAGGCAGGATTTCACTGGAGCAGGGCGGGGACTAAACTGATCGCTGGCCGTACAAAATTGCGGCCAGGTCTGGATGAGGCCTTGTGTTGTAAATCTCAGGGCGAGTGGAAAAATGGCATAAGCAAAATCTCTGGTTGCTGCACATTCAGCTGCAATATTCCAGGATATCTCTGCTAGTCTGAAAGTGGTGTAATGTAGACTGCACACAGAGATTTTGCTGAGCGATCTGAGTGATGCTAGATTGTTCAGCTCACTCAGCAAGATCGTTCAGCACACAGCGCTGCACATCGATGTGCCAGCAATGTATGCCGATCGAACTGCCAGGGCCAGTGATCTCCGGTGAGAACACTGGTCCTGACCGGCAATGTAATGCTGCCCATACACGCTGCGATCCCAGCGTGCGTTCTGGGCTACAATAGCATCCATCACATTGCATTGCATGCCTTGTGCATGCCTTGTGCATGCAATGCGATGCGATGAATATCAAGTACAAAAAGTATGTGCAGCACATACTTTTTGTACTGTGCGATGAGGTGCCGCGGGAGCGCGCACCTCAAAGCACACATCGGACCCGCCGGGATTGCAGCGTGTATGGGCTGCTTAACTAGATTTATCCAGCATGCTGTATATTAATTGGCAGATGATAGCAATGCGCGGCGCATCACTATCGCTATTGCCCTACATGTGGAGCAATCTAGTCAGATTGCTTAGAAAATGCCCTGAAATTGCCCCATGTCCTTAAGCGACTAAATTAGACCTTTATCTGACTACAGACACACAATGCCTTGCGTATGGACAGCAGTAAAGTGTCTGACTGGGACCTACTGGTTTAATGTTTCTCTGTTGCCTGGATAAGGAAATGATTGGCCTCCTCCTCCTGATAGAGCAAACCACACACTTCACAGGAACTATTTGATATGCTATTGTGGAACATAGAATTGCGGAATGTTACAGATGTCTTTAAAAAGGTCACTGAGTTGTCATGTGAAATGCTAACAAAAGAGTGGAATATATTAAGCACAGGACCATTTACACTGGCTGAGTCTATAGTATGGGAGCCACAGCAATGCCTGTTTACACTGAAGTTAGCTGTCATACTTTTTTCAATTCTCTGAAGTTTAGTGGTTGTTACTCCAAGTTCTGTGAGAGTAAACATAGCATCCATTATTATGAATGTATTACTTGCATAGCAAGTGAGGTTAGAAAGATACAGTTCCATACCCTCCAACATATGAAGGGTAGAAATCGGTACAAAGTCGGAAAGGGGGCGTGGCCACTGGTAAAGGACGCCCCCTTTCCTATACTTTGAGTCGACATTTGCAGACCCAGAATCAGCTTTCCTTCCCTCAGTGCGCACATCAGGCTATGGCCATATTAATGACAGTTACCAAAGGTGCAGCAGACAAGCTCAATGTTTCCACTGTCTGCTGCTTCACACAAATTACCTGTAAACATAGGGTTATTATCCCTGCCCCATGGCACAAATGCAATAAATAAGAGGACAGTAGGAATACTAGCAGCTGCAATATAACCACAGTAACTGTGCGCACAGCTCTCACCTATTAGCTCCCTGACTGACTCCAACAACTTACTAACAGGCAGAAGAATTGAAGACAGAACAACCCTCGGTCAGCCGTGATGACATCACCGGAAGCTGGCCTCTGGCCTTGTGGGATATGTAGTCTTCGGCGCTAATGCCCACCCTGCAGTAGTGTGCCGGTAGTGGCGGGCGTTATGGGATATGTAGTTTCCGCTGGCCGCGTCTCTGGCTGTGCCAGCATCTCTCATGCCTGCCAGCTACCGCTAGTTGTTTCAGTAGCTGCAGCGTCTTCTCCTGCGTGGTTCCCTGCACCGCCCCCCGTGCTCACGCTGCTAGTCGCCCTTGAGAGCAGTGGCCTGCTGCGCTTTGATTCCTGATAAAGTTCCTGATCGTACAAAAACGGTACATTCGGTACACATTTATTTAGCCGGTACAGATCGTGAAAAAGCGGTACTGTACCGGCTAAATCGGTATAGTTGGAGGGTATGCAGTTCTATAATGTTCAACCTATAATATATTATGTGTGTACAGTATATCCAGAGGGAGAACCTCACCATGGAAAAAATGCAAATACTGACACATACCTCCCACCTGGCTGACCCATTTCTGGAGGGACAACATGCTCTGTCAACAAACTTCCCTCTTAATTGATTAATGCTGTCAAATAGAGAGTGTCAGAGAGTCTGTAAGGGAGAGGGAAATAGGGGATCAAGGGTGAGAGTGTGGGGAAGGGGAAATGAGACATAGGAGAGGAGAGAGCAAGAGAAAAAGAGAGGGTGACAGGGAGAGTGAGAGACAGTTCCAGAGAGCCAGACAGAGTGAAAAAGAGAGGACAAAAATGGGAGGAATAAGAGGAGAGAGAAGTGAGATAGAGGGGAGGGGGTGAGAAGCAGGGTGAGAGAAAGAGGAGAGGAGGGGCAGGGGTAGAGAGTGAAAAAGAGGACAGAAAAAGAGAGGTGTGGGAGGGGGGTGAGAGTGGGGGCAGGGATAAGAAAACAAGGGGAGAGGGGGGCTGGGGGAGACGGAGAGATAGAGCAGGGGTTTGAAAGGCTTCAGACAGGTTGCACTGTGTCTTCCGCTCGCCAATCCCAGTGGGGGGGGGGAGTGAAACCGCCGCTGGCAGCAGGGCGAGCATGTTACTGTGGTGGAACCACTGGTGGGGGGCAGAATGGGACTGCAACTACACCTCTGATGGGAGGATAACGGGACTGCGGCACTACTGGCAGGGTGAGCATGGGACTATGTGCTACACTACATTAAAAAAAGAAGAAACAAAACCTTCAAAAGAGTGCAGGGGGTTGCCTGGTGGTCATTGGGGCCCCCAAAACAGCCATGACCCTTAGCTGTTGCATCTCCTGCACCCTCCATAGTTACACCACTGGAATGTACAATATCGAGACATACCCATAACAATAAAGATCCAGTACATGGACGGAGCCTTTAAACACACTAGCAGGTGAGAATTGAATTTCTGAGATCCACAAAGGCAGGCCAGCACATCAACCATGTTATTTGCACCAGTTATGCCAAGTAGTACCATAGAGAAGCTCCAGAGAGAACACTGGACAGGAAATAGTCTTGCAACCAAGCTTACGTAAGAGCTGCTTGTGACATGTCCGTTGTATTGTCAACATGCAAGAAAAGGAGATAGCAGAGTTCTCTTGTTTGTGCTTTAAATGCATTGTGGGCTAAATAATAACCTTAATGGGGAAAAATAACCTTAAACAAATTCACCAGCCTAACTATGTATTCAGACATGTACACAGGCCCAACAACATAAATCTTGGGGCCTTAAAAATTCATGTTCCCAATGGAAATTATGGGGTTAACCTCTTCATCTAAACCACCTTCTCCCCTAGTGACATGGTCCTGTTGGCGGGAATATGTTGCCTCTCCAGCAGGGGCAACAATACTATACGACGTGGCCTAAAGCATTACTAAACCTATTTAGCCTACTCTATTCTATCACCTATCAACTCTTTGTATGGTACTTATATACTGACATTTTGGGTGAGATTCTATGGGATGCGATTTCCTTTTTTTGCGGTAATTAGACCACAAAATGGCGATATCGCATTTTCCCATTAAATCGTTAATTTAATGGGATGCGCTAAGGGACTGAAATCGCATATTATGTGCGTTAAGGTATGCTGATAAAAATTGCGAGATTAATTCACATTTTTATCGCATCCAGATGTTTTCGTATAGAAAAGTATACAAGTCGCTTATTTAATGCAATGCGCATTTGCACATCGCATTATTTAGGTGCCTAATTTTCGCACTTATTTCAGACCAGGGTCTGTTTGGCGAATTAGCCAGAACCCTGCACAGATCGCAATGTTCTGTGCAGGGTTCTGCTGTAAAAAATAAAATAAAGGGTTAAAATAAATAAAAAACGAGCGCGGGGTCCCCCGCCCGAGTATAACCAGCCCCGGGCTCACTGAGCCGGTGCTGGTGACATAAAATCAGGGTCCCCGACAAATAGGGGTCCCCTTGATTTCATGAAACCAGCACCAGGCTCGAGGTCCGGCGCTGGTTCACAAAATACGGGGGACAAAGTGACTAGGGGTCCCCCGTATTTTAAGAACCAGCACCGGACACAACCAGCCAGCAGGGTAATGCCACAGCCGGGGGAAACTTATTATATAAGCTCCCGCGGCCAAAGCATTAACCCCCTGGCTGGTCAGCATGGGCAGGGGTCCTGGGGAAGTGGGGACCCCCCCAATGAAGGGGTCCCCCCCCTCCAGGACTTACCAGCCCATGCTGATAGTCCGGGGCTCTCCCCGATGCCCCTGGGCGGTGGGCATCGGGCTGATGGCTTGTGTAAAAAAAGAAGTCAAACTATTGTTTTATACTGGCGAACTATGAGTCCCAGCAAGCCTACCCCGCATGCTGGGACTTGGAGAACCACAAGTCCCAGCATGCGGGGCATTAAAGGGCCCGCTGGCACTTGTAGTTCAGCAGTACAAAAAATAGTTAACAAAATCACACTGACACACTGTAAAATAAAAGTTTAATACATACAAAACACACACACACTGATACTTACCTACCTTGAGCCCGTAGGTCGGTCCCTGGGTCCTGGGTCCGGGCTCCGGGGCTCCAGGGCAGAAGAGTCCGGTTCCGGGGCCTTGGTCCTGGTTCCGGGGCTGGTCCTGGGGTTCCGGGGCTCCTGGGCTGCAGAATCCGGGGTCCGGGATCCGAGGTAGTCCCCAGGGGTACCTAAGGAAGCAAATCCAACTCACCTGGTCCCCGGCGACGACCTCGGAATCCTCTCCGGTGACAGCGCTGCTCCAATCTGGTATCCGGCTCGCAGGACTTTGACAGGCGCTGAGATGTTTCCTCCTCGGCGTCTCTGTACAGAATGATTTCTTGGCCAATCAGGAGCCGAGAAAGTCGTCTCCTGATTGGCCAGAAATCATTCTAACTAGAGACGCCGAGGAGGAAACATCTCTGCTCTAGATGCGCTGAGATGTTACTTCCTCGGCGTCTGTATTCAGAATGATTTCTGGCCAATCAGGAGCCGACTTTCTCGGCTCCTGATTGGCCAAGAAATCATTCTGTGCAGAGACGCCGAGGAGGAAACATCTCAGCGCCTGTCAAAGTCCAGGGCAAAGTCCAGGGCCCTGAGGAAGCTTAACTGCGAAGCGCGCCGGCTAGCGGTGTGCAGGCAGCAGTGTCTTGCTGATAGATTTATTATTTTCTTTACCAATGCATTTTGATTGATGTTTAGCAGTGTTTAGACTTAATAGCCCTTGTTAGGGCTCATAGTCTACTTGTGCTCACACTAGTGGTACCCCTCATTGGGACTCTAGTATACAGGGGCATTGCTGCTGATTGGGCGCTATCTGATACAGCAATACCCCCACTACCCTCCGACCACACACGAATTTTGCGTGTACAGGTCTGTCTGTGATATTTTCAGACATTTAGGAGAGCTACAGTTTAGTGTTACAAATATTGCCTGTGATTAGCATAAACACAGCAACTGTGGTATTATTGAGCAAATATCTGGTGACATATTAGGGCTACTAGCCAAGCTATACCAAGTACCAGATATAAATTGGTCATATATTGGCCCTATACACTGCCATCTTTTGCTGATATAATCAAATCTGTACATTCCAGCTTTATCAGCAGGCACCTGCCAGCCACCCCATTTTTATGTGTGTTTACCCACCCCTGTCTGTTATATGGTTTTAAAGTATCGCAGCCTTTTATAAATGTAATAAATAAAAGTTATATTTTAGATTCATTTCATTAGGTGCACCTCACAAAAGGACATTCTTTTCTTCTTGTGTCATTAGTCCAATTACCTTGTCCTGAGGTAGCACACCCCTACTCCTATTCAAACCTTGATTATCTGTATAGAGGGGTCCTCCTTATTTTTCAGTCCTGTGCGATCACCCCAAACCCCCTCCCTTCCTAAAACAATAGTTTGACTTCTTTTTTTACACAAGCCATCAGCCCGATGCCCACCGCCCAGGGGCATCGGGGAGAGCCCCGGACTATCAGCATGGGCTGGTAAGTCCTGGAGGGGGGGGACCCCTTCATTGGGGGGGTCCCCACTTCCCCAGGACCCCTGCCCATGCTGACCAGCCAGGGGGTTAATGCTTTGGCCGCGGGAGCTTATATAATAAGTTTCCCCCGGCTGTGGCATTACCCTGCTGGCTGGTTGTGTCCGGTGCTGGTTCTTAAAATACGGGGGACCCCTAGTCACTTTGTCCCCCGTATTTTGGGAACCAGCGCCGGACCTTGAGCCTGGTGCTGGTTTCATGAAATCAAGGGGACCCCTATTTGTCGGGGACCCTGATTTTATGTCACCAGCACCGGCTCAGTGAGCCCGGGGCTGGTTATGCTCGGGCGGGGGACCCCGCGCTCGTTTTTTTTTTAAAACTTTGTGCTGTCCTGCAAATGTGCGATTTTCAGACATGAAAATCGCACATTTTCAGGACTTAATACAGCGCACCACTTCGCCGCAAATCGCCCCTCTTCGCACTTCTCAGCCTCCAATGCGCATCATATTAAATATGCGCATTTTGACTAAAAAGTGCGATTTTTAAAAGTGCGATTTGCGGCGATGTGGTGCGCGAATAAAACATGCGCATTTAGCGCATCCCATAGAATCTCACCCTATAAGTTTTGTATGTATTAGCATTTATTTCTGCAATGGTATAAATTGTCTTATGTTGGATTGTACCCTTCCCCCCTTCTTCATTCTGTACCCTGCTCCCCTTCCGCATAAAGCGGAACAAAAATCTTAATAAAAATGATATTGGAAAAAAAAAAATCGGTACTTATGTAGTAACTGGGCTGCCGATTTCTAAATCGGGTCGGATCGGGAGATCGCATCGCATCGCATGCGACCATGCGATTCGATGCGATGCGATGCGATGACCCGATTTTTCCATAGGAATCAATGTTAAAATGGACTGAGTCCATTTTAACATGGAATTCAATGGGAAAAATGGGTCCTTTTCATACCCCTACTATCCAAGTGGGCATGGAGTTGGATATAAACCTGTGGCGAGCGTAGCGAGCCACCGAGCCCGAAGCGTGGCGAGCGAAGCGAGCCCCGCGAGGGGACGAATACCGTCCCCTCGCGGGGCTCGCTTCGCTCGCCACGCTTCGGGCTCGGTGGCTCGCTACGCTCGCCACAGGTTTATATCCAACTCCATGCCCACTTGGATAGTAGGGGTATGAAAAGGACCCATTTTTCCATAGGAATCATTTTAACATTGATTCCTATGGAAAAATCGGGTCATCGCATCCGATATCGGATGCGATATCGGATGCGATGCGATGCGATATCGCATCGCATCGCATCTGATTGTATGCCTTAACTTAAGGCATACAATCAAAAAATCGGCAGCCCAGTTACTACATAAGTACCAAAAAATCATGTTCCCATGGGGTACATTTATTATAGTGGTTTGACCAATGCTGCTATAGCTCTTGCCACTTGATTAAGGGCAAGCAGGGAGCAATATCGGTGTGTTATCATATCATCTGCCGGAGGGGCGAGTGATAATATTCTTCAGCCAAAGAACATTTGTCCATACACATGTCACTGCATCAGTGAAGCTTACAATTTCTATCCCTACAATATTTACATGCCAACAAAAACAAACTAGGATTATTTTTGTTGTGAATGACTTAACCTACCATTTATTTTTTATTAATCCATATTTATAGCATCTTTCAACTTGGGTATTATTACATAACTGCATGTGCATAAAAAGAAGCTTTGACGGTTATTTAATGCACTATAAAGACCCTGGGGTCAAATGTAATAGGGTGAGAGTTTCAGAAACTGAGAGACTTAGGCAGAGTTTTCCCATGTTTTTTTAAAGCAGCAATCAATTACATGGCAAAATCAACCTGGTTTTGCAGTGTAATTGATTGCTGCTTTAAAAAACATGGAAAATCTCTCACTTTCTGAAACTCTAACCCTATAACATTTGGCCCCCCTTTCCTTGTAGCTTGGTACAATACAGACCTTTCACCACCACTGTCCTTGCAACCACCACTGCCTCAGAGAGCCCCCAGAAGACATTCTGCCTGGACTGCTGTGGGCTCTGAAAGGCAGAGACTGACAGAGGGCATCAGACACATTCCCCAAGTGGTCACACTGCAAAACTCATATGCTGCTCTTGCAGGGTTGGAATGTATGACCAACATAGGCAATAAAGAACAGGAAGATATGAGGACTTCTACCTCTTCTAACTGTAGGACCAGGAAAATTTCACCTCCAAAAAGGACTGCACTTCTTTTGGGAGATTCCATAATTAGAGGAGTTAATCTGGGAAATGATACTAAAGTAGAGAAACAAGTAAGGTGCTTACCTGGAGCCACAGCTCCAAGAGATAAAGAACGCATGCTAAGAATTGTAAAGGCAGCAAGAAAAGATGGGGAGGTGGATGTCATCGTCCACCTTGGCACAAATGACCTGGTTAATGCTGAAGTCATGGCCGTAAAAGATGAATTTAGAAAGTTAGGAACTGCTCTAAAACAGGTGGCAACCACTGTAACTTTTTCAGAAGTATTGCCAGTACACCAAGAGGAAGATAGAACTCTGAGAATTAGAAACTTCAATGTTTGGCTAAGGAATTGGTGCAACGAGGAGAGATTTGGATATTTAGGTCAAAGTCAAGCTACCTGGCAAGACAGAGCCTTATATAAAAGTGATGGCCTGCACCCATCTTCAAGGGGAACGAGAATATTAAGTGAGAAGTTTGGAAGCTTCATAAGCAACTATTTAAACTAGCAGAGGGGGGCAGTGAACCAAATAAGAATGATGAAATCTGCTCCCCCAACCTAGATGTATTGTCTCTGCAGGCAAATGGAACAGAAAGCCTATCCACTGCAACAGAAGATAATGCCGATCAAAACCGAATAGATATAGGCAGAAAGATGAACATAGCTAGCAGCAGGAGAAGCACAAACACAACTTTAAGAGCTATGTGTGCAAATGCTAGGAGCTTAGGAAATAAAATCCCAGAACTAATTGCAATAATGACAAGGGATGAACTGGATATTGTGGCTATTACAGAGACATGGTGCAATGAAAATCATGACTGGGACATAGCTATACCAGGATATACTTTATTTAGGAAGGACAGAATGGGAAAAATTGGAGGAGGGGTTGCAATATATGTGAAAAAATATATAAAGACTACCTTAATACAAAGTATTGAAGAAAAAACGGAGGCCCTTTGGGTGACCATAGAAACAGGGGAGAAGGCGATTCTTCGTATAGGGGTGATCTACAGACCACCAGGTCAGGAAGAGGAACTAGACAAGAGCCTATTGCAGGACATCAATAAAATGGCATTAAAAGGAGAGGTGATAATCATGGGAGACTTTAATCTACCTGATGTAAACTGGGAGCTACTTGTTGCAAGTTCCACCAGAAGTAGGGACATGCTGAATTCCTTGCAAGGAGCATCCCTGCAGCAATTGGTGAGGGAGCCCACTCGTAAGGACGCAATATTAGACTTAATACTTACAAATGGTGACAGAATATCTGACATAAATGTGGGTGAAAATCTGGGATCCAGTGACCATCAAGCAGTATGGTTCAAAATAAAGACAGAGACTGACTCATCGCACACAAAAACAAAGGTGTTAGATTTTAGGAAGGCTGATTTTGTAGAGATGGGAAACTCTGTAAGGGATTCTTTGGCAGAGTGGAAGAACTTGGAAGGAGTGCAGGATAAGTGGGAAAAATTAAAAAGTGCAATTCTAAAAGCAACAGAACTTTGTGTCAAAAGAGTTAGGAAAAACACAAGAAAAAGAAAGCCATTGTGGTTTGCAAAAGAAGTAGCAAGTATTGTGAAAGCAAAAAAGTTGGCCTTTAAGAAATTTAAGCAGACGCAGAAGAATGAGGACAAAGAGGTGTATCTTGTTAGACAGAAGGAGGCTAAGAAGGTAATCAGATGTGCAAAAGCACAGGCTGAAGAGAAAATGGCCCAGTCAGTGGGTAAAGGGGGGAAAACTTTTTTTCGGTATATAAGTGAAAGGAGAAAAACAAAAAGTGGAATAATTAGACTGAAGACAGAGAGTGGAAGTTTTCTTGAGGGGGACAATGTAATAGCAGATAATATTAATAATTATTTCTGCTCAGTATTCACTGCTGAAAGAGAGGGGAAGGGGCCACAGTTAAGTTGCAAGTATAGTCAGAAAACTGAGGGAGAGACAAGTACATTTACAGAGGAGAAAGTCCTCACAGAACTCTCAAAACTGAAAGTGGATAAATCAATGGGGCCAGATGGGATACATCCAAGGATACTAAAAGAGCTTAAAGGGGAGCTGGTAAAACCAATAACAGAATTATTCAACCAGTCACTAGCTACTGGAGTAATCCCAGAGGACTGGAAAACAGCGAATGTAGTCCCACTGCACAAAAGTGGAAGCAAGGAAGAGGTAAGCAACTATCGACCAGTGAGCCTTACATCAGTAGTAGGGAAATTGATGGAAACACTCTTAAAACAAAGAGTTGTAGAATATCTCAAAACCAGCAATTTACAGGATCCAAAACAGCATGGGTTTACTGGGGGAAGATCATGTCAAACAAATCTTATTGACTTTTTTGACTGGGTGACTAAAGTAATAGATCAAGGTGGGGCTGTAGATGTAGCTTATCTAGACTTTAGTAAAGCTTTTGACACTGTCCCACATCGCAGACTGTTAAATAAACTTGAAAGCTTGGGATTGGATTCAAAGATAGTTGAATGGATAAGAGCGTGGTTGCAGGACAGAAAACAGAGAGTTGTAGTAAACGGAGTACAGTCAAAGGAGGGAAAGGTTACAAGTGGAGTACCCCAGGGATCTGTACTTGGACCGGTGCTTTTTAATATCTTTATTGGTGATATTGCAAATGGAATTGAGGGTAAAATGTGCCTTTTTGCAGATGACACAAAGGTATGCAACAGGGTAGACACACCAGGAGGGGTAAAACAAATGATTGAGGATCTAGGCAGATTAGAGAAATGGTCAAGAGAATGGCAACTACAGTTTAATGCCAAAAAATGCAAAATCATGCACTTGGGTCTCAGAAATCCAAAGACTCAATATAGTATAAATGGCACTATAATGGAAACTACTGAGGAAGAGAGGGATCTAGGTGTCACTATTTCAGGGGACTTAAAAGCAGGTAGGCAATGTAACAAAGCAATGAAGAAGGCAAGTCAGATGCTTGGTTGCATAGGGAGAGGTATCAGCAGTAGAAAGAAAGAAGTAATAATGCCACTGTATAGGTCATTGGTACGACCTCACCTAGAGTATTGTGTTCAGTTCTGGAGGCCATATCTCCAGAAGGATATAAATACATTAGAGACTGTACAAAGAAGAGCAACTAAAATGGTGCATGCCCTACATCACAAAACGTACCAGGAAAGACTAAAAGATCTTAATATGTATACTTTAGAGCAGAGAAGGGAAAGGGGGGACATGATAGAAACTTTCAAATATATCAAGGGCTTTAACAAGGTACAGGTGGGAGACATTCTTCACAGGAAGAGGAGCAACAGAACACGAGGACATGCACTGAAACTAGAGGGAGGAAGATTCAGGGGAAATGCGAGGAAGAATTTTTTCACAGAAAGAGTAGTAGATAAGTGGAATAGCCTCCCAACAGAGGTGGTAGACGCAAATACAGTAGTACAATTTAAACATGCTTGGGATAAGCATATTGATATCCTTACAAAAAAATAAGGATCAAATATGGTTTGAGGTAACATGTTTAAAAAAAGGGGCAGACTAGATGGGCCAAGTGGTTCTTATCTGCCGTCAAATTCTATGTTTCTATGTTTCTATGTTTCACTGTTGGCTAGAGAGTCTCTGGTGGTATGGAAAGCTGGAAGGGTGTGACTTATCCGTGTGACACCTGGTGCAGCCATAGCCATGGTGCGGCTATGGTGAAAAAGCAGCAGGGATTTGCATCCCGAATCCCTGGTATTTGGCACTTTCAGGTCCGGGAGATGCGGGTTGCCCCTGGAGACTACTGTGGTTTCAGTAACATAAGCTGGGTGCTGCATGTAATATTACAGTGCAGCACCTGACACTCATGTCACTAAGCAGAAGCCGGCATTGTGGTGTCACCCCTCGATGGTTGACACCTGTGGCACACACCCACCACTGTCAATGGGTATGATCAATCATCAGTGGTTTGGCACAGGAGATTGAAGGTTTTGCCATTGATGGTGGAGGTCCCAAGGTTTTCTGCTATCGATGGCAGTTGGTGCAACAATATTATGTCCAGATGTACAGCACCACCCCAAATGATACTTATCCTACACACCATTCCCTGATTAGCCTGCCATGCACTGCACAAAGCTTTGCCCCCAATATGCTGATTAACTGCAAACCCCCTTTCCTGATTGGCTGACACTTGCTGTGTATCACAAACAGTGATGCTATGGGTGTATCTCTAATGGGTGCCGTGCACACGGGTCCTTGGGCCCAGAAAAGCCCACATTATACCCATACATGAGGATTACCTCTGAAGAGTCTGGTACTACAGAAATCACTAGGAAAATTGTATTTTCCCAAAGTACTGATTCCGACGTCGGGCTAATGACTGTCGGAATCCCGACTGTCGTTGTGTTATACCACACTGCCATCCAAACAAGGCTGGATGGAGAAAACAGGCTGTACTGTATGTTTAGGAGTCAGGCATGCACTTATGCAAGACAACAAAATATGGTGGTCAGGCGACAGGGATACGGTCGTATTGTCGACCCGACTTAGGTCTACAGTCATTAGGTCGACACCGTTGGGTCGACAGGCAACAAGGTCGACAGGGTTCTAGGTCAATATGGGACAAGGTTGACATGGTTTTAGGTCAAGAAATGTGTTAGGTCGACATGGGTTAGGTCGACAGCTCGACATGGGTTTTTTCACTGTTTTTTGAGCCGACATGTGCCGACAGGTGGTATTTCATGCCCTACCATCCACTAGGGCGTGGTGGGAGAATAAAATAGTGTGCTGAGCGCAGCGAGGCACCGCGCCCGAAGCACTGCGAGTGAAGCGAACGTTGATAGGGGCTGCGGTTGACTTCCAACTGTGTTCATGGCGACTGTGTCGACATTCGGGTCAAAAGACGGAAAAAACCCATGTCGACCTTTCAACCTAACCCATGTCGACCTAACACATTTGCCGACTTAAGCCCATGTTGACCTTGTCCCATGTCGACCTAGACACCTGTCGACCTTCACCCATGTCGGCCTAGAACCCTGTCGACCTTGCTGTCTGTTGGCCTAGAACCCTGTTGACCTTGTTGTCTGTCGACCCAGCGGTGTTGACCTAATGACTGTCAACCTAAGTTGGGTCGACAATACGATAGACACCCAGCGGAACTGAGTACTATAGGTTAACCACTTACTTCTGTTGAATGTAGAATTTTGGGTACTTATGTAGTAACTGGGCTGCCGATTTTTTGATTGTATGCCTTAAGTTAAGGCATACAATCAGATGCGATGCGATGCGATATCGCATCGCATCGCATCCGATATCGCATCCGATATCGGATGCGATGACCCGATTTTTCCATAGGAATCAATGTTAAAATGATTCCTATGGAAAAATGGGTCCTTTTCATACCCCTACTATCCAAGTGGGCATGGAGTTGGATATAAACCTGTGGCGAGCGTAGCGAGCCACCGAGCCCGAAGCGTGGCGAGCGAAGCGAGCCCCGCGAGGGGACGGTATTCGTCCCCTCGCGGGGCTCGCTTCGCTCGCCACGCTTCGGGCTCGGTGGCTCGCTACGCTCGCCACAGGTTTATATCCAACTCCATGCCCACTTGGATAGTAGGGGTATGAAAAGGACCCATTTTTCCCATTGAATTCCATGTTAAAATGGACTCAGTCCATTTTAACATTGATTCCTATGGAAAAATCGGGTCATCGCATCGCATCGCATCGCATCGAATCGCATGGTCGCATGCGATGCGATGCGATCTCCCGATCCGACCCGATTTAGAAATCGGCAGCCCAGTTACTACATAAGTACCGAATTTTGTTTACATTACAATTTTTATTCTATACTAAAGATATTAATGTTTCAAATTTTTATAATGCTTCTGGATCCAGTAATGCCAGTGTTATCTGTACACTAGGTACAATCATTTGTATGCTTAGCTGCGCTTCTCTTCAATGCTTCTGAAACACCATCTGTGGTTCTTCTGAAACACCATCCAAGTGGTTATGCTGACAAAGACAATTAGGTACAAAATGGAGACATAGTATAAAAATAAATGAATATATAAATGGCTATTGGTCAGAGGTATGGTACAAAAGCAAACTGTACAGTTTAATATTTAGGACAAACCATGTCAGTTATCTTCTTATTCACAGGAAGTACACTTTATAAGCTACAGCAATCCATCCTACTATATACACCAGTATAGAAGTCTGTACAGTCTTTATTTCACAAACACAGTATTTGGACTTGCCGGCAGTATAAACATTGTGACCAGTTGTTTGAACATTGATTGGATGAGAATGTTTGTTGGAAAACTTCATAATTCAGGGATGACGGAGAGGTCTATTCAGTACAAAACCCAAGGATTTGAATGAATGAATTTGAACGCTAACATGTCTCAAATTGAAAAATCTGTATTTTACAATGAAGAGGACCAGTTTCATATAAAGTTGATTAATATTACATATCATTATCTTGCAATAGGGACACTGGGTTCCATTAAGTACTATTAATAAACATTCTGCACTTGCATATTCATGCTTGCAAAACCCTTTCCCTCTGTGAAATACTCTGCATGCCAACGGCATCTGAACTTCACTCTCATAAGAAAAGGTGTCAGTGGAACAACCTGGGAAACACAGTATGTACAATTGAGGAGAGGTAATTTCTTCCAAATAAAAAAAATGGTAGAATTTAATGAAAACAAATAAAAAACATGTTTTTATTATTCAGAAAGACATGTAATGTTCTGGGCCTCATGTAGTGTCCTTAAACTACTTATTTCACAAGCCCTTCTGAACGTATTTACTGCGTTCTAAACTGGGGAGTATCAAGATAAGATATATTAAAAAGCAGTTTAAAAATACTGTTAAGTGTCAGCACAAGTGACACAATATATTACGCAAGTCAACAGATGTATCAAGCTTCAAAAAGTGATAAAATGGAGAGTGATAAACAACCAGCCAATCAGCTCCTTACTTTCATTTTTCAAACCCTGTCTTTAACATGGAAGTTCGGAGCTGATTGGCTGCTTGTATATCACATCCATTTTTATCACTTTTAGCTTAATATATCTGGCCCAGGGAGCGCAGTATGACTTTGGGGCTACGAACCCCCTAATTCTGCAAACCTTTATCTTGAATATCTGCTGTTTCACTTCAAGAGATTCGGGTTTTGTGTAATTATTCATCACTATAAATGTTGTTAGCTACTGTTTATTTTATAAAATAGGAATAATAAAAAAAAAACCTGAAAAAATAAATTCCCCAATGGTTGTTACTCTTTACAGCATATGGAATACCGGAGTTGCCACAGATGTTCATGGTAAATAGATGTCTCATAGTTGGTTTTCAGGTTGTGTATGTTTGACTATAGCTTTTCCTATAAGGAAGTAGCACTGAGACTGCAAGCTGTTAGATATGTAGAAGTGATCAGAAAGGGAAGTCAAGAACAAAATACTTTTTCTGGAAGAAAGTTCTACGTATATACAGAATGGAAGTTAATCCTGGGCTAGACAAAGCTCATAAGCACAGCTTAAAATGAGTGGCAACCTAGAAATGAATAACATATGTATTGCTCTGAGTTAGAAGCATTTCTGTATGCTTTATGTACATTGCCACTTCCCAAAGCACAAGGAACAGGATTCCCCACAGAAGCACATAATGCTGCAGATATCTGCACACATTCATGTGTTACATTGTGTGTCATCAGCACAATTTATGGAGTATACAGTAGGCTCCGAGGTTTTAGGCGTAAGGCACTACATTTGCCATTTTTAAAGTTACCACTTTCAAAGCTCGACTTTCTAAAAACTGAATATCTGGTTAGTTAATGCTTTCATCTAGTACCATAAGGCAGTATGTGCACAGTGAACCCAACCCCACTATTACAGTAGCGCACTGTACAATTATGTAGATGTTCACATCTGCATAGTCTGCTCTTTGCAATGTAATGCAAAAACGTCATTAAAGGATTGTTTTCGAAGTGATGGTTTTATGAATACTTCACTTACATAATCAAGCCTTTAGTCTCAAAGAGAGAAAAAAAACTTTGGAGTGGGTAAAAACTTAATATAAATTTCCCATAGAGTGATCCTTGCCTTTGTTCCTTATGCTTAATATGCTGGAGAAATTAGATGGATGCACTAATTATTCAAAAGTTGAAATCTCCTCCCGTCCTTCCGTAGTTACATTTCGGTTGTCACTATTCCTGAGTTGAGACGAATAGCATCCCTGTATAAAGTAAACCACGCTGTCATCGTTGAATATTTGATAGTATATAACCTGGGGTGGGTGTCAATAAGTCTCCGGCTTTGTCCTTTTGCGGTTGTTTTTTTCTACTTCCTTCATTGGATTTATGGTGTAACGTTAAAAGTGTTCCCCTGCACAGCAGGGAATAGTTTGTTTCTCAAAAGCTTTGGTTCTATACCCAAGATGCATCTCTTCTGTTGACCTGCTGTTCCTCTATGACTGTATGTTTTCTTTTAGAGTAAGCGCTTACATTTCCACTGAGTGCAGCATATATACTGTGACTTTAGACTGGCCACACCACAACTGTCAAGTAGCATACCAGGAACAATGGCTTTGAATTGCAAGGTCGTGTATTTTTCACTTTAGCGCAGATGTAAACAGTATTGTTCTCTCTGCAACTATGGAAGCATTGGTCTTTTTGCAAGGGCTCATCCATGTCTCCTAGTTTCCTGAAACGAAGGCAACAAAACCGTAAATGTTACATGACAGAAATAAATCATGGATAGGATGATCAATGGCAAACAATAGGGTTAGCAGTAGTGGCTACTAGGCCCAGCTTTGAACACTTTATTCTACACTAACTCATGTTAGGCATGAGCTGAACAGGAAGAGGCACGAGGACAGGGCAGAGGAAATTTATGAACAAACTAAGAACATGTAAAGGCTGAGAGGAAAGAAGGGACACAGATCATGGTACCATCACAAATGCAGATAGCACAGGTGCAAAGTGTTTGGTGCTTTGTGTGTTGTAGTTATTATATGGGAAAGGGAGGTATGATTGGGTTTCAGCTTGTATAGTCTGGCCCCAAGCAACACAAACTAGCTGACCCAACATCAATTCTCCTTTTATAACGGTGGAAATAAAGGGCAGGTACAGTAAAACTTGTTTCCATCTTTTTTATTGATTATTATCTATATAACAATTTTGCAAGGTCTGTCCTGTCTCCCTATTGTGTGCAGTGGATGCCAGGCCACGCTATCCTAAGTTTTTCCCTCACACTACAAAGGAGAAGATAGTAACGTAAGAGAGGAGTAACAGATGCCAGGAATATGGCAAGAATGGGGGGTGGGATGTTGTCCAATTGGATGAGAAAAATGACAGGACAAGCAGTTGCAGCACTGAAAGGGGCAAAGCAGCAAAAAGAGGAGGGGCAGTGCTAAGTGAGGGTCAGGTCAGATCAAGGGGACCCCTCATATGACAGATCCAACATACTGTAGTGTTATCATAGTGTAGTATATGCATCTCCCACATAAGTTTCTAAGATATTATCATACAACCAACCAATCAACTCCTGCCTGACATTTTTCAAACACAGTCTGTGAAATGGCAGGTAGGAGCTGATTGGCTGTTTATCACTTTTGAAGCTTAGTGCATTTGGCTCATGGTAAGAAATGCTGTTTTGTGCTTTGCAAGCATAATTCATGATTCATATAATGTTCCATTGTCAGTGTGTACTCCCATTCATTTTAATCCTAGATACTTGTTCCATAACTAAAGAAAACAAACTCAGAATCTGTTACAGATCTGTTAATTTAAGTTAAAAAATCATCTGATGATAGGGCCTGATTCAGACCTACTCACTGGGCCGCGAGTGTTCGGAGCCCAGTGAGCAGGTAAATGCCGCCCCACCAAGTTTGCAGTCATGCACACAGGGAAAATCTGTATTTATATGATCAAACTTCAGAATTGTTTTTGGATAGGGTTAAAGAAACTTCAGGAACGCTATGTAAAGTGTGCTGAACTTTGGGATGTCTATGCCCAGGGCCGGCGCCACCACTAGACAGCCTTAGGCATTTGCCACTGGGGGGCGGCACTTGTGAGCCCCCCTCATGGAGCAAGTTGTGAAGTAGTGCCGCAGCGGTGCCCACACCATCCCCACCCCCCCGTGGAGCCGGGTGAGCACAGCGGTGCCCGCACTGTCCCCAAACCCCCATGGAGCCTGGTGAGTTAGCAACGCCTGCACCATCCCCACACCCCGCCCCTCGTGGAGGGTCTCGGCAGCGGTGGCCGCATTCCTGTTGTGGATCGACTCAGCGGCCGCATCAACCCCCCCAGGTGAGCAGGTGAGCGGCGGGGAGCTCCCCCCCACCTGGGGCTCTGCCATACCTGGCACAGGCCCTGTCTATGCGGAATAGTCTGTAACGGCCCTCATACACTGCGGCAACCCGGCTGCACAAGCTCTCCAAAAGATTGCTTGTGCAGCTATAGCAACTCGCAGGCTCTGACACAATGTGCAATTTCTCTGCGATTGCAGCAATCAATCACAAGAAAAGAGCCCATATTGCAGGTGAAGTGCATAGTGTATGTGGGGCCTTCTGTTCCATGGCTCTAGTCAGTAGCGCAACAACGGGTCCGCAGACCCCGCTGCGGCTTGGGGAAGCCAGCACCGGCAAAGTATACAGAGAACACCGAGTCTGGAATGCTTGCTGCACTGACAGGCAGGGGCAACAGAAACCTGGCCCAATATCACAGCGCTTCCTTCCCTCACAAGTGCAGCATGTCCCTCCTTCCTTACTGAGTGCAGCACGGCAGGGTCACTAGGGGGGTGCCGCCCCCACCCATGTGTCACCCTTCAGGGAGGTGACACCATAAGAGCCACACAACACTTTACCTGGCAGCGTCTGCACCCGCACCTTCAAACGTCGCCCCTCTCGTGTCTGCACCTGCACAAATACCCACCTGCGCAACCAGAAACCAGTGTTGTGTGTGCTGATGACGCAGAGTTGGGCTGCTATCACCCAACCTACACCAATATGGGTGACAAGGGGGCACTACTGCAGGTGACAGGTGGGCACGTACTTAGAATGACAGAAGGGTTGGGGGGCACTTACTACTGGTGACATGGGGCACTTAATGTGGGTGACAAGGGGCCATTTACTGTGAGTGACAGAGGGGCTGGGGGGGGGGCACTTACTCACTATTGGTGACATGGGGCACTTACTGTCATTGACCGGGAGTCACTTACTGCAAAATACACGGGGGGTATTGTATGTATAGGCGGCACCACAGGGGGCATTCTATGTATAAGCGGCACCATGGGGCATTGTACGCATTCTATGAATAAGCAGAACCACCCCCACAGGGGGTATTGTATGTATAAGCGGCACCACAACGGGCATTGTATGTATAAGTGGCACTACTGGGGGCATTGTATGTATTAGCGGCAATGTATGTATAAGCGACACCACAATCGGGCATTGAATGTATAAGCGGTACCATGGGGGTATTTTGTGCATAAGCAGCACCACAGGAGACATTTTGTGTATAAATGGCACTACTGGGGTATTATATGTATAAGTGGCACCACAGGTCATTGTATATTTAAACAATTCCATATTGTCTAATGAGCATTATGGTGTGTTGCGATGCCATGCCCTTGCAGTCAGACTCTTTTTTTGAATGGGTGCCCTAGAGGTACAGTTCCTGCAAATGATTTCTCTTACATACGAAATGGGGCGGAGGGGCGCCATAAACTTTTTTGGCAGACGGGGAACAACATTTCTAGTTAAGCCACTGGCTGTAGCCTATTTCCTTCTTGGTAAGGCTGAGGACTGTTACAGTATACTCTCATCAATATGAAAAACAAGGAATGCCTCTCTAATGCACAATACATCTAAACTAAGCCAAAGTGATTATAAAGAAACAACAACGAGAGCTAGACCTCTAATATTCCTCAATGTTCTAATCATGGTAGATACCAGTTGGCATAGAATAAGAATATTAGAGCAGCATATGTGTGTGTTTCAGTGGCGGATTAAGCACGGAGCAACAGGGGCGGTCGTCCCGGGGCCCCCACACTGGCAGTGCTGCCGGTGTGGGACTCCTGTCACCCTGTGCTTGAGCAGTGGGATCGGGGAGCGCAGGCGGGTTGGCGCAGTGCAGACGGGCAGGGGGTCCCTGCAGCGGTCTGGGCGGTCAGCGACAGGGTCCCTGCTGCAGATGGAAAGTCAGCGGCGGGGTCCCTGCAACGGATATGAACTAATAGCCAATAGCTCTACTAGTTCCCATCTGCTGCCGGGACCCCGCCGCTAACTTCCCATACACTGCAGGGACCACGGCGCTGACTGCTCAGACCACTGCAGGGACCCCCAGTGCTGCCCAGGTACCGGGGGGGGGGGGATGTGTCTGCGGGGAGGGGGGGTGTCTGTGGGGGCCCCGAAAATGTTGTTGTCCAGGGCCCCCACAGACCTTAATCTGCCCCTGGTATGTGTGCATATAGTATGAGTGAGAGAGAAAGAGAGAGAGAACGATGGATATACTATAGTTGTGCTTTAACAAGAATGTTAAATAAATGAAAGGAAAGAGAAGGAGTAGCTCTTACCTGATCAAGAGGTAACATTAATGTCAAGGCCAAAGAATGAAGGCGAGAGAGAAGAACAAGAATAGAAAGAGAAACTGCAGAGGAAAAAGGAAGTATTTAGTCACATGGAAATATATCACATGCCGGTAACTCTAATAGAGAAGACAAATATTTACTCTTCCAGGCACATTAATGGGACATGTTGCTCCCAAAGGGCCTCACGCACACTATGCCAATGTAAATGTAACTGAGCAATTTTTGTACTAATTACCTGGGCCTGGCTTTTTCGAAAGCCCTGTGGGGCCCTCCCAGTCCAGCACATGTGTGGTGTGGTGGGTCCAAGAAGGCTGCTGCTGCTGAGTGCAGTGGACTGGAGTGGGCCCCTGAGGACTACTATGGGACCCACTGCTACCCCTGTCACCCACTGGTTTTCCCTGTCACACTTTGCCTCCCCTTGCCTCTCCCTGTCACCCACTGTTGTGTTACATATTGTTAACTTGAGTTGTGGTTGAGGAGGCGGCCTAAGTAATATTTTTTCAGCTGGGCTCACCACCTACAAGTTCACACACTGTTTTTGCCTGCAGGGGAGGTTAGTTATTGCACTAACTGGGCCCTTTCCTGGATCTGTCCCTGGCTAAGGATGCACAGCACTCTCAGTGCTGGTTAGTGCTGCTCCGCAGCGGATGGGGTTTTTCATGTTTTTAAAAAGAGGGCATGTCCACACTTCCATGATTTCACAGGGGTCCAGACAGGCTGTCTACAGCCTTGCATGATCTAAGGATTTTGTGAGTATTACATAGGAAAATGAGGGCTGTGTGTGGCAGTGTTTTTCAATAAAGTACTAAAACATACAGTGTCCATGTCCAGGCATGGTGGCACTTGTTCCATTCCAAGTGCCATCATGCTGCAGCAGGCTTGTTGGGATTGCAGGACATTGGTAAAGAAATATAACATTAACACTTTATTAACGATTGCCACCGCATTCACCGCTACCTGGGTGAAGGGAATAGCTCTTGGGTGGTTGTTCTTCAGGAGGGGAGAACTCATTTTATTTTTAGGGTCTCTTCTTTATGAGGAATTTCAGTTTGAGTTTGGTTAACATTACTAGGCTGTGTGGCTACCTGCCATACCATTACCCCTCCACAGCTGTGAAAGAATAGGGGGAACACTGTTCTTTACAGGAAAAAACAAACAGGAAGTTTGTGTAGAGCGCCAAGGTGTAATTAAAACACTAAATAATTTTAAAAATAAGTAAGTTTGATCAATTGGGTATCACAAAGTAAAAATACATTTAATTATCACAACAAATGGTATGGTACCTTTGAGAAAGTTGCCAGAGCGCAACGAAACGCGTCAGGTTAACCCTTGTCTGCTTTGTGACCACCATTTGGATACTCACCATCACCCCTTGAACCAGCTACCAGCCTATACCCACGGACCCAGCAATTCCATGCTGGCACCCCCAACCTGGATGTACAAATTGGGAACTCTTACCTGCTAACTTCTGGAGCCTTTTTCATCCCTGCAGTGAGGTATTTACATCTTGCCCACCAGTGAAAACAGAGACCAAGGCCTCCAGCAGGACCAACTGGATCTCCACAAATACAAGTCAATCTGGACGTCCACCTTCCCCCACCCTACCTTGCCCCATTTTCATTTTGGGACCTCAAAAAAACCCAAACCAACAAGTAGCAGTATCTTGGAACAAGCGGGACTCACTTAAGTATCCAACACCTATTTCTTACATATTGACAAGTGGTTTACTGTATGCCTTATTTTACCAAAGCACAATTATCAGTCTTTTAGGTGTAAAATTAACGTGCATTGTATTGAATGTGTATTTTAATTTGTTGTGATAATTAAATGTATTTTTACTTTGTGATACCCAATTGATCAAACTTACTTATTTTAAAAATTATTTAGTGTTTTAATTACACCTTGGCGCTCTACACAAACTTCCTGTTTGTTTTTTCCTGTATCCACCTTTGGGGATTGAACCCCCCTACGTGTGAGCTGCCTACTAACAAACCACGCCATCTCTGTAGCGCCTTTATCACCTGGCGGTGATTCACACTTTTTTTCGGAACACTGTTCTTTACCTGATTTTCAAAAGCCAATTTATTATGAGAGGACCCCATGTAGACATTTTGGTTGTCTAAATTCTGGACCTGACAACATGACAGTGTCTATGTTTTGAATGTCTAAATATTGCCTGTCTAACTAATATACCCAATGTAAACTAATGATGTTATATACAGTATACAGAATTTCTGTATAGTCACATCACTGAAAAATAAGCAAACCGTTAAGTACTTTAGTCCTTTCTTTAAGAAGACAAAAAATACATCTGTAGGGATAAAATGTAATTATTTATTTAACTAACCTTTTCCTCCAAGTCTTTAATCTGTCTCTTCTGAATATCGGTTTTATCCTCAAGATCTCGTATCCTCTGAAATGAAAATCTAAGTTGTTGAAATCAGGCTGTAAATACTGTACATGTATTTAGAGTGGGTGAGGGGGGGGGGGGGGGGGGGGCAAATAATCTGTTCCCCTTAATCAGTAATTATCCCACTTCAGAAATTCTGAAAACATGTCCTGTTGGGGTAACTTTGGGATTAGAGTTAAGAAACACTGTTGAAAACCATCCATATGGCTTATTTGATGTAATTCAGAGAAATAGGTTCCTGCCATTTCTAGCAAGCGGAAATAATATAAGTTATTTGCATGTAATAAACAGTACAGTAGAAAAAGTATTTTGAAAGATCACTTTTCATTGGCAGCAGTGGGCGATCATAGGAGTTGACACATATAATATTGTTAGTACACACATTTAACTTTGACACAGGGACGTTATCAGATATTGGTAAGAGCAGATTATATCAGAAGATTCCCTTGGTTGATCATCTCCCTCCTCTCATGCTGGAGGAATCATCAACAACAATGCAAATATGAGACTCGGACACAACTAGATCTTCCACTGCTTTGGCTCTATCCTGATTTACCTGGTGAGCTTGTTGGAGAAGCTCCATCCTCTCCTGCAGGATCTGACAGTCAAACTCTCTGCTTTTCCTCAACATTTGCCGTCTCAGCTTTTCCACCGCCATCCTGAGCTCATCTTGCTGCTTGTCATTCAGGAGCTCCCCAAACTTAATGGCGGTTTCCTGTTGCAGTGCGTTGTACAGAGTGGCCTCCAGTTCTTGTATTCGCTGTTCAATCAGAAAGAGAGACTATTAAAGCTGGGTAAGCACTTAGCAGTGTTTTCTGGTTACAAACCTCAGCTCTGTACATCCATTGTACTGTTGTACCCATTACATTAATGAAACGTTCAAGGTATTTTGGCCAAATAGTTTTAATGTACTTTGGGCCTGATTCAGACCTTATTGCATGACTGTGAATTAGCAGGCCGGACAATTATCCATAGACTGCACATGAGAACAATCGTATGCAAACACGAGGCCATCCTGCGATGAAAGCCTGCTACTTTTTGTAAATTGCTGGCGGTTCACAATGTGATTGACATGTCAAAGTCCAGGGCTGAGTATTCTCATGGGGGGGGACCTCACGCTGTTTTAAATTATTTATTTCTCTTTCTTTTTTTTTTTTTTACAAAAAGAGAAGCCTACCTGGATCTGGCTGATCAGTGCAGGCTTTATGCTCGTCCGTATTTGGCTTCACCATCGGGAAATATGAATCCTGAGAATTGGTCATCTTAGTAAATGAACCGTATTCTCAGATCGTATATTTGGCCCAATCACGGCTGAACCTAGTTGTACAAGGGATCTTAGTAAATTTCCCCCTTAGTGTCCAAACTCTATAGCAATTGCACCACCTGCATGGACCATAGCTATACCCATGACTTGTGCTCTACCAAACACTTCTTCTCTTTTCTAATGGCTGACTTAAGGTCCACACACACTGGGCGACTATGCCCAGCGTGTATGGACAGAGATGATCACTATCATTGATGCGGGGAAAGCCGCTCAGTGCATACACACTGAGTGGCTTTCCCCCTGCCCAGAAACCGACGGAGGGGGGAGGACGGCGTTGCATAGTGGAGCGCTATGCAAAGCTGTTCTGAAAGCCGCTCATCTGCTGGTATAACCAAAAGATGAACGGCTTTCCCGGCGATGAGCGCTGCTGTGCGCTCCCGCAACATCGCCGGGAAAGCCGTTCATCTTTTGGTTATACTAGCAGATGAGCGGCTTTCAGAACAGCTTTGCATAGGCCATACACACTGGGCGGCTTTGAGTGGAAAGCCACACAGTGTGTATGGGCCTTAAGTTTAAAATAAATGTGGGCTATTGAAAGGGGGTGACTAGAGCTGATCATACAAATCACTGTATATATGTTGTGCTGAGTCTGTTAATGCTTCTATTGAGATATTTAACCATGATTACTATTCATTTGTAAGCAACTACAAATATTAATGAACATTACTTTTGGTAAAATGTACTGGGGGTATAAATGTTCTGTATCAACAGTACATGGGAAAAGCTAACTTTGGTACTTATGTAATATCTGGCCTCCCGTTTTTCTTATGAGACCGCGTCCCCTCGCGGGGCTCGCTGCGCTCACCACGCTTCGGGCACGGTGGCTCGCTGCGCTCGCCACACTATATAAAATCAACTCCATGCGTAGTTGGATAGTAGGGGTATGAAAAAATTGGGTGCATTTATCATGGGAGCCCAGATAATACATAAGTACCCTAACTTTAATACCATTTATATTCAGAACAAATCAAAATGTAAAGAACTGCTTTTAGGATTTGTTTCTATACACAAACCATGTATGCCTGGTCTAATGCTTGCTTCCTGTAATCCAGCTCTTCTTCCAGATACCCCTTCAGTTTACAGAACTGCTCCTAGGAAATAAAAGGCTGAATGTTAGCCCGTTTTTAATAAAAAGAGACATAGACAAGATAAACAGAGACAATATGGACGACAGCATCATCCATGAGTAATACACTTGTAGAGTGGCATTAAACTTCAAGCTGGAGTAAAATCAGGCCTTTTAAACAAGACTTTCAGATAAAGGACGGGATGTTCTAACATCCGCTGCCCTACATCGCACCCCTTCTCCGGGTACCGCATTCTTGATAATCGCATATGCTGTAACACATATGATTATTAACACCAGCGACAGCTCTTTCGATAAGAGCTGTCCCTTGCGGTGCGGCTCTGAGACCTGAGAGTCCGTCTGCGCATGCACAGAGTGCCGGGTCCGGCCGCAGGGCATGCTGGGAGGGATCCGTGATGGATCCCTCACACATCGCTGTGGTATGAAGCGCATAGGCTTCTGCAGGTAATTGCCAGCTCTTGCTGGCGATTCCCTCCGCAGCCCTGAAAGTGCACTTTAATGAATGTCTTAATGTTGTGACTGGGATCAGATCCCTTCTCTAATGGCTCAGCTTTCTATCTACCTTCCTAAATTAGGATGCCTAGTCTGAGAGGGTGCACAGGAAGACAGGGCCCTACTAATGTCTGTCTGACTCATTTTCTTTTTTCATCCCTTGCCTATCCCTCTCGACTATTTCTCATCTTTTCTCTTATCTTTACTTTAGCACACTTTTATTTTTCTCTACTTCTTGTGGACCAGGCCCACATTTCATACGGACATCAGACAAAGGAATATGCAACACACAATAGTCACATTCTGTATATCATGTAGTGTCAGTGAATATTAATCCAATGTAAAACAGGTGGGTGCTCAGAGTTTTCAATGACAGACATTTATTTAAAGAGTAGAAGACATACAAACAGGTGCTGATAAGAATAATACAAAATATGGATAAAACTAATCGTTCCTATAACTGAGGGAGACCAAAGTTATAATGCATGGACTGCATAAGAAAGGTTTTCAGCCAAGTAATACTATTTATTTGAATTAATCCAATGTAGTTTGCACTATTACAGTCATGCAATGAGACTGATGGAAACTAGTAATATAATGTGGGGCAATCAATGCAACTACTTCGCCCCATGCACTTCCATTTTCTTCTGCTTTCCTTTTTTTACTAAGCATTAAATAAGTCACTGCCCACAATCACATGTCTAAAGCGAGGGGTGAAATCCCATCTTTATGCACCTTGAGTAAAGTGTTGCTAGCAGAAACCTTGATGGACCATGGGGTAATTACTAAAAATCATCAAACCTTATATTTACTTACCATGTCGCTTTCCAACTCCATCATCTTCCGATGTAGTGCCGCTTCAGTTGCCTCTATCTGTTGTATCCACTATGAAGTAACAGAACACATGACATGAGAAGAGTTAACATTGTTTATTAACTGCGGATGTAATAAAAAAAAAATAACAAACAACTGTTGCACATGTCCCTTTCCATCACACTGGATGTCCACATGAAAAACATATTTATACTAATGTATTATTAAACCACAGGTTCTCAAACTCAGACTATTTCACAGGTCTCCTCACAGAATCAAGTGAAATAATTAGTTCCACCTGTGGATCTTTTAAAATGTGTTAGTCGGTAATGAGTGACCTGGAAGATTGTGAACTGGAGACCACATACAGATCTGCGCGCAGCAGGGCTGTGTTCGCACGGGGACCAATTTTGTTTTACTGCACATGCACCCAGAACAGCAGGTGGGGGTTGTTTGGAGAGGGGTGTGGGGCGGTTCATGGGTGTTTCATGGGCGTTGCACGCCCATTTCCTTGCTCAGAGCAACCTTACATATGCGTGCACATTGTGTCGACATTTGGGACACAATTTTTTGAAAAACCTTATGTTGACCTTTTGACTGTCGACCTACCCCACTGTCGACCTACCCCCATGTCGACATAATGACCCTGTTGACCTAAAGTCATGTCGACCGACATGCTGGTGACCTAATGATCCATACCCTTGTTAACATATCCACATTGGAATGATAGACTAAAAACTGCAATTCATCATTGTAACCAGAAGATGGTGCTCACCTAATGTTATATTTAAAACATATATAAAACCTTATATTTTGATAAAACATAATTGATATTTCGCAGTCTTCTAGAGACAATTTCAGTGGGAGAGGAAATACGAATTTATTGATATAGATTATGCAATAATACTTTGTCAATTATAAATGATTAAGGTATTTGTACTATCAGTGGTGGGATAGGATGGACTAATTTATTTAAAAAATATATTTTTTGCATTACAGTATATCAAGCATTTTTGCACTGAATTATTGTTAACATTTCAGTGTATATAATTATAAGTGTTGTGTGTGTGTGTGTATATGTGTCAATTGTATATTTAGGGATATTGGTTCCATATTAATGCTAATGAATAAAATAAATGTTGTTTTAACTACAAGTGTGCCCCAAACAAAAAAGTGTGCTTTCTCCTTTCTGGTTTCACATTAAATTACTCTCAAGGTGTGTACACATGCTTTAATTTGCTTTAGATTCGATGTCCGATTCAATTTTCCATTAGATTTGGCATTAGATCTTTGGTTTCAATTTGGCATTAGATCTGTACTTTTACATTAGATATGGATTTCGATATCTAATTTGATTTACATTCATGGCACGGTGTACATATTCGATTTACTGGATCGAATTCGATATTTCCTTGCCTGCAGAGTCTATTTTTCTTTTCGATATAGAGAAAACGGGAGCGTGCATCTAAGCGAATGCAGATTGAAATCATCTTAAAAACTATTCGATTTCGATTTAATGTTGCTTCTATAAGCAAAATCGAATCGAAAACCTGTCAAAATGGAATTGTGTGTACACACCTTCAGGGGAGCGCCTTCACACATGTTAATAAGTGCTGAGGCTGCTGCATTATAATTTATTGTGGATTCTTCATATTACATTATTTTCAGTGTCATTTTGTGGAGCTTGTGCACAGGTTCTTTCCTCTTTCCCCTATGCCCCTGTATTTACAATTTTAAAATAAACAACTACCTAGAACTACTGTACTTTAGTAAAAATAATAATAATTCTTTCCTAATCCCATATAAATAAATTGCAAAAGAAAACCAAAATGGTAACATTCATGCCTGCTCACGACAAATGTCTATGCCTGAGATTTCTTCATGGTGAAGCTATTACGCCGGGTATGGATCATTGGATAGACAGACATTATGTCGAGATGCATGAAGGTCGAAATGCATGAAGGTCGACATGCTGGAAGGTCAAAATGGGGAAGGTTGACAGGGTCATTAGGTTGACACACGCATTAGGTCGACATTGGTAAGTAGACAGTTAAAATCTCCACATTGGCTCTTCACTTTTTTTGTCCCGAATGTCGACACAGTTGACATGGACACCACGCCCCCTCGCATGGCTCGCTGTACTCGCCATAATTTGGCACTAGGCCTTGCTAAGCTCAGCACATTATCTTATTCTCCCAAAAACCCTAGTGGATGGTGTGGCAAGAAATACCGCCTGTCAGCAAACTTAAAAAAAAAGTGAAAAACCCCATGTCAACCTTTTGACTGTCGACCTTACCCATGTTGATCTAATACTTCTGTCAAACTAATGTCCCTGTCGACCTTCCCCATTTCGACCTTCATGCATATCTACCTTCAGTCATGTCGACCATCATGCATGTTGGCCTTCAGTGGTCAACCTAATGCTTGTCGACCTAGTGACCATGTCCCATTACGCCTGAATCAGCAATGCCTTCCAATTCAAACTGCATTCATTTAACTTATACCCCTTTCAGACATGCAACCCGGCAATTACCCGGCACTTTGAGTGCGGGGTCATTTTGCCAGGGGCAGTCTGACCCCCTTTTACACAGAGCAGAAAATGAACGAGTTAAAAACTATCAAACCGGTAATTTGCTGAAAATACAGGTTTTTTGTATAGTTTGAAAGGGTCAACCTGGGTCACAAATCTCGTGTGGAAGAACCTGGTAAAAAGCAGGGTTGGTCACCTGGATTTAAGACCCTGGGTAGACCCTTTTACACTTCACAAATTTCTGGTTAGAACTGCCTCACCCGGTAATTTGCTGTTATGTCGGAAAGGGGTATTAAGGTGGCCATACAACTACAGATCGATTGTCAGATTGGGCTGGTTGGAAATTTCTGAAATTCAGCAATATGCACAATTCTCTAGGAAGCACTATGTGCTAAAGAATTTCTATAGGCTGATTTGTCAAGTATACTAGTTCAGCCTCCGTTATGGATATCTTCTATGTTAAGGCAACGTCTGCATTTCAAACGGATCTTAGTACGTTTCTGTATATAGTGATGGCTCTAGCTACCAATGCCAATCTGTCTCTGAGTTTATGAAGCTTGCTCCAAGGGAATAATTAACATTTTCGCCTGCCATATATGAAATAGCATCTCATGTTCTACTCTACATTCCTAAGATTCAGAGTGCCATAGGCAAATGTAAATTATGTATGAGATCTGAAGACCATCATTAAGGCTTTATACCTGATAGGCATCACTGAACTCTAATTGCCGGAAACCTCAGCGGACTACCAGAACCGGGTAATATATGTAACTATTACCTTCTCAGCCAGCGACAGCACCGTACTCGCTTGAATGATCGCAACTTGTTCTTCATTTCTTAGATTCTGCCAAAGAAATAAATGTGACTTTAGGGTGGAATATTTAGAGTTACAGTATTAGGATTTGTTGTTTCAAAATATGGATGGATTACTTTTCGGTTTATCGCAGATCTACAAGTAACGAATCCCTTTTAAATACTATTAATCTGTCACCGTTATTTTATATAAGCGCTGCATTTTCCTTTGTGCCAAAACACGTTTCTGTTGCAGCATATTGCTTACCCCATTGTCACCGAGAATGTCCAGCTGTTTGATGAGATCTGGTATGTTCACGTCCTAAAAAAATAATCATATCATATCAGAGAGGCTTCATAGTTCAATTCATGTGATTGTGTTGATGTTTAGTCAGTGCAGATCATTTTTACTATATATGCTACTGAAACAAACGTCATCCAAAACACATTCTCTCTGAAGCTCATCATCACTCAAACTATGCAATGTATTAAAAAAAATGGGGGTGTGCGCAGCCCCCCACGTTTTAGTTCTAATTCATCATCGTGTTTTGAATTTGGTAAAACAACCATCAAGTGTTTTGCTTTGGATTCTCAATTTAGTTTAAAATCAATTAAAAAATAAACAATAAAAAATTGATACTATAGCTTAAATTATGTAACTTTGCAATCCAAAACCCAAACTGTGGAACTTAAATCCAAATACGAACTGCAGGAAGATTCGAATTGGGACTCAATTTGGATCAGATCTCCCATGGGATCTAGAGTTGATTTTGGCTCAGATTCATACATTGTCCGAATTCTATGTCCTTCCCAGGATGACCTATAAATGTTTCCCTTATACTTTCAATTACCTCCCTGTTTTCCCATCTACCCATCCATAGTAAGATTAGGTTATGAACTCCATTTTGTAATATATAGGCCCTACCTTCCAGGTCACCCAGTGCGGGAGGACTTATTCTTCATGTGCCAAAGGCGTGTGCATTGGCAAAAGGGGGATGGTCTAATGGGTGGGAAGCGTGGTCCGCGCCCCCATTTCTGTCACTCTGGGGGTATGGACATGTGGACTGCACTGGTGACCACTCTTTGTATACCGCTGGTTCCTACACTGGTGCAGTATATAATGTTACAGTGCAGCACCCCACTAGTGTCTTTGAGCAAAAGCCAGCATTTTGCTGCCACCCCCTTAGTGGCACCCCTGTCTGAAACATTCTCTCTCTCTTATATTTATATACATGTTTAGTGTCCTTGAGTCTCTGAAACACTGCCATTGGCTGGCAGAGAGTGAAACTACATCTCTTTCTCACACATGCACAAACACAGAAGGTAGCAGACTAGCTTTCAAAGCTTCTGCTTCAAGTGGGTTTACTGGTATATATATATATATATATATATATATATATATATATATATATATATATATACTGCATATAACGTACCTTAACACCTTCCTTCATGCAGTAAATCTGTAACGCACTGACACCATCAGAAAATGGGTGGATCTGAAGATTAAATGGAGGGGATCTTCTCTCTCTTTCCTGTGAATTAATGATAACATAGATTGTGGTCATTTTCCATAGGTAAACATGTAGCTTACAAGTGGTAGTAGCAGCTTGTGCCAACCATATGTGTCATCCAGCTTATAAACCACACAGATCATAAGAGATTACATACAGTTATTATCATCTATGTGTCCACTTCACCGGAGCATTATAACAAGAGCAGTGAGTGTGACTGGCAAGGGGGTGCTAGTACAACATGCTGTAAACAACCACACTCAGATGTCTGCACATAAAGGGCCTGCTTTAGAGGAAATATACTGTATGTAGATCTTCATCCATGTCCATCAGTTTGTGGAAGTAGCTGTCATCACTGTCAATGTGAATTCGGACAGACACTGAATAGCTCACAATTCAAGCGGCTCAGCCACGGCACATTTATTGTGAACACACAGCTACAGCCAGCCAGCAGCAAGGGGAATGTGGTTGAAACGTGTACAATTCAGCTTCACCCATTGCAGCTCAATGTTACTTTTGCTTGGTTTGGGACACATGTTCTGGGCAGATAATCACAAAATCCATCCGCAAAATGAAGCTACATACATGCAACTCTATATCAGGCCCAAATCCAATCATGAACATACGTGTAAATTAGCTAATATGTCAGTGCTTAAGCACATTGCTCATCATGGGGCTTCAGTCACCTTGTGTGTGGGGGGCTTAAAAGCAGCCAAATTGCAACATTCGTGTGTAAACAAAAAATACAATTTTAATACTTATGATTTATGGACGCATGTCATTGTGCAATCATACTGATGGGACTATTTATATTTGGAGGCCTGGAGCTGTAGTCCCATATGACCCATAACTAATTTTGTCCTACCTATTCCCTTTCTGAATAGAGTCATCATACAATATTAAATATTGTTGTTCATCCTGTGACCCAATCTTACTTCCAACTCCAGATTGCGGAATTCCAATAATTCATTCTGGTCTCTTGCATCTTGCAGCTCTTGTTGCAGTCGATTATTTTCAGACTCCAGTTTATCAATCTACAAGAATATATATTCATAGAATTATTATTTCAATATTTCAAATTAGATGACATCACAAGAGTTGAGCTGCTTGAATTAAATACTAAATTCTAGAAAAGGAAGTGCAGGTTTGACATAGGTAAACTTGATAAAGTTTCGGCAATTGGGGAAACGAAATGCGTTGACGTCACTAATCTTGCGGTGGGTCTCCTTCCATTCTTCACGCTACAAGCGCACTTGCTGTCTCCAAACAATCGACTCCGGCCTCCATCCGGCGGTGACGTGAGTGGCCGGCGTCTCTTTATCCCCCACTATACATGGAGAAGAACCAGCTACTGGCACTGGGAGGGACGCCTTGCACGTGATAACCATATACTACCTCACACGGAGCGGACTGCCTACAAACAAAGGGCGCATGCCGCCATTGGTGGGGTGAGGTACACTAACTACTCCTTTTTTACATCAGTACGTGCTTACCGGTGGGAACCACAATTTGGTGAGATTGGAGAGGAGCTTAAATATACTGCTGCTTACTACTAACTTTGCCCAGTTTGTACAGCATTAACACGGCCAATTCGTTATATATGCGTGTTTGCTTACACGCTAAAAGACTGCCGTTAAATGCTGAAACCTCCACTTACTGCAACTATTCATTAATTTACTAATATACATCTTGATAAATTAAACTTGGAGACCCAATTGCATAACGCTGTAATTATATGGCATATCTTATATTTATATTTTTGTTTTAATTGTGTATTTTTGTTTAGAATTTTCTCAGGGAGTGGGAGAGACCCTCAGTAGACTTCCCTCCACCTTGCGGCTCGGGGTCGTCCTCGGGGGACCGAAGCTCTCCCCAAAAGGCGAGAGCTTCGGCACATTGGGGAAATGGAAGGCCCGAAAGGGTCAACCACACAACCAAAAAAAACGTGACACACTACAAAAAAAAGAAAACGTGTAAAAGTGCACGAACGTGAAGAGAGGAAAATAAATAAATAAATAATAAAGAGGACCCCAGCCAGAAGGCCGGGGTGGGGGTGTGAAAAAATTGTCCTACCCCATCCAAAAGGACGAGGTAAGGACGTGCAGCCTAACCAAAGGGGAAGTGCGCAGTGCAAGTGCTTACTTGTGCAAGGTGATTTTTGGGATCACCCATGCAGGTTCAGCACCCCTGAGTTTCCCCGGGGGCACAGTGCAGCCTCGGGCCCTAGGCAGCCGACCGATCAGCGTCCGACCAAGGTTTCTCTGTTCCCATCGTAGGGCACTTTCCAGCCCCTGGTATGGGAATGGGTACTCCACTGACTCCCTTAGGGGCTGCGACCCCCTCGGAAGAGCAATCTACTCAGTCTCAGTGTTTCTCCGATCCCAAGGCTAAGGTACTAAGCTGGGCCTTTCGCGGTCTCCCCATCAGAGGCTACGAACCTCTGGAACAGTAGCCATCTACTCAGTCCCAGCCTTTCTCCTTGGGAATGGATACTAGACTGAGCCTTTCGCTGTCTCGTCCTTCGGGGGCTACGAACCCCGTCAAGAGAGCCAAACTACTAGGCCCAGTGTTTCTCCCCCCCTCTCACCAGCGGGTTTACGGAAACAACACCTCCTACCACTGGCAGAGGTGAAGGTACTCAGCCAGACTTTTCACCACTCCCAGGCAAAAAAGAGGGGTCCCACACCCTCCGCCCATCAGAGCAGCTACTCAGTCCAGCCTTTCTCTATTCTCTGCCAGAGGCCAGTCCATACCCACTGATAAGAACAGATACTACACTTGATCTTAGCCAAAAGGCATTCATTCCCATCCTAAATGTGGCTGAAGGAAGCATGGAATACTGTACCTTTTCTATCAGTTCCTGATTTCGTCTGATGAAGAGCTGTTTCTCTTCCACCCAATGTGAATCCTGTTGATATAAAAAATTAAATATTGTTTTTACTCAAAGCGTTTAGTTTTAGGTACAGAAATCAGACATGTTAAGTAATTCTAGGATTATGGGTAAAGAGTCTACAATTAAGTGTAACAAGATAACAAATTCAATTAATAAATGATATAAATAAATGGGAAATCCTGTATTCAAATTACTAACCTGCCCCCTCTGAGCCAAGGCCTTTTCCAGATCTTCAATCTTGGCTTTATAGCGCAGAGCTTCTGTCTGCATCTGCTCTTGAACCTGTTACCGGATAAATGCATATACTGTAATATCATGCTTGCCTTTTTGTTCTCACTAAGAAATGCTAATGGTGCCTACACGATTTAGGGGCATTTTCTAAGTGATCTCACTAGATTGCTTAGAAAATGCCCCTACGTCGCTCTGTGAGTAGATGCATAGCAATAGCGAAGCGCGGCACCGCACGCCGCTATCGCCCTGGTGATTACTATCCAGCAGGCTGGATAAATCTAGAATCGCCAGTGTCAGGGCCACTGTTCCCACCAGAGAACACTAGCCCTGACAGACGCTCAGCAGCACATCGCTATGCAGCACTGTGTGCTGAGTGATCTAGCATCGCTCAGAATGCACAGCAGTACATCTCCCGGTGTCTAAGACCAATTACTGTGTTAACTAGAATCTATTACATTCCATCTCTGTGACATATACAGTAGGAGTACAAAATCAATCAATCAACACTTTTAGAAGTTATAGACTTTCACCTGCATTAACATTGACTTACTATTAATTTACATAAATGTTCACCTGCCTCCTGATTACTTCCTCCACTCCCATCTCCAAATTGTTCAATGCTGCTCCTTATCTCTAGAGTTCTCTACCTCTCCGCCTCTCTACAAAACTTCAAGTGGGCTCTCAAGACCCACTTCTTCATCAAACCCAGCCACCTCTGATCCTAACCTTCTGCTCACTGTCTAGCCAAGTTGTTTCACTCCTGTCTGTCCTCCTCTCTCCTTTAGAATATAAGCTCTCACGAGCAGGGCCCTCTCCCTCATGTGCCCCTTTTTCTCGTACCTAGACTGACTTGTAACCCATACTCCCTACAATGGCACCTAACCCTTGGCATCTGCCACCCTGGTGCTTATTTCACTGTCATGTCAGCCAATGCAGCTATATTTATATACCATGTACTTTTCCCGCTATGTTGTGTACTGTAACTTGCTGTTTCCATGTTTTCTCCGTTGTTTATGTACTTAGGTGCTGCATATCCCTTGTGGTGCCATATAAATAAAGGAGCATAATAATAATAATAATATTATTATTATTATTATAATGCAGCTCACTGAAAGGTGGGAGAGGGCCTCTCTGTAGCTCTTGGAGAGCAGAGGAGGCACGGCTACAAAGCTGCATAGAGCCCTAGATACAGCTCGCCCACAGCTCTTGATGCTCTGGTTATATCACAGTGTTATCCATTAGTTTACATATGTAGGGTCAGATGCACTAAGCTTTAAAAGTGATAAAATGGAGAGTGTTCAAAAACCAACCAATCAGCTCCTGCCTGACATTTTTCAAAAACAACCAGTGACATGGCAGGTAGGAGCTGATTGGCTGGCTGTTTATCACTCTCCATTTTATCACTTTTGAAGCTTAGTGCATCTGGCCCATAGATTGTTATCTTTTTACCTCACATGATGGTCAGTTATATGAGAAGTGTTTTACTTTTGGCAGAAATGTCATGTTTAATAACCCACAAATGCATACAAAACAAATGCACCAATCTGATTACCTTGACCTCTCTCTCCGCATCTATGATACTGCCTGTATGTTCTTGGAGTAGAGCGTAGGCCCTCTGCAGTGCCTGATACTCCTTCGTCAACTGCCGAAACCTCAGTTCCGACTCTTCAGCTGCTAAACTCTTTGAAAGGACATAGTTGTTAATGTCAGTGAGCAAATATCCAGGGACGTTGTACAATTTTAGTCAGATTTTTATACTAATCAAAAAAGTTACAATACTTATTTTATTATAATAATATATTTTTATTATATGAAATGCTATTATTGGTTTTTATAATGATGGCAAGAATAATAATATGTTACATTTTGTTAAATTAAATATAGGGTACTTGTTATTGAACAACCACCCAGATGGGTGTTAAATGCCCCCCCCCCCCCACTATCAACGCCAACCCAAAGCGTGGTGAGCGCAGCGAGTCCGCACGGGGCGGCGGTGTTCTCTGATCTTTTCATACCCCCACTATCCACGTCAGCATGGAGTTGATTTTATATAGTGTGGGGAGCGCAGCGAGCCACCGAGCCCAAAGCGTGGTGAGCCCCGCGAGGGGCCGCGGAATACATGTAAAGTAATACGCGTCCGCTCGGTGGCTCGCTGCGCTCGCCACACTATCTAAAATCAACTTCACACCGACGTGGATAGTGAGGGTATGAAAAGGTCGGAGGACGCGTACCGCCGCCCCTCGCGGGCTCACTGCGCTCGCCACATTTCAGGTTCGCGTTGATAGTGGGGGTGGCGTGGGGGTGCATTTAACATTGTAAGCACCCATTAGGGTGCTTATACAATAAAAAATTGCATTGGGGCTGCTTTTAACATTGTAAGCACCCATTAGGGTGCTTATACAATCAAAAATCGTATTGCATCGCATGCAGCTATATGGCATGCAATGCGATGGCATAAGATGCCATAAGATGAAAAAATTGGGCGCTGTGCTAGGAAACAAGTACCAAATATAGTGTCTAAAGGTGCGTACACACGGATAGATTTGGCAAAAGATCTGGGCGTTCTCGACCGATTGAAACAACCAATCGCTGAAATTGTTCCGTGTATGAACGATATTGATGCCGATGGGCATAACTGCCGGTCATTGGTAGAGGTCTATGGTCTTTCCTGCATGCAGAAAGATCATAGATCAATCTTTAGCAATATGTACCAATTGTTCCATGAGTATGCACAATGCACAATTAACGATTTGGTAAAGCGGATTGACTGGCTCCCACTCCCCTCCACCATCGTTCATGTGTAATCGTTTGTACAATAATTCACTATTTGACACCAAATCGTTTGTCCACGAGTTCTGAGAAAATTGCTAACGAGATTGGATCGTTTGTTAAATCTTTCCGTGTGTATGCACCTTAATTTATTATTATGTCTAATAGGGACCATCTGTTTTCTAATCTGGATATCTAGTGATTAACCCGGTGACAGAAAGAATGAGAATATGTGCATGTCTAATTTAGCGATCATTGAGGTAGATGTATGAAGCAGTGATAAGGGAGGAGAAGTGATAAAGTGGATGGTACTTTATCACTGGCCAATCAGCTCCTGGCTGTTAATTTACATGCTGGGTTTAGTAAGGGACAGTTAGGAGCTGATTGGCTGGTGATAAAGTACCAGCCACTTTATCATATACATCTACCCCATTGTTACATTGCAACTTTAACATTACAGTGATTGGACTTGAATCATGCCCATAGTATACCAGGTACTTACGATTAGTAACATGAAGAAGAGGAAGTGGTATAAATTCACATATAAAGCATAACAATGAATGGCGCAGGTCACTCACATTGGACGGTCTGACCTTTTTATCCTACATTAAGTACTTTTTCCTCAGTTTTGCATTTGAGTCCATTTATAGTGTACTGGGTAATTAGGATTAGTGTTTTGGCGTGGCTAAGGAGGGTAAGTAATTTTGGATTCCGACTGTTGGAATGTCCCCACAGACAGAATCCCAGCCCGTTTTCGTCCCTTCCGACAGTACAGCGACAGTCGGTATTCAATGTACCAACTGTTGAGTGCTGGGAAGTCCGCAAATCGGGAAAAAATGTCCGCGGATTGTTTAAAAACGGCCGTGAATTTGACAATGCAAAGTTTCCGACTTTTAAAACGTCAGATCCGATAGCCTTCAATGCTGTCGGTAACGGCACCATTGAGTAGGGGAGTGCTGATATTTCCCCTTTCGGGAAATATAAGCACAGATTGAATATCCCCTAAGTCGCAAGTCCTGTGGTGCGCTACATATGGGTTTTTGGAGCGCTTTAAGCAGGGGCGTAACTAGATACATGTGGGCCCCATAGCAAAAGTTTGTAAGGGCCCCTATTTATCACCTAATGCTGAAAAATGTATACAGCACATGATACTTTGTCAGGCTAAGTGGGCCCCTCTCAGCTCTGGGCCCCATAGCAGCTGCACCCCCTGCACCTATGGTAGTTACGCCCTTGGCTTTAAGGATAGCTATATGAGTACACATCTGTATATAGCAAAATCATTTATGAAATGCTTTATTCATTCTTACCTAGTACTGAATGTAGAGTCAAGCTCTAATTACTGAGTTTACTAAGTTAGCTTACTTAATTCGTTCCCTTACTTCATCTAAGTCATCGTCCGGTGTGGCTGGCGTCCTGTCTGTTCGATATGAAGCAACTGAGGAGGTTTCAGAGTCCATGGAGTCATCATCGTAACCAAACACAGTGTCCACCAGGTGTCTCTGCAGCAATGATGGAAAATTACAAGTGGAAACACAATATACCGTATTCTTAAAAATAGGACTGAGCTTCTAACACTATGGGGTAATTTTAATAAAGATTCTGAAAAAAATGAAAAGTGGTGATGTTGCCCATAGCAACCAATCTGATTCTGTCTATCATTTTTCTATTGCAGTGGTTCCCAACCTGGGGTATTAGTACCCCTGGGGTACTCTGCAGACTGGTTGGGGGTACTTGAAAATAATATTGGTAATGGCGGAACTTGGTACTTATATGTTAGTTGGGCTCCCACTATAGTTAGTACTCTCATACCCCCACTATCCATGGCCCTTATTCTGATCGGTGCGGATATTCCCGCATTCTTACGGTGCGGTCCGCACGCCACGGTGTTTTGCCGCGTGCGGCCATCGTCCGTAGAAACGCCCACGTGTCCTCCGCATTCGGACGGACTCACTCTTTAAGAACAGGGCGTGTTTACGGACGACATACAAACCATGCGTGTGCGGGAGAAACACTCCGATTCGGCACGGTATTACTGAGTATTACAGAGTATGCTCGGAAATACCGCATCCGAACGGGAGCCAAGCGGTGCTACCGCCCGTAAGCGGAGTATTTACGCCAAACAACCCACTATTATGTCAATTCTGCAATACATCACATGACCCACTTATTCAATTACCTATCCTCATAAAAAACAGCTTATTTGGAATTGGAATCAATTAGATGCCAATATATCCTTACAAGCATGCCTAACACATCCATTGCACACATTAACCCTTACAGCAATGTAAGTGCAATGGTTTTTATTACACCCTGTGTAAAAGATTATAAACAATCTACACATATACTGTTTCAAGTGCAAATAAAACCAACAACTGTGACAAGTACAGCATATGTGGGGGACTAGTAAGGTTTCCTTGAAGCAGCAATGGTTTCAATTAAAGCACTGACAAGCGGCCTATTAGTGAGTAATGAGTAAAGGAGTAGATTCTATTGGGTTCAGGTGTTAATGGTTGTAGTCATTAGGCGTACGTTCGCCTAGCGCATGAACGAGTGGTGTCCGCAAAGCAATAGTACACTTGTGGACACCGCACATTTCTGCCCTTTTTGATCGCGTGCATTCGGAGTGGTTTCCGAATGTACGCCCCCCAACATAAGTGTACTCCCCCGTGTCCGCCCATGTTTCCGCCCCGTTTTGCCCACTTTGAAACTACGCCCATGTGTCATTCCGCATGACGCCCATAATACGCCCCTATTTCCCGAATGATAGCGGTGAACAGTTCTGGACGGGATCTGGCCGAACTGGTACCGAGTCAAGGCGTGGCACATGCGCGTTGCGTTCTCCACGCATGCGCAGACGCCGTAAAGACGCGATCCGAAAGTATGCGGTAAAGTCCGCGTCAATCAGAATAAGGGCCCATGTCGGCATGGAGTTGATTTTAAAAAGTTTGGCGAGCGCAGCGAGCCACCGAGCCTAAAGTGTGGCGAGCGTAGAGAGACCCGCGAGGGGATGCGTAAAACCAAGCAAATAGCTTAGTGGGCGCCCAACTAACATATAAGTACCAAAATCTCTCATTGCCATTAAGACAAACCACGGCACCTCGCTTCTGGTTCCGTCTACAGAGTCACTTCATGCTTTTGCCGGACAAGACATCCACTGGGGGTGGCCCGCTCTGCCCTCAGACATCAGCGCTCATCTGCCCTGCGCTGACCCGGTGGAGGAAACATGGGACATTAGCAGAGACAGTATTATTTATTTATTATCAGTTTCTTATATAGTTCAGCAATTTCAGTTGTGCTTTACAATTGGAAACAGTGATATAACATACTGGGTATTTACAGACAGTTAAAAGGGTAGGAGGGCCCTGCAAGCTTACAATCTATAGGCAGCGTCCAGAAACCGCAGAACCCAATTCCTGACCACATGCTCCTTAATATAAGGACACACATACCGCCCACTTCCACTACACTCAAAAGGACTGTCGATATTTCAAATTGAGAGGAGGGATACTCATAAGTGAAAAGCCTAATCAAGGGGTATGGGACAGAAAAAAGGTTGGGAACCACTGTTCTATTGCATCCTAGAAAATCTAGGATATGATTAGTTGTTATGGGCAAGATCACCTCTTTGCACAAGCATCCAGGCTGGAAGAACATCTCAGCAACCCTGCTTATTATTGAATACATACAAGTCATTTCTTTATTCCATGGTACACACCTTAATAGGTTTGGAATTTCTTTTCTGTTTCCTTCGTCTTATCCGTTTTTCTCTATCCTAAAAAAAATAAGTGTTCTGTTACAAGCTCTAAAAATACAAATGTATGTATGCACAGTGTGAATACTGTATAAATAATAATCATGTAAAAACAATATAATGTAGCAGGATCCATGTTAGTAAGACAAGACCTCATTATTTACTAACCACTTTGGGCCTGATTCAGATCCATATGCAATTGTCCAAATATTGCACATGCGAATACTTATGTGGGGTACACACCAGGAACGATTTGGCCCCAAATGACCCAATTTATATACAATCTCGACCGATTGTATGTAATTTGGGCATGTTTTGGGCCATTTCTGATCCGATCCTGATCCAATGCGCGGCCCAGCCATTTTTCAGATCCTACCTGCAGCAGGTGGGATCTGTAAACGACCATTCTAGTGGGTACGGGCGCAATCGAATGGGGCCCAGATCGGATGCAGATCGTGAGCGGGTCGTGAGCTCCACAGATCGTGAGCGAATAGCCTGGCAATCGCAGATTAAATTCTGACGAGGTCTGAGACAATGCAACGGGGCAGCAATGCGGCCTTGCGGGGATGAGCCGAGCTGGGCTGCTCTGGAAGCTGATGTCACACGCAGCTGCTGCAACCCTACACGGTTGTTTTTTTACATATTGCAATGTATACATTCTGGTGTCAACAGTCTGAAAGTAGATAAACTACCTACTGTACTTATTAGGCAAAGGGATTACTTTAGGGTTGGACATGTTGGTTACAAAGGATAGTTATGTTGTGTACTTAGCTTGGAGCATTTGCAGTGATACAAGTCTCACCTTACTAAGCGCACTCATCTAGGGATCAGTACAAGCTCACATCAGCTGGTAACCAACATATTAGTGTAAGCCAGTTCTACATATACTGTATATGCCACATATATTAGAACTATGGCCTTGTGGAACATGGTATCCAAATGGTTGACAGGCAATGTCTTGGTTGTAAGGTTGACATGCACAAGATCAACATTGAAAAAAGATTGACATGGAAAAGGTCAATACATAAAAAGGTTGCCATAAATTTTGGGGGATTTTTTTTTAACTATATCATCAACGTGGACCCCGATTGGGAATGGTAAAGTGCACCTGGCCTGAAGCATGGCGAGCAAATCGAGCAATATGAGAAGACGCAATACACTAACTGGGGGTACAAACACTCAGGTTTCAACATTGACTTCGACCTTTTCATGTGTCTAACTTTATAATGTCGACCTATTGTCAATATTGACCATGTGCGTGTAGACCTGTGGCTCTCTACATAATGACTGTGGACCTAGACATTGTCTGTGAGCTATACCACACTTGCGGACCAAATACCAGTTATACAATAACACTGCAGCCTGTATGGAAGGTGGCAATATTTATTTTTATATACATATATACAGACAGAGTGCAGTATTCAATGCCGGTGCGAGCGGCCGGCGAGGGGGTTAAACTGCGAGGATCACAGAAAACCAGTGATCCTCGCAGTTTAACCCCCGCGCCGGCCGCTCGCACTATGCAACGTTCCGGGGGAATCCTCGCAGTCACAGAACTGCGAGGATTCCCCTAAACTGCGAGAGCCGCGGCTAGTGCAGCAAACTCGCTGTAATTAGCCTCGGCTCTCGCAGCTTTTGGAGGCACATTCGCAAATTCCCCCTCGCTCCGTTTTTTGAGCGAGGGGGAATTTGCGAATGAGGGGGGGGTCAGTTGAATACTGACAGGGTGAGCGGTGACTGCGAGCAAAAAGTCCTGCTCGCAGTCACCGCTCGCCCACGGCATTGAATATATGCAATAGAGCTGTTGGATCTACCAACAAGGTGAATACCAACAGTGTAGCTGTTTAACCATTTAATAGTTTTGCTCATTACAGTTTAGACCCTGGCCTGATGTTATTCATACCCCTTTCAGACATAAGCAATAATCCTGGGATTTTTCACATGCACGTGTATAATCCCGGGACTAGTGTATGCCTGAATGGCTCTACCGGGATTTTAGTCGACTAAAATCCTGGGTCCTGCGTACCTGCAATGGACCCGGGATTTTTAAAAACCTGGGATTGTACCCAATCTTTAATTTTTAATCTTTATGCACATTTTCCATTCTTTATAAAGTGCCGGTATGGAAAATCACGTTATATGTATGTTTGTTTATGTGTGTCAAAATTTTTTAATTCTTTATTAATTTCACAACCAATAAGGTGGGATTATCCGTGAACCTATAAATTCAACGAACACGGACAAACTCCCCCTTATTTCTTAAAAACGAGTTTAACAATAAAGTACCAACCCTTTTAAAAATTAAAAATTAATTATCTTTCCAGGTGTGCATCCATAGTGCAATTTCTTTCCTTCTTCTTCAGTCATATTGTACCCAGTTTTGCCCGGATAGCACCCCTGCCATGAAAAATGATGAATAGGAGGCCCTTGTAGACCCTCTAAAAATCAGAAGGGCTAAAACAATCAGTGTGCAGATTATCACCTCCTCCTCCCCCTAACCCCCATATTTTGAAATTGTACCGGGTTTAAAATCCCGGGTAGTATGTCTGAAAGGGATATCACTCCTCTCGACATGCAATGCGGCCACTAATACTGTATATAACACACATTGTATTATCACCACTTACCCTTGTTAAATCATCAATAATATTCTGTTGTTCTACCACTTGTAACTTGAGGAATTCAATTTCTTGCTCTTCGCCAGCTTGGTCAAGGTCATTCAACGATCTCAACTTCTTCAGTGGAGGATGAGATGTGATTTTTTCTTTCTGAAGTTAAACAAGATAAATACAGGATAAAAAATACTTATACTTGAGCTTGTAGCCATAGTATGTTAATAATATTCCGTTTGGTATCAAAATCAATGTTGTGAAACTACATAAAATGAATTGTCAACCTTTTGCTTGTGTTGACCATTTGTCAATGTCAATCTAGACCATGTCAACCTTTTTCATGTTGACCAATAGTGGTCGATCTACAGTAGGTAGGAATTAATGTTCACTGTCAACCTTAATTAATGTTGACCCATCGACTGGACACCCCAGGGAATGTATGTGATTGCTTTAGTTGTTTTGCCATTCTTAATAACATTATGGGAATGAGTAGATGGGTCATTGATTCTCTACTACAATATGAGAGTGTTACTAAGTACTACAAGAACTACAACTCTTTGTGATGAGAAGACTCTGTATCAGTTGGTGATGTATGATGACCAATGGGTACTACGTTACCATGCATTACTGACTAAACGGAAATGACTGAATTTGTCGCCAGATGCACCAAGCTTAAAAAAGTGATAATGGGGTGGGATCAATGACCAGCCAAATCAGCGCCCAACTGCCATGCTACAACCTAGGTTTGAAAATGACAGTTGTGAGATGATTCGCTGGTTATTTATCACTCTCCACTTTATCACTTTTTGAAGCTTAGTGCATCTGGCCCAATATGTTACAGTTCTGGATTAGCTTTAGGCAACATGGTATTACCCTTATTATGTGGTTTCTTCAGTTTTTTATATATTGTAATTAATGGGTATTGTTGTCATTGTGTATGTTGGCAAAAGGGAGAAATGATTATCTGATGATTATTATATCATTAGAGCATATCATTCCGGAGGATCATACTGTATATAGAACAACTTGTGAATGTTATCAGCACCTGGAATTATATAACCTCACATTTATCCACTTTAAAAAATGTATTAAAATATCTTGACACAGTTTGATGAGCTCTGATTCATTTTATTCTAACTTATTCTTATCTGTACTCTTTTCCTCTTTTAATTTGAAACATTTCACTATGTATCAGTTACTACAATTTTTATTGAAGATATTAAAAGTGAACTTTTAATATAATTTCCTATTCAACTTAGTACACTGCATACCTCCCAACATTAGACCTACAGGTCAAGAGAGTAATTTCGCAGGCTGAGGGTGCGCGCCCAAAGCTTTGGGGGGGGGGGGGGGGGTGGCCTACACTTGTGGCACTCCCACAATGCCGTGTCCCATTTCCCCTGCTGTGGGGGCATGGCTAGTGACTCTGTGAGCTGCTGGACATGCTCCCAGCCCCTCTGCACACAACATCTATTCACGGGTGACAGGGGAGACTCCCAACTCCCCCCCCCCCCATATCGTGACGTTCCTGTGAAAAGCGGGACAGATGGATGTATGGATTATAATACATTATTTTTTCTTTTCTCTCTGCAGTTAATCAAATATATGCATACCTCACAACTGTTTTGACGGATGGCACGGTCCATTTTAGAGGACTGTCCTGACCTCTGGTTTAAACAAAAAACCAGTGGGGGCCAACTGGGAAAGATGTGCCAGTAACTAGTGAATCTTTTAATGCTGCTGGTACCAGCATCAAGAGTGTGTGGTTTTGAAAGTGTGTTTCAGAACAGGGGAAGGGGACCTGGGACCCGATTCAGACTTGATCACATAACTGCGGGTTGTTTTTTTTTTGCAAATGGACATCACCATGTTGCACTGCAGGTGCCAGTAGAGTTAGATTTTGGTGTTATTTTGTTTGATATTTTGTGTAAGGTAAACACTGCTTTATTTCTACAATGCAATTTAGATTTTAATTTGAATACACCCCCCCCCCCCCCAAAATCGACCTCTCTCTGCACATGTTACATCTGCCCCACCTGCATTGTAACATGGTTTTGTCCATTTGCTAAAAAATCAACCCTGTGACCATTCAACACTGTAGGCAAGCACCAATCATGCAAAAAAGTTCAATTCATTCTTAAACTGCCTCAGAGGATCAGGCTGGACTTGTATATGACTTTTTTACTGCTCCACAATGTGAATTTGCAGAAGTATCCTGCGACTTGCATGGAAAATAAAAATTCTATGCAGATTTTGGTAAAGTAGGCACACACTGCCATAGATAAGTGGTGGGAGTTTTCACTATTGTGGTTTGTAAATTGGCTTAATGAAAAACAAATTTCTCTCTCTGACCAAACCACCAATTGAAATACTTTATTTATAAAAATATCTAGTTATATGGCGTGGGTGGCTTCAATGCTCTGACGTGAAGATCAGCAAGTGCAGCAGCCGGGCTGTGGAGCGTGTGTGAGAGCGTCCTGCCCCCGTCTGCAGTGTTGGAATAGTGGTGCATTTCTTTCTATTGTTGTTCTGATCACTGAGAGCGATTTCACACATTGATGGGCGTATATTGGATACAAGGACTCTTGCAGTATAGCCCTTTGTTCTCAACTCTGAATTTGGAAAAATAGCAATACACAAACTACAGAGATGCAGAAAGGGTCAAAGTTTATTTATTAGACTTATTTGTCTGAAAAAGGAGAAACAAGCCCCCAAACTTGGCATTTCTGTTGGTCCACCTGCAATATACTGTTATACAAAGCACATTGCTCATGGTACGCACCATTTCTGCATTTTCTTTAGAGAGGACTTTCAACTTCTCTTCCATGCGTTGTAAAGATTGCATTAATTCATCATTCCTTTTAGTGAGGCACTTGTTCTTTTCCAGCAAGGGTTTGTATTGTTTTTCTGCTTCCCTGACTCTCCGTAACTGAAAAATGCCGTTAATACAAATATAATTACTATATGAACTTTGAGCAAGGTCACAAAATCTAAACTTCACCTAAGCTCACAAATAGGTTCCATCACGAGCGATGAAATATATTCACCCCATGGAATCTGCAGCAGAGAATTAACTAGAAACTGCGTTCAGAGACAAGTAATTAAACAGAAATGGCTCTACAGTAGCTCACCTTGGGGGAGAACCAGGGCAGCCTGTCCTAGACAGGTCCTAGACAGAAAGGGGAACCAGGACTGGAGTCTCTCAAGTGTAATTTGTCATGTTTTCACGTGACACAATATAGAGGTTGAGTAGTGCGGCCAGTGCTGTGGACATCGGAGATCTCACCAGGCATGCCAGGGGTTCAACAAAGGGGGAGGGGGGCCCTGCCTATTTTGTCAGTCATGGGCCCCACAATTTTTGATGGCAGCCCTGGGGAGAAGACCAATACTCAGACACTTTGATGCCTTCTATTTGGATGCTGGAGACCTCCTGACAGTCAGGATTCCGACGGTCAGTAGACTGACATTGGAATCCCGACTGGTAAAAGCACAACAGTTGGAATAGAGGGAGAATGTAACCTGCTCACTGGCAGAGTACTGGCAGTCGGGATTTCAACATCAGTCTAATGACCGTCGGAATCCCAAAATCTAGCCACCATACCACACCCTTCTAATCTAGGGTGGAACATACCACACCCTTCTAATCTAGGGTGGAACATACCACACCCTTCTAATCTAGGGTGGAACCTACCACACCCTTCTAATCTAGGGTGGAACATACCACACCCTTCTAATCTAGGGTGGAACATACCACACCCTTCTAATCTAGGGTGGAACATACCACACCCTTCTAATCTAGGCTGGAACAATAGTAACAGTTTATATTTTTAGCAAAAGTGCATAATACATAAAAAAACATTTTAATGGATTTTCAGAATAGTCTTTATTTTTTATCATAACTAATATAATATATGCAGTAATAATATACAGTAGAATACAATTTATTTATACTTCATAAAGTAAAAAAAAAGTTACTAAATAAATAAATATATAATAATAAATAATTTCCAGCCAAGCCAGTGAAATTGGTAGCTTTAGAATGTCTCATACACAAATGAGTGTTTCAAATAATGTTCATCCAACTTGAATGTAAACTACTGCTTTGGTGTACATCTGAAAAGGGAAGGCGAGTATATAGCGCTAGGCACTTCTTGAAAAGTTTGATTCACTGGCTGGCAGCCCGGTACTAACCGCAAAGCTGCCACTCGGGCCCCATTTCTGTAAGGGCCAGGGACTCAAGTACTCCTATTCAGTATTTGCCCACTGCTCTGCCCAGCAACCAACCTCCCATGAGACTGGGGTGGTTGGGAGGTATGACTTATTTTAGCCATGGGCAGTTGCAATAGAACTGTTTTTTTAGAATTAAATTAACCAGAAAGATAGCTGTCAATAAAATTTCTCATAATGAGCAAAGTTTTCAGTACTCGGTCCCTGGCAATGTATAAACTACAGTACCAGTGGTTATGAAATAGATCAGTAACACACATTACCAGTTCATTTCTCTCATCCACAAGCAGAGTATTTCTGTCCTCCAGTTTCCGGATTGTGGCATTTAACTCCGCCATCCTTCTCTGATTCCTTCTTAAATCCTACAATCAGACAGTTTTTTATTATTGATATATTTTATTTTTATTTTTATACATTTGATTATAATATTCAAATCATGGTCATTACAATTACACTGGTTGATAGACGTTACTTTTACCAAACCTCCCAACATGACCCTCTCCAGGAGGGACAGAATGCTCTATTCCTGGACTTCCCTGGTAATGTATGATCCGCCGCTCATCGCCGGGTCACCGCAAGAGACAGCTCTTAACGCAAGCGCTGTCTTTTGTCATAATTATCTCATATGTTCGATCATATGCGATAATTATGTTTGCGGTAGCCGACGATGGGCGGCGGTAAGGGGACGTGGATGTTGGAGCATCCCCCTCATAGCTGTTGGTATACTGTTAGGAATCAACTGAGATAATAGCACACACGTCACATAAAGTTACTATTGTCAATATGTAAATCCCTAGAAATGGAATATAATTGTCACCATCCATTACTTCTGGTTACAAAGGAGACAAAATGGTGGCTGCAATAAGATTTATTATAATACTATACTTATTGGAGAATAGCACACATTTTCTGTCTCTAGTGGGCTGCTTTTGGGTGGTCTGGCTCAGGAGGGTCTTGAAATGTTAGGGACTTACCCTATGGTGAGGTTACCTGGACGTTGCGGTTAAGCAAGCACATAACCTTGGCCAAGATTAATTGTAAAATGTATTACAACTGTAATTAGTAATGTTTGAATAGTGCACCTGCTTTCTTTCTCTTTGTGTGTGGCACTAAAAGTCTCATCAGAGTAGCCCATCTCATTACATGTACTTAGGATGTGCAGTCTAGGGCCTTTCCTTATTTATGTGAGAATTGTGCAGATAGGATGTGCACACTACAACATCGCTGTCCACACAGATAGAACTCTGTTACTCTCAACAAATATGGCCACTGTAACAGTGGAACTGCAAGACAGGTCTGAGCTGCCTGTGCAAGCACGCTCATGACAATCCTATCACACACCCACAACACAGTGTCTGTAAGCGTATATATTTGGTTAGCACTCACGTACTGTACTTATAATTAAACAAGCAACTGTGTGCACATTCACAAATGCAGTTCACGCATGCACAGTAAGGGTTTTTGAGGATATTTGCATATGTGCAGTAGCAAAACATTTATATACAAAAAAGAAGAAGAAAGATTTGGGGGAATAAGCTGCACCTAGGAATGCAGCTGTGTGTGTTTCCGAGGGCCACCAGACTCCCAAACCAACATCTGCCCAAAGAAATGGAACCAGAATTCAGCGCTATCCTGAATATACATATAATCAACGGATCTCCTTTTGCTGTGAGCTCTCGGTGGGTTTTCAAAATCTTCTGTTTGTTTCAAATTATTGTCTACTTCTGTATGTGTTCCTTTAAGATTTTAACTGACCTTGCAATAGGTCCCTATTTTCACATAAAGGTATCTTTGGGAAAATTTCCTCTCCTCTCCTCTGTTCAATAATTCCACACTGGATAGTCCTATAAAAGGAATATTTACTGACCTCCTATATGGGCCCTATGTTCACATAAGGGTTTCTTTGGGGTACATCTGTATCATCTACATTCGTGTATTCCCGTCACCAACAGGTCAATATGAAAAACCACGGCTCTAGTGGTTGAGAAAGTCTAGCCTTGAGAAAGACAGTTCACCTGTCGAAACGCGTTGGTGGGGAGGAGCTGTACAGTGAATATACCTGTAACCCTGGAAAGACCTGATTGGCAGTGGATGGACATACTCTGCCTGTTCAGGTACTGTACGATTCCTTTATTGTCTTGTAACATCTATTGGGTACAGGTTGCACCCTGCACATCATCTATGTTTTATCCACAATAATACCTTTAACCCCTTCCTGACACAGCATGTTTTTGCCTTCCTGACAGAGCCCTTTTTTTCAAATCTGACATGTATCACTTAAGTGGGGATAACTTTTTTTTGCTTTTACTTATCCCAGTGATTTTGAGATTGTTTTTTCGTGACACATTGTACTTCAAGTTAGTGGTAAATTTTCGTCGATACAGTCTGTGTTTTTTTGTGAAAAATACCAAAATGTCGGAAAAAATGGAAAATTTAGCAATTTGCAAAATGTTAAATTTTCTGCTTGTGAGACAAATAATCATACCACTCAAAATAGTTAATAACTAACATAGACCATATGTCTACTTTATGTTTCCATCATTATTTCAACTTCCTTTTAATTTTTTTGGACACTAGGAGGCTTACAATATGAATAGCAAATTTTCAAATTTTCAAGAAAATTTCAAACACTGATTTTTTTAGGGACCAGTTCAGTTCTGATGTGACTTTGAGGGACTTGTATGTGAGACACCCCCATAAATGATGCCATTTTAAAAACTGCACCCCTCACAGTATTCAAAACAGCATTTTGGAAGTTTGTTAACCCTTTAGGTGTTTCACAGGAATTAAAACAAAGTGTAGGTGAAATTTCAAAATTTCATTTTTTTTGCAGATTTGCAATTTTAATACATTTTTCTAAGGAACACAGTACATTTTACTAGAGAAATGTGACTAAAAATTGATTCCCCCAATTCTTTTGTTTTCATAAATATCCTATATGTGGCCCTAGTGTGCACGTTGACCAAACCACAGGCTTCATAATAGAAGGAGCACCTACTTGATTTTGGAGCCTCCTTTTTATGAGATTATTATTTAGGCACCATGTAGGTTTCTAGGCACCATAAGATGCTAAAAGTTAGGAATCCCCCCACAAGTGACCCCATTTTGCAAACTACACCCCTCAGGGAATTCATCTAGGGGTATAGTGTACATTTCAAACCCCCAGGGGTTTCACCAATTGTGGTACAACTGGGCAGTGAAAATGAAAAATTAATTTTTTTACACAAAAATGCAGTTCTGGCTCCAAATTTGTCATTTTCACAAGGAATGAAGGAGACAAAGCACCCCGAAATCTGTGCCCCAATTTCTCCTGAGTACGGCAATGCCTCACATGTGACCAAAAAATACCAGTTGGGTGCATGGCAGGACTCAGAAGGGAAGGAGTGATTTTTGGATTTTGCAGCTCAGATTCTGGTGGAATGTTGGTGGGTGCTATGTCGCATTAGCAAGACCCCTAAAAGCACCAATACAGTGGAACCCCCCCACAAGTGACCCCATTTTGCAAACTACACCCCTCAGGGAATTCATCTAGGGGTATAGTGTACATTTCAAACCCCCAGGGGTTTCACCAATTTTGATACAACTGGGCTGTGCAACTGAAAAATTACATTTTTTACACAAAAATGCAGTTCTGGCTCAAAATTTTTCATTTTCACAAGGAATGAAGGAGACAAAGCACCCCAAAATCTGTGCCCCGATTTCTCCCGAGTACGGCAATGCCTCACATGTGACCAAAAAATACCAGTTGGGTGCATGGCAGGACTCAGAAGGGAAGGAGTGATTTTTGGATTTTGCAGCTCAGATTCTGGTGGAATTTTGGTGGGTGCTATGTCGCATTAGCAAGACCCCCAAAGCACCAATACAGTGGAACCCCCCCACAAGTGACCCCATTTTGCAAACTACACCCCTCAGGGAATTCATCTAGGGGTATAGTGTACATTTCAAACCCCCAGGGGTTTCACCAATTTTGATACAACTGGGCAGTGAAAATGAAAAGTTACATTTTTTTACACAAAAATGCAGTTCTGGCTCAAAATTTTTCATTTTCATAAGGTATGAAGGAGAAAAAGCACCCCAAAATCTGTGCCCCAATTTCTCCCGAGTACGGCAATGCCTCACATGTGACCAAAAAATACCAGTTGGGTGCATGGCAGGACTCAGAAGGGAAGGAGTGATTTTTGGATTTTGCAGCTCAGATTCTGGTGGAATGTTGGTGGGTGCTATGTCGCATTAGCAAGACCCCCGAAGCACCAATACAGTGGAACCCCCCCACAAGTGACCCCATTTTGCAAACTACACCCCTCAGGGAATTCATCTAGGGGTATAGTGTACATTTCAAACCCCCAGGGGTTTCACCAATTTTGATACAACTGGGCTGTGCAACTGAAAAATTACATTTTTTACACAAAAATGCAGTTCTGGCTCAAAATTTTTCATTTTCACAAGGAATGAAGGAGACAAAGCACCCCAAAATCTGTGCCCCGATTTCTCCCGAGTACGGCAATGCCTCACATGTGACCAAAAAATACCAGTTGGGTGCATGGCAGGACTCAGAAGGGAAGGAGTAATTTTTGGATTTTGCAGCTCAGATTCTGGTGGAATTTTGGTGGGTGCTATGTCGCATTAGCAAGACCCCCAAAGCACCAATACAGTGGAACCCCCCCACAAGTGACCCCATTTTGCAAACTACACCCCTCAGGGAATTCATCTAGGGGTATAGTGTACATTTCAAACCCCCAGGGGTTTCACCAATTTTGATACAACTGGGCAGTGAAAATGAAAAGTTACATTTTTTTACACAAAAATGCAGTTCTGGCTCAATATTTTTCATTTTCATAAGGTATGAAGGAGAAAAAGCACCCCAAAATCTGTGCCCCAATTTCTCCCGAGTACGGCAATGCCTCACATGTGACCAGAAAATACCAGTTGGGTGCATGGCAGGACTCAGAAGGGAAGGAGTGATTTTTGGATTTTGCAGCTCAGATTCTGGTGGAATTTTGGTGGGTGCTATGTCGCATTAGCAAGACCCCCAAAGCACCAATACAGTGGAACCCCCCCACAAGTGACCCCATTTTGCAAACTACACCCCTCAGGGAATTCATCTAGGGGTATAGTGTACATTTCAAACCCCCAGGGGTTTCACCAATTTTGATACAACTGGGCAGTGAAAATGAAAAGTTACATTTTTTTACACAAAAATGCAGTTCTGGCTCAATATTTTTCATTTTCATAAGGTATGAAGGAGAAAAAGCACCCCAAAATCTGTGCCCCAATTTCTCCCGAGTACGGCAATGCCTCACATGTGACCAAAAAATACCAGTTGGGTGCATGGCAGGACTCAGAAGGGAAGGAGTGATTTTTGGATTTTGCAGCTCAGATTCTGGTGGAATTTTGGTGGGTGCTATGTCGCATTAGCAAGACCCCCAAAGCACCAATACAGTGGAACCCCCCCACAAGTGACCCCATTTTGCAAACTACACCCCTCAGGGAATTCATCTAGGGGTATAGTGTACATTTCAAACCCCCAGGGGTTTCACCAATTTTGATAGAACTGGGCAGTGAAAATGAAAAGTTACATTTTTTTACACAAAAATGCAGTTCTGGCTCAAAATTTTTCATTTTCATAAGGTATGAAGGAGAAAAAGCACCCCAAAATCTGTGCCCCAATTTCTCCCGAGTACGGCAATGCTTCATGTGTGACCAAAAAATGGCAGGACTCAGAAGGGAAGGAGTGATATTTGGATTTTGCAGCTCAGATTCTGGTGGAATTTTGGTGGGTGCTATGTCGCATTAGCAAGACCCCCGAAGCACCAATACAGTGGAACCCCCCCACAAGTGACCCCATTTTGTAAACTACACCCCTCAGGGAATTCATCTAGGGGTATAGTGTACATTTCAAACCCCCAGGGGTTTCACCAATTTTGATACAACTGGGCAGTGAAAATGAAAAGTTACATTTTTTTACACAAAAATGCAGTTCTGGCTCAAAATTTTTCATTTTCATAAGGTATGAAGGAGAAAAAGCACCCCAAAATCTGTGCCCAAATTTCTCCCGAGTACGGCAATGCTTCATGTGTGACCAAAAAATGGCAGGACTCAGAAGGGAAGGAGTGATATTTGGATTTTGCAGCTCAGATTCTGGTGGAATTTTGGTGGGTGCTATGTCGCATTAGCAAGACCCCCGAAGCACCAATACAGTGGAACCCCCCCACAAGTGACCCCATTTTGCAAACTACACCCCTCAGGGAATTCATCTAGGGGTATAGTGTACATTTCAAACCCCCAGGGGTTTCACCAATTTTGATACAACTGGGCAGTGAAAATGAAAAATTACATTTTTTTACACAAAAATGCAGTTCTGGCTCAAAATTTTTCATTTTCATAAGGTATGAAGGAGAAAAAGCACCCCAAAATCTATGCCCCAATTTCTCCCGAGTACGGCAATGCCTCACATGTGACCAAAAAATACCAGTTGGGTGCATGGCAGGACTCAGAAGGGAAGGAGTGATTTTTGGATTTTGCGGCTCAGATTCTGGTGGAATGAATGGTGGGTGCTATGTGGCATTAGCAAGACCCCCGAAGCACGGTAAAATGATGAACCTAATAATCCATAGATGTGTGGTATATTTTAAAACACTCCTTTATACATAGGCCGGGTTTGTCGGGGCAAGTGTCACACTGGAAAATAGTTTGCTTTCTTATTCCCTTTTTATAGCAAACTTTGCACCTTTTTTGTGTCCTGCCCTTTTTTCCAGTGGAGGGGATTTCATCAGGAAAATGCTGCCCTGGTACAATACGGGGGCCAGTACTAGAAGTACTGGGGCCCTCTGCCTGCTGGTTCCCAAATATTAGGCCCTTTATGACTTCCTCTTGAAAGTGCATAAATGTCCCCCTCTGGCTGGTAGAACGGAATAGCACGTAAGCGTTATACAGTGCCATCTAGATGATATACACGGCCAGCTTCTTGTACCAGATTTTTGTTTTCCGCAGGGCACTGTACGGCTTCAGTACCTGATCTGAAAGATCCACTCCGCCCATGTACCTATTGTAATCCAGGATACAATTAGGTTTTGAGGTGTGGGTACTGGTACCTCGTACAGGGACGGAGGTGGTACTGTCTCCGTGAATTGTTGTCAGTATAAGGACATCCCTCTTGTCCTTATATTTGACCAACAACATATTTTCGGTGCATATTCCCCTGCTTTCACCCCTTCTCATTACTTGGGCAATGTGCGTTTTTGGGAGGCCTCTTTGGTTCTTGCGCACAGTACCGCAAGCTGCTGTACCTCTTGAACCAAGGGCCTTAAACAGGGGGATGCTGGTGTAAAAGTTATCCACATAGAGGTGATAACCTTTATCCAGGAAGGGGTGCACTAAATCCCAGACAATTTTTCCACTAACACCTACGAGGGAGGGGGGGCATTCTGGCGGTTCAATTCTTGAATCCTTCCCTTCATATACCCTAAACCTGTGGGTGTACCCTGAGGTGCTTTCACACAGCTTATACATTTTTATGCCATACCTTGCCCTCTTACTGGGAAGGTACTGGCGGAATTTAACCCTTCCTTTAAAATGTATAAGGGACTCGTCTATGCAAATGAATTTATCTGGGATGTACATCTCTTCAAATTTGGCACTGAAGTGATCAATGACCGGCCTGACTTTGAATAGCCAGTCAAAGGTGGGATCATCTCTGGGTGGGCACTGTGCATTATCGTTGTAATGCAAAAATTTAAGGATTAACTCAAAACGATTCCGGGTCATGGCCATACGGTAAAGTGGGGTGCTGTACAGAACATCTGTACTCCAATATTGCCTAATTTCTGGCTTTTTTACTATGCCCATATGAAACACCAGACCCCAAAACGTCATCATCTCTACTGCATCTACAGGGGTCCACCTAGCAAATGATGACGTGGGGTTTTGAGCAATAAACTGCTGGGCATATAAGTTAGTTTGGTCCACCATTAAATTTATAAAATCATCAGAGAAAAATAATTTGAAAAAGTCAATTTCTCTGAGACCTGTTGAATCAAATTGGATTCCTGGGATGGCCAAAAACTCAGGAACCTGGGGCTCAAAATTGTCTGGTGGTGGGGTCCATACGAGATCAATTATTGGGGGGGGGGGGTCTCAGCTGCTCTACGGGGGCGTCTTTGAGGGGGTCCCTCATCACTAGAGGAGGAAGAGGAGCTTAAGATGAATCCTTCAAATTCCCCGCTTGCCTCACTGGCTGTGTCAGAGTCAGAGGCAAGCATGGCATATGCCTCCTCCGCTGAATACATTCTTCTGGATGACTGGGATGACATTTGGGATGACATTTGGGATGACATTTGGGATGCCATTTTTATTTTTGTGTTTCTGGTAGTGAAATGTTTCAACACGTGTATAGTGTAGGGGGGGGTACAAACTTTATTTCAATGTAGTATGTAGTGTGTAGTGTGTATGTAGTGCAGGAAAAAAAAAAAAAAAAAAAAAAAAAGGTCCTGCGCCAAAAATTGAGCACAGATGTTGGTCAGTAACGTCCGTCACTGAACAGCGCTCAAAGGCAACAGGAATTTGATCAAAAAAAATTTGAGCAAAAAAAAATAAAAAAAGACCCCACAGCACCCTCAAAAAAAAAAAAAAAGGTGATCAGTGATGCGACACTGATTACCAGTGAGGGGCAGCAGGTGCACAACCTTTGGTGCAACTGACAGTGCAACAGTTATATATATAAAAAATAACCCCTGCACCCCCAAAAAGTTGCTGGGGGTGCACAAAAAGGGGGCAGCAGACACAAAATATAGCACTTTCTATCACTATCTCTCTCTATCTCTCTATCTCTCACTATCTACCACTCTATGACACTGCAGCAGCACTGGTATATATATAAAAAAAAACCCTGTGCCCCCAAAAAGTTGCTGATCAGTTAATTTATACTGATCAGCACAAAAGGGGGGGCAGCAGTCAGTTGCACACGCAGTACAGCTGTATATATATAAAAAATATATAGCACAATCTGTCACTATCTCTCTATCTCTCTCTATCTCTCTATCTATAACTCTATCACACTGCAGCAGCACAAAATGTAGCACTCTCTGTCACTAGCCCTCTCTATCTCTCTCTATCTCTCTCTCTCTATCTCTCTCTATCTATAACTGGAACACACTGCAGCAGCACAGCAGCACAACACAGCACAGCACAACACAGGAAGTCACAAGCTCCAGGAACGCTACAAGCTGTGATCAGGTAAGTATTTTGCAAGGATCAGGTCAGTAAAACGGCAGATTGGCACGGTGACCGCACTGCACGCAATTCCAGACCGGAATGGCGTCTGCAGTGCAGTCACCGTTAGTTTAAACCCCCCTCCATGGCTGTGATTGGTTCGTCGGACCGACGGACCAATCACGGCCTTTGGGGGCGGGTTGGGTGAGGTGGGGTGACACCAGTGTCACCCTTACACCCCGTGGTGATTGGTGCTGTACTTTACAGCACCAATCACCACCGATCCCTGTGTCACCGGCGAACGTTATTCGCCGGTGACACAGAAAACGCTGTAATTGGCTGTTCACACTGAACAGCCAATCACAGCGATCGCCGACGGGGGGGCGGCATCGCAGCCCCCCCTGGGCATGCAGGGACATGTCTGCTGTCAGGGACAGCAGACATGTTTAAACTGTCACCGCGTCTATAGACGCGGTGACAGTTAAATGGCATGACGTACATTTATGCCATGTGTCGGGAAGTACATCCCGGCCATAAAGTAAATGTACGTCAAATGTCGGGAAGGGGTTAAATAAGAGAGAACGTTTCTTTCTTTTTTTGATGATCTGGGACGGTTGGAGACATTTGACGTCACCTCCCATTATCGTTTGTGGGATTCCAAAAGATACCCTTACGCGCTTACAACTGTGATCGTACATGTGAGTACGGTACGACCTCATTGTTTTGTCACTCTATCTTACACGGAGGTGGTCTATGAAGTTTAAAGATACCTTGATGTGCCTGTACACCCAATACTCTGTGTGAGTGAGGGTACGATATTCATTTGGGAATCTCTCTCTCTTTTTGAGTTAACTAAATACACATACATTACTAATTTATGTATGTTTACATTTTTTCATATATCTCCCACATATGAGATACTACTGAAGTGAACAGGAATCCAGCGCCCATCACATACTGGTTCTTCTCTCTGCAATCTTGTCTATAAGAGGCTTCTGGTGAACCTCTTTTCCAGTGCACGGATGCAGGATTCCGGCTTTGCGCCTTGGGACTATTTCATCCTTTTTGTATATTGATGCAATTGTCTGCTCCACTGCAAACCAATGAACTTGGTAGAATTTAGGTATAATTATGAAAATCAAGGTGCCCAGCGCCACCAAAGGAGAATGTTGCTTTCAACCTGTTTAGTATTCCTTTTTATACACTGGATACTGTATGGAATACAGTATTAATATTTAACACTATATATGGTGTTGAGTATAGGCTGTATCAAACATTTAAACAATACAAATAAGTGGTCAGGAAAAAATGAAACATACCATAATAAATAAATAAATACACAAACATAATAGAACCAGAATTGCCTTTCTAAGCAGACATTCTCCAGCCTCATGGTAAGACATCTGTCTCTTCTTTCTGTCAGCTACTCTCTGGTCCAGTGCACTGATTGAGGACTCAAATGCACACACAGTAAACTTGGTAGAAGTTGCACAATCTAAAGATATTTTCCCAAGAACCAGAATTAATTGACACTGTCATTAGGGAGGGGAAGGTGGTGGGGCCCTGGCAGGATGTGTTTCTTGCACATAATGAACATGTGGAGTCAGCATTCTGAGCCAATGATCCTGCAGAGTACATTATTTGGAGCTAGGAGATTGTATCACAAGAATATGGCATAGTTAATACCCAATAGGTTCAGGGAAAGGTCCCAATGAGTAAAGCAAATAATGTTGGTAATATGAAGCTGAATTATTAGAAGTGGAATGCTTAGAATAGAACAATGACAGTACAAAGAGTAGCGGGTTACTGTTTGTCTGGATTTTAGTACATGTGCGGCCTATTGACAGTACAAAGAGTAGCGGGTTACTGTTTGTCTGGATTTTAGTACATGTGCCGCCTAGTGACAGTATCAACGGGATGTAGCAATAGTATAGTAATGTCTGATCCAGAGGTCTTTAAAATAATATGGCCAGATTACTAAGGATCAAACAGCAGAGTGGTCAAATCCATAGCAGAGGTCTGGTGCCCAAGTAAGATCAGCCGGAACAATGTAGTCAGCTGCAAGACTAAACACACATTGTGCAATCACCTAGCAAATAGTGCTAGATCTGACTGTCTCTTAAAGCAAATTTAAATGATAGATTGCACAGATGTTGCAAAGGAACTGCTGAGGCTGCCTCGCACATGCAAGTCACTTGTCAGGATGCTGGGGATCATGATTAGGAAGGACCAGCCATCACCATACCAGCCTTCCAGCGTAACCAACCCAAACAGACAGTGAGAGGCAAGGAGTAGCAATCTGAAATGTATACACTATTTAAAGAGGACCGCAGTTAGAAAATAATTAAATATACACAGATATAGCCTATCTGTGTATATACAGTGTATGGCCTATATACAATTTATACAGTGTATAGTCTATTAAAAAGCGTGTTTGCACATTACTCTTACTGGACTTCCACAGTGCTCTGATCCATCTCCTGCCCTTCCCGGGATTTCACGCTTGGGACTTCCAATGTTACACTCAGCTTCTTTCACGAGAAATAACTGATCATCCAATGCTTCCTTCTGCAACTGGAGCTTCTGGAGGGAACTGATTTGTGTCTCCAATTCTTTTTCTAGAGAGAAAATGGTCCTATCCTTTGCCTTTATCTCATCCATCTGAAGAACAGTCCAAAAGAAAACATGTATTAGGACCTTTATAGAGAACTTTACTACAAATGTATCAACTAAATCATCCTGTTGATGACTAATTTAATATGAAATATGTTATAAAGACAGCTCTAGTATACTTTAAATTGAGTGTGGTATAGGCAAACAAGCAACAATATGTGGCAGTATTACTGAGCGCCATTAATTACAATAGAATCACACAAAGCCAAGGTGCCTAGAACGCATTTGTAACAGCAATCACTGTTGATGCTGTCCTCTTCCTTTTATTAATCTTAAAATGTAATAAAAGTAGCACAACATAGGACAAAGTAGCAAAATTCATTTCAAAAGTACACAATCTAGGGTAAAACAGCAAAGGATAGTTCCGATATGAGTAACAGGCACCATGCATTTAAGTGACATGCGTTTAATACTGTATGTGACTTTATACCAATTCCATTGCTGTACAAAAAAAACCTAATCCTAAGTATCTACTATACTATAAGCAAATAAAGTTTGACAAATCAATTAAAAAAGTACACAATGCAGGGACAAAGTACACGGGTGTGGTATAACACACCGACAGTCGGGATTCCGACAGTCATTAGCGTGACATCGGAATCCTGACTGCACAGCGGGGGGAGCGCAATGAAGCTCCGGCACCCAAGTACACTAAGGGGGATTCAGTTATGGGCGGATGTCTGCACTCGACCAAATCAGCACAGCAACAGTTGCAGTTAACGGCAGCCCTGTTTTATATGAAACGTTTCGTACTCCCAAAGGGTTGTGAACAGTTTTGTGCAAAATATGGGATTTGGCTGGGCAGAGTGCGCCACTGCTGTCTTTTAACCCTTTGAGTGCCAATGTTGCCGTGAGAGATCCTCAAAATATCCACTAAAAATGCCAGCGTCGCTCTCAGCGACTGTTCTTTTTATGGGTGCCATATTTAACTAAACTTCAATTAATTGACTCGGCTAGATTTTTGATTATTTATACCAAAAGAACAGTCGTTGTGAGCGATGCTGGCATTTTTAGCAGATATTTTAAAGATCTCTCACAGCAGCTTTGGCACTCAAAGGGTTAAATGCCACAGTAACAACAATTTGTACCCCTAGTCCGCAATCAAATTCCTCCCAAAGCAGCGTAAAAAGGCAAAAGTAGCAACTTTCAGGAAAAAATATGCAGTGTTTAAGAAAAGGAGTATACAAAATCCTTTGCTATAAAAATATTAGCCCTAAATAATACGTACACTATGGGCCTCATTCTGGTTCACTCACAAAACCTAATTCTCTCTCTAATGGACAAAACCATGTGCACTGAAGGTGGGGCTGATGTAACATGTGCAGAGAGAGTTAGATTTGGGTGTGACTTTGGGGGTTATTTTGGTTCACTCTTTCTGACAAATTCCTTCTTAGATGTTCAAAACCCAGGTGCATTGCAGGGGAGCAGATGTAAAATGTGCAGAGAGAATTCGATTTGGGTGAGTTATTTTGTTTCTGTGCAGGGTAAATACTGGCTGCTTCATTTTTACACTGCAATATAGGTATCAGTTTGAAGTACAAACCCCATCCTAATCTAACTCTCTCTGCACATGTTACATCTGCCCACCCTTCAGTGCACATGTTTTGTCCATTAAAGAGAGAATTTGCTTTTGAAAGTGAACCAGAATCAGGCCCTATATGCAAAGGAAAAAGTGCACAGCATGGGAATTGCACAAGGAGTTTTGTGGCATATAGTGAAAAACGGATAGGTGTATGAGGACACATCTGTAGTCTAACCCAGTGGTTCCCAACCCTGGTCCTCAAGTACCCCCAACAGTGCATGTTTTGCAGGTCTCCCCACAGAATCACAAGTGCTATAATTAGCTCCACCTGTGGATCTTTTAAAATGTGCCTGAATAATGAGTGCACCTGCCGGGTGACCTGGAAAACGTGCACTGTTGGGGGTACTTGAGGACCAGGGTTGGGAACCACTGATCTAACCAAACAAACACTAATAATCAAAGTACATGGCCTAATAAAATAAAGAATACAGAACATCGCTCATGGGCTCACCGAACAACAAAAGCTAATCAAGTAACTAAGAAGGTATAATTAAACAAAATAATTAAATGATTTATTAAATTGTCCTTCAATTGACAAGTTTTTTGATTGGCTCACTCAACTTTGCTATGCCACATTATATAACTTCCCTGAAAATGTAAGTAAATTCCATCTCACCAGTCTCCGGATGTCCCGTTCACTTTCCCATTTAAACTTTGCAATAGCCTCCTGGTGGGAATGGTGCTCACTCCTCAAATCTCCAGCCTTGATTTTATCTGACTGGATCATATTATTGAGGGCCTCATCCACCTGCTTCTTGGCAGACTTCAACTCTGTGATCTCCTGTAGGAGTTTGAGGCGCTCAGAGTCGAACACTTTCCTGGCCTCTTCCCGCGCCTCTGTACTCAGAGCTGTCCTCACTTTGTCACTGCTACCATCCCTAAGAGCACTGACAGCGGACTTCAGTCGCAGGATCTCTGCCTCTTTTAATTTAACCATCCGTGACATCTCCTGCTCGTGCTGCTTGATTAGGTTCTCCCGTACTGCCTGAAGCTCCTTCATCTTATCCTCATGCAGCTTGGCCTTTAGTTCTGAAACAGTAGCTGTATGTTTGTGTTGCTCCTGCTCCTTTACGCGTTTGGTTTCCTGGGTTTTTTCCCTCTCAAGTTTAGTCACCTGAATGTTAAACAAGATAAATCATATAGTTTAAGTTGAGCTGCAGTATAGTAGTGCTGCCAACATCTCACAATCATAATAAAATAAAATTATGACAACCGGTGGTGTAAATAGATAAAGAAGCCTATGAAGTAAAAGCTTAGTAGAATTTATATATTTTACATAATTAGACATTAAATAAAATGTTTGATCAACAAGTGATTAGCCTGGTTTTTAAAAAAAATGTAGATCATTTTTTTAGACTTCTTTTTTATAGCTTTTTTTCACACCTAAATCTTGCTCAGCTCGCCACCTGGATGCTAAAGACGGTGGGTGGTGGGATAGTGTCACTGCAAGGCCACCTGCCCTCTGGGCATGAAAGATCTTTTAGCCCACTACCTTCCCTGGATTTCACCTTCATACTGCACCGACTCGTACCTCTGTCTGTAATGCCTGTCCCTTCCTTGAGGTGGACCTTGAGTTAGACAGCCAAGCAGCAGCTTTAAATCATAACCCTTCCATACCAAGCCAGGACCCGGATAGTCCCCGCATTACTCCAGGTGGGGAATTCTTGTAAAAGAAGTAATAGACTGTAACAAATAGTGGCGTATCTTTTAAACAATTCTTATGTTGTTTAAAATAATTACCAAAATGTAGAATTGCACACTGCAACATCACTTCCGAATCACACTTCATTTTATACCCCCAAGCTATCAACACTGGGGATTTAAATACTCAAAATAGTGGCTAGAGATATATCCAACCATCGATGATCGGATTATTGCAACATTGCTTGGCATTTCCCCTGGAGCTGATCCTTTCTGCAGGTGGGGACCGTGGGGTGTGCTGCTGGGACACCTGATTAGCGGTGATTGACTGCATGGCAGGCACTATGGGGGTTATTTTGGTTCACTCTTTCTGACAAATTCCTTCTAGATGGACAAAACCATGTGCACTGCAGGTGGGGCAGATGTTACTTGTGCAGAGAGAATTAGATTTGGGTGGGATTTTACTTCAAAGTGAGATCTATATTGGAGTGTAAATATAAAGTAGCCAGTATTTACCCTGCACAGAAACAAAATAACTCACCCAAATCTAATTCTCTCTGCACATGTTACATCTGCCCTCCTGCAGTGCACGTGGTTTTGTCTATCTGATGCGACACTGCCATGCAGCAAATGGTTAAGAATGTCTCGAAGTACAAGAATATCAAATATAAAAAAACCTCCACTAATGGTGGACTAAAAAAATGTACCTGTAGATAAATAATAGTTCATTCATAATTATTTTCTATTTATATGCACTAATTCATTGTTACTTAATTGCATCATCTTTAGTTTTAACATAAACAAAATATGCATTTTATAATAGCTTAAGGGGGATATACAATCTGGGATTTCGACTGTCGGAATCCTGGGCTGTTTTCCTCCGATCCGACATTAACTCGACAGTCAGAATTCAATGTCGAAACTGTCCTTGGATCAGGGAAAGCAGATGTGGCTTGTCGAAAAACAGCTGTGAATTCCACAATCCGTAGCCATTTCGACAAAACAGATCCAACTTGTACTTAAAGTCGGATTTGTTTTGTCAAAACAGCCTTTAATGCTGTTGCTAACGGCAACATTGAATAGGTGACTGCCAATGTTTCCTGTGTTGGGAAATATGGGCACAGATTGAATGCCCCCCTTCAAACTATTTGCTAATTTCTTTCCTCTCTGGGAACGGAAGATAGACTGCCACACAGATATTTTTCATACCTTGGATTTCTCCTGATGAAGTTCGATTTGAATATCTGTTAATTTAGTCCTGAGGTCTTCATTTGCAGCTTGGAGAGAAAGTATTAGAGCTTCGGGCTTTTCGCCCTTGTTACGCCCTTTTTTCGACATGGTTGGGTCTTGCTGTAAGTGTGCCTGGCGTGACACCTGTCAGTAAGAAGCCATTCCCAGGGGAGCTCCAGTTGTGTTAGGATTCCAGGAAGTACAAGTTTCTGTTCTTCTGGAAGCCCTTCAAATAAAAAAGTATCATAATCATAGCATTGTATAGTAGACCAAGGGAAGCATTATATGTTCATCACACATTACTTCTAATATATTGTTTGCAGAATTCTCGTACAGGATGCAGCGGTGTTAGTATCCCAGCATCTAGGATGCCAGCACTCAGAATACTGACACCCCAACATCCCCACTAGCGGCCACTAGACCAGCGATGGAATCCCCACATCGATAAGAAAAGCGATGCCTGAATCCTGAAAGTATGTGGGGAGGGCTAGTGTTAGGCCAAGGAGTGAGGATTAGGCCCTAGCAGGGGACTTAAGGTCAGGCTGCCCGTGGGGTGGGGGGGGACGGGGGTAAGAAAGATGAAGAGAGGAAGGAAAAGGAAGCAGAGAGGGCGAGAGTGGGGTATGTGAGAAGGATTTACTTAAGGACATAGGCGCCAAAACCGTGGGTGCTCCGGGGCTCCGAAAGTGAGGAGCACCCATGCAGCGGGGGTCCCTGCGGCGGACGGGAACTTCCGCAGGGACCCTGCTGCTTGCGGCATATCCGCTGCTTGGACCCTGCTGTGGGTGGGTATCTGTGGGAGCACCCACCAGAAAAAACGTAAATCGGTGCTCCTTCTTAAGGATCACTGCGCTGTAAAGTCCTGACCAGGCATGATGTGTAGGGAATAATCAGGGGATTCTTTGAATGTACGCCAGCTATACCATGTGGCGTTGAAAGTCTGGGTAGAATCAGGGCCGGTGTAAGGCTTCTCAGCACCCTAGGCAAAACTTCAACCAACTCCCCTCCCCCCCCCCATACTGCTACCAATACACACTTTCCGGATTGGCAGGTCCACCCAGCCAACCGGGAAGGTGGGCAAGTCCCATGTTTTCCATGGAGGCCTCCCTTTGCCATCCACAATAGAGTACAAGGAGATGGGGCAGATATGTAGGGAAGTAAGCCTCAAGGGAAAGTATGGAGGTGAGGTCTTAGAAGTTCCACAGCAGCCACCTGCATTAAGTACAACAAAGATCCTCATGGACATCCTTGATTTTTTTGATAGGTAGACTTGATGGCGCCCCCCCAGATCCTGGCACCCTAGGCAGCTGCCTAAAGCTGCCTAATGGTAGAGCTGGCCCTGAGTAGAATATTTTAAAAAGCATGTGAGGTCTTCCATGGACATGTTGAAGTCAATTCTACGATACCATTGAGAAAGGGGAGGGGGTGTAGTAGATCTCCAATGACAAGGTATAATCGCTCTGACTGCATTCAGTAGGTGTCTCGTTAGGGATTTCTTAAATTGTGAGATGGGCATGTTTGTCAGGGGAAAAAAACTGAATTCCGGGCTGAAAGGGAGTGAGGAATTGATCATTTTCTCCAAAGTTATATGAATCTGACGCCAGTACTCTAGAATGACTGGGAAAGACCACCAAATGTGAAGAGGGGTGCCCGGGGACTGACTACATCTCCAGCAGACGTTTGGTAGAGTGTGATTCATTTGGTGCAACGTGGAAGGGCATCTATACCAACAAGACATTATCTTATATTGAGTTTCTAGTGTCTGTACTGATGGGGAGGATGCAAATATAAATTTAAATATTTTGTTCCACCTGTGGATCTTTTAAAATGTGTCAGTCAGTAATGAGTGCAGCTGTGTACCTCCGAAGTGAGTTGGAAAACGTGAGCTCTCGAAGACTGGAGTTGGCTACCCCTGGTTTAAAAGTTCTATAAGCAATGACTATCATTATATATATATTACCAACAGCTGTTTATATTTTTAAAATAGGTAAGATAAGAGAGTGTTATACTGCTTAATTCCAAATTAATAGTTAATCATTCTTTAATATATTAGGAAGGAAGTTTTTTATTTTACTAGTTACCAGTCCATCAAAATGACAGAACAAATGACAGTAATGTCAGCGCTGAATGGAGTAACACTTGAATTATTACGTAGGACACCATATAGTGTTGCCTGCATGCAAAACACTTGAATTCCCCCATAGAGGTGAGCATCAGCGTAAGACTTTTATTAACCCTTTGAGTGATAAGTCAATTGGTCAAAATAGGTGTGAAAACATTTTTATTCATCACAATGACCTGTAATGTTTATCTTATATAGGAAATAGAATCTTTTTTTTTTTCTTTACACATTTGCTATTTGAATTTATATTACAAATGTGAGCAACGCTGGCATTTTTAGAGGATATTTTGAACATCTCTAACAGAGATGTTGGCACTCAAAGGGTTAAATAGAATCGTATTTTATTTTTCCCCCCATACAAGCATACTGTTACAGTGAGAAGAAAGAGTACATTAATTAGATTTGGGGAATATTTGTAATTCTGCTCCCCATGGTAGTTTTGTTTCACAAATAAAGAGAAGTAAAGGCCCATACACACTGGGCGATTTTGAGCTAAAAGCCGCTCAAAATACCAAGTTAGAGCATCTTTCAGCTCAAAGCCGCCCCGTGTGTATGGCACGGCGATGGGCGCTGAGCAGTGAGGGGTGATGCGTGCTCCTCCATCATTGCCGGGAAAGCGGCTCATCTGCTGGTATTACCAGCAGATGAGCGGCTCTGTGGATGGCTTTGCATAGCGCTGCGCTATACAAAGCCATCCTCCCCCTGCTGACAGCGCCGGGCAGGGGGAAAGCTTCTCAGTGTGTATGCAATGAGCGGCTTTCCCCCCAGCAATGACAGCGGTCATCGTTATCCATACACGCTGGGCATAATCGCCATAACCCAGTGTGTATGGACCTTAACCGTTGCCAAATATATAGATTCCTCTTGTAAAGTATAATTCGGAGACACAAATCTCACTTTCACCTTTATTAGGGTCCATAGGCTCTTTTCACTGCCTGTATTGGTTCAAGATCATTGTGGCATTCAAGCAAAGCATTCTTTATGTGCATGTTCAATGTCCTCAACAATGGCTGGTTATTGCTCTCCAGCCCTAATTGTTTTAGGAAACACACTTATTTGTTTTGAGTAGTTCCCTATTATGGATATTTACTGCACAGCACATAATAAAGGGTGCTGGATGGCCTCCCGACAGTCATTACATCGACGGCGGAATCCTGACTGTTAAAACCCTAACAGTTGGGATCCCGACGGACAGGGGCTATTCTCCCTCCAGGGGAAGCGGTACATCTGTCAGAACAGACTTAGGTCTACAGTCATTAGGTCGACCCCGGAAGGTCGACTGTCCCCAAGGTCGACAGGGTTAAAGGTCGACATGGCTCAAAGTCGACATGACTTAAGGTCGACATGGGCCAAGGTCGACATGGTTTTAGGTCGACAGTCATTAGGTCGACATGAGTTTTTCACTGTTTTTTTACCCGAATGTCAACACAGTCGACATGGACACAGTTGGAGTCGTACCGCAGCCCCTCGCATCGTTCGCTTCGCTCGCGATGCTTCGGGCACGGTGCCTCGCTGCGCTCGGCACACTATTTTATTCTCCCACCAAGCCCTACTGGATGGTAGGGCATGAAATACCGCCTGTCGGCACGTCGGCTCAAAAAACAGTGAAAAACTCATGTCGACCTAATGACTGTCGACCTAAAACCATGTCGACCTTGGCCCATGTCGACCTTGAGCCATGTCGACCTTTAACCCTGTCGACCTTGGGGACAGTCGACCTTCCGGGGTCGACCTAATGACTGTCGACCTAAGTCTGGTCTGACAGATGACCGTTTCCCCCTCCAGGGGGTCCATGACCCCCATAGAGAATGGAATCGGTGGTGAGCGCAGCGAATCCGCAAAGGGGCTTCATTGTGCTCACAAGCCTGCTGTCTGAGTCTTGGCAGTCGGATTACCATCCTTTTCAAACTTTGAGGTCAAAAGCAATATTGCACCAAAAATAAGTTACACTCACCTGTGACCTCAACCATCTACATCCATCGTCTCCAGTCCTCGTGTCCATATCTGTTGGGAAAAAAAATACAATAAGATGAATATGTGTACTCTACATAAGAATGGCTAATGAGGCAGTGAGAATGGAATTCTGGTGCCTATATAATACCCAGACAGTGGGATAGATGTTTCGAGCTTCAAAAAGTGATAGAGTGAAGAGTGAAAAACAACCAGCCAATCAGCTTCTATCTGTCATTTTTCAAACCCAGCCTGTAACATGGCAGATAGGAGCTGATTGGCTGGTTGTTTATCACTCTCCATTTTATCACTTTTTGAAGCTTGATACATCTGGCCCAATGTGTTTTCATGTAATAGAGCAATAACAGTGTCAAATATAGGGGAGATTCTCTAAACTAAAAATGTGGTAAAACCCCATTATCTGGGTTTTTACTGCATTTTGGGATGCTGTAAACATCCCCCGCTGGGTTACCGCGACGGGGGGGCATCACCAGCAAAAGCTGGCGATGCCCCATAGATGCCTATGGGCTTCTACCGTGACCCCCCCCTCACCTGTGTTTGGGCAGCTGTGCTGCCCGGACCTGTGACCTCCTCCTCCCTGCACTGTGATCCTCTTCTGGGTGCAGGGAGGAGGAGGAGAGTCAGCCCCCACCGCAGCAGCAGCACCAGCACCGGGTAAGGGAGGGAGGGGGGAGCTGCCGGGACCCACTGACTCACCGCAAAGGACAGCTCTTAACGCAAGAGCTGTGCTTTGCCATAATTATCGCATATGTTAGAGCAGTGGTAGCCAACCCTAGCCCTCGAGAGCTACCAACAGTTCACATTTCCAGACAACCTAGCTGCTGCACAGCTGCACTCATTAATCACTGACACATTTTAAAAGATCCACAGATGGAGCTAATTAGCTCACTTGTAATTCTGTGAGGAGACCTGCAAAACATGCACTGTTGGTAGCTCTCGAGGACTAGGGTTGGCTACCCCAGTGTTAGAGCATATGTGATAATTATGTAGGCGATGGGCGGCGAAGGGCGGCGGAGCTGGGCTGCGGATGTTAGAACATCCCACCCCCTGTCTTCAAATATGCATTGAAGAATCCAATAAATACGATTATACTATTATATAAAATATACTCATTGGGCAGTGTACGCTAATGACATGGTGCACGGCTTCCAGACTACAGGACTTCATTTCTTTACCAAGATAGGGTTCTTTGTTACCACAGCCGCTGCCCAGAGTTATGATGGGAAATAAAACCATGGTTAGTCCTATCTCAGTTAATAGAACAAGATAATGACTCCACACTCTGAAGATGGAACATGTACTCTACATAAAACCAAACGAGAACAATGCAGACATGACTAATAAATAAGTGGATGCATTTATATAAGCGAATGCCAGGGTGATCAATAACCAGCAAGAGCAGTAACTAGCAAGGAGCAATGCTACAGATGGGAGGGAGGGATAGTGTGCTGTTCATGTGCACTGATGCTGACCAGGCACTATGCTGTCTGTGTTACATGGCTGGGCTGGGAGCAGCTGTTTTCAGATCACATTTTCTGCATATCACTTACTTATAATAGATATTAGACACGCTTCTAACCGGCCCACCAGGTGTGAAAATGACCTTATTGTTCCAATCTGAATAGTTTCATGCAACTGACTGATAGGCGCTGACCCTGAGCCGCACACTGCTGCCATAGTAGCGCCTGCATCTTATGCTAATGCTAGTATCAGCTTCCCCAGGTGTACAAGTGTGCGACTGAATGTGCCAGGACTGGGACATCTAGAGATGCTTCATTGCCACTTGGAGAATCTATAGAATGATGCAACTGTTATGTTGCGCCATCAAAACTTGCTAGGTGTAGGATCTCTGTCAGAGTATGGCCTCCAATGGGAGCGATTAGACATCTGAGCATGCAGCCACAACACTCCCATAACACCCTAATACTGTATATGTTCATCTCCTCATCCACATAGCCACACCCCAGTCATCACACTGGAATGCCCAATACATTTCACACATGTCTGGCTAGCCAGCCCATTTCTTCCCAGGAACACCCACTGAAATCCACCATCCAAATTTGTTTTGCATCTTCAAGTGGTAATCATCAGGATGCATAAGCAATGTGATTCAGATGCATTTTTATTTTCTTAAGTCTATTCTCTTTTTGACTCCTCTTTATCCTATTACAGTCCATTCTCAGTCTCTCTGCTCTCCTGTACCCTCCTTTTATCCGTATTTGCTCTCTCTCTCTCCTGCGCTTTTTTATCCATCCCTTGATAGACTGGGGGTGGGAACTAAGCGTGTCTCAGAAAATGGAGGCGTGTCACCTGTTTCCAGTGCATTCTGAGGCCAGCAACTGCACCCTCAGTCACAGATTCACTGGCCTTGACAACTTAGTTGCAGTGGCCATTCCACATCCCAAGTTTGTTACTTCAGGGCCCTCCACCCAGTCTTAAGTGCTCTGGGGCCCCCAAAATCCTTAATCCTGCTCTGTGTATCATATGAACTTCTCTATAGCATGTCTTTTATGCAGATAAATTGTAGAATTTCCATTTTGGTAAATAGATGGTTAAGTAGTATCAGCAATGGGATGTGGCGGTCACTCTTCCGTCCAATCAATAGCAGTGCAGCTATCATCAAATGCTTTTTTCGGGAGACTACAGAAAATCAACAGTTCCCCCTACTTAACGCAATCTGCAATTTTTAAAGTGAACGTAATAAATATTTTATGCCCAAATTTTCAATGTGAAAATTAGTATTTAATATTGAATTTACCAAACATATCTTGCAGGGAGATGGGTTCCTATTCGATCCTCTCCTGAGGAATAACTGGAGATAGTGTAAAGGCTTCAGATTAAGGGCCAGATGTACTAAGCTTGAAAAGTGATAAAATGGAGAGTGATAAACAACCAGCCAATCCGCTCCTGTCTGACATTTTTCAAACACAGTATTTGACATGGCAGGTAGGAGCTGATTGGCTGGCTGTTTATCACTCTCCATTTTATCACTTTTGAAGCTTAGTACATCTGGCCCTTAGGGCCAGATGCACTAAGCTTCAAAAGTAATAAAATGGAGAGTGATAAACAACCAGCCAATCACCTCCTGCCTGTTTTTTTTCTAACACAATCTGTGACATGGTAGGTATGAGCTGATTGGCTGGCTGTTCATCACTCTCCATTGTATCACTTTTGAAGCTTAGTACATCTGGCCACTAGACTGAGTATTAAAGTGTGGCACATAATGGGAACCGATTCACTACAGTGTGACATGTAATATGACAAAAAAAATGAATTGGTAGCCTGCGCCTAAAAGACCACAGCCTAGGATTGGCACAGGGGTACCAGTGTGAGATCCAAAAAGGCGCCGTCTAGGACTAATTTCAGTGGTCAATGTCAGTTGTTCTCCTTGGAGGTCTTTATGGGACCACACTGACCTTGATAATGGTCCCTATGTTCATATTTGGCCCTCCAACTGTTGTTGAACTACACATCCCAGCATACCCTGCTACAGTTTTACTATTTGGCCATGCTAAAAATGTTGCAGGGCATGCTGAGATGTGTAGTTCAACAATAGCTGGGATGTTTAAAGGTTACTCATCTCTGGTGTACAGGGTGGTGTTGGGGAACTTGGAAAGCCCCTGCGACATATTCTGTGATCTGGGGACACTACTGGCATATGGTCTTATCTGGGGCAATACAGTGTTGTATAATGGCCCTTATTCAGATCTGATCGCAGTACAAATTTGTTCTCAAAATGGGCACAACCATGTGCACTGCAGGTGGGGCAGATGTAACAGGTGCAGAGATAGTTACATTTGGGTGGGGTGTTTTGAAACTGAAATCTAAATTGCAGTGTAAAAATAATGCAGCCAGTATTTACCCTGCACAGAAACAAAATAACTCACACAAATCTATTTCTCTCTGCACAAGGTAAATCTGCCCCACCTGGAGGGCACATGGTTTTGCCCATTTTGAGAACAAATTTGTACTGCGATCAGAGCTATGCATTTAAGGCTGCTTCTGGTTTGTCTTTAAAAGTTGATATAAATAGAAATCAAATTCTGAAATAACTGTGGTCTTATATCCCGGCAAGGGCCATTAAATCTTGAACCGTATCGAGACCGTAGATACGACCCTATTTGTATGACATCAGGAGGATCACGACAGACACAGTGGCTGTACCCAGAAATAGCCGTTAAAAGAGAATTAACCCACATTTCCTCATAGGAATGATCTGCTAACAGAAGGCTCCATATATTGATTGAGGTGTGAGGGATTTTTTAAAGAACTATGGAAAACAGCTTGTGATTTTGATAATTGAGAAGGAAAACAAAATATGTTGGCAAACATTGCAAAGGAAACACCAATTTAATGCACCAATAATACCCCTTTCACATTGCACTTTTAAAACGGTATATTGCCGTTTTTTTCCCATTTTAAAACGTTTAAGGCTGCAATGTGAAAGTGCCAAAGTTGATTTACCGGTTAAAGATAACCGGTATTTCAACACGGTTAAAAAGCAGAGTCCTGCACGTTTTAAAGCCGTTTTTTAGGCAGTATGGATGGCTCTATTTCAATGGCTTGAAACGTGTCCCTTGGGGGTTAAACGGGTTGAATTTTGAATGGTATTAAATGATTTTTAAAACGGTTTTCACCTGCAATGTGAAAGGTCTCAAGGCTCAGACCCGTTTTAAAGTCCCATTTAAGAATACCGTGTCATTACCCATTTCTGCAATGTGAAAGCAGTATAAGAGACGACTCTTGTTTTAATCTATTGTGTATAGTAGTAATGATATCATATATTACATATATCACGGATTTGGTATAAGGTTTTGTAAAGTGCATCGCTGCTTCTGATTGGCGTACCACAGGAACACTGTTTACCAAAGGTAATCTGATGTCTCAGAAATGACAAGGACGAGACTGATGACCGGAAGATTTCAGGCTGATTGGATAGATTGGCTGATAAAGAACGTCAGTGTTTACAAGCAGCAAGATGGAGTGAGCTACGGCTGCTTATGCTGCAGAATGCTGCCAGATCTCCTTTGTGCAGCTTGTTCTCTGCACAACTGCAGTGCAGAATGTAAATGAGATCCTATGATGCCGGCTGGTCACAAACCTAACACAGCGATCATCTCCGGTGCCGAGGGAAAGAGCATCCAGAGTGCTGGCATGATGCAGATTACTGTAATACTACAGTATCCACGTCCTAAGCTTAATGATGCATATTCTCTCCAACTGAAATTATTCCGGGATCTCAAACATTCATTACATCGATGCGAGAATGTAGACTTAGGGCCTGATTCAGACCTGTTCGCTAGGATGTTTGCAGCCTAGCAGACAGGTAAACGAAGCGCACCGCCTGACCGAGTTGCCCCCCCCCTGGCACCTGAATCCCATAACTAGCATACGAGGGTATGTGTACGCTAACCCAGCCTCTTGCATGTGGCCGGATGGAGGAGAAATCAGGAGCGGGCACTGACATAAAATCGCTGGGCGTTCCCCTGCTATCGCACCATTCACTCACCTAAGCCGTTCGCTACTGGGGTTTGCGCATGTTTAGACCCCGAACATCGAGATAGGGGCTGATTTCTGACCCATACGATTGGGATTGAATCGGCCCCTTAGTCTGAATGTCACCAATGTCAATGACAGTTCACATATCAATATTCACTATGTCAACAGTGACATAATGTTGACATGTTGACATTATGCATGTCAAAAAGTGAAAATTGTGCAATACTGTATGTACCTAACCCTAATACTATGTTTATTATATAGTCTTGCATAATGTCTCCATTTTGTCACTGTTGATATTTTGAATGTTGACCTTTTGAACAAAGTTGTCATCACTATGATTACAGCGTCGTCATTCTGAATGTAACACTATGGGCCAGATGCACTAAGCTTCAAAAGTGATAAAATGGAGAGTGATAAACAGCCAGCAAATCAGCTAATACCTGCCATGTCACAGACTGTGTTTAAAAATGTCAGACAGGAGCTGATAGGCTGGCTGTTTATCCCTCTCCATTTTATCACTTTTGAAGCTTAGTGCATCTGGCCCTATGACTTAATGTCATTCCATATATACTTGTATTCACTGGCAGACTGCCTGACACATATGAAAATTAAACTATACTAAACTATATAGCATTACCATTACAAACTGCAAAATTTAGTAAATGTGACAAAACTAATATTTTCTGTTGATGTTCACACTTTGGGCTGGATTCACTCAGTCACAGTAATTAACCACGGCTAATTGGTCTGCCGGGGATGATTTATTGTAGCCCATGGCAACCCGCGATAAGACTGAAAATTGATCCATTCCAAACCTGCCCAGCTCTTTACATTATCATTGGCCACAGTATCAGTAAAATGACTCCCCCTAGTGGTGAACCGGTAACAGCATTCATCAAACCAGCTGAGCTACACCACTATCACCTAAAGCCGGGTACACATCAATACAATCATCGGGCCGTTTTTTTGATCTCGGACAAAAGGGCGTTCGATTGTATAGGTGTGTACGCTGTCCAGATTCATGCGGTACAATTCATCTGCTCTGTCTGAGTGAATTGCCTTACTCGTAAACGGTGGACTGGTAATTATTTTCCCTGTGAATTTCATTCAGCTTCCACTGACTGCAATGTGCTTATGCGAGCACTGATTAGGGGCAATATAGGAATGGACAAATATACTGTTTGGGTCTCTAAAGCTATGTACACACGGGCTGGAGGCATGGCAACTTTGACAGCTGAGTCAAAACCAAAATGTATTTAGCCATCGAAAATATAGATAGCTAACTACATCATGCCATCTCCAGCTGCGGGCAAATACACTGTGTGGCCTGGAGGCTTAAGGGCCTTACACTTGGGCTGAGGAGCGTTCTGTGTGAAGCTACTTCGCTAAGAACGCTCAGTCTCTCTCAGCACACAGAGCTGCAGAGCCGCAATGTAGGAGCCGGACTGGAGGCAAAGCCTGGGGGTAGGCTCCCCTGACAGGGTTTGTAGGGAGCTGACTAGCAGTTAGTCATAGGAGGAGTGCTTAAGGAGAGGGTCATAGGGGGAGGGGCTTAACGGGGTGTTGGAGGGGTTTATAAGCAGGGTTCAGACAGGAAATAGGGGTCACTGGGAGATTTTTTCAACAGCTAAGCAGCGTGACATCTCCCATGGCTTCCCCAGGCAACGCTGATGCAGAGGTATCCGCTGTGCTTGCTGCCCTCAGGGAGGCAGCTGGCACCAGAGGGACTGAGTGGCTGCAGCAGCAGATGTCAGGTCTGCTGGGGGGACTGGGAGCAGCAACGCAAGAGGCTGCTCCAGCGGGTGCACGGCCTCGGAGGTCCAGGCCTCCGGAGCGCTTTAGCCCATCTGTGTCCCCCAGGGTTCAGCGCCGTTCACGGAGCCCCGTTAGGGACCCTCCAGGCCAGGCTGCGGGCCGGGCACCTTCCGCCCGCAGGACCAGGTCTGGGAGGAATCCAACCAGCAGGCGGAACCCTCCGCGCGGGGGGGATCCCCCCCACGTGCAAGAAGATCCGGCGTCGCGTGGTACTGGACCTGGTGCGGTGGGGCATGTGGGGCATGCTGCTGCCCAGCGCAGGGTGAGTCGTGCCAGGGAGGCAGAAGTACAGGCTGAGGACCGCAGGCCTGGTACACGGAGCGAGAGGCGCACAGCTGGCTCCGCCTCCAACGAGGTCACGCCGGCTGGTGCTGTACCTGAGGGTCGGGATGACAGGAGAAGAGAGATGGCAGCGTCAGCAGATGATGGAGAAATACCTGGTCCTTCCCCATTGGCTGGAGTTCGTCAGGACACTGGACCTGCGGCTGCTGGGTTCACAGCCCCCAGGCAGCCTGGTGAGTCTGTCTCTATGTCTGTTAATGCTTTAGCGCAGAGTCAGGGGGGGGGAGGGTTAGCCCTCCAAGGGGAAATGAGTAGAGGTTTTACTGAATTATTAAGTGGGTTTGCAGATTGGTTGGTGGGTTTGCGGCAGGGGGCGGGCCGTCCCCGGCGGCAGCATGGGTGCCGCAGAATGCAGGCACACCAGCTAGCATTAATGTGCCAGTCAGTAATAGTGTGTCGGTTAGCAGTGGGGTGCCGGTTAGCAGTGGGGTGCCGGTGAGCAGCGGGGTGCCGGTATCCGGCGGCGAGCAAGGTAGCAGTAGTGCAGGGGCAGAAGGGGGCAGTGTTGGGACGCAGGAGGAGAGTGGGAGGCTCAGTGACACTGCGAAAGGGGAGGCGTATGTATGCTTTGAGGGTCCTTTGGGGGCCCACCTGAAGCAGGAGGTGAGGGAGAAGATTTGGAAAGGGGAGTACGTCGATATATTTTCATTGCTCCCTTTAGAGCGTTTTAATCTGGATAGGCCCCGTAAGGAGGAGAAGAAGGAGGAGGAGGAACGGCGGCGGTATCGGTGATACCGCGGTCATTCACGAACTGGTTGCAAGCATTTGCTATTTTGGCTAGTGTGATTGGGGAAAAGGCACCTGACAATTGTTCAGGCTTGTTTTGTTACATGGATGCGATAGGAGAGGCATACCGTGTGTATGGGGGCTTGGCTTGGCTCAGGTACGATGAGCAGTTTAGGCAGAGGAAGGCGGTTCGCCCTAACATACGTTGGGACCATAAGGATATTGCTTTATGGTTAAAGGTGACGGCTCCCACAAAAAGTGGGCAGCCCTTTCGTGGGGACGGGGGGGGGGGGCCCGAGGGAGGCCACAAATGGGACGGCCATGCAGAAGGGACTCTGCTTTGCCTTTAATGACGGGTCATGTCGGTTTGGGGCAAAATGCAAATTTAAACATGAATGTTCCTCGTGTGGAGGGACCCATGGTGCAAATAAATGCTTCAGAGGGAAGTCACGGGACGGTAATTCAAAAGGGGGAGACACCAGTTCGACTGGGAAGGATGCTGGGCTATCTGCATAGGTATCCTGACCAGCAGACAGCCGTGTTGTTGGAGGAGGGGTTTAGGGAAGGTTTTAGGATACCCTCTGACGTGCAGTTTTCAGGGAGCTTTAGGAGGAATTTGAAGTCTGCGAGGGAGCATCCAGAGGTGGTGCAGGAAAAACTGCTTAAGGAGGTGCAGCTGGGTCGTATGGCCGGACCTTTTGGGTCAGCACCATGGCCAGATTTGATAGTCTCTCCATTGGGGGTGGTACCTAAAAAGGAGGCGAACAAATTTCGCCTTATCCACCATTTATCGTTTCCAAAAGGGGCGTCGGTCAATGATGGCATTGATCCCGACATCTGCTCGGTGGTTTATACATCATTTGACGCGGCTGTTCAGTGGGTGAAGCGGTTTGGGAAAGGGGCCAGGTTGGCAAAGACTGATATTGAATCGGCATTCCGTTTGCTGCCGGTTCACCCAACCAGTTTGCGTTTGTTGGGATGTTGTTGGGACGGGAAGTTTTTTGTTGATCGTTGTTTACCGATGGGCTGTTCTTTGTCATGTGCTTATTTTGAGGCCTTTAGTTCTTTTTTGGAGTGGGTGGTTAAGGATGTCTCTGGGTGTAGTTCAGTTATTCATTACCTAGATGACTTCTTATGTATTGGTCCTGGGGGGACAGTAGTATGTGACTTATTGTTGAGGACTGTTGAAAGGGTGTCGGCAGACTTTGGGGTCCCGCTTGCTCCAGGTAAGACGGAGGGCCCTGCAACGGTGATCAGTTTTTTGGGTATTGTCATTGATACCGAGAATATGGAGTGCGCTTGCCCGAGGAGAAATTGCTGGGTTTGAAGGCCGAGGTAGGGAGGGCATTGCTGTTGAAGAAGATTAGATTGAGGGAATTGCAATCCTTGCTGGGCAAATTGAATTTTGCGTGTCGCATTATGCCTATGGGCCGCATTTTCAGCAGGAGGCTGGCAGCAGCGACGGCAGGGGTGGTTCTTCCTCATCATTTCGTCAGATTAGGTAGGGAATTGAAAGGGGACTTGCGGGTGTGGGCAACTTTCTTGGAAGCTTTTAACGGCAGAGCCTTGTGGATGTCAGACACGTGCGCCGCTACTGAGCTAGACCTTTTCACAGACGCGGCCGGGAGTGTTGGGTTCGGGGCATATTGCCAGGGACATTGGTGTGTGGGCCGGTGGCCGGAGTCTTGGGTGCAGAGAGGCATGGTAAAAAACTTGGCATTGTTGGAGTTGTTTCCTATCTTGGTTGCGGTAGTTGTTTGGGGGGAGCTATTCCGGAATAGGAAGATTTGTTTTCACTGCGACAATTTGGGGGTTGTCATGGCTATTAACCAGTTGTCGGCATCTTCACCGCCAGTGGTCACCATTTTGCAGCAGTTAGTGTTGGAATGTCTGGCTTTGAATTTGTGGGTTGTGGCTAGGCACGTTCCTGGTGTCTCTAACGGCATTGCGGATGCTTTATCTCGTTCACAGTGGGAGCGTTTTCGGGAGTTGGCACCAGAGGCGGACAGGGAGGGGACCGGGTTCCCGAGTCGGCTCTGGGCTCTGCTGGACGGGTAGTCGACCAGCTCATCAGGGAATCCTTGGCCCCGAATACGTGGTCGGCATACAATCAGGAATGGCGGAGCTGGTCAGAATGGCGTGAGGTAGTAGGTCTGAAGGAGGATGATGATGAGTTGGCTGTCTTGCTATATATAGGCCATTGTAAGGAGATTGGTTGGTCAGTGGCAAAAATCACGCGCTGCATGGCGGGATTGGCTTTTGGGTTTCGTGCAGGCGGCAGGCCTGACGTCACTAAGAATTTCCTGATTGCGCAGGCTTTGAAAGGTTGGAGGAGAGGCCATGTCGTACAGGATCAGAGAAGGCCGGTGTCTTTCCAGTTGTTACAGAATATGGGCATGAAGTTAGGGGAGGTCTGTAGTTCCAATTTCGAGGAAAGGTTGTTTGGGGTAGCTTTTTTTTTGCCTTCTTCGGGGCACTGCGGATTGGGGAGCTCGTGAGTCCAAGCGTGTCCAGGCCGGGAGGTTTGTTAGGAGAGGATGTGGATTTATACTCGGATAGGGTGGAGCTAGTGGTGAGGAGGTCTAAGACGGATCAGTTAGGGAGGGGGAAGAAGGTAGTTCTCTTCTCTGTACCAGGGTCGGATATGTGCCCGGTGGCACGGCTGAGGATATTTAAGGAGGTCAGAGTGGGCAGGGAAAGGGATCCTTTGCTGATGCATGCGAATGGATCCTTTTTATCACGGTTTCAGTTCACAAGTGTGTTTAGAGCAGTCCTGCGGACGTTGGGCCTCAAGGGAGAGGAATACGCGGGTCACTCTTTCCGCATTGGGGCCACAACTGAGGCTGCTAGAATGGGATTTGGGGATGAGTTGATTAAGCGTATTGGGCGGTGGGAATCGTCTCGCTTTCGGTCTTATGTTCGTTTAGGGGATTGTTGAGGTTGACCGTGTTTTTTCTGTTTTAGGGCAGCCTCCGTGCCTGATTTGGATTTTAGGACATTCCTATGTCTTTTGGGGAGCTTTACGGGCGGATGTCAGACCGAACGGCCGCCAGCTGGGTTTGGATAGAGAGGAGGCAGTGGTTCGCTGGCTGGGGAAACGCGGTATGGTATGGAGTGGAGTGCTGCAGGAATTTCACCGTTTTGTTCGGCTCGATAGGGTTCCCGACATATTAGTTCTGCATGTAGGCGGGAATGACCTTGGGAGCAGACCATTTAGGGAGTTGATACGGGATATCAAGTTTGATCTCCTACGTTTATGGGCAATGTTTCCGGAATTGATCACGGTTTGGTCGGATATCGTGCCACGCCATTATTGGAGGGATGCGAGGTCGGCTGACAAGCTCAATAAGGCACGGATTAAAGTTAACAGGGCGATTGGGCGTTTTATGGCCAGGAACGGGGCTGTTGTGGTGAGGCACAGGGAACTTGAGTCTGGTGCCGGGGCATTTTGGAGAGGTGACGGTGTGCACCTGAATGCTGTGGGGATAGATGTTTGGTCTTTGGGACTACAAGAGGGAATAGAAACAGCGTTCCGGATGTGGGGGGGCGCACAGGGTTAAGGGTTTAACCTCGTGCTTTGTGGCGGAGGGGGGTCCTCGAGGTTGGTGGCATTGAGGCTTAATTATGCGGCGGGGAGGGCCCCATGAGGGGGCTGGACTCCCCTGGGTGAGGTTAATTAATGAGCACTGGGTGTGTACAATTGGTGCCCTCGAGCCAATCGCTATCGGCTGGGGGTAAGAGCTCCTGGAAGTGCTTAGAGGTGTAGATATATATTTATTGAGGGCCTCGGGGACCACCTTCCGTGGGAATGTTTTTGGATTATTGTTTAAAATTGTATTGTTCAATAAAGATGGCTGCTGTGGCCAATTTTATCCAACAAGAGAGTTATGTCATTTGTGGGGGGATAGTTGGGCACAGCGATTAGACAATACCCTGTCATGTAGGAGCCGGACTGGAGGCAAAGCCTGGGGGTAGGCTCCCCTGACAGGGTTTGTAGGGAGCTGACTAGCAGTTAGTCATAGGAGGAGTGCTTAAGGAGAGGGTCATAGGGGGAGGGGCTTAACGGGGTGTTGGAGGGGTTTATAAGCAGGGTTCAGACAGGAAATAGGGGTCACTGGGAGATTTTCTCAACAGCTCCCACCCACCCTTCCCTATTTTTTATAGTTTAGGTAGAATATTTGCTAGGATGTCTTTTTGTCACAGTGGCCTGTGCGGAGGGGGGTCCTCGAGGTTGGTGGCATTGAGGCTTAATTATGCGGCGGGGAGGGCCCCATGAGGGGGCTGGACTCCCCTGGGTGAGGTTAATTAATGAGCACTGGGTGTGTACAATTGGTGCCCTCGAGCCAATCGCTATCGGCTGGGGGTAAGAGCTCCTGGAAGTGCTTAGAGGTGTGGATATATATTTATTGAGGGCCTCGGGGACCACCTTCCGTGGGAATGTTTTTGGATTATTGTTTAAAATTGTATTGTTCAATAAAGATGGCTGCTGTGGCCAATTTTATCCAACAAGAGAGTTATGTCATTTGTGGGGGGATAGTTGGGCACAGCGATTAGACAATACCCTGTCATGTACACACAGAGTGATTGTGACTGACCTGGCCAAATCGCACCATGTGTGCACCCTTAACAGCAGTTTTTGAAGTGCCATTTAATACAGGGTTGCCGACTTTAAGATTCTCCTCTCCGGGAGAAGCCCGGAGAGGAGAGTTTCACCAGCCGCTCAGGGGGCGGGGCTTACGAGTGACATCACTAAGCCCCACCCCATGCTGGTAAAACAAGGAATTAACAGATTTCCGTGGAGGGGGGCGGGGCTAAAATGACGCGATTGTGTAGTTTTAGCTCCGCCCCCTCCTCTGAGCCCCGAGGATTGCGGCATTTTAATGCCGCGATCCGGGGGACAGCGGGGGTCCCCCCTGAATCCGGGAGGGTTGCCCACCCTTCCGGGGGGCCGGGAGGGGGTCCCGATTTTCGGGAGACTCCCGGAAATTCCGGGAGGGTCGGCAACCCTGATTTAATATACAGTAGTTGGATTGTATTACCATTTTTATTATGTATATTTGAATGGTTGTTTTTTTTAAAACATGAGTAATAATATTAAAAAATACTACTAATTGTCTAGAGCAGGCATGTCCAAACTGTGGCCCTCCAGCTTTTGTGAAACCACACATCCCTAGTTTTAGCATTCCCTCATAGCAAACTGTTTCAAGGCATGCTGGGACTTAGTTTGAACATGCCTGGTCTAGACAATCCAGTCCCCTACTTCATTTATTTTTATTGTTACCTCTAAGCGCTGCCAATCTCTGTTTTTGGCACTAAATGAGGTGCCCAGAGCCCATGGCTACCACCCTTTTACAATAAATTAAAGAAACTAATTGAATCCATCCCTGTGACAGAGTTGGGCAGACAGGATACTATTAAGGCCCATACACACTGTGCGACTTTGAGCTGAAAGTCGCTCAAAACAGCCAGTTTGAGCGGGTTTCAGATCAAAGCCGTCCAGTGTGTATGGCACGGCGATGAGCAGTGAGCGCTGCTCTGCGCTCCTGCATCATTGCCGGGAAAGCTGTTCATCTGCTGGTTATACCAGCAGATGAGCGGCTTTGCATAGCTCTAAGCTATGCAACACCATCCTCCCCCGTCCGTCGGCACTGGGCAGGGGGAAAGCCGCCCAGTGTGTATGCCCCGGCGATGAACGGTGAGCGCTGCTGCGTGCTCCAGCATCATCACCGGGAAAGCCGTTCATCTGCTGGTTACACCAGCAGATTAGGGTCTTTGAGGACGGCTTTGCATAGTGCTGCGCTATGCAACGCCGTCCTCCCCCTCCGTCAGCGCCGGGCAGGGGGAAAGCCGCTTAGTGTGTAAGCACTGAGCGGCTTTCCCCACAGCGATGAATGCTATAGACACAGACATTGAAAAATTGCTAAATAAATACTTTGTTTATTTGACTTAAGAGACGTATCTTTGGAGTGCGGCACATACGCTGGGATTATATATATACAATATATATACACACAAGGGGCATGAGCCAGCACACATCTCTGACTGTGCATGTGCTGTTCTACTCTGCCAATAAGATCTGTCCTTTGCAATGATAGAACTTCTGGGTTTATGACCCAAGAGACCTATCTTTGCATGTATCGGCTGGCGCCCGAGCTGTAGGAGACACTGTGAGGGATTTCCTCTCATTGAGAATTGCTACAAGAGGCCCCTAGGCTTCTATAATACCATCTATCTTGTCTGGGCCACACAGGTTCTTACTCAAGCTCTGTTCACCCATCTCACTAGCGGGTGCCGGATGGGGTCCTGACAGTCTGGATCCTGACAGTCATTTACCCGACGTCGGGATCCCGACTGTTAAAATACCAACGCACCGGTTCCCGACGGCCACCGCCTATTCTCCCTCGTGGGGGTCCACAACCCCCCATAGAGGGAGAATAGAATAGGGGGTGAGCGTAGCGAGCCACCATGCCCACAAGGGGCATTGTTGCGCTCGCCACGCTGTCTGAGTCCGGCCAGTCGGCATCCCGACATCTGGGCTAATGACTGTCGGGATCCCGACTGTCGGAACCCTGTACCACATCCCTCACTAGCATAAGGCTGCTATAAGGGAGGGTTGGGGGAGCAGAGGGGTGTAAGTATACTTACCTGACCCCTTAAGGGATGTATTGCGATAAGGCACCACCTTTTCAGTGTACAGTAAGTGCCATTTTTCTTTGTTTTTTCATTTTTTTTTAGGTCTGCCCCACTGCATGGTCTCTCCACAGCGAATCAGCAGCACAGGAAACTAGCAAAAGACCACTGACGGACTGAGTGCCATGTGCTCATAATGAAGTTGACAAAGTTAGATATTGTGGCACAACTATATCTTTCCCTCTCCTGAGTGCCACACATACACTTATTACTGCAATCCATTATATATCCCTACTATTATTCTTCCATCCATTATTCTATATATCTCCTTCTGGATGTCAGCATTGTGGCAGCTGCAATTATGGGATCATTACACCACTACACTTAAGATATTTTTAATTAAATTTCTCACATCCATTACTGAACGCTAGCACTCCAGTTGTTTCTCTGCACTTATATAATTTAACATCTGCATGAACAGTCTGCTGTTATCCCACACATTGTTTCAGAAATTTACTTTGTTCTGTTTATTTACTCTCACTGTAATATGTTATTGCTCTTTAACCCCAGCCTTGCTCTTGTTAGCTAGATGAATGGTTCCATCAGTATGCTAGGGTCAGATGAGGTATTTTGGGACCAATTCAGAACAGATCGCTCAGGTCTGAATTCGTCCCCATCCCCGATGGTCAGGGTTTGCGCATGTTCCAAATATGTGCATATGCAAACCCCCAGAAAAAATACCGGGGCGTTCGCTCCATAGTGGATGGAATGGGGCGGGCTTCGGAGGACAGCGTTCAAATGAAACGTAAGTCCTGGCTTAATAATCGCATATGTAATTAGTAATGTTGCAATGTTTGGCCGGATGTATTTCGGACTGTTAATACCATGGCCGGATCCAAGAAGGGGTGACAAGGACAGTTGGTACTGAAATTGGAGAACAGTACGATCCACCTGTGTCTCCAATTACCCCTCTACACAGCAACTGCCTGCCAAAAAATTGTTGGAAATAATAAAAAAAAAGTATTAACTAATATATGTTATACATTAATTAACAACTATTGCAAATATCAGAAAATTGGAAAAAAAAAAACTGAAAAAGTAGTGATGTCCACTTCATGTATTTGCCACTGCTATGACATCATATGACTACCTGTACTATATGGGGCCTTTGAAACTGTATACGAGTATTGACTGTCAGGTATTGAAATCTAAAAGTCTATAAATAGGCCTACTAAATGTTTTATTATAGTCAAGGTGGCTTTATTATCGAGGACAGTGTTTGACTGGGGCATGAAGGGACCACCCAGTGAATGTGCTGTTCAAGGGTGTAGTCAATCTCTAGAGGGGAGGGGAGAGGGCGGGGGTAGCCAGCTGCCACAGAGGCTTGGCTTATCATTAGAGAGTGCATCTGGATCCCTTGATAACTATAAATAGTAAAAAGGGGGATAACTAGAACTTTGAGGGCCCCATAGCAAAATATTGAAAGGGCCCCCCTCCTACCATTGTCATAATGCCCCTTAGGGAGGAAGAAGAAAGAGTAAGGTGAGAGGAGCAAGGAGAGAGAGAGAGAGACAGGGACAGGGGTGGTCAAGGAGAGAGCTTCATGGAAAAATAGGGAATGAGAGAAAAAAAGAGAGGGGTGCTAACAGGAATGAGAGATAGAGAATGTCAGGGAAAGATAAAGAGTGGAGCAAGAGATAGACAGTGTCAGGGACAGAAAGTTGTAGAGACAGGGAGAAAAAGAGGGTGTCTGGGAGAGAAAGACCGTGGCAGGTAGAGAGAGAGGGGGTTGTGGTGGGGAGACAGCACAGAAGAGAGAAAAAGACAGGGATGGGTGAGATGGGGGTGGTGGAGGGTCAGAGACAAGGGTCTGGGGAGACAGGGCAGGGTAAAGGGGTTCTGGGGAGACAGGAAGGTAAGAGAGGGCCCTCAGCAGGCAGGAAGTGGGGGTAGGGGGCTGGGGAGACAGGGTGGGTGAATAGGGGGGCTGATGAGTATGGGAGGGGGGATAGAGGGGGCTGGGGAGATTGTGAGGGGGGCTAGGGAGACAAGAAGGTAAGAGAGGGCCCAGAGCAGACAGGGAGTGGGGAGAGGGTGGTCTGGGGAAACGGGGGGGGGGGCGCCCCGGCGCTCACCTGGTCCTTGGAGGAGGGGAGTGCGAGTGTGCGGTGGCCCGGCTACTGTGCTACACAGTAGCCGGGGGAGGAGAGGTGTCAGGCGGCTGCTACACGGAGGGGGGGGGGGGTAACGGGTGCCGGGCGTGCGTCAAACCCGGCTACTGTGCTACACAGTAGCCGGGAGAGGGGGGGTGTCAGGCGCCCGCTACACGGAGGGGGGATGCCGGGCATGCGTTGGACCTGGCTAGTAGCCGGGGGAGGGGGGTGTCGGGCAGCTGGTACACAGGGGGGGGGGGGGGAATGCTCTTACGGACTCACCCCAGCCTGACGTGTCACTCCACATGCGGCTGCGACAGGGGTGGAGGGGGGGACAGCTGCTCCAACTTCCGCCCTCCAGTGGCCGGTGCCCTAGGCAAATGCCTAAGGCTGCCTAGTGGTGGCGCCGCCCCTGGGTCTGGGGAGAAGGGGACCTCCCACTGTACCGCACTGGCATCTCCAGCTGCAGAGATCACTGGCACCTTGTCCCCCGCATACAGGCACTAGCAGCTGCACTTTGTCCATTCTGGTTCTTATCACTCTCCACTTTTGAAGCTTAGTACATATGTCCTATTGTGTCGTGTGTATCCAGTATTCATTTATCTGCCTACATAGGAGTTTTAAATAACTGTGTGTCGCATCATGCAAATACTGGCAGATGGCTTTCAAGTGTAATTCCATGGCACTTCAGTTACAGGAAACACTCAGAAATGACAGTGGTCAGCCTTTAGTATTAAAATCACAAGTGGGATTAATGGCTTCTTCAAAGACCCTCTCGTCCTAGTGCATGACATGCCTAAGTATGATTGGGCCATATGTGAGAACTGCCTCCTGCTTGTGGGGAGGATATACAGAAGCATTAATACAGAGAACTCATTCCATAGTTATTTTTAAATGAGTATGCCACTGTCAATTAGCATGGCCTGATTAATTAATCCATCAAAAACCAGCCATTTGTTCATTAAAGCAATGAATCAAATAAATAGCAGCATCCGAACGCTTAGATCATGGGTAGAGCAATTTTCCTGTCATTCCAGAGGGAAAATAAACTCTTAGACACTCGAAGAATGTATTTTTCTTAGGGAGGACTCCAGCAAATGCAACATTCCTAGAAGTACCACAATATGTCCATAAAATGAATCCATAATCTCTTCACAGGTCTTTAATAGGTGATCGGAATGGAATGAAACAGTTTTAATTTGTGTTTGAAGAGTGTTTTGCCTTATAGAATAATGGCATCACTCTCTAACAGTCTTACTTCCAGAACAAGAGTTCAGAAACAACCTTTTTATTACACCGTTCCAGTCAGTGCCAGATTAAGGTCTAAACGGGCCTGGAGCTGAAAATGATCAAGGGCCTAGTATGCGCAATAATAGGGGTTGTGGCCAGCACCTAATAATGTGGGGGGCGTGACCAGTGTTCTGTTTGGGTGATCTGCTCATGGGTGTGTATCTATTTGTGTAAATACTTTCAACTAATTATATATGCCTGGAAAAGGCTGGGGGCTGGCATAGGAAAAATATTGGCGGGTGTCCTCCAAAGGTGCACCCGCAGGATGCCAATGTCCTAAGATACTTGCGGGGTGAGGCAGCACTCCAGTCATAAAAAAATTAATGAAAGCCAAAACTTGGTAGACACCATTTCAGCACCTTTTATGTGGTCACCTAAGTTTCCACACCATATACCCCTTATACAAATCATGCAACACAATAGTAACCCTCTTACAATGTACTTGCCTCTTACACATTATGCCACATGGAATGAGGCAAAATTCACACCGACTGAACCAGTATTCACATTTTGCCACATGGATTGAGCCAAAATACTATACCAAACAGATTGAGCAATAATGCAAAATATGCCTCATAAACAGGGGCATTGCACGCCCATTAAAAAAGGCGCGCATTAAAAATTTACACCATAATGCCCATTACGTTAAGCCACACACCATAATGTCCAGTATGTATTATGCCAAACACCATAATGCCTATTAAAAATGATGCTATATAAGTGCTGCTTACCTACATGCTCATTGCCAGGGGTTCCATGCTCATTGCCAAGGGTTCCATGCTCGTTGCCATGTGAGATTACATGCTCATTGCCAAGGGGGAATACATGCTCGCGGTAACTAGGGGACAGCCGCCGCTGGGCAGAAATGACAGCCACTGACAGTCAGGCAGAGAGCAGGGGGCTGCCTGGCTGTATTCAGAGCACTGCAGGTTCCGGCTATTTGAAACAATACCCCTTTCACACCAGAAAATGCAGGCACTTACTCGGGAATATGGTCCCAGGATCATGCAGGGCTGGCCCCTTTTACACCAGCCTAGTCCCTGCATTTTCTGGTATGAGGGTGAGAGAAATCCACCCCATCCCCCTTAAAACATCCAGCTATATTTTTGGAACCAACTGACCCATTTACATGTGGGCTTCGAATGATTTTGGTCCCGTGGAACTGGGCCATTTGGTTTCAGAGAAATATGTCCTCAAACAACATGAACAGCCATGAAATTACATTTCAGAAATCAAAAAATTGGTTAACTCACAATATCTCTAGAACCTATAGACCCATATGGACCAGCCTGGTATCAGATTGAAAGCCCAGCGATTTGGGTTCTACTGTGATCAACCTTGAGCTTCTGTGATGCTGGAGGGGGAACGGGAAGCGGTTGGAACTGGGTGGGGGTCGGAATTAACGTTCCAGCTGTGCCTGGCGGTATCTCCGGTTCCTGGGGGGCTAAGGATGCGGGGCTGGGCTCATTGGAAAGCCCTGGCCCTCAGCTACATTACAGGGCCTATTTGGAGAGTGTGCCTGGAGCTGTAGTTCCATCAGGCCCATTGTTAATCCGGCCCTGGTTCCAGTGTGAAACAATGAACATGTGCCACATACTGGCAACCCTGACACTTAGCTAGATAAGCAAATCACAGGAAGAAAGGGCCTGATTCAGACCTTTTCGCTAGGCTGCATATCTTCGGAACAGGTAAACTTCGCCTGACCAAACAGCCACCCCCACCGCACGAATCCCTGCATTTGTATTCGAAGGGATGTGTACACTTACACACGCCCCCACATCCGCACAAGTGAAACATTTTTTTCCCTCTTCAGAAACAAGTCAGTCTAAACTGAACTATTTCAGACGAAGATGGACAAAAAGGGGGCAGGTACTGATGTCATGTGACGTCAGCCACCTGACCCGAGCAAGAATCAGCCCGTCTGCATTCCCAGGGGAACGCCCAGTGGTTTTATGGGGGCGCCCATAAAATGCTGGGTGGGTGTTCCCCTGCACCAGCCCCTTCTCCGCCCCCTCCCCCCCTGCCCTTGCGAAAGCTTTGCCGAGCAAGCATGTTATTGGGCCAAACTGAACAAGATCTGGAAGCTAACAGAGGCCTGTCAGTGCGACATAAAGGTAACAGAAAACACTCGCCAATAGCAGCAATTTCTAAAGGGATTTACCAAAATGTCCGATAACAATCTGTTTTGTTTCAATAAGAATAAGTATATTGCTAGATCTAATTTTGGGACCAATACAGCGGGTACTGTACAATGCAGTACATTGCTAGTGTTATTGCAGACTAGGTGGCAAGCTTAAGCAAAACATCAGCATTACTTCTACCTCCCCGAAAGAAAACGGCAGAATAATAAATAATAAAGGTTAGTTTTACATACCTCCCAACATTTCATCCCTTTAAGGAGGGACAGAGCCGAAAGTTTGGGGGAGTGGTCTAGCGGAAAGGGGTTATGGCCTGTACTTGCCTCGCTGCCGAAAGGCCACTCCCAATCTTCACCGCTGTGTGGGCATGCCCAGCAACTCCGTGAGCTGCTGGCTATGCCCCCAGCCCCTCTGTCTGCAGGAATAGACACTGCGCACATGTGCACAGCATCTATTCATGGATGACAGGGGGAATCCCAACTAAACCCCCCCCCCCCCTGCCGCGGGACACTGCCGGCCCTGGGAGGGCTGCAGGAATGTCCCAAAAAACAGGACGTTCCCACGATAAGCAGGACAGTTGGGAGGTATGGTTTAACATCATCTTTTAAATGATCAAAAAGTCTGTCTGGAATATAATGCTTGCTATGGGAATCTGCTCATACAAAATGACTCGTTACTATTACATTACACATAAAAGAAATGTATTATTAGTTTGAATTGATTAAAAAAAAATCCTTGATATGCCGAGTATTGTAATAAAATAGTAAATGGTTCTTTATAATAACAGTAACTAATAACACAAAGGTTTGTTTGCTCACTGAATAAATTATGTGTGAAAAAAATATTTAGATCTTTATTATGAGCGCTTCTGTCAACCTTGTTTCAAAAAATAAATTAAATACAAGTTTGTCCATAGTGCTCATAATAGGACACTGTTTTCTAAACTGTGTGGCTAGGCACCCTGGGTGCTGCAAGGCTCTTGCAGGGGTGACTCAGGTTGGTGGTCTAGGACAAAATCTAATTATTTATGATCAAAGTCAGGAGTAAAAGTGTGTGTGTGTGTGGGGAGGGGGGGGGATGGGGGGAAAATGAGTTTTACCACCTGTAATGGAAGGGAAGCCTGTCACAGTGGTTTCTTTTACTGGCACAACGTATGTAAGAGGTGCAGGCTATGTGCATGCTAAAGACAAGGTGAGAGGGGACACAAAGAGGAGAAAGCTCCTGGAGGGACACGCAGCTGCTGGAGTGACTGAAACAGATATGATATTAGGGGCACTACTGTGGGCCTTATGTGTATAAGGGGCACTACTGTGGATAGTATTTATATAAGGGCACTAATGTGGGCATTATGTTTAAGAGACACTTACTGTGGACATTTTGTGTAAGGGGTACTACTTCTGAGTATAAGCAGTAAAACTACTGTGGGCATTAATTGTAAGGAGCACTACTACAGAAAGCATTGGGTATAAGTGACACTACAGTGTGACATACATGTATAAGGAGTATTACTATTTAGTGTAACCTGATTAATGGGCACTACTGTGTGTCATGACATTAATATGAGGCACTACTATGTGGTGTAATATGAATCAGGGGCACTACATGCAGTGTAATGTGAATATGATTGTGGTGGTACTGTGTGGCATAATTTGAATTAGGGATACTTTTGTTAGACTACTGTCCTTTATGGGACCTAGGGCACAATGTTATAGTTTGCAGGGGGCCCCAAAAATCCTGTCATTGGCCCGGATTCTGCCTCATGGGGGGGGGGGGGATAAGTTGCACCGCCTCTCCAGGAACACTTTGGTCAATGTGATAAGGTAAAACCAGTGGTAGTGGCTGCCAACCATAAAACAAAGGGACAATCAGGAGCACAACTGTATGCCACCACAATACTGATCCTAGGGATGACAGGGTGGCACAATTAATCAGTGATAAACTTTTATCCTAGGGCTGCCATGGACAAAATGCTGATACTCTAGGGTGCCGTGATTTAAGAAAGTTTGGGAAACACTGCTCATGGGTCATTCCATGAAAATGTTCTTTTAATGTAACATTTGTTACCAGTTTTCATGACAAACTTTGCAACAACATCAAAGCATATCATGTACCACACAAACAACATTTACTTTGCACAAAATATTCAACAGACATACTCAAAAAAATATATTTCACTTGATTTTTTAGTCAAAATGTAACATTTGTTACCATGGCTTGACCCTCACCCTTAAATACCATTATTAATCATGTACAGTAAAATGTAATATTGCTAGCTATTGAGCAATAATATTTGGCAAAATTACTTCCTCCCCCTCTGACTATACAACAAAGAATTGAATCCTATCAACTGTCTTACTTGGCTAAGTGAAGTTGATTAGACAGCTCATCATGGATTATATAACCCGTCATTTCCAAACGAGAAAGTTTTAGAACTGACATTCTGTGTGTTTGCATTTGTAGAATGGCAGGCCTAAAATAATACACAGAAATAAAGTAAATCAAGTCAAATGAAGCATACAGTTATTGTGCCATTTTTGTTACTGATTGTTAAATGTATTGGGCAAGCAGGCTTATATCAGATGTACAAACGTACCTGTACCAGCTGTTCTGCAGTGACAAGAAAAGCGCACAGCCAATGTGACATAAACCAGCACATTTACTGAATATACACAAGTATCATTTAAACCGTGTGCTTCATCTCTACCAGTCAAACTACTGCCAATGCTAAAGCCCAGTATACCCTCTTGGGATTCCTCCAGAGCCTTGGGCACCTATGACCATACAGTACCTGGAGGTAGACAGATAATGCTACGGTGATGTCACAACTGGGCTGGCACTGCCTACAGCTGCACGTGACAGTATCAGAGCAGACCGCAGTGTCCTTTCAGGGCCTTTACTCGTGCACTTAAGTACTGTAGGTGTACAAGGCTGCTGACATATAAGGTGAACTGAGCTGGCACATAAACGGCAGCTCTGATCTAATACACAAGGGGGTGCTCTAGGTCGGCAAATAAATGGAGTCGTCACAAAGACACTTACCTAATTACTGTAAAGGTGTCCATACACGGTGCGTTTTCACCGTGCGATACACATACTTTTTGTACTGCCCTCGCATCGCACGCAAATCGCATGCGTTGCAATGCAATGCTATCCACCCCATAATGGGTGCGATCATTGCACCTTAAAGCAAATCGTAGCTCCCAATTGTTCAGATTCCCCCTGCCCCCCCCCCCTTCAAGAAAAGGGACTGTCCTGCTGTCCCACTTGCAGGCAACAGTGTCCCACAGAGGGGGAGTCAGTTGGTAGCTCACTGGCCATGCCTCCCTAAAGACAAGAAAGGGAGGAGTATCTGCAATAGCATCATTCTCGCAATGCCGTGTCCCTTATACCAAGGAACCCCCACTCCCCCTTTCGGCATCTGTGCGGCTTTGTCGCACAGGAGTTCTGACTTATACAACATGTATGTTGGGAGGTATGGACAAACAGAGAAAACTATATGTGATTGTTCAAAGTAATTTTCTTAATATGGCAAAAAGGTCTGTTCACAGAACAATACTACAAATACATTTCCACAGCACCTCTCTTTGCTTAATTATTACAATTCATTCTTCTCGGGACATGAACCATGCTTCTTCAGTCGCCAACATTGTGAGCTAATGGCCACTGGCTGATGAATAAAGGAAGCCTGCAAGTGCACTTTCTCTGGATCAATCTTTAAAATGTAGCATAATGATTTGAGGCAGGTTTATTTTTATCATTGCCGCTAGCTGCGTAATGCATTGACTGATGTGAGGAGAAACTATGGAGATACTGTAGGGTTCAATATATGTACAGGGTATTGTCCTGCTTCATATACAGCACAAGACTTTTCATGCTATGATTTACAAGCTTCCAGTATCCTTACTATGTACTGGAAACTCTGAACAGTCTGTTGTGATATACAGTATGATCAAAGGTAACAATGATCGAAAACCATCTAAGCCCCAAATGTGTCCATATCAAATACAGTAATACCTTGCTAATACAGTAATACCTTGCTCTACATCAGTGATGAACCAGAACGTAACCGCCTTCATCAGTGACCAGGCTCCTTCCTGCTTTATTGTCATATTTGTCTGTTATTATTGTATGAAAAAAGTGCTGATATGTCATTACAGACAGTGGCGTAACTATAAAATTTGTTCTCCCAAGCCAAAAAAGTTTCCTGCGCCCCCTCCCCCCTCCCATACATACCTGCCAACTTTCAGGGAGACCGAGGCGGGACAGAGGGATGTGCACCGAAAAAAATGCCGGGGCGTGGCCTAATTAAAGAGGCATGGCCTATACACGCGGTTCTCCCGTGAGGCCACGCCCCCATTTTGCCACTATGGGGGCATGACCCAGAGGCTCTGTGAGCCTCTAGCCATGCCCCCAGCCCCCTGGCTGCGGGAATAGATGCTGTGCGTGTGCGCACAGCATTTATTCACCGCTGCTCAGCAGACGACAGGGGGGACTCCCAACAGCCCCCCCTCGCCGCGGGACACTGCCGGCCGTGGGAGGGACGCGGGAATGTCCACGAAAACCGGGACATTCACGCGGTTTTCGGGACTGTTGGGAGGTATGCCCATTGCATTATGGTGAAACAAACAGGAAGAATGCGCACATTTCAAAAAGTATGTGTGGCCTCGCTTCAAGGGGTAATGCCCTTTACAAAAATGCCACAAACTGCAATTCCCATTAACAATATGTCACCCATCATTAGTAATGTCCCTTAAACATTATGCCACACACCATAATGCCCATTACACATTATGCCACACATTGCAATGACCATTACACAATATGCCACATACCACAATGCCCATTACATATGCCACACACTGCAATGCCCATTACATATGCCACACACTGCAATGGCCATTACACAAGCCACCCACCGCAATGTCTATTACACAATATGTGACATACCATAATGCCCATTACAAATGACACTATATGACACAAACCAAAATGCCACTTAGACATTACCCCACACACTGTAATGTCCCTTACACTATACGATAAGATCTAGGATCTTTCTCTAAATAAAAAAAAAAAACATTGGCACCACAAAAAAAAAAACGCTTACACAAACACACGCATAGACCCAGAAAATATTGTTTCGTGCAGAAATAAAATAAAACCCTCTCCCACAAAAAAATAAAATCACATTATTTTCCACTGGAAATAAAAACCACAGCCCCACACAAAATACTTACCTGAGCTTCCATTCTCTCAGCTGCAACTTTGTGGGGGTGGCACCCTCATTCTGCCGCTCTGTTGGAATCTCCCTGGAGCCAGGCAGAGGGCAGGCTGCGACAGGTTGGGAGGGGTCAGAGGGCAGGCTGCAATAGATGGGGTGGGTTCAGAGGGCAGGCTGCAACAGGTAGGAAGGGGTCAGGCTGTGACAGGTAGGGAGTGGTGAGAGGGCAGACTGTTAAGTGGTACGAAGGGTCAGAGGGCAGGCTGCAACAGGTAGGGAGCGGTCAGAGCACAGGCTGCAGCAGTTAGGGAGGGGTCAAAGGGCAGACTGATAGAGAAGGGAGGGGTCAGAGGGCAGGCTGTAATAGGTAGGGAGGGGTCAGAGGGCAGGCTTCAAAAGTTAGGGACGTGTAAGGCTATACTATAAAGTGCCGTGCTCCAAATCTACTAATGCCCAGGTGACAGCACAGCAGGCTCTCTGCCAGAGGGTGGGGGGGGGGGGGTGGGGGGGGGGGGGCAATGGGGACACTCATTCATGTTAACATTCATCATAGGGACACTGGCCGAATTCTCCGGATTCGGATGCAGGGGTCAGACTTTTGACCGCTGGCATACTGAAAGCCAGGATGCCAGGTATGTTTCCCCTCCCTAGACAAGGGCTCTATACAAAATGTCATTTCTAATGGCTTCAGTAAAGCCTAAGCTTTCATTATCATTTTACTTCTTGCTTTTGACCCCTTTTTCTTACTTCCTGATAGCTGGCCAATTAGAGATAAGTAAGAGCAAAGAGGGGAGGAGCATGGAGACTGCAATGCTGGGACCAGAAGATGGGTTCTTGTGCTTTTTGAAATTGTGCAGCCCAGTCATTTAGAACTATGGGTACCATGGTATTTACTTTATTAATGGTGATAATAATTTTATTTTACAGGGCTCTTTTTCCAATAGGACTCAAGACGCTTAACGTAAAACATAGACATGTCCTTCATAAGTGTTTTCTCAGTTAGCTCCCACGTCTGAAGCATGTTAGATAATTAGATCTTGTATTTGTAATGTGAAAAATAAATTAGAAAAAAAGATTAATTAATCACATATCAGGGGCAAACGCAGGATTTTCAGAAGGGGGTTTCCAGAGAGGGGCGGAGCAAAGCACGGAGATGGACACTTAGGTGACCCAGTATATGCCGGGTCAGTTAAAGAATTATAGATAGACAAAATGTATAATAATAATAATAATAATAATAATAATAATAATAATAATATACATAGGGGCTAGTCCCCGAAACGTTGGAGTTCTTTTGAATACAGTTTTTTGAAAATCCACCGAGTGCCGCAGTTTGTTTGTACACTGATACAACTACGCTATATATATATATATATATATATATATATATATATATATATATATATAGCAGTTCCTAAGCCGGCACTCAAAAGCCAAAAACGCACACTGTTGTCCCTCCTAGGGAAAGTTAATAAGCCGGTGCCTTCCGAGCTGCACTGTCCCTGAGACAGGCAGATACATGTACGGATGTGGGGGCAGCGGCACTCGAATAATCAGACTCAGCAGGCAAGTTTTACCAACGTTTCGGCTATGAGCCGTGAACAAGCCCTTAACCCTTCTAAAAAAGATGGTACTCAGACTCTTTTGGGTTAATTCCTTTCACAATAAAAGCTCACAATCTAGACTTATTGCAAAAAATACTGGCCCATTTTTAACTACAGATCCCCAATTACACTTGTTGCATGATAAATCCATCATGTGTGCCTACACTAGAGGAAAAAATCTTAAAGACCATCTGGTCAAGAATGATATCCCTCCATCCAAACCCCCCACTTTTTTAGGGTCGCCGAAAGCTGGCTGCTTTCGTTGTAGTGGCTGCACAACGTGCAGCTACATGGTCCAAGGGGATTCTTTCTTTCACCCCTTTTCTGGTAAAAGGTTTAAGATCAGACACAGGGTCAGTTGTAACACCAGATTTGTTATATATATGATCAGCTGTCCCTGTGGTAGGCATTACATTGGGAAAACAAACCGAGCGTTCAAGGAACGTGCTGCAGCCCATCGTTCCAACATAAAGATTGGATTAGCGCAGGGCCACAGTGAATTTCCTGTGGCCAGACACTTCATTGAGGCCAGACATTCTCTGACCTCATTGAGATATAAAATCATAGATCACGTTCCCCCATTGTCCAGGGGAGGCGATAGAGCAATGATTTTATTACGGGCAGAAAGCCGGAAAATTTTTAAACTAGACACCCTATCTTCCCGGGGATTAAATGAGAATCTTGGTTTGTCTCATTTTCTGTAAATACCATGATAGCTGCTGTGGTTTCTATGTATTCATGCTTGTATGTTTGTCCAGACGGTGTGCCTACTCGGGGTTAATCCGAGTCTGGCAATATATGGCACCGCTGTCCTATAATAGTGTTTCTGACATACACCACAGCATGTTTTTAGACTTAAATGGCATCATTATCTTTATGTTCATCACTTATTAAGCTGCGTTTTGTATTATGTTTATTTTATATGCACCACTTTACAGCATCTTGATAAAGGAACTGCTGAGTTCCGAAACGTTGGTAAAACTTGCCTGCTGAGTCTGATTATTCGAGTGCCGCCGCCCCCACATCCGTATATATATATATATATATATATATATATATATACACACATAACAGCAGTGTAGACCCCTGGGCATAGCAATGTATTGGGGCCCCTACCTATCCTCCAGTGGTAGGGGTGGGGGGTGCTATGAGCAGAATCTTTGATGTCCCGCGGGTGGTAGGGGGAATTGTATCAACCGCTCAGCATGTAGGGCCTGGATCAGTAATTTCCACTAATTACCCCTTTACTGCACAGATGTTGGGAGATGGGGTGGGAGAAGGGGGCATTGGGCTAAATGAAGGGGCCCTGATACATAACTTCCAGGGTGGTAGAGGATGTTTAATACGCAAAGGAGGGGTGTATAGTGGAGTGGGCTTATTATTCATAATTTTCTGGTGGGAGGACAACTTGCTTGACTGCAGATATCTCCAGTTATCGGAACAAGATATTTTTAGGTATTAGGGACTAAGGGATCAGAGTTCAGGAGGCAGAGCAATCTGCCAACGAGCATATAAAACTACATACCAGGTGTGTGGAGCTGGAGCAGTAACCAGCTGCTGGAAGGCTGATATCTCTGGTTCTGGGATTAGTAGAGACAAGATACTAGTGTCCATCAAAGGAGGAGAGTCCCAGCTTTTGGAATTTACCCTCAGAAAACTCTAAGTCAGACAGGACCTGAAATATCTGACTGGGAAGAGCAAATAACAGGCTTGGATGGGGACCACTGCTTTGAAGTCAGATATCTCTGGTTCCCCAGGGCCGATTTTTAAAATTCTTGTACCCATGGAAAGAGGGAACCCTTAGATTTCAGTCTAGGGCCATTAGATTACTGGGGGGGGGGGGGGTTTCTGGGTACTCAGAAACCCCCCTGTGTGTGCCACTGAATGTATAGAATCCTATGAGCACATCTGTTTTTGGAGGATGTCTACATTTTGGGACTGTGGGAGTTTTTAATTAATGCAGAACATGTCTGCTATATCTTCTCTGTTTTCTATTCTGTTCTCTTTACATTCACATGTGTGGCAGTCCACCACTGGTGTACTCTTGTGCCCCCAAAGAGATTTTAATTGTCAAAGCTGTTCAGAAGAAAACCTCCTTTGCTTGTGGAAGCTGCAGGGCTATGAGGGGTTAACAGACTCAGCTAGTGTCCCAGCTCCCCTCTACGTGTGACAGGAAGCTGGGAGGTCAGAGGTGATCCCAGCAGCAGTGTGAGAGAGACAAGTGTGCAGAGAGGAGAGAAGAGAAAGCCCTGTGAAATACAGCATCAGTGTGGAGCTGCAGAACCCAGTGTCAGAGAGTAAAGGAGTGTAAGAGGAAGGTGAAGAAGGCTGCTGTCCCAAGTGTGAGAAGAAACAGGAAGACAGAGAGAGAGAGAGAGAGAGAGAGAGAGCACACTGGAGCACCCAGCCAGCAGAGGAACCAGCAACACCCAAGGTACTGATTCAGTCTCCCTGTGGCAGCATCTGCAGTGCACCCTTGTAATACCCAGGAGGGTCATCCCATATCACCTGTTTACAACCCACATACAGAGAGGGGTTGTTGCTTCAAGCCACAGCATTAGCTGCTTGTCAAGAATTGGGGAACCCCTAGAGCCAGAGCGGGGACAGCATCTGTGAGACTCTCACTGTAAAAGCCAGCCATGTACTGAGGCTATGTCTGCAGCCTGTTTTGCAGCTACCAACAGGAGGTTGCCCCAAGGTAATCTGCCTGCCCATGTGTTCAGAGGACTGTTTTACATTAGTGTGCACACTATTATAGGGACTGTACACATGTGAGGACCTGTCGACGAGGGACCATTGTTTTGAGCAGTGACTGGTTATCCGTGACAGAGTATATTGTTTATTGCTAATAATTTGCATTAAGTTCTGTGAAGTGTTGAAATTAATTGCCGATTAGAGAGTGAAGATAGATAGAAATAAGAAGCATCACCTGGCGGATGTCAGTTAGAACCGCCATAGACTATTTGAGGTTAGCATAATGAGTGATTGTTGTTTTATTTAATGCTTTATGGTGAATGTTATTATGCTGAGTATTTCTTATTGTTATTTGCTATTGAAACTTTACAGCGACCAATGAGTGTGTTTTTAGTAAAATAAATTACTGTCGCTGCTAACTGTTAGTAGTATTGCTTTTGTGGGTCTCCTTGGGTTGTGCCATTCCCTGCCACGGATTCTTCCAGAGAAGAGATCCGAAGCTGCCAAAGCCGTCAAGTCCAGAATCAGGTACGCCATCTTGCACCACACTGTTACAGGGGCACTGTCACACTTGGCGTCACGAACAGGATTGCAAAAGACCCCTGTGAACAACGAGATGTGGCGATCGCAATATGCAGCACCTGAGAAGATGCGGAGAACCGCCAATCCACCACCCCAAGTAGGTGCGGACGCTATCGAAACCATCATAGAACAACTCAAAGAGGCGACTAAGATAATCCGTGAAATGCGTCGAGAACGGGAGGAAGATGAATATAGAAGATGGCGACGTGAACTTGATAGAAGGTACAGACACCAGCTGAATCCCCGATGGAGGTCGGAGCGACGACCCACCGACCAGGTCACTGTGTGCCCACAGACCACGAGAAGACACGGGAGAGGCGGTCCACCGGCAGTGTTTCAGAACACGGCAAGAGCATCCGGTGTGATATGGTCGAGGGGTAGACCACGAGCCAGCCCAAGAAGAATTGCAGGTCGTGTCCTGTGGTTTGATGTACCACGAGGGTATGGCTTCATTAAACGCGCAGATACCGGCCGTAGCGTGTATGTGCACTATACCGCCATCCAGCATGCCGATCCCCAAAATAGCTTCCGGAGCCTGAGCAACGGTGAGGCCGTAGAATTCGAATTGACAAGCGGGAAGAAAGGCACCAAGGCCGCCAACGTGACTGGACCGAATGGAACACCGGTGCTACGTAGCAGACGCACCCCAGCACACTATCCAAGTCATAGAGAGCCCCAACCGTACTACCAGCAAGAGTACAGCCACAGCGGAAGTAGAGCTGAACTGAGGGAAGTAAATGGCGAGAGTGAGCGATTTAATGCCAACCCTCCTCGACCAGGACAGATGCCCCGCCCACCAGAACCTGACATCACGAGGTCAAGCAAGAAACCGGTCGTGCGGAGTGAGGCAGTCCATCAGAACTGGCAAGAAGCGACCAGGCCTCAACTTCCAGAGCCGACGCGGGAGTATGTGCCCAGGATGGATGATGCCGGTTACCGAGCGGCGAACCTAGGGCCAAGAAATGTCAGAATGGCTGAACCGGAGAGAAACCCCAAAATTGTGGTCCATATGGCCGTGACAGAGACCGTGGAGCCATCAGAAGTGGAACCAGCTATACCGTTGCCTGAACCCAAGGCCAAGATAGAAACAGCAGAGAGAGATGAGAAGGCCGAGACCTGTTTCATCAATGGGAAGCCTGTAAAGGACGGCGAGTACACGACCATCTCCGGGGAAGAATTTGCCTTCCAGATACAGCAGGCGATTCTGCGATCCAAGAGGCAAGATCGAGAGGCGAGACGTGCTTAAGTGCCGGTCGTATGCTGTGAGAGTGGGCGCCATCCATGGACGTCGATGAAGCACCTGGACCGCAGAGGGATGGGAGACCTGTGGCGGAGGGATGGTTGACCCGGGGAGCCCACATTAGATATCAGGTGATAGGGAGTAATTTGTCATGTGTATTTGTGTGAAAGGTAAGGAAGAACAGTTTGCAATTGTTTTGTTTGCCATTGACATGTTTATTGACAGGACTTTGTCCGGGACTTATTGCCTCTGGTTAAGTTGCCTGCGGACAGGCAAATTTCCAGCAGGGAGGTGTGTGGCAGTCCACCACTGGTGTACTCTTGTGCCCCCAAAGAGATTTTAATTGTCAAAGCTGTTCAGAAGAAAACCTCCTTTGCTTGTGGAAGCTGCAGGGCTATGAGGGGTTAACAGACTCAGCTAGTGTCCCAGCTCCCCTCTACGTGTGACAGGAAGCTGGGAGGTCAGAGGTGATCCCAGCAGCAGTGTGAGAGAGACAAGTGTGCAGAGAGGAGAGAAGAGAAAGCCCTGTGAAATACAGCATCAGTGTGGAGCTGCAGAACCCAGTGTCAGAGAGTAAAGGAGTGTAAGAGGAAGGTGAAGAAGGCTGCTGTCCCAAGTGTGAGAAGAAACAGGAAGACAGAGAGAGAGTGAGAGAGAGAGAGAGAGAGAGAGAGAGCACACTGGAGCACCCAGCCAACAGAGGAACCAGCAACACCCAAGGTACTGATTCAGTCTCCCTGTGGCAGCATCTGCAGTGCACCCTTGTAATACCCAGGAGGGTCATCCCATATCAACTGTTTACAACCCACATACAGAGAGGGGTTGTTGCTTCAAGCCACAGCATTAGCTGCTTGTCAAGAATTGGGGAACCCCTAGAGCCAGAGCGGGGACAGCATCTGTGAGACTCTCACTGTAAAAGCCAGCCATGTACTGAGGCTATGTCTGCAGCCTGTTTTGCAGCTACCAACAGGAGGTTGCCCCAAGGTAATCTGCCTGCCCATGTGTTCAGAGGACTGTTTTACATTAGTGTGCACACTATTATAGGGACTGTACACATGTGAGGACCTGTCGACGAGGGACCATTGTTTTGAGCAGTGACTGGTTATCCGTGACAGAGTATATTGTTTATTGCTAATAATTTGCATTAAGTTCTGTGAAGTGTTGAAATTGATTGCCGATTAGAGAGTGAAGATAGATAGAAATAAGAAGCATCACCTGGCGGATGTCAGTTAGAACCGCCATAGACTATTTGAGGTTAGCATAATGAGTGATTGTTGTTTTATTTAATGCTTTATGGTGAATGTTATTATGCTGAGTATTTCTTATTGTTATTTGCTATTGAAACTTTACAGCGACCAATGAGTGTGTTTTTAGTAAAATAAATTACTGTCGCTGCTAACTGTTAGTAGTATTGCTTTTGTGGGTCTCCTTGGGTTGTGCCATTCCCTGCCACGGATTCTTCTAGAGAAGAGATCCGAAGCTGCCAAAGCCGTCAAGTCCAGAATCAGGTACGCCATCTTGCACCACACTGTTACAGGGGCACTGTCACACATACCTAATAACTTTTGCACTAGGAGAACTATGGTCAAAAGGGGCGGTGCCTTCATTATGTGGGCAGGAAATACAGGGCCTCGTATCACAAACAGTTGATAGATGCAGCAAGCATGCATACAGCATCTATTTATGCTGCTTTCCCACTGCCTACACGGGTAATGACCCGTTTTTTTTAAACGGGTCTTTAAACGGGTAAGAGCCATAAAGACTCTTTCCCACTGCAGCTTTTAAACGGTAAATTACCGTTTAGAAGCTGTTTTTGTCACATTCACACTTACCCGTTTAAAAACCCGTTTAAGCAGTGTAAAGATAGGGGGGGGGGGAGAATTAAAAAAAAAAAAAACGGCGTGGGGTCCCCCCCACTGCCGTAACCAGCACCAGGCTGAAAGAGCCGGGGCTGGTAATAAAAAATCAGGAAACCCGACAAATAGGGGTTCCCTGACTTTTTACAACCAGCCCCAGGCTCCAGGTCCGGGGCTGGTTCCCAAAATACGGGGGACAAAATGACTAGGGATCCCCCGTATTTTAAGAACCAGCCCCAGGCACAACCAGCCAGCAGGGTAATGCCACAGCCGGGGGACACTTATTATATAAGTTCCCGCGGCCAAAGCATTAACCCTACCGACCAGTCAGCCTGGCCAGGGGCCCTGGGGGAGTGGGGACCCCCCCAATAAAGGGGTCCCCCCCCTCCAGGACTTACCTGACCAGGCTGAAGCCTGGTGCTGTCCTCGATGCCCCTGGGCGGTGGGCATCGAGCTGATGGTATGGTGTAAAAAATAGAATAAAAACCATTGTCTTTTACTGGTGAACTATGAGTCCCAGCAAGCCTCCCCCGCAAGCTGGGACTTGGAGAACCACAAGTCCCAGCCTGCGGGGCATTAAAGGGCCCGCTGGGTCTTGTAGTTCCACAGTAAAAGAAAGAGTTAAATAAACACACTGACACACGTGAAAAATAAAAGTTTAATACATACATAACACATACATACTGATACTTACCTATCTTGAGCCCGTAGGTAGCCCTGGTCCTGATGTCCTGGTCCGTGTCGGCGTCTGTATCCATGTCGGCATCCCTGTCGGGGACGGCGTCGGCGGTCCGGAGTCCGAAGAAATCCATTTGGGAAGCTGTGGAAGGAAACCATACTCACCTGTCCCAGCGCGACGTAGTCCAGGTAAGGTCTTTGCAAAAAAAACAAACCGAACACCCGAACCAAGCGGACAGCTGAGAGCCGCACGGTGTTTACATCGTGCGGCTCCGCCTCCCGAATGCCGCTATTGGCCGCCTTGGCCGCAAGGCGGCCAATAGCGGCATTCGGGAGGCGGAGCCGCACGATGTAAACAAACACCGTGCGTCTCCGTGTCCGCTTGGTTCGGGTGTTCGGTTTGTTTTTTTTGCAAAGACCTTACCTGGACTACGTCGCGCTGGGACAGGTGAGTATGGTTTCCTTCCACAGCTTCCCAAATGGATTTCTTCGGACTCCGGACCGCCGTCGCCGTCGCCGACAGAGATGCCGACATGGATACAGACGCCGACACGGACCAGGACATCAGGACCAGGGCTACCTACGGGCTCAAGATAGGTAAGTATCAGTATGTATGTGTTATGTATGTATTAAACTTTTATTTTTCACGTGTGTCAGTGTGTTTATTTAACTCTTTCTTTTACTGTGGAACTACAAGACCCAGCGGGCCCTTTAATGCCCCGCAGGCTGGGACTTGTGGTTCTCCAAGTCCCAGCTTGCGGGGGAGGCTTGCTGGGACTCATAGTTCACCAGTAAAAGACAATGGTTTTTATTCTATTTTTTACACCATACCATCAGCTCGATGCCCACCGCCCAGGGGCATCGAGGACAGCACCAGGCTTCAGCCTGGTCAGGTAAGTCCTGGAGGGGGGGGACCCCTTTATTGGGGGGGTCCCCACTCCCCCAGGGCCCCTGGCCAGGCTGACTGGTCGGTAGGGTTAATGCTTTGGCCGCGGGAACTTATATAATAAGTGTCCCCCGGCTGTGGCATTACCCTGCTGGCTGGTTGTGCCTGGGGCTGGTTCTTAAAATACGGGGGACCCCTAGTCATTTTGTCCCCCGTATTTTGGGAACCAGCCCCGGACCTGGAGCCTGGGGCTGGTTGTAAAAAATCAGGGAACCCCTATTTGTCGGGTTTCCTGATTTTTTTAATACCAGCCCCGGCTCCTTCAGCCTGGTGCTGGTTACGGCAGTGGGGGGGGACCCCATGCCGGTTTTTTTTTTTAACGGGTAAAGGGCTACCCCTTTCCCACTGCCGAAAAAACGGCTCTTACACGGTAAAAACACTGCTTTTTACCCGGTTAACAAATAACGGTATTTGTTACCCGTGTAAAGCAACCTGGAGCTTTCCCACTGCAGCTCTAGCCGTTTAAAAAGGCTAAAAAAACAGCATTTTACCGTGTAAAGCCTGCAGTGGGAAAGGGGCATTAGTGATAGCTGGCTGCTTTGCAGAGCAGCAGTGATTATCGGCTCCCCAACCCGAAACCCCCACCCCCCCCGCCCTTGGGATACTGCAACCTGCAGGTGAGACAGCAGGACAGTGTCCAATCAGCAGAACTAAAATAGGGACAGTTGGGGCGTATGAATTTGCACATTAAATCCCTTGTAGCTTTCTATGGGACTGAGTAAAAAGCAGATTTACAGTACAAAGTTCTGAATATCTTAGCTTTTTGGATCTTGGCCTCTTTTATTTAAAGCCACCTTTAGATCCCTTCAGATGCCACTCTGGTAATTACCAAACTGTTGGCCACACGTGTGCAGTAGTTCCGCCAAGTCTAAACCCAGAAATAAACTGATTGTGTAATACCCCCTTCACATCGCACCTATAACATGGGTTATTGACAATTTGCTGCCTGTTCGACCAAGGTTGAGGTGCGGTGTGAAACCACCAAACCTAATAACCCTGGTTGACCAACCTGGCAATTGAAACTAGGTCATAAGAAGGGTTAAACTCGGGTTACCTTGTGTATAATAGGTGACCCAGTTTTAGTGTGTTGAACCCGGGTTGTAGCAGAGTCCTACTCAACATGTTGATGTGAAAGCAGTAGTAGTGACATTACAGTGCAGATATGGACAAAACTAATTTCTTTTAGCCATCACTAGTATGCAGAACAGCTGATAACGCCCCAGCCCCTGTCATACAGTGAAGGAATTCCCAGCCGTAGAGACAGCAATAGTGCTGTCTCCGGCGACCATGTATTCTCACAGTGTCTGGACACCACACACATTTTCATCTGGACTCTGGAGACAATTGTTTCTTTCAATACGGATGACAGAAAGGCATATATGGATTATATAAGATTATAGTGAAATTTAAAAGCTTTTCACATTTCACGCTGCTTTTAAAGCAAACAGCACACTGAACATCTGCACAGTTTAAACACAACTCTATATAGATTGCAAAAACAGCCCTTAAGGGTTTACCATGCAACATACGGGGCATGTAAGTTCTCGATACATAAAAACAAATTCAACATATACCAAGAATCATATTTAAGCTATATAAAATAATGTATCCAACACATGTTCAGTAGATATTCCTCAGTGTCTGTCTGTGCATCTAATAAGGAGAAGCTGCACAGTACATCACAACTAACCATGTGTCCTCTGACAGATGCAATCAGCTATTCTCTAGGATTTCTGTATATTCAGCTTGTCAGGCTTCTCTGCTGAAATCAGGGAAATCTGCTCACACTCAATATCGACGCAAAAAGTCCTGAGTAAGAATTTTAACACATAATACATTTGTAATTAACCCTTTGGCCAGTATTCAATGCGGCCGGGGAGGGGGTTAAATGGCGGTTATCACCGAAAATAAGCAACCCTCTCCGTTTAACCTCCGTTAGATGACGGTGAGGATTTCCCCAAACAGTGAGGCTCGCGGCTAATGCAGGGAGCACGCTACATTTAGTAGTGAGCCTCGCTGTTTTAGCGGCCGCACACGCCATTTTCGCGTCGCTGCAAAAACCTAGCAGGGGGTCAGTTGAATATTGACTGTGCGAGCTGTGACAGAGAGCACGCACCCTGCTCGCTGTCACAGCTCGCAAAAAACATTGAATATACCCCTTTGAGTGCCAACATCTCTGAGAGATGCTCAAAATATCCACTAAAAATTCCAGCGTCGCTCACATTTAACATTAATTAAAAAAAAAAAAAATGTTGTGTAAAAAAAGATTATATTTCCTAAATAAGGTATACATTACAGGTCATTATGATGAATAAATATGTTTGCTTGGCAATTTTTTACACCTATTTTGACCATTTGCTTGGCACTCAGAGGTTAAAATTCTAACTTTTTCGGCTTCTATTAGGTAATGCCAAGGGTTCAGATTCTAGAAAGTACCACCATATGGTAAATGTGGTGAAAACTCTGAGACTGCATTTCCAGAGTTTGACTGCATTTTTGACATTGCTGCATCTCCTTGACTTTGCTTCAAGCACAAATCATAAACCCCATGCTATGTCACATAGGGGATATGGTCATTTGGTCGACAAGCATTAGGACGACAAGAATTGGGTCAACACCATTAGGTCGACATGATGAAAAGTCAACATGGGTCTAGGTCGACATGTAATTAGGTTGAAACAAGCATTAAGTCGACATTAGCAAGGTTGACAGTCAAAAGGTCAACATGGAGTTTTTCACTTTTTTTTGAGCCGGCATGTGCCGACTGGCGTTATGTCACGTCCCACAATCCACTAGGGCCTGGTGGGAGAATAAAATAGTGTGCCGATCATTGTGAGGCACCGTGCCCAAAGCATGGCGAGCACAGCGAGCCATGCGAGGGAACGCGGTGCACTTTATCCTGTGTCTATGTTGACTGTGTTGACATTCAGGTAAAAAAAACAGTGAAAAACCCATGTCGACCTTTTGATTGTTAACCTTGCCCATGTCGGCCTTTTGCTTGTGTCCACCTAATGACCTGTCAACCTACACCCATATCGACCTAGACCCATGTTGACCTAGACACATGTCGACCTAGTGTAAAGAATAGAGGGGGTATACTCTGCGCAAAACCATATATTTTCAAAGCAAAAAACTAAATCTTTGAGATGTTTCAATAAAAGTTAAATTTTATTTTTTGAAATGTAGTTAAATTAATTCCTTTGAGGTGCATATAATTCGTAAAAGCTCAACAGTGTTATTCATACAAAAATACTAGTACCAGTATACACACAGGCGATGGTATGACAAACAAGGCAAACAAACAATGTATCCTAAAATATATAAGTATGGTTTTGAATCCTCCTTCAAGATTTGCTCTTGTATTATGCTTTCCTTGGGAGATCCTTTTTAGATCCCTGTGAGTGTCAGTTCATATGAGATCTCACTTTGGGGGTAAAAAAAAAACTAGAAGCAGCAACCATACACATAGTGAATAGCGCTGACATCTAAACCCCTTCTGACATGTCGACCTAGACCCATGTTGATCTTTTTGAATGTCGACCCAAAGCTTGTCGACCATCATGTTGTAGACCTAATGACCAATACCCTCACATAGGGGGGTATTCAATGTCAGGGGCACGGCTGTCGAGCTAGCGCGACAGCCGTGCCCCTGTCCCGTTCTCGCTTTGCTCGACTGGAGCTCGGTAGTTGGGATTCAATGTCCCGGCCGTCGAGTGCCGAGAAGGGGGTGTGGCCGCAAGATGAGGCCACAAATACTCGAGCTCTGGTCGGGAGCTCGACTATTTCTGGCTTTTCTCGGCAGAACGAGCCCGACAGCTACTGAAGTCGGGCTCGTACTGCCGAGAACCCCTGTTCAATGCTGTCAGGGAAGACAGCATTGAATAGGGCCCTGCAGCCATCTCCCCTGTCGGGAGATGGCTGCGGGAGCAGGACAGCCATTGAATACCCCCCATAGACAGGAAATGTCAGACAGGGATGGTACACAATGAGCACATAGAGAATCCTACCACTGCATAATACATCATGGAATATAGGACATATCATATGCAGTAGGGTAACTACAAGGTGACTGGACTTGTAAATGTGCGGTTTCCCTTTGGTGTATTTGTCCCCTGGGTGTGCCTCTCAGTAGCGCACGCAGGGGGCATTTATGAGTACCCAGAAACCCCCCAGGAGTCTAAGGGTCCTAGGCTGAAAGCTGAGGGTCCCCTCTTTCCATGAGTACAAGAATTTTTAAAATCGGACCTTGGAAACCGGAGATATCTGACTTCAAAGCAGTGGTCCCCATCCAAGCCTTTTAATTGCTCTTCCCAGTCAGATATTTCAGGTTCAGTCTGAATTAGAGTTTATCTGAGGGTATATTCCAAAAGCTGCGACTCTCCCCCTTTGATGGACACTAGTAGCTTGTCTCTACTGTTCCCAGAACCAGAGATATCAGCCTTCCAGCAGCTGGTTACTGCTCCAGCTACACACACCTGGTATGTAGTTTTATATACTCGTTGGCAGATTGCTCTGCCTCCTGAACTCTGATCCCCTAGTCTCCAATACCATTTGGTAGGTGGGATTCTCTAGTTTTTAATTACATTAAAATCTAAAAAATCTATTTCCGGGAACTGGAGATATCTGCAGTCAAGCAAGTTGTCCTCCCACCAGAAAATTATGATTAATAAGCCCACTCCACTATACACCCTTCCTCTGCGTATTAAACATCTTCTACCACCCCGGAAGTTATGAATCAGGCCCCTTCATTCAGCCCAATGCCCCCTTCTCCCACCTCATCTCCCACCATCTGTGCAGTAAAGGGGTAATTAGTGGAAATTACTGATCCAGGCCCTACATGCTGAGCAGTTGATATAATACCCCCTACCACCCGCGGGACATCAGAGCATATACTGGGTCACCTAAGTGTCCATTTCCGTGCTTTGCTCCGCCCCTCTGGAAACCCCCTTCTGAAAATCCTGCGTTTGCCCCTGCCTCTGACCAGCATTTTGCACAGCTCCCACCTTATTTTCTGGTACCCTGCTTGTCTCCATTAGAGAGTTTGCAGGGGCCCCCAAGCCACTAGTTATGCCACTGATCATATGGTTGGTTACCTGGGTGTAAGGTATATGGCAGGCCTGATCTAGGTATTGTAGTTGGCTGAGATGGCAGCCAGGCATTAGTCAGCATCTGAGAGCTTGGTTTAAAGATTCCCTGGGAACAATATTCAGGGCCCCTGATGCTGAAAATGTTGGCCAGGCCATATGCTGGGTGGTAGACGGTTTAGTGTCATAGTGTTATAGGGCCTTATTCTAGTTCACTCTTTCTGACAAAATCCTTCTTAGATGGACAAAACCATGTGCACTGCAGGTGGGGCAGATGTTACTTGTGCAGAGAGAATTAGATTTAGGGAGGTTTACTTCAAAGTGAGATCTATATTGCAGTGTAAAAATAAAGCAGCCAGTATTTACCCTGCACAGAAACAAAATAACTCACCCAAATCTAATTCTCTCTGCACAAGTTACATCTGCCCCCCTGCAGTGCACATGGTTTTGTCCACCTAAGAAGGATTTTGTCAGAAAGAGTGAACTAGAATAAGGCCATAGTGCCAGGACAAGGAGTGTCCTCTGTTCTTGTTTACATCAGCTGCTGTGGTCGAAGGTAAAACTTTACTTACAAAAATATTTATAAGCTACTGTTGTGTAATACCTGATATTTGCTGTTCAGTGGCTGCTGAGTTGCACTGAATAAAAACCTACTGCTTTTACCGCACCTACTGGACATGGTTCTTACAACATGGTGTCACATCTTATATATATATATATATATATATATATATATATATATATATATATCAACAACTGAATGGATGCATGGAAATCCTGAGCTGCATTTCTAGAAAGTATATAATACGTGGGGAGACATGCCAACTTTCCCTATTGTGTAGTGCTTAATCACATTTGCTCGGCCTAACTTGCTGTCACATGGCTGAGGATTTCCAGGGGCGGATTGGCCTGGCGGGAAACCGGGCCGTTTCCCGGTGGGCCGGCCCAAAATAGTCATTAAGGGGCTGCTCACCCCCTCCCTGGCTTGGCCGCGGACTTTGCCCCAAACAAAAATGGTTGCGCCTGCTCTTACTGGAGTAAAAATGTCCGCGGGAGGGCTGGTGCGCATGTCCGGCAGCACGCAGCTGCTCCCGCGGTTCTGTCTCTGCAGTCTGCACTATCACCGGCCGTCTGTGTAAGGATGGAGCAGGGAGCTCTCCCTGCTGTATATCCCCGCCGCTGCTGCCCTCAGTCAGTCTCTGTGGATGCCGGCTGCCAGTTCACTGTCACAGTCACACTCGCCGGCAGCACAGAGCCGAGCTCCCTTCTGTCCCCCAACCCCCTTTAATGTCACTCATCATCACTCAGTCATGACAGCAGATCGTGGAAGGGGCGGAGCTACACGAGTTAAAGGGGCGGAGCTACACGTGTGGAAGGGGGTGGAGCTACACGGGAGCACAGCAGAGCACAGTTAATAAAAGAAAGAAGAAGCAGGTCCACTGCCAGCCAGCCTTAAGGTAAAAAAAGTGGTGGTGGTGCTGGCGTTACACAGCACTACTACTGGTGCGGGCATTATGCACTACTACTGTCGGCAACTGGTGAGGGCATCATGCAGCGTCACTACTGTCGGCAACTGGTGTGGGCTGTATGCAGTGTCACTACTGTCGGCAACTGGTGAGGCCATTATGCAATGTCACTATTGTCGGCAATGGTGTGGGCATTACGCAGGGATACTACTGTCGGCAACTGGTGAGGGCGTTACGCAGTGTCACTACTGTCAGCATCTGGTGAGGGCATTACGCAGGGATACTAGTGTCGGCAACCGGTGAGGGCGTTACGCAGTGTCACTACTGTTGCCAACTGGTGTGGGCGTTATGCTGTGTCACTACTGTCGGCAACTGGTGAGGGCATTATGCAGTGTCACTACTGTCGGCAACTGGTGCGGGCATTATGCAGGGATACTACTGTCGGCAACTGGTGCGAGCATTATGCAGTGTCACTACTGTCGGCAACTGGTGAGGGCGTTACGCAGTGTCACTACTGTCGGCAACTGGTGAGACCCTCACCAGTTGCCGACAGTAGTGACACTGCATAATGCCCTCACCGTGAAGGCATTATGCAGTGTCACTACTGTCCGCAACTGGTGGGGGCATTATGCAGTGTCACTATTGTCGGCAACTGGTGTGGGCATTATGCAGGGATACTACTGTCGGCAACTGGTGATGGCATTACGCAGTGCCACTACTGTTGCCAACTGGTGAGGCCCTCACCGTGAGGGCATTATGCAGTGTCACTACTGTCGGCAACTGGTGCGGGCATTACGCAGGGATACTACTGTCGGCAACTGGTGAGGGCGTTACGCAGTGTCACTACTGTCGGCAACTGGTGCGGGTGTTATGCAGCGCTAATACTGTCAGCAACTGGTATCAAAATTACGAATCGCTACTACTGTCGGCAACTGGCGCGAGCGCTACTATTGTCAGCAACTGGTGAGGGTGTTACACAGTGTCACTACTGTCGTCAACTGGCGCGAGCGCTACACAGCACTACTACTGTCAGCAACTGGTGTGGGCATTAGGCAGCACTACTACTGTAGGCAAATGGTGCAGGCGTTATGCAGCGCTGCTACTGTCAGTAACTGGTGCGGGTGTTATGCAGCACTACTACTGTTGGAAAATGGTGCAGGCGTTATGCAGCGCTGCTACTGTCAGCAACTGGTGCGGGCGTTACACAGCGCTGCTACTGTCGGCAACTGGTGCGGGCGTTACACAGCGCTGCTACTGTCGGCAACTGTTGTGGGCGTTACACAGTGCTGCTACTGTCGGCAACTGGTGTGGGCGTTACACAGTGCTGCTACTGTCAGCAACTGGTGCGGGCGTTACACAGCGCTGCTACTGTTGGCAACTGGTGCGGGCGTTACACAGCGCTGCTACTGTCGGCAACTGGTGTGGGCGTTACACAGCGCTGCTACTGTCGGCAACTGGTGTGGGCGTTACACAGCATTACTACTGTAGCCAACTGATGCGGGTGTTATGCAGTGTCACTACTGTCGGCAACTGGTGCGGGCGTTACACAGCACTGCTACTGTCGGCAACTGTTGTGGGCGTTACACAGTGCTGCTACTGTCGGCAACTGGTGTGGGCATTACACAGTGCTGCTACTGTCAGCAACTGGTGCGGGCGTTACACAGCGCTGCTACTGTCGGCAACTGGTGCGGGCGTTACACAGCGCTGCTACTGTCGGCAACTGGTGTGGGCGTTACACAGCATTACTACTGTAGACAACTGATGCGGGTGTTACGCAGTGTCACTACTGTAGACAACTGGTGCAGGCGTTACACAGTGTCACTACTGTCGGCAACTGGTGCGGGTGTTACCCAGGGCTAGTACTGTCAATAACTGGTGTGGGCATTATGCAGCTTTACTACTGTCGGCAACTGGTGAGGGTATTATGCAGCGTTACTACTGTTGGCAACTGGTGCGGGTGTTACGCAGCGCTACTAGAATCGGCAACTGGTGTGGGCATTACACAGCGTTACTATTGTCAGCAACTGGTGTGGCCGTTACGCAGTGCTGCAACTGTCAGAAACTGGTGCGGGCATTATGCAGCACTACTACTGTCCACAACTGGTGCGGGCGTTACACAGCACTACTACTGTCCATGTGCACTGCAGGTGGGGCAGATGTAACATGTGCAGAGAGAATTAGATTTGGGTGAGTTATTTTGTTTCTGTGCAGGGTAAATAAGGACTGCTGTATTTTTACACTGCAATATAGATCTCACTTTGAAGTAAAACCCCACCCAAATCTAATTCTCTCAGCACAAGTAACATCTGCCCCACCTGCTGTGCACATGGTTTTGTCCATCTAAGAAGGATTTTGTCAGAAAGAGTGAACTAGAATAAGGCCCTATATATAAGCAGTGCTACTACTGTGGACATTTTGTGTAAGGGGTACTACTGTGAAGCGTAATGTGAATAGGGGGCACTAAGTGATGTGCAGGACCTTAACTAGGTGTGTGCCAGTGGTGCCTTGCCCATTTGCACTGTGGGTACACCACCTACATGACCACTCACTGCTGATTGTCAGCCACCACTGCTCTCAGAGCTTGTGGTCCAGCTGCAGCAGTTATTGATTGGCTTCAATTGGCTCACGAGCCGGCACCATATTTAAAAATCAATTCAGCGCCTCTGCAGGCTGTGCTCTCCTCCCCGTCTTCAGTAGCATCAGCGGTGGTGGTGGGATGCCAAATGCTGGGCTGGACTAGACTAGATTACATAGTTTGCAGTAATGGGGGCATACTGCAATGGCCACTACTCCAGGCATTGTGTAAGGGGCACTACTGTTGGCATTATGTATAATAGACACTACTGGGTGTAATTTGTAAGGGACAATAATGGGGCATTTTGTAAGGGGCACTACTTGTGGCATTATGTGTATAAGCAGTACTTGGGGCATTACGCATAGCATAATGTGTGGCATAATGTGTAATGGGCATTACGGCATATTGGCCCTCATTGTAGCCGACCCGGTAAGCGGCAAAGCTCGCAGCTTTATCGGTGTCTTTTAAATGGAATAAAAGTTTTGAAAAAGCGTAATTGCACAAAGGAACGCCTGTTCTTGTCTTACACACACACCCCTACATATATGGATAGATAGATATAGATAGATAGATAGATAGATAGATATAGATATTGAACTATTTTATTAGAGCCAATCATATGACCAGGGTTCAGGGCTAGCTCTACCATTAGGCAGCTTTAGGCAGCTGCCTAGGGCTCTAGGATCTGGGGGGGCGCCACCAATTCTACCTATCATAAAATCAAGGATGTCTATGAGGATCCTTGTTGTACTTAATTCAGGTGATGGCTGTGGAACTTCTAAGGCCTAGCCTCCATACTTTCCCTTGGGGCATACTTTCCTATTTTGCTGCCCTCTCCTGGGGGCCTCCAGGGAACGTGCCGACCTTCCCAGGGGGCTGGAAAGACCACCCGAGTTTTGGGAGCATCTATTCCGGATCGTTAAGCAAGTATGCCTTAAAGCAGGGGTTCCCAATCTTTTTTGAATCATGGCACCCTAGAGTATCAGAATTTTTCCACGGCACCCTTAGTCCCCCAAAAATATATATAAAATTAAGTAGATTGTGTTTATATGTACTTGTTAGGTTCAGTTATGTGTTAAAGGACAGGATTTGCTTCTGATTGTACACATAGTTTATGATTGGCAGCCACCAGCACTGGTTTTGTCCATAAATAATTGATCATAAATAATTGAGTTGGTCCTGGACCACCAACCTGTGGCACCCCTGCAAGTGTCCCGATGCACCCCAGGGAGTCACGGCACACAGTTTGGGAACCACTGCCTTAAAGGGTTGAAAAGTGGGTATTGGCAGTATAGAAGGAATGGGGGGGGGGGGGGGGGGTACAGTAGGTTGATGTTTTGCCTAGGGTGCTGAGAAGGCTTACAGGGGGCTAGCGTTTAATGTTTTTGTTTTGTTTGGTGTCATGAGTTTTTCTCCTGTTGGGGCCACCAATGTGTATTGTTTTCTGTTTGGGACAATGTTTGTTTTTTCTTCAGGGGCCAGTGTGTTTTTTTAGTCGTGTGGGGGCATATGTTTTTGTTTTCTGTGGGGTATTATATTGGGGGCCAGTATGTTTGTTACCTGTTGGGGTTGCTGGTGAAAGTTTCAAAAATTCAGCCAATGGTGGCAGTGTAATAGCATTAGCATAAAGTTGCATATGCAACTGCATCAAAAATACAAGGCAGACTGCAACTGCATGCAACTATAAATCAGATTCTATTATTAGGGACCGCCCCCTCTTAGCAGACTCCACCCCCTCAGCAGACCCCGCCCCCAGGGCTGCTTCCATAAATTTCCCGGGCTGTTTTTACATCCCAATCCGCCCCTGAGGATTTCCATAGCTTAGACTTCACCAGAGAATTCCTGAAAAGATGTGATAAGTTCAGCGTGTGCCTAACTCATTAAAGATTGAAAGAATTTAAATGGGAAATCTACATATGGCTGCCTTGGGATATAGGGCTGGAAGTGTTTACTGTAGCTCTTGTTTAATCTGCTATTGTTAGGAAGTGATACAGTGCACCCTTTCTAGCATTCTCAAAAGTGGAAGCAGGGAACAATGTGTGTGTATTGGAATGTCATCACTTGCCACATTCTAAACCCCCATACACACTAGGCAATATTGTGAACCATATTGCCTAGTGTGTACACTCCATATCCTTAACGATGCACGCTGCAGCGCACCATTAACGACCCCCTCCCATGTCCTGTATGTTCAGAATAGTAAAGACCTCATTAACAATGGTCATGCTGCAGCATGACCGCTCCTGTTTTAGTCAAAATGTAATCAGGGTTGCATAGACATTGTATGGAGCTAGAACATGTTTTTAAGCTTTGTATCCCGATTCGATGCCAATGTGCGCTCCTGTTTATCTGAAATGGAAAAGCCAAATAGACAGTGCAGCAATGACTATATAGTGCAAATTGAATGTAGATAGCATGAATTGTATGTAAATAGTACATAGTTAGCAAAGATTGTATAGCAATTGAATCTACTGTCCAATTACAATTACATTACTAAGTCCAATAGCAAGGGAATCTCACCATGTGTACACACCATAAGACTTATCTATCCATTAACCAACTCCCTTAACCGCTGCCATAGTTGTATGTGTGTGTGTGTATGTATATATATATATATATATATATATATATATATATATATATATATACACTAAAAACATAAAGAATGTAAATGATTGAAATCGATATCAGAATAGGATGGCCATAGATGCCCTGTATGTGTAAGTCATACTAACTGACATTCTGGCTGCCCATTCTGGGAGGGGGCTGCCAGGTCAGTGCAGGAGGGGGTGTGGCATGATAGAAGTGAGGGGTGGGTGTACACTCGATCGTGTCCTTACAATGGTAGGCTGTTTAGCATGATACGGACTACGGAGTTACAGTAACTGCACCACAACACTAATCCTAAGTACCAATTACTTGTATATGCAAACTAATGAGGCACCTATTGAATTATCATGATTGACATTTACCTCAACTCTAAATTACCCGTAGAAATGAATCACATGGACACCTTATTCTAAAAATAATCACGGACAATAATGCATAAGTTAAAAGGTCAACAAAATTTATTAAGTGGTATGACCCTATTGAAAGGGGTGGCCAGGAAAGCGCTTAGAGACCAGCTACGGTCAAAAAATGTTAGTAATGGCGGCGACTACAATGTGCCAACTTATAACCAGGGCGATGAACTGCCCCCATTGAATTTAAGGCACAGCACGCACTGTGACGGCCTTACCGCCCTCCTATGGCCAGGCCGAGGACACTTCAAGGAAGTGGCCAACGTCCCCCCTCGGGGGGCAGGACTCACCAGCCGTCCTGGCAGAGGGGGGCAATGCCGCACAGTGACCACCTGTACCTCAAAATTGACCGCTGGTCGAGAGCACTTTCCTGACTATTATTAATACATTTTTGTAAAGCCAAATTAGGTGAAGGCCGAAAGGCCAGGTAGCAATTGGAAAGCAAGGGAGGGAGAGTGGGAATCCAGACTGAAAGAGGAAGCAGCATCATCTGACTCCCCTTTATATACCCCTGCATAAGCTACCACCCCTTTCTACCTAATTGGCTAACTAACTATCAATCACCTGCACTTCTATGGGTTATGAACTATTCACACAACTTTATTAGGACAATCACAAAATTCACAGTCTCTTAAATGCCCTCATGCCTATACAGCCATCGCTTAATTTACTGAAAGCCGAGGTAAAAGTAAACATGGAATTATTTATATTTATTAATAATAATCAATGCCTCAATGTGGCTCATCAGAAGCCAGACAGAAGGAAAATTATTAGTGCATGCTGTAAAGACATGTTATCATGAGGTGGCAATGTGCTACAGAGCGTCAGTAGATAATTATGGTATCTTAATGGGTGGGATTCTCTAATAACCCCCCTCCGCACATTGCCGGCATTCGCATTGTTAATAATCGCATATGCAGTAACATAAGCGATTATTAACTCATAGGTGATGGCCGGCGATATGCAGCGGGTTCCCCCCTCCCTCCCTGCACCCTTACCTGGCTGTGAGGGCTTTGTTTCCTCCTCCCTGCACCCGGAAGCTGTGCAGGGAGGAGGAGGTCACTGGTCCGGGCAGCACAGCAGGAGGCTTCCCGGACACAGGTAAGGGGAATGCGGCACCTTGGCTTCCATGGGGTTACGCCATCTAGAACTGCCGTAATCCCCCACAGCGAAGCCCCGGCAGTGGGGCTTTGCTGCATATGAAAATGCGGTAAAAACCCAGAAAACAGGGTTTTTACAGCATTTTTTGTTTTGTTTAGAGCATCTCGCCCCTTATCTTCATTACACTACAGTATGATGCGTCTGGTCATTGTCACATCTGTTGTCACTGAAACTGTGTTTTATGATAAACTAAATATATGACATCCATACATAGGTGTAACCATGATAACAGGGAATTGGGATGCGGTCATTTGGTCTACTGCATTATGGTCGACAGTCATTAGGTCGAATCCATTAGGTCGACATGCTAAAAGGTCGACATGACTCTAGGTCGACATGGGAAAAGGTCGACATGATTCTAGTTCGAAAGGTCATTAGTTCGACAGGTCATTAGTTCGACAAGGTCATTAGTTCGACATTGTCTATGTCGACATTCACAAGGTCGACATGGAGTTTTTCACTGTTTTTTGAGCCAACATGTGCCGACAGGCGGTATTTCATGCCCTACCATCCACTAGGGCGTGGTGGGAGAATAAAATAGTGTGCCGAGCGTAGCGAGGCACCGTGCCCGACGCATCGCGAGCGCAGCAAGCAATGCGAGGGGATGCAGTGCACTTTAAACTGTGTCCATGTCGACTGTGTTGACATTCAGGTAAAAAAACAGTGAAAAACCCCATGTCGACCTTGTGAATGTCGACATAGACAATGTCGAACTAATGACCTTGTCGAACTAATGACCTGTCGAACTAATGACCTTTCGACCTAGAATCATGTCGACCTTTTCCCATGTCGACCTAGAGTCATGTCGACCTTTTAGCATGTCGACCTAATGAATTCGACCTAATGACTTTCGACCATAATGCAATAGACCAAATGATCCCAACCCCAGGGAATTTTATCTGCAACACGTTTTATGCCATGTTTAAAATAGTGAGCTGCACAGATGTTGTGTTGGACATTCTCTGTGCTTCCAGCTTGGACTAATTGGGTATGGGTCATTGGGTCGACCACTGACCATCAAATAGGTCAACATGCCTAAGGTCGACAAGGATGGAAGGTTGACACAAGCACTAGTTCGACAGTCAAAAGATCGACATGGGTTTTTCATTTTTTTGTCCCGAATGTCGACGGTTGACATGGACACAGTATCAGTGTACCGCATCCCCTCGCATGGTTCGCTGCGCTCGCCATGCTTTATGCTCATTATTATATTCTCCCTCCACAACCTAGTGGAGGTTAGGGCATGAAATACCGCATGTCGACACAAAAAAAGTGCCGACCTAATGTTTGTGTCTACTTTCCATCCATGTCGACCTTAGGTAAGTCAATCTATTTCGAACTAAGCCATGTCAAACTTCAGTGGTCAACCTTTGGTGTGTCCATCTAAAGCAGGGTTGCCGACTTTAAGATTCTCCTCTCCGGGAGAAGCCCGGAGAGGAGAGTTTCACCAGCCGCTCAGGGGGCGGGGCTTGCGAGTGACATCACTAAGCCCCGCCCCCATGCTGGTAAAACAAGGAATTAACATATTTCCGTGGAGGGGGCGGGGCTAAAATGACGCGATTGTGACGTTTTAGCTCCGCCCCCTCCTCTGAGCCCCGAGGATTGCGGCATTTTAATGCCGCGATCTGGGGGACAGCGGGGGTCCCCCCTGAATCCGGGAGGGTTGCCCACCCTTCCGGGGGGCCGGGAGGGGGTCCCGATTTCCGGGAGGGTCGGCAACCCTGATCTAAAGGCTATATACCGGCTAGTAGATGTGTCAATTAGCCATGCTCTAATGCAGTGGTTCTGAACCTCGGTCCTCAGGACCCCCCCCCAGTGCATGTTTTCCAGGTCACCACAAAAAGGGGGTTATTATGGTTCACTCGCAAAGGCAAATTTACTCTCAGATGGATAATACCAGGTGCACTGCAGGTGGGGCAGATGCAACATGTGCAGAGATAGTGAGGTATTTTGTTTCTGTGCAGGGTAAATACTGAGTGTACTTCAAACTGCAATATAGATATGGTTTTGTCAGATTCAGTATTAAATCCCGGCGGTCGGGATCCCGGCGTTCAAAATCCCGACGCCGGAATCCCGACCACCGAAATCCCGACAAGGGGGGGACATGGATCACCTCCCCCTTGCGGGCTCGCTGCGCTCGCCACGCAGCGGGCCGGTGCCTCGCTACGCTCGGCACACTAATTTATTCTCCCTCCGAGGGTGTCGTGGACACCCACAGAGGGAGAAAGTGTCGGGATTTCGGCGGTCGGGATTCCGGCGTCGGGATTTTGAACGCCGGGATCCTGACCGCCGGGATTTACACTGCATCCCATTTTGTCCATCTGAGAGTGATTTTGCCTTTGCGAGTGAACCAGAATAATCCCCAAAAATCACAGATGAAAGACCGAGGTTGAGAACCTCTGCACTAATGCATAATCTTTATCAGTATTGCTCAATCTCTATTAGGGGCTATTTATCAATGATCATTATCTTTTCTTATTATAAGACATTAGAGACAATCTACATGCTTGCACGCCTGAGTGTGATATTACTATTAATGAAACCAGCCTTTTCTGTTCCTGACTCGCAGCTAAAAATAACACTTATGCAAAAATGTATTCTAAACAATTTGCATAAATGTTGATAAGCAGGCGGAAATGCATTTAGTGAGAGTTAGCATGTTCCACAGATGGGAAATGAACAGGTTTCTCATTCATATTGTCTGTGTATATGATAAAGCCAGGTTATTTTGCATGTATTATTTATGACATACAGCACTGCGGAAGATCTTGTCACTTCATAAATAAATAATATAATAATAACTGCTGATCTTTCATTAAATGTACATTGTAATTCTGGGCCTCTCATGGACTTGTCATGATAGCCTACTTAATGGCAATCCAGTTGGAAGAATAACCTTCATATAAGGAGAGAAATTGTCCTTTTAGTACTTTGCCACATCACTGACCTGAAAATTCTAATTAGCATTAATTACTACACTAGACAGATAAGCCCAGAGAAGGAAGCTGGGGGCACACAGTGGAATGCAACACATATCCCATTCCAAAATAATTAATTTTCAGTAATACTATTACATGGACTGCCTAGGGTAATGGATTTTAATGCAGAATAGCATTATGATGGTAAATAATGCTTTTCAGGAATTAATTCAGCAGAAAGTACAATGTATACAGAAATGATGAAGACATTTCTTGTATACAGTCTACAATGCACAGAACCATTTGTTGGTTTCCGCAATAGTGCAGAGCATACAGCAGCGCAGAGCATACAGTAGTGCAGAGCATACAGCAGCGCAGAGCATACAGTATTGCAGAGCATACGGTAGTGCAGAGCATACAGTAGTATAGTATGCTGCAAGGTCATGCATATTATTGTTTGTTCCTTAATTTGGGCATTGTTTGCTTATTGGTTTTCAGATTTGGGATGCGGTCGTACGGTTGACAGTCATTAGGTCGACCATTATTGGTTAACAGGCCAAATGTCGACACACCAACAATGTCGACTTGTATTAGGTCGACATGGAAAAAAACTGTGCCCAAAGCATTGCGAGCAAAGCGGTACATGATACAGTGTCCACGTCGACTTGACATTAAAAACTCACGTCACCCCTTTTCACGTGTTGACCTTTTGTATGCCAACCTATTTGTTCTGTCGACCATTGGCATCTTGACCAATAGTGGTTGACATAATGACTGTTGACCTTTTAACTGTCGACAAGTTAACCCATACCCTCAGATTCATATTCACTGGGTAGGGAGGGCTTAAAAGCTCCTTTGTACAACACATACTGTAACCCAAAAACAATTTGATTTATGAACAATATAGAAGTAAATATAAATCAAATATTTTCCTAATGATATTATATAGCTTAGAACAATAAGAAACCAATGGATGCCATTTAATGTATGGTCTACAAAACAACAATCAGCAACTTTACACAGTGCAAAGAAGGCTTTGGACCTGCTGTATAGACTTGTGTTATAAGCAGGGATAGCCCGCTCCGCCAAATATACTACACACAAGAGTTAGGCACCATAGTAATCAGGGTGCTGACAGTGTCTTCTTCATTATAATGTCAGTGCCCTGATTATATGGTGTCTTGCTAGCAGTAAAGGCCCCCATACACTAGGGCGACTTCTCCTTAGTCGCCCCCGACTTCCCCCTGAGCTTCCCCGGCTGCTCCCCGGGGGAGCTTGATTAGATTGGCACTTGATGTGCCATTTTTTACATGTGATAAATCGTCTCGATTTATCACATGTAAAAAACCCGGGGAGCAGGGGGGGGGGGGGGGGGGGGGCTACAGAGCAGGGCTGCTGGTGGGAGCAGGGGGGGCTGGGGACGCTGCGGGGGACACAGGCGGCATAGAGCCGGGCAGAGGGAGCCGGGAGCTGTCAGTGCTAGAAAAAAAAGCCTATACAATGAATGGGCAGCCTGTGATTGGCTGAGCGCTCTCTCTCTCTCTCTTTTATTCAGTACTGACAGCTCCCGGCTCCCCCTGCCCGGCTCTATGCCGCCTGTGTCCCCCGCAGCGTCCCCAGCCCCCCCTGCTCCCTCCACCGCCACGCCGCCCCACTAGGTCCCAAGTCGGGTGGTCGGACGTGCAGCAGGTCCGGCCACCCGACGCAGATCCGATGCGCACGGGACCGCGCATCGGATCTGAGGGGACATCAAAACTAGCCGATTTTGGTCCGATTTCGGCCAGATCCGACTGATCTGGCCGAAATCTGACCAAAATCGGCTAGTGTATGGGGGCCTTAACAGTCAGGGCAGACGGGCAGTGTGCACTTGCTGTAACATCGGTATGCATGAGCGGAGGGCGACCCAGCTGTTTTAGAGGCTCAGAGCAGGTCTGTGGCTATTTCAAATGCAATGTCGACTCGCAAGCCAATCGTAGCTTGCTCTCCAGTACCCAATCAGGAATGGCAGAGGTAGTTCCTCATTGGCTTCTGGGTCGCAAGTGGTAAGCGGTACTTATGTTGCATAATATGTAATAAGCATTACGATGTGTGGTATAATATGTAATGGTCATCATGGTGTTGGTATAATGTGTAATGGGCATCACGGTGTGTGGCATAATGTGTAATGGCCATTACTTTGTGTGGCACAACCGGCAATGGGCATTATGGTGTGCATAATACTGGTGCAGTGTGTCTTAGGGGCTATAGCTGGCACAATGTGAATAAGTGGCACGATTGTGTGGTGTAATGTGAATTGGTACTATTATTATACTCCACCAACCTTGAAGCCCCACCCTACCCAAAAAAAAATTAGGCTCGGGCCGGCACTGGTTATTAGTTTACTAAGCAAGATGGGTGTATTTGCGAAGTAGCAGAAATTAGCAAAGGCAGAGAAGCAGTGAACAATTTTTACTTAATTTTGTGAGGTAAGAATGAGCAATGAATTGTGGGGCTCAGTGGAAAAGAGGCATATTGCACAAAGTGTCATGGACACCTTTTCAACTAGATACAGTACTGTATGTTTTGAAATATAATACCAGTGGTGTAAATTGGTGGCAGCTCGTATGGCCCCAGAGTGAGGTCATCAAGGGCTCCCCACACAAAGCCACACCCCCTTTAACAATGTTACCAGGGATTCTGCATGGCCACAACCCTTCGTGCGAAGCCATATCTCTTGGCTATAACAGGTGTCAATGGCCCTGGTGTCCCCACTACACTTGATTCTAAATCCATGCAAATACGGCATGTTTCTCTTTTCCACTGAGCCCCTTAATTATGGGGGATGCGTGCCGAATTGCATGACCTGGTAGAAAGGAGAGCAGAAGAGGGGATAATTTAGGACACTACAAAACAAATTGCAGCATATTTGCCTATTGTAAACCATCTTGGGGTTTATATTATAGCCTGCAACATTTTGTTTGTTACTGCACATGGTTTGCAAATGTCAATATTTGGCTGCCTGAAAGCACAGTCTCCTGTCATATTAACATTATTACTGCCACTGTCTGTATCTAGCTATTATAGAACTTGGGATATAAATCAGAGGAAAGCCAGTTTTTTCGACAGGCCTCCCGCGTGAAACTTTACATGCCTTCTATAATGCTGAGCGCATACAATAGTCAGCAGTGTAGCTAGGTGCCACTGTGCCCGGAGCAAGGGCATGATTTGTAGTAGGCGGGGCTCTTCCGCGGCAAAAAGGGGGGATGGCCTAACATTATACCACACACCGTAATGCCCACTGCACATTTTAGCGAACTTTGTAATGCCAATTACACATAAGGCCACACCTGATGCCAATTACGTACTATATAACAAACTGTAATGCCCATTACATACTATATAACTTTCAGGTGGTGGCTGCCAGCTCCCTCCTGCGGGGATAGCTGCCGGGGTTCAGCACGTGCTGCATGGTTATAGCGACGTCCTCTCCTTACAAGCAACGCAATCTTCGTCACCTCAACACAGTGCAGGACACATGTGCTAAGGCATGCTGTCTCCTCACACTGGGTGCGCTGACTCACTAAAGGTGCGCTGTTACACAACTGACACAATGGGCCTTATTCTAGTTGAGTCGGATGGCTCCGAATGCGGACGGATGGCCGATGGTTGGTGTTTGCGCACGTGTGGAGGCGTATGTGCACATGTGCGAACGCCTCACACGTACGAACACGGCGTGAGTTCCGTACAGAAAATTATCATATGGAACCATCCGATCAGGGGGTGTAGAGGGACATGAAGGGCTGTTTAGGCTCATTACCATATGTGTACGCCCTGCGTTTCATGGGCGTTCCCATGAAAACGATGGGCGTACGCATGGTAATGCGGCCGTGATGCACGTGTGGGGGGGCGGACAACTGACATAGCCGGATGTCAGCTGCCCGCCCATATGCCTGCTTTCATTTGGAAAAATGTCCGTGTGGTCTGGAGCACTTGGTGCTGCCTGACCACTAGGTCCATCATTCGATGGTCGGCGACCATCAGAGGATGGGGGAGGTTTCCACAGATAGGGGAGGTGTTCACATGAAACATCTGCTCGCGGTCCGCATTTGGACGGTGTGAGTGATCCATACGGTAGACAAATACACATCCGTCCAATTCACGGCACCTCACCTCCACACCTGGCTCCAGAACCAGGACTTCTGCTGCCTGCATGTCCGAGGCTGCGGCTGGGAGCAGGTGCAGTATAGGCAGCCTGGGAGCAGTACAGAAGGACGAGCCTGTGACTGGGAGCACACGCAGCCACAGCACAGACAGCTGAGTGAGCCGACTGCGGCACAGGTAGTACAGTAGTACAGTACAGCCAAGCACACAACAGACAGAGCGTGTCACTTCCACCTCAGTCCGCAGCCCCCCATTGCGCCGGCTCCCCCCCGGGCAGAGTGGGAAGCGGGGGAGCGGGCAGCATGGCCCTGGCGCCCTTTGATGGCTCGGTGCCCGGAGCTTGTGCTCCGCCCTACCGACGCCCCTGACAATAGCTTTCACAATTTGGGAAGATGTATTAACCACTTGAGTGGTATGCCCGGAGATTTTCCGGGCTCAGCTGCGCTGCCGCAGCGGGCTGTCCCAGAAAATCTCCGGGCATACCACTATTATACAATAGGTGCGCGCCAGTGGTGTCCAGGTGTGCACCACTGGCGCAGCACCTCTACAGCACACCCCGTCACCAACTCCAGTACCTTTGCTCCGGCGATCGATACGCCGGAGCTTCCCTGACCCGCCCGCCAGCCAGCCCATCACTCATTTTACAGTGATGTCGGCGGCAGGCTCGGGTATGGTCGGCCAGGCTCGGAGGGACTCGGGAGCGCTCAGGCACCCGAGTCCTCCCGAGCCGTGAACATCCCCCAGTCTGCCGCCGACGTCACTGCTGAATGTGACAGGCAGCATAGGCTGGGGTGAGAGCAGCAGCAGGGAAGCTCCGGAGTACTAACGCCGGAGCGGAGGCAAGGGAGGGGGGTCGGCTTCCAGCTTTCTGTGGTGGGTTTTGCTGGGGCAGGACAAACCTGCCCTGGTAGGTTTGTCCTGTTGCAGCAAAACCCCCCACTCAAGGGGTTAATCCTTGACAAGTGATAAAGTATAAAGTGATAATGCAGAAGCCAATCAGACCCTAACTGGCACAGTTCAGACTGGGTTTGAAAAATGGCCATTATGGGTACATGGCTGCTGTGTTATTACCTTCAACTTTATCGCTTCTCTAGGCCTTTGAGTTTCAAATTAAATTGTCAAAATAGGTGTGGAAATTGCCAGGCAAACATGATTATTGATAATGACCTGGAATGTTTACCTTATATAGGAAATAGTAGCTTTCACATCACACTTTTAAAACGGTATATTGCCGTTTTTTTGCCTTTTAAAACGTTTAAGGCTGCAGTGTGAAAGTGTCATAGTTGAAATACCATTTAAAGTTAACTGGTATTTCAACACGTTTAAAAAGCAGAGTCCTACCCGTTTTAAAGCCAGTTCAGAGCCGTTTTTTGTGCTGTCTGAATGGCACTGAAATGGTATTTAGTAAAAAATAAAGGTTAGAGCACTGTGATAGGCTGTCCCTTGTCTTGTGTCCGTTCCCTGAACCAGGAAATAAGCTGTGGGTAGAAACGTGTTCAGAGGTTAAACGGCTTGACTGGTGATGTGAATGGTACTTAAACGGTATTTTTAAATGGTAATCTGCTGCAATATGAACACTAGACCCGTTTAAAATACCATTTAAAATTACAGTTTTTCAAAACGTTTCAAAATGTTTTATGTGATGTGAAAGCTACAATAGGGTGAAATGTAATAGAGAGATTCAGAAAGTGAGAGATTTGGTAAGAAACTGGAGAGTTTTTTTAAAGCTGCAATCATTTAGACTTCAAAATCACTGACCAAATCTCTCACTTATAGGCCTTTATTCAGATCTGATTGCAGTACAAATTTGTTTGGAAAATGGGCAAAACCATGTGCACTGCAGGTGGGGCAGATGTAACAGAGAGACTAGATTTGTCTGAGTTATTTTGTTTCTGTGCAGGGTAAATACTGGCTGCATTATTTTGACACTGCAATTTAGATTTCAGTTTCAACACACCCCACCCAAATTTAACTCAGTGACCATATTGCCAGCGATAAGTCTACTGTGTGTACACAGCTTTAGGTATTTCAGCTGAGATATTTGATACACAGAACATTCATGGTACTAGTAATTTCCTGGGTCCAGGTCTGATGAAGGGGTCCATTGTGGCCCCCGTTAACTGGCAGCAGCTATTCTCACCCCATCATATGCTGCTGTGTTCTAGGCTGCAGTGTTGCCATGGAGGTACTTAAAGTTGTATTTTTCTGTATACTATTCTAAGGATGCATAGCCACGCCTCCCATAATTAGGCCACACACCCTGAAAACTATCTTGGCCCGTCCAGGCTCTATACTGCCTTGGAGGCACAGGGCCTTTTTCTACTTCACTCTTTCTGACAAAATCCTTCTTAGATGGGCAAAACCCTGTGCATTGCAGGGGGCAGATGTAACTTGTGCAGAGAGAATTAGATTTGGGTGAGTTATTTTGTTTCTATGCAGGGCAAATACTGGCTGCTTTATTTTTACACTGCAATATAGATCTCACTTTGAAGTAAAACCCCACCCAAATCTATTTCTCTCTGAACAAGTTAAATCTGCCCCACCTGCAGTGCACATTGTTTTGTCCATCTAAGAAGGATTTTGTCAGAAAGAGTGAACTAGAATAAGGCCCACAGTGTGTTCCCCAGATTTACTGCACTGTATAATCTGGAAACCACACAAATCAATAGGTTACTGGAAATGTTAAGCACATGACAAATAGAAGAGGACTGCTGCCACAATATCACTGTAACCATACACAGTGCTTTATATAAGTGCAATGAAGCCCAATTTTCCCAAATTCAAATATAATTTAAAACAATAGAAATGCTGCTATAGTAACCCACAAAGATGATGCTTTTTTGGCCATCCATTCAGTCATTATTGCTGATCTTCTCCAAAGATACTGCTCAGTTTAGTTTCATTTCTGACCTAAATTAATCACTACAGCAGGTGCTTGAGGCACACTAATACCATGTTCTCACTGCCCAGTCTCAACAACCCGGCATTTACCAGCATTTAAATTTGCTGGGTCTTTCACTGTACAGAAAATTACTGGGTGAAGCACGTCGACCCGGTAATTTTCCTTTCAACACTGTTTTTGTGTGTGTGTGACAACCTGGGTCAACATTCCCGGGTCTTCAACCCGTTTAAAAACCAGTGTTGGAAACCTGGGAATGTCATCTCGGGTTGTCCTGTTCACACTAAAAAAAAAAACATGTTGAAAGGCAATTTACAATGTCGACATGCATGACCCATAATTTTCTTGGCAGTGAGAATGTGATATTAGTGGGTATTCAATTGGTCCAGTTAGCTGAAAAAAACTGGACTAATTCAACCCATTGACTATTCAATTGTGGGACGTTTTTAAATTTGTTTTTGCCTTTTCACTTTTTTGGGGGTCAAAAAAGCATCGGCAAAAAATGACTAAATACCTGCAATGGCTGCAATTTCACCAAAAACACCTGGATCGGCACATGTCTTTCAACCCTGTTGAATTTTTAGTCTAGGCAAAAAATCTGCACAATTTGACCTAACAAAGCAGCGAAAAAAATCAGCACCAATTGAATACCCCTCTAAAAAGTACATTTTCTACAAAAAAAAAAGTTGATGTTGTCCTTAGTAACCAGATTCTGTCTATCATTTCCTAGGATGCAATAGAGAAATGATAGGCACAATTGGATTGATTGCTATGGGCAACATTGTCTTTTTTAGGAGCTTTATTACACTGCACCTCAAACAGTCCAGGTTGTAGTGATATGCAGGATTGAGCAAAGTTTTATCAATTAGTACCTCAGTTATTTTGATTTAACTATCTGTGCTGAAGTTTGGAAATCAGGAAAACCTGCACTGTAATGGTGGGTACACACTACACAAATCTGATTAGCAATAATGATATGCGTGATAGTGATATCATTAACGATATCATCATGCATATCGTTCAGTGTGTATCCACTATATTGCTAAGGCGCACGGATCGTTAACGATAACCCATATAGTCTGAACATGCAGTCCAATCGGACAATATTGTCAGTGACTGCATGTTTGACAGGAGGTCACTAAATGATATTGTTAACAATATCATTCATTGTTTACCCAGGGGGCTTCGTTTTTGTGGCGCTGCCGATATTGTTAATGATATCAGCGGTACTGCGTATCGTACAGTGCAGGAGTGGCTAAACCTGTCCGCAAGATCTACCAACAGTTCATGTTTTTTGGGCAGCCTGTGGATCTATAGGAATGAATGCAGCATGATTACAATGTGACAGTTAGTAATGACTACAGCTGTGCTCCAGCTAAGTGGTCTGGAAAACGTGGACCATTGGTAGATCTCGAGGACTGGTTTGGCTAGCCCTGGTATAGGGTGTATGGGGCTTTAGTGTGCATTGAGGACTGGGTTTGGGAATTTTGCTCTGAAACAGTTTTATTATATGCTGACATTTTGTGAATAATATTTATTGAATTGCTAGAGGTTTGCTTCTTTCCTGAGGTGCAACATGAAGATGTACTACGGTACAGGGCCCAAGGACTACCAACTTTGAGCTATTATGCTCTCAGCAAAGAACACTACTGAAAATATTCCCTCTCCATCCCTCTAACTCATGTAAATAGTTCCATTCATCCAATGAAATCTCATATCTTGCACAGTACAGTAGGTCCATTCCATTGCATCCACACTTGGCAATGAATGCTCATGGATTGATGAACTCCCACCATTGGCCACTTTCAACTCCAGTGTCCCCAGAAACACAACTGTGCGGACTGGCAGATGCACACACTTCCCAATAAACCCATAAGAACACATAAGTGTGCAAGCAAATCCCAAAAGCGCTTTACCAATGTGGCTCTCTGCTTTTTGTGGTTCTTACGTGACCTTTTCCCATTGTGATTGTTTGTGTAATGGCTGCAGTTGCAGCAGGACCGAAAATACATGACTTATCTCGGCCTTCTCTATATAGCTCAGTAATATACAGACCATACTGTAATTACAGCAGACCCCTCTCTTCACTGCAAACCACATGCACGCTGTCATTCATTTTTCTGCTAAAACATTAGCAGACCTTCTGTCACTGCAGCCATTTTATACACCAGTATTTTCTTTCATACCAGCTCTTTTCTTATCATTATCTGTACAGGACAGAGATGTCCGCCAATAAAATATGTATAAATAGCATTGCACATGACCAGAAAATAAATTGATTTCAACTCCCCCGAGACCCTGTGTCTTGCAGACGGGAATGAAGGTGAGGCCCAGCCCGAATACTACAATTACTGGAACCATTTTCAATTAAATAAATGGAAGCAAATGTACAAAGCAGATAATACAGGTTTAACAGATGGTTTAACATAGGATACATTTAGCCATTCTGAACTAATCCTCCAAATACATCATGCTATGTTAGCCTGTCATTATACACAAGTCTCTCCATCATAAGATGCCTATAGCACAGATTTCCTGTGCAGTGATGACAATGAGATATGCAGCCTTGCAACGAAATGAAGAATAAAGGCAGAAAGCACTCACCATGTTGAGGTCTGGCGGAGATGAAATCTGAGCAGCCTGAATGCTGATTCCATTTTGCTGCTGCTGCTGCTGCAGACTGTACGAGGAGCACATCAGCAGCTGTGCCTGGGATGATGCTGAGGATGTCAGACTGCCTCCCCTCCCTCCTCCTTCTAGAGAGGCAGAACAGCAATGAGCTCATGGAGCCTGTAACTGCAAGTTCCCTCCCTCAGTTCCTATGGAAACTAGGCTGCTATCACAATGGAAGGTTGCTGTGTAGGTGCTCACACTCTCATTCAGAGCTACAACACCATGTTGTCAATGTGCTCCTGAGCTTTCCAAGTACTACAAGGGGAGAACACCGATGTGGCTGTTGTATTGTCATGTATGATACATTGTTTCTGTTGACATTCCAGTGTGCAAGACAAGGATCTAGAGTGCAGTGTCACCTTCAGGTGAATGTTGCTGCATAGCAAACTGGTGATGCTGAATCCCATGACATTGCAGGAATATACTACAGGTAAATAGTGAGAACATAGCTAGTGCAGAGTCACCCCATGTATTCGAGGGTGTGGATTCAAAGGTCTACAGTATCTAGGTCGACAGCCAAGACCGACATGTACTATGTTCACACTGGTCAACATGAGCAAGGTCGACATTGATAAAACAAACAAAATGTCAACTTTGAAAAGGTTGACACAGGAAAAGGCTGACGTGCATTTTTCACTTTTTTTTTGCGTGGCTGTCCACATGGTCCCCTAATTAGTGTAGCCTTCCCTCACCATGCATTGGGCCAGGTACCTCAATGCGCCAGGCACACTTTACCTTTCCCAATTGGAGTCCACATGGATGTTAAAATATGAAGAAAATTGTGAAAAACTCAAGTTGACATTTTCACGTTGCCTCAGTGCATGTCAACCTTTTGTCAATGTTGACGCATCGCATGTCGACCTTTTGGTGTCCACCTATTGACTGTCGACCTATACACTATATACCCATCATCTGGATACGGTATGCGCTGTGTCTGTGTGCACTAATGTATAAGTCAGTACAATGCTTCTTGCAGCCAGCCAGGCATCATGTTGTACTGTGTGTGCTTTGTATTTTAACCATATTTTATGTTACCTCTTGGTGTGGAGTAGTTATACAAACATGAAAAGCCTAATGGAATTAAATCAGGGTTGCCGACCCTCCCGGAATTTCCGGGAGTCTCCCGAAAATTGGGTCCCCCTCCCGGCCCCCGGAAGGGTGGGCAACCCTCCCGGATTCAGGGGGGACCCCCGCTGTCCCCCGGATCGCGGCATTAAAATGCCGCAATCCTCGGGTCTCAGAGGAGGGGGCGGAGCTAAAATGACACAATCGTGTCATTTTAGCCCCGCCCCCTCCACGGAGATCCCTGAATTAGCTGGTTTAACATCATGGGGCGCGGGCTTAGTGACGTCACACTTAAGCCCCGCCCCTGAGCTACTGCAGAAACTCTCCTCTCCGGGCTTCTCCTGGAAAGGAGAATAATAAAGTCGGCAACCCTGAATTAAATAGGTTAATATGAAGAGATGGAGGAGCCTAAAATTAACTAGTTGGATGATATTAATAAAAACTAATGAATAGTTATGTCATCAAACACCCACCTCTTTGGCCTTGCTTGTCACAGTATCTCATTGGGCCTGATTCAGAACTGTATGCTAGGCTGCATGTAATAGCAACCTGGAGGGGATACGGTCATTGGGTCACTACCAAGTAGGTCGACACCACTAGGTCAACATGCAGAGAGGTCGAAATGAGTTTAGGTCGACATAAGTTTAGGTCAACATGATATTAGGTCGACATACAGTAAGGTTGACAAGACTTTAGGTCGACATGGTTTAGGTCAACAGGGTCATTAGGTCAACATGGGTTATATTATTATTATTATTATTATTATTATTTTATTTATAAGGCGCCACAAGTATTTCGCAGCGCCGTACAAAGGAACAATACAGGGAAACTTGGCATAACATTGAATAAATAACAAGAATACAGTACAAATAAAGAGCGCCACAGTTCAATACACATTACAGCTTAAATATAAGTAGTGAGGACTCAATCAACATACAACAAGAGGCTAGAGGCCAATGATGGAGATGGGTATGCAGACGAAGATGGTCCCTGAGGGGATCCGGTCATTTGGTCTACTGCATTATGGTCGACAGTCATTAGGTCGAATCCATTAGGTCGACATGCTAAAAGGTCGACATGACTCTAGGTCGACATGGGAAAAGGTCGACATGATTCTAGTTCGAAAGGTCATTAGTTCGACAGGTCATTAGTTCGACAAGGTCATTAGTTCGACATTGTCTATGTCGACATTCACAAGGTCGACATGGAGTTTTTCACTGTTTTTTGAGCCAACATGTGCCGACAGGCGGTATTTCATGCCCTACCATCCACTAGGGCGTGGTGGGAGAATAAAATAGTGTGCCGAGCGTAGCGAGGCACCGTGCCCGACGCATCGCGAGCGCAGCGAGCGATGCGAGGGGATGCAGTGCACTTTAAACTGTGTCCATGTCGACTGTGTTGACATTCAGGTAAAAAAACAGTGAAAAACCCCATGTCGACCTTGTGAATGTCGACATAGACAATTTCGAACTAATGACCTTGTCGAACTAATGACCTGTCGAACTAATGACCTTTCGACCTAGAATCATGTCGACCTTTTCCCATGTCGACCTAGAGTCATGTCGACCTTTTAGCATGTCGACCTAATGGATTCGACCTAATGACTTTCGACCATAATGCAATAGACCAAATGATCCCAACCCTCACTGAGTGTTTGAGTATGGGAAAGCTGTGAGTGAAATGTGAAGAGAAGAGGGCTTTGACAACAGGAGGGAAGAGGGCCCTGCTCGGAGGAGCTTACAATCTAGTAGGAAGGGGAGACCATACCTCCCAACTTGTGGCCGGAGGAAATAGGGACACTCGCGCGGCGAAGCCGTGCGAGCGCCCGAAAAGGGGGCGGGGCGTATGCAAATGAGGGCGCGGCTTATGCTAATTAGCCGCAACCTCATTTTCATACGAGAATAGACGCTGTGCGCATGCGCACAGCGTCTATTCTACTAGATTGGGGGGTCTCCCAACTGTCACCCCCCGCAGCGGGACAATGCCTGCCGCGGGTGGGACAGCGGGACAGTACCCGAAAATCGGGACTGTCCCTCTAAAATCGTGACAGTTGGGAGGTATGGGAGACAGACAGATTACAAGAGGTGCAAGCAAGTGGGTGGTGGCTAGACAGCAGGATGTAAACAGGCAAGGGGTCGGAGAACCAGCTGGTTTATGCAGTGGAAGGGTACGCTTTGATGAAAAGGTGAGTTTTCAGTGCCCGTTTGAAGATTTGCAAGGTCGGGGAGAGTCTAATGGAGCGAGGGAGTGCGTTCCACTGAAGGGGTGCAGCACTGGCAAAGTCCTGTACTCTAGCATGGGAAGCAGTGATCAGGGTGGAGGAGAGACGACAGTTGTCGGCCGACCGTAGATGGCAGGAGGGTGTATGAGATGAGGTTAGAGATATATGGAGCAATGGAATTAGAGATGGCCCTGTATGTGAGTGTGAGGTGTTTGAAGAGGATTGTGTTGGGAAATGGGAGCCAGTGCAGATTTTGTTGAAGGGGAGTGAAGGGGGTTAGGTCGACAGGGTCATTAGGTCGACATGGGTTAGGTCAACAGGGTCATTAAGTCGACATTGTTTTTTTTTTTACTACTTTTTGAGCCGGCATGTGCCGACAGGTGGTATTTCATGCCCTACCATCCACTAGGGCATGTTTGGAGAATAAAAATGAATCATGGCAAGTATAGCGAGCCATGCGAGGGGAGGCGGTGCTACGTTTCAGTGTCCATGTCGACACAACATTTGCCGACAGGCAGTATTTCATGCCCTACCATCCACTAGGGTGTGGTGGGAGAATAAAATAATGTGCCGAGCGTAACGAGGCACTGTGCCCAAAGCATGGTGAGCGCAGCGAGCCATGGGAGGGGACGCGGTGGTACCTTTTAGTGTTTATGTTGACTGTGTCGAGATAAGGGTAAAAAAAACTTGTTGACTTTTTCACTGTCGATCTAATGACCCTATCAAACTTACCCATGTCGAAATAATGGCCCTGTTGACCTTACCCCTGTTGACCTTGAGACCCTGTCAACCTAACCCATGTTGACCTACACTCCTGTCGACCTTCCTGCATGTTGACCTACACACATGTCGACCTAAATGCATGTCGACCTAATGGTGTTGACCTAATGACTGTCTAACAACTTACTGGTGACCAACTGATCCACACCCGCCTGGAGAACAGGTATACGCCACCTGGCCAAATGATCGATTTCTTCAGCCTTCGCTCTGAAAAGTCCATACTTACGTTTAAGATGCCCACATATTGCCGAGTTGGGGGCGGGCGCTTACGTCTTGTGACATCAGCCACCTACCCAGAGCAGGCATCACCCATGCCTGCATTCACAGGGGAACGCCCAGTGTTTTATGGGGATGCCAGTCTGCTGACCAACCCCTTCCCTCCCCTCACAGTGCGAACACTTTGGCGAGTGTGATACTAGCCGAAAGCATTCTCACAGGGGGTTTACACATTTGCAGTCTCCCCACCATCAAAAAGTGGTCCGAATTCGGGCCTGAACGAACGAGTCTGAATCGGCCCCTATGTCAGGGTGGCCTACCCTCCCAGATACCGGCATCCGCCCCGCATCTCCCCTGGGGCAGTGTTAATTTCACGGCTTTTCAGGAGATGGGCGGGGCTAACTGTGATAACTACATATGTGGGCTCGTGATGCCCTGCTGTATCTTCCCCATGTTAAATTCATGTACCCCGCGCGGAAAGGAGAGGGACTTGTGACTGGTAGCAGGACTTGATAAAGTTGTGGGGCTCGTGGAGGAAACGGGCAAGAGAGAGTGCGGGTGCCGGGGATATAAGAGAAGGGGCGGTTGGTCGGTGTGGCGCAGTGTCCGGGAGGAGAGTGGACTGGCAGAGCTACGCAGCCTAACAGCGTCGGACAGCGGTGCTGGGGAGAGAGGAAGGGACTTACCGTATACCCCTGCAAGCTTGGAGACGTCCTCTGGAGATAGGGGATGGCGAGAGCAGCAGCGTAACCTCCGTGCAGCTGGTCGGCGGCAGTGTCAGAGCTCAGGAACGGAGATCCCCCGGCCGAGGCGGCGCCATCTTGGAGACTTGGAGGCGGGCCGCGTCATCGTTGGAGGCGGGGATTCCCGGGAGGAGGCGGCGGTCAGTCGGACCTAAAGTACAATCGAGGCGGAGAGTGGTGAGTGCTAGTCCGGCCCCCATACAGCGCAAGCACCGCCCTGTTTCAGTGAACACACCCCGGGAGCCACCCCCAGCAGTATTAGTAGTGAAAGAGGGTGTGCCAACTCCCATTGATGGACAGCACACCCCTCATAGCCTGTGGGGAGTGACATCAGCTCCGCAACATAGCCAGAGCCATACCCAGGAGTGTAATCAGGCAGAGGGACACAGACAGCTGCGACGCCTCTCTGCACCCATTATTGAGGCCCAGCCTTCCACACAGGGGATTGCTCCGCCCCCCCCATAAGTCTTGCTGACAGTTGATAACTGACTCTCCCCTGGGCTACTAAGCCTTAGACCTCCTTGCTGCGCAATCTCACAGTGTTACTCCCCAGTATAATCTGTATCCAGAACCTGCCTACAGGATCATCTTAGTTTGTGAAACATCTAAATGAACTTTGTAATGGAAGTCATATAAATAAAGATTATACACTGCTTCACTAGGAATTAGAGAGGAGCGTAAGCCAGAAGTTAGTCCTCTCAGCCTATAGGCTGTCCTTAGGAGAAAGTAAAGTACTCCTCCGCTGGTAGTAGAAGGCTTGTCTAGTGGAATATATTGAATAGAAGAAAAGTGACATCTACCGGCCAGGGATTGTAAAAAGGGACAGTCAGACTATAGACCTGCTTGATGCTGGCATAGACGTATAGTGATATTGAGCTAAACCCGGCTTGCAAAATAGTCAGGGGACGCTTAAAGGAAAATACCCGCAGTCAGGCGCACAGGGCTAAACCCGATGGGGAAAGCATCAGGGGACGCCCTCTACTGGTCAGCGTGAAATAGATAGAGCTGCAAGAAATATACAAGAGCAGGCAGGACACCTAATGATCAGTCAGTAAGCCAGCTACTTCAGGGTTAAACCCGGCTATATGCCAGGGGAAGCCCAGGATTACTAACTCCGATTCAGCCAGACAGTGAGTCAGTGCCGACAGGATTGAAGTAACAGATACAGATATAGGCGCAATCTTAACCTTGTATCGGCCAGGAATACAGTACGACGTTCATTTTAGTAAAGCTTCCTATTAAGATCCCCTACACCCCAGGTGAACTTCACTAAACTATTACGGGACAGTTAGGACTTTGGGACTTTTGGGAAGGGTCGTGACTCATTGGGAACTGGGTCATCATCGCTTTGATATACGGAAAGGTCTGTTGTGTCTATTGTTCTTATTACCTGTTAGTATACTGAGTTGTCGTGTTCAGAGGGAGGGTCTTATGCACCACTTCTGTTGTATCTAGAATAGAATAGGATATATCTTAACGTTAGCAACAGTATTTACTTACATTATTGCGCAATAATAATATTACTAAGGTTAATACCCGAATTCCCATCGGTTATGACCGAGTAACAATTGATTGATAACTTGTATTGACCTGTTTAATTGTTTTAGCATATAAGGTAGGATTAGTTATATATGCACTTGTAGCAAGAACGAACACGCGAGCAGAGGAAACCCTTGAAGGAGCGACTCACACTGTTCCAGCTTAATAAAACCTATAATTACTGTTATTCGTGGTGATGTAACTGTTGATTGTATATTTCCTCATTGTACGATCCCTCTGTCAGTAAATAATAAACTTGTTGAATATCAAAAAGAAAGAAAAACAGAGTCCTGAATACTTACCTAAGCACCTGTAAGAAGAGAGAAGGAGATACTCACCTGTGGAAGGTTTTCACATTTGGCGTCCGACGAACAGGATCCGTACATTAAAAGCGAAAGAAACCCCAACCGAGAGTTAAAATGTCTCAAGACAACGTTCAAGAGGAACAAGAGGATATGTTTGGTGAAAAGGGCCAAGGAGATGATGCAACGGAGACATTAAGCTCTACAATACGCAAACCGGCATCGATAACCATGCCCTATTACTTTGGGGCACCATGGCTCCCCACTTACACCGGAGAGAGTGAGACGACTGAAACAAATGTGTTCCGTGACTTCAGAGAACAGATTGAAACCATGTTTCAAGTATACAGATTGGATGAAAAGCAACAAGTAGAGATACTTTTAGCTCAGCTGAAGGGGTTCGCAAAAAGGGAAGTGAAGTCGTGGCCAGAAGGTCAAAGAAAATCAGCAACAAGTATATTGAACAAGCTGGCAAAAGTATTCGATACCAAAACTCTATCAGAACTGAAAACACAGTTTTATTCCCGGAAACAACAACCGCATGAGACACTCAGAGAATATGCGGTAGTGTTGCAGGAGGCGTTACAAGATATAAAACTGTGTGCTCCAAAAGAACCTATTGAGGAAAATGAGACTCTAACCAATCAATTCCTGGACGGCATTTATGATGTAAACATCAAGGGACAAGTAAAAATGCTATACAGACAGGAGTCACCTATCAGCTTTTCGGACTTCAAAGAGCTGATCAGAAAAGTATTAGGTGATAAACACAAGAAGGGAACTGTAAACCCACCGGTTGAAACCACTCTCCAACAAATCCAATCGGCTACCCCTAAAGACCCTATCACGGAAATGAAGGGGCAAATTGCTGAGTTGACCCAGGGAATGACCGAGCTATGTCGGGAGTTGAGAACCTTGAAAGAGACACAGACACCCCAGAGATCATGGCGGATGGGAAGAGAACCATCTTACGGTGGTACAGGGCGAAGCGCCTCCTGGAGCTCTAGACGACTGCCTACGGACAAATTCGACGAACAAGGAAGGCCTATCTGTAGACGTTGTCAGAGAAGTGGGCACATAGAACGGAATTGCCGCAGCACTGACCCTTTAAACGAGGAAATCCCGAGGGCAGGGACCAACCGTCGGGAGACTCCGCAGTAGAAGGTCCCATATCACAAGAATGGACGCCAAAATTCGTCGGGTGTTGCCCCATAATTGAAATTAAAGTTAATGGAGTTAACCTGCCAGCCTTGTTGGATACTGGGTCGCAAGTGACCACTATTCAGTGGGGCGAGTTTATTAAGCACTGGAGAGAGGACACTATCATAGCCCCACCACCGGCCTGGTTGAAACTACTAGCAAGCAACGGACAGAGTATTGAATGCTGTGGGTATTATGAGGCTGAGGTCGAGATCGGACAAGCTAGGCTCCTCAGTCAGGGATGCTTAGTCACAGCTGTCAAAGATCAATGTTTACCCCCGATAATTATTGGAATGAATGTCCTAAGGAACTGCCCCGAGGAGTTGATTAGTGCCCTTCGACAAGAATTATCCACCAGAACTCTGACTGAGAGACGACCCCTACAACAGACCATCCGCTTCCTAAAGTGTCACCAAAGGTTTGTGGACGATAGGGGAGAAATTGGAAGTGTCCGTATTTCCGAGCGGCGGAAGGTACTCTTGCCTCCAAATTCGGAAACTGTATTATGGTGCAAGACTAAGATCGGGCCCAAAGGAAAAGACTATGATGCAGTTATCCAGAGAAGACACACCGCCTGGGGTGAGCAATTCGTAGTGGCCAGAGCCTTAGTAACTGTGGTACAAGGGAGAGTGCCTGTAAGAGTCCTAAATCCCCACAACCATGCTATTAAGATACCAAGATTTCAAGCCTTGGCACAAGTTTATGAGGTCAATTTTCAGGACATCATAGACGCAGAAGGACCCCACTTTCAACAGGCAATAAGTCACCAAGACGAAATGGCAGTTCAAAAAGAAACCCTATGGTGGGAGAAACTGCAGATTGGGGACCAGAATACCACTGAACAAGAAAAGACCGGAGTGTTGCGCTTGGTGATGAAGAACGAGAAAACCTTCAGTAAAAGTGCTAACGATTTCGGAAGGGTCAAGAATATCTATCACCACATTCCAACTGGGTCTGCTCCTCCCATCAAAGAACGTCACCGTCCGATTCCTCCAGCGTTGTACCAGCCCGTGAAAAAAATGATAGAGGAAATGAAAGCCTCCAAAGTGATCAAGGACAGTTATAGCCCGTGGGCTGCACCGATAGTGCTGGTCAGGAAAAAAGACGGAGAGCTAAGATTTTGCATTGATTATAGAAGACTGAATGCAGTCACGCATAGGGATGCTTATCCACTCCCTAGAATAGAGGAATCCTTGACGGCTCTAAGATCGGCTGTGTACTTTTCGACCCTCGATTTAACAAGCGGGTACTGGCAAGTCGCCATGGCTCCAGATGATATAGAAAAGACTGCGTTCACCACCCCAATGGGGTTATTTGAGTTCAATCAGATGCCTTTCGGATTAACCAACGCTCCAGCCACCTTCCAACGGGTCATGGAGCACTGTCTGGGCTCTAAGAACTTTGATACGTTGCTCATTTACTTAGACGACGTTATCGTTTTCTCCAGTAATTACGATCAGCATCTCCAACACTTAGAGGAAGTCTTTGAACGGCTTGCGGAGTACGGGTTCAAGCTAAAACCTTCGAAATGCCACCTTCTTAAAACCAGCGTTCAATACCTGGGACATATCGTCAGCTCAGAAGGAGTGACCGCAGACCCCGAAAAAATAAAAGCAGTTCGAGAATGGCCAACACCCGTCACTGTAAAAGATGTCCGAAGATTTTTAGGTTTCGTCGGATACTATCGGCGATTCATAGCCGGGTTCGCGAAGATTGCAAACCCCTTGCATGAACTCCTGAGAAGCATATCCGGAAAGGACGTCAGAGGGAACGCCGTTGTTAACTGGAGTAACAGACAGGAAGAAGCGTTCCAGATACTGAAGAATTCACTCATCGAGGCCCCCTTGCTGGCATATCCAAATTACGATCTTCCCTTTAAGGTCTACACCGATGCCAGCAATTTAGGATTAGGAGCTGTGCTAGCCCAAGATCAAGATGGCAAGGAAAGGGTCATAGCGTATGCTAGCCGGGGCTTGAGAAAAACTGAAAGGAATGACCAGAACTATAGTGCCTTCAAATTAGAATTATTGGCGTTGATATGGGCAGTAACGGAGAAATTCAAAGACTACCTCGCCGCCACTCCGTGCACTATATATACCGACAATAATCCACTGGCACACCTGCAAACGGCTCGATTAGGGGCGTTGGAACAAAGATGGGTATCCCGATTAGAGAACTTCCAGTATAAAATAAAATTCAGGAGTGGAAGAATGAACTCTAATGCTGATGCTCTCTCGAGGCTACCCCAGGAGGCAGAATCAGAAAAGGAAGACCAATGGGAAGAAGTCGAGATTCCCTTATTTGGTCCCATGCCCATCAAGCAACAGACAGTTACTCTCCGAAACACCGAGATTATTCTGTCGGCTGTACAGGAGGATGCATCTTGTCACCAAGAATGGAACTGGAGAGACTTGCAAGCCAAGAACAATGTGCTACAACAGTTCAAACTCCTCCTTGCCACCCATAAAGTCCCCAACAAAGAAGAACGGCAAAGACTTCCTTCTGAACTGATCCAACTATTAAGATACCGAGATCGAGTAAGCTTCATTAACGGGGTGTTGGTTAAGAGTAACATCGATCCCTGCACGCATGATCACCTGAATCAAATACTCGTTCCAGCAGAACAGCGAAATCAAATTCTACGAGCTTATCATGAGAGGTCTGGGCATTTTGGAACGAAGAAAACGGAGAATGCTATAAGAAAGAACTTTTTCTGGGTGGGGCTACATGTTGATGTCGCAAAGTGGATTGAAGAGTGTTCCGCTTGTGCAGTTAAGAGAAATGTGCAACCAAATCAGAAGGCAACATTGAAGCCCATCCAAAGTAACCATCCGCTGGAAATTGTGACGTTGGATCACGTCAAAGTGGGGCCCAGCAGTGCAGGATATCAATACGCGTTGATGATAGTAGACCATTATACAAAATTTATGGTGACGGTCCCCGTCAGGGACCTGACCGCTAAGACCACAGCAGAGACCTTCCTAAAGACCTTTATCCGACCCTACGGGTTCCCAGAACAGGTCCTTACTGACCAGGGTCCAGCATTTGAGGCACACCTGCTCAAAGAACTTTGTGACACATATGGATGCAAAAAAATCAGAACTACGCCCTATCATCCACAGGGCAATGGACTTTGTGAGAGAGCTAACCAGACCCTGTTAGGAAGGATCCGGGCCCTATCCCCAGCCGACCAACTAAAATGGCCCTCGTTGTTACCCGAGTTCACGTATCTATACAATAATCTCGAACACGCATCCACAGGACATACCCCGTATTACTTGCTCTTTGGGCGAAAGGGAAAACTGCCAGCAGACTTAGAACTCAATGCCTTCACCGAAAATGTAAACTCTCCTCAAACCGACTGGGTGATTGAACATAAACAGAGAATGGATCTTGCCAAAGAGATGGTCACCAAGAGAATGGGAGAGGTTCACTATCGGCAGGAAAGTGACTATAATCAGAACGCCAAGGCAGAACCTTTGAAAGTCGGAGATCGAGTTTTAAAGAAAAATAATCAGAGAAGCAGCAAACTAGACCCCATCTGGGAAGCTACGCCATATGAAATTGTTCATCTACCATCAACGGAGACTGTCGTGTATGGGATAAGGAAAGAGGGAGAAGGAACCAGCAATGTCAAAATGATCCATCGTAACAACCTGAAACTCTATAAAGCTCGGAGGGAACCAGACTTGCCGGAAATACATCCTCCAGACACCAAGAATCATAGTCCAAGTTTCGAAGACTTTATGCGGGACCCAATGGACTTGTTACTATTTATGAATAGTGCTATCCCACATGGTGGAATACACAAAGCCACGTCGAACCGCACAAGTGAAAAGAGGGCAGCAGGCATAAGCCAACCGTATAGCCCTGACTTATTCCCTGAACAAAACACTCCAGAGCAGAGGCCGGAAAGGCCAGTCAGGAGTACAAGGGGTGTGAAACCTCTCCGGTTTAGAGACTAAGTCCAACCTGTTAAAAGAAAAGTCGTTAAGGGTAGAAATGTAAATTCTACTGATTTAAAAGTATGTAATGTGTTGCAATGGTTAAAGTATATAAGTAGTGGTATTTTGTTGTTTGTAATGAAAGAAGTAAAATGCATGAGGACATGCAAGATTCCACCCCGGAAAAATGTGATAACTACATATGTGGGCTCGTGATGCCCTGCTGTATCTTCCCCATGTTAAATTCATGTACCCCGCGCGGAAAGGAGAGGGACTTGTGACTGGTAGCAGGACTTGATAAAGTTGTGGGGCTCGTGGAGGAAACGGGCAAGAGAGAGTGCGGGTGCCGGGGATATAAGAGAAGGGGCGGTTGGTCGGTGTGGCGCAGTGTCCGGGAGGAGAGTGGACTGGCAGAGCTACGCAGCCTAACAGCGTCGGACAGCGGTGCTGGAGAGAGAGGAAGGGACTTACCGTATACCCCTGCAAGCTTGGAGACGTCCTCTGGAGATAGGGGATGGCGAGAGCAGCAGCGTAACCTCCGTGCAGCTGGTCGGCGGCAGTGTCAGAGCTCAGGAACGGAGATCCCCCGGCCGAGGCGGCGCCATCTTGGAGACTTGGAGGCGGGCCGCGTCATCGTTGGAGGCGGGGATTCCCGGGAGGAGGCGGCGGTCAGTCGGACCTAAAGTACAATCGAGGCGGAGAGTGGTGAGTGCTAGTCCGGCCCCCATACAGCGCAAGCACCGCCCTGTTTCAGTGAACACACCCCGGGAGCCACCCCCAGCAGTATTAGTAGTGAAAGAGGGTGTGCCAACTCCCATTGATGGACAGCACACCCCTCATAGCCTGTGGGGAGTGACATCAGCTCCGCAACATAGCCAGAGCCATACCCAGGAGTGTAATCAGGCAGAGGGACACAGACAGCTGCGACGCCTCTCTGCACCCATTATTGAGGCCCAGCCTTCCACACAGGGGATTGCTCCGCCCCCCCCATAAGTCTTGCTGACAGTTGATAACTGACTCTCCCCTGGGCTACTAAGCCTTAGACCTCCTTGCTGCGCAATCTCACAGTGTTACTCCCCAGTATAATCTGTATCCAGAACCTGCCTACAGGATCATCTTAGTTTGTGAAACATCTAAATGAACTTTGTAATGGAAGTCATATAAATAAAGATTATACACTGCTTCACTAGGAATTAGAGAGGAGCGTAAGCCAGAAGTTAGTCCTCTCAGCCTATAGGCTGTCCTTAGGAGAAAGTAAAGTACTCCTCCGCTGGTAGTAGAAGGCTTGTCTAGTGGAATATATTGAATAGAAGAAAAGTGACATCTACCGGCCAGGGATTGTAAAAAGGGACAGTCAGACTATAGACCTGCTTGATGCTGGCATAGACGTATAGTGATATTGAGCTAAACCCGGCTTGCAAAATAGTCAGGGGACGCTTAAAGGAAAATACCCGCAGTCAGGCGCACAGGGCTAAACCCGATGGGGAAAGCATCAGGGGACGCCCTCTACTGGTCAGCGTGAAATAGATAGAGCTGCAAGAAATATACAAGAGCAGGCAGGACACCTAATGATCAGTCAGTAAGCCAGCTACTTCAGGGTTAAACCCGGCTATATGCCAGGGGAAGCCCAGGATTACTAACTCCGATTCAGCCAGACAGTGAGTCAGTGCCGACAGGATTGAAGTAACAGATACAGATATAGGCGCAATCTTAACCTTGTATCGGCCAGGAATACAGTACGACGTTCATTTTAGTAAAGCTTCCTATTAAGATCCCCTACACCCCAGGTGAACTTCACTAAACTATTACGGGACAGTTAGGACTTTGGGACTTTTGGGAAGGGTCGTGACTCATTGGGAACTGGGTCATCATCGCTTTGATATACGGAAAGGTCTGTTGTGTCTATTGTTCTTATTACCTGTTAGTATACTGAGTTGTCGTGTTCAGAGGGAGGGTCTTATGCACCACTTCTGTTGTATCTAGAATAGAATAGGATATATCTTAACGTTAGCAACAGTATTTACTTACATTATTGCGCAATAATAATATTACTAAGGTTAATACCCGAATTCCCATCGGTTATGACCGAGTAACAATTGATTGATAACTTGTATTGACCTGTTTAATTGTTTTAGCATATAAGGTAGGATTAGTTATATATGCACTTGTAGCAAGAACGAACACGCGAGCAGAGGAAACCCTTGAAGGAGCGACTCACACTGTTCCAGCTTAATAAAACCTATAATTACTGTTATTCGTGGTGATGTAACTGTTGATTGTATATTTCCTCATTGTACGATCCCTCTGTCAGTAAATAATAAACTTGTTGAATATCAAAAAGAAAGAAAAACAGAGTCCTGAATACTTACCTAAGCACCTGTAAGAAGAGAGAAGGAGATACTCACCTGTGGAAGGTTTTCACATAACAATGCAAATCACGTCTTTTAGTTCCGCCCCCTCTTCAAAATTGCAGGATTTGCAGTACTGGGGGCTAGGCGTGATGATGTCAACATCAGGCCCCTCCCCCTGAAGTGCTGCTGACAGTCTCCCCTCCGGGCTTCTCCCGGAGAGGAGACTTTAAAAGTAGGCAACCCTGCCCTTCATTTTTTTGTTTCATCTGTGTAAAAACCAGCAACCAGCTGGCCTTTTGCTTTAATTTTAGAAACTGTAGGGCAGGCATGGCCAAACTAACAGCTGGAGGGCCACAGTTTGGTCATGCCTGCTGTAGGAGATAATTCAGACTCTATTGAAAAGCAATTTTTTTTAACAAATGGACAAGACCATGCTGCATTGCAGGTGGGGCACATGGAACATATGCAGAGAGTTAGATCTGAGTGGGGTGTGCTTAAAATTAAATCTAAATTGCAATGTAAAAATAAAGCAACATGAATTTGACCTGCACAGAAACAAAACTCACACAAATCTCATATGCTATCTATTATCTTCTAGAAGGTGCTAAAAAAATAAGGAGATGCTGATTGGATGTCCATAGCCACACCCCATGTGAAACAGAACGTCCATCTTAGTAAATGTCACCCTAAATCTGCAGTGCAGCATTGTTTTGTCCATTTGCTAAAAAATGTGCTGTACGATGCAAGGTCTGAATAACGCCCTGTACTACTTTATGACAGAATCGAATTGCTTGCTATGAGTTATATTATTATTACATGGGTTATATTATTATTTTGCACTACTACCTGGGTACCAGCTTTCAAAAAGGCAGCCTGCAGCCAGAATGCAGGCAGCAGCATCCAGATGTATCCTGGGAAGTATTTTAATCCTACCTCTAACCAACAGAGCCAGATTAAGGTCTAAATGGGCCTGGAGCTGAAAATTATGAAGGGCCTATTATGCGCAATAATAGAGGCAGGGCAGGTGCAAGGCACCGGAGCGCCCTAGGCGGGGGGGGGGGGGGGGGGGGCAGGGGCGCCCCGGCGCTCACCCGCTCCATGGGAGTGACAGAGGGGTGAAGCGTCTGGCGCTGCTTCGCTCCATGGCGGAGGAGGTGTTTGCTGGAGATGCGGCGCTGGCCGCAGCGTCACTCACTTCCCTGGAGGGGGGCAATGTTGTTGGGGGAGAGAGAGAGCACTGGGGTGCGGGGGGCGGCGGGAGTTACATAGCTCCACGGGTGGGGGGGAACTGGGGAGAGAGAGGGAGCCACTCACCTGATCCGAGGGGTAGGGGCTGCTCCAATTGGCCGCCCTCCAGTGGCAAATGCCTAGAGCTGCCTAGTGGTGGCACCGGCCCTGAATAGGGGTTGTGGCCAGCATCTAATAATGTGGGTGGCGGGACCAGTGTTCTGTTTGGGTGGTCTGCTCATGGGTGTGTCTGTATTTGTGTAACTACTTACAACTAATTATATATGCCTGGAAAAGGCAGGGGGCTGGCATAAGAAAAATGCAGGGAGATATATTGGCGGGTGCACTCCAAAGGTGCACCCGCAGGATGCCGATGTCCTAGGATACTTGTGGGTTGAGGCAGCATTCCAATCATAAAAAAAATACTGAAAGCCGAATCTGGATAGACAACATTTCAGGACCTTTTATGTGGTCACCTAACTTTACCACACCATATACCCCTTATACAAATCATGCAACACAATAGTAACCCCCTTATACTGTACTTGCCTCTTACACATTATGCCACATGGAATGAGCCAAAATTCACACCGATTGAGCCAAAATTCACACTATGGCACACAGATTGAGTCAAAATTCATGTTATGCCACACAGATTAAGGCAAAATTCACATTTTGCCACATGGATTGAGCCAAAATACACACTATACCAAGCATGTCCAAACAGTGGCCCTCCAGCTATTGTGAAACTACATGTCCCAGCATTCCTTGACATAGTTTTAGCATTCCCTAATAGCAAAACTGTGGCAATACATGATGGGACAACAGCTGGAGGGCCATAGTTTGGACATGCCTGCACTATACCAAAAAGATTGAGCAATAATACACAATATGCTTCATAAATAGGGGCATTGCGCGCCAAAGGCGCTCATTAAAAATTTACACCATAATGCCCATTACAATTTAAGCCTCACACCATAATCTCCATTACGTATTATGCCGAACACCATAATGCCTATTAAAAATGAAGCTACATAAGTGTTGCTTACCTACATATTCATTGCCAGGGGTTCAATGTTCATTGCCAGGGGTTCCATGCTCCTTGCCAGGGGTTCCATGCTCGTTGCATTGTGGGATTACATGCTCATTGCCAAGGGGGAATACACGCTCACGGTAACTGGGGGACAGCCACCGGGCCGAAATTACAGCCATTGACAGCCGGGCAGAGAGCAGGGGGCTGCCCGGCTTTATTCAGAGCACTGCATGTCCCGGCTATTTGAAATAATACCCCTTTCATACCAGAAAATGCAGGGATTTACCCGGGAATATGGTCCCAGGATCATGCAGGGACATTCCCTGACTGGCCTCTTTTACGCCAGCCTAGTCCCTGCATTTTCTGATGTAAGGGGAGAGAAAACCACCCCGGTCTATCTCTAGAACCAATGAACCCATATGGACCAGGTATCAGATTAAAGGCCCAGCGATTTGGGTTTGACTGAGATCAACCTTGAGCTTCTGTGATGCCAGAGGGGGGAACTGGCTGCCGTTGGAACCAGGTGGAGGTCGGAATTAGCGTGTCCCATGTTATCCTATGGGGAAAACGTTCCAGGTTTGCCTGGCGGTATCTCTGGTTCTCGGGGGGCTAGCGAAGCAGGGCTTAGCTCGTTGGAAAGCCCTGACCCTCAGCTATAAAATAGGCCTATTTGGAGAGTGGGCCTGGAGCTGTAGCTCCATCAGGCCCATTGTTAATCCGGCTCTGCTAACCAACCCCTCTCACAGCCTAACCTAGCCCCTACCCTAAAACTAACCCAAGCTCCAGTGCTTACAGTTGGGATGCCACTATCAGTGGGATCCTGACAGCATCCTTTATGTTTAATAGACTAAATAGAATATAAAAAGCAAAACTAAATGAAAACAATACTATTTTATTAATACACATACCAACTTTATGTATATATCGGAACATGGTATATGATGGAAGATAAATACACCACACCATGGGCCAGATGCACCAAGCTTCAAAAAGTGATAAAGTGGAGAGTGATAACCAACCAGCTAATCGGGGGTAGATTTATTAAGCTCGGTGAAGTGATAAAGTGTCTGTTTTTTATCACCGGCCAATCAGCTCCTACCTGTCATTTTTCAAACCAAGCCTGTAACTTCACAGGTAGGAGCTGATTGGCTGGTGATAAAGTACCAGCCACATTATCACTTCACCAAGGTTAATAAATCTGCCTCTCAGTTCCTTACTGTCATGTTACAGGCTTTGTTTAAAAAAATGACAGTTGGGGGCTGATTGGCTGCATATCACTCTCCACTTCATGACATTTTGAAGCTAGGTGCATCAGGCCCCATATAATTAAATAAAGATTGATCAATCTGATTATGTATCTATCTATCTATCTATCTATCTATCTATCTATCTATCTATCTAGAACAAAAGAAATAATTACACATGTTAAACCTTACTTAATTTGTGCAATTTAGTAAACAGCTTCACCTACTGCGCCGTAGCGCACGCAGGAGGATATCTTAGTACCCAGAGTGCAGTAAGCACCACTGAAGGACATCGCGCCACCGCAGGAAGTCCCAATCAGACCAGCTACCATCACAACAAGGATGCTGGTGCCACCAGCCAGGGGGTACCCAGCAAGCCATGTGCGGAGCACATCCTCGGGGTAAGGTGGGCTTCTACTGAGGGCTGCTGCGGTGTGCTGGGGAGGAGGGGGGTGCTGCCACTGAGGATTGGAAAGGGGGGGACTGCAACTGAGGGCTGGGGAGAGGGTTGCTGCTAGGGTGGCCAATCCCGGGATCGGTATCATCAGGATCCAAGGATTTGACCCCCAAAACGCCGGGATTCCAATCCCGGGATTTTGGGATTAGACTGCGCATGCACAGTCTAATCCCGGGCAGCTAGCTCAGACGATGCAGTATTTGGGAATACTGTGCTGTGCAGGCCATTTTTCAATCCCGGGGGATTGAAAAAAATGCCCCGGGATTGGCTTCCCTAGTTGCTGCCCCTGAGTGCTGCGGAGGGGGAGCACTGCCACTGAGGGCTGGGGGGGGGGGGGCATTGCCATTGAGGGCTGAACAGGGTATTGCTGCTCCTGAGGACTGCGGAGAGTTAGGGTTATGCTGTTGGGTGTGGGTTGGGGACTCGGCTGCAAGGAGGGAGAGTTAGGGGTTGGCATGGGAAAGGTAAGTGTGCGTACCTGACCCCTGTTGGGATTCCCTTCTTCAGTATGCCAGCATCAGGAATAAGGACACCAGCATCCCCATGGCATGTATGTAATGTATGTATATGTATGTATGTATGTATGTATGTATATATGCAGTGCAGCATTTTTTTGCCCATTTTGAGAACAAATTTTGGTACTTGTTTCCTAGCACGGCCACAACGATTTAGATCGTTGTGGTCGTAAGATAAAAAATCGGATCGATCGCATCGCATGCGATTTGGTCGCATACGATGCGACCGATCCGACCGACCGATTTTTCACCCGATTTTTTTATTTTTTTCACCAGATTATTTTTAATTGCCCCCCCAAATGTTACTAAGTGGGCTAGACCCCACGATAGACGTCAACCCGAAGCGTGGCGAGCGCAGCGAGCCCGCGAGGGGCGGCGGTGCGCGTCCTCCGACCTTTTCATTCCCCTACTATCCACTAGGGCGTGGAGTGAGAATAGAATAGTGTGGCGAGCGCAGCGAGCCACCGAGCCCGAAGCGTGGCGAGCGCAGCGAGCCCCGCGAGGGGACGCGTATAACTTCACCGGTATACGCGTCCCCTCGCGGGGCTCGCTGCGCTCGCCACGCTTCGGGCTCGGTGGCTCGCTGCGCTCGCCACACTATTCTATTCTCACTCCACGCCCTAGTGGATAGTAGGGGAATGAAAAGGTCGTAGGACGCGCACCGCCGCCCCTCGCGGGCTCGCTGCGCTCGCCACGCTTCGGGTTGACGTCTATCGTGGGGTCATGGCGGGCACATAAAAAATGTGAAATGGGTCATATTGGCCCATTTCACCTTTTTTATCATTTTTCCCTATGTGAGATGGACTTAATCAAGTCCATCTCATCTTGTGCCATTATAATGGCACAAGACCGACAAGATCCTCCCGATTTCAATGTTAAAAGATTTTTTAACATTGAAGTCTATGGAAAAATCGGGTCAATCGGTCGGTCGCATCGCGGCCGATTTTAATTGGTCGCGACCGACCGATTGACCCGATTTCTGTCAATCAAAGTCAAAAAAGTGTCAAAAATCGGCCACATCGTGAGGATCGTGTCCCTTAATTAAGAGCCACGATCACTCACGATTGTGGCCGTTCTAGGAAACAAGTACCCAAATTTTTACTGCGATCAGGTTTGAATAAGGGCCAAAAGGCAGTGATACAACAGTCCACAGAGAAGCCTCATTACCTTTTCACTAGTAATGATGCTGACCTTTCATTCATTCTGCCTGCTATCATTTAGATAGCAGCACCGATATGGACAGGGGCGCATAGCGCCCCTGTCCTTTACCGCACGCTGGCTCCATCATACATGGGGGAGAAGCGGCATCAGTGCACATAACGTGCGCTGATACCCCTTGTCCCCCATAACGATCTTTCATACATCTGCCCCATTGTGTCTTATCAATAAGAGTGTCTGGTTGTCAGATCTTGCTAATAAGAAATAACTGTTGCAGGGTGTTATTGAAAAACAGTAACTGTTACAATAAGTATTACAAGTAACAGTGTAAACTGTTTAATGTATCATTTTAAATAGCACTAAACATTAGATGTATTTGTTTATTACAATATAATACACTTCAACATATTTAACTGTTAATATATTGGCTTATCTTTGGCATAACTATATGCCGTAATGCAGCCCTTTCATGTTCCCAGCATAGGGGATGCAAACTGTTTATCAGACTGTTTTTCAAACAAATAAACTGCCACAAGTAAAGACAATAAACAGAAGTGTTTTAAATCCTGAAGCTGCCTGAGTTCAGTGATTGAACTCAGCAGTGGTGCCTGGCTGTAAACAGTGACAATCCCGAGAATTTTCCGGGCTTGCCAGACTGGGCACTGAGGCACAGCCCAAAATATTCTCGGGATTGCCACTGAAGGGGTTAATCAATGTTCGGCTTTTAGGGCTAAAATATGCATTTAATAATATTCAATAAGAATAATAAAAAATATTTCATTAGTAAATGTGTGTGTTTAGCCCTAGAAGCCCAACATTATTTAAGATTGATTTTAATCAATCCGAAATCTATTAAAATTGAGTTTTAGTAAATATACCCATAGGGGGTTATTCTGGTTGAATGCAAGTCCATTAAACCCCGCCAGGCGAATGCCGGGGCCGCCTGCCCACCCCCCTTTCCCTTGCAGCATGTGCTTGCACGCAGGGCCTGCAAATGAATGTTTAAACATAAACGTCCATTCGCAGTCTGTGGGTGAACACCCACATCATTTGATGGTTGATGTGGAACATGCACGCATATCTAAGTGACCCTCAAGTCACTTAGATTTGCATGCACCCTAAGGAGGAAGTGGGTGGGCAGCTGATATCTGCTTATGTCAGCTACCCACCCCCGGCACCAAAATCACGGCCCGATTACCATGGAAATGCCCAACGTTTACATGGGTACGCCCATGAAACGCCGGGTATTCCCATGGACGTGACTATCTGCCACCGCCCCATGCCCCCGACTTATGTAGGGATGTACAGACATATGTAAGTTAGGCACCTTAAGTGGCATCAACGTTTCAGTTTATTTAAAAAAAAACTTTAGTCAGGATGTTTTTTTTTCTCTATAACTGAAACATTGATACATCCTTTGGTGTTCTGCACCTAACTTTACATCGCTACATAAGTCCTGTGAGTGCCACTCATCCACACTATATATATCTACACACATATGTGTTTACACCTGCATATCTGAAAATGTATTAGGTCCCTTCTTCTTGCACAGATAAGTATAATGATTTGTACTGATGTACATACTGTATAAAGGCTTGCTTTGTTATGCTTGTATATACTTGTACAGTTATTATGGTCTTGTTTCTAATTGTTGGGTATATGTTTGTGCTATATAAGTGACAATATTTAATTTTCTCATGGAAAATTTCATTAAAACATCTCCATCTAGTGGACAGAATATGAATTTCTACCTTGATCATGTACAAGTCTTGTACAAGATCCCAATGTTTTGGGACATTTTTGAAGGAGAGTTATTTTTGAGTGGGTATGTAGTTCAGATTTTGACATTGGTCATTTAAATAACAATAATGATATTTAATGGATAATGCTTTTGAATTTTAAACATGTTTAACCATATGTTTAAAATTGTAAAATGGCCACTAAATAATTATTATTTACAGTTTCTTATATAGCGCAGCATATTCCATTGCGTTTTACAATCGGAAACAACAGTGATGAAACAAACTGGGTAGATACATACTGAAGTGGAGGTAGGAGGGTCCTGCTCGCAAGCTTACAATCTATAGGGATAATAGGAGGGATACATAAGGATAGAAATCCATAGCATGGCAGTCACATCAGATTACAAGACAGTCCTGATGGGATGCAACTAGATATAAATGCTACTGGAGGTTGTGTGGGTGTTCCTAAATATGATAAGCTTGCCTGAAGAGGTGAGTTTTCTGGGAATGCTTGAAAGTTTGGAGACTAGAGGAGAGTCTTAGGGGGATATTCAATCTCCGGCGAGAACCTCCCGTCGGGGAGATGTCCGCCGGGTCCTATTCAATGCTGTCTTCCCCGACAGCATTGAGCAGGGTATCTTGGCAGACCAAGCCCAACATCACTAGCTGTCGGGCTCGTTCTGCCGAGAACAGCCGGGAAGTGACGAGCTGCCGGCTGCAGCTCGCCTCTTCCCGGCAACGCCCCCTTCTCGCTCCCCGGCAGGCGGGACATTGAATACCGCCTGCATGTTCTCGGTCGAGCTGACCGAGAACGGGACTGGGTCACGGCGGTCGAGCAAGCTTGACTGCCGTGACCCTCACATTGAATACCCCCCTTTGTGTGTGGAAGGGCATTCCATAGGGTGGGACAAAAATGTGTGGATGACAGACGCAGATCTTGTGCAGAGCGGAGAGGTCGGGTGGGGATATATTTTGAGATAAGCAAAGAGATATAAGTCGGTGTAATCAGAGTGATGGCTTTGTATGTAAGTAGAAGTATTTTATATTGAATGTGGTAATATACAGGCAACCAATGGAGGGATTGACAGAGCGGATCAGCAAACGTCTTGCCAGGAAGATCAGCCTCGCAACTGCATTCAAAATGGATTGTAGTGATGAGAGTCTTTTCTTAAGAATTAAGGAGTCTATTGCAATAGTCAATGTGTGATATAATGAGTGCATGCATTAGAGTTTTTGCAGTGTCTTGTGTAAGGTACGGACATATTTTAGATGTTTTTTAGATGCATGTAACATGATTGAATGACAGATTGAATGTGAGGAATGAAGGGCAGTTCAGATTCGAGGATGACCCATAGGCAGCGAGCTTGTGGAGTAGGATTAATTGTTGTGTTCTCAACAGTGATAGATATATCAGGTTGGTAACTACTCTGTTGAGTTTGAGGTGGCGAGATGACAAGAGGAAATGGCAGAAAGACATTCAGAGACACGGAGCAATACTGATGGTGACAATTCCGGGGAGGAAAGATAGATTTGAGTATCATCAGCGTACAGGTGATACTGAAATCCAAAAGTGTTGATTCGTTTCCCAAGTGAAGAGGTATAGATTGAGAAAGAGGACCTAAGACTGAGCCTCGTGGTACTCCAACGGACAGAGGTAGTGAGGAGGAGGTAGAATCAGAGAAGCGAACACTGAAAGAGTGATTAGATAGGTAGGAAGAGAACCAAGAAAGGACTGTGTTCTGAGGACCTAGAGATTGTAGTGTTTGTATGAGAAGAGAGTGGTCGACAGTGTCAAAGGCAGCTGAGACATCTAGAAGGAGGGTAAAGAAGTGATTTAAATGTATTAAAAAGTCGCTTTGGGTTAGTGGCATGAGAAGAGATGAGAGATTGAAAATAAGTTTGTTTAGCAGTGTCAGTAGCATTTCGATAGGAGTGGTAGGTAGTCTTAAATGTGACAAAGTCACTTGGATTTTGAGATTTACGCCACTGACATTCCAATGTACCTTATAGTTTTTGCAGGTGTCTTGTTAATTTAGAGTGCCACGGTTTGCATCTAATACCCCTTTCACATTGCAGATTTAAAACGGTATATTGCCTTTTTTTACAGTTTGAAAACGGGTACAGCTGCAGTGTGAAAGCTCCATTGTCAATTTACTGGTTACAGAATACCGGTATTTTTGAAACGTGTTAAAAGCAGGATCTTACACGTTTCTGAGCCATTTTCCCTGCAGTCTGAACATCTCAGAAATGGTATTTGCTACAAATGATAACCACACAAGGGTGATAGGTTATCTCCCTGCATGATCCCCGCCCACAAGCAGGAAATAAACATTTAAAATGACATTGTATGGCTTTCTATGGGTGAAACGGGTTGAATCTGAAAGGTACAAAAACGGTATTGAAACTGCAATATACCGTTTACAACATGCAATATGAAAGGGGTTTAACTGGCTTTTGACCCGTTTTAAGACACGTTTACAAAAACGGGTTGAAAGCAGGTTTGCTATGTGAAACCAGTATAAGCTTCCGTGGATTGTGAGGAGTAGCTGGAGCTGCTTCATCAAGGGCAGTTTGTAGAGTCTGGTTCAGGTGGGTTACAGCTGTCTCAGGACAGCTGTAACCCACTGAAATGGGTGAGAGCAGTTATTGCATAGAGGTAGAAAGTTTTGGAAAATCAATAGTATTAGTATTTGTGCGGGTTAGAGGAGGAATGCATGATTTAGGCATTATAGAGTTCAGAAAAATGGAGGAGACTGATGGAGGTGATAAGGTTGTGATCCAAAAGAGGGAATGGGGCCTTAGTGAATTCAGAAACAGAGCATAGCCTAGTGAATACAAGATCAAGCCAGTGGCCCTCCTTGTAAGTAGAGGAGTCAGACCATTGGGAGAGGCTGAGAAGGAGGTTAGAGAGAGGAGTTTAGAGTCATGAGGAGAAAGTGGGCTGTCAATAACGATATTGAAATCACCCATGATGATGGTGGAGATGTCAAAAGATAAGAAGTGTGGGAGCCAGGCAGAGAAATATGCCAAAAATTGTTGTTTAATGCTAAATGCTTTAGTTCCATAATTCTTTGAAAAAGCCCCCCAGTCGGGCGAAACGCGTTAGAAGTTGGACCCAGCCATCCGATTGAAGTGCCGACACAGCCTGAGACAACTGACATCTCTGTGGATACAATTCACCCACGTTGTGTCACCCACGCCACTTCCAGCCTACCACGCTGACCTAAGCCGCAGCTCAAGCCACACAGATTGGGAGAACGCCGGGAGGAGGAGATACGGCACACTGCCGTCAGCGTCCGTCCTCAGCCAGCAGCAGCAGGAGTGAGATACCCGCTAGCTGCTTTTATTGCACGGACCGACACGCTGACCCCCTCCCAGCGGGACACTCCACTTATCGCCACCATCGGATCGCTAAGGGTGAGATTCACGTGCATTTCCTGTGGTGAGGGAATAATTCCTTTTCAAACATCCATCGTTTGTGGCCATTTGACATTCTCTCACAACTAGCGGGCTAAAGCTGGCTCAGTGTGGAATATACAAATATATGCTGGAAGTCACGTGGCTCTTTCCAGTATTCAAAGTATTTGCATTGTATTTTTATTATACTTTTTTATTATATATATATTTTTTATGCATATTGATATAATGTATTAGTACATTTATTGCTATAGGTGGCCGCCTATTTAGATGTATTTTCTATAGTATCCATATTCAATGTTTATATAAAATAAATTGCAAAATATTTGCTTTTAATTGCAACAGTCTCCATTGTTTCTGATCATTTGAACTCATCCATGGCACAAGAGACATTATTTCATTAAAACAGCGCAGTCCCCTATTCCTTTTAGGAATTAAGTAGTTCCCATAATTAGCATGTTTGCATATTTTAACACAATTTGCCTCCATTCAAGATTATGAATGTTAAAAACATACCCCAAACTCTGAGGGGAAAATTTACTGAGATGGGAGTTCTATTTCACATGGGCTGTTGCTATGGGCAACCAATCAGATACTATCTATTATCTTCTAGAATGTGCAATATAAATAAGTAGTAGATTTTGATTGGTTGCCCATAGCAACATTGCATGTGAAACAGAAGTCCCATCTTAGTAAATAAACCCCTGAGTGCATTTCTAAAAAACTCCATACAAGATTTTCTGGGGGAAATTTACTAAGCTCGGCCATAATGGATGAGCCACTATACGAACAGTTATGAATGGTTTTGGCCGAATTTTCACGGTGAGATCTGTGCATGGTATTTCTGATCTCATAAGATGGAGTTCTGATGCATTGGCGCTGCAGTTTGGGTTGCTGTGAAGAGCATCCATCTCCTCCTTCCTGTAAAAGAAGAAAAAAAAAAAAAGAAACTACACAGACTAGCATAACGCATTTAATAAATGAGGCCAACATAACCAGGTATAGAGGCTTAAGGCCCATACACACTGGGCAATTTTGAGCTGAAAGCAACAACATTTTGCTGTTTGAGCTCAAAAGCCACCCAGTGGTGAGTATTTATCTGCTGGTATTATAGCGTCCTGCTATGGAAAGCCATCCACCCCCGGGAAACATCGATTGGATGGGCGAAAATCACTCAGTGTGTATACACAGAGTGATTTTCAGCCCAGCTATTTTCCCCGTCATTGCTGTCCATACACTTTAGGCAAAAATGACAAGTGTGTATGCACCATCTACCTTTCGCTACAGCCAAAATGTATGCAAGTGTAAGTGTTTATGTATCCCAAATACAAGTAACGTTACAGAAATAAAGTGCTTAAGGCACTGAAGACAAAAATATTTGCTGGGGCACTCTTGTTGTAGTAATGTTTTTTTTTTTTTTTTTAAATTCAGTCTGGTTTAAATCAATTGTAATTTTATTTTTGGTACTTGTGTATTTGCAGGGCGCCCAATTAACATACGATAGGGAAATCGCATTGCATCGCATGGCCCGTTTTAATGCCATGCGATCTCAGTAGTTAATATGGTACTGTACTTCAATATAGGTGTGTGTTACGCAATTAGCGGAACTGTGCTGTCAGAATTAGCGTAGGCAACGTAAATGGCGTAGTCATGCAGAAGTAGTGTTCCCGCACCCTGTCAGATTCAGTCTGAGGTAATTTACTAACAGGAATGGCTGCATCAGAGAGAGCTGCAGGAGAAGTGTCAGAAATGGCTGTTCAAATATGTCCAGCTTGCCCAAGACGGAGGAGGCTGTCCTCTTCTTTCAGCAGCTCAATCTGCTGCCGCTCACGCAGAAATGTGTGAACGGGCACCCGATGTGGGTATCTATAAAAGAAAGCATGTGGTACTGCCACAATAAGGCCTGTCACAAGAAGGTAAGCCTCAGAGCGGCGCACTGGTTTCCGGGAAGCCGTTTACCCTTCCTCACCCTTGTCTGCTTTATATATTCGTGGGCGGAGGAGAGGACAAGTGTGGTTTATTGTGATCGTGAACTGCAGATGTAAAATAAAACCGCAGTGCAGTATAATGGATTAACGCGTGAGGCCTGCACTATGGACTTAATTTCACAGCCCCATAGGCAAATTGCCGGTCCCGGCAAGGTTGTAGAAGTCAAGCGGAAAAGCAATGTGGGAAGGATGCTGCCTCAGCAGTGGATCTTTCGCGGGATTTGCAGGGAGACTGGTCACTGGTCACTTCTTTGCGACTCCAGTCAAGAAGCGAGATGCCACTACATTGATGGCCATCAATACATTTGTAGCTCCAAAATAGATGATCTATTCCGATTGTTGGCAGGCCTACAATATGGAGCGGCTTCAGCAGGCCGGATATGAACACGCGCGTGTGAGCCACAGATTTTCCTTTGTGGACCTGGAGTCAGGGGTTCACACGCAGAACATTGAGCGGCAGTGGGGGGCATGTTAATGGTGAAACAAGCGCCAAAGAGGCACGTTATGTAAAAATGTGGAGTCCTACCTGGAAGAATTCATGTGGCGGAAAAATCTGGGCGCTAATAATGCATTTTGCCGCATTCTACATGCACTGGCGCTGCTTCCGAAGGCAAATGCACGGTCTTCAGAGCGACTCTGTTATTCTTGTTTTTTTCTTAATTAATTCTCATTATTCTTGTTTTACTTGATTTCTGTTTATAAATGTAATTAATGTTATATCTTTTATTAATTATTAACTACAATTAAAGTTAATTGTTAACACATTGTCATTACTGTGTGTCAGATGTACATGGAAGGTGTGCATGTGTTCCTAGAACACCCCCACTATCCACGCGACCCCGTCGTGTGGTGAGCGCAGCAAGTCCTCCCGACCTCATACCCCCACTATCCACGTCAGTGTGGAGTTGATTTTATATAGAGCCCGAAGCGGTGCGAGGGGACGCGGATGACTTTACATGTATTCCGCGTCCGCTCACCACGCTTCTGGCTCGGTGGCTCACTGCGCTCACCACACTACATAAAATCAACTCCACGCCGGCATGGATAGTGGGGGTATGAAAAGGTCGGGAGGATGCATTCCGCCACCGCTCTCCATGCTTCGGGGTGATGTGGATAGTGGGGGGGTTGCCTAAAAATCTTATTGCATGTCATTGCAGTGTATAGTTAAGTTAATGGCATGGCACCCTATAAAATCGCATGCGATTTTGTGTGAGGTGCGATGGCATGCGATGCGATAAGCCCGGGCGAGAGACCAGTGAATAAATTACTTTGGAAAATCGCATCGCACGGCACTACAACGGGACACGAGATGTGATGCGATTTTCTTACGCAGAATAGCTCACTAAGCATTTTGCTTAGTGGGTACCCTGGTACTACACAAGTACCTTATTCTGCTAGGGTATGTAAACTTATGAGCACAACTGTATGTGACAGGGGTGATAGGCATAATACAGTATGTCACAGAAGGGGTGGTGCGGCTATGGAAGATCAGAATGCATGACATGATGACAATGTCAAGACACGCTGCATAAGTGATTAGGGGATGTTTTGGTGGCTAACGACACAAATGTAAAACTGCATTTTATTGCCTGTGCGGAACTACAGGTCTCAGGATGACAGCCTCTCTCATTAGGTTTGTAATTACAGTGTGCATAATTGGGGAATTCTCTCACTGCCACAAGCAAACAGTTATGTTTTGGTGCCAAGGAAAGGCAGTTATGCTGGGTACACAATGGCCGACATATTGGCGTTCAATTGAATAGCTGATCGATCACTGGTCTGTTGGGCCAATATGTACCAACATAGTCTCTCCCCTTGCGATCTGTAATAGGGTTTCGAAGATGAGGTAACTTCCCTAAGTGGTAATATCACATGTAACTGTGGAATACTGATCACCAGACAACACCTGAATATAAATAACATACGTCGGTTTGTTAATTTAATTTTTATCGCGATATACAAGGTGATTGAAGAGCCACAGCTCATGAAGGAGAGAGCGCATGCAGCTCGAGTGCCGTGGATTGGCCATCCCTGACATAGAACCAATCCAATTGCTAAGCTTCATACAAATGTATTTTCTGTTAGTTAAAACCCGGCTTTCAGTACTTCAATCCTGCTCCAGGTTTGCACTCTTGTGTTAAGGCCTATTTAAGAGCTGCACAAAAATGTGAAACGTTGTCTTGGACAAATGCAATAGAAAGCAGGAAAGTGTTGGCTGTAATATCCCATCTGTGCCGTGAGATGACAGATTGTACATGAGCGCGCGTACATACGTACACACACACACACACACACACACACACACACACACACCCACCCACCCACCCAAGGACAGCTGCCACAATGCACACACTGACTCTATATATGCTTTTATAGACAAAATACAAGAGACACCGACTTCTTACCAGTATCGTTTTATTTAGTTTCAGCTAGTTAAATTCAGATAGAACATTGACATGTTTCCTAATAGACTTTTTTCACTATTATTTAATTGAAACACAAATTGCAGTTGTTCACTGTACAACCTCATTTATATAATCACATTTTATTCAACCCTGCATTAGATCTTATTGCACATACTGTACTCGGATTGTTTTATCTAAAACATTTCACAAATACATTATAATTATGTTTCCAGTTTGTTCTCTTTAATAATACTATGAACATGAATACAATTTGTAGAAAAACAAAAACAAAACAACCCTTAATAGACTGAAGCTTTGGTTATGGTCATTTGAAAGTTAATGTTCTTTGGTTACAAAAGAAATGCCATTGAAATAAAGATGGTGTACAACAATAACGAGATCCTGAAATACGATTGAACTCTTAAGACATATTGCTGGCAGATTTAAACACAAGGCAAGTATAAAATATGGCACGTATTGCAAAATATAAATGAATGATACATAATGTATTCCACCGTCATCTATAAATTAAAGAAAAAGTAGTAATGGGAAGCAGGGTAAAGGATAAGGAGAAAAACAGGGGGTAATTAAGTATATATCATAAAAAATGGGGTTCAAAGCCACTGCTTACTGGTGATGGAGGCAATAAATATAAAATAAATCAGATTTAACAATTCAATATTGCTATGATAAATACAGTGGTCGGAACTGCCTAGAATTCACGTATTTGAAAACTCAATGTTAGTAATATATACCCGAGTGAGAGCAAAGGTATCAATTGTCACTAAAAATAACTGAACCACTTCACTACATCAATAATAAACAGGAATAAGCATTGAATGTCAAGCTGGGTATACATTACACGATTGGCTCCACCGCCGATATCGTTAACATTATCGGTGGTGCTCCCGAACATAGTGCATACACACTAAACAATATCGTTCAGTGACGTCACTCGAACCTCCTCCCCCCTCCAATTAACATACAGTCATTGACTATACAGTCAATATTTGAATGAATGTTCAGATGATGGGAGGGTGGGGGGTAGTGAACGACCAGTGGGATAGCACATCACTAACTATATAGTGTGTACACAATAGTGTATATGCAGGATAATATATAGTTAGCAATATCTTTCCCGTGCATATCGTTTAAAAAAAATCATATAGTGTATACGCACTTTTACTCATGCAGGATACAAATGTAACAGGATTTTATCTCAAATGTATCAGTTATATGATTTCTTACTATTGTAGACAAAAGTGCTAGAACACAATATTTTTAAGGAACGGTACGTTGTGTAGAGCACCTCAAAAAGTGATGGCACAGTAGGTAGAGCCAATTCACTAAGTACAAGAGGACTAAAAGGATTAAGGTAATAAAAAAAAATAGGCTGTTCTTTACTTTAGCTAGTCAACAGGTTCTCAAAGTAGGTCCACAGGACCCCACACAGTGCAGGTCTCATCACAGAATCAAGTGAAATAATTAGCTCCACCTGTGGATCTTTTTAAAATGTGTCAGAGTACTGCGTGCACCTGTCGGGTGACCTGGGGAATGTGAACTGTGTGGGGTGCTGAGGACAGAGTTTGAGAACCAATAGGCTAGCCAGTACCACAAGTTTCCTTTATCTATCCTGTCTAGTAGGAACTCTATGTTATTCCATCATTCTGATGGGTTGGTAATTAGGTGTCAAATAATATATATGAAAAACATAAATAAGACTTTGCTATGCAAAGGCATATATTACCCCTGTCAAATTACATTAACTAAAAGAAGGTACACACATTATTCTACATGCGTAGGAAAACTATTTCCAGTATCCCAGTAACACGGACTCAAAATAATAGAACGATCTCTGAAAAGCTTTTTCATTTTGGCCTGTATTGCCACGGAGCAGTTGGATATCTGCTGTTATGTAGGTTGTGTATGTGAAACACATTCCATGGAAATCGCTAAAAGTATATGAAATGCCCATCGTGACTCTGAATTTGGCACAACATTGAAGAAAAAAAAGCAGTAAATTATAATAGTTCCAGATTTAGTGAAATGAACTATCGAATAGAATGACTAAGGCTAGGAACACACTATGCAGTAGATCGTTCAGCTGAGATATATACTGCGAGTGCTTGGCTGGGTATGTACAGTATATGCATCTATGAAAGACATCGTTTACATACACATCAGACCACTCGTATAGCACAGCCGATGCCAATATATATCTGTACATCTGCCCGTGTGTGTGCTGTGTACTTGCCAACTGCACGATATATCAGAATCCATTAACTAGGTTACAAGGGGGCGGGCATATCCAAAATGTCTGCTGGCCAGACATAAGGGGTCGGCTGATTGGCAAGTGTGTATGCACAAAATTGTTTGTGCATGAATCTTACCAATCGATAGATCCATCAGCTAAGTGTGTACCAAGCCTAAAGCTTCAGATCTGTTAACGGTTTTGTCTATAGACACAATAAATGAAAATATTATATATTCTTCACATTGTAACAACTCATTCTGAAAGTACATTCACTCGATTTATACTGGTTAGTATCAGTCTCTCTCATTCATTTTAAGCTAATAACTTTTTCTATTTACAGCACAACTCACGCATTTAGATCTACAGCACAAACCATATGTTCCATTTCCTGGTCACTTTAATAACTACTTTCTTCATCCCAAAATTAGCACCAATAGACTTCAGAAGGAATACAAGGTGATTGGTGAATGATGCCAAGGAAATGACCAGAGTAAGGAAAGAAGGCTAAACACATCTAAAAAAAAAACTTTCCTGACACTACCTTGCATCTATTTGACTAAAGACCACTATTTAAGCAGCACCCCATAGAAAAGACCCAATCATAAAAGACAATCTCACTTAGAAAGAAACCAAAACATTTGTAGAATTCACTCTCACCTTTATAATAAGGTCTGGTGGTTTTCTTTCCTCTATAAGCCAGTATGGTAGTAGAATTTTTACATGACATTATGTATACTGGTCTACTATCCCAGAACTAGCCTCACCCAACCATAGCCATCCGTACAAGGGAGCGGTCTTGGAAGGCTGATGATGCGATTTGTGTGGAATTGTGTAATCATAGCCTTGATCGGTATTGCAATGCCGGTAAGGTGGGCAATAAACAGTAGGGGGTGGGTCTGCAAACTCTACAGCCCTGAACCACTCTATTTTCCAAAGCCACACCCCCTGTTCAGCCAACTTGGCTGCTCCCCCCAGGAAAATGGTCTACTATGCATTAGGGCTGTGGTCAATAGCTGTGGGGTTATCTGCAATTCTCTAGTTGACACAACAGATCAGACCTCTCCTGTGGAAACTATTTATTCAGTAGTGACCAAAGAAAAGAGCAAGGTGGTCTCAGGAGAAACCAAATACCTACTAAAGAGGGTTAAACACATTTCCCAACAAGTATAAATTTGAGAAAGCGCACACATTTATACAGAATATGAATGATGTCCTACATAACTAGATCTTACACAGACACACAAAACAAGTAGATTTAAAAACTAGTAACTATAGAAAACAAGTAGATTTAAAAACTAGTAACTATAGAAAAGAACATCTAAACATCTGGATGTTGAAGGGTAGCAGCCTACAAAGAGCCATAGATCACGCAGCAATGTCCCTTATAAACAGCTACTAACCAAAAGATGTAAAACTAAAAATATGAACATCAGAACAAAAGCTTCCAAAGAAAAGGCCAAAGTATTGTATTTTGAATACTGTATATAGGTACCATACAAAATCTATAGCTATCTTCATTTTAAAAGAATAATTATAAATACAAATGAAACTAGACTTTAAATAAAATTCAATACTGGGGAAACGTCAGAATACCCTTGTCCGAGTGTAGCAATCTTTACAGTACAGCTGGGTAAACTGTACACAATCAATACATGACCTCAAACTACGTCATGACAGTGGCCAAGTATGTTATTCGGCCAAGCCTCCATTATGTGAATGGCAAGGAGATCTGCATGGTAAGGCTTACAGTACATCATTAAAAGACCTTCAAAAGAACCTTTCTATATTGCATATTATTTTTAAACAATATAATTAAGCTGCACAAACTGTTACATTACCCAAAAAGGTGGGATATAGCAGGTCCAAAAATCTTTCTAGAGGTTACCAAATAGACGTGTGTATGCACTCATCTGCTAAGATGGCCAACAAGCACTTCACCTGTCCCTCAAACATATAGGTAGTCAGCCATACATAGTGATCATGAGGACATAAAACAAGCTGAGAAAAGCTAAACAAGGCATAAAATCAAATGTAGCCAAAGGAGACATATGAAATGTAAATGAGTAAATAACCACGACACATAGTAAAACATACCGAAATAAGCAGGTTAGAAGATTTGATGAAGGGCTGATAGTTAAATGAAAGATGCAGGGATTTATGCTGGCTTGGACATTAACACCCCTTTAATACAAAGCTTCTTATCCAGGATATTACCAGGGCAAGCCAGCGCAACCTGGGTCCTGGCTCAGTGTGAAAGGTAGAACTAGGTAATTCAACCTGTGTCTCATTGAAAAGAAGATGGTGGGTGCTCTGTATATGATGACATCCATGAGTGCTCCCATCAGAAGACACTGATGCAGTGTGACACTGAGAACTGTATGAAGGCTCGGATCTGGGTCCAAGGTACATCGTGAAAGGGATGTGACCCAATTTGAAATAGTGTTCAGCATTTGGGTCGGAGCTGAGGAAGCGGTACAAGTAATTTCATAGGTTTACACGACTGTAATGAAATTTAATAAGTGGGAAATACACATCTCCCATGTCCCTGTCATATAAGTAGCTAGGGTTGCAGGTATGCCCATGGTAATTTTAAACTTTTAAAATGTGAAAAGCAGGAATGCTGATTCTACAGTGTGATTCTCACACTAACTGTAGGAAACTTGAACAGGAATGAGTAAAACAAAACAGAATGTCCATAAAACAATAAAATGGCAGCTACCAGCTAAAAATGTAGATTCTTGTAACGGTTATGGTAGAAGATCAGTGATGTCTAGATTAACAATGGCTTGGTCAACCACTAATGGTGGAACGCAACTAGTTAGACGTCTAAAAATAGACTGCAGTCTCTAGATCAGGCATGTCCAACCTTGGCCCTCCAGCTGTTAGGAAACTACACATCCCAGCATGCCTTGCAATAGTTTACGCATTCCCTAATAGCAAAACTGTGGCAAGTCATGATGGGACTTGTAGTTTCACAATAGCTGGAGGGCCAAGGTTGGACATGCCTGGTTTAGATCGACAGTAACAGTAAATCAACTCAAGCAAAAGGTCAACAGTGAAAAGGTCGACACAAGTTTTTCCACATTTTTTGTCGTCTATGTCAACATAGACACTGTATAAATGTGCTGCACTCGCCATGCTTCGGGCACAAATTATAATTGTAAATTATGAACAAGTCTCTTCCTTAAAAAAAAATAGTGTTGACCGTGTTCATGTTGACATTTTGCTTGTGTCGACCTATCAATGTCGATCAAGTGTATGCCTATCATTTTTAGGCGTCTTGCTAGTTGTGGTTGACCAAGTCATTGTCGATTTGGCGACCAGATAAGTCTTGTAACATTCTTTGCCACAGCTGAAAGGAAGGAGCTGTGGTGAACATGGCTGACAGGAAACATTTATTACAAAACTTATCCTAGTCTCACCACTCACTTCTAGAAATGGTGATATTTTGCAGTGAGGCGCAGGCCTCCTTCAGCAGAGGACATACAGTCAGAAATATGGTGTGGTCTACACAATTCATCGTAATCCTACTATTGGATGGCCGCTATATTAAAAGGAGAAAAAAACATTGTTTTATGCTTACATATTCTGTTTATTCAGATGCTTCATTAGGCTGGGTAGTCGGTCTGTTTTGACACATACGCTGCTCAGTAAATAAGGGTGACTGCGCGCTTCCGCGGTCGCTAAGGTTCATGTTCCTCACATCAAACCTAGCGATAACACTATAGACCTAGTTTATGCAAATGAAGGAAGTAACATGACCATTCCGTCCTTCGTTAAGCTTGTAATATGTTCGGGCAATCCGCACTCAAGAGCATTTGTTCCAATGTTGGAACAAATGCCAGTAGCTCCAGTGCATACCAAGCTTTAGTCTAACCGGCCATCAAACAAATTTTTAGCTTAAGACAGCTTGTGCAAAAGAGGGGAACCCACTATAAATAAGCCCCATAGTAGCCAAAAGATTGTTTTTAAAAGGTGCCTATACAGTACATTAGGCCGATGCGGTCACTAGTGTATGGGCAGCTGAAGTGTTTATTGCTACTACTGTTGCAAAATGACACAGTAATACTGTGCAGTTCAGGGGATACAGATGAGAATACAGTGTGTGATTACATATATAGGGCAGCATATCAAAAGACTCAGAGAACTCTCCATTTTCCATTTTTAGGCACACAAGGCTCAGTGGCACTATAATCACACAATAGTAATTCTGCTGGCTGCTAATTGTTGTATGGTATAGATATATAATGGCTATTATCCTAGCATCTTATTAGAATATGCCAAGTACCTAAGTGTATCGGTAGGATAACAAGAATGGATCAGAACGTCTCCTTCACACTTGGGGAAATTTGCCACTGGTAAACCGACTTTCCAGCTCGTAGGTGCATGCCATTTACATAATTAGTGGATAACATTACAGCCTGTGTGTGATGTGGACTAGAAAAGGTTGTACCCTCAGCTACATACTGTAGCACCCTTTCATTCTCTAACAAGGGGGGTGGTGCTGTAATGGACACACTCAAAATCATTTAGTAGAGTGTCTCTGCTTGCTACTGCCAACATGAACAGTTCTCACGCATCAGTCTCTATGGTAGGGGCATGCAACCAAGCCACATCTCAAAAGGGAAGGACAATCCAGTTTGTAGTAGATACAACCAAATTAAATAGTGCAGAACTTCAACTGCGCTGAAATATTCTAAATAACAACATACTAGTAACTTTATAAACCAAGATAAGTCTACCATAAACCGACAAGAAAGCACCTTGCTTCTGCAAATAGAGGACATCTTACATTGCAGAGAATAGGAAAAGGGAACCGATGGGGCATTTGTAGTCACCAGTAGGAATGACAATTACGGGGCATTTTTCAATCTCCGGATTGAAAAGTGATCAATCCTTGGAATCCCGGGATCGGCCTCACTGTTATAAAAAAAAAAAAAAAAAAAAAAAAAAAAAAAAAAAACCTTCCCGTCAAAGCCATCCGCCCCGCACATTTACTTATGCTCCCGTATGGGAGCGGCTGTACTAGAGATTGTCTGGAAATCGGTGGTGCGGCCGGGAAGTGGAGAGCAGCGGTGCAGGGGCCACACAGCTGGGACGGGAGCAGCCCCACATATGCAGTCTAATCCTGGGATTGGAATCTCCAATCCTGGATTCAATCCCAGCTATTTTGGGGTGAAATCCCAGGATCACGTTGATCCCAAGATTGGCCACCCTAGTCACCAGGTTATAGCCTGGTGTTAGAAGTAGGAAATCGAGGTTGTTGGGACTTCTTACAAATCAGTATAGTACATAAGAACGCTTGTTTCTGCATCATGTTACAGGACAGAGAGAATTCACGTAGACAAGAGGTTTATCACCCACTATTTGAACGCATTGCCCGATTCAACTATTACTCAAATTGTTGCGGGCAGTTCTTAGAACCGGTGCACATTGCTTCAAACAACTAAGTGAATTTTGGCAAACAAGATTATTTACCAATCATACATGACCAGATTACCAGTCTGATGTTTTACTCTACAGGTATTAAATCATGTACATGTTAAAAAAAGGCAGTAAATAAACAAATACAACTGTCCCAAACAGGCGAAATAGCTGGCAGCTGGGACAGAATTTCATTGACTGAAATAAGTTTTGTAAATGAAATCAATAAATAAATGCTATATCTATGTAAACCAATGTGGATATGTGCAACAATTTAAATCTGAAGCATGAAGTCTACCCTTTCACAATATAAGACCCCCTGGCTCCTATAGGAGAAACCAACACAGACCACCATCTATTTTTCCATATTTCTGCCACAAAGACAAGGAAACTTTTTTTTTTTTTTTTAACTACAGTATTTTCCAGCAATGTCTAGTAGTAGGTGGCAGCCCACGAGAGCAACAGGGAGCAGTTTGGTCACCATACTGGGAGATGAGTGATGAACAGGCAATGCACAGTAAAATGCAAATTAATGTTTGGTATATACTATAGATGAGCGAGTTCGATTCTTATTGGCAAATTAGCGCAAGTTCGGATTTTTCCAATTGGCCTGTTACTTGTTTTGGATAGCCATTTCAACCCCGCTTTGAGTTCCAAGTAAAACTGAACCTGCTCATCTCTAGTATATACACACACACACACTTGAACCAATAAAAATAAATAACATTGGATTGGTGCTTTCCATTGTGTGGTCCAATAGAACCCTCCCTCAAAAAAAAAAAAAAAAAAAAAAAATATAACCATAGGCAACATTTCTTTGAAACATATAAAACAAATTTGTTACATTATTAAAAGGGTTTAGGACCTGCTTTATTTTTCCTATAAGGTCAATGACGTACATTTCCTGAAAATGCACGGTGCTCCATGGCCGCTGTGTGGATGGGCTTATAACCCTTTATTGAAGTACACTCGCTCCAGACCTGGGTTTTTCTCTTTAATTTGTGCTTGCAGTTCAGGCTCCAGACCCGACACAGACATCGAGCTAAGCAAAAATAAAAAGATTATTAATTAACAAGTGTAACCTTTGAAACTCAAAGAAAAACACAGACTAGAACACTAGGGTTGTAATGGCGATGCAAATCAGTGACAATGATCTTGTGACAAAATAGCTTATGCCAGTGGTTCCCAAACTCTTTTGAATCACGGCACCCTAGAGCATCAAAATGTTTTCAAGGCACCCCTAGGCCAAATGTTTCTTATTGAGAAATTTAGAAACAAAAATTAAATTAAGTACATTGTGTGCATATGTCACAGTTATCTGGTGAGGGACAGGATTTGCTCCTGTTTGTCCACATATATTATGATTGGCAGCCACCAGCACTGGTTTTGCCTGGTACATTGACCATAAATAATATGAATTGATCCTGGTCCACCAACCCAAGACACCCCTGTCTGAGGCACCCAGTTTAGGAACCACTGGCTTATGCTGTAAAATCCACTCCAAATATACAACACACACACACACACACACACAAAAAACTCTCCCACATGTGCATCAAAAACACCTTATAACTAAGGTAGGCAACTTATACTTTGAACTCAATAATGGCTGGGACAACAGCACCCGGGTAAATTGCCACCCCTATTGGTGCCAAGTGGGACGATTTCAGGGAGTATTCAATGTGTGCAAATATTTTCCGACAGGGGAAATATCAGCACTCACTTATTCAATGCTGCCGTTAATGACAGCATTGAAGGGTATCAGATCCGATTTAAAAAAAAAAGTCAGATCTGTTTTGTCAGAAACGGCCGCGGATTGTCGAATTCACGGTCATTTTCCAACAATCTTCAGGGTTTCCAACACTCGATAGCCAGAAACACTGAACTCAGGCTGTCAAATTGCAGTCGAGAGAAACAAACACGGCTGGGATTTCAACTGTCGGGATGTTCAGACAGTCGTATTCCCAGATTGAATACCCCCCTTAAAGTTGTACAAAGATGTGGCTAGACCTACGTCTACTGGCTGTCTGCAACATTACGCAAATGCCACTATGAAGCGCTTCCCTGGTGCTAGGAAAGAGACGCCCACTGTCAACGCCTGTAGGAACCGAATGCAGATTGGCTTCTCATCGAAAAACACACTACTAGGTGCAGTTTGTCCATACAGGACTGGTTTCTTAGGTGAACAGTTGAGCGTGTGTACACTACCTTTTCACCCCCAACACTTCATAACACACCCACCGGATGGACCACCTCTGAACATCCCAGCCCAGGAACATCCTTCACTTTTCTAAGAATATACTGGTACAATGATCGCACAGCGCATTTGTGCATACCTTCCTGTTTGTAGACTACTAAAAAGAGTAACCCCTTTATCCATTCTCAACAAAGCATTACAGACACTTATATAAAATATAAATTTAAATAGATAGCTCCAAATACAAATAATTATATTGACCATATTTCTTTGAAAAGCAAAACAATGATGTCTTCTAAAACATGATATTGGAAAAGAGAAGCGATAGAATGAGAAGGGTTCAGCCTTACTCCTAGCTGATGTGTAATTGAAGCTTACCTATTTTGGGGAAATAATGCACAGCAAAGAGGGGTTGCAAACACCAAACTGCAAAAGTAAAAACAAACATTTATGTAAATCTTTTAAAGCAAGAAATAAATGGATTTAAAACATAATCAGACTGATCATGGGGCTTCTAATTGCTTCCAGCACTTTATACAGGTTCACACAGGGCCAGGAAATTGCCACCTAATGTTTAACCCTTCTTATAGCCCAGGTCAAATTGCCAGGTTGGTCGACCCAGGTTATAAGGTTTGGTGTTTCCACAATGCACCTCAACCCGTTCCACCAAGCAGCAACCCGCCAATAACCTGGGTTATAACTGCGGTGTGAAAGGGGTATAAGGTACGAAAAAAAATGTAAACCTACAGATGTGTCCTAACACACCAGGTCTTCACTCACGCTCAAAAAAAGGTCCTAGGGGACTCAGGTGTAACAAATGTCTTGGGTTTTCTTTCTGCCCAAAACATGCATCTCATAAAACAACTGGAGGTAAAAAACTACTTGGCTAACTTGCGCCTATCAATTTGTTGTGTGCCATCTGTGTGTGAAGGAGTCTGAAACTGTATACGAAATGCTAGGATGCTGTACCTGCAGCTTTTTCTCACTGAGTTCCGATATGCTTCTTTTGCGTATTTGTACATGTTTAAAACTAAATGCTCTGCAAGTCAAGTTGCAGCCCAGACTCTCCAGTATACAATGAGTGGCATTTTGCGACGTCTGCGATGCAATATTTAAAAATGACAACAGTGCTCTAACCTTCTTGGATCGGTTTAGACACGCCAGATATCTCAAGACATTTGGGCCCTTATTCTGGTTCACTCGCAAAGGCAAATTCCTATGGACTAATGGACAAATTTAAATGGATTAAACCATGTGCACCGCAGGTGAAGCAGATGTACCATATGCAGAGAGTCACATTTGGGGGAGTTATTTTGTTTCTGTGCAGGGAAAATACTGCCTTTTTTATTTTCACACTGCATTATAAATCTCACTTTAAAAGTAAAACCCCACCCGAATCTAAATCTCTCCGCACAATTTACATCTGCCCCCCTTCCCTGCAGTGCACATGGCTTTGTCCATTGGAGAAGGAATTTGCCTTTTGCAAGTGAACCAGAATTAGGGCCTTGGTGTATTACGTTTAGGTGTAGGAGGTGTATTCTCAGAAGTAGAACTTGACAAAACTCTGCTGAGCAATGCTTTATCCACATTCTGTATGTAGGGATCTGTTTATTAAGAAATTATTATTAAGTCTACTTGTATTCGGAGACAGATTTCACAGAACTATTTAAAAGAAAACTAGCAGAAGCACTTACCAGAAACCCACTATCCCAACTTGTATAGGGGCACTCATCCAGGGAAATCTCTGAAAAACAAAACCCCATGGATAGCAGTTTGTGAGATTGGGTGGCATGGAAAATACTAGTTATGCACAGACACAGAGCATACACATTACCTTAAGAAAAGCTTTCTTTTCCAAACTGTTCATTATAAACGGAGGGATAGCTGTCAAAAGATAATAATGTTAGCAATTGTGTAAAAAATTCACAAAATATTTTACTAATCCCCGGTTTAAAAAGAACACATAAAAAGAGCAAGTACAATGTATAAGACTTTCATTGATCCAGAATTCTGCAAATAATTTATCAGCACCAATTGACAATTAGGGTATCAAATTATTTACCAAGGGCTATCCAATTAGACACAAAAAGCTGGTTCCAGCCACAGGTTATCAGGGATTTTGTGCAAAAAAAAAAAAAAAAGGGGACTGCAGTCCCGTGCACGTTTCACTTTTCTTTGCAGCTAATTGGATACCCCCTTAACCTGTAGGCTACACCGCACAAGTGAGACCCAGATACTGCACAGAGCTATTGTATAGTATAGTATAACTACATACAGCTGCTGCTTGGATAGCAAATCTTTGTTGCGTAAACTGAATGACATAACACAAATCAATGCTTGCAGTAGCTTTTTCCTGTATGAAACCACACAAAAGAGAAGTACATTTTGAGTGGTGGCTCACAGTCAGAATGATCTGCAGTTGTGTAATGTGTGCTATGTGTTCATGTGACTAATAGCGATGTTACTCCCATAACTTAGCTATAGTCTAAGGCCCCATACACACCAGAACGACCAGGATCGTCTAACGATCGGCTACCGATTTGGCGTGCACTTTCCTGGTGCGCTCTCCCGCTGCCGGTAAACGACTAGGGAACGATCATGTTCCCTGGTGCACACGATTAGCTAACGATCCGACATCGGTAACGATGGTCGTACGACCGTCGGATGTGCGGATCGTTAGTAAATCGCGAGTACAGTGGTACAGTCGTTTTTAAAATGTTAATAAGGGGCAGGGCTAGCATAGTGGGGCAAGGGGGAAGGAAAAAAGAAAACAAAGAATATGGGCTGGGCTAGCAGAGGGGGTACAAAGACTAGGGGCCATTTTGCAGGACCTCATTTCTGCTTTGTGACTAGTGAGGCTTGGTGTATACCTGCTGAACGCTGCACATTGCTATTTTTGGCTGCTTTGTTTTTGCTTTGCACTACAAAGTTTGCTTTTTGCTTTTCCCATACTGCTATTTGCGTTATGGATTCTGCCCAGCAAGATTTCCTGCTTTCCTACGCTGTGCTCAGGGTGAGGAGGATGAGGGCCCAGCGCAGGAAGGCTCGATCTTGCTGGACCAAGCAGTGGCTCCTGGGCCGACAGGCGCGGTCTCATATGCCCCTGCTGATGGAGATTCGCGAGAATAATCCCCAGGATTATCGGAATTTCCTTCGCATGGACGATGAGACCTTCCAGGAGCTGCTGCGTCTGGTCACCCCCCACATCCAGAAGCAGGATACCAAGTACCGGATGGCTATCCCTGCTGAGGACCGGCTGGTGGTGACCCTCCGTTTCTTGGCTACAGGACGATCGCTGGCGGACCTAAAGTTTGGATCCATCATTTCCCCGCAAGCGTTGGGACTCATCATCCCGGAGACCTGTAAAGCCATCGTGAAGGTCCTGCAGCATCAGTATTGCAAGGTAAGTAAAAATGTACTAGACACGTGTAGTGAAAATAACTGTTTTTTTATTAAATAAGTAAAAGACTGCAATATTTTTTTACAAATGTACTGAGGTAGAGACAATTTTTTGTTGTAGAAATATAAAAAAGGTACAAAAACAGTATTGCTACTATTACAGCTCTGTCCTGGCATGAGGTAGAGAAAAGTAAATTTTTTTGAAAAAAATGCACTTTTTGGCTACATCACGTGTTGCATAGTGCAGATGCAATGGTCCCGGCACCATTGATGTGCACTATGCACCACGTGAAGCTTTGAGGCATCTGCAATGCTGCACCCTGCATGCAGCAATGGTGACATCACGAATAAAATATTAGCAAAGTGCCCAAAAAAGTATAATACTGAACATACAACCAAACAGAAGTCACCTTGCCATGCGGTCACAGGTAGCATTGCAGATGCTGCATGTAGCACAGATCATAAAAACACCCTCATGCATCTGTGGTGCATAGAACAGAAGCAATAGTCCCGGCCCCATTGCTCTGAACTATGCACCACAGCTGCAGGAAGGTGTTTTCAGTATTTGTGCAACAAGCAGCATCTGCAATACTGCACCCTGCATGCAGCAATGGTGACATCACAGATAAAATATTAGCAAAGTGCCCAAAAAAGTATAATACTGAACATACAACCAAACAGAAGTCACCTTGCCATGCGGTCACAGGTAGCATTGCAGATGCTGCATGTAGCACAGATCATAAAAACACCCTCATGCATCTGTGGTGCATAGAACAGAAGCAATAGTCCCGGCCCCATTGCTCTGAACTATGCACCACAGCTGCAGGAAGGTGTTTTCAGTATTTGTGCAACAAGCAGCATCTGCAATACTGCACCCTGCATGCAGCAATGGTGACATCACAGATAAAATATTAGCAAAGTGCCCAAAAAAGTATAATACTGAACATACAACCAAACAGAAGTCACCTTGCCATGCGGTCACAGGTAGCATTGCAGATGCTGCATGTAGCACAGATCATAAAAACACCCTCATGCATCTGTGGTGCATAGAACAGAAGCAATAGTCCCGGCCCCATTGCTCTGAACTATGCACCACAGCTGCAGGAAGGTGTTTTCAGTATTTGTGCAACAAGCAGCATCTGCAATACTGCACCCTGCATGCAGCAATGGTGACATCACAGATAAAATATAAGCAAAGTGCCCAAAAAAGTATAATACTGAACATACAACCAAACAGAAGTCACCTTGCCATGCGGTCACAGGTAGCATTGCAGATGCTGCATGTAGCACAGATCATAAAAACACCCTCATGCATCTGTGGTGCATAGAACAGAAGCAATAGTCCCGGCCCCATTGCTCTGAACTATGCACCACAGCTGCAGGAAGGTGTTTTCAGTATTTGTGCAACAAGCAGCATCTGCAATACTGCACCCTGCATGCAGCAATGGTGACATCACAGATAAAATATAAGCAAAGTGCCCAAAAAAGTATAATACTGAACATACAGCCAAACAAGAAGCTGCAACATGCAGCATCAGAAAAAATGCATAGCATCTTACGACAAATCCTGTAATAAAACAGGGGTGTCATCAGTCCCCGTACCCTCTTCCAGCAATGAAGAGTACAGATGGGTGTAGCGAGGAGGTGTGGTTGATATGCTAGAGGATTGTCCGCTAGTTGGTGTTGTTTCCTGCAACGAGGCAGGGATGGGCGATGTTAATTCGGTACTGGTGGATGGTGTATCTTCCCACGGTACAAGGCCGGCCAAATGCGTCTGAAATGACAAACGGCGAATGCGACCCATAAACACCAGCTCACTGCAGACACGTTCAAAAGCCATCTGTTGTGCGGGTTCCAATTGGCGTAAGCTCTCTGCCACATATTTCCCATATGTGTCAAAACGGTCTGGGGGCCTACGCAGCACCTCTTCAGCTCGCTGTAGCAATTCATCCTCTGGTTCATGGACCGGCTTACATCTTTTTTTTTTTCTTTTTTGGGTCGTTACCGGCGGTGTGGGTGTTTCTGGCACTCCGCTAAATGTACCTGAGGATACAGGGCCAGACTGTTCCAGGGGTGGGTTTGGGTTTTTCTGGATGTCGGCAGGAATGGGCGAGCCTCAGATGGTGGAACTTTGAAGGACACAAAGTTCTACCACAGGCTCGTCTCCAACAGCATGCACTTGCCGACAGTCCAGGAAACCAAACATGGTCTGAATTTTGTGTTCGTGGCGGATGAGGCATTTGGACTTCATGAACACATCATGAAGCCATATGCCAAAAGGGGACTAGACCACGACAAAAGGGTCTTCAATTACAGGCTGTCCAGGGCACGGCGGCTTGTGGAAAGTGCGTTCGGTATCATGGCTAGCCGATTTCGCATTTTCCACACGGCCATAAACCTGCGCCTGGACAAAATAGATTGGGCCGTCATGGCGTGCTGTGTCCTGCACAATTTGTTGCGCCGGAAAGAAAGGCCCAATCGCCAAAGTGGACCAGCGCCTGATGAGGACCCAGAAGAGCCAAGGGAAGTAGCCCCAATCTCATCCCTGCAAACGCCGGCACTGCAGTATCGAGGGAGTGCGCGTGCCAAACAGGTCAGGGATGAGTACAAGGCCTACTTCAATGGAGTGGGTGCTGTCCCTTGGCAGGAGGACCACATATAATTGGCCGGCAAATGAATTTAAAGTGGAGACAAAAAACTGAAAAAACTTGTGTAATCAGTGGGATGGTACTTACCGATAAGGCCTGTGAACTTTCATCCTGTACTGGCACCACGTCATCTGTTTCGCTCTCTACCATGAGGCAAAGCCCCGTCCTTGGTAACTCCTGGCTCAAGGTGAAGCAAATCAGGTCGTAGTACCAAAGGGACGTTTCATAGACATCTGCTGCTCCTGCCCCTGATTTTTTGGACGCCTGTATCTTTTTGTGTTCCTTGAGGAACACAGTCCGCAGGTTTTGGATTTTCTTTTTGACCCATTCGGAGTTGGCATCTGGGTTGTGACTGCGGCTGAACTGGACAAGGTCCTCCAGGGCTTGACTGCGCTTTACTTTATTGCTGTAGTCCTTTGATTTGGTTTTCCAAAGGCACTCATGTTCCCTGTATTGTTCGATGAATGCCTCAATGAACTCTCTTTCTTTTTGTATGGCTTGTGACATGTCTGCCCAAAAAAAAAATATTTAACAATAAATATACATTCACACAATGAAGGAAAATTAAATGTATTATTATTTCTTAAAAGGACATTAGGAAGACAGTACAGTTGGGGTGGGCTGCTGTGTCCTAATTAGCAGGCCAGTGGATACACAGTACAGGTGGGGTGGGCTGCTGTGTCCTAATTAGCAGGCCAGTGGATACACAGTACAGGTGGGGTGGGCTGCTGTGTCCTAATTAGCAGGCCAGTGGATACACAGTACAGGTGGGGTGGGCTGCTGTGTCCTAATTAGCAGGCCAGTGGATACACAGTACAGGTGGGGTGGGCTGCTGTGTCCTAATTAGCAGGCCAGTGGATACACAGTACAGGTGGGGTGGGCTGCTGTGTCCTAATTAGCAGGCCAGTGGATACACAGTACAGGTGGGGTGGGCTGCTGTGTCCTAATTAGCAGGCCAGTGGATACACAGTACAGGTGGGGTGGGCTGCTGTGTCCTAATTAGCAGGCCAGTGGATACACAGTACAGGTGGGGTGGGCTGCTGTGTCCTAATTAGCAGGCCAGTGGATACACAGTACAGGTGGGGTGGGCTGCTGTGTCCTAATTAGCAGGCCAGTGGATACACAGTACAGGTGGGGTGGGCTGCTGTGTCCTAATTAGCAGGCCAGTGGATACACAGTACAGGTGGGGTGGGCTGCTGTGTCCTAATTAGCAGGCCAGTGGATACACAGTACAGGTGGGGTGGGCTGCTGTGTCCTAATTAGCAGGCCAGTGGATACACAGTACAGGTGGGGTGGGCTGCTGTGTCCTAATTAGCAGGCCAGTGGATACACAGTACAGGTGGGGTGGGCTGCTGTGTCCTAATTAGCAGGCCAGTGGATACACAGTACAGGTGGGGTGGGCTGCTGTGTCCTAATTAGCAGGCCAGTGGATACACAGTACAGGTGGGGTGGGCTGCTGTGTCCTAATTAGCAGGCCAGTGGATACACAGTACAGGTGGGGTGGGCTGCTGTGTCCTAATTAGCAGGCCAGTGGATACACAGTACAGGTGGGGTGGGCTGCTGTGTCCTAATTAGCAGGCCAGTGGATACACAGTACAGGTGGGGTGGGCTGCTGTGTCCTAATTAGCAGGCCAGTGGATACACAGTACAGGTGGGGTGGGCTGCTGTGTCCTAATTAGCAGGCCAGTGGATACACATTACAGGTGGGGTGGCCTGCGGCGGCCTGTTTACATTGCTGCGCCTGGCACACTGTGCAACCTGCGGTGGGGCACCATTGGTGGACAGTGGGGACACATACAGGTGGGGTGGGCTGTGCTGTGACCAACAAACAGTGGTGGGCAGTGGGGACACATTACAGGTGGGCACCATTGGTGGACAGTGGGGAAGGGCTTTTGTAGAGGGCTGCGTGCAGTTCACATACCTGTTTTTTGTTTTGGCAGCTTCCCACGCCGAGAACCTCCGTAGCTGTGCTGTCTGCGGCATCCACGAGGCAAAATGGCTGCGGTGGGAGTGTCTTTATAAACAAGCCGGATTGGAACGACGGTCCGTACGACGGGAGCACACACAATGTGCTTCAGATGTGCATACAATCAGCACCCGACCTGCGGTCGGATTGGAGATTCTGCTGCAGGAGGCAAAATCTCCAATGCGACACACGACGTGACGGGAGCGCGCATCCCGTCGCAAACGATCCTGATTGTGAGTGAAAAACGAACGATTGACCCACAATGCATGCACAACCGTCGTTACAACGGTCGAAATTAGCCCTAATCGTGAGCTAATCTTTCTGGTGTGTATGGGGCCTAAGCCAGTGGTTCCCAAACTGTTGGCAGTCCAGGACTAAAACAAATTATGTATAGTCAAAGCAATAGGCAAAACCAGTCATAGTGGCTGCCAATCATAACACATGTGGACAATCAGAAGAACAACTGTATCCCACAACATAACTGACCCTAGGGATCACAGGGAGGCACAAGTTACTTTATTTTTCTTTTTTCCCCAAAATGTATCAATCCTAGGGTTGCCATAAAAAACAAAGCCTGGTGCTCTAGGTTGTTTTGATTCAAGAACGTTTGAGAACCAATGGTCTAAGTCAGTGGTTCCCAACACGGGTCCTTGAGTATCCCCAAAAGTGGTCTCCACACAGGATCACAAGTGAAATAATTAGCTCCACCTGTGGATCTTTCAAAATGTGTCTGAATAATGAGTGCACCTGTGGGGAGACCATGGAAAGCACTGTTGGGGGTACTTGAGGACCAAGGTTGGGAACCAATGGTCTAAGCCAATGGTTATTTTGGAAATATGCTTTCAAACAATGAATTTAATGTGGCTGCCAATCATAAAATATATGGACCTACAGAAGCACAACCCTGACCACTACCACAAAACAGAACCTAAAAATTGCTCAATTTATTAAACTTTTGCAGAGTTTTTCAATAACAAACTTTTGGCCTAGGGGTGCTGTGGAAAAATGCTGATATTCTAGGACGTCATGATTCAAGAACATGTATGAGAACTATTGCTACAGGATATTTACAGTCTTCTGTGTATTTAATAATATACGCACCCATGCCAGGGGCAGCCATCAGGATCCTAGAAACAACCACCTGAGAGATGGCCTGTTTAGCAGCATTAGGAGATTCGCCGATCCGGTTCCCATTCTCATCTGTGATTGGAATGCCATGTTTCAACTCCCTTTGAAATGGAACACAGGAATACGTTATTTGTTGTGGATACTGCTCGCTGAAATAGTTGTGTGCTCATTTCTAAAATAAGAAAACCCTGGTTTACACAGGACACACATTCTATAGATGAGAGATGTAATCAATCATTTGGTGTCATTTGTAAACTGTTTTATAGATTTACCCTATAAAACGCAAATGTATGTGAGAGAGAGTGCAAGATAGTGACTTACAATTTAAAATAAACTTTTCAACTAATTGCATACTGGTCTGAAATGTCCACAAAGTAATCTACAAGACCAAAGTTATCCGAAAACAAAAATAATTTTTTTACACAATAGCATCTTCCCATTCATAAGCTTTAAACTTTCTTTAAAAATTATTCCTATTATCAATTGTCATTTCTTTCACATAAAGGTAATGTTCATTCTAGCACCCGCTATCTTTGAAAACCCATGCAGTTCCTCTTCCCTGCCAGGGGTGTCGCTGTCTGCTGTGGTGTTTCTAGCACAGGTCTGGTTTGCATATCAGTGCGGATATACAGACCACACCTGGAAAAGCCAGAGAACCTTCAGCTCTCCTCCCTAGCAACCCTCAGGCTCTCCCTTGTGGTCCTGTAGTCTAACATGATCAGATTAGGCACTTTATTGTACACTAGTCCAGACTGGAAGTGGTTTGTACCACATATTAATTTGAAGAATGAACAACAGTGTCCATGTATTGTAGTGTTATGTGTGAACACTCTTGGCAACTGATTTATAAACAGAGACACTGTTGCCATTTACCTGTCTGGTGAATATATTTGATTGCTAGATGGTTTTCAAGTTATTGAAAGACACTGGTTATTGAATACAGCTGAGGCTAAGCTGCATAATTGAGCCACTTTCCAAATGGCACCCCATTGATAACCATCTAAAATGGACTGACTATACCCTCTGGTCAAAATAAATGATCCTCTGGAAGTGATAAAGTACTAAGGATCCGATACGTAATCCCGGCGGTCGGAATCCCGACCGCCGAAATCCCGACATGGGGGGGACGTGGATCGCCCCCCCTTGCGGGCTCGCTGCGCTCGCCACGCAGCGGGCCCGGTGCCTCGCTACGCTCGGCACGCTATTTTATTCTCCCTCTATGGGTGTCCTGGACACCCACGGAGGGAGAAAGTTTCGGGATTTCGGCGGTCGGGATTCCAGTGTCGGGATTCTGAACGCCGGGATCCCAACCGCCGGCAAATTGACCGCATCCCAGTACTATTCGGTATACGTATTAATGGATCAATTTTTATTATATATATTGTTCTGTTTGTCTATTTAATAAATGTTATTTAATTATTGTGTATCTTTGAGCACCCCACGCCTCTATTTGGCAAACATTGGCAAAGATAGAAATTACTAGAATTACTATGCAATGAACATGACCAGTGAACTTAATGTCCCATAAAGCTCAGAGCAATTTTGTGCAAAGTCGGGCAGAAATCAGCCCACGAGTGGAGAGCTCAGTTGCCTTTGCCGGCATTGAAATGCCATGGAAATGTCAACTCACACTCTTCGTAAATAGTACAATTGACCACCAAAAAGTTATAGTTGGAATATTAATGTTGCATTCTTGGGAGTTTCAGATTTTGCCAGATTTTTTTATATTGTATACAGAATAAGTCTTACCGTTGCCTCATTAATGGGATATTGATACAGTTAGCAGCAGCAACAGCAGCAAATGGAACAAATCTTCCTATTAGTGGTGAAACATGCTGAAAGAATAAAAAGACAAGAAAAAAGGACAGTTATAGTTTCCCTTTGAGACTAAATTATACCAGGCCAACCAGTCAAAAGCAATCTATGCACTGGTTTCCTCATTAAACACACTCACAGGATATGCACATAATTCTAAAGCTGGCCATACATCAGAAAGATCGATTGCACTCATGATTGTGTACAATTTTCCTTGAAATCCCCAGCAGTCCTTGGTGGTTTTTGGACACACAATCTACACACAATCCATCATACAATCCATCTTCTGCATGATTTTGTACACAAGATGTGCACACAATCTGCATACAATCCATCTTACAATCAATTGAGATTGTATGATTGGGTACAATATCTTTCTGATGTATGGCCAGCTTAAAGGTGCCCACAGACGCTACAATTGTACTGTGCTATGCGTTTTTGTCTGTACAATGGTTCTATACAATTTTTCTTCCAGCTTGCGATGCAATGTGCACTTGGATGCATGCGATGTGATGTAATGAACCCATGTTTGTAATGTTAAGTTTCAGATGTAGTCTAAAAAGTACATGCAGCACGTACTTTTTTTAGACATACAATATCGGGCTCCCGGGAACGCGCATCACACAAGCCCATAAACACCATCCAATAATTGTACATAAGATGCAATTTGTGCTTAAAAAGTACAAAACGCATTCGATAATTGATGCGTCTGTGGGCACCTTAAGTGGTAAGACACTTATAAAGATAACATGCTCATCTATAGCACCAGGTCTGTCCAGTTCCTGACTTGCACAGTTGGAGCTGGTGTATAGCCTAAGGATACAACAGCCCCTACAACAGGAATAGGGTAAGAATTAAGCAGGATGGAGTGGTGACAGGTAGGATAGAAGGAGCATGGGGCAGCTTGAAGTTCCCTTTGCCAGTTCCCTTTAGTAGAACAGTAGAGGAGCGGTACGTTTCCGGTTGCGCACTGGAGAGCCATTATCCTCGACAATTGCAAGAGTTGTCTGCAACAGCAGGAGATTTATGACCAACAGATGTTTTTTGTAGAAGTGGTTTGCAAGAGACTGCAAGAGTAGAAACGCTGTGGCAGCCCAATGTACAATTATTGGATGGTGTTTATGGGCTTGTGTGATGCGCGTTCCCGGGAGCCCGATATTGTATGTCTAAAAAAGTACGTGCTGCATGTACTTTTTAGACTACAGATAACAATACTGCTGCCATCCAGGTCTTAGTTGTTACATAGTTACATAGTAGGTAAGGCTGAATAAAGACTTGCGTCCATCTAGTTCAACCTATGTTTATAGTAGCTTATCCCTTGTTGTATAGTATGTTCTGATATTTTAGACAGATTGTTACTTATTCATACCCGTGGATGTTTTTAACCAATAAATGTTTATCCAACCTTATTTTAAACGTATTTATAGGTGTCTGCCGACACCACTTCTTCAGGAAGAGAGTTCCAAAGTTTGACTGTTCTGACTGTAAAGAATTTTTGGTACTTGTGAGTTATCCGGGCTGCCGATTTTGTCCTTAAGTTTAGTTAACTTAAGGACACCCGACCGACGCGATGCCCGCGATTTAGCCCCAAATCGGGGGCATCGCGTCGGTCGTGGCCGTTATAAGGGACCGCGACGCGATGCCCGCAATTTCCCATAGACAGTAATGTTAAAAGACGCGATGGACCCGATTTTCCATAGACAGTAATGTTAAAAGACGCGATGGACCCGATTTCCCATAGACAGCAATGTTAAAATAAAATGACAATGTGAAATTGGCCAATATGGCCATTTCACATTGGATATGTTTTAAAAAAAAATGTTTCATGGCCCCCCACCACCGTTAACGCCACCCCGCTATTGACGCCAACCCGAAGCGTGCCCGCGAGGGGCGGCGGTACGCGTCCTCCGACCTTTTCATACCCCTACTATCCACTAGGGCGTGGAGTGAGAATAGAATAGTGTGGCGAGCGCAGCGAGCCACCGAGCCCGAAGCGTGGCGAGCCCCGCGAGGGGACGCGGATACCTTCACAGGTATCCGCGTGCCCTTGCGGGCTTCACAGGTGTCCGCGTCCGCTCGCCACGCTTCGCTCGCTGCGCTCGCCACGCTTCGGGTTGGCGTCAATAGCGGGGTGGCGTTAACGGTGGTGGGGGGCCATGAAACATTTTTTTTTAAAACATATCCAATGTGAAATGCCCATATTGGCCAATTTCACATTGTCATTTTATTTTAACATTGTTGTCTATGGGAAATCGGGTCCATCGCGTCTTTTAACATTACTGTCTATGGGAAATCGGGTCGGAAATCGGGTCCATCGTGTCTTTTAACATTACTGTCTATGGGAAATCGCGGGCATCGCGTCGCGGCTCCTTATAACGGCCACGACCGACGCGATGCCCACGATTTCGGGCGCGATGAAAAAATCAGCGGCCCGGATAACTCACAAGTACCGAATTTTTTTTTCTTCTAGAATGATGAACAAAATCTTTTTTTCTTCTAATCTAAACTCGTGCCCTCTCGTCCTAGATTCCTGTCTAGCAGAAAAAAGGGTGCTTGACAGGTCCTTATATTGGCCCCTGATATATTTGTACATGTTGAGCATGTCCCCCCTTAAACTTCTCTTCTCTAGTGTAAATAGTCCCAGCTTGCTTAATCTCTCCTTGTAGCTTAAAGTCTCCATTCCCCTAATAAGCTTAGTTGCTCTTCTTTGGATTCTTTCTAATTCTATGATGTCCTTTTTATAGTGTGGGTCCCAGAATTGTACTCCGTATTCGAGGTGCGGTCTAACCAATGATTTGTACAGAGGCATAATTACTTTTGAATCCCTAGTTTCCATGCCCCTTTTAATACATGCTAGAGTTTTATTGGCCTTTTTAGTTGCTATATTACATTGAGTTGTGGTGGATGCTGGGTGACCATGGCCAAGTTTGAGGATGTAAGGTAAGCATCTCATCAGGATTCACCTATTTAAACTCAACAAAAAGTTTGGCTTGAGCAAAGTTTCTGCACACTAAGTGTGACATCAGCTGACTCAAGAGCAGAAGGAAGCTCGGGTGATTTGGTGCTATAACATGCTGACTAGGTTTGATGGCGGTCCCTGATACTCTGGGAGATCACCAGCGGTGATGATTCCTGGATCTAATCTTTTGACCCAGAGACTAAACAATAGTCGACCCAGTGGACCCTAGTTGGAAGTACACCACCAAAGACTTTCAGACATGAGCACAGTTGGCCAACCAGAAGGTGGCAGTTTTTGTGGCCAACACTGGTCATGTAGTAGTGCACCATAACTGGGGACTGGACGTCCATCATCATGACAATGTAGCGGTCCAGGAAAGTGATGGATATTCTGGCCCATGAACACATCCAGGAGCTTGGTCATCTGCCATTCAGTCCCGACCTGGCCCCCTAAACTTTTTGGTGTTTCTACAAATCAAGCGCAAGAAGCATGATCCTTTTTTTGAGCTGCAGTGAAGAACTTCATCCAGCATGTAGAAAACATACCTTTTTGGGATTGGTCCAGCTGCTTCACCAAATGGTTTGAACACATGTCATTTTGCATAAACATCTCTAGTGAATTATTTGAAAAAAATATATAATGTTCAGTTTGGGCCTAATCCAACAGCTAATGTATGTAAATCAGCCAATGTTTTCTTTCGGTAATGAGATTGCGCTGAGAAATTAGTATCAAAGTGCGTGACAAGAAGACAGCATTTGGGGGTGGTAATGGTGAGTGGTCAGCATTTTCTGGGCGTGCATAAATTAGCAGCTGTGATCTTACTTGCTACTGGAAAGTCCTCTGTGTCCCAGGAGAGTAGCTCAGACTTCACGCCATAATTTAATACTTTGCAAATCACCTTAGTATTAGTTGTAATAAGTGAACACATAAATTCAAAGATACCTTTTTGTTGTAATTTAAACTTGGTTGCATCAGTTACACCTCTATTTGGGGTGACAAATGATTACCTTCTCAGTCTGATTTACAAGAAACTTTAACAATTCAGGTTGGTGGATCACCAAACCCGCATACATTGTGGCAGTGTGCACACAGCGTGAGATTCAATACCAAAATTTAGAACTTTCATAAAGTTTGCACAAATTTTCTTCAAAATGCAATCTGACAGGTCCATAGGAATTGTGTTTTAATTTGGTCGGAACACAGAAAGAGTTTGAAATTAAATTGCAATTCATTATGCAAATTCACCATCGAAGGGATGATCATAAATCTTTTGCAAAAATGTTGCATACCACGCATAAATGTGACTGGATCAAATATTTTTTAAGTTTTTCACAAATGTCCGTTCTGTGCATTATGTAAAAAATAAAGCTAAGCAGTATTGATGGGATCTGGCGTCCATATCAGAGTCAGGTTCTTCTGACTACAAACCCTTTATAAACATAAGATGTTGCAGACAGGTCCTGGGTGCACTATGGGATATAATTTTATTTGACAAGATTTTATTTATAATACCGGTCTATTACAAAATCAAACACATCTGCTGGCCCTCACATATCATGTTCCACATTGCAAATCTCATATTCTGTGTTGTCTTTTGGGAATTATAACAATACAAAGGGCGTGATGGAACTATTTACGCTGCCGGCACCCAAAAGATGGTGCCAAGTGGATCTATTCAATTGTGGTGCAGTTTGCATGCAATCAGCTGCTAGCGTGCGAACGGAGGGGTGGAGAATACACATGAGAAAAAAAGTGATCTGTTTGAGCACTCAAATGGCATTTTTCTTTGCATCATGCCCATTACTTTGGGCTTTACACAACAAAAACAGACATCTCTGGCCATAATAAAGAAAAGCAATTGAATCTCACCCAAAGAAGAACTATATGGTGTTATTTAATATTATATGATTTTTAAGACATTCTAGCTTACATTTCTTTTGGGATTTGTCTAATGAAATTAGTTATGAGAGTAATAATATGGTTTATATACTATTTTCAGCAAAGAAATTACAATCTCTGCCAGATTACCATTCATAAGACCGACATTCTTTTATCCTACTATATTAGTGCAGTTGCACCTTGTGGTTTTGTGTCATGGTTACTTATCAGATACCCTATGTTACAGAGCAGGTTTGAAAGACATCAGAATGGGCCCATATGATGTTCACAGCAGGGTGCAGCACATATTCCACCATACTAGGCACAATTAACACAGAAAATAACCTGGCATTTGTGCCCTCTTATACCCCTTTCACACTGCACCACAAACCTGGGTTAGTGCCAGGTTGGTAATGTATGGACCAGTGGTCAGGGTGCAGTGTGAAAGCACCACTGCTTATAACCTGGGTTGACCAACCAGGCAATTCAACCAGGGTTATAAAAAGGGTTAAAGCCGGGTCGTCCTCTGCATAATGGGCCACCCAGGTTTAGTGTGAAAGCGCTGGACCCGGGTCCGAGCCAGCTTAGCAAATTGAAAGGGATATTAGTGCAGAATGAACGGCCGTCTGTAGAAGGGTCATACAGCTGCACTGCATATTAGAGCAGATATTTTGTTACAACCAAAGCCTAGGACAGCAACTGCTCAAGAAATGATACTGTAAATTCACATAAAGACTTATCCCATATTTCAGATGTTACCTGATTCCTGTATCACGTGCTGGACATGAAATGTACAAGTGAACACTGATGAAATGGATATTATTCAGTTGGACAATTAAAGACATCATATAAGCACAACACATGGAATACCTTGGTTAGTGCGTTAAGTCCTAGAGCAGTGGCAACAGCACCTGTGGTGGCAGAAACATAAGCTGTTCCCAGTTCGCTAAAACAACAAGAGGTAACAGTGTGTGAATGTGCATGGGAAAAGCATTACATGAATGTCATTAATGAAAGGTAAGTGGTATTTAGGAACTACAGTATGCACTACCATGGTCACAAAGGTATAGTCATAGTATCCACCAGTGGATTCCAGGCTTCATACTGGTAAACCTCATAGTGCTTTGTTTTGGAAACCATCAGAGAGAAACCTGCACAGATCTTTTAAACTCACATAAATTGGGATTATTTAAAAAGACCACTTTTCTTGAAAGATCTTATTCCTCCTCTCCCCAGCAATATAGAGGCATGCGATCGTATACAATTTTTGATTGTACAAGCACCCTGATGGGTCCTTACAATGTTAAATGCCCCCCCCCCCCCCCCCCCAGTCAACACCACCCCGAAGCGTGGCGAGCGCAGCAAGCCTGCAAGGGGCGGCGGTACGTGTCCTCCAACCTTTTCATACCCCCACTATCCACGTCGGCGTGGAGTTGACTTTAGATAGTGTGGCGAGCGCAGCGAGACCCGCGAGGGGACACTGATTACTTTACATGTATTGCGCGTCCCCTAGCCACGCTTCGGGCTTGGTGGCTTGTCACACTATCTAAAATCAACTCCATGCAGACGTGGATAGTGGAGGTGCTTGTACAATCAAAAATCAGGGTGCTTGTACAATAAAAAAAATCGTATACGATCGCATCCTATGTATGGCATACAATGAGATATTTTATTGTACAACATTGCATGGCATACCATCGTATACCTTATTTAGTGTTATGGTATACGATGCGATGGGCGCCGTGCTAGGAAACAAGTAGCGAATTAATAGCTATAGCTGTACAGCGCCATAACTGTACAGTGCATTTCATCTCAATGCTCTATGTGTGAGAGTAACGCAGAATGTAAGCCTCACTGGGGCAGGGACTGTTGTCAATATCTCAATGCAATTAGTAATAATCCATTGGTCTCATAACAGATTACATGCACATACCATCATAAACCCCCCCCCCCCCCCCCCCCCGTTTCTTGTAAATGTCTACTATTTAAATGTTACTGCATACTAAACAATAACTGTAGTTGAAAGTGGAGACAACACACCACTTCACTCTCACGTTCTCTCTTTTATAGTACTTAGGGAACAGGTCAGACTAATGATTTTATTTGTGTACTCCCATTACCCCAGGGGTTCAGTCAGTGCATTCCTGGTAGTTACCAGCAACCAAAATCATTAGTTATACAAAAAAAACCCTCATGAATGCATTAATGAAATTAAGCACATTTGAAACCATTAGTAGAGACATGCATGGTGAAATACAAAACGGGCTAAAAAGGTCAATGCTAGACCAGAAAAAAAATATACCAGGACGTGAAATGCATACTTGATTTGACAAGAATAACCATATTGAACCTATTAGCACAGAAAATTAAGGACTAAGTAGGCATGACAAAAGATATGGGGTCAAATGTAATAGGGTATGAGAACCAGAAAGTGAGAGATTTTGTAGAGTTTACCCCATTTTTTTTAAAAGAGGCAATTAATTACATGGCAAAATCTACCTGGATTAGCAGTATTAATGATTGCCGCTTAAAAAAAAAAGGGGGGGGAAAACTCCCAAAATCTCTCACTTTCTGATTCTCACAGCCTATTATATTTGGTCCGTGGCCTCAAAAATGTGTCATTAATTTGCAGTACAAAACCTAAAGATAAATAATAAAAAAAGTATAATCATTTATAAACCATAAACAATTACTGAACAACAGACCAAATTGGACATCTAGGTCGGGATGTATTAATATACATCACCGCCCTTCGCCGCCCGGCCGCCGCGATTCCAGTGCATATGTACTAACATATGCGTCTGGAATCGCGGTGCAGTGGCGGAGGCCCCCCAGAATACCTGTAATGTGGTGTGTGGGGGTCTCAGTCACCTTCCAGCCGCCTCTTGCTCCCTATACGCTGGGACAGCTCAGCGTGGTTGTCCCAGGGGCCTCCTCCCCCCCCCCCGGAAAGACGCTGCGTTGGTAGGGGGAGGAAGGGTTTACCTTCCCGGGTCCTGGAGGACCTGCAGGAAGGTAAGCTGGAGGGAGGGGGGTCGGCGAGGCGGCGAAAAGAAGCCCATAGGCTTCTATAGGGTATTGCCACCCAACGTGATGGCGGGGTATTAGCACATATGAAAATGCAGTAAAACAGGAGTTTTACCGCATTTTTCAGCTTAATTCCGCCCATACAGAGGTAATGGGACATACAGACATACACATGGAGAGATTAAAGCCCCATTTCTAAGCAATCTGAATAGAAAGCTTACAAATGAATCACTAAATCGCTTCATGTGTGTATGGTCCCCGGCGATGGCAATATGTGTTCCCACGCAACGCTATAACCTGACTAGATATATACTGCATGCAGTATATATCCAATCATTGCCAGTGTTCTCTCACCAGAGATCACTGGCTGTAACAGATCACTGGTGCATTGCTGTGTGCTGAGCCATCTGTGCTTAACTGCACAGATGCTCAGTCACCCCATGTGTACGGGAAGAAGACTTCCCACTGCACCTAGTCCATGTAACAATGATCACCTTGTTGGAATAAATATGTGGGAACAAATGAGCTCTGTGAACCCTGCTCCACATAAGTTTCCTCTCCACCCTAGCAGTTTTTAGAATACTCATCCCATGGAGAAGAAAACCAGATTGTAATAGGAGGCTGGTTTGATAAAGTAATGCCTCCATGGCTTTAAGTTTTTTATTTGGGAACATATTTGAACACTTCTCTTTTCTGTACATGATAAGGTTATCCTCTATGCTCGTTCATCTTTGGGAAGAGGGTTGCAGCGACTGCCATTCAAGGAGGTTCTGCCATCCCCGTCGTACAGCCCCGTCCTTGCGCCCTGCGACTTTCACCTCTTCCCAAAAATGAAAGAGCACCTTAAGGGTCAACACTTCAACTCTGACGACAAGGTGAAAGCTGCCATTCGGTCCTGGTGTCAACAACAACTACCAGCTTTCTTCTCCGATGGGTTTGCCCGACTTGTCAAGCGTTGACTAGGTTGAAAAGTGAATTACATAGAGGGCAAACGGTATTATGTGCAAAAAAAAAAAAAGGGGGGGGTTCAAATGTGTTCACAAATAAAAAAAATAAACAGCCATAGAGGCATTACTTTTCAATCTAGCTTCGTATTTGTTTACAAAGTCAGACCACTTAAAGAGGAAATTGCATATTCTATATGAAAACTGATCCCACTTCCAGAGATAAACAAGTGGCCAGACTGGCCTTTTAAGTAGGACAACAAGGTTTTAAAAGAAGAATACGAACTTGTCTTTGAAGTATAAACTAATATGCATTATATAAAACTTTGAATCTCTGAAAACGATCCTGAGCCAGTTGTTATTCTGACACAAAGTGACTCACTGTACACATGCAAAGACTACAAAAGTAGTAAAAGAAATAAAAGATTGACTGGCAAGTACTGTAGCCACATTTACCTTCCTGTGATGGGAGCATCTCCACTCCTGTTTGTGTAGTTAACGATGGCATTAAAAGACTGATTAATCCACTGCCAAAAGATCACGGCTGGCGTTGTTCTAAAAATAGAAGACAGCATTTACAGGCTTCTATTTGCTGTGGCTCAGAGGCAACAGTCAGAGGACATGTAATATGAACATCTGGGCTCCAGGTCTATTCACGTATGCATAGTGCAACCTTCCTGGTGACCCCTGACAGACAGACACACACACACACACACACACACACACACACAGTCAGCCCTGCTCATTGCATCCTCACAAGCAGACAATGAGGTCTCACATGCTACCTGGGATAAAGGTTATATGTCAGATTTAAATCTTCAGGTTACGGGTATATAAATCACCTTTTAACCAGAAGTGATTCAGCAGTCATTGCATAGTCCACAACAGGGCCAGATGTATGGCCTCTCCCTGAAGGTGTCTAACCCAATGGTGACCAGTACAAATCATGCCACAATGACAATTCCCTCAAACATTGTATTGTGAGGGTATTAGGATACATAAAATAATGGACTTTAGGACAAATGGGGGCATTACATGACTGAAACAGAGACAATTGTATTCTATGGAATAGGAAATATAAAATTATTGCGAAGTGTGTTCCATAATATTTACATTAATACAATATGAAGTGAAAAATGATTTACCCTGCTATAGTTTCTTACCTATAAAACGTCATCATGCATCCTGTTATGGTCATATTCATTGGCACCTGAGCGGACATCCTTCCAATCAGAATCATCTTTTCCTCAGTATCAGGGTGGAAGGCAGAGTCATATACATATTTTGCTCTCCACAATTCATCTTCTGTAAGACCCGGCTGCAGAATTCCATGTCTTTAACAATACAAAAGAGCATTTTACTTGATCAGTGTTCCTGTATATTTATAAGAAAATCTAAATAATAAACACATGTCAGTGACTTAACTAGAAGGGATTTAGGGCAAGTGGTTTAACCAGGGTAGATTCCCCATTGTGCCAGTTTGGTGGGCACAATCAGCTTGGCGATTGTGACTAAGCGATTTTACTTAGTGAAAATCTTCCAGTCGCTGCTGGAGAGAAGCCAGCAGCCATCCCCAGCAGCAACCCGTGCTTACAGCTGATAAGACACTGCAGCACCCAGCAAGAATACTCTTACCAGCAGTGTCTACTCGGCTGGGCGATAGCGACACTGCAAGGCTGTGCATCGATATCACCCACTGTGTACACATGGGGAAATTCAGAGAAACATTCTAAGCAATTTTGACAATGTAGTTAAAATCGCTTAGAACAAATTGCCCCGTGTGTACACGGCTTTACAGCCATGTACTTACCTGAGGGGCCCATTTAACAATGATAGCATTTGCAATGCGACCTAAGTGCGATATAATCGCGCATGATCACACTGCAGAATGCAATCACTTTGAAAAAATGGATCACCCTGCACAGGCAGGGAAAGGGGGCCAGAGATGGAGCTTCTGATCATGCACAGCCAGCAGGAGTTTCTGGGGGAACCTGAAGGAACTACATCCCAAGTCTGTAGCCCATAGGTTACCATGGGCTGCCGCTATCCGGAGATGGTGGTACCTGCGGGTTTGAATATCAGGAATGCTTTGCATTCCTAAAATAGGTAAAATCGGACAGCATTGCATACCCCATGATTATAGAGAGGGTTGTGCCACAAGGTCACGTCTCCTCCCCTCCTCCGGCGCAGCATGACCTAAACTTCTACTTCCACCGTTGGGAGTTATGGTAAAAGTAACAAAGTCCATGACACATTTTCTTCTCTGTTGGATATATCTGCAGCTTACACACTTCCTATACATTGCTTCTTTATGTATGCTATCCATATTGTGCATTGGATCTAGATATTCTTTGCCTAATGTTATATACAATGTATTTTCCTGTATCCTAGCTGTCACCTTCCTGTTGCCCACTTTGTGTTCAATAAAAACACCAAAGTATCTGTATTTATAACTAGTAGAGACTTATACCTCCAGTACATGCCCTAGCTTTAATATACAAATACAATGTGATATACAGATTTAACAAGCAGCTCATTTCTAGTAATACAAGAAACAAATGAAGAAGATGTGACAAACATGTTTTCTTTCTCTGTTTACACTGCGATAGCAAAGCCATTTCTCTGCCACTGTCATTATGTGTAGTGAAAGATTAACAGACTGTAGCCAGTACAGGTGTGGATTGGAAGGGTGACCGTCAATAAGTCAACAACTATTGGTCAACAGGCAAAAGATCGACATTGACAAAAGGTCAACATGGTAGTGATCGACGCAGGAAAATGCTGCCACAAGTTTTTCATGTTTTATTTCATTGTCTATGTCGACATGGATCCCCAATAAATGTAGCACTTCCGCCGGCCATGCTTCGGGCTTGGGTACTATTATAATCTCACTCTATGCCAACATGCATGGTAAAATTATTATTTTTTTTTTTTTTTTAAACATGATAAACTGTTGAATCAACTGGATACCAGCCATCACTGCCAGCATTATAGGTAGGGATGCCAATACTGGGGATTGGGAGGATACCAGGAATTTTTGTTTGGGATCTGAATCCCGGGATTGGGATGTCATGATTGAAATGCACATGCGCATTTTATCCCTTTCACCTGGGCAGCGCTGAGCACCATCAGTGGACGGCACAGACTCTGCCCGGCAACAAGGTCCCACTGCACAGCCATGCACTCACCTGACCCCGCCACATCTGCCCAAAGTCACCTGACCTTCTCCCAAGCCACTGCATCCTCCCCTGCTGTGTGCCGGTCACCTCATCTTCTCCCCCGCTGACGCGTCTGCCCATAGTATCTGCAATTCCTCTACTGCCCAGTGCTTTGTACTGGTACCCTCCTCTTCTGCCCCGCTGGCGCGTCTGCCTGGATTCTCTGCGCTTCCTCACTTGCCCGGTGTGGTGTACTGGCCACCTCATCTTATCCCCCGATAACGCATCTGCCCAGTCTCTGCGCTTTCTCCCCTGCCCGATGCTGTGTACAGGCCCCGGCTGCCCACCGTCGACTACAGGTAATGAGCTGCTGAAGTGGGCACCCCAACCAATAGAGGCTTCCAGCTCCCTGCCTGTCACTGTCCAATGCCGCAGGGCAATGCAGCAAGCCCCTGCGGCGTTGAATAGGGTGAGAGGGAGGGCTGGCAGCAAATGCTCCAGCCCTCCGGAAACCCTGCGAATGTGCAGCGACTCCTAATAGGATTCGCTGCGCATAGCGTAATTTAACATTGAATACTGGCCTTTGTGTTTCGACTTTGGTCCCATCCACAGTGAAAGAGAGAAAAAATAAAATAAATCGGAAATCAAAAATAATTCTGTTCTCAAGCATTTTGGATATGGAAGACTCAACATGTAAACATTTTCTTAATTCAACATGCACACAGCAACAGTGAAGGGTTAGTTTTACGGAGCCTTTCAGATGTCATTTTGGGGTTCAAATTAGCAAGAAATTTAAAAAGTACAAAACATTTTCCACGCATTAGAAAGATTCACACATCCTGCCCTGAAGAAAATGAAGGTTAGCATAATGGTTCAAATATAGTCAGCATTTACATTTAACGCCTGTACCTGTAGTCATGAACAATTTGCCTGGCCCGCTCCAGCTGGTCATTGGACAGAAGGATATTTCTTGGGTCAGTTACTGTAAAGAAATGTTTGGCTCTTCCAACAAATGTGCTCTGGTCCCAACGAGGTTCCTTGATGTTATTGGTTAAGGATAATTCACCTGACATCTTTTGAAGCTCTGTGAAAATAAATACAATGTTCATGAAAAAAAAAAAAAAAAATGGATTACAAAAAAAAAAAAAAAGGTATAAAATAAGGTTTTCTACCATTTTTCTTGACTTTTGACCTTGACTTTTTTTTAATAGCATTATGATAGAAAGAAAATGCAGTAGCTATGTTTCGGTGTTAATCTGGGTGAAGCGTCAGTTGCTGGTGGTGATTAGTGTCTTTGGAACAAATATGGTCTCTGCCATGTGCTTTTCAGTGGCATGATGAGTAAAGAATAATTCATAACGCCTCATACTCCTTTCGTATTTAGTTATGTTTCCACGATAACATTAAAAAAAGGGACAATTAAATTTGGTGTGAGGATGTGCCAACGGAAAAGCTTGGGAATGCCTGTAACAGTGGCATATTAAGACTACAACATTGCTTGAGGTCTCTCTCAAACCAACACAGGGTTGCACAGTAAAATGCGCAATGTTCAGCTAAGGCTGCGTCTACATATTGCTTATTGACAGTTCCCTTGTTTGCCAGGAAAGAACCTGCACATTTAAATCTATGGCTGCGTTTTAGCAGGATGCAGTTAAACAGGAGCTGCTTAGCAGGATGCTTATTTAAGAGGATATATACACACAAGCCTTGTGCATCCGGCTAAAATGCAATGTGTAGATGCAGCCTTAAGCTGGGTACACATATATACAATTGTCGGGCCGTTCTTCCGTTCTGGGTCGGACGGCCGTTCAATTGTATAGGTGTGTACGCGGTCCCGTACGAGCGATAAACTGCTACTCGGTCGGTTGAAGGTTCTTTGCTGTTTAATTTTCATCCGACAGGACGGCCCCATATCGTAACAAAAGTGCAGTGTGTACGCACGTTCGACCGATATGCTGGCCGTTCTTGCGACTATACTGCCAAAGCTGGAACGCCCATGTGGGCGTTCCATAGCTGCATGGTCTCTCCTACAGCACAAGAAGCGTTCACCTCTCCCTATAGCATTTCAATAGGGAGTATATATAAAATATATATGTATATCTGCTATGATCTGTTATCAGATACGGGTGGTAAGCGTCTAAATTTTACTCAGCCGGCAGGGTGACTATGGTCACTGCCTTGGTAAAACTAACGTGAAATGCGCGTCGGTAACGACGCTAAGTGTGTCCTCTGAAAAATGATATATACAACTGTTTTTGATGTGTAATATGTCCTAGAAATATTGTGCAAAGTATAGCAAAAACTTGATTTAGGCTATAGAAACAACAAGCTTATAATAATAGCAAATCACTAAGTAAAGGGACAGCGGGAATAACCGCTAAGCAGAGCGCGGATAACCACACAAGTGGCCGGCGCATACTGCAATACCTTTACTGCTAATAATTATTATTAGCATAACCACAATAGCACCCTGTCCATACTGCAATTTATGCAGGAATAGCGAGTAAGCAGACGGGAACAACCAGCAAATGAAACACTGACAACCACGTATCTGGTTGGTGCATACTACAGTCTATATATAAAACATTCTCACTAGTATCTACTATTTGTACATAACAGCTACGCATGTGGCCGATACACACTGAAATCTGTGCACAAAATATCTTCAATGTTACGAACCACATGCGTACAACCTTAGCAGCACTCTGCTCACACTACAGTTTATGCATGAATGGTGAGAGAGCAGAGGGGAATAACCGTCAAGTAGAGCACTGATAGCAACGTATGTAGCTGGTGCACACTACAATTGAAATACAAAACACCCCTACTACCACTAATTTCATGTACACAACTACAGTGGCATCCCTCTCATAATGCTGTATATGCAGGGACAGTGAGAGATTAGACAGGATCAACTAATAATTGGAGCGCTGACAGCCACGCATATAACAGGTGTACACTGCATCCTATGTCTAAAATATCCTCACGATTATCAACTATAAGTATAGAACCATAGTGATATCCTGCTCAAGTTGCTATTAAAATGTGTGCAATATCTGTGCACGGGTGAGAGGGATACAGACAGTTGTGCACCAGATACCTGACAGGGTTCCCCTACCGACAGTAGTGCTGCATACTGTATGTTCCCTAGAAGTATTAAGGAGGGTGATCTCAAATACATATGAATAGCATAGTGTGTATGTGCGAATATGACAAATGACTGTGCATTAAATACACAAAGAAGCCTTCAAAAATACAGATACTGTATATGCCCAATCACTTTTTTTTGTTTTTTGTTCGGCAATTCTATAAATTATCGTAGCTAAATGGTTGAAAACTCTGATCTAAAAATAATATCCTTAACCACAAGTGTACAATAACTTCTATAAGAATACACACTGATTGTGGAAGAAGGTGATAATTCTGCAGTTTTCTCCATATATATGCTTGTATAATATTTAATCATCATGTGACATATCTAACAAAGAATTAAAAAAAAGACACACATAGCCTGAAAATGTAATACTTATTTTAATAAAATACTACACAATATTTCACATATTAAAATTATTTTTAATTGAACATTAATAAAAACTAAAGTTTTAATTAATTCTATCTCTTCATACAGTGCGCCAACAAAGAGACAATATTCTCCTTTTCTTTTTTGCTGTATCATACCCATTGTCTTTGGCAGCACCCCCAAAACCAGCAACTGAAATTAATATAAAACAGTAATTGGGGATTCTTCTGGGCACAACTCCTACAGCACAAGAAGCATTCACCTCTCCCCATGTTTATGGGCATATGGACAGATACGGCAAACTGCTATCAAGATGCGGAAAGCGACTACCTAGTAGTCACTTTGCCGTATCTGTCCATAGTCACCCTGCCGGCTACTATAAAGATGCGGAAAGCGACTACCTGGTCACTTTGCGGTATCTGTCCATAGTCACACTGCCGGTTACTATAAAGATGCGGAAAGCGACTACCTAGTCACTTTGCCGTATCTGTCCATAGTCACACTGCCGGCTACTATAAAGATGCGGTAAGCGACTACCTAGTCACTTTGCCGTATCTGTCCCTAGTCACCCTGCCGGCTGACGCGTACCCCGTCTTTATAGTGATCTACCTATATATTTTGTTTAGGTTCTATAATCACGCCTCTTTGTTTTGGTATGCCCTTAACCCAGCCCATTATGATAATTAGGTTTATATACATCGTGTCAAAAGCCCAAATCGGGAGAGTGTGTACGGTGGTACAATCTTTTTCTTGCGACTGTTCTGATGGGAGTACATCGGACGTCGCAAGTAAAATTGTACAGGTGTGTACGTGCGTATCGGCTGTTGTTTGTGGATGGTCCGATGGGTCTACGGTCGGTCGAACGGTCACAAGAAAACAGGGATTGTATAGATGTGTACCCAGCTTTAGTATCATCCAAACATTACTCTGTATGGCATTGACCCTCAGAATAAAAGGTTTGAGGTTAGTGAAAGGCTAATGAGATAATTAGTCTGTTGCTTAATGATGTGTACTAAATGTCAGGATCCTTGTATAAATGTTCCCACATATATTATTTTGAGGTAAGAAACAGGGCACCTTTCACTTAAGTTCCCTTCATTGGGTACCATGTCCACAGAAATATCTAAATATATATTAAAATAAATTAATTTAGACTGCAATAAGATGGAGGTCTGGTTTTCCAAATTGTGATTGTTCTAATCAACCTACAGTAATCTCATAACCTGGCTTTCAAGCGGTACTGAATGGTTCTTGGCTGAATCCCATGTGTAACGAGAGGCTGAGGCCTAGCTAATTCTATTGTAGTAGAGTACAGCCAGCTGTGAGAACAAAACCCTCTCTGGTACTTGTGTATTATCACGGCACCCACGATGTTCATCTTAGTACATTGCATTCATCGCATGCGATGCGTTCTGATGCTTAATAGTACAAGCACCCTGATGGGCGATTTCAATGTTAAATGCACCCCCATTGTCAACGCCACCCCCACTATCAACGCCAACTCGAAGCGTGGTGAGCGCAGTGAGCCCGCGAGGGGCGGCGGTATGCATCCTCCGACCTTTTTATACCCCCACTATCCACGTCGGCGTGGAGTTGATTTTAGATAGTGTGGCAAGCGCAGCAAGCACAAAGCGTGGCGAGCCCCGCGAGGGGACGCAGATGACTTCACATGTATTCCGCGTCCGCTCGCCACGCATCAAGCTCATATTCTGCATCCGCTCGCCACACTTCGGGCTCGATGCGCTCGCCACACTATCTATAATAAACTCCATACCGACGTGGATAGTGGGGGCATAAAAAGGTCGGAGGACGCGAACCACCGTCGCTCGCCACGCTTCGGGTTGGCGTTCATAGTGGGGGTCGCATTGACAATGGGGGGGGGAGGGGCATTTAACATTGCATGCACCCATCAGGGTGCTTGTACAATTAAAAATCGCATGCGATCGCATGCCATTTGCTGGCTTGCGATGCAATATTTAATTGTACATTTTTCCATTTTGACACAAAAATCGTATGCCAACGCATACCTTATTTAGTGGTATGCGATGCGATGGGCGCCGTGATAAAACACAAGTAACCACTCTCTCACCTCTATTCAGTCCCACCCACCTGCATAATATGCCGGGGAAACTACCTACCTGATACATCTGCAATACCAAGACTACAGCTAGGCGCATGCTGGCTTCCCAAAGTCCATTGCACGCATACAGTAGTTCTATCCATACTTTAGTAAGTGAACTCAAAGGGTAGGCTTACTAAAGTTTAAAAAAAATAAAATGGAGTAGTAGTGATGTTGCCCACAGCAACCAGAATTTAGCTATCATTTCTCTATTACATTCTAGAAACTTCTAGAAAGGATCTAAATAGTTGCTATGGGCAACACCACCACTTTTCTGCTTTAGAAGCTTTAGTAAATCTACCCACAAGGCTTCATATATTTTAACAAAGGTCATAGTTCTCAAGTTTATTAATTACACAGAAATACAGTAATATGCTTCTTCAGCATGCTTGCCAAGTTTAACTTGCTTCCAGGTTTGTTTGCACGGCAGTGAGGAGGATTTAACCAGTCAAGTAGTTAAACTTTACATCAAATAGTTCAAGGTCCTCCTAGACTTTTACACCGTTGCATAATGTGGAATATGATAAAAACAGTTACCTTTCTTGCTGTAACTATAGAATCATCAGAGTAGTCACACCAGTGACAAAGTAGAATATCTATGAGGTACAGTACTAGTGTAAGTGGTAACGTTATGTCAAGACCATGCAAATCAATTACATAGTTTCGCCAAATAATGACATTCACATTAACTGGTTTTCTAAGCAATGAAAGCAAACGGTCAGTCCGCTGCTACAATTACCCTTACTTTCCAGGAGATTACTGGATGGAATACAGCTGACAAGACGAGTGATACTTACATAGGAATCAGCAAGATCTAATTGTACCATCCACGAGCAAGTAATTATTCACATGGGGAGGAGCTACCCGATCAATGCATGGACTCACAAAAGCAAATTTAACTTTTGAAAGCAGCCCTGATTTTAGGTTCTGTGTCATGTTTTTCTCAGTTTTTCAGAGTATGTACAGTAGGCCTGCTTTCATATACATTGTGTAGACATTAATAGCTCACATTGGGGTGTTATGTACTAAGCATTGCATCTGCCTCTTACATACATAACATGTTAATAATGTTGGTATGGACCTAGAAACGCACAAAGGTCAGCTCTCTCAAGAACCACTGGCCTTTGCCAGAGAAGCAAAGGGTCTAAGAACAAGTGCAGTGACACAGCAGACGCCGGAGGTGCTGGTAGGGTTCTGATTGGATACTTCTCACAGGGAATAAAATAGGCTTCTATTGGGTAACACTATCCAAAGATGGTGTTACCCACTGGGTCCAAGCTCCGGAATGTATCATATTCCAGAGCTTAGTACACATGGCAAATAAGGCCACAATCGAAAAATAAACTGGTAAGTTAACTCGCTCTTGATAAAAATTAACCCTAGTCTGTTAAAGTGTGCACGTACATCTGTTTAGGGCAGTCTAGATTGGCCACTCTTGGTACCAAATCCTGACAGGATGTTGGGTTCCCGACATCATCCTGATGGGCAAAGAGGTTCTTTTGTGCTATCAAATTAACAAAAACGATTTAGTTGATTAATAGCGCATGATCTCCTGTCTAAAGTGAAGCGAAATCAGGGGGTGATTGCCAATTGTTTTGTTTTAAATGTGCACATCGCGTCCAAACAGAATGATTTAGTTGTATAAAGCAGCTAAACCCAATTAACCTCTGCACAAGTTTCATCTGCCCCACCTGCAGTGCACATGGTTTTGTCCACTTGAGAAAGAATTTGCCTTTGCAAGTGAACCAGAATAAAAGGACCTTTGTCTCAATACTTTGTACAACACAAGATACTTGACTTAGCTGAAGAACCCAAAGATCTTCATCTTTTTGCATCTGATTGTCATCGCAGATGCAGCAAGTCACCAATCAGAAAGTTACTATAGACTCCGCACAGGAATTAGAGAAAAAGCTTACAGGCGTGTCATCGTAGCATTTGATATCACTCGCAGATGTTGCACATGACATTGATCAGTGTAATCTAGCAAAGACTTGTGTTTCTGTTTCATACAAATAAAACAACTACATCTTGAGTGCGAAATATGCTTGGTCAAGTTTACGAGACCCATTCCATTCATGCCTATTTAAATGTAAAATTATATTTAATCACCTAAAAGAAATTCAGTACTTCAAAAAGGTCACCGGCAAAATCTTTGTACGGCACATTGGCTTTAAATACTTCTCTTGACTTTTTAAATTGATTAAAAAAGCCTAGAAATCTAACAAAACTATTCAATATATTTTTCCTTTGGCTTTTGTGTTACACAAGATATCATTGGGGCCCATTTATCAATGATTGCATTTGCAATGCAACATGGGTGCGATATTAGCGCCCAGGATCGAGTTGCAGAATGTGATAATGTCGGGTGTATGTATCACCTGGCACAGGCATGGAAAGGTTTCCCGCGAAGCACTGAGTGTGGTGTTGGGACCGCTCGGCATGCAAGCTGCCAGAACTACATCCTGCCCATAGGCTACAACGAGATACCGCAATGAGCGATCCCTCCTTCTTTCCCAGCAGGGACACATACTTGCAGCTACCAGGTGTTTTTACTGACATAGCCGCAAATATAGATTTGGTGGGTCAATTAAAAACGTATAAGGGGAGATGCACCATACTATGAAGACAAAAGTGACCTGTTTGGTCCTGTTTGGTACTTTTTTTAATGGCACCCATTACTTAAGCATAATTTAGCAAAAGGCAAAAAGTTCCAGTGGAAAAGACTTTGAGCTTAAATTTTTCCTGCCATGCCAATAAGAACTTTACTGTATTTGTTAAGCTGTATACACGGTACACTTATCGCTGGCAATATGGTCGCTGAGCGACCATATTGCTAGCGATTGGAGTGTGCACCGGCCATAAATCGCCGGGTGCACTCTCGCGTTTTTACCCCCCTAATTGGTAGCTGGTCAGAGGAGCATGCTCCTCCGACCAGCGACTTCCCCTGCCTCTTCTCCTGGCAGTGTGTCCTTTTCATCAGCGACCATCTCTGGTCAAAGATGAAAACGGGGCACTGAGCAATATGATGGCTGAGCAATATATTGCCCCGTGTGTACGCACCCTTAGTCTATATATTGCAGAGTTTATAGTCTATGATTACAGCTGGGTTGACCACCAATTCATTTTTTGTTTTTTTAGGAGTCAAACTGGGAACACTGAAGGTCTGTAACCACTGTTCGATATTTGGGATCAGCAATATATTTAACGATAACTGCGATGCCACGAAATCAAACAATGCACAGGTTAACACTGAATGATATCATTCAGTGCCATTACTGGGACCCCCCCCCATCGACCATGCAGTCACTGATGATATTGTCAGATTGTACTGCATGTTCAGACGATCTGGTTTATCGTTATCGATAGCGTTCATGCAGATCGGACAGTGTGTATCCAGATTTACAGCCAAATACCACTAATAACATGTTACAGTCAAACACAGAATGCGGTGGATACTTCGTGAAGCAGTGCTCTATTTGAACCCTCAGAAATAGCACATGTACAACACACAAGCTCCTGAACATGCCAGCTATGCATAACAGACAGCATCTGCTACTTGTAAGGTGCAACAGTTCAGACCACATAGTTGTTTAGCAACATGAGCCCAAATACAGGTGACCAGCACAGTCAGGGGTAGAGGAAAGCAGATGTGGAGTAATGACAAGTGTTTCGATCAATCAGCTTAACATTCAAGATGTGTATCTGTACATATGTCACTGGCTAGGCCATATTTCCTCTGCTCTAGCAGTGACATAGTGCACTGTGGAAAGCTGTGTCAGCTATACCCAAGGCTGAAGAGCAAGCAAAGCTCAGTTGCTCTAAACCAAGCATTAAACAAGAAACTGACACATCTGCTTCCACCTTGTCACGCTGACTGGGGTTTTTTAAACTGAACTGCATCCTTCAAAGTGACATAGATGTGTAAAGTGAAGACTATCCTGGTGAATTCCAGCTGTGACCTCACACAACAATCAGGTGGGACATGTGCTGACACAGGAGGGGTGTGTAATTGCAGCATTGACACTGATCTAACTGCTGAAGTTTCTGATTACTATGGAAATCACAAAGAATGCAATCACAGAACTATAGATCCTATGTATTTACACATCTGTCTTCCTAATATACTTCGTGCTGAGCTATGGAGAATTCCATGATTGAAGATGTCTCGCATGGTCACCCATCCATGCACCTCTATGGCAGGGTCATTACAGGCAGTGACAGAGAACTTTCACACAAAAAATATATATGCTGTAAAAATGAGTCCAGACAATTTATGGCAACCAGTATTATTTACAGTACCACAATCTGGCCATTCAAGGATAGGACATTGCCCCAATACATTTCAGATATATAGGGGCCATTAGATTACAAAATCAATTTTTGCAAGATTCTGCAGGTCATTATCCTAGTAACTATAAAATCGGAGGAATCAATAAATCAGACGGTTACTGACAGGAAATCAAAGTAAAATTAGCTGCAAACATAAAACTATTTTCTAATTAAAAAGAAACAAGAGGCCAATGCCCAAAAATACATGTTTTACTGTAAAAAGTACACAGTGGGGGGAATTTACTAAGATGTGTTTTCTACTTGACATGTGATGTTGCTATGGGCAACCAATCAGAATCTACATCTTATTTATTTAACACCCTCTAGAAGATAGTAGACAGGATCTGATTGGTTGCCCATAGCAACATCACATGTGACGTAGAATACACATCTTAGTAAATATCCCCCAGTGAGTTCAAAGACTGTCAATGAGCTTTCACAGACCTTTCCCCCACAGTATAGCTATGGGGAACAGACAAGAATGTATTAAACTTCACAACACTACTTAAACTGTCAAAGGAATATGAGGTTTACAGTATTTTTGATGATACTAAAATCAGAATTTCATAAAAAAGGAAAAGACCAGTCATATTACATCTCTTCTAGAAGTCATCAGTTATTACAATAATATATATATATATATTTACAGTTTCTTATATAGCGCATACATATTCCACAGCGCAAATATTTAACCACTCACATCAATCCCTGCCCCAGTGGAGCTTACAATGTATATTCCCTACAACATGTACACGCACACACAGACATTCTAGGGTTAATATTGGTGGGAGCCAATTAGCCTACCAGTATATTTTTGGATTATGGGAGGAAACCGGGGTACCCGGAGGAAACTCACGCAAGTACGGGGAGAAGATACAAACTCCGCACAGTTAGAGCCATGGTGGGAATGGAACCCATGACCTCAGTGCTGTGAGGCAGTAATGCACACCATTACACCACCTTACATACATACATTTTTGTATTTTATTTATTTATTTATTTATTATGTGTCATTAGCTACCAAGGCCCATACACACTGGGCAACTTGGAGCTGAAAATCGCTCAAAACACCTAGTTTGAGCGGCTTTCAGCTCAAAGCTGCCCTGTGTGTATGACTATGCCCCAGCGATGAGCGCTGCTGCATGCTCCCGCATCATCGGCTGAAGCCATCTGTGCTGAAGCCTGGATATCACTAAAACCTGCACTGTTGCTGTGCATTGAGGACCGTGGTTTGGAATGCCTGACATAGTGGTTGAGGCTGACAAGCTGATGCAACAACACATGGAGATTATGCTACACTCTGCTCATTTGAGAAGTTTTGCAGCATTGTAGAGCACAGATCTCATTCATTCCTTACAGATGTAATACTACAGTATACAGTAAGACAGCATGCATTAAAAGCAACCTACACTAGTGACATGGTCATAGCACGGATATGTATCAGTGACAGAATATTACAGTGCTAATAGTGATTAAATTAGTGATAAGCCATATACAGTATGCTATAGAGTTTTGTACTGGATGCTAAAATAGTCAACGTGGCTACTTAAAAAATACATAGTCTCTTGGAAGAGGAGAGAGAGAGAAAACACAAAGCTTCACCCCACCTGCAGGCATAGTGGCTTCCCAGAGCACCATCACAGCATGCACCCCATGCCTCGCACTCCCACACGAACCTCTCTGCCTGGTGCCCGGGAGATGACCCCCATATGATACCTACTGGTTGCCCTGTACGGGGACAGCTGCGGCATCATGCATGTACTGTACCTGATCACTTCTATGGCACTGCAGGGCAGAGATGCTATGTGAAGCATATGACAGCTAGTGAATGTACTGCATGTTGTGCATTATGCTGCAGATGCCGCTGTCATAGAAATGGCCGCCTCCGATAAGGCTACATATAAATACACTTACGGCGGTGGCTGTGCAATGGGACCTGCACCAAATGCTCAGTGAATCGCGGCTTCTCCTCCTCTCTGCTGCTGCGCTCAGTGCTGCCAGCCCCTCTCTGCGGCGGCAGCGGCTCAGTTACGGCTCACATGCCACGCTGATGTCATCCGGGTACGGCGGCTCGGACGAGTCCAACTTGCTCAAGCAGATGCTTTGCCTCCACCGCCAGAGTGACTGAGCTGCAGGCGCGCCGGGGTCTGTCAGTCACCGCTGCTCCGCGTTCGTCGCACACTGGCAGCCACATATCGGCCGGTGCACTGCCATACATGGGAGAAGCTGAAAAAAAGAGCGGATATATGAATACGTTATGGGTTCAGTGATTCGGTGTTGATCGTTGGTGTGCAAATTTGCAATTCGTTTGATTATTGAATAACCGTACATGTGTATGGATTGCAGTCAGGGCCGGTGCAAGCCTCCCCCCCCACCCCAGGCAAATCCTCCGCCCAATGCACCCCCCGCGCACGCTCCGGGGGGTGTTGCGGGCGATACTGCGGTGGACGCCCGGGCGCGGAGGGGGGGGGGGTATGGGTACGGACGGGACTGTTTTGCGGGAGATACCACAGCGGGAACCCGCGCTCCGGGGGGGGGGAAGGTGGTGTGCGGGCGGATACTCCTGGCTGTACCCTATACCGTGTCCAGGGGGGGAGGAGGGCAGCGTTGATTGATGGGCGGGAAGGGGGGGGGGGGAAGCCTGTCTTACCTGCTCCTCGCTCCCAGCTTTCAATGGTACCTCTCCTCGGCGGCTCATTACCGCCTTCCAGTGGCCGGCGCCCTAGGCAAATGCCTAGACCTGCCTAGTGGTGGCGCCGGCCCTTATTGCAGTTTGCGTAAGATTTTAGCAATTAACTCGCACATTTGCAAGCGGATTTTCACTCTGAGCAGTGGCTAACTACTTACAGCAGTGGTTCCCAAACTTTTTTGGGTACTTGTTTCCTAGCACGGCGCCAGCGATAAAAATTGTATCCATCGGGACCCCCCGAATCGCGTTGATCGCATTGCATGCAACCAAATCGCATGCGATGTGATCGACGCAATTTTTACATTGGAATCAATGTAAAGTGGTCCCTGAGACCCGATTTTACATTGGTCTCAATGTTAAATGGCCCCCAGACCCCAATTTTTATTGTTTCCCAACCCTGATGGGTCAAATGCCCCCATTGTTAACGCCACCCCATGGTCAACGCCAACCCGAAGCGTGGCGAACAGTACGCGTCCTCCGACCTTTTCATACCCCCACTATCCACGTCGGAGTGGAGTTGATTTTATATAGTGTGTCGAGCCACCGAGCCCGTGGCAAGGAGACGCGCATTACTTCACAGGTATTACGTGTCCCCTCGCGGGGCTCGCTGCGCTTGCCACGCTTCGGGCTCGCTGCGCTCACCACACTATATACAATCAACTCCACGCCGACATGGATGGTGGGGGTATGAAAGGTCGGAGGATGCGTACCGCCACCGCTCACCACGCTTCGGGTTGCCATTCATCGTGGGGTGGCGTTAACAACGGGGGGGGGAAGGCATTTGTCATGTAAAATACCCATAAGGGTGGGTATACAATGAAAAATCGGGTCCATTGGCCCATTTACCATTGTTCCCTATGTAAAATTGCGTCCATCGCAAGGCATCACTTAAGGCATGCGATGGACGCGATTTTTTAATTGTCGGGGAAAAGGCTAAAAATAGCCCTAAAATTGCGTCGGTCGCGTCCATCACCATGACGGGCGCCGTGCTAGGAAACAAGTACCCTTTGTTGAATCACGGCACCCTAGAGTATTACAATATTTTTTCATGGCACCCTTAGGCCAAAAGTTAGATCCCTAGACCTTCAGATAAAAATATATACGGTAATTAAATAAGTTGCACTTATATGTCATCCTAATGCTGGGTACACACCAAAACGATTTGGATTGGATGCAAATCGTGCAATCCAATTTGCATACGATTTGCATACAATCTGATCCCATCTGTATTCAGATGAATGGATCTTATACAGATCCTACCTGCAGCAGGTAGGATCAGAATCAGCTCCAACCAAACGATTTTGACCCTATCTGCATCCAATTTGCATCCAATCAGTCTGAATTGGATCCAGATCGATGGGATTGTGCCCAAATCATTTTGGTGTGTACCCAGCATTAGGTCCAGTTATGTGGTGAGGAACATGATTCACTTCTGTTTATCCACATATTTTATAATTGGAAGCCACAAGCACTGATTTTCCTTATTACATTGACCATATATAATTTGAATTTGTCCTGGACCACCAAGCCAGGGCACCCCTGCAAGTGCTCTGAGGCACCCCTTGGAGCCTAGGCGCACAGTTTGGGAACTACTGACTTACAGCCATCTAAAAGTTTGCAAATGAATGATCGGTATACGAACATTAGGTCGGCCCAAGAAAGGGCGACACTCCTTAAATCGACAGGCAAAAGGTCAACAGGGACTGAAGGTCAACCGATGGAAGGTCGACAATGCAGAAGATTTTTTTCCTCACTGTGGTTCCTGCACAGGCGGTATTTCCAGTGCCAGATTAAGGTCTAAATGGGCCTGGAGTTGAAAATGATCAAGGGCCTATTATGCACAATAATAGTGGTTGTGGCCAGCCCCTAATAACATGTGGTGGCCTGGTTGGGTGGTCTGCTCATGGGTGTGTCTCTATTTGTGTAAATACTTTCAATTCAACTAATATATATATATATATATATATATATATATATATATAGATTTTGAGATTCCGCACTCCCAGCCAGCATTGAAAAATAATATGGGGTGCTCCTTTAAGGTAACACAGATGTGTCCCAAATGTAGAGCAGGGTAGGATATGTTAAATCCAATAAGGGCACTCACCAGCGTCTCATCATGAAGAATTTATTGGTACATTACCAGTCAAAGAAAAGGGTGTAGGTCTACGTTTCGACCACCAGGTGGCCTTTCTCAAGACACACAGCAATTGACGTCTTCACAGCACAAAGGTCAGGGCCTGGCATAGCAAGGAGGGAAAATAGAATATACTTACCTTCCAGCGGCAGCTGCACCATTTGGGCCTCAGTGCCGACCATGCATCGCCAGCACTGAGAGAATCGGATTATATATATGCACACTCCCTCCAAATCTGGGTTACCTCTTTAGGGGTGAGTCCATTCTATACGATCGCAGAAAAGTAGGCGGCACACATAAGGCTCCAAATTTGTTAAGAAAAGTGCTGGTGCAGTTTAATGTGTGTGTGTGTGTGTATATATATGTGTATATATATATATATATATATATATATATATATATATAATATAGATCTAAAAAACACAGAGAACAAAGGGGCGCTCCATGGTGCATGTAAAAGACACACTCCAAAACAGATAAAAGCAGTTGCTCGTACCAATAAAAGAACTGCCGTGGGCTGGTTACCACAAGATGTTATTATAAATACACGGGGCACACCGCTCCGATGAGATGTCCACAACCACCGATGGAAGGAAAGCCGCACACGCTGGATTGCGCTGCCGGGACTCCAAACCACACGTCGGGGGAACACACGCCAGGCGGGACACCGGGTAAGACAAGGCACGGGTATCACAGGCCACGCCCTAACGCGTTTTCTCAGAGACTTCATCAGTTATATATATTTGTTATATATATATATATATATAACAAATCAAATTTTGACACTCACAGGATGCAGGGAGATATATTGCCGGGTGCCCTCCAAAGGTGCACCCGCAGTTCACCGATGTCCTAAGAAACTTGCGGGATGAGGCGGCACTCCAGTCATAAGAAAAATACTGAAAGCCAAAACTTGGTAGACAACATTTCAGCACCTTTTATGTGGTCACTTAATTTACCACACCATATACCCCTTATACAAATCATGCAACACAATAGTAATCCCCTATACTGTACTTGCCTCTTTATATATGCTATATTGTTTAACCGCTATATATTTTCGGAACCAAGTGTCTGATTTACTTGAAACCAGTATCATATTGAAGAACTTTTAAGTGGGCTTTGAATGATTTTGGTTCCAGAGAAATCTGCCCTCAAAGAACATGAACAGCCATGAAATTAAATTTCAGAAAAAAAAAATCGGTTTAATCGCAATATCTCTGGAACCAATTAACCCATATGAACCAGCCTGGTATTAGATTGAAGACCCAGCGATTTGGGTTTGAGTGAAATCAACCTCCAGCTTCTGTGATGCCAGGGGGGAACTGGCAGCCATCGGAACTGGGTGGGGGTCGGAATTAGCGGGTCCCATGTTATCCTATGGGGAAAACATTCCAGATTTGCCCGGTGGTATCCCAGGTTCCCGGGGGGCTAGCGGGGCTGGGCACGTTGGAAAGCCCCAGTCCTCATCTACAAAATGGGCCTATTTGGAGAGTGGGCCTGGAGCTGTAGCTCCATCAGGCCCTTTGTTAATCCGGCCCTGGGTATTTCATGTTAGGGCATGGAGGGAGAACAAAATAGTGTGCCGAGCGTAGTGCCCGAAGTATTGCGAGCGCAGCGGGCGATGCGAGGGGCTGGCGTACACTTAGTGTCCAGAACTAGACGGCTAAAAAAATAAACAAAAAATATGCATCGGCCTTCTGCTTTGTTGACCTTCCACCGGTCGCCCTAAGGACACTGTCGACCTTCAGTCCCTGTTGACCTTCTGCCTGTCAACCTTCCGGTGTCAACCTAAAAAGTTTTCACCTTTCTTGAGTCGACCTAACTATCCATACCCGTGCTGACTGATAATTCTGTTAAATTGTCTTAAAAATGACAAACCCAACATGCTGGAAATCCCGTTTTGCCAATTCCAATCCAAAAATTTATTTATTTACAGTTTCTTATATAGCGCGGCATATTCTGTTGCGCTTTAAAATGCTCGGAATTGGTGATTTTTGCATGTTGACAATCAGCCAACAATTGCCGATCATCGTAGTGTGTCAATGAGGGACTCAGGGGTAGATGTATTATAGCATTCTCCTATAGTACTTCCTGCTTTGTCTCATTACCAAGGCACAGTAAGAAGCTACACAATCCAGATGTATTAACTTGTCTGTCAATGTGGGGAAGTTAACAGCGTATCAGAGATCTTGCTGTTCGGTCAAGATCTCACATGCTGGCACAGCTGGCACCCACCACAGCCAGAGACAGCACTGTCCCTACTGTAGAGGGGATACGGTCATATTTTCTACAGCATTTAGGTCTACAAGCATTAGGTCTACACCACTAGGTCGACCTGCATTTAGGTAGACATGCATTTAGGTCGACATGACTTAGGTCGACAGGGTCATTAGGTCGACAGGGTCATTAGGTTGACTTTTATAAGGTTGTCAGTGTCATTAGGTCGACATGGGGAAGGTCGACAGGCAAAAGGTCGACATGGGGTCATTTCACTGTTTTATGAGTCGACATGTGCCGACAGGCGGTATTTCATGCCCTACCATCCACTAGGGCGTGGTGGGAGAATAAAATAGTGTGCCCGAAGCATGGCGAGCACAGCGAGCCATGCGCGGGGACACGATGCTATGTTGACTGTGTCGGCCCTTGAAAAAATGAAAAAAAAAATTGAAAAAAACCCCATGTCAACCCCATGTCTACAAGCATTAGGTCTACACCACTAGGTCGACCTGCATTTAGGTAGACATGCATTTAGGTCGACATGACTGAAGGTCGACATGACTTAGGTCGACAGGGTCATTAGGTCGACAGGGTCATTAGGTTGACTTTTATAAGGTTGTCAGGGTCATTAGGTCGACATGTGGAAGTTCGACAGGCAAAAGGTCGACATGGGGTCATTTCACTGTTTTATGAGTCGACATGTGCCGACAGGCGGTATTTCATGCCCTACCATCCACTAGGGCGTGGTGGGAGAATAAAATAGTGTGCCCGAAGCATGGTGAGCACAGCGAGCCATGCGCGGGGACACGATGCTATGTTGACTGTGTCGGCCCTTGAAAAAATGAAAAAAAAATTGAAAAAAACCCCATGTCAACTTTTTCACCTAATGACCATGTCGACCTAATGACCCTGTCGACCTAAACCATGTCGACCTTCAGTCAGGTCGACCTAAATGCAAGTCGACCTAATGGTGTAGAACTTATGCTTGTAGACCTAAATGCAGTCTGAAGAACGATCCCATTCCCTGTAGAGATAGGGCAAAGACACCTGCAGCTGTCAAAATGAATAGCTACAGGTGTTGTAGCATGTCTGCAACATACCTTCATACAGTATGTCTCAATACAACCTCCAGCCCCTATATACTGTACGCATTCTTGCCTACCTCTGGGAGAGGGTAGCCAGCTCAGTGAGGCAGGGGGCGTGGCCGCCGTTGGGAGTGAAAATGGGTGGGGGCCGGGCCACAGGAGGGGCGACTTGCTTGGAAGCATGGCCAGAGCGATCGCAGTATTTAGGCTACGACCCCTGCCTTGCAATGCTCTTATTTCAGACATTGCACTGCAATGGGTGGGGCTACAGTGACGCGGTTCGTTTCATATGACCCACAGAGTTGGATGTGTGATATCCTCCTAGAAGATGTGGTCAAAGCGGGCACGTGGAAAGAGTATGCCGCAGTGAGGAGGCGTTAAACGCACAACCCCCGAGGATGGAGACCGATTCTCGGGGGCACCAATAACTCAAGGTCCCTCGTCCGAAGAGTGGTGTCATCAATATATCGGACATTGCCCCATTATACCTATCACGATTGGTGGGAAAGAAGTATTGGCGTTACTTGATACAGGATCTCCTGTCACCACCATACAACGAGGATTCTTCCCAGCCTGGCTGCGACTGCTGGCCAGTAATGGACAGGATATCGTATGCATCGGCTATTGTGAACTGACAATACAAGTTGGGGAAGCTGCTATGCCCACCCAAGGGTGTTTAATAACATCGGTTGAAGACCCACTGGTACCTGCAATTATTGTGGGCATGAATATTCTACAGAATTGTCCAGAGGAGGTCATCACGGCGTTAAAGTACGAAATTCCGAAAACACCACCTTTGGTACAGAGAGCCTTGCAAAAGACTATTAAAATAATCCAAGGTCAGCAGCGGTTTGTGAACCCGAATGGACAGGCCTACAAAATTAAAATTACAGACCGAAAGCCCATTGAAATACAACCAAATTCGGAGGTCATTATCTGGGGAAAAACAAAAGGCGGTGTACAAGGAAAGCCCTATGATGCACTGGTTGAACCCTATGCTAATATATTGAGGCAAGATGTTCTCATCGCATGAACATTAGTGACTGTAAGAGACGGGCGAGTGCCCGTTCGGGTAATGAACCCACATAACTACCCTATCACGTTGTACCGGAATCAAGCTATAGCTGTGTTGCTATGGACCCCGGGTACACATGTACTGGCGATTGGATGGTAGAGCGACAAAGTTGTACAGTGATGACCGAGGAGCTGACCGATGATCGCGGAACGGAATGGTGGCAGGAGATTAAGATTGGGGAGGATTCCACGCCGGAGGAATTGAAGCAGGGAGTGCTCAGGGTCGTGCAGCAGAATGAGAAGACCTTCAGCCATAGTCCTCTGGATATTGGAAAGGTGTCCCAATTACAGCACAAGATCTTCACTGGGGATGCACGCCCAGTTAAACAGAGGTACAGACCGCTGGCACCTAGTTTATACCAGCCGGTTAGAGGAATGCTGGAAGAAATGGAAAGTACCGGCGTCATTAGAAAGAGCTATAGCCCATGGGCCTCCCCTATCGTTTTGGTGAAGAAGAAGGACGGTACTCTCAGGTTCTGCGTGGATTACCGGAAGTTAAATCAGCTCACGCATCGGAACGCATATCCTCTGCCTAGAATTGAGGAGTCTCTCACCGCCTTGAAACAAGCCACCTATTTCTCAACATTAGATTTGACAAGCGGATACTGGCAAATACAAGTTGATCCAGCTGACCAGGAAAAAAACGCTTTCACCACTCCTATGGGCTTATATGAGTGGGAACGAATGCCGTTCGGGCTCACTAACGCTCCTGCAACGTTCCAAAGAGTGATGGAGCACTGTCTCGGGGACAAGAACTTTTATATAGTGTTGTTATACCTCGATGATATTATCATCTATTCGCAGACATATCACGAGCATCTGGAGCATTTGGATGAGGTCTTCAAAAGACTAGCCGAATACGGCCTAAAAGTGAAACCATCAAAGTGCCACCTCTTGAAAACACAGGTGAAATATTTAGGCCACATTGTCGGAGCTGAGGGAGTCCTACCTGATTCTGAAAAAACATCTGTCGTCCGAGAATGGCCGGCACCAAAGAATTTAACGGAAGTACACCGATTTCTAGGATTCGTGGGCTACTACCGGCGCTTTATAAAAGACTTTGCGCAGATTGCTGCTCACAAGACTTTGAGGGGTGTTACACGGCTAAACATGAGAAAGAATACCCCAGTTACTTGGACTGAAAGTCAACAGGAGTCGTTTGAACTATTGAAACGATTGTTGGTGGAAGCTCCGATCTTGGCATATCCAGATTACAACCATCCCTTCCTGTTGTACACAGATGCCAGTCATCAGGGGCTAGGAGCTGTACTCGCCCAAAAACAACATGGGACAGAGAAAGTGATAGCCTATGCGAGTAGGAGTCTCCGAAAAAGTGAACGTAATGATGCTAATTACAGCGCCTTTAAATTGGAGTTCCTTTCGTTAGTATGGGCAGTAACAGAACGATTCAAGCATTATTTAATGGGCCAGTCGTTTATCGCGTTCACGGATAACAACCCCTTAGCACATTTGGCCAACGCTCAATTAGGGGCAGTAGAACAAAGATGGGCCTCCAGATTAGCCAACTTTGATTTCAAGATCAAATATAGAAGCGGCAAGAGTAATGTAAATGCAGACGCTCTATCCCGAGCTCCAGCTTCAACCACGCCTGAGGAGAGTGTCGATGAATGGGAGGAGGTGGAGATGCCTGCGTTCCAGACAGCTCTTGCAAGAACAGGGGACAGATGCTCAGTGCAGGTTAAGATCAATCAGGTCTCACAAGGTGGCCCTTCGACTGAATCCGAGGGGGAGTGGAAGAAGGTCCAATCGGAGAGTCCGTTATTGTTGACGTTGAAACAGCTATTGATCACTAATCAAGTGTTGACCAAGGAGGAACGCCAACAGTCTGACCGTGAGTTGATAAAATTGCTATGTCAACGCCAGAAATTTAAAATTCAAAAGGGACTCTTGGTTCGTTGTGGACTCCATCCGCAGACGCATCATACAGTCACACAAATTGTAGTGCCTCGAGCTGAGAGGATGAGATTACTTCAGGCGTATCATAACAACTCTGGCCACTTTGGAGTACAAAGAACTGAGAGCTTATTACGGCGCCATTTCTATTGGATTGGGATGAAAGCCGATATAGAGAGTTGGTGCTCAGAGTGTCCAAATTGCGCTCTGAAGAGTCAACCCACAGCACACCAAAGGGCACCGTTACATTCAATAGTCACGACCAGGCCGTTACAATTGGTGGTCATCGATCATGTGAAGTTGGAGACTAGCAGATCTGGTTACCAATATGCAATCACCATAGTAGATCATTTTTCCAAATTTGTGGTCTCCCTGCCTGTCAAAGACATGAGTGCATCAGTGACTGCAGAGATTTTGTGGAGGGCGTTTCTCAGGCCTTATGGATTTCCTGATCAGATCCTTACCGACCAAGGTTCCGCCTTTGAATTCCGGTTATTCTATGAACTCTGTATTCTGTACGGTTGTAAAAAACTGCGTACCACTGCTTACCACCCCCAATGTAACGGGTTATGTGAACGAGCGAACCAGACTATTATCCGAATGCTCCGTGCCATACCCTCCCCTGAACGAAAAGAATGGCCCACTTTGTTGCCGGAAATTACTTTTTTATATAACAATTCGGAGCACAGCTCTACAGGTTATACGCCTTTCTATCTACTATTTGGAAGGGAAGGCAAGATACCGGCAGACCTACAAATGGAGATACCACAGGATGTTCTTGCGGAAGAAGCATTCCAGAGCCCATGGGTAAAAGAGCATCAACAGCGTCTGAAAGATGCTTACCAGATCGTACACAAGAATATGGACTATGCTCGTCAACAGCAAAATAAGAATTACAACGAGTCGGCCAAAGCTGATAACTTGGAAGTGGGAGATTTGGTCTGGAGAAGAAAAAACCGTAGATATTCAAAACTTGAGCCCTTTTGGGAGCCAGAAGTATACCGGATTACGGACGTTCCGTATCCAGAGGTGGACACTTATGAGATCACGAAAGTTGAGGGAGGAAGTTCATGGTTAGTGCATCGAAACCAACTCAAGAGGTGTTCTTCACTCACACCACAAATGGATAGGCCTGAACTAAAACAAGAGACTGATAACCCAACACTGGAAGCATTGTCCGATTCTACGAGCCAAACCTGGAAGTCTTTTGAACATATGATAACGATGTTTTGGCCGATGAAAGGGGGCGTTGCCTGTCCCACTGGCTCCCTGTCTAATGCTAGAGTCAATGTAAATGATGACCCCGTAAATGTAGAACGCCATTGTAATGATAGTGCTGGCTATTTGCCTGTGGAGATCCGAGAGGAGATACCCTCGGTAAAAGTTGTACCGGAACTTAGAAGGTCGGAACGAAGTACCCAAGGGGTTCTACCTTCTAGGTACCGGGAGTAGATAGTGGTCATCGTTCATATACCATGTGTTTGATCAGTAATGTATATAGTTAGCGAACTTGTTAGCATGCGCATGAGGACATGCAAAATGTTAGAGGGGAAGAATGTGATATCCTCCATACCTAACAAAATTATATATGCATGTTTACTATATTTGGTGTACATAGTCAGATGGTTTAATACTGTGATGTTCCTGATCGTAAATAGGGGGGATATCCTGTATCATAACAGATTTATGCTTCCATAGAAAGAATGAGGGGCTTAATAGAGTCCCAATGTATATACTTGTAATAAATAGCAAAGCCCTATACCCAGGCTGTGGGTTATAATGCACCATGTACTTAGGGCAGTGGTCAGAGCGCTCACGAGGGCAGAGAGCTGGTGGACATAAGGTACTCTGGACAATAAAGTTATCCGGAGCGTGGCAGGCTCGGGGAGAGACAGGCAAGCGCGAGAGGAAGGGGTAAAAAGCAAAGGACGGTTGGAGCTGTGGCGCAGTTGTCCGAAACAAAGGGAGCAAGCAGGGCTGCACAGTCTATGTTGTCCTGTGGGAGAAGTTGCTGAACCAGGCCGCATACTCACCCATCCTGCCGGGAGTGAGAGGCGGCGACGGTAACACTTGGAAGCCGAGAGATAAACAGAGACCCGCAACGGTGTCTGACGGAGGCGGAGCCGCCGGGAGTGACGCGGCTCCTGTGTTATGGACGGAGGCGGTCTGCTCGGCCTGTAAGAGGCGGCGACAGTGACACTCGGAAGCAGAGCTCTAGTCAGAGACCTGAAGCGGTGCCTGACGGAGGCGGAGCTGACGGGAGTGACGCGGCTCCTGTGTCATGAACGGAGGCGACCTGCTCAGCTTGTAAGAGATGGCGTCCGGGGGGAGTGGTAAGTGTTTAACCCTGCCCCTACCAGCCTAGTGCAGTATCCTGTAGGTCAGCTCGACATTAGTCACGCCTACACAGTAAAATATCTACCATAGAAGAGGGCTAAACCCGGTGTTCTGGAGGCCAGGGGACGCCCACGTTAGTAGTACACAGAAGGAGCATCAGCAGAGGGCTAAACCCGATCTTCTAGGAGATCAGGGGACGCCCCTAAACAGACTAAATGCAAAGCAACAGAGGCATAGTTAGTGCTGTTAAAACTTGCGTGTCACCAAGAACGGGTCATAAGAACAGAGAATAGTTATCAGGTGTATATCGGCTGCTAATAGTTTCTTCTACAGTCATCACATACAAGCCATAGCATAAAGTACAGTGAGCTGTTCTGCAATAGTTGAACCCCTCAAAGGAATGTTACTTAAGAAATAAACAGAGCCCAGCTATAACCCGAGAGGTGCACTGAGAAATTACTGTAAAGCCATCCACAGTAAACTAAGGTTGTGAAGGAAACCATTCTATTATCCCTGACAGAAAGAGAATTGAATGATACTGGAGTTTATCTGAGGATAGAAAGTCAGGATACATTGTAGCAAACACTCCAGCTGGAAGTTGGAAGCCTTACTTCTAAATACCCCACATTACTGTCCATAGGAACAGAAAGGAGTTAATATTTGTAGTACTGTGTGGATTAGACTTATTTCAAGAACAGAACGGTAATTGTATCCAACTCACCGTGAATATCCGGTGTATCTCTCCAGAGTGAACTGTGGCCACAGGGTAACATTCTGTGTAAAACAAAAATGCTTTTGAATTAGCTAAAAAGGGTACCAAATTATTGCGCAATAATACTTTAATAATTATTCAAGTAGCGGTTTAAAGTTATATAACGTAGTATTAAAGCGAAGTCCGGAATTCCGGCCTAGTTAGATCTTACACATTGTATACGTGTTCATATTTGTGTTTTCCTTATAGTATGTACGGTAAGTCAAAGCATGTTTAATGTGAGGAGCGAAATAGAATCAGCTTGGCGCCTGGAAGAAAAAATTCTTGTTCCAGTATAACTAATTGATTATATGTTTGCAAGAGTGTTTATTGATTCACTTCATGACCTGTTAAGACTGTACTGTTCTGTGATTTATGAGTTGTAATAAATTCAGTTAATTGAGTACTGTGTTGCTGTATGTAACCTGCAAGAAAAGAGGATCATCCCTATCCATACTTATCTACACCAAGAAAAACAGAGAACTCTTTATCTCATATCCTAGAGTGTAAAACGATACTTACCAATATCTATTAAAGTCACAGATGGTTCTCCTAGGAAGGTTGCCTCTGATTTCCAGGATGCTCCTGACCATTCAGAGAGGGTAGGCAACTGTGACTGTATGTCTCATGCCCTTAATGCCAGGCCAGAGCACCCTGTTATGGTTTTAAATTCCGTTTGGAGAGGTGTAAGTTTCGAAAATGTTGATAGAGTAAATGAGAGTATATTGTATAAAGGTCTAAAACATAAATGTATTTAAGCTGAAACATGCTCAGGAAAGTCATTAATATAGATGTAATGCAAATATTCAGACATATTAAAACCATATATGTCTCAATAATAGCACTTTCACGGAGACCCTGAATCAGGATAGTGAAACACTGGAGTGCTGGAGCAATGCAAAGGGTCTGGCTGGAGACAGAGAGATACTGGGGGTCTGGAGAGACAGTAGGCTGGCTGAAGTGGAGAGACAGAAGTGGGGTGGCTGAAGCTGGAGTTACACTTTGGGCCCGGAGGGACACTGGGATGATGGAGATATTCAAGGGGTATGTCTGGAACTAGAGAAACAGAAGGGGGCTGGCTGGAACTAGAGAGACAGAATGGGGCTGCTTGGAGCTGAACAGAAGAAGCACTTGATGGAGATGGAGAGACACTGGAGGGCTGAGTGGCAGAAAGGTGTTGGCTGGAGCTAAAGAGACAATACAGGGGTGGGGCGGGGCGGTGTCGAGACAGAAGGCTGGCTGCAGGTGGAAAGACCAAAAGGAGCTGGATGAAGGTGAGATACACTTTGGGACCGGAGTTACACTGGGATGCTGGAGAGATGCAAGGGGTCTGACTAGAAGTGGGGGCGGGCTAAAGCTGATCAGAAGAAGCACTCTATGGAGATGGTGAGACACTGTTGGGCTGAGTGACAAAAAACTGCTGGCTGGAGCTGGAGAGACAAAAAGGGCTGCAGCTGGAGATACACTATGGGACTGGAGAGGAATAAGGGTGCTGGCTAGAGCTGAACAGAAAAAGCACTTTATGGAGATTGTGAGACACTGTTATGCTGAGTGACAGAAAAGTACAAGCTGAATAGACTGAAGGGATCTGCAGCTTGAGATACACTATGGGGTTGGAGAGACAGAAGGTTGCTAAATAAGCACTTTATGGAGATGGTGAGATACTGGAGGACTGAGTGTCAGAAAAGTGCTAGCTGGAGAGACAGAAGGGGCTGCAGCTGGAGATACACTATGGGGCTGGAGAGACAGAAGGGTGCTGGCTAGAGCTAAACAAAATAAGCACTTTATTGAGATGGTGAGATACTGGGGGGCTGAGTTACAGAAAAGTGCTAGCTGGAGAGACAAGGGACTGCAGCTAGAGATACACTATGGGGATGGAGAGACAGAAGGGTGCTGGCTAGAGCTGAACAAAAAGCACTTTTTGAAGATGGTGAGACACTGTTGGGCTGAGTGACAGAAAAGTGCTAGCTAGACAGACAGAAAGGGCTGCAGCTGGAGATACACTATGGGGCTGGAGAGACAGAAGGAGGCTGGCTAGAGCTGAACAGAAGCAATGCTTTATGGAGATGGTGAGACACTGAAGGGCTGAGTGAAAAAAAAGGTGTTGGCTGGAGTTGGTGACACAGAAGGAGCTGGCTACAACTGGATATGCACTATTGTACTGGAGAGACACTGAGGAGCTGACAAGATTAGAAGTACAGTAATCTTCATTAATGCACCACAATAAACATTTCTGATTGACAAATGGTACCAAATGAGAAAATACAGTTTATTAATAGTAAGGTGACCAACTTTTTTACAATGAAAAGGAGGACACAAATAAATTGAAGAAAAAAAGATCATAAATAAAAGACAACCCTCTGCAGTAAGCAATGTACTGATAAGGTCCTAAAATTTAACCTCCTTGCCATTTACAACCATCACCAACTATACAGTATGTCAATGTAATGGGGGTAAGGTGTGGCTCTCCTTGCAGCTTTACTGCATGGGTTCAATGGCAAGCTTAAGGTGGCATGATTTCAAAAGTAACCTCAAGAAAAAGCTGTCAGGACGGTGGAGGCACAGCCAGACCACTGGGGCTAGCAGAATGCCCAAACACCTGGAGCTGACCTCCCTGGATCTCCAGGCACAGGATTGTGTCACAATGGAGGCGATTCAGGGAGTAGCCAATATGGACAGCGAGCTCCCGGTGGAGGTATTTGCTGCTGAAGTAGGAGGTAAATGTTAAATGTGGCGTATTTTTTTAATTGATTGTATTATAGCATGTCTCTAAAATGTATTATTTTCCACTATATTTTTAGACCAAGATGGACCTTCACCATCCCCAGCCATTCCATCACTTGAGGGAACTCCACCGATGCAAGGCCCCAATGTGCAGCATGGTCCCACACAGGGGGCAGCTGCTTCAGGCCATTTTGCAGGAGGGAGTGGCAATGGCAGAGGTCATGAAGGCGATGGCTGCCAGTCAGCAGGTCATTGCTGAGAAAACCATCTAGCAAAACGACCTGCTCAGCCATCAGAATGACTTCCTCCTCCACCACAATGAGCTTGTGGCGGAGCTTATCACCACCAACAGGGCCCTACTCTCTGCCGTTTCTGCCGCTATTCCTCCAGCACCACTCCGTGCTGAGCAAAGGGGATCCTGATCACCCCCTTCTGCAGCAGCTGACCCCCCAAACCTCCCAGCCCAATGGGGCAGAAGAGCTGGCACCACACCAAAGGGGCCTACCAAGGACAAAAGAGGAAGAAAAAAAATATTGTGCCATCCCTATTGATCCCCTCCATTATTTTGTCCCTACTTTTGTCATTTGTTGTGTGGCTTAGCTTCTTGTTTGCAAACTCTATCCAATTCCATGCAAAGGGTACCCAAATTGCATGTACCTTCTCTTAAAATGCTTTTTCTTTGTTTCTTCCTGTTGTCACCGAATGCCAGAATTGTTGGCTGATGCCCACTCAATGCTGGTGTGGTGAATAACTTGGGAAAATACCTGTTGTGTGATAGATGAGGTACTTGTTTCCTATCTGGGCGCCCACGATCATAATCGCGGTCATCGGGGGTAAAAATCGCGGTAATCGCGGGCATCGCGGGTAAATTGGGATGGCCGCGATGCCCGCAATGACCGCGATGACCGCGATTTTCCCATAGGGAACAATGTTAAAAATCCTGATTGACCGCGATTTTACTGTTAAATGCCTCAATGGACCCGATTTGGGGCCAAATAGGCCAAATTAACCCTTAAATGTCCCCCCCAATTTTTGACGCCACCCCACGATCGACGCCAACCCGAAGCGTGGCGAGCGCAGCGAGCCCGCGAGGGGCGGCGGTACGCGTCCTCCGACCTTTTCATGCCCTACTATCCACTAGGGCGTGGTGTGAGAATATAATAGTGTGGCGAGCGCAGCGAGCCACCGAGCCCGAAGCGTGGCGAGCGCAGCGAGCCCCGCGAGGGGACGCGGATAACTGTGAAGGTATCCGCGTCCCCTCGCGGGGCTCGCTGCGCTCGCCACGCTTCGGGCTCGGTGGCTCGCTGCGCTCGCCACACTATTCTATTCTCACACCACGCCCTAGTGGATAGTAGGGCATGAAAAGGTCGGAGGACGCGTACCGCCGCCCCTCGCGGGCTCGCTGCGCTCGCCACGCTTCGGGTTGGCGTCGATCGTGGGGTGGCGTCAAAAATTGGGGGGGACATTTAAGGGTTAATTGGGGCTATTTGGGCTCTGTGGCCCATTTAACATTGATTCCTATGGGCAAATCGGGTCCATTGAGGCATTTAACAGTAAAATCGGGTCCATCGCGCCTTTTAACATTGATTCCTATGGGAAATCGGGAGCATCGCGTCGCGGGCATCGCGGGTACATTTATGGCCGGCCGCGACGCGACCGACGCGATTTCAAAGTTTAACATTGGTTTCAATGGGAAATCGCGGGCATCGCGTCGGTCGCGTCGCGGCCATACATAAATGTACCCGCGATGCCCGCGACGGGCGCCCAGATAGGAAACAAGTACCATAGATGATTCTGCTGATGCTATATTTTGTCCTACCTGTGTTTTTATTTCACTTATGTTTTTCTTTGCCATTATGGTCATCCTGTGAAAATGAAAAATTTAAGATTTATTTATGATTTAAAGTGAGCTTTGTGTTGTTTGTGAGTTAATATATCTGCAGATTAGCAGCTACATTTATGTGCAATGTGGGTCCCCACACCCATATTGTGTTTTGTTTGAAGAGTGATGAACTCATATTACAGTGTTTTTGATTCCGGAATCGACACATGTGTGCATTGCGGGAAATTGAGTAAGATGGGAGTTGTATTTCACATGTGAGGTTGCTATGGGCAACCAATCTGAGTTGCTATTGCTAGAGCACCCTGTATAAGATAGTAGAGAGGGCGTGATTGTTGTGGCCTAGCAACATGACATGTGAAGTACAAGACACATCTTAATAATTTTGGTTGCTATGGGCAACCAATCTGAGTTGCTATTGCTAGAGCACCCTGTATAAGATAGTAGAGAGGGCGTGATTGTTGTGGCCTAGCAACATGACATGTGAAGTACAAGACACATCTTAATAATTTTGAATCAATGTCTCAAAACAGCATTGATGGATATTAATGTAGAAATGACCAGGACAGGCCAAAAATAATTTAAATAAAAGCAGGGCTTCAATCATGTTTGTTAACACATCAGTGAGCTTAGAGTACATGATCGTATAGATGTATAATGACATATTGGTTATTTTAGGATATACAGGTATGAGAGTTGACAAATGTCGACTACTGTTAAATGTGACCAGTACTGTGTTAACAGGATAAACACACTGATGTTTTAAGGGTGTACATGTAGTAATGGGGCAAAAGAGCGCACATGGCACGAATCATAGATATTACTTCATTTTATGTAACTTTTCTAACAAATGTTTGGCCTCCATGTGCGGCCTGCAATGACTGAATGGGTTAATGCATTAAATCTCAGTAGAGGAATGGGGTACTTAAAGTAAATTGACCAGAGGAGAGGGTTAGTATTGTGTTCAGCTGAGAGTAATTTTGGTGCGGTGCGTACTGATTGCCCCACCGAACGTGCTGCACATGAACTACTGCCCTCCAAGACCTGAAAGCCACTTGTTTGGACCGAAGTTTTTGGGTGTGTTGAGTAGCGACCGCTCGGTGAGTGCACGCCTAGCACTTTTTGCCCAAACCCATGTTGACGCCCTGATTTACGCCCAGTTTTGCCCACTTTAAAACCGCGCCCATAGATACGCCCACATTACGCCCATATTGTCCGAGAGTGTTCGGTGGACATTTTTGTGTGTAGCGATCCGTCCGAGTGTGGAGTGCCACCGTTGCACATGCGCATTGCGTAGTATATGCACGTGCACACTGCAGGAATACATGATCTGAACGAATGTGTACCTGTCCGACTCAATCAGAATAAGGGCCTATGTGCAGATCTGCAGAAATAACTAGATTTCAAGGAAGCTGATGGTGCTGTACATATAGTGCAGAAAACAGAGCCAAGTAAACCTCCATTCTAGGCATGGGACATCGAAAGAAAACATCAGTTGATTGATGTTTTTCAACATTGGTTACATCATATATATAACCGCCATTCATATCCAGCGGAGAAACGCGTCAAGGATTACCTATTTGGGACACTCAAACCCCAGCTCCCACCTGCTGTGATCTTTCGCTACTCCCAGAGACCGCACACAAGTGACCGAGACATCTCCCCTCCACAAGCGGCATACTGCCAATCAAGTGCCTGCCAAATCTGGAAGCCGGACACGGAGGACCTGCCAATAAATACAGGTCAGTGAGGCTTGCTCCCCGCCACGCTGTAACATCTAAGGCTCGCCATCATCAGCTGGAGCCGAGCGGGTTGAAGCGAGCCCACACCGAAGGCTACTGCAGGGATCATATATGCTAATTACATCAGCAAAGGGGTATTGGTCTCACGCAATATATTAGTGCAATCATCTCCTGGGAGTGCTTAAAACATAAGGAACACTTTAATACATTGGATCTCTATATTTCCATATTTTTCAATTAAAAAGCCACAAGGATCTTCCCTCTTTTCTTGGCTTATAAAGTCTAATTCATCTACCCTGAATTACACAGGGCACATATTGATTGACTTTTATATGCTAATTAAGTGTTTCCTTTCAATATCATGCAGGAACATCGATTCAGAGCTGGGTTGCATTTGATGTTTATCAACAATTTTGAAAGATAAATCGTTGGGCTAATGCCCTTATTGTATTCCCTTTTGGGATAATCTTTATTGGGATATCGTTTATTGTCGTTTTATATGTATTTTTATTGTTTTTTTTTAAAACATAATACATTTTTGTATGAATCTTTGAACAAGTTTTCAGATGTGTGGCGCTCTCTTTTGAGTCAGATTTATTTAAGTATATATTTATACAAGAGTAATTGATTCATACTTCTTAAGTATTCACTAAAACATCATATATACCTAAACAATGGCCGATGTTAATCAATGTTAACCGATGTCAAGTCAAGTCAATTTTATTGTCATCAGCAGCGGGAGAAGAACTCTCACTGCAGACGAAATTGTGTAGTACATAAATACCAGTACAGTAAAAGCAATATCCGCATAATACATATAAAAAAGGGAAGAAAAATACATAAGGGATACATAAAATCAAACATCACTTCAAGCATTCAACATACGCACTGCAGATGGAAGGAAACTATTATGTAAGCGGCTAGTACGTGCCCTCATGGTTCTAAACCTTTTTAGCGAAGGTAGTTGCTCGAATGAACTAAAAAACGGGTGACTGGAATCGGCTAAAATATTTTTGGTACGCTTTAAAATTCTAGAATTATAGAGCTCCAGTATGGTTGGCAGTTGCACTCCTATAATTTTGCCTGCGGCCTTTACAATACGTTCTAATTTTGAGCAGTCCCTAACCGTGCAATTGCCGAACCAGACGATAATGCCGAAGGTCAGAATACTTTCTATCGAACATCTATAGAAGTTTGTCATGGTGGGCTTGCTCACACCGGCCGCTTTTAAACGCCTCAGAAAAAAGAGACGCTGTTGGGATTTCTTTGTCTGAGTGAGAACATTGCCAGACCATGACAAATTGGCTGAGACCTGAAGTCCCAGAAACTTGACTGTCTCCATAATTTCAACATCTGCCTCGTTTATACACACTGGTTTCTTCGGCACCACTAACTTTCTCCTGAAATCAATCACTAATTCTTTAGTTTTTCCCTCATTTAACACTAAGTTGTTCCCCTCACTCCAGGCTACCAGTCTCGCTATTTCTTTTCTGTAGTGGGTTTCATCATCCTCACCAATCAACCCCACAACTGCTATATCGTCAGCAAATTTCACAATCTTGACAGAGTCAGAGGACGATATGCAGTCGTGGGTAAACAGCGAGTATAGTAGGGGACTGAGGACACATCCCTGCGGCACTCCAGTCTGAATTATGGTCTCCTCAGATACGGTGTTCCCCATTCTGACCACCTGGGGTCTGTTAGTTAGGAAATTCAAGATCCAGTTGCAGGTAGATCCGCTCAAGCCCAAGTCAAATAATTTCGACACTAGTGACATTGGGATCACTGTGTTAAATGCGGAACTATAGTCAACCAGAAGAATCCTAACATAGGTTGATTTATGCTCCAAGTGCGTTAGTGTGGAGTGCATGACAGAAGCTACAGCATCGTCAGAACAACGGTTTTTCCTGTATGCAAATTGGAAGGGATCAAATTCTACTGGCAAGAATGACTGAATCTGTCTTACAAGCAGTTTCTCAATACATTTGGTTACTAATGATGTTTCCATATTTTATGATTAAACTGCCTACTTAAGCATATAATACACTAATAAACTTCTGAAATGATAAATTTGGTTACTAATGATGTTTCCATATTTTATTAATAAACTGCCTACTTAAGCATATAATACACTAATAAACTTCTGAAATGATAAATAATCCTTCTATTAAGTTTATTGGTGGCTTAGAGTTTACACACAGATTGGATAAATTATTCATGTTATGTCGTAACTAAAAATTTTTACGGAGGGGAAAAAATGAAGCATTAACTAGCAAAACTTTATTGCAGCAACTCACAGCAGCTCACAATCTGCTATTTTAAAATATTTTTAAGGTACTTCATCTTTACGCCCGCTGCTTACGCCAGTTACGTTAGCCGCTACGTGAATCGCGATTGTCCCCTCACGATTGCTCCACCATGTTTCGGGCTACGTGGCTCACTGTGGTTCGCTTGCCACAACATTACTAAAGGTAATAGATGTGGCGTGGACCCCGAAAATAACCCTCGCTGCTCGCTATATGCTATGAAAGTTCCATAGCGTAAGCGGTGGCCGCAAAGATGAGGAAGAACCATTTTTAACTTGATTTTTAACAGTAGCAACAGGCTAATAACTTAAGTTGAACATAGAAAGTAACAAGAAACTGTCCATACAGTGCAAAATAGAACATACTGTACCTTAATATTTGTTGCAATATTAGGAGTATACTATACAGTATCTTTAATGTTCTCACTTCCTCTTTAGTTAATCTTTTTCTCTCTCTTGTCCTCTCTCAACTGAAGTCTGTATCATCACCACACATATGCACTAAGCTTCAAAAGTGATAAAATGGAGAGTGATAAACCACCATCCAATCAGCTCCTGCCTCACATTTTTTAAACACAGTCTGTGACATGGCAGGTAGGAGCTGAATGGCTGGTGGTTTATCTCCATTTTATAACTTTTGAAGTTTAGTGCATCTGGCCCAGTGTGTGTTACTGTTTTGTATGTTTTTTAAGTTGTCTATGAATATAAAACAAGGAGTGAGCTTGCTGCCAAAAGCAGTGACAGCACCACACAGTGACAGACACACAAAAAAAACCCATTGGAAAATTTAGAAAAACATCGGGGGAGAAATCTAGCGATGTTTAGGAAACATTGGATCCTTAACATTGAACATTGAAAGCATAAATCTGATGTTACTGATGAAACCTCATATGATTAGTAATTACCCATCCCTACTCCATTCTCAAGAATGAAGCAGTCTAAGCCACAATCTAATAAGGAAATTTGTAGTAGTATGTGGAAATGCTTACAATCCTAAAATGTGCCCCGCTTATGGTAAAACCTGCGTGAAATATGATAGACTTAATCACTTTGCCAAATGCTGTAAAATAAAAACTGAAGCAACCAAAGTGCATGCAAACAGAGGAGTTCTTTGTGGATTGCAACTTTGCAGTGCAGATAAGAAAAAATGGATTGTCATTCCCTTTAAGCTTGATACTGGCGCTCAGGTGAATTTAATATTGTTTCAAGACTAACTAAAACCCAAAACTCATCCAGCCAAAGTGAAAATTACAGGGTACACTGGGGAGGAAATTCCTGTGAAAGGTACATGTTTAGTGACACTGAAATATAAGGGACATCAGTTTAGAACATCTCTACTGATTGAGGATAAAAGTGTGAAACCAATTCTAGGATTAAGTTCCTGCGAGAAACTAAGCTTGCTAAAGAAAGTATTTACGGTGACTGCAAATCAATGTTTACAGAATACAGAGACTTTGAAGGTCTAGGTTGCTTGTCTGGAGAGCATACAATAAATATAGCCCGCAAGTTTCTTCCGTGATACACCCCTGTAAAAAAGTGCAGTTTGCGCTGAGAGAAAGACTGAAACAAGAGTTAAATTGCATGGAAGCCTTGGGTATGATACATAAAGTTGATGAGCCTACTGAATGGGTAAGCTCCTTAGTTATTGTTGGAAAAATGGGACAATTCAGAATATGTCTAGACCCCAGAGATTTAAACAAAGCTATTAAACGAGAACATTTCAAACTACCAACTAGAGATGAAATCCTGTCGCAATTTGCGGGAGCAAAATGGTTCAGTAAATTGGACGCATCTTCAGGATCCTGGCAAATGAAGCTAGATGAAGCCAGCTCAAAGCTTTGTACATTTAATACACCAGAAGGCCAAAACAGATTTCTTCGACTAACATATGGAATTTTGTCTGCTCCAGAAGTATGTCACAAAAAGATACACATTAATTTTTAACATATTTCAGGTGTTGAAACAATGGTGGATGACATTATTGTCGTTGGATCTACAAAGGATGAGCATGATTCTAGATTGAGACAAGTAATAGAACTTGTCAAGAAAGTGAATCTAAAGCTAAACAAGGACAAATGTGAATTTGACATGAATGCACTTACCTTTATGGGCGACGTGGTCTCGGATCAAGGTGTGAAACTAGACCCAAGGAAAATATCAGCCATAGTGAACATGAAACGTCCTAACAACAAAGACGATGTCAGAAGATTCCTAGGAATGATTACTTAGGAAAGTTTATTTCTCAACTCTCTGAATGAACAGCCTCTCTTAGATGGTTGTTGGACAAAGATAACGAGTGGATGTGGACACATGAACAAAAAGAAAGTTGGCAAAACTTGAAACAGATCATTACAGAGCAACCAGTGCTAAAATTCTTTGAACCTGCGAAAAGAATAAGAATTTCAAAATGTACAAAATGTAGATACAAAAAGAAAAATAGGGGTCAACAAGGGAAAGGGGATAAAGAACATAGCTAGGTGAGGGGGACAAGGCATCCAAAAGTATCAAACAGTCAATAAATCACAAATTGCAGAGTGCATAAATCACCGTTAACGCCACCACCACTATTAATGCCAACCCGAAGCGTGGCGAGCGTCAGCGGTCCCCGTCCTCCGACCTTTTTATACCCTCACTACCCACGTTGGGTGGAGTTGATTTTATATAGTGTGGCGAGCGCAGCGAGCCACCGTGCCCGAAGCGCGGCGAGCCCCGCGAGGAGATGTGTATAATTTCACATGTATTCAGTGTACCCTCGTGGGGAGCACTGCGCTCTATATAAAATCAACTCCACACCGACGTGGATAGTGGGGGTATGAAAAGGTCGGAGGACGCATACCGCCGCCCCCACGGGCTTGCTGTGCTCGCCACGATTCGGGTTGGCGTTAATAGTGGCGGTGGCGTTAACAATGGGGGTGCATATAACATACTAATCAGCCATCAGGGTGCATGTACAATGAAATCATTGTTTTGATCGCATCGATCGCATCGCATGCCATTTTAATGTACAGTGTGGCTGTTAGGACCCGAAAATCAGATCCCATTGCATACCACTAATTAAGGCATGCGATGGAATGCGATGAGCGCCGTGCTAGGAAACAAGTACCGAACAATGAATAACCACAGGGTAACTCTTAAAACATAGAAAATATAACAAATAACAGAAGTCCAAATATGTATAATCAAGCCAACCAGTAACCACAAAAGGCAAAAATCCCATAGATGGAAAACAAAGCCATTTCATCCCACCAGGGACCAGACAGACTAGAAAGGAGGACCTTGGGAAGTTGAAGCAATTGAGACAATAGTTTGGTTTCCAAGGAGGAAATTACATGAGATGAATTGTGCTTCCTAACTAACAGCTTAACTGGGAACCCCCAGCGATATTGGATATCATGTCTCATGTGCCCTAGTAATAGGCAGGAGGGAATAGCACTTATTCATCGTATTGAGCGAGAGGTTAGGAAAAAGTTGTAGACTGCCCAGCACATCTGAATCCTCTTTCAAATGAGCAGCTTAGAGGGTGTTCTCTTTGATATGATAAAAGTGGGTGCATAAAAGGGGAACATTTCCAGGGGAATATAGGGGTTTGGGGAGATGGTGATTCTGATCAATCAGCAAGTCCTGATGTCCCGCAGAAGATAACAATTTCTTGAAAAGGGCTAGGGCAAAGTCCCGAAAGGTTTTAATTAGACACAGAGGGGGACATTTACTAAAGTAAAATCGTGGAAAAAAATCGTATTTCTAGGTGTGAACTCGTAAATTCTTGTCGTATTCGTGTTTTCAATAGTTACTATTGTTAATACCGTATATACTCGAATATAAGCCGAGTTTTTCAGCACATTTTTTTGTGCTGAAAAAGCCCTCCTCGGCTTATATTCGAGTGAGGGTCACACTGTGGGGGAGACAGGAGGACGGAGCTGCCAGAGGTGGGACCCGGCATGTGCGCAGACTGCCACTCAGACTGACCAGTCCTTCGGCGCAGCCCAGCAGCCGCGTCCAGGAGCGCACGGTCCACCTCCGGGTCACACAGCAGCACAAGGAGGAAGTCGCGGTCCTGACCACCTGCAGCCGCCGGGAGAGAAGGAGAGCAGACCAGGGCGATTGCGGGAGGGACGGCGTCTCGCATGGCGCTGCAGCACCACAGGCCCCAGCACACTTCAGGTACTCCGCAGCAGTGCAGGTCCCACAGAATGGGGGATAAGGGGAACCACAGATGCCTGCAGTGTTCCACTAGCAGGGGAGGGTGAGGTGGGCAGACTGAGTGGCCTGGAAGCACACACATTGTAGTGTGCAGACATTAGATTGCAACTGCTGGCTGCTCTCAGTCAGTGGGCTGTGTCGTGATGTCTCTTGTGGTAGGTTCTGCTGTGCTGCTAGATCTCCTGCTCCAACGCGGCCAGCCTCCGACCGTTACCTGTGCTGCTATCTATTTTGCTGTTGGTGTGTACTACTATTGGCTCTGGCATCTTTACCACTTTCCTCCGCTCCACCTAATCCTCTCCCCATCAATCCTCTCCCCCTCTCCTTTGGCTCCTAGGCTTATACTCGAGTCAATAAGTTTTCCCAGTTTTTTGGGGTTAAATTGGGTGCCTCGGCTTATACTCGGGTCGACTTATACTCGAGTATATACGGTATGTGTGAAATCGTACTAGGTGTATTGTACAAATCGTGATGTCGTAAGGTCGTTGTCGTATTGCAATCTACGAATACGAATGAATACGACAGAGTACACCATCGATAGAAATCTTGGATTTTTAACATAGACCAGGCGTATTTTCATTATCTACTACCCACTCGTATTCGTGAAATTTCACTTTACGAGTCGTAAATGCCTACGAATCACACCTAAAAACACGAATATTTTCCCACTTTGATTTTAAGGTCTATTTCTATGTGTATTTCATCAGCAACGATGGGACACTACAATTTTTACTTAACCCCTTCCTGACAGAGCCAGTTTTTGCGTTCCTGACAGAGCCCTTTTTTTCAAATCTGACATGTCTCACTTAAGTGGGGATAACTTTTTTTTGCTTTTACTTATCCCAGTGATTTTAAGATTGTTTTTTCGTGACACATTGTACTTCAAATTAGTGGTAAATTTGGGTCGATACAGTCTGTGTTTTTTTGTGAAAAATACCAAAATGTCGTAAAAAAATGGAAAATTTAGCAATTTGCAAAATGTTAAATTTTCTGCTTGTGAGACAAATAATCATACCACTCAAAATAGTTAATAACTAACATAGACCATATGTCTACTTTATGTTTCCATCATTATTTCAACTTCCTTTTAATTTTTTTGTACACTAGGAGGCTTACAATATGCATAGCAAATTCTCAAATTTTCAAGAAAATTTCAAACACTGATTTTTTTAGGGACCAGTTCAGATCTGATGTGACTTTGAGGGACTTGTATGTGAGACACCCCCATAAATGATACCATTTCAAAAACTGCACCCCTCACAGTATTCAAAACAGCATTTTGGAAGTTTGTTAACCCTTTAGGTGTTTCACAGGAATTAAAACAAAGTGTAGGTGAAATTTCAAAATTTCATTTTTTTTGCAGATTTGCAATTTTAATACATTTTTCTAAGGAACACAGTACATTTTACTAGAGAAATGTGACTAAAAATTGATTCCCCCAATTCTTTTGTTTTCATAAATATCCTATATGTGGCCCTAGTGTGCACGTTGACCAAACCACAGGCTTCATAATAGAAGGAGCACCTACTTGATTTTGGAGCCTCCTTTTTATGAGATTATTTTTTAGGCACCATGTAGGTTTCTAGGCACCATAAGATGCTAAAATTTAGGAACCCCCCCACAAGTGACCCCATTTTGCAAACTACACCCCTCAGGGAATTCATCTAGGGGTATAGTGTACATTTCAAACCCCCAGGGGTTTCACCAATTTTGATACAAGTGGGCAGTGAAAATGAAAAATTACATTTTTTTACACAAAAATGCAGTTCTGGCTCAAAATTTTTCATTTTCAGAAGGTATGAAGGAGAAAAAGCACCCCAAAATATGTGCCCCAATTTCTCCCGAGTACGGCAATGCCTCACATGTGACCAAAAAATACCAGTTGGGTGCATGGCAGGACTCAGAAGGGAAGGAGTGATTTTTGGATTTTGCAGCTCAGATTCTGGTGGAATTTTGGTGGGTGCTATGTCGCATTAGCAAGACCCCCCAAGCACCAATACAGTGGAACCCCCCACAAGTGACCCCATTTTGCAAACTACACCCCTCAGGGAATTCATCTAGGGGTATAGTGTACATTTCAAACCCCCAGGGGTTTCACCAATTTTGATACAAGTGGGCAGTGAAAATGAAAAATTACATTTTTTTACACAAAAATGCAGTTCTGGCTCAAAATTTTTCATTTTCAGAAGGTATGAAGGAGAAAAAGCACCCCAAAATATGTGCCCCAATTTCTCCCGAGTACGGCAATGCCTCACATGTGACCAAAAAATACCAGTTGGGTGCATGGCAGGACTCAGAAGGGAAGGAGTGATTTTTGGATTTTGCAGCTCAGATTCTGGTGGAATTTTGGTGGGTGCTATGTCGCATTAGCAAGACCCCCCAAGCACCAATACAGTGGAAACCCCCCACAAGTGACCCCATTTTGCAAACTACACCCCTCAGGGAATTCATCTAGGGGTATAGTGTACATTTCAAACCCCCAGGGGTTTCACCAATTTTGATACAACTGGGCAGTGAAAATGAAAAATTACATTTTTTTACACAAAAATGCAGTTTTGGCTCAAAATTTTTCATTTTCAGAAGGTATGAAGGAGAAAAAGCACCCCAAAATATGTGCCCCAATTTCTCCCGAGTACGGCAATGCCTCACATGTGACCAAAAAATACCAGTTGGGTGCATGGCAGGACTCAGAAGGGAAGGAGTGATTTTTGGATTTTGCAGCTCAGATTCTGGTGGAATTTTGGTGGGTGCTATGTCGCATTAGCAAGACCCCCCAAGCACCAATACAGTGGAACCCCCCCACAAGTGACCCCATTTTGCAAACTACACCCCTCAGGGAATTCATCTAGGGGTATAGTGTACATTTCAAACCCCCAGGGGTTTCACCAATTTTGATACAAGTGGGCAGTGAAAATGAAAAATTAAATTTTTTTACACAAAAAATGCAGTTCTGGCTCAAAATCTTTCATTTTCAGAAGGTATGAAGGAGAAAAAGCACCCCAAAATATGTGCCCCAATTTCTCCCGAGTACGGCAATGCCTCACATGTGACCAAAAAATACCATTTGGGTGCATGGCAGGACTCAGAAGGGAAGGAGTGATTTTTGGATTTTGCAGCTCAGATTCTGGTGGAATTTTGGTGGGTGCTATGTCGCATTAGCAAGACCCCCCAAGCACCAATACAGTGGAACCCCCCCACAAGTGACCCCATTTTGCAAACTACACCCCTCAGGGAATTCATCTAGGGGTATAGTGTACATTTCAAACCCCCAGGGGTTTCACCAATTTTGATACAAGTGGGCAGTGAAAATTAAAAATTAAATTTTTTTACACAAAAATGCAGTTCTGGCTCAAAATTTTTCATTTTCAGAAGGTATGAAGGAGAAAAAGCACCCCAAAATCTGTGCCCCAATTTCTCCCGAGTACGGCAATGCCTCACATGTGACCAAAAAATACCAGTTGGGTGCATGGCAGGACTCAGAAGGGAAGGAGTGATTTTTGGATTTTGCAGCTCAGATTCTGGTGGAATTTTGGTGGGTGCTATGTCGCATTAGCAAGACCCCCCAAGCACCAATACAGTGGAACCCCCCCACAAGTGACCCCATTTTGCAAACTACACCCCTCAGGGAATTCATCTAGGGGTATAGTGTACATTTCAAACCCCCAGGGGTTTCACCAATTTTGATACAAGTGGGCAGTGAAAATAAAAAATTACATTTTTTTACACAAAAATGCAGTTCTGGCTCAAAATTTTTCATTTTCAGAAGGTATGAAGGAGAAAAAGCACCCCAAAATCTGTGCCCCAATTTCTCCCGAGTACGGCAATGCCTCACATGTGACCAAAAAATACCAGTTGGGTGCATGGCAGGACTCAGAAGGGAAGGAGTGATTTTTGGATTTTGCAGCACAGATTTTGGTGGAATGAATGGTGGGTGCTATGTTGCACCAATACAGTGGAACCCCCCCACAAGTCACCCCATTTTGCAAAGTACACCCCTCAGGGAATTCATCTAGGGGTATAGTGTACATTTCAAACCCCCAGGGGTTTCACCAATTTTATTACAAGTGGACAGTGAAAATGAAAAATTACATTTTTTTACACAAAAATGCAGTTCTGGCTCAAAATTTTTCATTTTCAGAAGGAATGAAGGAGACAAAGCACCCCAAAATCTGTGCCCCAATTTCTCCCGAGTACGGCAATGCCTCATGTGTGACCAAAAAGTAGCAGGACTCAGAAGGGAAGGAGTAATATTTGGATTTTGCAGCACAAATTCTGGTGGAATGATGGTGGGTGCTATGTCGCATTAGCAAGACCCCCAAAGCACCAATACAGTGGAACCCCCCCACAAGTGACCCCATTTTGCAAACTACACCCCTCAGGGAATTCATCTAGGGGTATAGTGTACATTTCAAACCCCCAGGGGTTTCACCAATTTTGGTACAAGTGGGCAGTGAAAGTGAAAAATTACATTTTTTTACACAAAAATGCAGTTCTGGCTCAAAATTTTTCATTTTCAGAAGGTATGAAGGAGAAAAAGCACCCCGAAATCTGTGCCCCAATTTCTCCCGAGTACGGCAATGCCTCACATGTGACCAAAAAATACCAGTTGGGTGCATGGCAGGACTCAGAAGGGAAGGAGTGATTTTTGGATTTTGCGGCTCAGATTCTGGTGGAATGAATGGTGGGTGCTATGTGGCATTAGCAAGACCCCCGAAGCACGGTGAAATTATGAACCTAATAATCCATAGATGTGTGGTATATTTTAAAACACTCCTTTATACATAGGCCGGGTTTGTCGGGGCAAGTGTCACACTGGAAAATAGTTTGCTTTCTTATTCCCTTTTTATAGCAAACTTTGCACCTTTTTTGTGTCCTGCCCTTTTTTCCAGTGGAGGGAATTTCATCAGGAAAATGCTGCCCTGGTACAATACGGGGGCCAGTACTAGAAGTACTGGGGCCCTCTGCCTGCTGGTTCACAAATATTAGGCCCTTTATGACTTCCTCTTGAAAGTGCATAAATGTCCCCCTCTGGCCGGTAGAACGGAATAGCACGTAAGCGTTATACAGTGCCATCTGGATGATATACACGGCCAGCTTCTTGTACCAGATTTTTGTTTTCCGCAGGGCACTGTACGGCTTCAGTACCTGATCTGAAAGATCCACTCCGCCCATGTACCTATTGTAATCCAGGATACAATTAGGTTTTGAGGTGTGGGTACTGGTACCTCGTACAGGGACGGAGGTGGTACTGTCTCCGTGAATTGTTGTCAGTATAAGGACATCCCTCTTGTCCTTATATTTGACCAACAACATATTTTCGGTGCATATTCCCCTGCTTTCACCCCTTCTCATTACTTGGGCAATGTGCGTTTTTGGGAGGCCTCTTTGGTTCTTGCGCACAGTACCGCAAGCTGCTGTACCTCTTGAACCAAGGGCCTTAAACAGGGGGATGCTAGTGTAAAAGTTATCCACATAGAGGTGATAACCTTTATCCAGGAAGGGGTGCACTAAATCCCAGACAATTTTTCCACTAACACCTACGAGGGAGAGGGGGCATTCTGGCGGTTCAATTCTTGAATCCTTCCCTTCATATACCCTAAACCTGTGAGTGTACCCTGAGGTGCTTTCACACAGCTTATACATTTTTATGCCATACCTTGCCCTCTTACTGGGAAGGTACTGGCGGAATTTAACCCTTCCTTTAAAATGTATAAGGGACTCGTCTATGCAAATGAATTTATCTGGGATGTACATGTCTTCAAATTTGGCACTGAAATGATCAATGACCGGCCTGACTTTGAATAGCCGGTCAAAGGTGGGATCATCTCTGGGTGGGCACTGTGCATTATCGTTGTAATGCAAAAATTTAAGGATCGTCTCAAATCGAGCCCGGGGCATGGCCATACGGTAAAATGGGGTGCTGTACAGAACATCTGTACTCCAATATTGCCTAATTTCTGGCTATTTTACTATGCCCATATGAAACACCAGACCCCAAAACGTCATCATCTCTACTGCATCTACAGGGGTCCACCTAGCAAATGATGACGTGGGGTTTTGAGCAATAAACTGCTGGGCATATAAATTAGTTTGGTCCACCATTAAATTTATAAAATCATCAGAGAAAAATAATTTGAAAAAGTCAATTTCTCTGAGACCTGTGGAATCAAATTGGATTCCTGGCATGGCCAAAAACTCAGGAACCTGGGGCTCAAAATTGTCTGGTGGTGGGGTCCATACGAGATCAATTATTGGGGGGGGGGGTCTCAGCTGCTCTACGGGGGCGTCTTTGAGGGGGTCCCTCATCACCAGAGGAGGAAGAGGAGCTTAAGGCGAATCCTTCAAATTCCCCGCTTGCATCACTGGCTGTGTCAGAGTCAGAAGCAAGCATGGCATATGCCTCCTCCACTGAATACATTCTTCTGGATGACTGGGATGACATTTGGGATGACATTTGGGATGCCATTTTTATTTTTGTGTTACTGGTAGTGAAATGTTTCAACACGTGTATAGTGTAGGGGGGGGTACAAACTTTATTTCAACCCGGGGGGTATGTAGTGTGTAGTGTGTATGTAGTGCAGAAAAAAAAAAAATACTTTATACAAAAAAAAAAATTGAAGGGGTTAAAAAAAATAAAAAATTGAAGGGGTTAAAAAAAAAAAATTGAAGGGGTTAAAAAAAAAAAAAAAGGTCCTGCGCCAAAAATTGAGCACAGATGTTGGTCAGTAACGTCCGTCACTGAACAGCGCTCAAAGGCAACAGGAATTTGATCAAAAAAAAAAAAAAATAGATCAACCCTGTGCCGAAAAAGATGATCAGTGATGTACGTCACTGATCAGCGCACAGCGGCCACAGGACACCCACAAAATCACAGTGTGTGTAAAAAAAAAATTAAAAAAAGACCCCACAGCACACACAAAAAAAAAAAAGGTGATCAGTGATGCGACACTGATTACCAGTGAGGGGCAGCAGGTGCACAACCTTTGGTGCAACTGACAGTGCAACTGGCAGGTATATATAAAAAAAAAACCTCTGCACCCCCAAAAAGTTGCTGATCACCTCAGATATAGTGATCAGCACAAAAGGCGGGGGCAGCAGACACAAAATTTAGCACTCTCTATCACTCTCTGTCACTATCTCTCTCTATCTCTCTATCTCTCACTATCTAACACTCTATGACACTGCAGCAGCAGCAGTGACAGGTATATATATATATAAAAAAAAGGTACTTATGTAGTAACTGGGCTGCCGATTTTGAAATCGGGTCCATCGCATCGCATCGCACCCGACCATATCGCATGCGATGCGATGCGATGCGATGCGATGCGATGGACCCGATTTTTCCATAGGATTCAATGTTAAAATGGACTCTGTCCATTTTAACATAGAATTCAATGGGAAAAGGGGTCCTTTTCATACCCCTACTATCCAAGTGGGCATGGAGTTGGATATAAACCTGTGGCGAGCGTAGCGAGCCACCGAGCCCGAAGCGTGGCGAGCGTAGCGAGCCCCGCGAGGGGACACAGAATACCGGCCCCTCGCGGGGCTCGCTTCGCTCGCCACGCTTCGGGCTCGGTGGCTCGCTACGCTCGCCACAGGTTTATATCCAACTCCATGCCCACTTGGATAGTAGGGGTATGAAAAGGACCCATTTTTCCCATTGAATTCCATGTTAAAATGGACTCAGTCCATTTTAACATTGAATCCTATGGAAAAATCGGGTCATCGCATCGCATCGCATGGTCGTATGCGATGCGATGCGATATCGCATCGCATCGCATCGGATTGTATGCCTTAACTTAAGGCATACAATCAAAAAATCGGCAGCCCAGATACTACATAAGTACCAAAAAAAAACCTGCGCCCCCAAAAAGTTGCTGATCAGTTAATTTATACTGATCAGCACAAAAGGGGGGGCAGCAGTCAGTTATATAAAAAATATATAGCACAATCTGTCACTATCTCTATCTCTCTCTCTCTATCTCTCTCTATCTCTATCTATCTCTCTATCTATAACTATCACACTGCAGCAGCACAAAATATAGCACTCTCTGTCACTAGGCCTCTCTATCTCTCTCTCTCTCTATCTCTCTCTATATCTCTCTATCTCTCTCTATCTCTCTCTCTCTATGTCTCTATCTATAACTATATCACACTGCAGCAGCACAAAATATAGCACTCTCTGACACTATCTCTCTCTATCTCTCTCTATCTAACGCTATTACACTGCAGCAGCACAAGTTCACAACACAGGAAGTCACAAGTAACAGGATCCAGGAAGCATCCAGCACACTACAAGCAGTGATGAAGCAGTGATCAGGCAAGGTATTTGCAAGGATCAGGTAATTATTTGGCAAGGTTCAGGTCAGTATACTGCGGCAGCTAGGCACGGTGACCGCACTGCACGCAATTCCAGACCGGAATGGCGTCTGCAGTGCAGTCACCGTTAGTTTAAATCCCCCTCCTTGGCTGTGATTGGTCCGTCGGTCCGACGAACCAATCACGGCCTTTGGGGGCGGGCGGGGTGAGGTGGGGTGACACCAGTGTCACCCTTACACCCCGCGGTGATTGGTGCTGTACTTTACAGCACCAATCACCTCCGATCGCGTGTCACCGGCGAACGTTATTCGCCGGTGACACAGAAAACGCTGTAATTGGCTGTTCACACTGAACAGCCAATCACAGCGATCGCCGACGGGGGGGGCGGCATCGCAGCCCCCCCTGGGCATGCACGGACATGTCTGCTGTCAGGGACAGCAGACATGTTGAAACTGTCATCGCGTCTATAGACGCGGTGACAGTTACAAGCCATGACGTACATTTACGCCATGTGTCGGGAAGTACTTCCCGACCATGACGTAAATGTACGTCAATTGTCGGGAAGGGGTTAATACTTTGGTCACATACTTCTATATTGACTAATGTTTCACTACAAAAAGGAAAGTAAGCTGCTAATGCTAATAGGTGGCCATTTAGAATTTTATCAATTGCTGTTTTTTATTTTTTGGGGGGTGTGTGTGTACAAAGATTGTGGTCTGTGTTTTTTATTTTTTCCCGTGTTGTACTTTACAAATAAATTAAGACAGACACAAGTAGTTTGTTCAACCTTTTACTGATCAAAATAAACAAAATAATAGCACAACATAAATATTTTTTTCCCAAAGTTAATTATTTGTCACCACGTTTTTTCTTTTCAATTTGTTTGACACTTGAACCAGTTTGTGATTTCCGTAGCCTTGTCTGGCGTGGGGGTGAAGGGAGTGGGGTGCTTAGAGGCGTAGCACTGCTACTTTGGGAAGGTGTTGCCTCTCTTGCTGCCATTATATTTCTTTCACGGAAGGCCACAGAGATATCTTCCAAACAACGAGTCTGGGCGGTTTGCTGCTGGCACAGGGATTCCATCAAGGTCACCATTCTGGTTTGGTAATGCAGCTGGTCCACACTAGATTCAGACATACATTTTATCATTCGGTGTGTGTCTTTCTGGAGCACTGACATTGTTTTGCCCATGCGGGCGCTTTGTTTGCCAATTTCCTGCAGGTGTTTGCCCTGCAACCTCAGGGCTTCCTCACATCTAGCTTGGTGGGCAGCCCAATTTGTAAAAAAATCTGCTGCACCACCAACAACAGGCTCAATCGGATGTGGGCTGAATGTTAGTTGGGGACTATGTGGCATTTCACGTTGGGGAGTTGATAGAGTCATTGTCCGCAAATGTTGCCTGTAGGCAGGCTCCTCTGCAGATTGTGATGTTTCTGCCGGCTCCGGAATATCTAGACCTAAAATAGTGAGACATGAAATTAGCATCTGCACATTGTTATTTGTCAGTACTCTGGAGAGAAGCTATCATTACAGTATCGTTATGTAGTTTAAAAAGTAGTACATGTAACACATTTATTAAATTTTCAAAAACAACCCTATGAGTATTATTGTTTTCATTACACACATGTTAATTTTCTCCCTTCCGATGATGTCATAGTACACATTGCTGCATGCCTTAACATTATCCACATGTGACAACAATATGAACATATGCCCATTGTGGATGGCCAATGCAGTTACAGGCCGCAAGGTCATCCTTTTATAGCGTTAAAAACATGTTTATGTAAAATGCATCTTAGTCCTAGAGGAACTTAGTGTGGTTGCCCATAACAGCATTGTCCTGCCATTCACTGCATACAATAAAAATATCACCTAACATTTCACACTCCGGGAGGAGCATTAATCAATGTTTCTACCCTTAACTATTGTTGTATGATTGTAATCACCTGTGCTGAAATAGCTAAATGAGCTATTAAGATGTTGGACACAGGTGATGTGAATCACAAATGAGATTGAAGGCCAGAGGTGGAGCATTGTGTTCCTCCTGAACATGGCAATGTAATAAGTTTTGTTGCAAATGTGACTTCATTAAAAAATAAGATTTATACCTTGGTATGGGTCTGGCTGCTGTCTCACTTGACGTGGTGGAGTTAACACCGGTGCCTGGATTCTCATAGGTCCAAGTGCTGGTGGAGACTGTGGTGCCAATGTTCTTGCTAAATGTAAACACAACATTGTACACATTAAAAATACATTCGATCAATGTAGGGGCACATGCTTGAATTTTAGAAATGAAACTAATAAAAATCCATTTACATGAGTTAAGGTCCTCTGCTTCACGGTCCCGAGGGGCCACTGATACAGTTGCGGAGGGGGCCGATTTACGTACACGGCTAGTCGCCGCAGCAGGACGTGATGCTGTGTGAGGCAAAGAACATTGTGATGGCAGTTGTACAAATGTTTACAATACAGAGTATATATATATATATAGATAGATAGATAGATAGATAGAGAGAGAGAGACACACTGTTTGGCAGCTGGACACATAACTACAATGACATTTACCTGTATGAACATCAAAGAAAGTGCCAGCTGGTTCTTCCTCAATTGATTCCCACATACGGTGTGACCCTGAAGTGACTGGCTGACTACGGGCACGCGGGGCTGTTGAAATTTGAAAAATACATCACTTATTTGTAAAATGGGCAAATTGACCTTAAAAAGTAATATAACACAATTTGGTATAGGTGTCATAATATATATATATATATATATATATATATATATATATATATATTTATATATATAGGGTGTAGAGGGGAAACGCACTCTCTTGGTAGTGTAATAACCGGGGTGCAAGGCATAAATCCAATAGCATGTATCAATCATCGGTTAGGCAATTCACCAATCCTTTGACAGACAGGGCCAGCACACCCTTGCAAGTAAATGCAAAAACAGTTCCTTTTAATGAAACATGAGAACAAGATTCAAATACTCATCATGTACTGTATGTGGCAGTAGCTGAAGACAGCAGACACTTCAATCCACAGTGAAGCCCTGACGGGCCGTTTCGGTAATCAACCTTTCTCAAAGGGCACAAACCAGTAATGAATCTCTGTACCATATAAGTAATGTAATCTCACCTGTATGTCATGTAGTAATCACAGACCGGCATCAAGGTACTCCCCCCGCCATCCCGCTCCACGCTGCTGCCTTACATCGGCGTCCCAGAAGTCACCTTCTCAGACGGAACCAATGTATAGCTGCCGCGCGCCCAGGGACTGCAGAAAGGTTCCCTAGTGCCGGAAGCGCGTCATGTGTTACCATGACAGCGCGGCTCACAGGATAAACAAAATAGCGTTATAAGTGTTATAGCTCAAATTGTGATACATTTATAAATTTAGAGCAATCAGTGCCACTGATAAGCTCAGACATCTAGGATCAATGACATTACTTATAATATCATGTAACAACTAATCAAGAGCACATCACACTACATACAAATTATCAGAAACAGATTAGAAATTAAGAAGAATAGGGCAGTAGGAATATAGATATATATACATATATACAATGTTATATACAAAGTCATGTAAGGACAGTGTGCGACAGCTGGGCCAAAACTAAATGAATATAGCTAAATTGAGCTCCTCATTCAGACCTAACGGTGCCATAGACTGCAAAGTATAAGTCCAATAGCTTTCTCTTTGTAGCAATAGGGCATGCCTATCCCCACCACGTCTCAATGGGGGAATATAGTCAAATGGTAAAAAGTGTGAGGCAAAGAACATTGTGATGGCAGTTGTACAAATGTTTACAATACAGAGTATATATATATATAGATAGATAGATAGATAGATAGATAGATAGAGAGAGAGAGAGACACACTGTTTGGCAGCTGGACACATAACTACAATGACATTTACCTGTATGAACATCAAAGAAAGTGCCAGCTGGTTCTTCCTCAATTGATTCCCACATACGGTGTGACCCTGAAGTGACTGGCTGACTACGGGCACGCGGGGCTGTTGAAATTTGAAAAATACATCACTTATTTGTAAAATGGGCAAATTGACCTTAAAAAGTAATATAACACAATTTGGTATAGGTGTCATAATATATATATATATATATATATATTTATATATATATATAACGGGATGGGGGGGCGGCGATGTAAACAAACACCGTGCGTCTCCGTGTCCGCTTGGTTTCGGGGTGTCGGTTTGTTTTTTTGCCAAGACCCTTACCTGGACTACGTCGCGCTGGGACAGGTGACTATGCAAAGGACAACAACAACAATCCAATTTGACAAACTATGAAAATGCCTCGCTGAGCAGTGAGGGTCGACATGAAACATGATAAAATGGCAATTGCAGCAACACACCCAGAGATTGAAATGCACAGGCTATGTTTCACAAGTAACAGGTGACACCAGATTGGCTAGTGTTTTGTCTCTCACCATTTTATCACTATTCTTGCCTTAATACATGTGGCACATAATATACATAGTTATTACAAGAACATGCACATGAAACGTGTGTGACAAACCATTATCCTATATACAGTGACTGGGTTACCAGCAACTATGTGGAGATGCATTATGTGAACAGTGGAAGGTGCAAACACATAAAATTTGTGTGCAGTATGTCAAAATTCACATCATAACACTCACCAACATGTCGCCTATCAGAATCTTGCACTCCAGGGGGATTGATGACTTCATCTGGAACAAGCCTGGCCACGTCCTGCTCGTAGCTCTTCCAGTCGACACGGGGGGGCACTCTGCCTTTATACTTCCGCTGATGTTTCGCCTCCTTGGCCAGCTTCTCCTTCACCCGCCGCCGAATGTCGTAAAACCTTTTGCGGTAGTTGGCCAGATCCCGGACACGGGTGCCCTCTGCATTCACCGCTTCCACTGCACGCTTCCATATTGCCAACTTGCGAGATGCCGACACAGGATGCAGAAAGAGCTAGTCTCTATACTTCACAATAATCCGCACAAGGGCACAGCTCTCAGCATAATTAAACATCGGCATTTTCTTTGCCCTTGGCTTTGGGGCATTTTTTCCCCCCTTCTTAGAGGCAGCAGGGGTGGCAACATCATCATCCTCAACAGCCTCACCCTCCACATCCTCACCCATAAATTCCTCATCCTCCACATCTCTCATCACACCAGCCACCTCCACAACCTCACCCACCTCACCCATCTCCTCCACACTCCCAGCACTCTCAGACATGACAAAATACTAACACAACACCAAAAAATTAAACACAAACAACACAAAACACACTCCAACTCCTTCCCTCAAACACACACACACAAACACTCACTATATTCGACTTTGGGACAAAAATAAAAAAAACACAATACTATAATAAGACAAACTTCAAAAGAGACAAGACAAACAATAGCACAAGACAACTTACACAACAATACACACTCAACAATCGAAATACACCAGAACCTCTCCTTACCACTCTCCACTACACCACTCTATCCTCCACACTCCAAACTACACCCACATTGATTTTTGGCGCCACCACGACTTATATATGCCTCTGAGGACCCTCCCAAGGTGAAAAAAATACACCAATCACGAATCTACTTTCATTTTCGGCGTGTCGCACTTTTTTGAAAATACGACTTTTCGTATGTTTGTGTACGCCGATTCGGGGAATAAAGTTGGAAAAAACCCACGTTCAGTACGAAATACGAATGTGTCCATATACGACCGCATGGAAATACAAATATTATTACGGAAAAATACGACATCGAAAAATACGAATACGACACAAAAAACACCACTGTAAATGATCCTCCGGAACAGACCTTTTTCCACAACACGAGTAGTCGTAAACATTCGTAGACGTACGACTACGAAATACGAATACGACTTTTACCATTCGGATTCTTGGTAAATGTCCCCCAGATTCTGGAACATTCCTTATTTTAATATTGTTTCTCATGGTTCTGTCCTCTAAGTCTGGAAGTTTGTTTTTAACAGCCGAAAGCTCTGCTAGGTCTGAATTACAAAAATTGAGGCAGTTGTTGTCAGAGGAGACTATCTCCTGTATTTTATTCTCTAGATGGTTGTCAGAGTCACCTATACTTGTCCCATTGATAGTTAGTTGTCTTGTAGAGGCTTAAAAATTGGAGGTAAGGTTCAACCTGAAGGCCTGCAGCATCTGATCTATCATACAGACTGTAAGCATAGCATTAGCAGGGGGATCGGATCAAAGATCAGACCTAGGTGAAGATGCAGCCTTAGAGTATGATACCACAGAGGATTTCCCAACAGGATTAGGAGTTTTTCGAGGAGGAAACTTTAAAAGAGGGGCATTGGCAGAAAGTTTACCCTTTGTATCGGGATAATGGTAGAGTAGACAGTGGTACAGCAAGTAACTGAATATACTGGATGGCGGTACAGCAAGTAACAAGCAAAATACTAGGGGATGTTACAGCAAGTAACCAGTAATAATGATGAAATGGATTTATAATCAGGCAGGCAGAAGTCCCAGAGGTCTCATTGTAGGGCAGACCACGGAGACAGCATGGATCCAGTGATATAGACAACAATATGGAAAGCACTGAGTCACCTGCCAGGAGTAAAAGTAGGCCTGGAGCCCCAGATATTATGGAATGTGATGGCAGCTGACATGGAGACACAGCACACAGAGCCCAGGCACACTGAAGCTGAAGATAAAAAAACAGCCACCCCCCTCTTCCCCCGTGGAAACAGGCAGCCATGCAAAGCAGCAGGACTACCAGAGACCAGCTGCTGGAGCTCCAAACTTGAGGACGTGTCTTCAGGTATAGGGATAGGCCTCGGAACAGCCAGTCTCCTAATTGCTGTCAAGGTGTCACGCTTTTAGAAGCACCAGCTGCAGAGTAACGTAGGCTGGGTGCTTTAACGTATGGGGGTTGCATCCATGACAGAATGGAGTGAAACAAGTAATATAAAATGAATTTGATTTAATAAAGGTATTGCAAGACAATGATACTGATGGCATAAAATATACTGTATATGGCAGATATGAAAATATAAAGTCAATAGTCCAATATATTATTGCAGAAGGTGATGATGCTTGATCTTGAAAGAATATTGCAATATTGTTTGAAGAATTGTAGGAACAATAAAGAATCGGATTTGAAGAATGCAGGATTGGTTGAAGATTGGATGAGTGTATTGAAGATTGGATGAGAATTGGATGATTGGATGAAGATTGGATGACTGGATGAAGATTGGATGATTGGATAAAGAATTGGATGATTGGATGAGGATTGGATGATTGGATTGAGAATTGGATGGTTGGATAAAGATTGGATAAAGAATTGGATGGTTGGATGAAGATTGGATGATTGGATAAAGAATTGGATGGTTGGATGAAGATTGGAATAAATGAAGAAGACTTGTCCTTGCTGAGTATGGTCGTGGCTGCAGACAGAGGTGACCGTGGAAGTAACCGTCGGGAATGAAGACAAGGCGAGACCCCTTGGAAGGGCTAACCTTGGCAGGTCCTCTTTGGCGGTAGTGAGTCCTTGGCACAGTAGACGACCAGCAGGGGATCTTTAGTGGAGACGCTCAGGATGGTAGCGGAGAGCTACAGAGCCAGGCGGGAGCAATGACGCTGAGGGATCGACATCATTGTACTGACTTCCGGACTAGCCTGGTCAGTCAGTACTTAACAGGTGGATTGCGCGGTGATTGGTCAGGCATTTTGACAGGGGAGGCAGAGCCGCACAGGAGAGGCAGAGGTAACCAACAAGATGGTGCCCGCCAGTGAGGGCGACATATTTCAGCCGGCCTGGATGTACGCAGCTGCGCAACACCGGCATTCAGTCCAAGAGCAACCATGCACAAACACACATGGCGGCACGCTACTCATACCCTGCATAGAAGCGGAGCACCTAGCACCAGTGTCACCACGCGATGACAATGCGGCCACATGTCCCCCACTGGAGCCAGGGATGCAAGCAGAGGTGAGCGCCATGGTTCTATAAGTGCAGCTAGAGAGCCTAGGGCTGAGTACAGCACAGGGGTTTTGGGTAAACGCCATGGTGGATGTGACAGTACCCCCCCTTTTACGAGAGGCCCCAGGACAATCTCTAGGCTAGTTTTGGGAATTTCCTGTGAAAGTTATTTACCAACCAGGGAGCATGTACTTCAGAGGCGTTAATCCAGGACCTCTCCTCCGGCCCATAGCCTTTCCAGTCAATAAGATACTGTAACCTCTTGTACCGGATGCGAGAGTCCAGGATGTGAGCCACCTCATACTCGATGCCCCTATGGGTAAAAACTTTAGGAGATTTAGGCAAAGCATGATGAAATTTGTTCAATATTAACGGCTTTAGCACTGACACATTAAAAGAATTAGGAATCCTTAAATAACTTGGTAATTTCAATTTGCAGGCAACTGGGTTGAGAATTTGTATTATCAGGAATGGCCCAATGAAACAAGGTGCAAACTTCATCGATGGAACACGTAGACGAAGATTTCGGGTGGAAAGCCATACCTTGTCTCCTACTTTCCAAGTAGGAGCAGCTCTTCTTTAACGATCTGCAAACCTTTTAGACCTTTGTGAGGCTTTTGTTAGAGATTTCCTGACTTTTCTCCAATGCTGTCGAAGCTGCTGGAGAGACAAAGTTACGGCTGGTACTGATGTCACAGTTACATGCTGGAAATCAGGAACCCTAGGATGGAAGCCACAATTAACAAAGAAAGAAGTAGAAGAAGAAGACGAATGGTATTGGTTATTATGCCCAAATTCAGCCCACGGCAATATTTCCACCCAGTCATCTTGAGAGGAGGAGACATGTAACCGAAGGAAAGTCTCTACGTCTTGATTGACCTTCTCCATCTGACCATTAGACTGTGGGTGGTATGCTGTACTGAAATTAAGCTGTATTTTGAGAACTTTACACAGAGCTCGCCAAAATTTTGCCACAAATTGTACACCCCGATCAGACACAATTTCCTCAGGTAACCCATGGATCCTAAAAATTTCTTTAATGAATAGTTCAGCTAGTTTGGGAGCTGAAGGTAGACCTCGGAGAGGTAATCTGTCTATGACGACCCCAATGGTGGTATAACCCTCTGATGGTGGAAGATCAGTGATAAAGTCCATTGACAAATGAGACCAGGGTCTTTTGGGAAACAGTCTCTCCCAGTATATGACTCCCATCCACTGCCGTGAGATATACAGGGTGGTGAAGCGGTGTAGTGGGTAACTGCCAACGCTTGACAACATCAGTGGTGATGAAACTTTCGGCTGCTCCTGAATCGAGGAGAGCTGGCAACTGTCTGAGCTGATGTTGAACCTGCAAGGAAATTTGAAAGATACAATCTTTGGTGTTTAGAGAGGTACTGACAACCCCTAACCTGCCCTCTCTAGTACAGGTTAGGTTCTGGCGTTTCCCGGCTTCTTAGGGCAGGAATCGACGGAGTGCTGGGGATCAGCACAATACAGACAAAGGCGTTCAACTTGGCGGCGTTTACGCTCCGCTGGAGTCAGTTTGGAACGGTTAACCTGCATAGGTTCTTCCGCTGAAAAAGAGGATGGCTTGGTAGCAAGAAAAATGGGCTTAGGATCAGATCGGTTTCTTTCTTGATTCCTTTCTCTGAGCCTCAGATCAACTTTTGTACATAAAGAGATTAGGTCCTCTAGTTTAGGGGGCAGGTCTCTAGCAGCAAGCTCATCTTTGATTTTGTCTGAGAGTCCATTCATAAATGCTGCTAAAAAGGCCTCCTCATTCCACGCCAACTCGGCTGCTAGGATTTTGAACTGAATTATTTATTTACCCACTGTCCTGGATCCATGACGCAGCTTGAGAATTTCTGTGGCAGCGGAACTGACACGCCCTGGTTCATCAAAGATAATTTTGAAAGTAGCAATAAACTGGGTATAATCTGCTAGTAGAGGATCTGATTTTTCCCATAAGGGAGATGCCCAGTTGAGGGCTGAGCCAGAAAGAAGAGATATCACATAGGCCACTTTGGACCTCTCGTGGGAAAATATGAAGATTGAAGTTCAAAATGAATTTCACATTGATTGATGAAACCCCTACAACTCTTGGGGTTCCCATCAAATTTAGCTGGAGTAGGCAGTTGAAGGTGAGCAGTAACTCCTGTCGCAGAAGGAATAGGTCTAGACGATGGTGCAGATGTAACTACAGGCCCTTGACCTTGCAACGTAGTGTCCAGTCTCTGAGTCAGACCCTGAAGGGCATGATAAAACTGTTCCTGAGCAGCCTCCTCATGATCCAAGCGAGCTGCAAGTTGTTGTGCAGGAACGGTGCCTTTCCCCAGACCTGATGCTGGATCCATGGAGTCAGTACAAACTGTCACGCTTTTAGAAGCACCAGCTGCAGAGTAACGTAGGCTGGGTGCTTTAACGTATGGGGGTTGCATACACGACAGAATGGAGTGAAACAAGTAATATAAAATGAAATTGATTTAATAAAGGTATTGCAAGACAATGATACTGATGGCATAAAATATATATGGCAGATATGAAAATATAAAGTCAATAGTCCAATATATTATTGCAGAAGGTGATGATGCTTGATCTTGAAAGAATATTGCAATATTGTTTGAAGAATTGTAGGAACAATAAAGAATCGGGTTTAAAGAATGAAGGATTGGTTGATTGTATTGAATATTGGATGATTGGATGAGGATTGGATGAGAATTGGATGAAGATTGGATGATTGGATGAGTATTGGATAAAGAATTGGAGGATTGGATGATTGGATGAGGATTGGATTGAGAATTGGATGGTTGGATGAAGATTGGATGATTGGATAAAGAATTGGATGTTTGGATGAGGCTTGAATGATTTGATAAAGAATTGGATGGTTGGATGAAGATTGGATGATTGGATAAAGAATTGGATGGTTGGATGAAGATTGGAATAAATGAAGAAGACTTGTCCTTGCTGAGTATGGTCATGGCTGCAGACAGAGGTGACCGTGGAAGTAACCGTCGGGAATGAAGACAAGGCGAGACCCCTTGGAAGGGCTAACCTTGGCAGGTCCTCTTTGGCGGTAGTAAGTCCTTGGCACTTGGCGCAGTAGACGACCAGCAGGGGATCTTCAGTGGAGACGCTCAGGATGGTAGCGGAAAGCTACAGAGCCAGGCGGGAGCAATGATGCTGATGGATCGACATCATTGTACTGACTGCCGGACTAGCCTGGTCAGTCAGTACTTAACAGGTGGACTGTGCGGTGGAGCCGCACAGGAGAGGCAGAGGTAACCAACAAGATGGTGCCCACCAGTGAGGGCGACATATTTCAGCCGGCCTGGATGTACGCAGCTGCGCAACGCCGGCATTCACAAACACACATGGCGGCACGCTACTCATACCCTGCATAGAAGCGGAGCACATAGCACCAGTGTCACCACGCGATGACAATCCGGCCACATGTCCCCCACCGGAGCCAGGGATACAAGCAGAGGTGAGCGCCATGGTTCTATAAGTGCAGCTAGAGAGCCTAGGGCAGAGTACAGCACAGGGGTTTTGGGTAAACGCCATGGTGGATGTGACACAAGGTTTGGGAGGCAGGAGTAATGTGGACACCCAACAGAGAGGGTGAGGAGGGTCAGAGGGTCAAACGGAGGCAGGGAGAGTGGTCAGAAGAGAATGGGAGCAGGAGATCCTTCAGTGCAGGCCCTCTCAGTCAGCTGGTCAGGCCATGCCCCAAAACTTTTTTGAACTTAATTTTTTTTGTTGTTTTAACTTTTTTGACAATATAGAGTCAAACTGCTTATGTGCACTCTGTGGGTGGGCCTGTGAAGTTAATGAAGCACCACTTTGTGATGGAATTAGACTAAGGGGACCCTCTACTACAAGTGGCCATGCACTTTTCATCCACAAGTGGCTGTGCTGTGTCCTTCTATAAGTGGCTTAACACTGCATGGTTACTTTTAGTATGTGTACACTGTACAGCCACTTACTGTAGATGGACACCAGCGAGTTTGGCGATAGAAAATTCTAGGTGTGTTTCCACCATTGTGGAGGTGGGGGAGTTCCACATGTCTGCCCAACTTTGGTAGTAGTGCGGAATGCTGGCCGATCTCTGATGTTTTTTTAAAGGGGAAATCAGTTACTAGGCATGGTTTTGCCCTTTAAAAAAAAATGTCTGATTTCGGGCAGCATACGTCACTGCCACTGAACAGTACATGCCGTCCGTGATTTGGTCCAACTTTTATTCGTAGTACAAAACTTAATCCATGAACCAATTCCCCTTTATTTTTATATTAAGGTTAGTGAATTTACTCTGAGGAGAGCTGAACTAAACTTTTTTATTTATTTAAGCATAGTGGTCTCAGGCAACTGCACCCCAACCTGGAAATGGTAACTGCAGGTGTGCACCCTATTCCTAGAAAGAATGAGTGCTGTACATTTCTGTATGCGTATAATTGAGTTATAATTATGATTATTGTTTATTTATATGGTGCCACAAGGGTTCTGCAGCGCCTGACAATACATAGATGAGCAAAAGAAAAAACATTGATGAGCAAAAGAAAAAAAAAGAAAAATAGTGATTTACAGGACAAATGCAAAATAAGGACAAGGACATGGTAAATAAAAATGACAGTTGCAACAGTGGACACTGATGCAATTATAACAGTGGCAGAGAAAGCACATTGGGAAAGAAAGCCCTGCTCGTTAGAGCTTACATTAATTTTGAATTGAACCTTTTTGTGATCACAGCTTTATCATGCACTCCTATTTAAGCTTATTTAATTTAAAACTGTGGCAGCTGCTTCCTTAGTGGTAAAGCTGCGTACACACCTAGGGCGGGATGTTATAACATCCGCGGCCCCCCTTCGCCGGACATCGCATTTTTAATAACGGCATATGCTGTAACATATGCCGTTATTAACGCAAGGGACAGCTCTTGCGGTAAGAGCTGTCCCTTGCGATGCGGTGCCGGTGCTGGACTTCCGGGTCTGTGACCTGGGAGTCCATCTGCGCATGCGCAGACCCCGGCGCCGGCCGCAGGGCACGCTGGGAGGGATCCGTGATGGATCCCTCAAACAGCGCTGCGGTAAGAAGCCCATAGGCTTCTGCAGGGATTCGCCAGCTTTTGCTGGCGATTCCCTCCGCAGCGCTGACACTGCGGAGGCACAATATAGCATATAGAGATGCGGTAGAAACCCCGAAAACGGGGTTTTTACCGCATCTCTGCTATATAGAATCTCGCCCCTAAAGAGTTATCGGTACTTGTTTCCTAGCACGGCCACAACGATTTAGATCGTTGTGGTCGTAAGATAAAAAATCGGATCGATCGCATCGCATGCGATTTGGTCGCATGCGATGCGACCGATCCGACCGACCGATTTTTCACCCGATTTTTTTTTTTTTTTCACCTGATTATTTTTAATTGCCCCCCCAAATGTTACTAAGTGGGCTAGACCCCACGATAGACGTCAACCCGAAGCGTGGCGAGCGCAGCGAGCCCGCGAGGGGCGGCGGTGCGCGTCCTCCGACCTTTTCATTCCCCTACTATCCACTAGGGCGTGGAGTGAGAATAGAATAGTGTGGCGAGCGCAGCGAGCCACCGAGCCCGAAGCGTGGCGAGCGCAGCGAGCCCCGCGAGGGGACGCGTATAACTTCACAGGTATACGCGTCCCCTCGCGGGGCTCGCTGCGCTCGCCACGCTTCGGGCTCGGTGGCTCGCTGCGCTCGCCACACTATTCTATTCTCACTCCACGCCCTAGTGGATAGTAGGGGAATGAAAAGGTCGTAGGACGCGCACCGCCGCCCCTCGCGGGCTCGCTGCGCTCGCCACGCTTCGGGTTGACGTCTATCGTGGGGTCATGGCGGGCACATAAAAAATGTGAAATGGGTCATATTGGCCCATTTCACCTTTTTTATCATTTTTCCCTATGTGAGATGGACTTAATCAAGTCCATCTCATCTTGTGCCATTATAATGGCACAAGACCGACAAGATCCTCCCGATTTCAATGTTAAAAGATTTTTTAACATTGAAGTCTATGGAAAAATCGGGTCAATCGGTCGGTCGCATCGCGGCCGATTTTAATTGGTCGCGACCGACCGATTGACCCGATTTCTGTCAATCAAAGGGAAAAAATTGTAAAAAATCGGCCACATCGTGAGGATCGTGTCCCTTAATTAAGAGCCACGATCACTCACGATTGTGGCCGTTCTAGGAAACAAGTACCGAGTTATCTGTCCAATCGGCCTGGTCGGAACAAAAATCTGGCAATGTATGGAAGCAAAGGACAATCAACCATCTGCTCTCAAACACTGAAAAATTAACCAAAAATGAAAGTTCGTACAAATGTGTTAAATAACATATTATTTATTGGTACTCTTTACCTAGATGGGCGCCCGTCGTGGTGATCGCGGGTACATTTATGTCTGGCCGCGACGCGACCGACGCGATGCCCGCGATTTCCCATTGAAACCCATGTTAAACATGGAAATCGCGTCGGTCGCGTCGCGGCCGTCCATAAATGTACCCGCGATGCCCGCGACGCGATGCACCCGATTTCCCATAGGAATCAATGTTAAATGGCCCGACCGGCGCGATTTTACTGTTAAATGCCTCAATGGACCCGATTTGGCCATAGGAATCAATGTTAAATGGGCTACAGAGCCCAAATAGGCACAATTAACCCTTAAATGTCCCCCCAAATTTTTAACGCCACCCCACGATCCACGCCAACCCGAAGCGTGGCGAGCGCAGCGAGGCCGCGAGGGGCGGCGGTACGCGTCCTCCGACCTTTTCATGCCCTACTATCCACTAGGGCGTGGAGTGAGAATAGAATAGTGTGGCGAGCGCAGCGAGCCACCGAGCCCGAAGCGTGGCGAGCGCAGCGAGCCCCGCGAGGGGACGCGGATACCTTCACAGTTATACGCGTCCCCTCGCGGGCTTCACAGGTGTCCGTGGCGACGCGGACACCTGTGAAGCCCGCGAGGGGACGCGTTTACCTGTGAAGGTATCCGCGTCCCCTCGCGGGGCTCGCTGCGCTCGCCACGCTTCGGGCTCGGTGGCTCGCTGCGCTCGCCACACTATTCTATTCTCACTCCACGCCCTAGTGGATAGTAGGGCATGAAAAGGACGGAGGACGCGTACCGCCGCCCCTCGCGGGCTCGCTGCGCTCGCCACGCTTCGGGTTGGCGTGGATCGTGGGGTGGCGTTAAAAATTTGGGGGGACATTTAAGGGTTAATTGTGCCTATTTGGGCTCTGTAGCCCATTTAACATTGATTCCTATGGCCAAATCGCGGGCATTGAGACATTTTACATGAAAATTGCGCTCAATCAGCCTTTTTAACATTGTTCTCTATGGGAAAATCGCGGTCATCGCGGGTAGCAGATTTTTATGTACCCGCGATTTACCCGCGATGCCCGCGATGACCGCGATTTTTACCCCCGACGCCCGCGATTCCAATCGCTGGCGCCCATCTAGGTAAAGAGTACCTATTTATTTATTACCAGTTTCTTATATAGCGCATATATATTCTGCAGCGCTTTACTGAGAATATTTGAGCATTCACATCAGTCCCTGCCCCAGTGGAGCTTACAATCTATAATCCCTACCACAAGTAAACGCACACACAGACATTCTAGAGTTAATTTGTTGGGAGCCATGGGGAGGAAACAGGGGAACGTCCATCGTTACACAGGCACCTGCTTGGGGCAGGCATCTGATGTCACATTACTTCAGCACCTGCCTCGATGGCCGAAATATCTGCAGAAATATCTACAGACGGATCGTGCAGTGTGTTCTCCATACTCTCTGCCCGATCCATCAGGACTGACACTACAAATGGGTGGGGCATTTGTATGCACCCGCCCACTGAGCTGTCAATCCCCGGCTGCTCCTAGCATGGCTGTACACAATGCACAATGCGCCGATATATATCTTTAGATATAACAAGCATTGGCTGTGTTGCCCAGCCGATGCGATATATATATATGTGAACGACACCGTTCATAGAAATATCGATGACACATATATTTCGGTCAGTGTGCACCCAACTTTATTCAGGAGCTGTGTTGGTGACTGACTCACATTTGGGGATTTGGGGCTGGGGGGGAGCACATGGGAGATTCAAAAAAATCTTTTACAAAATAAAAAAGAAAACATTTTTCAATGCTAACTTCATGTCTTTTAATTTTTATTTTAAATCATTGAGGGAAGGTTGGCTGGCAGTTTAAAAATATAAATTTTAGGACTGATAATGTCATCCATAGGGAAAAGCAGTGTAAACGGCGCAGACCTGGGTCCGACCTGGGTCACAGTGCTGTGTGGTATGAAGCTGGGTCAAACCCTGGAAACTCCCGTGTTCAAAGACCAGGGTCCAACCAGGGATTTCGGTGTAAATGGGGTATTAGTTGGAGGTGAGCTCTAAACCAGGGATCATGGTTTCAGTTTGATTATGAAGTGATAGCAGTTACCAGGTTTTCAAAAATCCATTTCAGGTGTTATGGTGTATACATTCATTATACATACCATACAGATATATTGCATAACAAATTAACATACAAGCTGATATTTAAGTATAAACTGAATAAGGGAAATAGTAAATGTTACTTATTACAGCCAGGCAGCTTTTTGAAAGTTCTATGAATTCTACTCAGATCGATTTAATAATTAGACATTAACCCCGTAAATATATATCGGTACTTGTGAACTAGCACGGCGCCCACGATAATTAGTCGTCCGATTTTTTTATCGCATCGCATGCCATACACCCGATGGCATGCGATGCAATGCGATTTTGACCCATATACGATATTAAATTGTATAAGCACCCTAATGGGTGCTTACAATGCTTAAATGCATCCCCACGCCACCCCCCAAGTATAAACGTGAACCCGAAGCGTGGCGAGCGCAGCGAGCCCGCGTGGGGCGGCGGTACGCGTCCTACGAACTTTTCATACCCCCACTATCCACGGCGGCGTGGAGTTGATCTTATAAAGTGTGGCGAGCGCAGCGAGCCACCGAGCCCGAAGGGTGGCGAGGGGACGCGGATACCTGTGAAGCCCGCGAGGGGACGCGGATACCTGTGAAGGTATCCGCTGCGCTCGCCACGCTTCGGGCTCGGTGGCTCGCTGCGCTCACCACACTTTATAAAATCAACTCCACGCCGACGTGGACAGTGGGGGTATGAAAAGGTCGTAGGACACGTACCGCCGCCCCTCGCCATGCTTCGGCTTCACGTTTATACTTGGGGGTGGCATGGGGGTGCATTTAAACATTGTAAGCACCCATTAGGATGCTTATACAATTTATAATCGCATCCCATCGCATTGTATAGCATTGTATGCCATATACAATGGCATACAATTTTAAAATTGTATGCCATTGTAGAACATCGGCCGATATCGCATGTGATATGGTCTGCGATGCAATGGGTGCCGTGCTAGTACACAAGTACCGATATTTCTCTTAGCAGTTCAGACATTTTCTTTGTTACAGTATGAGCGGATTTATATTTTGTAACTAGCTAGTAGGTAAACCAAATAAAATGTATATAAAAAAGTACAATTAAATTAAATCAATCAATGAATCAATCAACATACCTTCTGTTAGCACAGCTTTTCATACCTATACTTAGATCAGATCATTGTGCTACCTTGTGCTTATACTACATGGAAACTCACTGGTTGGCCTCTATGTGGCAGTATTGCACCAAGATTGACAACATTAAATATGCTACTTTTATTTGTATACAGTAGCTAGAAATATAGGTATTATCTATAGAAATATACAGTAGGTATTAGCAGGCTGTACTTGTTATAGGTGTATGTGGAATAGAGGTAGAGGCACTTTGTATTTTGAAGATGTACTTGTTTAGGAATTAAAATTGTATTTCTATTTGTTGTTTACAAAAATCCGATATACATTTACTCCAAGTTTAAAAAATATATATCCTTGAAGGTGCCCATACACTGTGCGACAGGGCAGTGCGATAAGATGCACGCTCCCGTGCAGATCCCATCGCGCAGCACAAAGTCTGCTCGCAGCACAAAGTTCACTCGCAAAGGCAAACTCCTTCTCAAATGGATAAAACCATGTGCACTGCAGGTGGGGCAGATGTAACTGGTGCAGAGAGAATTAGATTTGGGTGGGGTTTTACTTCAAAGGGCCTTATTTTGGTTCATTCTTTCTGACAAAATCCTTCTTAGATGGACAAAACCATGTGCACTGCAGGGGGGGCAGATGTAAAATGTGCAGAGAGAATTAGATTTGGGTGAGTAATTTTGTTTCTGTGCAGGGAAAATACTGACTGCTTTATTTTTACACTGTAAAAATATATATATAGACAATATAGATCTCACTTTGAAGTAAAACCCCACCCAAATCTAATTCTCTCTGCACATGTTAAATCTGCCCCACCTGCAGTGCACATGGTTTTGCCCATCTAAGAAGGATTTTGTCAGAAAGAATGAACCAAAATAAGGCCCTTTGAGATCTATATTGCAGTGCATAAATAAAGCAGTCAGCATTTTCCCTGCACAGAAACAATATAACCAGGGCTATTTTTGTGCAGGCTCCAGCAGGAACTGTGTCCCTTATTCTAGTTCACTCTTTCTGACAAAATATTTCTTAGATGGACAAAACCATGAGCACTGCAGGTGAGGCAGGTGTAAAACCCCACCCAAAACTAATTATCTCTGCACAAGTAACACCTGCCTCACCTGCAGTGCTCATGGTTTTGTCCATCTAAGAAATATTTTGTCAGAAAGAGTGAACTAGAATAAGGGCCACAGTTCCTGCTAGAGCCTGCACAAAAATAGCCCTGAATATAACTCACCCAAATCTAAATCTCTCTGCACATGTTTCATCTGCCCCACCTGCAGTGCACGTGGATTTTTCCATTTGATAAGGAATTTGCCTTTGCCTTTGTATGCTTTTTGTACTAGATGCCATGCAATCTAGTACTAAAAGCACTGTAGGAGCCGGACTGGAGGCAAAGCATGGGGGTAGGCTCCCCTGACAGGGTTTGTAGGGAGCTGACTAGCTGGACAGTCATAGAAGGGGTGTCTAAGGAGAGGGTCATAGGGGGAGGGGCTTAACGGGGTGTAGTAAGGGTATATAAGCAGGATGCAGGCAGGAAATAGGGGTCACTGGGAGATTTTTCTGAACAGCTAAGCAGCACTGCATCTCCCATGGCTTCCCCAAACGCTGATGCTGAGGTATCTGCAGCGCTGGCTGCCCTCAGGGAGGCAGCAGGCACCAGAGGGACAGAGTGGCTGCAGCAGCAGATGTCAGGTCTGCTGGGGGGACTGGGAGCAGCAACGCAGGAGGCTGCTCCAGCGGGCGCACGGCCTCGGAGGTCCAGGCCTCCGGAGCGCTTCAGCCCATCCGTGTCCCCCAGGGTTCAGCGCCGTTCTAGGAGCCCCGTCAGGGACCCTCCAGGCCAGGATGCGGGCCGGGCACCTTCCGCCCGCAGGACCAGGTCTGGGAGGAATCCAACATGCAGGCGGAACCCTCCGCGCGGGGGGAACCCCCCCCCCCACGTGCAAGAAGATCCGGCGTTGCGTGGGTCTGGACCTGGAGCGGCGGGGCATGCGGGGCATGCTGCTGCCCAGCGCGGGGTGAGTCGTGCCAGGGGGGCAGAAGTACAGGCTGCGGACCGCAGGCCTGGTACACGGAGCGAGAGACGCACAGCTGGCTCCGCCTCCAATGCGGTCACGCCGGCTGGTGCTATACCTGAAGGTCGGGATGACAGGAGAAGAGAGATGGCAGCGTCAGCAGACGATGGAGAGATACCTGGTCCTTCTTCATCTGGGACCCGTCAGGACACTGGGCCTGCGGCTGCTGGGTTCACAGCCCCCAGGCAGCCTGGTGAGTCTGTCTCTATGTCTATTAATGCTTTAGCACAAAGTCAGGGGGGGGGAGGGTTAGCCCCCCAGGGGGAAATGAGTAGGGGCTTTACCGAATTATTGAGTGGTTTTGCAGATTGGCTGGTGGGTTTGCGGCAGGGGGCGGGGCCGTCCCCGGCGGCAGCATGGGCACCGCAGAATTCGGGCACACCAGCTAGCATTAGTGTGCCGGTCAGTAATAGTGTGCCTGTTAGCAGTGGGGTGCCGGTTAGCAGTGAGGTGCCGGTTAGCAGTGGGGTGCCGGTTAGCAGTGGGGTGCCGGTTAGCAGTGGGGTGCCGGGGAGCAGCGTGGTGCTGGTATCCGGCGGGGAGCAAAGCAGCAGCAGGGCAGGGGCTGAAGGGGGCAGTGTGGTGACGCAGGATGAGAGTGGGAGGCTTAGTGACACTGCGAAAGGGGAGGTGTATGTATGTTTTGAGGGGCCATTGGGGGCCCACCTGAAGCAGGAGGTGAGGGAGAAGATTTGGAAAGGGGAATATGTGGATATATTTTCATTACTACCCTTAGAGCGTTTTAACCTGGATAGGCCCCGCAAGGAGGAGAAAAAGGAGGAGGAGGAACGGCGGCGGTATCGGCTGACACCGCGGTCATTCACAAATTGGTTACAAGCATTTGCTATTTTAGCTAGTGTGATTGGGGAGAAGGCACCTGACAATTGTTCAGGCTTATTCTGTTACATGGATGCGATAGGAGAGGCATACCGCGTGTACGGGGGCATGGCCTGGCTCAGGTATGATGAGCAGTTTAGGCAGAGGAAGGCGGTTCGCCCCAACATTCGTTGGGATCATAAGGATATTGCTTTATGGTTAAAGGTAACGGCCCCCATAAAAAGTGGGCAGCCCTTTCGTGGGGATGGGGGGGGGCCGAGAGAGGCCACAAGCGGGACGGCCATGCAGAAGGGACTCTGCTTTGCCTTCAACGACGGGTCATGCCGGTTTGGAGCAAAATGCAAATTCAAGCATGAATGTTCATCATGTGGAGGGAACCATGGGGCAAATAAATGCTTCAGAGGGAAGTCCCGAGACAGTAGTTCAAAAGGGGGCGACACCAGTTCGGCTGGAAAGGATGCTGGGTTATCTGCGTAGGTATCCTGACCAGCAGACAGCCGCCTTGTTGGAGGAGGGGTTTAGGGAAGGTTTTAAGATACCTTCTGACGTGCAGGTGTCAAGAAGTTTTAGGAGGAATTTGAAGTCTGCTAGGGAGCATCCTGAAGTGGTGCAGGAAAAACTGTTTAAGGAGGTGCAGCTGGGTCGTATGGCTGGACCGTTTAGGGCGGCACCGTGGCCAGATTTGATAGTCTCTCCGTTGGGGGTGGTGCCAAAAAAGGAGGCGAACAAGTTTCGTCTGATACACCATTTATCCTTCCCCAAAGGGGCGTCGGTCAATGATGGCATTGACCCCGACATCTGCTCGGTGGTTTATACATCCTTTGATGCGGCTGTTAAGTGGGTGAAGCGGTTTGGGAAAGGGGCCATGTTGGCAAAGACCGATATTGAATCGGCATTCCGGTTGCTGCCTGTTCATCCAACCAGTTTGCGCTTGTTGGGATGTTGTTGGGATGGGGAGTTTTTTGTTGATCGTTGTTTACCGATGGGGTGCTCCTTGTCGTGTGCTTATTTTGAGGCCTTTAGTTCCTTTTTGGAGTGGGTGGTTAAGGATGTCTCTGGGTGCAGTTCAGTTATTCATTACCTAGATGATTTTTTATGTATTGGTCCCGGGGGGACCGGTGTATGTGATTTATTGTTGAGGACTGTTGAAAGGGTGTCGGCAGACTTTGGGGTCCCGCTTGCTCCGGGAAAGACGGAGGGCCCTGCGACTGTGATCAGTTTTTTGGGTATTGTCATTGATACTGTGAATATGGAGTGTCGCTTGCCTGAAGAAAAGTTACTGGGTTTGAAGGCCGAGGTAGGGAGGGCGTTGCTGTTGAAGAAAATCAGATTGAGGGAATTACAGTCCTTGCTGGGTAAGTTGAATTTTGCGTGTCGCATTATGCCGATGGGCCGCATTTTCAGCAGGAGGCTGGCAGCAGCGACAGCAGGGGTGGTTCTTCCTCATCATTTTGTCAGATTAGGTAGTGAGTTAAAAGGGGACTTGCGGGTGTGGGCATCTTTTCTGGAAACCTTTAATGGCAGGGCGTTGTGGATGTCAGACACGTGCGTGGCTACAGAGCTAGACCTTTTCACAGACGCCGCTGGGAGTGGCGGTTTTGGGGCTTATTGCCAGGGACATTGGTGTGTGGGCCGGTGGCCGGAGTCTTGGGTGCAGAGAGGCTTGGTTAAAAATTTAGCATTGTTGGAATTGTTTCCTATTTTGGTTGCAGTTGTTGTTTGGGGTGAGCTGTTCCGCGATAGGAAGATTTGTTTTTACTGCGATAATTTGGGGGTGGTCATGGCTATTAATCAATTGTCGGCATCTTCACCGCCGGTGGTTACTATTTTGCAGCAGTTGGTATTGGAATGTCTGGCTTTGAATTTGTGGGTTGTGGCTAGGCACGTTCCCGGTGTCTCTAACGGCATTGCGGATTCTTTATCTCGTTCACAGTGGGAACGATTCCGGGAGTTGGCGCCAGAGGCGGACAGGGAGGGGACCGGGTTCCCGAGTCGGCTCTGGGCTCTGCTGGACGGGTAGTCGATCAGCTCATCAGGGAATCCTTGGCCCCATATACTTGGTCGGCATACAATCAGGAATGGCGGAGCTGGTTAGAATGGCGTGAGGTAGTAGGTTTGAAAGAGGATGATGACGAGTTGGCTGTCTTGCTATACATAGGCCATTGTAAGGAGATTGGTTGGTCAGTGGCTAAGATCACGCGCTGTATGGCGGGCTTAGCTTTTGGGTTTCGTGCAGGTGGGAGGCCTGATGTCACAAAGAATTTCCTGATTGCGCAGGCTTTAAAAGGCTGGAGAAAAGGACATGTAGTACAGGATCAGAGAAGGCCGGTGTCCTTCCAGTTGTTGCAGAATATGGGCAGGAAGTTGGGTGAGGTCTGTAGTTCCAATTTCGAGGAAAGGTTGTTCGGGGTAGCCTTTTCGCTTGCCTTCTTCGGGGCACTGCGGATTGGTGAACTCGTGAGTCCAAGCGTGTCCAGGCCGGGAGGTTTGTTAGGGGAGGATGTGGATTTATACTCGGATAGGGTGGAGCTAGTGGTGAGGAGGTCTAAGACGGATCAATTAGGGAGGGGGAAGAAGGTGGTTCTTTTCTCTGTACTAGGCTCGGATATGTGCCCGGTGGCACGGCTAAGGTTATTTAAGGAAGTCAGAGTGGGCAGAGAAAGGGATCCTTTGCTGATGCATGCGAATGGGTCCTTTTTATCACGGTTCCAGTTCACAAGCGTGTTTAGAGCAGTCCTGCGGACGTTGGGCCTCAAGGGGGAGGAATACGCGGGTCACTCTTTCCGCATCGGGGCCGCAACTGAGGCTGCTAGGATGGGTTTGGGAGATGAGCTGATTAAGCGCATTGGGCGATGGGAATCGTCTCGTTTTCGTTCATATGTTCGTTTAGGGGATTGTTGAGGCTGATTGTGTTCTTTCTAATTTTAGGGCATCCCCCGTGCCTGATTTGGATTTTAGGACATTCATATGTCTTTTGGGGAGCTTTGCGGGCTGATGTCAGACCGAACGGCCGCCAGCTAGGTTTGGATAGAGAGGAGGCAGTGGTTCGATGGCTGGGGAAGCGCGGTATGGTATGGAGTGGAATGTTACAGGAATTTCACCGTTTTGTTCGGCTCGATAGGGCTCCCGACATATTAGTGTTGCACGTGGGAGGGAATGACCTTGGGAGCAGACCATTTAGGGAGTTGATACGGGATATCAAGTTTGATCTCCTACGTTTATGGGCAATGTTTCCAGAGGTGATCACAGTTTGGTCGGATATTGTGCCGCGCCGTTATTGGAGGGATGCAAGGTCGGCTGACAAGATCAATAAGGCACGGATAAAAGTCAACAGGGCAATTGGGCGTTTTATGGCTAGAAACGGCGCGGTAGTGGTGAGGCACAGGGAACTTGAGTCTGGTGCCGGTGCTTTTTGGAGAGGAGACGGTGTGCATTTGAACGCTGTAGGGATCGATGTTTGGTCCTTGGGACTACAGGAAGGAATAGAAACAGCGTTCCGGATGTGGGGGGGTCGCCCGGGGTCAAGGGCTTAACCCCGTGCTTGGTGGCGGAGGGGGGTCCTCGAGGTTAGTGGCATTGAGGCTTAATTATGCGGCGGGGAGGGCCCCATGAGGGGGCTGGACTCCCCTGGGTGAGGCTAATTAATGAGCACTGGGTGTTGACAATTGGTGCCCTCGAGCCAATCGCTATCGGCTGGGGGTAACAACTCCTGGAAGTGCTTAGAGGTGTGGATTGATTTATTGAGGGCCTCGGGGACCACCTTCCGTGGGGAATGTTTTTGATTATTGTTAATTTTGTATTGTTTCAATAAAGATGGCTGCTGTGGCCAATTTTATCCAACAAGAGAGTTATGTCATTTGTGGGGGGATAATTGGGCACAGCGATTAGACAATACCCTGTCATGTAGGAGCCGGACTGGAGGCAAAGCATGGGGGTAGGCTCCCCTGACAGGGTTTGTAGGGAGCTGACTAGCTGGACAGTCATAGAAGGGGTGTCTAAGGAGAGGGTCATAGGGGGAGGGGCTTAACGGGGTGTAGTAAGGGTATATAAGCAGGATGCAGGCAGGAAATAGGGGTCACTGGGAGATTTTTCTGAACAGCTCCCACCCACCCTCCCTAATTTTATAATTTTTAGGAAGAATTATTGATAGGTTGTCTTTTGTCACAGTGGCCTGTGCGGAGGGGGGTCCTCGAGGTTAGTGGCATTGAGGCTTAATTATGCGGCGGGGAGGGCCCCATGAGGGGGCTGGACTCCCCTGGGTGAGGCTAATTAATGAGCACTGGGTGTTGACAATTGGTGCCCTCGAGCCAATCGCTATCGGCTGGGGGTAACAACTCCTGGAAGTGCTTAGAGGTGTGGATTGATTTATTGAGGGCCTCGGGGACCACCTTCCGTGGGGAATGTTTTTGATTATTGTTAATTTTGTATTGTTTCAATAAAGATGGCTGCTGTGGCCAATTTTATCCAACAAGAGAGTTATGTCATTTGTGGGGGGATAATTGGGCACAGCGATTAGACAATACCCTGTCAGGAGTTCATCGCACCGTGTATGAGCACATTAAGATTGATCGGGTTTATGTAATTCTCCAAGAAGGACACCTCACACACAAGTGTGGTTAACATGCATTACTCATACAAATTTAAGAAATGATTTTGCTGTATATTAGTGTTTCTTTATTACCATTGCTTTGTGTTACTATGATTCTGTGGTGAGAAACTCAGAAAATATAAAATTAGAATTTGATCATATTTCTGTGGACAAATACCAAAGTAAAAAAATACATACTGTATGAAACCAATGTAGCATACTTGCCTACATTTTGTCACTTCTTTCCCGGAGAAGCCCGGGAGACCACATACTACTAGTCAGGGTTGCGGGACAAGGCTGATGTCACCAAGCCCCGCCTCCATGACATTCAGAAAGCGGCAATTCACAGGTCTGCAGTTTGGGGGAGGGGCTAAAATTAAGTGAAATGACGTGATTTGCGTCGTGTTAGCCCAGTCCCTTCCTGCGGACCTGCAAAATTTGGACTTTAATGCTGTGGGTAAAGGGGGAGAAGGGACAACGCGGTAGACTTGCCAACCTTCCCGGGGGGCCGGGAGAGTAGGCAAGTACAGTATGTAATGTAGTGCTGCATGGGACGTGTCTGTGATCTACTTGTGTCACACACAGGTGCAATTGGGACCAGATTTTACCTAGTAATGGGCCCCACCCCCCGGAGCGACATTCAGGCATTTTCTGAGCAATTTTACTAAATCACTCCTGAAAACGCATGGAAATCTCTGTGTAAGTGTGTATAGACCACACATCGATTTAAATGCGCAGCCCGCCGTTCTGAATCTGCCCAAGATTCAGAATGGATGGGTCAGATTATTTCAGTGCAGATGCTCAGAAGCTCCTGCACATCTCCCACATGTGTGGCACGGGCAGATGACAGTGCCTCTGAGTGGGCGAAGCGGCACCACGGACCCCCCTCCCCCACCCGCGGCACTCCGACCCCACCCGCCTCACTTCAGACCCCCCCTCCCCCAACCATGACACCCCAACCCCCCCACCCATAGCACTTTCCCCCACCCCCAACCGTGGCACCAAAACCCCCCCTCCCCCAACTGTGGCACCCTAACCTCCCCACCGGCGGCTGCTCCTGTTATCAGACAACCAGGAAGGGCAATTAACCCCTGCAACCCCAGTCCATAAGTGCTCCATAAAAAGCATTTGGCTGCAGTCACAGTTTAAGCCCACAAACAGGGGTACCACAGAAGTGGGGGTACCACATGCATGCCAGAGTGTGCATGCATAGCATCATAAGTGTCGCACCCACACCATGTCTGACCCACAAGATTTATATCTTGTTATTGGTATCATTCAGGGTGCTGGTGGAAACAGCGTGTTTTTCATACAATGCAGACAAACTTCGCCCCTCTGAATGAGCTCTTTAGTTGGTAGAACATACCTATGATATTGCATAAAAGATAGGTTTGTATTACAGTACCATGTCACATTCCGAAAACCTGTTCTTGGGCAGTGAAATTGTCACAGTAGATCAAGCTATGAGACTATATTCCCGATTCATAGGTGCACGCAGCTCATGACTGCATACCTCCCAACTGTCCTGCTTATTGCGGTAACGTCCCGGTTTTTTGGGACGTTTCTGCGTCCCTCCCGGGGCCGGCAGTCAATTGGCAATTGGTATATTGGCGTGGTCTCCCTACAAAGGGAATAGCAGAGAAAAATACACAGGGTGACACAGGGATACACAGGGTGACACAGGGATACACAGGATGACAACGCCCCACACGCTTGTGTGATTTGGCCTGTTTTCATCCAATTCCGACAGATCGTGTGAGAAATCCGATGAAAAGTGGCCAAATGGCAGGTGTTTGACATCTGATCGGATCACATGCACATTCCCGTGTGCATCACATGGGAGTCAGAGGTCATATGTGCAGAACATAGGATACATCAGAGCCATCATCAATCACATAGTATCACAATATGTAGTATTTACCACAGTGCGCAACCAGTGAGCAGCCAGAAAGGGTATATATCAAATAGGGATTTTCTTCAGTATCCCAAAAGACAATATGTGCAAGAAAAGGTGAGATAAACCCTTCTACCAGCGCTAAAAAATATGGGGGAATGGTGTACTTCCCTTAATCAATTGTCAAAATAGCTTCTGTGACAGATCACCACATCCTTGGGTCCTTATTCCATTTTGCAGAAGCATTTCCACATGTAAGATAATTGTATACAATAAAATGTATTTAATAAGGATCAACAGATGAAAACATCAGAATGAATAAAAACATCAAAGCAAAAGTATAATGGCACACAAATAAAGTGACTATGTGCAGCAGCTTTGAAAAGGGTAATTACCAGATGTAATTGAACTGTGTTGCAAATACAGTTCAAACAGGCATGGGTATAGCATATATGGGTCCCGGGTCTCATACAGCCACCAGGTCTGCGGGTAAGTGCCCTTCAAGGTCCGCACACAATCGTCTCTCACCAACGCGTTTCAGATCCGCCTGGATCCTTTTTCAAGGTGTAATTTGGTGCCTCCTCAGTCCAGTATTTAAGAAATATGTCCACCAATCACAGACGCAGCGGTTTTCCCGTGGTAGAAGCCGGGTCCAGGACTTCCGGGTCCACGGGTTGCCGCTATGTCACTTCCGGGTATTCCGCTCGCGTCACTTCCGATTTCACGGACGTGAATGGGAGAATTGGATGTAGATGAAGCCGCTTCTGGGTGTACTACCCATTCATCATCAGTCCCGTCCTCTAGGTTCTTAAAGGTACTTTACCAGTCTGTAGGAGTCCGATCATGTGACTCTAGTGATGCAGCTGGATTCCTCAATGTAAGAGATCTACCTTCTAAGTGCCTCCAGAGATCAAGTCCATACGAGAGAGGAGACAGGAGGAGACTGCCTGTGCCTGAGTGAGTGGAGCTGCTTGCAGGTAAAAGATGGCACATTAGATGCCAAATTGTATGGAAGCCCTCCTGGGGAGCTGCAGAGGGAGTCCAAGGAAAATCATGTCCAACTTGCCCTTCAGACAAGCCAGACTAGTGTATGAGGCCTATACACAGGGGCATAAACAAGGGGACATAAGGACATACAATCTCATGGGATGTATGTCTTGTGGTGAGAGGTGCTGGAGAGCATAGCAGAATGTGGCTTCATGCTATAGCAGAGAACTGAACATTGGCACTGGGATCATTTGTTGTCTCCTGTATGTCTTATCCCTGCGTCCAGGCCTTGTTTTGTGTATATGTTAAACTGCAGTGTCTGCTGCCATTAAAATACACTGTTTCATCTTTGCAACCTTGTGCTGGGGTACCCCTGCTGCCGAATCCATCATGAAGTTCTGAGAACTCATGTCCCATGTCTAATATTTGGACATGGGTCCTTCCCAGGAGCGACCCGGCATTAGGTCGACACAAGCATTAGGTCGACATTCAAAAGGTCGACATGTGGCTTTTCACTTTTTTGTCCCAAATGTCAACACATCCCCTCGCACGGCTCGCTGCGTTCACCATGCTTTGGGCACAGTACCTTGTGGATGATAGGGCATGACATACGGCCTGTCGGCACATACCAGCTCAGAAAAAGGGAAAAGCCGAATGTCGTCCTTCTTACTGTCGACCATGGCCATGTCGACCTGATGCTTGTGTCATCCTAATGACCCTGTCGACCTAAACCCATGTCAACCTTGTGAGGTTTCGACCTTGACCCATGTTGACCTTCAGTGGTCGACCCAATGCATATTGGATAGGGATTTAGGGCCTGATTCAGCCAGCAAGGCTGCCGAGAGGGAGAGAAATCATTTAATGGTCACCAACCATTGAATGATTTTGCTCCCCATAGGAAATAAAAGTCAGTCTGAAGATGGTGTCTGCCAAAGAGGGGGAGGGCGCTGGTGTCCTCTGACGTCATCCACTCGCCCTCGGCAGGCATCGGACCACCTGCGTTCCGAGGGGAATTCCCATCATTTTCATGGGGATGGCCATAAAATGCTGGGCATACATTTTCTCCAGCCCCGTTTCTGCCCATGTCCGCCCCTCCCTCCCCGCAACAAACAGCCCGTCGAGTGCGTAACTCCCAAAGCCGTCCAGTGCATGGGTTTGCACATGCACAGAAATGTGCAAGCTCTAGCGCAAATCCTGACCAAATTTGGATCCTAAATCGGACCCTTAATCAACTGTAATGTCCTTGAGTGGAAAGGAGCACATTTGTTCTATTGGAGGTTGCAGTGAAGGCTATAGAGAGGGTGGTATAAGGACATGAGCAGTGAAACCTAAGACTCTAGGAAAACTCAGACTCACGGAGCTCCAGCCATAGCTATCTATCTGCAATTGTATTGCTTTAGTGGAGCTTGGTAAGTGGTATTTGTAATCAGTAATAGAAAAGCAGAGAATTGCTTGTGTGGAACATGCACTCAACAGAAAACGGATCTTGTAAAAAGCCAATCTGTCACAGAAATGGCAGAGAGGTTCATGAAAGCACAGATAAGAAGAAAACTTAAATCACATCAATTCAATGCAAATCAGCCTCTTAAATGTGATTACTATTTAAATAAAGAACCAATCTTGGAGTCTGTATGATGTTGATGTTTACATTATTAAAATGCACAGTAAAATTATTTCTTGAGGGCTATAACAAATATGAACATACATAATGTGATTATTGGCAGGCTCCAGAATAACAATACGAATATCAATATACAGTATATAGAGTTACAAGTGCACAAGGTCTTGCTCTGTATCAAGTTCTTATCAGGAAATATTGTTACCGCTGTTTTTTTATTGTTGAGCAAAACAAATTACTTTCCTTTTTCAGGAAGTTTATAGGATAGCAATATAGAGGCGTGTCCAAGCAGAAAAATCGGAAGGGTCTAGATTCGAACATGACGATACTGGGGGATTCCAGCCTCTTGCAGTAATTGCTGGATACTTCTTCTGAGTAGCTAACCCTATGTAACCCAGGGAGGAGACCAAGGGCAGTATTCAAAGTTTCCGATACACCGATTTTTTTTTTGGGGGGGGGGGGGGGGGACGAAATCGGGCTGTTTTCACTCCTTGCAGTGAATCTTTTTCACTGAAAATATTACTCACCCTATTCAATGTTCACTGTTCGCCGAAAGCAAACAGTGAATGCCAGACAGTTTTCCATAGGGTTTTCACTGTGATTCGCCGCGAGTGTATTCAATGCTAGGATGGAGAACTGCTTTCAGCATGATTTTCGCTGTGATTCACCGTTTTGCATTCAACATCTTTTTAAGGTGAACAGGAATGTGTTCTTTGGGTACTTATGTAGTATCTGGGCGTCCGATTTAGAAATCGGATCGGATCGCATCGCATCGTATCGCATCGCATGCGACCAAATCGTATGCGATGCGATGGTCAAGATTTTTCCATAGGATTCAATGTTAAAATGGTCTGAGTCCATTTTAACATAGAATTCAATGGGAAAAAGGGGTCCTTTTCCTTTCCCCACTATCCAAGTGGGCATGGAGTTGGATATAAACCTGTGGCGAGCGTAGCGAGCCACCGAGCCCGAAGCGTGGCGAGCGTAGCGAGCCCCGCGAGGGGACACAGAATACTTTTTAAGAAATATGCGTCCCCTCGCGGGGCTCGCTTCGCTCGCCACGCTTCGGGCTCGGTGGCTCGCTGCGCTCGCCACGCTATATAAAATCAACTCTATGCCCACTTGGATAGTGGGGAAATGAACAGGACCTTCTTAACATTGAATCCTATGCAAAATCGCATCGAATCGCATCGCATCGCATCGCATCTGATTGTATGCCTTAAGGTAAGGCATACAATCACAAAATCGGCAGCCCAGATACTACATAAGTACCGTTCTTTGTTCTTTTAAAATAAAGGATTTTTTTTTTTGGTCTCAAAAAATCATTAATTTTATTATGTGAAGGGGCATGCTATTTTGATTCATGTGCTTGCATGAATATATATATTTAATTTTTTTTTTACACATGACGTCACAGGGGGCAGGGAGCAGGGAGCTCATTAGATATTCACTGTGCCTGGTCCCGCTCATTACATATGCACAAGCGGGACCAGCACAGTGCTCCCTCCACCACCTCCCCTGCCTGCTCTCCCGGGGCGGCAGCTGCTGCTGCCTGTGTTCCCGGGCGCCCTCCTTCTCTCCCACACATTCCGGCGCAGGCAGGGAGGTTTCCATCTCCCTGCATTCTGCCGTCCCCCAGCTCCCTGCGGCATTCACCGGGAAGGTTAAAAATTGCCGTCAAGGGCAGCGAGCCCCTGAGGCGTTGAATAGGGGGAGGGGAGGACTGGCAGTGAATGCTCCAGCCCTCCGGAACCCTGCGAATGTGCAGCAAATCCTAAACAGGATTCACTGTACATAGCGATAATTATCATTGAATACTGGCCTAAGTGTTGGAGCAACAGTCACCTCTAGGGCTCAGTGTAGCGGTCTTACAGATTCATATAGAGGCCGCTCAGCGACCAAATTACTCCATAGAAAGTGAAAGCAAAATTATGTTTAAAACTTTCTGGATATGGAGAGAGGGAGTTGTGAATACAGAGAGTGGGGGTAGTGGGATTAGCCATCAACGGGACAGGCTTGGGTAGGGGTAGTGGGATTAGCCGTCAACGGGACAGGTTTGGGTAGGGGTAGTGGGATTAGCCGTCAACAGGACAGGCTTTTAACATTAAAGATAAACATTGCAGAAACTTTAATGATTCCTGCTTGCTGCATTTTAATAAAACAAGTTATATATTGACTCAAGTCAAAACATATTGAATATAAATGTGGCAAATCAAGTTCCCAGGTTATGGGATATGTGATGGTAAATACTGTATTAAGGACTCAGTGAGTCCGATGTCCAGGTTCTTGATTAAATGTCAACCCTGGGCATTCCATCCTCCTCCGGCCAGAGGAAGGCAACAAAGACAGGCTTCTTGTAGATGTCCTTCCTATAAAAACAAACTTTGATCAGTGACTGTTATTGTAAAGACACAAACGTTTGCCATATACAAGTCATTTCATTATAGTGTGTGTTGTGTATCTGTTTTTATCAGTTTAATATCTAATAAGACCACTATCTGGCTTGATCATGTTGTTTACCAACAGCCGAGGAGCAGTGGTCGATTCTGCAGGCAGTGGCAGAAACGTTCCTGTCACTTAGGCCATCTTCCGACGTCATCTGGTTGTGTGATGCAGGGTGACCACAGGCAGCGACCAGCTAAGGAGCAGTGGGCGATTGGTACAGCAATGCAATAGCTGCAAAGGGGTAGAACCTTCTGACCACAGGCGGCAACCAGCCGAGGAGCAGTGGGCGATTAGTGCAGCACTGAGTTGGTCTGAGAGTGTGCTGTTCTGTGTATCTGTTTTTTATCAGTTTAATATCTAATAAGACCACTATCTGGCTTGATCGTGTTGTTTACCACCAGTCAAGGAGCAGTGGGCGATTCGGCAGGCTTCTGCAGGCAGTGGCAGAAATGCTCCTGTCACTTAGGCCGTCTTCCGACGGCATCTGGTTGTGTGATGCAGGGTGAGAGCGGCAGCGGCAGACTCCCGGAATAATATTGGGAATACCATCTGCATTACAGTGTCTGTGACACAGTCATGTATCAGTTATCTGTGATTAAGGTACAGTGCCTACATTGACGACACTGCAGAATGACTTCCCAGAGACACCTGTAACACCCTATCTAAGGCAGTAGATGTACCAGCAGAGAGGTAATATATGTACGGCAGTAGAATGGAATGGAACCTACTGACCAGATATAACCAGGCGATGACCAGCCGAGGAGCAGTGGATTATTCGTGCAGCAATCAATGACTCTCAGCAGTGGGATTGGTCAGCTCTGTGATCATTATTTGAATGCAAACAGTTGTATGCATTTATAGACAATTCCACTTATCACTGTCAAGAACGCAAACCGTTGTATGCGTTGAAAGACAAGTCCCACATATGAATGGGATTAATGAATGGTAATAGCTTGATCATGTTTACCACCAGCCGAGGAGCAGTCAGCGATTTGTGAAGCAATCAATGACTCTCAGCAGTGGGATTGGTTAGCTCTGTGATTATTACCACTTGAGCGCAGTTGTTTGTGATTAAAGACAAGTCCACTTATTTCACATATCAATGACTCTCAGCAGTGGGATTAATCAATGGTGATGCAAGATGGAATTGTCCTTGGGCTCTCCCACCCACCCGGAAATAGGACATGCACACTTTAACAAACTAAACATTTCAGCGACAGGACCTACAAAACTGTAGCTGACATGATTGGTTTGTTTGGGCCCCCACACAAAAAAAAAAAACAATTCATATCTCCTTGTATAAACTGGCTCTACAGAGACAAGATACAAGATGTCATCTTCACTCGTCATCCTCCTCTTTCTCTGATTCCTCGCCCCCTTCAGTGTGTACTTCCTCATCATCACAGATTATGAATTTGTCCCCACTGGACTCCACAATCACAGGTCCCATTATAATCTCTGGAGGAAATTCCTGGTCTTTATTGAATAATTGATCATTCATTTTTATAAACGTCATCTTCTCCACATTTTGCAGGAGCAACCTCCTTCGCCGCTCACTGACCAGGTTCCCCGCTGCACTAAAAACTCTTTCTGGGGAACACTGGAGGGGGGACAACTCAGGTAAAATAGAGCCAATTTGTACAGGGGTTTCCAAACTGCATGTTTTTCCTGCCAGTACAGGTAAGGACTTTCTGACATGTCTACTTGGATGCTGTCACCAAAGTAATCCTCCACCATTTTTTCAATGGTGACAGCATCCAATGCAGCAACAGTAGACATGTCAGCAATCGTTGCCAGGTCCAGATGTCCAAACTCCCTTCTGCCTGCTCTGCATCCCCACCAGCGGGTTGTGTGGGAAATCGCAGCTGTTTCCTCGCAGACACAGGTGTGGTAGAAAATAAAGGAGGAGCTGGGGACATGTCACGGTCCCCTTCAAATGACAATCTCCTGACCAGCAGGTCTTTGCACCTTTGTAGACTTGTGTCTGCTGGAAACAGAGACGCAACATATGCATTAAACCGAGGATCGAGCACGGTGGCCAGAATGTATTCCTCTGACTTTAACAGACTGACCACCCTCATATACTGGCAAAGCGTATGGAGGGCTTCATCCACAAGAGCGACATGCTTTGTGGAATCGCAATGCTTTAGCTCCTCCTTCACTTTCTCCAGCTGCTTCTGCAACAGCCTGATCAGGGGAATCACCTGACTAATGCTGGCAGTGTCGGAACTGACTTCACGTGTCGCTAGTTCAAATGGCTGGAGAACCTTGCACAACACGGAAATCAGCCTCCACTGCACTTGAGTCAGGTGCAGCCCCACTCCTCTGCCTATGTCGTAGGTGGCCGTGTAGGCTTGAATGGCCTTTTGCTGCTCCTCCTCCATCCTCTGCAGCATATAGAGGGTGGAGTTCCAGCGCGTCACCACCTCTTGTTTAAGCTGATGGCAGGGCAGGTTGAGGCGTTTTTGCTGCCGCTCCAGCCTTCTGCATGCAGTGCAAATATTGCAGGCCCACTCAAGCATCTCCTGCACGCTCCTGTCACTTCTGATGAAATGCTGCACCACCAAATTAATTGTGTGGGCAAAACATGGCACGTGCTGGAAATTGCCCATGTTTAATGCCCACACAATGTTACTGGCATTGTCCAACACCACAAATCCCCAGGAGAGTCTAAGGGGGGTAAGCCACTGGGAGATGATTTCCCTCAGTTTCTCTAAGAGGTTGTCGGCGTTATGCCTCTTCCTGAAACCAGTGATACACAGCGTAGCCTGCCTTGGAAGGAGCTGGCTGGCAGAAGATGCTGCTTCTGCTGCTGCAGAAGGAGATGCATCTACCCAGTGGGCTGTCACAGTCATATAGTCCTTAGTTTGCCCTGATCCCTTTGTCCACATGCCCGTAGTTAAGTGGAGAGTGGGTACAGCTGCATTTTTCAGGGCACTGAGGACACTTTTTCTGACATCCCTGTACATCCTGGGTATCACCTGCCTAGTGAAGTGGAATCTAGACGGGATTTGGTAGCGGGGACAAAATACCTACATCAACCGTCTAAATCCCACTCCACTGATGGCGGACACCGGACGCATGTCTAATACCAACATAGGTGTCAAGGCCGCAGTTATCCGCTTTATCATAGGATGACTGCTATCATATTTCATCCTCATGGCAAATGACTGTTGGACAGTCAATACGTAGTGGTCTTACGACTTCCCCTCTGGGATGATGACCGACTCTCAGCAGCAGCAACAGCAGCAGGGGTGCCAGACAGTTTCCTGACAGTCAGGATCCCGACAGTCATTACCCTGATGTCGGGATCACAACAGTCAAAACCCCGACACTTGGGGTCCCGACAGCCACTGGCTATTCTCCCTCGTGGGGGTACATGACACCCACGAGGGAGAATAGAATAGGTGGCGAGTGTAGCGAGCCACCTTTCCCGCAAGGGGCTTTGTTGCGCTCGCCCCGCTGTCTGAGTCTGGCCAGTCGGTATCCCGACATTGGGCTAATGACTGTAGGAAACTCAACTGTCAGGACCATATACCACACCCCAGCAGCAGCGGCAGTAGTAGGGATAGCGCTGCAGGATCCTCGGGAGGAGTCTCGGATAGAAGGCGAGTCAGTCATGCTGGTGACATGGCCTGCAGGACTCCCCCCGATCCGGATCAAGGAGGAAATTGACGAGGAGGGAGTTGGTGGTGTGCTTTTCAGGCACTTGGCTCCAACAGGAGCACCAAGGGATTTAGGTGTCCCTGGACTGCTAGCCGCAGTTCATTAACTAAACACTGATTTATGAAGGGTCTTCAGGTGACGCATAAGGGAGGATGTCCCTAGGTGGGCAAGATCCTTACCCCTGCTTATTGGAGCTTTACATAAGCTACATATGGCAATACATTTGTTGTCCGGATTTGGATAAAAAATTTCCAGACCCTAGAGGTGGATTTATTGGTCCTCTGCCCAGGCAGGACGATGGGCTTTTTCATCCCATGGACAACAACTGTTTTCCCCCCTGGTGCCTCATTTAAGCAAACCACCTCAGCATCCTCCTAATCAACTTCCTCCTCAGTGCCAGCTACATCAATATCCTCCTCTCAGTCTACAACATTGACACCTTCATTATCTAAATCCTCTAACTGGTCCTCTAAGAGGCCACATAAAGATAGCCTGGCCATCATAATTGTTCCCAGAGGAACAATGCATGACCTGCCCGCACTCCCTTTGATGTTCGATGATGGCATAAAAAATGTTTTAACACACCAGGGCCCTTATTCTGGTTGACCCACAAAGCCGCAAAAGTTTCAGCTCTGCGGGTCATAAAAACGTTGCGCGCACAAACAGCCCCCCCCCCCTTATGCCGATTTCCCAGCCGCATTCAAATGGATGTTTAGCACAATAATTCAACACCTTTCTGGTGTCTTAGATCTATGGCGTCCCTGTATGGGAAGAGGGCAGGCAACTGACCCGCTGATGTCAGCTGCCAGCCCTTCCCACACCCGCATCACGGGCGCATTAGTATGGGAACACCCAGAGGTTTCATGGGGACGCCCAGGAAATGCTGGGCGTTCCCATGGGCACAATCCCTTGCTGCTGGCCCATGTCCCCCGCTCACATTGCTAGGTTCGAATGGGCCAGCGAATAAAGAAGTAAGCCATGCCCTCTTGCATAAAGCGACTGCACATGCCCATAAAAGTTGATGTGCATGCACAGTTGCTAAACATCACTCCCCTATGTGAATGTGCAGGGGAGCAAAGCGACCAGAATAACCTCCCAAATGGTTTCATCCACTGTATGTGGACAATCATTTTATTTTAGCTTAAATATGACACAGGTATTATGCTAATTTCCAAAAGACCTAGGGGTTGTTTTAGATTTGTATGCAATGCTGATATAACACAACTGTGCATTTATTGTAGACTGTACACATGGCATTTTGAAATGATGCCTGCAATCAGGAACAAAAATATAATGCTATGGATTGTTTGAGGGAGGTGGGCCCCAAACCAGAATCTTGCCTAGAGCCCCTTGAGGAATAAATCTGGCTCTGGCCAGGAATCTCAAGTTCTGTCTTCGGGATACGGTCACTAGGTCTACAACAACTAGGTCGACAAGCATTCGGTCGACACCAGTAGGATGACATGCATGAAGGTCTACATTGGGCATTGGTACTGCATCGGGTCCTATCTATCTCATCATATTACTGTATATGGGGCCCTCTTAGCAGGGCTGGCAAAATAAATTTTGGGCCCGGTACACTGATATATCTGGGGAGCCCAATGCCCCACCCCCTTGAGCAGAACATTTTTAGTACACAGGGGGCGAAATGTAATAGGGTGTGATTTTTGGACATGTGCGATTTTGGGTCAAAAACGGCCGAAATCGCACATTTTCCGAAAATCGCACATTTAATAGGTTGAAAATCGCGGTAAAAAAATCGCACTTTTTACCGCGAAATCGCACTTTTAGAAGTGCGATTTTTAGTCACATTTCAATTCGCATCCAGATGTTTTCCCATTATAAAGTATACAACTCGCAAATGTAATAGGGTGTGATTTTTGGTAAATGTTACCAAAAATCGCAAAAAAAATAGACCAGGTTCTGACAGGCGAATTTGACAGAACCATGCACAGATCATTGGGATCTGTGCATGGTCCTGTTAATAAAAATGTGTAAAAGTGTTTTTATTAAAAAAAAAATGGCGTAGGGTCCCCCCTCCTAAGCATAACCAGCCCCGGGCTCATTGAGCCGGACCTGGTTCCAAAAATACGGGGGGACAAAAAGCATAGGGGTCCCCCGTATTTCTGAAACCAGCCCCGGACTCTTGGACCGGTCCTGGTTCCAAAAATACGGGGGACAAAAAATCTGGGGGTCCCCCGTATTTTGAAACCAGCACCGGGCTCCAACAGCCCGCGGTGTCATGCCACAGCCGGGGGACACTTTTTATACAAGGTCCCCCGGCCAAAACATGAGCACCGTGGCTGGTCAGCCTTGGACGGGGTACCTGGAGGAGTGGGGACCCCCCCAATAAAGGGGTCCCCCCCCAGGCTTCACCCATCCAGGGCTGAAGCCCGGGGCTGTCACCGGCGTCCGTGGCCAGTGGACGCCGGCCTGATAGGGTTAAATCCATCATACGTTACATTGCTTTATACCGGAGAACTACAAGTGCCAGCAGACCTCCCCCGCATGCTGGGACTTGGAGAACCACAAGTCCCAGCATGCGGGGCATTAATGGGCCCGCTGGGACTTGTAGTCCAACTGTAAAAAGAATGTTTATAAAAAACACACACACAGAGAAGTAAAAGTTTATTACACACACACACCTCACTTTTACACCAGCGTTACTTACCATTCCTGGATCCAGCGCTGGTCTGGCTGCTTCACAGCCGGCTCCCCCCGCACTGACAGGCAGCGGGGAGAACCGGCTTTCTCCGTTGCCTCTAACAGCTTCTGTAGCGCTGTCCGAGTGCTACAGAGGCTGAGAGCGCGATTGGCTGAGCTATGCGTCTCCATGGGTCTATGCGTCTTTATTGGGGGGGTCCCCACTCCTCCAGGTACCCCGTCCAAGGCTGACCAGCCACGGTGCTCATGTTTTGGCCGGGGGACCTTGTATAAAAAGTGTCCCCCGGCTGTGGCATGACACCGCGGGCTGTTGGAGCCTGGTGCTGGTTTCAAAATACGGGGGACCCCCAGATTTTTTGTCCCCCGTATTTTTGGAACCAGGACCGGTCCAAGAGTCCGGGGCTGGTTTCAGAAATACGGGGGACCCCTATGCTTTTTGTCCCCCCGTATTTTTGGAACCAGGTCCGGCTCAATGAGCCCGGGGCTGGTTATGCTTAGGAGGGGGGACCCCACGCCGTTTTTTTGTAAACTTTTTTTTTTTTGCACAAAATCGCATTTATGAAAATGCGCACATTTTCATGACTGAAAATGCGCACATTTTCATGACTAAAAATCGCCTGAAATCGCGGCAAATCGCATTTTTTGCCGCTAATTCGCATCTCATTACATATGCGAATTCGCGGCAAAAAACGCGATTTTTAAAGGTGCGATTTCTGGCGAGTTTGGAACTCGTCCAAAAATCACACCCTATTACATTTCGCCCTGCATGTCTTTTTATTGTTACAAAAGAAACATAATTAATATTCACTAATACCGAAGGGGGGTTCCAGGTAAGTACCCTTACAGGAATCCATACGGGTGCCTTTATAAACCATTGCTAGGCATTGCACTGCCGCAGCCATGCTTACAGCCCCTGAGACCCTCAGAACCTTGGGGCCCCTCACAAGCTTGGGGCCCAGTACAGGTGTCCCTCTTGACCCCCCGTCACCTGCCCTGCCTCTTAGGCAAACAGAGGACAAAGAAAATGAAAGAGTTCTCTGATTATCTTTTATAATTTATGTTGGTGAGCTGCTAGTTAGATCTATATGTTACCTTGCACTCACCAAATGAGAACACTAGTGTGGGCAGGATGATTATAGAACAGTGGAGGAGATGCACATCCTAATGTAATGAACTGCGCACATTCTTCCAAGCAGCTCTTCCCTGATACAACGGGAAATCCCATTTGCTGTAAGTCACTCGATTCCCATCAACCAATCAGGCTGAGCTCCACATATGATTGTAGGAAACTGTCTCCATGGAGGACAGACCACTGTTGAAGCAGGGGGAGGTGAGTATGTATGTATGTATGGGTGTGTGAATTTGTGTACGCATGTATGGTAATAAAGCTATACTTTTCTGTGTGTGTGTGTATGTGCATTTAATGTAACATAGGTCATGCTGGTGAACTACAAATCCCAGCAGTCCCTTTAATGCCCTGCATGCTGGGACTTGTGGGGGAGGCTTGCTGGGACTAGTTCACCAACAATGTTATTTTTTGAATCTATTTTTTAACAATTAACAGGACAGCATGCCACCTTTAGCCCAGGGGTGGTGGAAACAGCTCGGACTTCAGCCCTGGATGGGTTTACTTATCAAAAAATCAAGGATGTCTATGAGGATCCTTGTTGTACTTAATGCAGGTGGTGGTAGTGGATCCTCTAAAACCTCACCTCCATACTTTCCCTTGAGGCTCTCTTACCTACTTTGCTGCCCCCTCCTCCTTGTACTCTGTTGTGGGTAGCAAAGGGAGGCCTCCAGGGAAAGTAGGGGACTTGACCATCTTGCTGGGAGGCTCTAGTGGCCAAGAAGTACAAAAAAGGGATTCATGTCCCACCAGGTAAAATGCCATAGACATAGAGGTCTAGCTAGAAAGAAACCTTTAAGTCAGTGGTTCCCAAACTGTGCGCCTAGGCTCCCTGGGGTGCCTTGGAGCACTTGCAGGGGTGCCTCAGGTTGGTGGTCCAGAATCAATTCAAGTTATTTATGGCCAATGAAATAGGCAAAATCAGTGCTTGTGGCTTCCAATTAAGAATATGTGGGTAAACAGAAGTGAATCATGTTTCTCACCACATAAGTGGACCTAAGGAAAACATTTAAATCACAACTTTTTTTATATTTTTCCAGAAATTAGTAACCAACTTTTGGACTAGGGGTACCGTGAAAAATATTCTGATACTGGTGCTGTGATTCAAAAAGTTTGGGAACCACTGCTTTAAGTAGTCTTATTCTCTCAAGCCTGGGATAAGGAGAGCTAGATTTGAGCCATATCAGCATATCTTGGCAGAAGCCAAACCTGTTTCGAGCTTAGTGGCAAGGAAGTCTAGAGTTAAGCTAGGCTCGGAAAAGGAGGCCTGAAGAAGGTGGGATAGAGGATTGCAAGGCCAGAAATTCATCAATTATGGATTGATATCTGGATCTTATTCTAGGCCTAAAACAGGCAAGGCCGTGGACGAGGCTGAGAGGTTGGGACTGTTTTCCAACCTAGTAATCTTGCAATCCACATGCAATGTGGAAGATGCTTCAGTAGGTCTGTGCTGCCCTGGAAGCAGTCTGTGGATTAACCTAGATGAAGCCCAGAACCTTGTGAAAAAGGTTGATCAAAGGGAACAAAACTCTGGAGGGCCAGACAGAGTATGCCAGAAATATTTGGGTATTTGGGACACGTCTGTTTTGATTTTATGGAGGACCCTCAACAGCAGAGCCAGAGGGAAAAAGGCATATGGAAGTGGAATGCCATCCCACGAAAAAGACATGGCGTCCATGTGGAGAGTCCCTTGAGTCCAAATGTTGGATATGAATGTCAGAACTTGTACTTTTGATGGTGTTGCAAACGTATCCACTTGTGGGTGACCCAAGGTCCTTGTAATTCTGAGAAAGATCTCTGGTGTGTTATGGCAGCAGTGGGATCTAAATCTACACCTCCAAAGGAACTGGATAGATGGTCAATCCACCAGTTATGTATAAGTAAATGGCTAGCTTGTTTAACTCTCCTTGTACAGTAGCATTCATGTACAGTAGCAAACAGGAGAATGGACCGCTGTACTGCCCACTTCCAGGCTTCTATTGCCTACTGACAGAGAATGCAAGATCACGTGCCTCTCATTCTTTTGAGGTAGGTAAACAGTGGTTTTGTTGTCTAGACAGAGCTGAACTGAATTATCCAGTGGGTCTAAGGGAAATATAGAGGATATAGCCAATCTGGCAGCTCTTAGCTCTAAGAGATCGATATGAGCTTTAGAAACTCAAGCGGTCCACTTCCCTCCTACTGTATTTTACTGGGAAAATCCCCCCCAGCCCATGGGGTATGCATCTGATGTGATGACTATGTCTGGGAAGAAGGTAGGGGAGATCTGGAAGAGGAAATGTTATCCAACTGTGAATCTCCCTGTAGACTGTGGGAGATAGTATAGTTTTATCTGTTCTGTCCAAATCCTGTCAAACAAGGCATGATAGGAGGTTCTGGAATTGTCTGCATATGAGAGGAACGTGGAGAAAACCCAGGATCTGAGGCTCTCATTTTCCTTATCACCCTAGCCAAGTTTCTCGGTGAAAACTAATCTGAGCACCTGAGAAATATAGACTTTTATGGCATTCCACTTGTCTGAGGGAACCGCTATTGATAAAGAAGAGGAATCTATCAAATACCCCAGAAAGACAACAGATTTGGAAGGTATTAATACAAATTTCTCAAGGTTCTTATGAAAACCTAGATGCCAGAGGAGTGACAGGATAAGATACCCGGGAGGAAAAGGGGGACTGTTGTTCTGCATGCACTACCAGGAGATTACCTAGGTAGATAAGAACAGCAAACCCTTTACTGTCTGAGGTGTGTAATTGCTGCCTTGATGATGCATATGAGTGTGTAAGGGGTATTGGACAGTACAAAATACATAACAGTCCAGTAGTATGGAATGTCTCTTGACAGGGAACTTAGCAGCCTCCTATGATTTGAATGTACCAGTATCATGTTAAAGGCCTCCTTCAGGTCTGTTTAGATACAATGGTCAGCCTGGGCCAGCCTAAAGGGTATATCTGCTAAACCCTCCATATGGAAAGACCAAGGTTTCAAATATATTCAGTACTGGCCTATATGAACGGTCCTGTTTCCTTACAGGGAAATGGTAGCTGACCCAACCTATTTGCAATTGTCTGCCGACTCTATCTATCCCTGTTAAAGGGCCAGGGACATTATTCATCCAGCATCCAGAACTAGTGTTCCCTGGACGGGAGCATATCTGGTTAGGTAAAGGAACAAGGGGAATATGCCCCCTCCCCCACCTGTACATGGTAGTCTGCCTACAGGAGCCAATGCTTTGGAAAGACAGGGAGGAATCCTGTTATTAGGATGGTTTTCACTTCACCTCTTGTGACCTGTGTTTCTGAGAAGCCTCCTCTGAGGACTCTGTGGCTGTCACATTGCCCTAGGGTCAAACTTCTGGCTCCAACAGAATCATCCTCCTAGCAAACAGGCCCCTTGAAGGGCTGGGGACCTTTAGTAGAATTTAACCTTGTGTGTGAAGTCATGGCCAATCATCAGGGTAGCTCTATTAACAGCTTTCAATAGGGCCATTTGGAAGCAGGGAATCTAGGGAGTCTGCTGGAAACCTTCTTACTCTGCCTTATGCAGGGCAAATAATACTGGCCCGCAGTGTCAGTTACTTTGAACTTATTTTTTTTTGTCAGCACTTTTTCCCCTACTTGTGCTGAGAAAGCAGGGTCAATCTCTGGGGCAAAAATGGCAGGGATTTCAGGGATACCCATGTGTTACAGAGAACAATCTGTCCTCCTTAATGAGGGGCTGAAAAAGCCAGCTCGCTAAATATATATACACCTCAAGCACTCATTCAGGGCAGAGTGTGCTGTGTATAGCATAAATGGGGCATTTCACTTGCCAAAGCTACTCAGGTCATTTGCAAATCACTGATCATACCAGCAAATGAGCGGTGCTGGCTGGAGATAATGCGGGAGCGCGCATCAGCGCTCATTGCGGTCCCGTACACACTGTACACAGTTCAAACAGCAAAACTAAGCTGCTTTCTGCTCAAAATCACTCATTGTGTATGGGCCTTTAGATTTGGGGCCTGGAGGGGGCTGACACCGGCCCAGAGCAGGGGAATGCCCAGCGTTTTATGGGCATCCCTATGACAACACTGGGCATCCCCCTGGAAACACAGTTGGGCCATTGCTTTCCGGGGGCGGGCGGCTGACATCAGCACCCGCCCCCTGCTTCGGTGGACACCGACGCAAATAAAACTCAGTTTAGACTGACTTTTATTTCGGAAGGGGAGAAAAATCATTTGATAGTCGGTAACCATTGAATGATTTCTCTACCCTTTGGACACGTGCGAGAGGATGTGTTCGCGTACATCCCCTTGCATGTTACAGAGAGGATTCAGTGCTGGGGGGAGCAGGCGTTCGGCCAGGCAGCTGGCAGCATTAAGCTGCTTGCTAAGCAGCAATTGGCCGCTGCTTAGTGAGCGGTACTGAATCAGGCTCGTGGTTTTGTACATTTGCAAACAAAATGTGCCCTCCCTGCGATCAGGTCTGAATTAGGCCCACAGTTTCAGGGCGGTTGCCCAAAACAATGTCTTATATGGAGAAAGCTGGGTCAGCAGCAACATTGGGGAAATTACTTTTTATTTTGTATTCTGAGATGATACTTTATAAAATATATATATAGTGCTTTGCTTACCCATTAACAGAAAGAATTGCATTAGCTTTAATATTTTATTGCTTTATGATAACATGGAACTGCACTGCATCTTGGAAAATATCACAGCTGCTTAGTTATATTAACTTATTTCATCTCAATAATTTATTTGATGTCTACTTTAGTCATTTTGTAGGCTAGAGGATCACAGTTTTCTTGGATACCACAACATTCCGTTTTCGTGGCAACCAGAAACATTTACGGCGATGAAGCAAAGTTTTATAAGTGCAGTCGGATTTCATTAGAAGTTGAATTATATAAAACAAATCTTTGGACATTGGGATGAACATTCCTAAAGGAAAGCCTAGTTTTGCCATAACAACCTCATTTTTTCCCACAGTATTAGTGAGGCTTATAATGCACTCTGATTTTTATGCTAGTGTCTGGAGAAGTTTACTAGAGACCTAAGTTGAAATAAACAGAATTTAAGCTAAAGCAAATATTCTGGAGGGTTTGCCTCGGACCACAGTACTTCACAGGTTGGCACCATGCTTATAGATAGCTGTGCATAGTGAATGCAGGATGGGCGCACTTTATTAAAAGACACCTATTTAATCTGGTACCAAATGGCCCTGCCTTCTATGGGAATTCTTCAATCAGTGATCACCAGGACACACAAGAGAAACTTACTGGTCCTCAGGAAGGGAAGTCTGACATTTCTTTAATAGAATGGTCTTTACTTATTTAATATTCTTGTTGCTATGTACTGTAGTTTCCTGTTTTATCTTTTATAGATTAGATTTTTAACATTGTAACATTGGCCCCACCCCCTCCCCCCTCTGCTGCTAGATGTGAGTTACCTTGAGCCAATTGCTGACAGTGTCAACTGCTCCGAACTTAAAGACCCATACACACTAGGTGTGTATGGGCGGGCAATGAGTGGTGAGCATTGATGCACTCTCCCGCATCATCCCCGGCAGCAGCAGTTCATCTGCTGGAATTACCAGAAGACTGAATCATACCTGCATACTTTTTATCACTCCTCTCCGGGAGAAGCCCGATCAGCCCGAAGTGATCATTGCTGAGCATACACGGTGGACAAAAACTCCCAGTGTGTATGCACCTTAACTCTTCTCCAGCAAATAGCCAATTTCTAAAAGATTATTAGTAACAATGCCCCTGTAACAGTCTGGTGCAAGATGGCGTACCTGGACTCTGGACTTTCCGGCTTTGGATCTTCACAGCCTCTTCTTGGAAGAACCTGTGGCAGTAAATGGCACAACCCTAGGAGACCCACAAAGGATAATGCTACTACGGTTAGCAGTGACAAATATTTATTAAGAGAAAACACCTGCACTAGTCGCTGTGATGCTCTTGTACACATATGCAAACATCAATAAGAAAGACAAAGACATTTAAAGAAAATGATATCAAAGAGGGCAATATTAAAGAGAATAATATGACTTCACTAGAATACTATACTACACATACTGTATAACACTATACCACAATATGTCCGCCAGGTGGCGCTACGCACCCTATCTATACTGAACTGTAGTCCCTGGTGCAAACAACACAGTTCCTGAATTTGAACAAAGGTCCCACAACGGAAATCCTCACAAGGGAGATTAGGCCCTAACAGTATGCACACTTATTTATGTAGGCCAGCAAATATTAATAGTTAACGGTCCTCACTCAAAGAGGGACAGGCAAGCTCCCATTCCCTGGGGTAGCTCCTTGTAGGAAATACAGCAAATGGGCTGTAAGGGGTCATCTCATTAGAATGATAACCTCAGCGATGGGGTCACAGGACTGCTGAGTGGCCATAACAATATGGGTCTAGCCGGTGCCTCAAGATGGTGGACACTGTCCACAGGATCACTGGCCACACAGGAGGAAGGAAATCGGCGGGAATTGGACAGACCCTGCCCTGTATATGGGGCCGCGGGGCGCTCCACTGGTAACGGCCCACAGTACAAGCAGAAGTGGAGTAAAGGAGGGGGTCAGGCATGCAGGCCAGTGGGTGGGGCATAAAGTACCTGTGCGCTCAGCTGCCATTGCCGGCTCCAGCCGGTATAGATTCCCGGGTGTCCGCCCAAACGTCCCCTTCTAGGCTGTCAATCAGATACTGGCCCGACTTCTTCCTGCTCCCAGTCACGTGGCCGGGACCTCTCCTCCGTTCCTTCCCCCGGCGCTAGCTAGCTGCTGCACCTGCTGTCTCTCCCGCCGGACGGGGCGCCAGCTGTCAATTACCGCCGGGCTGCTGCAGGGATGCTGCGGCTCACAGGTCCCGGATCCAGCACTTCACTCCGCCTCTACTCCCCTTGGCAGGTGTGCATTCCCCTGCACGCTGGCTTCCTTCTGCAGGCTGCCCGTTCTTCTCTGCAGCTCTCTAGGCTATACACACTGCCGGCTTACGCTGCTGTACTCGGACTGCACAGCGTCTCCTCTCTCACTGCACTTGTCAGTCTCTCTCCTTCCCCGTCACGCTTCCTGACACGCTCTGCTGCATACTCCGCACTATGCAGGGCTGACCTTTGACCCATCCGCGCTGCAGGGCAACCAATCAGGGGAGTGTCAGGCTCCCTTCACGTGAAGGTGAGCTGGAACTGTTTAACCCCTCACAGCCCTGATCACAGGGCATGGGTTTTGCAGGCAGCATTGGCTGCAATTAAAGGACTCCATTGGGCCACAGGGGCACTCCAGGGGTACCCTGGAGTGGGGTGCCACATTTTTGCTGCATATACACAGATACATTTACACATAACATAGCTGCTATTGCTGACATTGAATTTATTACTCACATTTATTAACCTGTGGTTGTATTAGGTATAGTGCCAAGTCCTCATATGACAAGCACATGTCTATTTTTTTTAAATGTATTAAATAAACATATCCAATATGTAGTGTTCATTCTAGCACCCGCCATATTTGAAAACCCATGCAGTTCCTCTTCCCTGCCTGGGGTGTCTCTGTCTGCTGTAGTGCTTCTAGCACAGTGTGGTCTGTATATCAGCACTGACATGCAAAACAGTCCTGTGCTAGAAACACCACAGCAGACAGCGACACCCCAGGCAGGGAAGAGGAACTGCATGGGTTTTCAAATATGGGGGGTGCTAGAATGAACACTAAATATATTTATATTTGTATTGAATACTTTTACATGTTACACAATCTAGTCTTTTTCTTGGCGATTCTTAGCACTAATCTACTATAGTCCAACTCAGATCGCCCATCTTGTCCTGCATCAATTGTCTTGCCCACAGAAAACACAAACCTTTTATAAGTTAAACTCCTCCCACAGCTCTAACCTAAATGACAATTGTCTTACCCATTGTTTCCATTGTCAAAAGCTATATCCCCATATAAGGGGTTTTAGACTATGTACTCTGTTTGGCGGGGCCGGTGCAATTGGCAAACTAGGCAAAACTTCACTAGGCCACTGCCTCTATTATATACTGTACATCCGGTGCTATTTTTCAGCAGGAACCAGTAGGAACTCAGGTCCGGAACCTGTAAATAAACACAACATCATCAGGAACTGGTGTCCTGGAGCTGTTCTGGGCTAAAATATACTTTCCATAAGATAAGTTTCATTTCAAAGTCGTCTGTGAGTACCTTTGTTTCTAAATTTCTAAATACAATAACTACATCTCTCTCTCTCTCTCTCTCTCTCTCTCTCTTTATTTAATCAACCCGCCCCCCCCCCCCCCGGACCCAAAGTTCCTATACCTATTTTTCCAGACAAACAGTACTGTAGTGTATACATCCATACACTGCCTCCATACATACAGTACATATATACATCCATACACTGACTTTCTCTCTTATACATACACTATCTCTCTCATTTATGCATACATACGGTACATCCATGCACTGACATTTCTCTCATACTGTCTACATACACGGCCTCAATTATACATTTATACACTGCCTCTCTCATACATAGACACAGTACATACATATAGGCATACACTGCATACATACACTGTTTCTATTATCTATGCATACATACACTAACCATACCTCATAACTGTCCCAATTGCAGTGGGACAGTTCTGATAATTGCAGACTGTCCTGGTATCCCTCCTGTGGGTCGCAGTGTCCCATGTGTGGGGACAGGTTGGGGAGCTGGCGATCACTACTGGTGATTGCTGAAGTCATTGCGTTGAGGGAGCTATGGGCTGCCCATCTGCTTAGGGTATGCTGGGAACACCCCCGAAAGGAGGCAGACATTGGTCCCGGAACTTGGCCCCACCCCCTCCGACTGGCCCCGCTTCTTTTTTGCCACGGTCATGCGACTTTCAAAGTTGGTAGGTATACATTAACTCTCTCATATTCTGTACAGGGCCACCATCAAGGGGGCCAACGAGCCACCAGCAGATCAGTAGACATCCCACAAAGACAGACAGCTGCATAATTTCAAATAAGGAGAGGTTGCTCCTTAATGGCTGCCTTCCAACTAGTTGCAATTGAATCATGGCAGATGCCAAATTGAAATCACACTGTCCGGTACTCTTTACTTAGAAGGGCGCCCAGCGAGCCCGCGAGGGGCGGCGGTACGCGTCCTACGACCTTTTCATACCCCCACTATCCACGTCGGCATGGAGTTGAGAATAGAAAGTGTGGCGAGCGCAGCGAGCCACCGAGCCCGAAGCGTGGCGAGCGCAGCGAGCCCCGCGAGGGTACGCGGACAGCTGTGAAGGTATCCGCGTCCCCTCGCGGGGCTCGCTGCGCTCGCCACGCTTCGGGCTCGGTGGCTCGCTGCGCTCGCCACACTTTCTATTCTCAACTCCACGCCGACGTGGATAGTGGGGGTATGAAAAGGTCGTAGGACGCGTACCGCTGCCCCTCGCGGGCTCGCTGCGCTCGCCACGCTTCGGGTTGACGTTGATCGTGGGGTGGCGTTAACAATTCGGGTGGCCATTATTCACTTCAGGGTGCCTATTTGGCCTCTGTGGCCCATTTAACATTGTTTCCTATGGAAAAATTGGGTCAATTGAGGCATTGAACAGGAAAATCGGGTCAATTGAGACATTTAACATTGTTCCCTATGGGAAATCTCGGGCATCTCGTCTGTCGCATCGCACCTGATTTTTTAGTGCATTCAATGCCCGAGATGGCCGAGATGGGCGCCCTTCTAAGTAAAGAGTACCCACTGTCCATCAGAGAGGTATTCTGGGCCGGGACAGTAGGATGCCATCGGCCAGGGCAGTATCGCCGTGTTATCTGCAACTTTGCGCCATTGTCCCTAAAAGCAATCATGATTTTTGTACATTCTTAACAGCAACCAAAGGCCACTCAATTTCCGCCTTGTGACATCCTTAGTGCATCTGGCCCCGTGAGTTTTGTGGTTGTTTTTTTATCCATTTATTTGTGCTGTGCTTTATCCAGCCACACACCTATCTTTCAGCTGCTCCATTCCCCACACTAGCTGCCCCACCCCATTCTCATTCCAGCCCTTTCTGCCCATGTACCCATTAAGGCCTAGTCTTCCCTACTGTATGCCATTCCCTGGTATGTCTAATCATCCCTGTGGCACCAGTAGGCAAATCCCTCCTTATGTCTTGCTCTTACCCCTAGCTGCCTTGGGCCCCTCTGGTCCATCTGTACCTGTCCTGTGAACCACAGCTATATATTGCCCCCACCATTCACCTTTCCTCTGTGACCTCATAATTCACCAAGGGATCCCTGCTTATTTTGTCAATCCCGAGCACCACAATATCTGATGGCAGCCCTGATATTGTATACCTACATAGCCTCTCATATACATACATACATACATACATACTGTACATACATACATACTGCCTCTTTACATGTATATATACAACTATATACTGCCTCTTTCATACTTACACACACATGCCGTACATAAATATAAACAGCCATACACTGTCTCTCGTCTGTGTCCGGTGTACACGGACACCGGACACAGACATACACACACTTGCTGAGCACAAAGAGCCGTGGCTCCTTGGAGCAGGTGCTCGGTTCTGGAGAGTCGTATGAGTCCCTCAGTTCATGTCCGTCCATCCGTCCATCTATCTATCGGCTAAGCCACTGTCTGTGTCTATCTATCTTCATCAGTTAAAAGGATTGCTGGTACCTAACCTACAATAATGTATTTGGTTACTGTAGAACTGTGTTAAAGTTGAACTACATGAAATAGAAGGACAAGGACAGGGCCGGCGCCACCACTAGGCAGCTCTAGGCATTTGCCTAGGGCGCCGGCACCTGGAGGGCGGCAGTTCGCCCCTCACCCCCAGCGAACTGTGTAAAAAACTTGCTGGAGCAGTCAGGGGTGTCCGTGCCGCAGGGGTACCTGCGGCGCCGTCATGTGTATAAAGCTGGCTGCGGCCGGCGGGGTCCCTGCAGTGAATAAAAAATAACTAGCGCTATGCGCGCGGCGGCGCAGGAAGCGCTAGTTATTTTCTATTCACTGCAGGGACCCTGCCGGCCGCAGCCAGCTTTATACACATGACGGCGCTGCAGGTACCACTGCCGCATGGACACCCCTGACCGCTCCTGCACTGCAGGGATGCCAGGGCCGCAAGTTTTTTCTACAGGTAACCCCCCCTCCCCCTCCCCCCCGGCACCGGGGCGCCCCGACCCCGACTTGCCTGGGGCCTCCGGTGCCTTTCACCAGCCCTGCCCAAGGACATAGCTTTCATGTGGATTTATGCTTGTTAATGAAAGGAAATATAAAGGCTTGCTAGTACACAGCAGATAAAAGTAGAACTTCCAATTGCTCTGATCAAATCACATTAAACGTTTTTAACCCCGAGTATATATCACAGTGCAGAGAGTTGTCTGCCTCCAATTCATCTGACCCTGTCAGTGTGAAATAAATAAAGATGTTATAATGTTCTCATCTCAAACGCCTACTGCAAGTATAAACTGATAAACTGACCTGTCTTTAACAAAAATGTATGGATGCTGTAAAGTATGTTTTTATTTAGGTGATTTAGTTTGCTTTTATATATTTGGGTTAAATATTTATCAAAGTACTTACAGTATAGTCACTTATTTATTCCTTTTTTAAATCACTGTATTGTATTGGAAATTATTTGCAATGGAGTTGCAATTCATAAATGAACCTATACAGTATATATATATATACACACAGCAATAAGGTATAGGTGTGCTGACACCTGCAGTTCATAACCCCCTGATTGGGTAAGTGCTGATAATGTGTGGCAGTATCAGGATACAGTTTTTGCACTTGTCCTTTAGTTTTCCAGACCGCTGCTCCCCAATGTGTGGTGCCCTATCCCAAGGCACCAAATGGAATCTGGAAAAAACGCCCAATAGTGCAGTGAAGGTTTTTCTTTTAATTGTTAAAACTTAATTAAGACAACTGTGTACGGTATTCGAACCAGAACTCTCATCAGGAGTGGGCTGGTTGCCACATGATTCATCAGAATTCCCACTGACAAGGCTTCAACTGGATGCCGCTATCACCGATAAGCATATCACTGCATCCTCCGACTGCCGGTGCCGTCAGGCACAGGGGTGCTTTATGTTCCCTGGCTCCCAGGACAGCTCACCAGTTCAGCAGGATCCATGTCACGCTGGCCATGCCCCTATGCGTTTCCTCATGGACTTCGTCAGCGGGGTGGCCAGCGTGACGTTCACAGATACTATTAATGACAACAACGCCAATCAGTACTCATATATTTGCATATAATCAATTCACATACAACAACCGCCCAATGCCTTGTCATAAAATTGTCATAAAAAGCGGCTCAGGTCTGTCAAGCACATGGAGGGCTGTGCGCCCCCCCAAAGAAATACCACCCCACACCATTACTGACCCACTGCCAAACTGGTCAAGCTGGAGAATGTTGCAGGAAGCATAATCTTCTCCTTGGCATCTCCAGACTCTGTCACATCTGTCACATGCTCAGTGAGAACCTACTTTCATGCGTGAAGAGCACAGGGTGCCAGTGGTGAATTTGCCAATCTTGGTGTTCTCTGGCCAGGGCCGGCGCCACCACTAGGCAGCTCTATGCACCTGGAGGGCGGCAGTTCACCCCCAGCATATAGCTGGCAGTGACGGCGTCCCTGCAGTGCTGGAGCGGGCGGGGGTACCTGCGGCGCTGTCACTGTAAAAAGCTGCTGGCGGCAGCGGGGTCCCTGAATAGAGAATAACTAGCGCTATGCGCGCGACGGCGCGGGAAGCGCTTCTGGGTTTGAAACCACTTGCCGCACGCTGATTGGCTGAGATTCAGCCAATCAGCGTGCGGCAAGTGTTTTCAAAATCAGAAGCGCTTCCCGTGCCGTCGCGCGCATAGCGCTAGTAATTCACTATTCAGGGACTCCGCTGCCATCAGTCTTGATAAAGGGTCAAGGACCCGAAACGTCGATTACACCTCTGTGTGTGGACTCTTCTTGTTGCTTCATTGTTGATTTATGCGAGTGCCGTCCATGTGTTTGGAAATTATATATCCTGTAGAGGAGGACGTGGCACCGCAGCAGTTGATCTCAACATATTCTGGAGTGTAGGGCATCTACCTATATATATATATATATATATATATATATATATATATATATAGTCCCAATGGTCGAGCAGCACAACCTTAACCTGGGTAAAGGGCCGGTGCCATCCAAATCCCCTCGGGGACCAAACACTCAGAACAGGAGGCGGCACTCTTTCAAGAATTCCAGAAACGGCAGGTGTACTTCAACGTTTCGAATTTTTATTTAATTCGTCATCAGGAAGCCTGATGACGAATTAAATAAAAATTCGAAACGTTGGAAGCCTGATGACGAATTAAATAAAAATTCGAAACGTTGAAGTACACCTGCCGTTTCTGGAATTCTTGAACGAGTGCCGCCTCCTGTTCTGAGTATATATATATATATATATATATATATATTCCATTGACAAAAAACCTTACGGTTTCACATGTCCCATTAAGGCTTCTTACACGTGATCTGGCATTTCAGAAACCTGTTGTAACTCTTCCACTCAAACGCCAAAAAGCAATGAAATTCCGATCATTAAGGCTGACGCCTTAATGAACGTGTTCCTTGCGCAATACAGATATGGTACGCCATCACAGCCTGTGGGTAAGTGCAGATTCAGCACTCTCACAGAGTGAGATTGCTGTCACTCACACAATGGTGGAGCTGCTAATTCACAGATTTGTGTGCTCATTGGAATACACACATGCAGTCTATGCAACTGAATGTCTGAGCAAAAGAGAGCTGAGGTTATGGGGTAAAAGCGGTGTTGATTGGGGGAGGAGAAAGTGTCATGTGGATGGGGAGGAATAGAAATGTGTAGATAATGGAAAGGCTAAGCAGCACTGATGGGGGAATAACAAAGCAGATGGGTGGAAAACAGTGGCACAGATTGGGGGAGATAAGACAGAGTGATGCGAGTAGGTGGGAAACAGTGGAACAATTAAAGGTGGCCCAGATAGGAAAAAGAACGTAGCAGGGATGGTGGGTAGACAGAGGAGTGTGGATGGGTGGCAGAGCAAAGATGATGAAGGGAAAACAGTAAAACAGATGGAGAGAGGAGACAGCAGCACAGATGGAAGGAAACTGTGGCATGGATGAGGGGACAGAGCAGCCTGGATGGAGAGGGAGACAGTATCACTAATAGAGGGGAAGCCAGTGGCACAGATAGAAGGAAACAGAGTGGCATTGATGTGGAAAGACAGGGCAGCACAGGTGGGGGAATACACATTGGCGTGGATGAGGGAATACAGATAAGCATAGATACGAGAACACAAAGCAGTAAGGATTGGGGAAGACAGAGCTACATGGAGGCATATACTGTAGGAGAAGAAAGTGTAGCTGCATAGTAGTTGGAGTATTAAAAGTTTTTGCAATTATGCAAGATGTTTGTGGTAACTGCATGTGAATACTAAATGAAATGGGTAGTAGGTAGTGAGTGTGAGATGTTGGACCCCAGTGGTATAGTTCTAATAACTCAGTGGGATAGACAGTGTTAGATGATTGCAGGTATTTATTAGGATGAGTGCGCCACATAACTGCCCAGACCTTCAGTTGCATAGACTGCATGTGTGTATTCCAATGAGCACACAAATCTGTGAATTAGCAGCTCCACCATTGTGTGAGTGACAGCAATCTCACTCTGTGAGAGTGCTGAATCTGCACTTACCCACAGGCTGTGATGGCGTACCATATCTGTATTGCGCAAGGAACACGTTCATTAAGGCGTCAGCCTTAATGATCGGAATTTCATTGCTTGTTTGAGTGGAAGAGTTACAACAGGTTTCTGAAATGCCAGATCACGTGTAAGAAGCCTTAATGGGACATGTGAAACCGTAAGGTTTTTTGTCAATGGAATTTCATAGCTTTTTTTCAATTTATTATTTTAATTCAGAAATCTAAAATTTCACTAAGAATAAACATTGGATTTATTTAAACGTTTACCAATAACACACCCCTGGCAACGGGTAGTGTTAGGCTGTGTGTGTGTGTATAGATAGGGTTAGGCTATGGGTGTGTGTGTTTGGTACCTGCGTTTTAAACCTTGTACACACACACAGTCAATGATACCTATCCTTACATATACATGACACGCTGACTCTACCAGGTCACGGATCAACTGAGAATGTATGTATGTATGGATAGGGTTAGGCTACATATGTGTTTGTGTGTATGTATGAATGTATGGATAAGCTATGGGTGTGTGTGTACAAGGTATACAGGTGCCAGGAGGTACAGGAGTCAATGATGCCTACCTATACATGACACGCTGACCCTACCAGGTCATGGAATTCCACAAGGCTGGGGGCTCCTCCAGGGAGCGGCGACCGATCTGCTCCCGCTGTCTGACTTGGTGGTTTCCCTTCCAGCAGCGAGTTCCAGGCAGCCACTCCCCCCTCGGTGTCCACAGATGGTGAGCGGGAACACAGTGCCAGGCCACCCCTTCCTGGCATGGCAGTGGTGTGGGCTCCGGACTGGATCGGCGGAGTTAAGGGGAGAGTCAATGGGGTGACCAGGGTGGTGGGCTTCCTGTCGATCTCTGCCCTGTTCAGCAATGGCCATGGGAGGGCTGCTGCGCATGCACGACCATGCACAACTCCTCCCATGGTCCTCCCTGCAAAGACCATGGGAGGTGCTACATGTGACTGCGCATGTGCAGCATCTCTCCCATGGCCATTTTGCTTTTGGGCAACGATCAAATTAGTTTTGGGTATGAACAAAAACGGCTAAGAGAAATGTGACCAATTTTAATGTAAAAAAAAAAGGGAGGGAGGGAGTGAGTCACACCATACCTCTGGCGCTATATTGAATAAAATTATTAATAGGCAAGGAAAGACGCATATGACAACAAGCAAACCAGCTTGTAAGTAGTAAAAAAAAAACAATTGGAAAGCTGTCTCAGCGCTACCAGTTATACCTTTGATTAAAGTAGATCCACCTTTACAATAACGGCACAAGACTCAGTTCAATTGAAATATCAAAAATATTTTATAAACACATAATAATAAATTCATATACAAAAACATACATAAATCACATGCATTTAATGGTAAACTAATGTAACTTAAGGTGCTGGCATCCCAATTAATTAAAATAAATGAATGTAGCAGCAGCAGCAGACCTCACTTGAAGATTAGAGCTCAGGCAGGATGGTGATGGAGCTGGCGGAAAAGAGCTGGGTCATGGTCAGAGCGCAAAGAAAAGAGGGACCAGCACTGGTTCAGGCACGGGGGGGGGGGCACTGAAGGGGGACAGCGTAGACAGGGCGGACACTGAGGGGGCTCAGCATACACCTGGGGGGGCACGACAGCGTACACACGGGGGGCACATGAGGGGGGACAGCGTACACACAGGGGGCACTGAGGGGGGATAATGAGGGGGCACATCGTACACATGAAGGGCAGTGAGGGGGCACATCCTACACCCGGGGGGGGCACAGCGTACACCAGGGGGGGCACAGCATAAACACGGGGGGGGGCACTGAGGGGCAATAGCGTACACATAGGGAGGTACTGAGGAGGGACAGCATACACATGGGGAGGTACTGAGGGGGGACAGCATACACATTGGGGTGCACTATAGGGGCACAGCATACACACGGGGGGCACAGCGTACACATGGGGGCACTGAGGGGGGACAGCGTACACACGGGGAGGCACTGAGGGGGCACAGCATACAAATGGGGGGCACTGACAGGAGACAGCGTACACACGGAAGGCACAGCGTACACACGGGGGGCTCTGAGGGGGCACTGTGTACAAATGGGGGGTACAGTGTACACCCAGGGGTGGGGCACAGCGTACACAGGGGGGCACTAAGGGTGGTCAGCATACAGAAAAGAGCTGGGTCATGGTCAGAGCCCAAAGCAAGTGCCCGCCGGCAGAGGGATAAGCACTGGTGCAGGCATGGGGGGTTTGCACTGAGTGGGGGCAGCGTACACATGGGGGGGCACTGAGGGGCTATAGCATACACACAGGGAGGCAATGAGGGGGGACAGCGTACACACGGGGGGTGCACTAAGGGGGGACAGCGTACACATGGGGGGTGCACTAAGGGGGCACAGCGTACACACGGGGAGCAAAGCATACACACGGGGCACGGCGTACACACAAGGGGGCACGGCGTACACACGGGGGCACTGAGGGGAGACAGCGTACACACGGGGGGCACTGAGGGGAGACAGCATACACACGGGGGGCACTGAGGGGAGACAGCGTACACACGGGGGGCACTGAGGGGAGACAGCGTACACACGGGGGGCACTGAGGGGAGACAGCGTACACACGGGGGGCACTGAGGGGACACAGCGTACACACGGGGGGCACTGAGGGGACACAGCGTACACACGGGGGGCACTGAGGGGACACAGCGTACACACGGGGGGCACTGAGGGGACACAGCGTACACACGGAGGGCACTGAGGGGACACAGCGTACACACGGGGGGCACTGAGGGGACACAGCGTACACACGGGGGGCACTGAGGGGGGCACAGCGTACATACGGAAGGGGGCACAGCGCACACACGGAAGGGGGCACAGCGCACACACGGAGGGGGGCACAGCGCACACACGGAGGGGGGCACAGCGCACACACGGAGGGGGGCACAGCGCACACACGGAGGGGGGCACAGCGCACACACGGAGGGGGGCACAGCGCACACACGGAGGGGGGCACAGCGCACACACGGAATGGTGCACTAAGGGGGCACAACGTACACACGGGGGGCACAGCGTACACACGAGGGGCACTGTGGGGAGACAGCGTACACACGGGGGGCACTGAGGGGGACACAGCGTACACACGGGGGGCACTGAGGGGAGACAGCGTACACACGGGGGGCACTGAGGGGAGACAGCGTACACACGGGGGGCACTGAGGGGAGACAGCGTACACACGGGGGGCACTGAGGGGGACACAGCGTACACACGGGGGGCACTGAGGGGGACACATCGTACACACGGGGGGCACTGAGGGGGACACAGCGTACACACGGGGGGCACTGAGGGGGGCACAGCGTACACACGGGGGGCACTGAGGGGGGCACAGCGTACACACGGGGGGGGGCACAGCGTACACACGGAGGGGGGCACAGCGTACACACGGAGGGGGCACAGCGTACACACGGAGGGGGGCACAGCGTACACACGGAGGGGGGCACAGCGTACACACGGAGGGGGGCACAGCGTACACACGGAGGGGGGCACAGCGTACACACGGAGGGGGGCACAGCGTACACACGGAGGGGGGCACAGCGTACACACGGAGGGGGGCACAGCGTACACACGGAGGGGGGCACAGCGTACACACGGAGGGGGGCACAGCGTACACACGGAGGGGGGCACAGCGTACACACGGAGGGGGGCACAGCGTACACACGGAGGGGGGCACAGCGTACACACGGAAGGGGGCACAACGTACACACGGAAGGGGGCACAACGTACACACGGAAGGGGGTACAATGTACACACGGAGGGGGGATGGTGATGGAGCTGGCGGAAAAGAGCTGGGTCATGGTCAGAGCGCAAAGAAAAGAGGGACCAGCACTGGTTCAGGCACGGGGGGGGGGGGGCACTGAAGGGGGACAGCGTAGACAGGGGGGACACTGAGGGGGCTCAGCATACACCTGGGGGGGCACGACAGCGTACACACGGGGGGCACATGAGGGGGGACAGCGTACACACAGGGGGCACTGAGGGGGGATAATGAGGGGGCACATCGTACACATGAAGGGCAGTGGGGGGGCACAGCGTACACCAGGGGGGGCACAGCATAAACACGGGGGGGGGGGGGGCACTGAGGGGCAATAGCGTACACATAGGGAGGTACTGAGGAGGGACAGCATACACATGGGGAGGTACTGAGGGGGGACAGCATACACATGGGGGTGCACTATAGGGGCACAGCATACACACGGGGGGCACAGCGTACACATGGGGGCACTGAGGGGGGACAGCGTACACACGGGGAGGCACTGAGGGGGCACAGCATACAAATGGGGGGCACTGACAGGAGACAGCGTACACACGGAAGGCACAGCGTACACACGGGGGGCTCTGAGGGGGCACTGTGTACAAATGGGGGGTACAGTGTACACCCAGGGGTGGGGCACAGCGTACACCCAGGGGTGGGGCACAGCGTACACAGGGGGGCACTAAGGGTGGTCAGCATACAGAAAAGAGCTGGGTCATGGTCAGAGCCCAAAGCAAGTGCCCGCCGGCAGAGGGATAAGCACTGGTGCAGGCATGGGGGGTTTGCACTGAGTGGGGGCAGCGTACACATGGGGGGGCACTGAGGGGCTATAGCATACACACAGGGAGGCAATGAGGGGGGACAGCGTACACACGGGGGGTGCACTAAGGGGGGACAGCGTACACATGGGGGGTGCACTAAGGGGGCACAGCGTACACACGGGGAGCACAGCATACACACGGGGCACGGCGTACACACAAGGGGGCACGGCATACACACGGGGGCACTGAGGGGAGACAGCGTACACACGGGGGGCACTGAGGGGAGACAGCGTACACACAGGGGGCACTGAGGGGAGACAGCGTACACACGGGGGGGCACTGAGGGGAGACAGCGTACACACGGGGGGCACTGAGGGGACACAGCGTACACACGGGGGGCACTGAGGGGACACAGCGTACACACGGGGGGCACTGAGGGGACACAGCGTACACACGGGGGGCACTGAGGGGACACAGCGTACACACGGGGGGCACTGAGGGGACACAGCGTACACACGGGGGGCACTGAGGGGACACAGCGTACACACGGGGGGCACTGAGGGGACACAGCGTACACACGGAGGGCACTGAGGGGACACAGCGTACACACGGGGGGCACTGAGGGGACACAGCGTACACACGGGGGCACTGAGGGGGGCACAGCGTACACACGGAAGGGGGCACAGCGCACACACGGAAGGGGGCACAGCGCACACACGGAAGGGGGCACAGCGCACACACGGAGGGGGGCACAGCGCACACACGGAGGGGGGCACAGCGCACACACGGAGGGGGGCACAGCGCACACACGGAGGGGGGCACAGCGCACACACGGAGGGGGGCACAGCGCACACACGGAGGGGGGCACAGCGCACACACGGAGGGGGGCACAGCGCACACACGGGATGGTGCACTAAGGGGGCACAACGTACACACGGGGGGCACAGCGTACACACGGGGGGCACTGAGGGGGACACAGCGTACACACGGGGGGCACTGAGGGGGACACAGCGTACACACGGGGGGCACTGAGGGGGACACAGCGTACACACGGGGGGCACTGAGGGGAGACAGCGTACACACGGGGGGCACTGAGGGGAGACAGCGTACACACGGGGGGCACTGAGGGGAGACAGCGTACACACGGGGGGCACTGAGGGGGACACAGCGTACACACGGGGGGCACTGAGGGGGACACAGCGTACACACGGGGGGCACTGAGGGGGACACAGCGTACACACGGGGGGCACTGAGGGGGACACAGCGTACACACGGGGGGCACTGAGGGGGGCACAGCGTACACACGGGGGGCACTGAGGGGGGCACAGCGTACACACGGGGGGCACTGAGGGGGGCACAGCGTACACACGGGGGGCACTGAGGGGGGCACAGCGTACACACGGAGGGGGGCACAGCGTACACACGGAGGGGGGCACAGCGTCCACACGGAGGGGGGCACAGCGTCCACACGGAGGGGGGCACAGCGTACACACGGAGGGGGGCACAGCGTCCACACGGAGGGGGGCACAGCGTCCACACGGAGGGGGGCACAGCGTACACACGGAGGGGGGCACAGCGTCCACACGGAGGGGGGCACAGCGTCCACACGGAGGGGGGCACAGCGTCCACACGGAGGGGGGCACAGCGTCCACACGGAGGGGGGCACAGCGTCCACACGGAAGGGGGCACAACGTACACACGGAAGGGGGCACAACGTACACACGGAAGGGGGCACAACGTACACACGGAGGGGGGCACAGCATACACACGGAGGGGGGCACAGCGTACACACGGAGGGGGGCACAGCGTACACACGGAGGGGGGCACAGCGTACACACGGGATGGTGCACTAAGTGGGCACAACGTACACACGGGGGGCACTGAGAGACAGCGTACACACGGGGGGCACTGAGGGGAGACAGCGTACACACGGGGGGCACTGAGGGGAGACAGCGTACACACGGGGGGCACTGAGGGGAGACAGCGTACACACGGGGGGCACTGAGGGGACACAGCGTACACACGGGGGGCACTGAGGGGACACAGCGTACACACGGGGGGCACTGAGGGGGACACAGCGTACACACGGGGGGCACTGAGGGGGACACAGCGTACACACGGGGGGCACTGAGGGGGACACAGCGTACACACGGGGGGCACTGAGGGGAGACAGCGTACACACGGGGGGCACTGAGGGGAGACAGAGTACACACGGGGGGCACTGAGGGGGACACAGCGTACACACGGGGGGCACTGAGGGGGACACAGCGTACACACGGGGGGCACTGAGGGGGACACAGCGTACACACGGGGGGCACTGAGGGGGACACAGCGTACACACGGGGGGGCACCGCGCACACACGGAGGGGGGCACCGCGCACACACGGAGGGGGGCACCGCGCACACACGGAGGGGGCACCGCGCACACACGGAGGGGGGCACCGCGCACACACGGAGGGGGGCACCGCGCACACACGGAGGGGGGCACCGCGCACACACGGAGGGGGGCACCGCGCACACACGGAGGGGGGCACCGCGCACACACGGAGGGGGGCACTAAGGGGGGCACTGAGGGGAGACAGCGTACACACGGGAGGCACTGAGGGGAGACAGCGTACACACGGGGGGCACTGAGGGGAGACAGCGTACACACGGGGGGCACTGAGGGGAGACAGCGTACACACGGGGGGCACTGAGGGGAGACAGCGTACACACGGGGGGCACTGAGGGGAGACAGCGTACACACGGGGGGCACTGAGGGGAGACAGCGTACACACGGGGGGCACTGAGGGGAGACAGCGTACACACGGGGGGCACTGAGGGGAGACAGCGTACACACGGGGGGCACTGAGGGGAGACAGCGTACACACGGGGGGCACTGAGGGGAGACAGCGTACACACGGGGGGCACTGAGGGGAGACAGCGTACACACGGGGGGCACTGAGGGGAGACAGCGTACACACGGGGGGCACTGAGGGGAGACAGCGTACACACGGGGGGCACTGAGGGGAGACAGCGTACACACGGGGGGCACTGAGGGGAGACAGCGTACACACGGGGGGCACTGAGGGGAGACAGCGTACACACGGGGGGCACTGAGGGGAGACAGCGTACACACGGGGGGCACAGCGTACACACGGGGGGCACTGAGGGGGACACAGCGTACACACGGGGGGCACTGAGGGGAGACAGCGTACACACGGGGGGCACAGCATACACACGGGGGGCACTGAGGGGAGACAGCGTACACACGGGGGGCACTGAGGGGAGACAGCGTACACACGGGGGGCACAGCGTACACACGGGGGGCACTGAGGGGGACACAGCGTACACACGGGGGGCACTGAGGGGAGACAGCGTACACACGGGGGGCACTGAGGGGAGACAGCGTACACAAGGGGGGCACTGAGGGGAGACAGCGTACACACGGGGTGCACTGAGGGGAGACAGCGTACACACGGGGGGCACTGAGGGGAGACAGCGTACACACGGGGGGCACTGAGGGGAGACAGCGTACACACGGGGGGCACTGATGGGAGACAGCGTACACACGGGGGCACTGAGGGGAGACAGCGTACACACGGGGGGCACTGAGGGGAGACAGCGTACACACGGGGGGCACTGAGGGGAGACAGCGTACACACGGGGGGCACTGAGGGGAGACAGCGTACACACGGGGGGCACTGGGGGGAGACAGCGTACACACGGGGGGCACTGAGGGGAGACAGCGTACACACGGGGGCACTGAGGGGAGACAGCGTACACACGGGGGGCACTGAGGGGAGACAGCGTACACACGGGGGGCACTGAGGGGAGACAGCGTACACACGGGGGGCACTGAGGGGAGACAGCGTACACACGGGGGGCACTGAGGGGAGACAGCGTACACACGGGGGCACAGCGTACACACGGGGGGCACTGAGGGGGACACAGCGTACACACGGGGGGCACTGAGGGGGACACAGCGTACACACGGGGGCACTGAGGGGGACACAGCGTACACACGGGGGGCACTGAGGGGGACACAGTGTACACACGGTGGGCACTGAGGGGAGACAGCCTACACACGGTGGGCACTGAGGGGAGACAGCGTACACACGGGGGGCACTGAGGGGAGACAGCGTACACACGGGGGGCACTGAGGGGAGACAGCATACACACGGGGGGCACTGAGGGGAGACAGCGTACACACGGGGGGCACGGAGGGGAGACAGCGTACACACGAGGGGCACTGAGGGGAGACAGCGTACACACGGGGGGCACTGAGGGGAGACAGCGTACACACGGGGGGAGACAGCGTACACACGGGGGGCACTGATTGGAGACAGCGTACACACGGGGGCACTGGGGGGGACAGCGCACACACGGGGGCACTGGGGGGGGGAGAGCGCACACACGGGGGCACTAAGGGGGGGATAGCACACACACGGGGGCACTGGGGGGGGGCCAGCGCACACACGGGGGCACTAAGGGGGGGGATAGCACACACACGGGGCACTGGGTACACACAGGGACAGTGGGGTGGGGGAAAGGGTACAGTGGGGGGACAGATTTACCTGGGTGCAGCTGCTCCTCTGATGACCAGGGTGGCTTCTTTCTGCCTTCCTGGTGGCGGAGGCAACTCAAGGAAGCGCCTGAATCTGGTCCGCAGTCTGTGGAAGCGCCTCATTCCCGGCGGTACCATGGGGTGGTCAGCGTCTAGGCAGGAAATATAATAATAATATTAAAGGGCACAGCGTCCAGGGGGCACTGAGGGGGGACAGCGTACACACAGGGGGCACTGAGGGGGGGACAGCGTACACACAAGGGTCACTGAGGGGGGGACAGCGTACACACAGGGGGCACTGAGGGGGGGACAGCGTACACACAGGGGGCACTGAGGGGGGACAGCACACACACGGGGTACTGAGGGGGGGACAGCATACACACAGGGGGTACTGAGGGGGGGACTGTGTGCACACAGGGGGCACTGGGAGAAGTGCCGCCCTCATTTATGCATACTACACACACTGCCTCCCTCATTCATACATACTACACACACTGCCGCTCTTATTCATACATACTACATACACTGCCGCTCTCATTCATACATACTACACACACTGCCGCTCTCATTCATACATACTACACACACTGCCGTTCTCATTCATACATACTACACACACTGCCGCGCACATTCATACATACTACACACACTGCCGCTCTCATTCATTTATACTACACACACTGCCGCTCTCATTCATATATACTATGTACACTGCCGCTCTCATTCATACATAATATGTACACTGCCGCCTACATTCATACATACTACACACACTCACGGTCTCATTCATACTACACACACTGCCGCCCTCATTCATACATACCACACACACTGCCGCTCTCATTCATACATACTACACACACTGCCGCCCTCATTCATACATACTACACACACTGCCGCCCTCATTCATACATACTACACACACTGCCGCTCTCATTCATACATACTACACACACTGCCGCCCTCATTCATACATACTACACACACTGCCGCCCTCATTCATACATACTACACACACTGCCGCTCTCATTCATACATACTACACACACTGCCGCTCTCATTCATATATACTATGTACACTGCCGCTCTCATTCATACATACTATGTACACTGCCGCCTACATTCATACATACTACACACACTGACGCTCTCACTCAAATATACATACACTGCTTCCATACATACATACTGCACACCCTGCCGCCCTCGTTCATACATACTACACACCCTGCCGCCCTCATACATACCACACACACACTGCCGCCCTCATTCATACATACCACACAAACTGCCGCCCTCATTCATACATACCACACACACTGCCGCCATCATTCATACATACTACACACACTGATGCCCTCATTCATACATACTACACAGACTGACGCCCTCATTCATACATACTACACAGACTGACGCCCTCATTCATACATACTACACAGACTGACGCCCTCATTCATACATACTACACAAACTGACGCCCTCATTCATACATACTACACAAACTGACACCCTCATTCATACATACTACACACGCTGCTGCCCTCATACATACTGCACACACTGCCGCCCTCATACATACATACTACACACACTGCCGTTCTCATTCACACATACTACACACACTGCCGCTCTCATTCATACATACTACACACACTGCCGCTCTCATTCATACATACTACACACACTGCCGCTCTCATTCATACATACTATGTACACTGTTGCCTACATTCATACATACTACACACACTGACGATCTCACTCAAATATACATACACTGCTTCCATACATACATACATACATACATACTGCACACACTGCCGCCCTCGTTCATACATACTACACACACACTGCCGCCCTCGTTCATACATACTACACACACTGCCGCCCTCATTCATACATACTACACACACACTGCCGGACTCATTCATACATACTACACACACACTGCCGGACTCATTCATACATACTACACACACACTGCCGGACTCATTCATACATACTACACACACTGCCGCCCTCATTCATACATACTACACACACTGCCGGTCTCATTCATACATACTACACACACTGCCGGACTCATTCATACATACTACACACACTGCCGCCCTCATTCATACATACTACACACACTGCTGCCGTTATTCATACATACTCAAAACACACTGCCGGTCTCATTCATACATACCACACACACTGACGGTCTCATTCATACATACTACACACACTGCCGGTCTCATTCATACATACTACACACACTGCCGCTCTAATTCATACATACTACACACACTGCCGCGCTCATTCATATATACTATGTACACTTCCGCCCTCATTCATACATACTACACACACTGCCGCCCTCATTCATACATACTACACACACTGCCGCCCTCATTCATACATTCTACACACTGCCGCCCTCATTCATACATACTACACACGCTGCTGCCCTCATTCATACATACTACACATGCTGCTGCCCTCATACATACTACACACGCTGCCGCTCTCATTCATACATACTACACACGCTGCCGCTCTCATTTATACATACTACACACACTGCCGTTCTCATTCATACATACTACACACACTGCCGTTCTCATTCATACATACTACACACACTGCCGTTCTCATTCATACATACTACACACACTGCCGCTCTCATTCATATATACTATGTTCACTGCCGCTCTCATTCATACATACTACACACACTGCCGCTCTCATTCATACATACTACACCCACTGCCGCTCTCATTCATACATACTACACACACTGCCGCTCTCATTCATACATACTACACACGCTGCCGCTCTCATTTATACATATTACACACACTGCCGCTCTCATTCATACATACTACACCCACTGCCGCTCTCATTCATACATACTACACACACTGCCGTTCTCATTCATACATACTACACACACTGCCGTTCTCATTCATACATACTACACACACTGCCGTTCTCATTCATACATACTACACACACTGCCGTTCTCATTCATGCATACTACACACACTGCCGCCCTCATTCATGCATACTACACACACTGCCGCCCTCATTCATACATACTACACACACTGCCGCTCTCATTCATACATACTACACACACTGCCGTTCTCATTCATACATACTACACACACTGCCGCGCACATTCATACATACTACACACACTGCCGCGCACATTCATACATACTACACACACTGCCGCTCTCATTCATATATACTATGTACACTGCTGCCCTCATACATACATACATACATACTACACACACTGACGGTCTCATTCATACATACTACACACGCTGCCGCTCTGCTGCCCTCATACATACTGCACACACTGCTGCCCTTATACATACTGTTGCCCTCATACATACTGCACACACTGCTGCTCTCACTCAAACATACATACACTCACTGCTTCCATACATACAGTATATCCATCCCACCATACCACATGTCAAGACACACTGAGACCACTTCACTACCTGATGTCCTCTGGCTTCTGAGGCTGCAGGCTGGGCTACTGCTGATGCCCTATGGCCCCTGGAGCTGCAGGCCAGGCTGCTGCTGATGTTCCCTGGAGCCGCTGGCCGGGCTGTTGCTGGTGTCCCCTGGGGCCCTGGAGCCGTCGGCCAGGCTGCTGCTGGTGTCCCCTGGGCTCCTGGAGCCGCCAGCCAGGCTGCTGCAGATATTCCCTGTCTTTGGGAACCGCAAGCCGGGCTGCTACTGGCGGGGAGCGGGGGACAGGGACACGTTACCGCTACTGTCTGGGGGGGGGGGGGGGGTGTCATAGACACAGGCAGCGGCAGCCAGCAGCAGCGTATTTAAAGCAGGGAGAGAGCCTCTTCAGTACTGCTCCTCCCTGCTTTGCAGAGGTTGCCCTAGCCACCCCACTGATCACCAGGTCCAATGGTAAATTATTGCCTAGCTCTGCGGGCAGAATATGGTGTGCGGGGCTGTGACATTAGCAGCTAGGCAGAGGTGAGCAGCAGGACACGCACGGCGGTGAGTGCTGGAATGGGGTGAGCTGCCGGCATGGGATTATTACTAGCCCGACAATAGTAGACTCAGGTGTCGGCAGCTCCTTCCCCAGCACTGTGCTATAACAGCCTGGCGGCACTTCCCCGGCCCCCACCCACACACACAGCCGGGCACACAGACATAACTCTATGCAAAACTAGTTTGCAGGAATCTATGATCTGCAAACTCTCTTTGTTCTAGGGAATAGGATTGCCACCTAGCAACAGCTGGTGGGTTATGGTGTAAGCCTCCCGACATACGCTGGAATGGTATAGTGAAATAAAATTTTCACTTACCTTACCACAGCCAGGGGAGTAGGGAGCTTAGCTGCTGATGCATGACATGTGCACAGGCAGTGCACATATACTGCAGGTCATGCAGGTGCACTCTAGTCACATGCACCTGCTGTATATAAGGCTAAGCTCCGCCCCCTGAGGTCAGATTTTACAGAAGCTTACAGATGGCAATCCTAAAGTGGAACAAGAGAGAAATACCATTGTATGCAAAGACCATTGTATGCAAAAATAAATGTTAACTAGAACATTCATAACGAACATAGATCAGATCTGAAAAAACTCTACTGGAAGGAGTAAGAATGAAACTGGGTTGGACTAGGAACCAACAACTGAAATAACTGCCATGCTGTATTGTAGCCAGGCATGTTATAAACTGAGGCAAACTTGTGAGTATAGCAGAGAAGAGGAAATAATTAATTTCTGATCTTTAGGTGACTGCACTTGTTGCTTCTTCTAGGCCTTTGGAGTGCCTTGATTCAAAGGATAAGTTAGGTATATAACCGAACCTTAGAGAGAACAAGCAGCAGACCTAGCAAGGTACTGGGTGGGAAGGGTGGGAGCTGTTGCTAGGTGGCAATCCTATTCCCTAGAACAAAGAGAGTTTGCAGATCATAGATTCCTGCAAACTAGTTTTTGTTCGTCGGGAGGCTTGCCACCTAGCAACAGCTGGTGGGTAGACTACCACACACCTGGTGGTTGCTCTAAGGAACGCAATTCTTTGAGAACCAGAAGGCCTCCAGCAATGTCTAAAGAAAGTCCAAGCGGATGAACAATGTGCAGCTTGCAATACAGGCTGAAATGGTATGCCTCTAGCAGCCATTGAATTAACTGCGTCACAGTGAAGGGGATGGCCTCTGAAGTGGAGTGTCTATTCCAGAACTCTGTATGGTGGAAACTATACACTCCCTGGTCATAAAAAGGTCTGGCAGGATGAAAAATATTCTGGCATGTGAGAGAGAAGTTTGTTTGATGTCTCTCCTTACAGGTACTGTGAGGGGTAAGTAAGTGGATTGGCAATCAACTATACAAAGATCTGGATCTGACTGGTCTCTGACCAGATCACATTCCACCAGAGGTGTGTGCATGGAACTTGTTTTTGTGTGTCCCCGTAGAATAATAAGGAAACCCATTGGCGTAGGGGTCATCCAGGTTCAGATATGTGGTTTGACGAAAACTCAGCCCCTCTGGCTGCAAAGGCAGGGGCTAACAGTGAAGCTAACTTCTTTGAAAGGCCAAAGATATCTGCAGATGGTGGTATAGTGGCCAAGAAGTACAAAAATGTCCCACCAGGTAGAATGCCATAGCATGGTGGGCTAGCTAGAAAGAATCCTTTAAGTATTCTTATTCTCTGAGGCCTGGGATAAGGAGAGCTAGAGTCAAGCCATATGAGCATATCTTGGCATAAGCCAAACCTGTTTCGAATGTGGTGGCAAGGAAGTCCAGAGTTATGCTAGGCTCGGAAAAGGGGGCCTGAAGAAGGAAGGTTAGAGGACTGTAAGGCTAGAAATTCAATTATGGATTGATATCTGGATCTTATTCTAGGCCTAAAACAGGCAAGGCGTGGAAAAGGCAGAGAGGTTGGGAATGGTCTGCAACCTAGTAATGTTGCAATCCACATACAATGTGGAAGATGTTTCAGTAGGTCTGTGCTGCCCTGGAAGCAGTCTGTAGATGAACCTAGAGGAAGCCCGGATCCTTGTGAAAAAGGTTGATAAAGGGAACAAAACTCTGGAGGGCCAGACAGAGTATGCCAGAAATATTTGGGTATTTTGGACACGTCTGTTTTGATTTTGTGGATGACCCACAACCGCAGAGCCAGAGGGAAAAAGGCATATGAAAGTGGAATGTCAGCCCGCGAAAAAGGACATAGCATCCATGTGGAGAGTCCCTTGATATTTGGATATGAATGTCAGAACTTGTACGTTTGATGGTGTTGCAAACGTATCCACTTGTGGGTGACCCAAGGTCTTTGCAATTCTGAGAAAGATCTCTGGTGTGTTATGGCAGCAGTGGGATCTAAATCTACCCCTCCGAAGGAACTGGAGAGTCGCTCAATCCACAGTATGACTGGTTATGTATAAGGAAATGGCTATCTTGTTTAACTCTTCTTGTATGCATGTAGCAAACAGGAGAATGGACCGCTGTACTGCCCACTTCCAGGCATTTATTGCCTGCTGACAGAGAATGCAAGATCAAGTGCCTCTTATTCTTTTGAGGTAGATAAACAGTGGTTTTGTTGTCCAGACAGAGCTGAACTGAATTATCCCGTGGGTCTGAGGGAAATACGGAGGATATAGCCAATCTGGCAGCTCTTAGCTCTGAGATTGATATGAGCTTTAGAATCTCAAGCGGTCCACTTCCCTCCTACTGTATTGCACTGGGTGAATGCCCCCCAGCCCATGAGGGATGCATCTGATGTGATGACTATGTCTGGAGTAGGAGGTAGGGGAGATCTGGAATAGGAAATGTTTTCCAACTGTGAATCTCCCTGTGGACTATGGGAGATAGTATCATTTTCCTGTCCTAATCCTGTCAAATAAGGGATGATAGGAGGTTCTGGAATTGTCTGCATATGAGAGGTACGTGGAGAAAACCCAGGATCTGAGGCTCTCATTTTCCTTATCAGCCTAGCCAAGTCTCTCAGTGAAAACTGAGCACCTAAGAAACAGACTTGTATGGCGTTCCACTTGTCTGGGCGAACCGCTATTGATAAAGAAGAGGAATCTATCAAAGACCCCAGAAAGACAACAGATTGGGAAGGTATTAATACAAATTTCTCAAGGTTCTTATGAAAACCTAGATGCCAGAGAAGCGACAGGATAAGATACCTGGGAGAAAAGGGGGACAATTGTTCTGCATGCACTACCAGGAGATTACCTAGGTAGATAATAACAGTGAACCCTTTACTGTCTGAGGTGTGTAATTGCTGCCTTCATGATGCATATGAGTATGTAAGGGGCATTGGACAGTCCGAAATCCATTACAGTCCAGTTGCATGGAACGTCTCTCCACAGGGAACTTAGCAGCCTCCTATGATTTGGATGTTCCAGTATCATGTTCAATGCCTCCTTCGGGTCTGTTTAGCTACAATGTTTAGCTTGGACCAGCCTAAAGGGTATATCTGCTAAACCCTCCATATGGAAAGACCAAGGTTTCATATATATTCAGTACTGGCCTATATGAAAGGTCCTGTTTCCTTACAGGGAAATGGTAGCTGACCCAACCTATTTGCAATTGTCTGCCGACTCGATCTAGCCCTGTTAAAGGGCCAGGGACATTATTTATCCAGCATCCAGAACTAGTGTTCCCTGGATGGGAGCATATCTGGTTAGGAAAAGGAACAAGGGGAATATGCCCTTCCTCCCATCTGTACATGGTAGTTCGCCTACAGGAGGCCAATGCTCTGGAAAGACAGGGAGGAATCCTCTGTCTTTATTAGGATGATATTCACTTCACCTCTCGTGACCTGTGTCTGGGAGAAGCCTCCTCTGAGCACTCTGTGGCTGTCACATTGCTCTAGGTTCAAACTGCTGGTTCTAACAGAATGACCCTCCTAGCAAACAGGCCCCTTGAAGGGCTGGGGACTTTAGCAGAACTTAACCTTGTGTATGAAGTCAGGACTGAAAGATCAGAATTAGGTTTGGGACATCCACTGATGCAGGAGCTACATTACTGAGATCTGCACTTGCTTGCTGGCAGTTCTGCAGGCATTTGAAATAGAATTAAAGGCCTGGCCAATCATCAGGGTAGCTCTATTAACAGCTTTCAATAGGGCCATTTGGAAGCAGGGAATCTAGGGAGTTCGCTGGAACCCTTTTTACTCTGCCTTATCCAGGGCAAATAATACTGGCCCACAGTGTCAGTTACTATGAACTTTATTTATTTTTATTTATTTATTTTTTGCAGCACTTTTCCCCCCCACTTGTGCTGAGAAAGCAGAGTCAATCTCTAGGGTAAAAAGGGCAGGGATTTCAGGAATGCCCAGGTGTTACAGAGAACAATCTGTCCTCCTTAATGAGGGGCTGCAAAAGCCAGCTGGGTGAATTACTACACCTCAAGCACTTGTTCAGGGCAGAGTGTGCTGTGTATAGCATAAATGGGGCATTTCACTTGCCAATGCCACTCAGGTCATTTGCAAATCACTATATTCACCCCTGTGAGAGGATTCACTGGATCTTGTTACATCCTCCAACTCCCAAGCCACTCCCTGTGAGTTAGCTGGGGACTGTGTACTGTGGTGACTAGTCCCTTTTCTGAGCACTAGTCCCTGTTATGAGCTTGTTGTTGAGCATACTGCCAGTGACAGGCAGGAAAATGTGCTGGCCATGGGCAAGAGAGGGTGGTCTGTTACAGACCTCTCAGGTATTCCTACTGCAGGCAATACCTGGTAAAGAGATGTTATTGCCTGAACAGGCATCTCTTGAAGAAACATGTACTGTTGTTTGTTTAATTTTTGTGCCTTTCCACAACACTGTGAGAAAAGGCAAGGGGAGGAGGAGACTCTGCCTGTCTGGGCTCTCCTTTCTCCTTTTACAGACCTCTCAGGTATTCCTACTGCAGGCAATACCTGGTAAAGAGATGTTATTGCCTGAACAGGCATCTCTTGAAGAAACTCTGCCTGACTGGGCTCTCCTTTCTCCACAGAAACTTCCCTGCTGTCTTCCGACCTGACAGGGTTAAATAACTTTCTCCTCTTAAATAATACCTCATTCTGTGAGGAAGAGGAGGTATAAGCAGCCACAGCCATGTAATGTTTGGAGGGCCGTCTGTTTTGCTGAAGGATGGGGATTTTATTAGTCTGTCTGTAGCAGACACAGACACAGCTTCCTCCTTCCTTCAGCGCTGAGGTAAAATCTGACCTCAGGGGGCGGAGCTTAGCCTTATATACAGCAGGTGCATGTGACTAGAGTGCACCTGCATGACCTGCAGTATATGTGCACTGCCTGTGCACATGTCATGCATCAGCAGCTAAGCTCCCTACTCCCCTGGCTGTGGTAAGGTAAGTGAAAATTTTATTTCACTATACCATTCCAGCGTATGTCGGGAGGCTTACACCATAACCCACCAGCTGTTGCTAGGTGGCAAGCCTCCCGACGAACAAATACAGAGGGGCAGGGTGAGGACGCTGCCCAGTCAGAGCTGTCACACGCAGCAGCACTGGGAGATGTCCGGCTGAAGCCCCAGGGCACTGAGAGACAACGTGAGTCTCCTACATCACGCTGCCCGGGACCACCGGCTGAGCTCCGGGCAGCAGCTGACGATGTGCCTGGAGAGTGATGACAGTAGCCAGGACTGTATCCCGGGAGTGGGGGACGGGGGCTGGAGACCCTATGAGCCAGCCAAGCGGCGCTGGCTGTGGGGAGCGGGACGAGCCGGCAGGGAGAGGCATGTGCTATGAGCCGGGCAGGCGGTGGGGAGCGGGCCGAACCGGGCAGGGAGAGGCATGGGCTATGGGGAGCTGGATGAGTCGCCAGCGCCACCCACTTACTGTGCCCCCAGTACCTCAACGCTGTCCAGGCAGAAGTTTATGGAGGTTCTTCTGGCCGCAGCACTTGCTTCACAGTCGGCCATGTTTGTACACCCAATGAAGCCTCTCTGTAGTGTTAACTCCCCCTGCTGGCGGCTGTGTACTGCGCATGCGCAACAAGTTGGAGCTCCTATCTTTATAATGGGGGACGTTTCACTAAATTTAATAAAAACTGTACCTATCTGAAAATCCTCAACCCCAAAAGGCACTCCACTGGGACAATATCTACCTAATAAAACAAACCCCAAGTCTCAATTGTTCCTCTACCCCGAGTTATGCCTTCCCAAAAACCCCCTCATAGACTAACATGGGTGACAAAGTGTCATTTCTGAAGTGTCAGAAAAAAACTGGCAGTTGGAAGTTTAGATCGCTCCCAATTGGTCATTTTTTTATATTTCGACCTGAAATTTGGCACGCAGCACCGGTTGACGGTTCTACGCGTACTTGCCAAATTTCAGCTCAGTACGCCCAGTCACTTTTGAGGTGCAGTCCCTCAAACACCATGCCCCCATCCGAAAAGTTCCCTATGGGAAAAATCCGTTCGTTGGATTCAGCCTTAATATAAGGGCACTACCGTGCCCTTATAATATGTATATATATATATATGTATATATAGCATGAATAAAGTGATGTCACTCCAGGTCTTTCAAAACAAAAACAGGTTTACTGGCACCAGTAAACCTGTTTTTGTTTTGAAAGACCTGGAGTGACATTGCTCTATTCATGCTATACCAGTGGGGTAATTTCCACTATGGGCACCTGGGCAATGTGAACTTGTCAGTGTGAAGATGGGCAGTGCCGGACAAAGTATGCATTATATATATATATATATTTCAATGGAATAAATTAGCATCACTCCTGGACTCCAACAACAAGATAAAGTGGCTGTGCTTGTTTTATCAACGGTGTTTCGGGCTGGTATCCGTCTTCAGGGTACACAAGTATATGTATGTATGTGTGTATATATATATATATATATATATATATATATATATGTGTGTGTGTGTGTAAGTACAGCATACCTGTATGTCGCATCTGTATGACCGGTGGTTGGAATGTCAGGGGTGAGAATACTGGCACCAGCATCCTAATGGAGGGAATTCCTCCCCCTGCACCCCTAACCCTCCCTTCCTGCAAAATACAAAAGGTATGGCTGAAGGGTGCGCAATAAAACCAAAGTGCTGAAACACCTTAGACTACTCAATACGTGATACAAGTGGAAAGGAGTGAATAGTGCTCAGAGGTAGCGAAGTTTAAAGGTAAATAAACCTTGTGTGGATAAAATATATAGACCAGATACAACTCGTCAGAGATCACACAGGAATTCTATACAATGGATGGAGTAGGTGATCCAGATTAATCCATCAGATTCTCCCCTATTCAGCATACAGCGGAGACATAATAAAGAGCAACATAGTGCAGTTCAATAAAGTATAAAAGGTTTTAATTTGAACAATGCACTTACAAAGTAGTGACTTGTTTAAAAGGCAAAAACAGTATGGGCCCAGGCAAAGATCAAGCATGTAGATGTAAGGAGTAGTCCTTCAGTCTGGGTCCCTTGGTCCGGAAGCAAGGGGGGCTCAGTCCAGGATTCTTCGCTGTCACAAACTGTCACCAGGAAACCACACGTCCGTGTAGCAGTAGATACACGCTTAATGCGTTTCGGAAAAGATTCCTTCGTCAGAAGCGTGTGTTTAAAATGTCCATAGTGGGGCATATATATATACCCCCTTCAATCAAAAGCACAAACATTACACCTGCCGCTAATCGGCATACAGCGTCCGGCCTCTGTGTGAAACAAATATGGTGGTGCGTTCCACAAAGTGCAAATACGTCACCACATGCGTTCCAATTGCCGTAAGTGATCATCGGCAAGACGCGGCTGTGCGTTTCAAAGCGATAGCGCTTGCGTTCCATCCTATTTCTTTAGCCTATAATATACAGATGGGGCACTAAACATAACTATATTGAATATTTTCAACATTTCACAGGGAAAGCGGATGTTGTGTACAGTCACATGATCTCCAGTTATTCAAAAGCTGGAAAAAAAAAGAAAAAAATATTTTAAAATACAATATGCATTAACACCATTTGTAAGTGAGTGAACAGTAAAAGGAGCAAGAGATATAACATAAAGGTGCAAGGAAAATGAGCTCTATTGTTAACTCAAGCAAGGCTTTAACTCAAATTCCCCATTTAGACCCTTCGCGACTAATATTCCTAAATGATGTATCCTGCGCATCTCAGTCATTGAGAGTCTCCTTGCTACATCATTCGTACGATTTTTAGGGAGAATTTGTTCAATGGCACAGAAATGAATAATCTGACATTCATTGAGTTATGCACAACACGGAAATGTACCGTGTGTGTCTTCAGTTGTTTGCGTATGTTATAAATATGCTCAGCAGTACGAGCCTTCAATTGTCTGCAGGTTTCGCCCACATATGAAAGCCCGCAACTGCACTGTAATAGATATGACATTCCTAGAATGACCTGTCAAGAATTGTTTACTTGTAAAGTTAATCCCATTTACATTAAATTGGTCTATCTTTCTCTCTTTGACTTTCACCATTCTGCAGGCAAGACAAGACCCACAACGATGAAAGCCAATATTTCTGATGGTCTGGCGAGGATTATTATCTGTAGAGCTATGAACCAAATAATCTTTCAATGAGGGAGCCTTTTTATATATGAACTGAGGTTTTGGTGGTAATTGTTGACCGATAATTGGGTCATTTTGGAGTAGGTGCCAGTTATTACGTAAAAATCTCTCTACATCTTTATGAACAGAATTATATCTGCTAACAAAAGCCCATTTGAATCTTTCATTAGTCGTATCCGACTTAGGTTTCAGTTTCAACAGTGCCGGTCGCTCGATATGATCTATTCTTTCTCTTGCATTATTTATAAGGTCTTTAGAGTAACCCTTAACTGCCAGACACTTTGAAACCTCCTGTAGTTGTTGTTCATAAGTGGAAGCATCAGTGCAATTACGCTTGATTCGAGTGAATTGGCCAAACGGAATAGTATCTAACCAATTCCGATGGTGTTGACATGTCGTGTAGACGAAACTGTTATCAGTCTCTTTTCTGAATGTCTTTGTTTTTAATCTATCATCTTCTATATATAAATTCAGATCTAAGAAAGAGACCTCCTTCTGAGTGCAATTAAAGGTTAATTTAATATTGCGATCATTAGTATTTAAAGAGGAGCAGAACAAGTCCAAGGCATTTTTGTCCCCAGCCCAAATAAAGAAATATCATCTATAAACTGGCTCCAGGACACCAGGTCTACCCCCAGCATGCCTCCCCATCACACTACTTGATCTTCCCAGTGGGCCATAAACAGGTTGGTGTAACTGGGGGCAAACTTGTTGCGCATCGCTGTTCCCGTGCACTGTAAATAATAAGAACCTTTGTGCAAAAAATAATTGGTACTGCTTTCCTAGCACGGCGCCCACGATCTAGACTGTATTTGTGTGGCTGATATCTCAAGCATCTCATGCATCTTATGTGTTTGTGCGGCATAAGATGCATGAGATGATGCAATCGACGCGATCAACGAGATTTTTACATTGGAATCAACGTAAAAAGCCCCCAAAACCCCAATTTTAATTGCTACCCCCCGCTCATGGGTGAAATGGCCCCCCCTTTGTTAACGCCACCCCACTATTGACGCCAACCCGAAGCGTGGCGAGCGCAGCGAGACCGCGTGGGGCGGCGGTACGCGTCCTCCGACCTTTTCATACCCCCACTATCCACGTCGGCGTGGAGTTGATTCTATATAGTGCCCGAAGCGTGGCGAGTGAGCCCCGCGAGGGGACGCGGAATACATGTAAAGTAGTCCGCGTCCGCTCGCCACACTTCGGGCTCGGTGGCTTGCTGCGCTCGCCACACTTTATAAAATCAACTCCACGCCGACGTGTATAGTGGGGGTATGAAAAGGTCGGAGGACGCGTACCGCCGCCCCTCGCGGGCTCGCTGCGCTTGCCACACTTTGGGTTGGCATTGATAGTGCTGGTGGCGTTAACAATGGTTATTGGGGGCTCACGATTTTTTATCTCATGCATCTCATGGATCTCATGCATTTTATGGATGCATAAGATCCATGAGATTAAAAAATCGGGTCCATCGCGTTGATTGTATGACTTAAGTACCTTAAACTTAAGGCATACAATCAATGAGACGGGCGCCGTGCTAGGAAAGCAGTACCAAATAATTATTAGTTCGAATAAAAGTAATATTTGCTAATAAAAATGACTTTACGGATTCAGACAAGGAACTTTGACTTAAAAAGTAAGATACGGCTTCAAGTCCCTTTTCTATGTCTATAATGGTGTATAACGTGCCTACGTCGGCAGTACACAACCACTGTTCAGCCTTCCACTGAATAGATGACAATTTATTCAGGATGTCTCCTCCACGCTCCCGTGCATCACTCGGTACAAGAAGTTGTTCTGTCTGTCCTTTTTAAACTAGAATGCATTGCATCTAGTTTAAAATGCTCGGTGCTTTAGTATGTCGCATGCATGTTGAACTAGATGCGATCTAGTTCAAGATGCACAGTGCAAATCATGTATGGGAGGCCTAACCCCCCTCACTAGGGCTTAACCCAAACCCTCCCCACTAGTGCCTAACCCTAGGGGGTAAGGGTCCCACAGAAATATCAGTCTATTGCTAGCCCTGTGCACATGAATGATATTTGCGGTCCTGTATCCTGGTCCAGAGGTGGGGTCAGCTGAGCCGATCCTCCGGGTCCAGGGGGTGACAAAGAATATTGTGCCTAGGGGCAGCGTGACCCCTAAATCCGGCCCTGTATATGCATGCATCCTTACTTAAGCCCATTATACTCCTTTGTAGAAGAGTCTGTCAAGCATCCCCCACTATGTACATATGGTTGCCGTTCACGAGTTGTTTATTTCAGTTTAACCATTTGAGTGGCAAGTGAATTTTGTCAAAATAGGTGTGACCATTGCCAAGCAAACATTTCTTTTCATCATAATGACCCGTAATGTTTACCATTTATATAGGAAATGTAATCCTTTTTAACACTAAATTTTTTAATTTGAATTTATATAACAAATGATGCGTGATGCTGGCAATGTTAAGGCCCACACACTGGGCGAATTTGAGCTGAAAATCGCTCAAAACAGCGGTTTGAGTGGCTTTCAGCTCAAAGCTGCCCAGTGTGTATGGCCCGGCGATGAGCGTTGAGCGCTGCTATGCGCTCCCGCAACAATGCCAGAAAGTCATCCATGTGCTGATTATACCAGCAGGGTATAATCTCTATGCAATGCTGTCCTCCCCCCCTCCGTCAGCGCCAGGCAGGGGGAAAGCTGCTCAGTGTGTATGCACTGAGCGACTTTCCCTGCAGCGACTGAGCGACTGAACGCGATCATCGCTGTCCATACACACTGGGCATAGTCGCCCAGTGTGTATGGACCTTTTTTTTTTATATAAATTTTTATTTGATTTTTAAATACAAACCACACAAATACATATTTCATATTAATACACATACATACTTTCCATATCATTCCAAGTTACTACAAATACACTGACTAACAAAAACTTAGTTAAAATTCAGCCCATAAGCCCCATTACCCTCGATCCTAGTATATCAGCGCAAGGTGTTCATTACCATCTGTTGAGTACATGTCCCTACTATCAATGAAAACCTTTATGTCAAAACCGTTTATCGTTTGATAAAAAATCAATCCACTTTATCGGGAAGGGGAAAAAAAAAATTGTATCCAGTAATCAAATATATCTTATAAATATGTAGTGTTGTTTTACAGTGCCTCAAAATAAATCTATTCTTTATAAAGCAAACGTCAGTACTTTCATTAATCAACTCCAGGTTATAAATTGTATTTATAGTTTCCTTTCTTCACTTTCAATTCTTTCATGTGTACCGTGTGTGCGAATATATCTTACAAACGTGTAATGTTTTACAGTGCAAAAAAATAAATCTATTCTTTATAAAGCAAACGTGAATACTTTCATTAATCAACTCTAGGTTATAGGTTGTATTTATAGTATACTTTCTTCACTTTCAATTCTTTCAAGTGTACCGTGTCTATAAGCTCAATGTTCAATATAATATTTTGAGTGAATCCAACTCGCCCAAATGTCGTGAAATTTACCAATATTTTTCCTTATAATATATCTCCCTCTCGTGTTTGAGGACATCATTAACCAGGTTTATCCATTGTATTATTCCGGGGGCATTCTTAGCCATCCACGTACGTGCTATACATACTTTCGCTAATGAGCTTAATATAATAGCCAGTTGTCTCTTGCCAGCGGGCATCAGCCCACTCGACCAATCTCCCAGTACAAGAGAAAGAGGATTGATTTCTCGTTGAGATAAACCCAAATCCATGATCTTTCCTCTTATCTCCAGCCAGAATTTTTGCACCTCCGTACATTGCCAGAGTAGATGCCAAAAGTCTCCACCGCTCTGTTTACATTTAGGACACCTAGAGAATTCCGTCCTAAAGATTTTACTTATTTTAACTGGGGATAAATAACTTTGGTGAATGATGTTATATTGGATCTGTTGTACTCTTAGGGAGTTAGTGGATTTTTTGATGTTTGCGAGGACCCTCTCCCAGGATCCAGTTGTTAAATTTGGAATGACTATAACCCATTTCATCCTAAGGGAGTCCAGCTCATCTACCTGGGAAGTATCCATTATTTGCTTATAAAATTTTTTGAGATACACTTTACTTTACCAATTTTCTTAATAAGACTTTTTATTGGACTCTCCTCTATCACAATATGGGCCGCCTTAAAATAATCATCTAACGCTATCTTCAAATGAAGAGTGTATGGACCTTTAACGTATATTTTGAACATCTCTCACAGAGATGCTGTCTTTCAAAGGGTTAAATAGCCCCCCATTGTAGCTTACAGTATAGTAAAGAATTGGCTTTTTGTAAGGTCTAGTTATCACAGAACATTATATCATACTTGCCTATACTCTTGGAATAGCCGCATCCTGCTCCCCTCCATGTGGACACCCCCTTCAAGTCACTCACCCCCACAAACCCCAGACTTCATCCGCTCAACATCCCTAACAAGTGGGTGGGGTTATGCGTTTTGCGGTAAATCACATCATCTGAGCTCCACTTCCTGCTTTACAATGCTGATAATATGGCAAATTAACTGGTGGTGCTGGACTATAATGAAGTGATCGCATCTCCACGATCCCCCCTACATAACATGCAGGGGGGTAACTAGTACTTTGAGGGCCCCATAGCAAAATCTTGAAAGGGGCCCTCTCCCCCATTGTCACTAAAATACCCATTAGGGGGGCAGGAGAGTGAGCAACAAAGAGGTCTATGTAATTCAGCACGCTGTGAATAATGATGGGAGGGAGCTCCTGGGGCTATTCAAATCAGTGCACTGTTATGTCGGAGAACTTCTGGAACTTGTGAGTGTTTGGTCACAAGTACTGGTATTGTCCGACTAAAGTGCCCTGCCGCAATGCTGTTTGTGCCGCATCAGGCCACAAACGGCATTACCGAGATAGTTTTGTCAGATTTGGACTTAGCAACGCGCTTATTTGAATTTCACCAGGAGCTCTCACAACGCCACTCACATTGTGATAAATTGACTCGACCACAAACAGTGTCAGAGAGTGCGAGCAAGAGAGAGAGAGGGTGGTCATAAAAAGAGAGGCTGCTTTATGGAAAAAAAAGGAATGAAAGAAAGAGGGTGTCAGTGAGAAATGGGTAGAAGCAAGCGATAGAGTTGTAGTGACCGAGAACTTTGGAGGGAGGGAAAGAGAAAGAGTGGTGAGAGAGAGGGGTGAGCGGGGTAAAGGACAAGAGAGATGGGTAAAGGATGAGAGGGGGAGTAGAGGATGAGAGGGGGGGTAGAGGATGAGAGGGGGGGTAGAGGATGAGAGGGGGAGTAGAGGATGAGAGGGGGGGGGTAGAGGATGAGAGGGGGGGTAGAGGATGAGAGGGGGGTAGAGGATGAGAGGGGGGGTGTAGAGGATGAGAGGGGGGGGGGGAGTAGAGGATGCCAGGATAGGCATATAGGAGGGGAGGTAGAGAAAGGAAGGTAGAGGAGGAGAGAAGGGTAAGCAGGGGATTCACAGCTTGTCCCACCTAATCCACCCCACCTCCCCCAAGTACAGGGGGAGTGTGTAGCTGCATGTACTGTACCTCGCTCTCAGTCCAAGTAGGCAGTGCTGAGTGCAGGAATCAGGTCTTCCGCTCACCGGCATGGCCTTTCCTGCTCCCTAGTGCATTGTTTCCTGGTACCGCTCACGCACCAAGCCTTCCTCTCCCCCGTGCGGCATCACCTATTTTAGCTCACCGCGCAAGACTTCCCATTCTTGCCACGGCGCAGACGGGTGTCACACACCGCACCGGGTCTTCCTCTCCCGGCGCGGCCTTTCCTGCTCACTGCGACTCCAGCTCCATGGCGCAGTACCCTGGTATCACTCACCGCGCCCGTGCTCCCTCTCCCCGGCCCAGCCTTCCCTGCTCACAGCGCCGGCCTCACACTCCACAACGCCCCTGGTGCCACTCACCGCGCTGGGGAGAGAAAAACCTTTCCTGCTCCGACCCGCTCTCATCGCTTAACTCTCCACTGCACAGTCTCCTGATGCCACTCACCGTGCCAGGCTTCCTCTCCCCGGTATGGTTTCTCACCAAGGCTGCAGGCATGTTAAAATAAATGCACAGCTGTGGGGGGAAATAATCAAAAGGGTGCAGGGGCGTGCCTTGGGGCCCCCCCAGCCGCCGGGCCCCATAGCAATTGCACCCCCTGCACCCTCCATAGTTACGCCACTGGTAACATGGCTGCTCCCTCGCAGAGTATGAGATATATTTAAAGTCTATATGCTTATACCTTCCTACCTTTACAATGTATATAGTTATTACTATTAATACAGACTGATTTTGTTTTCTCTTTACCTATCTGCTGAATATACTAATAATCCCAAACTGTGTGCCGTGGCACCCTAGGGTGCCTTGGGGGACTTGAAGGGGTGCCCTGGATTGGTGGTCCATGATCAAATTTTAATTAATTATGGCCAAACTTTTATGGAAAAACTTGGTAACGCCACTGTCTTGAAGTATCTTGCATTTATGTTGTATAAGCACATCGAACACATGAAATACACACAAATATATTTTATTTGTGCATGAAACAAGGTTTTAAAACATGAAACAAAGTTTTTGTACTATCTCAGGCACAGAATTTGAATGGCAAACAATCATGTCCTTGCACATATTTAGTGCCAGTTACATGTTATTGCCCCAGTAGTGCCAGTTACAGATGTAGCCAGTAAGTTTTCAGCAAAAAATAAAAAATAAAAGTACATTTTGGAAACTATGGTTTTCAGAACAATTTGGATAACGGATATTTTGATAAGGGATACTCAACCTGTAGTAGAATCCCACTTTTTATATTTTGGAAAGGATGAGTGATGTACAGTAGAAACAAGAATAAAGGTGCGTACACACGGGAGAGATATATTGCTCAGCAATATATTGCTGAGCAATATATTGCTTAGTGTCTCCTTTTCATCAGCGACCAGAGATGGTCTCTGATGAAAGGGAACCTCTGCAGGCGATTAGAACGGGGATGAAAATGGGAGCGTGCACCCAGCGATTTATCGCCGGGGCACACTCCCATCACTGACAATATGGTTGCCAGCGACCATATTCCCATCGATATCAGCCCCTATCGCTGCCGTGTGTACACGGCTTAAGAAAAACTTTTTTGGGGTGTTTGTAGACTGTTGTTTGCTTTTGGATCACTGTTGCTATTTCAATGAACAAACACAACACATTTTCGGTGTCTTAAAATTATTAAAAAGACAAAAAGTATTTTCTGAGAATAAAAAATCTTCTGAAATACCAAGTTATAATTTGTGATTTGTGTGGTTACTGCATGAAACAGATCAGTCACATGGATGACGGAATGTGACAGGAACAAACGTAAAAAAAAAGCCCTCACCAGCAAAGGGGTTAAATATATCTCCAGGGGCATAAAACAAATATGGAACAAACCTAATATTACCAAATATATTGTAATTCTAAAAAAAGACAGAACTTCTCACTCCTACATTCAAGTAACACCAAAGAAATAGTTAACTACAAAAAAATACTAATATGAACTAAAAAAAAAAAATTAAACCAACTGCTGCAAACATGGATCTGACTCTCCTTTTCTGACACCAACAACCCTCTTAACAAAAGTTATATATTCCATTGGCTGATGGACATCTTGTTTGACTTATTGATAGCTGTTTTCTGGCTACACCAAATACTCCATCAGAGAGGGTGGGAAAGATGGGTGTTATGCCACAATGGTAACACTGCTGCTGTAAATTCTGCTGACATTTGTATCAGACATGCTATTCTGCCTACTGAGGTCTGTCTAGAACTGTAAAGAAGTTTATTGTGCTCCAGCCTCTCCTGCAGTCACCAACTGATGTTCAATACATTTGAAAATATGTGGCTTTTGTATAGTTTTAAACCAAACCAAATAGCTGTGATCTAAAGACTGTGCTGCCACAGCCAATAAAGGGGAATTTTATATAGAAACATAGGCCAATCTGGTCGGTCCCTATGATAATTACAGTAACAGTGGCGTGAAGTAATATTACTGTGAGGCAGATGTATTATCCCCTTCAGTGGTAATCCAGAGAATTTTCTGGGCTATGCTTCAGTGCCCAGACTGGCAAGCCCGGAAAATTCTCGGGATTGCCGCTGCTTAGCCCGGCTTCGGCATTCCAATTCAGTGCATGAGATAGTACACAAACTTTGTTCCATGTTTTAAAACAATGTTTCATGCACAAATAACATACATGCATTTTGTGTTTACACATGGGTCCTGTCCTCAAGATACCTCATTGAAATATAAATATATTCCGAAATACAGAATAATCCTTTATAAAAAAAAGGCTTCTGGTCCCAAGCATTTTGGTTAAGGGATACTCAACCTGTGTGATGCAATGTACTATGCTCCAGTTCTTGTGAATTAATGATAGCATTAGTGCTATAAAATGGATATTCCATGACCTAACATCACCCTCATGTTCTATTGGGGCTCCCATCCACTAACTGCATAAACATTCTTCCACTTCTATCCTCAATACAGTGAATCATTTTGAATGAGTAGCTGGCTTTCTCTACATCTTCTAATAGGAAGTAGGTGGTTGAGATGGAAGCGTGGCCTTGGTCAAGTCTATGAGTCTTGATTAGGTCTTCAAAGATAACATACAAAAAAGAACATTTCCTTTATAGCAGTGGTTCCCAACCCTGGTCCTCAAGTACCCCCAACAGTGCATGTTTTGCAGGTCTCCACACAGAATCACAAGTGCTATAATTAGCTCCACCTGTGATCTTTTCAAATGTGTCTGAATAATGAGTGCACCTGCCGGGTGACCTGGAAAACGTGCACTGTTGAGGGTACTTGAGGACCAGGGTTGGGAACCACTGCTTTATAGCATCTAATAGCTTTCTTGGATGATAAAAACAACTAAAACTATATACTGTAAGTATAGAGAAATGATCTTGAATATTTTCAACGTAGCCTTCATTGTTACAGTTTATAAACTGATATTTGTGTAAGTTTGTAAGTTTATTACAGTCTATTAGACATAATTCAAACAGCAGTCTACTAGGTCAGTCAGTAAAATAGTAATTTCTTAGTATTTATCTAAGATGAACCTAAAAAGTTATGTTGACACAGATATAACATTTGTGGGGAGACATGGTGAAAACTTTAGCTTGTATAATAATGTGCAATATGTTTCATCCTATATTATCAATGCTAAAGTAATAACAGCTATTTTACACAGCAATTTGCCATTTTAGTGCCAGGTAAATTTGTCAAAATAGGTGTGGAGATTGCCAAGCAAACATTTCTATTCATCATAATTGCTTGTCATGTTTACCTTATATAATGAATCTAATCTATTATTTTTTACACTTATAACTTTTAGTTCTTCCTTTGCCTGTTGTACAGCTGAAAAGGGAAGTTCTAACACATCATGATTGCTGGACCAAGCATCACATAAAAAAAGATACTGTAAATGGAAACTATTATTTATAACCAGATTCACCACTCATAAGTGTATGCAGGGTGGGTTCCAAGAAGGCATGTTAATAAAATTTCAATATGAAATTCACAAGAGACTCATTTTAGTCTACTTGTGGATGAATATGCAACATATGACGTGGAGCTTATGCATTCTTCCCAGGCAGCGGCTTTGTAGTAAGCACAATTGCATACTGGGGTGCATCATTTCATTCTGTCTATGTAAACAATTTAGGAAAAAATATATTAAACTGCCTGACAGTTTGTTAAACAATGTCCCCAGAGGTTACTAATGTTTGGCATCTCTTAAACAAGCACTGAAATAGCTTCCCTGAAGTGACAGATGAAAACATGTACTGTAAATAATTGCTCTAACTGAAGTCATCATATCCCGGGGTTTCATTTTTCATGCACTTTCCGAATCCTTTTTTGTTGTATTATAGGGAATATGAACCTCCAGTATATCAAGTAGAAATAAATTGCTTTCTGAAGAACCTCAAAACAGCCCTTATATATGTGTTTCCTCCATACAGTGGAAATGTGGAACACAATGTTCATTGCTTTTCAGCTTATTATTATTCTAGGATTCAGTAACATTGCATCGTCAGGAGTCATCGTACAGTTGTGATCAAGGCAGCAGTGGCAGCTGTGTAAGGAAGTGCTGCTGTTTTCTGTTACACTGAATGGGTCACTTTATTCAATTAGAATATTTAAATGAACTGGGATTTGTAAACATTGCTGCTGACTTAGCAGGGATGCAAATAAGGGTTTGTGCATCCCTAACAAAGAAAAGGACTGGCACCCCCCCCCCCCACACTTCTCAACGGAAATGGACTAATGGGGAAGAGGTATGGCCAAACAATAATAACTCCATGTCAAATTATGCCACATAGTAGTGCTTCTTATTAACATTATGCTACATAGTAGTACCCCATTTACTATACACATACAGTAATGCCATGCAAATGGTAATGGTTTGAGCCACGTACATCCATTTCTGACCTACCATGTTTACTCTCAAGCATTTTCTCTCCAATGGATATTATAATATATCTGCAGATATCAAGATTTTTATTTTATTATGTAGAAACTGCAATTTTAGCATAAATGTATAAATTCTTGCTATGTACTAGTAGCCTAATGCAACTGATTTCACAAGTGATGCAGATCGTACTCCCCATTCTTATCAATAGGGACCATGGTCTTACTCCTATCTACCAATATTTAAAAAAAATGAAGCATTTTAGAGTTTGGTCCTTTTACCTTAGATGGAATAAATCACTTTATTCCTATGTAGGTAACCTTGTAAAAGATGGGTCTTTACGATCTCTCTCCCGCTAGCACTTTACAGTCTCTGACATATTGCTGAAAATCAGCTATGTGGTGAATATGAAAAAGGCTTTCTGGGGATCTGATGGTTCTAAGATTATCTGCCATTACTTCTAATATTAAGAGTTTTTTTCTTAACTTTATCTCATGGTAGGTGAGCCCCTTAAGATTTCCCCCTAGTCGCAGCTAACTACCCCTATATACAGGGCTATTTTTCAGTAGGCTCCAGCAGGAACTGAGGCCCTTATTCTAGTTCACTCTTTCTGACAAAATATTTCTTAGATGGACAAAACCATGTGCACTGCAGGTGAGGCAGGTGTTACTTGTGCAGAGACAATTAGATTTGGGTGGGGTTTTACACCTGCCTCACCTGCAGTGCACATGGTTTTGTCCATCTAAGAAATATTTTGTCAGAAAGAGTGAACTAGAATAAGGGCCTCAGTTCCTGCTGGAGCCTACTGAAAAATAGCCCTGCCTATATAGTTTAGTTACCTTTAGGTCTTCTCTTTGACTCTCTTGTTTAGCCTCCTCCTTTCCATTTCACTGCATTGGACAAGCAGGATCATAACATGGGCGGAAGGGGGGCGGTGGCGGCGATGGGGCATGGGAACGCCCAGCATTTCATGGGCTTTCCCATGCAATCGCTGACCATTCCCATGCAAATGTTGGCGTGACTTGGGTGCCGGGTGTGGGTGGCTGACTTCACATGAAGTCAACCGCCCACTATGTCTTTGAAAGAAACCAGCAAATGTAAGTGAGTCTCCACTGACTTATATTTGTGAGCCCTGGAGAAATCATTAGATAGTCGCTGACCATCAAATAGTTTCTCTGCCAGTGGGACATGCGAGGGGATGGGTCTTCGTGACCCATGCCCTTGCATGGGGTGGCGGGGAGTGCCATCTGAGACTTCGCAGTTTACCAAGTCAACCAGAATGAGGGCCATACATCAGACTGCCAAGTAAAATAAATCATTAATATACTATATATATATATATATTTATATATATATATATATATATATATATATATATATATATATATATATATATATATATAGTAGCTGGGGGGAGGAGCGGCACTCTCAACTGAAGAACTCACAGCTTACAACAGGTATTCCCACCTCTCTTTAGCTGTCTCTAAAGAGAGGTCTGACCCACATAAAAAATGTCCGCCAAGGGATACAAACATGAATCATAAGGATGAATATATCCAGAGAATAAACATGGCCGCAGTGCCACTGAAAACGAGGCTTCACCCGCAAAAGCATCATGGCCGCGGGAGGCTATAAGGATAAATATGTCCAGAGAATAAACATGGCTGCAGCGCCACTGAAAACGAGGCTTGACCTGCAAAAGCAAGATGGCTGTGGGAGTCTATAAATAAGCCAGATAAAAGAGAGGCTTGACACGCAAAACCCGAAAGTGCGGTATTAAGAACCCCTTGAACGGGACGGCTATTTAAAGAGGGCAATGACAACCATACAGCACAAACTGAGGAAGCCGCTGATTACTCATCAAAGGCGTTTTTGTAGCTGTGTTAGTTCCAGTCACCGCTGAGGCACAATCATCCACTGCTGCTAACATCACCAGCTGATTGACACCTGTACTTTGGGCTGTTGCTCATATCCCTCCTCAGCTTTTCAAAACATCTTGCTGAGTGTGAGGGTGGACTGAGTTAAGGCCAACTGTGGTAATACAATTACAGCCTTGAAACCCTAATAATAAGCGGGACTGGTAACAGGGCTGGCGCCACCACTAGACAGTGTTAGGCTGGGGGGCGGTAGTTGGGAGCAGGGCAGGAGGGAGAGCTGGAGGTCTGGCTTAGCGGGCAGGAGGGAGGGCTCGCTGCACTGTGTGCAGTTCAGTCCCGGACCCTGGTGCATGTTAACTGACATTTTCCTCCACTCACACCGCGTACAGCCGCTCAGCCGGCTGTACGCGGTGCTCAGCGCTGCCCGGCTGAGCGGCTGTACATTGTGCGGGTGGAGGAAGATGTCAGTCACACTGCGCCGGGACTGAACTGCGAGGCCTCCCTCCTGTCCGTTAAGCCAGACCTCCAGCTCTCCCTCCCGCCCGCTGAGCTAGACCCGAGCTCCTCCTGAAGGGTGAGTAATTATATATACACCGGAACAGCACGGCGGCCGTATCCCTCTCCCCCCCCAAATCAGCGCGCCGGCCGCATCACGCATCACCCCCCCCCCCAGGAGCAGCACGTAGTCCGTATTCCTCCCCACCCCCCACCCGTGGAGCGGGTGAGCGTCGGGGCGCCCCTCCGCCTGGGGCGCTCCGGCGCCTTGCACCGGCACTGACTGGCAACTATAATTACATGCCTTGCCTAATTATGTCAAAGTTTGAGAATTGAGCCATTTTAGCCTAACAATACATATGTCAAGAATGTTATATGTTGTGTGTCTAGTCTGTTTAGTGTTTTATTCACGAAGTGCACTTCTCTGTAATTTGAGAGATATATTTTTTATATATTTTTATGTATACAATTTGCTTTATTTCTTTAAAATATACATTCTTAGTATTGAGGAAACTTGCATTTGTCATCTCCTTATCCTGAACACAGCTGCGCTCCTTGGCAATGCATGTGAGCCAGGCAGCATGCATTATTAGCTTTAATCTTGTTCCGACAAAGGCACACAACCTCTGATTACAGGGAGCAGCAACAGTGTCCAGGCTATTTATTGCTATCACCATTAGTGTACTTATTCCTTCTGTCCTAACCAGCGCTCCTAGGTGACCCTAGGGCCACAAATATATATATAGTCTCTAGAGGAGGCGGTGGGGCCCCAAGCAGTGGGGCCCACTGGGGTTTCACTTGTCCCCCTGTGTGCACGTCCAAACCTGATTTCTCATGGTCACAGATAATAGGCTTGCTCGGGGCTATCTGATTAGCCTCATAACCTTGGCGCCTGCCATGGGTAGCTTCTGTGTTCACTTCTAAATCAGCCCCTCTGTAATGATGTCACTGGTCCTAAGTGGACCTTTTATAGGCAAATAATTAGGGACTGTTTTAAAAGCAAACTTTGTAAAGACTTAAGGAAACCTCCAAATGCTGTTACTACTGGAAAACTAATATCACTTTCACACCACTTATTACATCTGAGTTATTGCCAGTGTGAAAGGTGCCTGAAAAATAACCCGGGTCCAGTCACCAGGAATCCAACCCAGGTAGCTAGCGTGGGTAACCAGCTGCAGTATGAACAGGTGACCCATTTATTTACAGCATAGCGCTGGCAGAATAGCTACACTGTAACACAGTCAGAGCCATGTTGTGAATGGGTTCTGCCCCGAGACTTGACTGTGTTTCAAGTTCCAGGTAGGAAATGGGATTTTAGTGTGAAATGATCATAACTTCCAGGGGCAGATTTATTTATCCTATTTAGGTGATAAAGTGGCAGATGATAACGAGCCAGCCAATCAGCTCCGTGCTGTCAAGTTACAGGCTGGGTTTGAAAAATGAGTTCATTGGCTGGTGCGTTGCCACGGTCACTTTATCACTTCACCAAGCTTAATAAATCCCACTTTAAGGGGTAGATTTAGGAAGCAGTGATAAGGGAGGAGAAGTGATACAGTGCCTGGTAATTTATCACCGGCCAATCAGCTCCTATTTAAACCCAGCCTGTAATTTAACAGTCAGAAGCTGATTGGCCAGTGATAAAGTACCAGGCACTTTATCACTTCTCCTCCCTTATCATTGCTTTATAAATCTACCCGTCAGTCCCTAAAGGATAATTATTTAGCTCCCAGTTGTGTGCTCTCTTTATTTCACCATTATTGACAAGGACATTCTCCTGCAGAGTTGCAATATTATGGATACCAATACATAATGGGCCTGATTCTAGTTGGCTGAGTGGGCTGTGAAGATCGCAGCTTACTGAGCACCAGAGAAGTTGCCCTGCTGAATACCCCCCCCCCCCACCACCATTTCCTCACGTATCCATGTGAGGGTATGTGTAACAAAGAGACATCCCCTCGCATGTTGCTGCTGCAGGAGAGATCATAAGATGGTCTCCGACCATGAAATGATTTATCCTGCCCTCGCAAATATGCTGTACTTTTTTTTCTGTGCTGAATATTTAAAATCACATCAACATGGCCTCTCCCTTCATATGACAAGACTAAGGAATCGGGATCTGGGAAGCGGCCTGTTCTTCCATGGACTCTGAAGGACACCGTGAAATTCCTGTCCCAGATATTCCGAGAGAACAGGCAAGCATGACAGACAAACATACTGTACGCCTCTTGCATGGAAATGATAGGCATTCACATTGTTGTGCTGGATTCTGCCTTAATGCTTTCTCAGCCCCACTCTTTCTCTAAAAATACTTTTCCTTAGGGACCGATTATGAACCTATTTCTACTTCACACGAAAGCATCAGGTGCAGGTAGTCATCTTCAACTGACAGCTAGGAAGCCTGCTTTGCAATGAATGTTAGGGCTTGTTCACGTGTTATTTTTAACTTCATTAAGAATTTATTTTGTCTGTGTTACATTTACATTTGTTCACATTGAGGTAAATGCCAAAAGCATTATGGGAGGCAGGTGTACATAACCAATGTATTATAATATACACTAAATGCATTCATTCTTAGTTAAACTTTGCTGTAAAATGCCAGAATGTATATTTGGAGCACCAATGTTAAGGCCCCCATACACTTATGTGATTTGAGACGATTTCACCGATGGATCGGTGGTGAAATCGGGTGAAATCAGCTAAAATCGCATGTGTTTGACATTCCACCTGATCCTATGTGCGGCCACTTGGGCATCGCATCAGATCTGGAGGTCGTATCTGCTTTCACTACTCGAACCCCCTCCAGGTTACAGGGAACGGGGTTGCATGTGATACAGCACATGCAAAAGGACCGTATGCGATATATCACTTGCGATCCTGCTGCTCGGGAATGCCTGGGCGGCTCAAGGGAGATGGGATGGCCATGCACTGCTGCGAGAAGGTGTATGGCCACCTTTAAAGTCATTTGTCAAAGCAAATGTATTAAGACTCTGGCACTGGCCAATGACATTTTAAATATAATAAATGTGATTTACAAATGGATGTAATACAAGGCAACTACAGCAGTTTGGGCAACATAGGTAAAATAACACTGTAACATTACAGTAACTCATCTCAACCTATTGCTCCAGTATTACAGTCAGAATACTGATAACGTATTAGCAATTACACAGGCGCTCTGAGCTAAGACTTTTTGTGTTGTTCATGTCTATACCAATCTTCCTGTTCAGATGAAATGAGTATCAGTAACTAGCAGAGATACAAAACATTAAACAGTCCTTGTAAAAATCCTAAAAGTGAGCTGTTGCCAACCATGACTGCCCGTTATTATATATGAGCATCCTTCCTGTGCTGGTTCCAGAGTGCTACACATGTCGTCTTAGTTATCTGTTAGTTTGGAGTAACTATGCTTAGCCTGGTGTTTGTCTGTATAACTTGCTGTTGGATAATGGATAGTTGCTCCCTATGTTGTATCAGCTGCTGTAACAAAGCGAGTGGAGATCACCAAATGAGGAATCACAATGGCAGCAGCAGTGACAGCTGACAACAATGACACACACACCTTTGTTGAGAAAGGACCTTACTGGACTGAAAAGACCCCCTCCCTTTCCCGCTTATCTGGAGATAAAATATGAAGGGGGAGCAGAGGGAGTAGAGGGGAAGAACACAAGACATGGGAAGTAAGAAATGTGCATGGCTGGCCCCTTCTCAGTACCTAGTCACATGCTTTGGTGACTGGATTATCTCTGTCCTGTCAATGCCTGTAGTAATCCTAGATGGTGGCCATATTGTGCCAGACAACCGATTATACTGCTCGGAGCATCTTGAATGTGTTTTTTTGGGGTGAGGTGGGGGAACCCCCTTACGCCCCCCTCCCCCCATTTCAGAATCTGAAAACAATAAGACAAAACTTCCAATGAGTGGGGAAGAAGGAAAAACTGAAAATATTGTACAGGCTTTGTGGTGTGTAGTAGCTGTGTCGTCATTGTGCATGTAGCCAGTACTGTATGACAGCAATGCTTAAGCATAAATTACTATATAACATGTACTGGGTGCTAGGAAAGCTATATTCTGAATTAAGGATTGCTATGAGAAATCTGGACTGTCTAGAGAAGAGTTGGGAGACATGGGACAGCTACAGGTAGTGTATGGGAGCCGTCAGGGTAAATCAGTAATTGATAAGAAAGTATCCTGTCTATGACACTAGTATCCTTTGTCTGACTACAACTATAACGTCATTGTAGCTTAATTAAATCATGGCTGTTGGCATTAGCCAGCTAATGATGACCCTGGCAGTCAGCAAACACAAATGCCTCCTGCATACCACCATTGTTCTAAGTATGCAATAGGGTCTGTCAGAGGATTTCTTTTTTGACTTATCATTAAAATAATAAATAAATCTGAAATGCCTTACATGTAAGAGCATAAATAGCCTATGTAAGATGACAGTTGGAGCCTGCGTCAGTGTTCCGAGGCATGTCATTCAGATTACATTATCCAAAGCTCATTGCAGAGAACAATGGAATAAAATTGAAAAATATAGAAATGTACATATACAATATTCAATAAACAATCCAAAAGAAACCCAAGAGAATTGTTGTATGCAAATACAAATATGGTGAAAGGTCAATGACAATTAACGCTGTCTGTAAAAGGAGGAAATTTGTTAATGAATCTCAAGACTTTTCAATAAATTAAGGATGAACCGCCCACAGCGTGATAAATATTGATAGGCACTATCCTCAATTGGACCTGTCAGGATCATTAATTAAATCCACCCAGGTACGGAAATGGGCAAAGCAATTAGGACTCATGTCTCCTACTCAAAATAACACAGGCAGATGGGACAGCATGGTTGGTGTAATGGTTAGCATTGCTGCCTCACAGTACTGAGTTTATGGGTTTAATACCCACCATGGTCCAAAGGTGTTGAGATGCCTGAGCTTGAATGAGAGTACTGCAGTTTTCTCCCACAATCCACAAATGTACTGGGAGGTTAATAGGCTTCCAACAAAAATTAACCCTATTATGTATTTCTCTATAGCAGATAAGATTTGTAGTAGTTTTGATCTGCTGCCTAATTCACTCATTTACATTTTACAAAACTCCAGGGCAATGTAAAATGAAAGAAACATAAAATCTGAAACTTCAGTAACAATAAGGAAAGAGTACACAATTTGCAATTAATCAAGCGATGTAAACAGTTTTGCCCAGAATGTAACAAAAAGCAAAAACAAAACAAAATTTATAGACACCTGATAACATATTGTGGTATAACAAAACATGAAGGGTTGTGAATTGACAATGTGACTGTATCCGTTTAACTTACTGCAGATCTATCACCTTTAAGCAGTGAGAGTACTCAAATACTGCTTTCACATTGCAGAAATGGGTAATGACACAGTATTCTTAAATGGTACTTTAAAACGGGTCTGAGCCTTGAGACCTTTCACATTGCAGGTGAAAACCGTTTTAAAAATCATTTAATACCATTCAAACATTCAACCCGTTTAATACTGCTTTCACATTGCAAAAACCTGCTTTCAACCCGATTTTCTAAACGTGTCTTAAAACTGGTCAAAAGCCAGTTAAACCCCTTTCATATTGCATGATGTAAAGGTATATTTCAGTTTAAATACCGTTTTGTACCTTTCAGATTCAACCCGTTTCACCCATAGAAAGCCATACAATGTCATTTTAAATGTTTTTTTCCTGCTTGTGGGCGGGGATCAAGTGTGGTTATCATTTGTAGCAAATACCGTTTCTGAGCTGTTCAGACTGCAGGGAAAACGGCTCAGAAACGTGTAGGATCCTGCTTTTAACACGTGTCAAAATACCGGTTTTCTGTAACCGGTAAATTGACAATGTAGCTTTCACATTGCAGCTGGAACCGTTTTAAAGCACTAAAAAAACGGCAATATACCGTGTTACAGCTGCAATGTGAAAGGGGTATAACCCCCAAGGGACACGTTTCAAGCCATTGAAATAGAGCTGTTCAAACTGCCAAAAAAAACGGCTTTGAACCGTGTAGGACTCTGCTTTTTAACTGTGTTGAAATACCGCTTAACTTTAACCGGTAAATCAACTCTGGCACTTTCACATTGCAGCCTTAAACGTTTTAAAATGGAAAAAAACGGCAATATACCGTTTTAAAAGTGCGATGTGAAAGGGGTATAAGTATTTATACAAACGCATAATTAATTTGACAGTCAGTAGGTCGACCACTATTGATCGACAATGAAAAGGTTGACATGTGAATACAGTTGACACACACAAAAGGTTGACAAGGACAAAAGGTCAACCAGCATTGAAATGATCGACACATGAAAAGGTCTACATTTTTGGTGTCTATGTCGACATATATCTGTGTGAACTCCCAACTACTGTAACACTTACACTCCATGCTTCGCTCGCCAGGCTTTGCTAATGGGGCTTCGCCCCGCATTGCATCAGAGTCCTAGTGGTTTGTAGAATTTCAGGAAAGTATCTTAAGGAAAAATTTCTGAAAAATTAATGTCGACCTTGCCATGTGTCGACCATTTCCATGTCAACCTACTGCTTGTGTCAACATTTTGTCAATGTCGATATTTTGACCATGCCAAGCTTTTGCCTGTCAACCAATAGTGGTCGACCTAGAAATCCTTCAATAATACGGCAAAATCGATAATCAGGTTCAAAATAATATTGGTTTATAATTGCAAATAATATGTTGTTTAAGAAAACACTTTACAAATAGTATAACTTTATTTTCTTACAATTTAATTCAGTATAGATAGGACCAGGGTTAAATGAAACACGTGATTACAATTAACCTATTGTGTGCTAAAATGAACTGACAGGAGGAGCACAATTGTGTCCGTAGTAGAATCTAGTGCAGTGTGATTGTCATTGAGAGAAAACCATCAAGGCGCTCTATCCGTTTTTGGCCACGAGAGGGCGCTATGAATTCATATTCTTTCCACAGGACGTCAGATAATCTAACAATGGAATCTACACCATAACCAGGATGAGAGAAACAACAGCACTCTCAAAGTGAAGAAGACAAGACAGCATTGTTTTAACAGGAAGGCTACTTTCATCTACTAAAGGATGAGGTCGGAGTCATCTTGAGGATCAGCTGATTTTTCCCAGATCTGTGTAAGTGATACATGCTGCATGCAATATTCTACTGAATCTTATGCTGCATGCCTCTTAATGTATACATGTACATATGTCTTTGTATTTCATTTTATTAAAAATAGCATACAGTACTAGAGTTGTATGTGAACAGTGGCTGTAGCAAATCTGAAACCTACATGTTCTAATTGCCTGTCTTTTAATAATTAAAACTGGTGTACATTATATTTATGTCATTTTCAGTTTAGTCTGAAAGTTTATGTTATGGTGTGTGGTTACAGGCGTGTTACTTTCTACATCATCTCTTAATTATCTGACGTTGGGTGTGATGTTTTTCTTCACCATTTCTTATAAATTGCACTGAACTGTATCACTTCTTGTTTTGTGATAGTACAATGTCTGTGTTCTTAGGAGTCACCAAAGATTCTGGACGATGAATGTGTGCGTCTTTCCCTGCGTCAGCTCAGGTAGACTTGCGGAACTTAAGGCCATGATGTATTAGAGAAGTGGACCAAACCAAAAGAAGGCATCTCTGCCCTTACTGTCTTCTGGATAAGATTAATGCAATTTGCTAATGTAAACATGCTGTGTGATGAAAATCCATCAGAGAAGGCAAAATCTGGAGGACAGCAGCCGGGGATCTCCTGTTTGGACCCTTCTTTTATTTACACTAGGAAAACCTTCAGGGATCCAAACATTTAGTTGCAAAAGATGATCCCAAGATAGAAGTTCTGGGGACCATCCTGAGCTACTCGAAAGCCACTTTCGGTGACCGCAGCAGCTGATTTGGGGAATATTTACTTGGTTGTGAAAGATTATCAACACTTAATGAAGAGTGCCGTGAAGTCCAATGTCTTATTGACCTATGGTCAATTTCCTCTGAAGGGAGGACACTGATCCCATTTTTCGCCTTGTTTCAAGAATAAGATGGTAAATGAAGAATCCTATATACTCATTCACTGTTTGTACCAGAAATACTACCAGAAGCATTTTCATTCACGTTAACTTTCAATGGGTCATTTGCGTTAAGGAATTTTGATACTGGTGGTCACGTAGAAAATATCAGCGATGGGACAAATTACGTTTTGTTTTAGTCATTAATCGATGATTTTAAGAAAAAGAAACATGTATAAAGATAAAGTATATAGCGATTTAAGGAATGCTTTGAAGTCAAGTGTCTATATGACCAACAAGAAGAATGTAAACGTACAGTCAGACTTGGAGAAGGGTCAAGTACGCAAGCCTACAATCGATAAAGCAACAAGGCAAGATCTCCTTATTGGACTTCCATGAGAAATCCAGCCTTAGGTGTTCCAGGTACAGTATTGTTAGTTCTGGTATGTGATGTGGGCAGGGGAATCTGCTGCAATGATCAGTGTCAATAATTAACGATGCAAAGTGTGTCTTAAAAACCATCTGCAGCATCTGAAGCTAAATAAAATAAATAAATGATGCAGTGACATTAATTCTGTGTGATACATTTAGGGCTGCCTTGTCCGGTCCTCAGTGCCCTAGTTATGCAGACCATAATAATGAAGGATAGAATGTGGTCTTTTTAATGGTTGACTATAAATCAAGCTCTCCATGAGCTTATAATAAGGATATTCAGAGGCTTAATTAGAATTCTTGAGTCTTAACCAACATACAGACCTAATGAGCTGTAAAGTTATGATGGTTAATATGGGACTCTAGATAGAACAGTCAAGTGCAAAGGGACTATAGTAATTATTATTGTGCTAAAGGACCTTTTGTGACGTGATGTAAACTGCAGGGTCCCCCTTACTAGTTATCATATGACGTACACAATATGGTCAATACTTATACATGGCGTATATGTTTTTGTAGATAAATGGTTAAAGCATTAAAGCAACTACTTTTAAATCGCTTCCCCACAAAATGAAATCACTATGGGTTTTTTTACTGCTAAGATAAAACATGTCTATGAAAGAAGTGACCAGATCTCATTTGTAGAGACAAGTGTTTTGAGCCACTGTGGTGGAATTAGATCAACCATCCATCATTGTTTACGATGTCAAGATCAATAGGCGCATTTATTTGTAAAGTGTCATAGTATTAATAATAAAATGCATACTGTTACATTACAAATACTTCAATAGGAAAATGCTGGAATCTAAGCATTTTAAAAATTGCAGGTTCAGGAGAGAAGAGCAAAATCAATATGCAATTATTTTCCATACATCTACAATTAGTAATTTCCAAGCATCATAAGGTCATTGTAAGATCTGATTTTTTTCTAACCTCGAAGCATGTGAATTATGTAATAAATGTCACCACAGGGAAGCAGCTACATTGTATTTCAGTATTGAACAGTTCTGATGCACAATGAATATTCCGGATGATAGCAGATTTAATATACTGTAAGGGACACTACTAGCATTGATTGGAACACTGAACAGGCTGCAAATGGCCATGTGTTAATCATATTTATAATTAATGAGATGCAGTTTTGAAATGTGTTTGAATAATTTTAAATATTAACTAACTACTAGCTCTAGGTACAGCCATTATTAAAATGTAGCCCAGTATTAGCCTCACATTCATGTATACTGTTCCAACACAACAAACATTACGTTTACAGCATGTATAAGCAAACAAAGCAATATACTTTATAAGAATGTCCATGAGATATATATATATATATATATATATATATATATATATTTTTGTGTATATGTATGTATATATACAGATACAGGGGGTCAACACATATTTATTAGAGTATGTGGTCACAAGCCACTGCACCCCAACCTGGGAATGGCGAGTGCAGTTTGTACCCCATTTGTAGGAATGGCAAGTGCTGTGGTGTCCGGTGTCCAGCACACAGAACAGCATAGACCACAGAAATAACTTACTGTAGCTTGCATAAATAGGGGTTTAATTAGACCACAGGTTCACAAAGTCGGGTCCTCAGGACCCCACACAGTGTATGTTTTGCATGTCTCACAGAATCAAGTGAAATAATTAGCTCCAACTGTGGATCTTTTACGATGAGTCAGTGAGTAATGAATGCACCTGTGCACCTGCCGGGTGATCTGGAAAACGTGAACTGTGTGGGGTCCCGAGGACCGAGTTTGAGAATCACTGAACTAGAAAAACTGGACAGGTTATCAACAATCAAATCTGTGATTAGTTTATTCACATAAGTAGTGGGTCGTATTTTACAGATCTGGTTGCTCAGAGTTCAGGTAAACTATGTAGATCCAACATGGCTTTGGCTTAGGTTATGGCCATTGGTCGATCACAACTCACATTGCGGCAGGAACGGGACTCTACAGTTGTCTTTAACAGTGTTTGCTAGTGGTTTACTTAATGGCTCATGTGCACTGTGAACTTCAATGTCATTACAATACAAATAAGTAAAATAAATTCTTGTCAACTAAAATAATAGAAGAGAACGGCTGGTGACAGAGTGCTGAAGAGAATAGATTGTAGATTACTGAGGAAATGTCCTATAATACAATGAGCAGAATAGCCAATAGGAAAACACAATTTAGAATATACACAGTCAATAAATGTATCGGGTATATCCGAGTGTAATAGCAGTGCCTGATTTGTGCTCAGCAGAAAACAGATGACAAAGCAGGACTATAAGCAAACTAAAAAGCAAAACAAAAAAACCCTTAGTTAAACCACAACTTATTTTCAAATGCATCTACAGTAACTTGAGTTTCCTAAACTCAGCCATTACCATCCACGTTTTACAGATATCCATGCTTGAGCACAGGTGAAAATTAGTACCCCAGTCAATTTGATTTAACCATTTGGACTCAAATATGGATACTCCATACCTCCCAACATGACAATCTCCAGGAGGGACACAATACTCTCTTAATTTATGATTGCCATCACCTGTTTTGAACAGTGTAATTGATGAGAAAGGTGTTTCACCACAGGTGATGGCAATCAATAATTAAGAGGGAAGTCCAGGAACAGAGTATTGTGTCCCTCCTGGAGAGGGTCATGTTGGGAGGTATGATACTCTTAAAACCTGGACTGTATTTGCGGATAAACTTTGATTTGGGAAAATACACTATAAGTAAATATTAATATTGAATAACTTTTTCAAACACCCTATTAATACATTAATATTTACTTATTAATCATTATAATGATTATAAAGATTTCTGGCTACACCAGGGATTTGCAACCTCTGTCCCCAAGGAACACTAACAGTCAAGTTTTTTTTTTTATTTCCAGACTTCAGCACAGATGTATAAATCAAAATAACTGAGGTACTCAGTAAGTCACCTGTGCTCAAGCATGGCTATCAGTATAACCTGGCCTGTTTAAGTGTACTTTGAGGACAGAGATTAGGAATGTCTGGGCTACACTCTATATGACCCATGTGAGGAAAAGAACATGCCAGTTATATTTACCACAATGAAGTATACTTGCCTACCTGACCCTCTCCTTCAGGGAGAAAATGCTCTGCTCCTGGACTTCCCTGGTAATGTATGATTGCCATCACCTGTGGGGAGCTAGGTGAAGGTGTTTCATCACAGGTGCTGGCAATCATACATTACCAAAGAAGTCCAGGAACAGAGCATTTTCTCCCTGAAGGAGAGGGTCAGGTAGGTAGGCATTTATATTATGCCCTATGCACTGTCACATATATTAATTTTGAATAGAAACATCCTTGCCTACCTGACCCTCTCCATGCGGGAGAAAATGCTCTGCTCCTGGACTTTCTCCAGCATGGAGAGCGTCAGGTAGGCAAGTATGATCAAAAGTAATCTGATATCTGAAGTTATTAATCATTAAAGACAGCATTTAATGTTGCAAAATGACATTGGTTTGAAATTATTCTTTTCTAGACAGTTCCTGACAGCCTAAATGGGATAATTAAAATATCTTAGTGACAGGGGTTTCAGAAATCATACGCCTATACAACTGCTATTAACACCAAGGGTCCCGTTTTGTCATTAACACTATAGAAGTTGCATTTGGACTTTTTGCACATATTGTTATTAGCAGTGGAGGACAATATTATTTTTATATAGATAAAAAATGGTAACATATAGTAGTTATATGGACATTTCTTATGTGAAATATGCATTATCCCCAAGTTTGTTTATTTGTGTCAAAATAATAAATTTCAGGGTTTCAATTAACAGTTTTTGCCAACTTTAGACATTAATTAGACTTGGATATATATATATATATATATATATATATATATATATATATATATATGTCTATGGGAACTAATATTAATAGAATGTAGTGTGGACAGTTTGTTCTGAAAGTAGCCCACATGTACTGTACTTACGTATCAGGATCTTGGCTCATCCTCACCTTGATGACCATGCCATTGCTGGCAGCAGGTGTCATGGCAATTATGCAGAAAATAGGCAATTATGCATTTGTAGGTAGGACTACTCAGTCAGGACTTAAGGAGCCCATACACGCTCCGTTCCTGCTCCGTCCGTTCTGTACTATGAGATGCGCGTTCCCGCGGCATCTCATAGTACAGTACAAAAACTATGTGCTGCACATTTTGTACTAGCTTTACATCGTATCGCATCGCATTGCATTCACAATGCATGCACAAGGCATGCAATGCGATACGATGTGTACTTTAAAAGTACAGAACGGATGCCCAGAACGGAGCGTGTATGGGCTCCTTTAGGGGTACTTAGGGGTAATAATTACTAAGATGGGAGTTCAATAGGATATGGGATATTGCCCATAGCAACCAATCAGATTATAGTTTTTATTCATTTAGCACCTTCTAAAAATGGAGAGTGATAAACAGCCAGCCAATCAGCTCCTACCTGCCATGTCACAGACTGTGTTTGAAAATTGTCAGGCAGGAGCTAAATGGTTGGTTGTTTATCACTTTCCTGTTAATCACTTTTGAAGCATAGTGCATCTGGCCCATAATCTGATTGGTTGCTATGGGCAACATCTTAACTTCAATAGAACTCCCATCATAGTAAAAGTACCCCTCAGTGTAGTGTCTCCTTTTTTTCAAATTTTTTATCTACAGATGTTTCCTAATACAGCACATGTAGCCTCAATACGCCATGCAGATACTGGTGCACGTGAGCAGATAGGTCTTCTGCAGTGGCGGCCCCTACCTTTTTGGGGAGGGGGGCTGCCTCTGGCTGCAGGCACCTCCCTCCCCCTGTTGCCGCCATCGCCGCTCACCTCCCTTTCCAGGCGCCTGTCCTATGATGACAGGCACCAGGACTGGCGCATGCGCAGTACAAACATATGTACTGCACATGCGGCCAGCTTCTGTGGGCTGCTTCGGCAACAGGCCATTGAAGGAATCTTGGTCCTGGCGCCTGTACAATATAAATGACAGACACTGGGCCCAGCGCCGGTGCAGTACCGATATAGGTACTGCGCATGCGCAATTTCCTAATTTGCAGGGCAGCCTGCAGAAAGACATCTCCCAATGGGACTGCCTTGGTGACTGGCAAGTCGGACTTCCAATAGGATGTCACTGCCAGTTACAGTGAAGCCAGTGCAGTCTCACAGACTGCATCTGGCTTCATTACAATGGCGGATTTTACCTGGGGGGGGGTTGCAGGTAAAAACCGCCACTGGTCTTCTGCAAATCCGTTTGTTACGTCTTAGCTGCAACACAATGCAACTAGGATGCACTTGGAGACAGTACTTATTTTTTTAATACTCGACACTTGTACATATGCGTGCGGCTGAGTCTGTATATGAAGCGCAACAGAACTTGATATGGAAAAACCATTGTAGCACATTATATGCATATTCAGAGGGGGATATTTACTAAGATGGGCGTTCTATTTCACATAGGATGTTGCTATGGGCAACTAATCAGATACTATCTATTATCTTCTAGAATGTTAAAAATAAATAAGAAGTAGATTATGATTGGATGCCCATATCCCAGGTAAAATAGAACTCCCATCTTATTTAATTTCCCCCCAAAGGCTCAGTTGCACACAAGGTACAAGTGTTAGATATCCTGTGTCCTAGTTACATTGTGTTTTGTCTAGGATGCAATTTCAGAATAAAAGACACATAAAAGATGTAGAAAGACGCAAGCAGATTCTCTCGGGACGTGGCAGCCAAGAGGGCACGTTTGGCAGGACTAGTGCAAAGTTGTATGGGCACACATCTGTATCTATTACACACTGGTTGGTTCCAAGTTATCCTAACCCATGATGCAGTCAGGTTTATTCTGTTTATCAGGCCATATTGATAAGTAGTCTTCACCCATGTTTGCCTAAGACATATGAGAAATGCAGTTGTATTATAATACAATTATGTATAATGGTTCATTTATTATAGTAAAAAAAATAGTTTTCATAACTAGGGAGAAAGTTAGCAAAGTGGAACTTTCTGCGGTGTCCAGTCTATTAACCACTTAGACCAGTGTTTCCCAAACACTGTCCTAGAGACACCCCAACAGTCCCAGTTTTTGATGTATCCCTGCTTGAGCACAGATAGACTGACTGAAGTAGTAATTTACGGGTCTATTTGCTAAACCTTGGAGACAGATGGCAGGAGATAAAGTACCATCCAATAAGCACATAACTGCCATGTCACAGGGTGTTTTAGGAAATGACAGGAGCTGGTTGGCTTGTACTTTTATCTCTCTCCAGTTTATCTCTCCAATGCTTAGTACAGTACATGCTTAGTACAGACCCCTAAGTCACATGTGCCTAAGCATGGATATCTTTAAATCCAGGGATGTTGAAGTACAGTCAGGGTGGGCTTTACCATTAGGCAGCTTTAGGCAGCTGCCCAGGGGCTCTGGGATATGGGGGTTGCCAATGAGTCTGATTCTTACAAAATGAAGGATGTATATGAGGAAGTCATCCTTGTTGTACTTAATACTTGGGTATTTCTGGCAGTGTGGGGTTAGGCCGGGTGGAGGAACTAGTAAATTGAAGTTCTAGCTAGGGTGCCAAGAAGCAATACTCACTAGGCGGGGACCTGGCAGGTTTCTTTTGACCAATATATTTTACTATGCCTTGTACTGTGTATGGGGTTTAACTTCTTTGTGCTTTTCTATCTAATAGAACACAGTTTTTGTAACTGTAAAGCCCCATACACACTAGACAATATTGTTAACAATATCGCTCAGAACAGGGCTTCTGAGCAATATCATTCAGGGGGAAATTTACTAAGCAGAAATTGCTATGAGTATGCCTACTCCTAGCCATTTCTAGCCATATACAGCAGTAAATTCATATTTCCTGAATTTGCTATGGCCGATATACGGCCATTCGTATTCTTTTGACAGGCGTATTCTTATTCCTATTCAGGAAAACAAATGCATAGGACATCGAAAAAATACCAATAGGAATCACCATTCATTCGAATGGTGATTCCTAATTTACTAATCAGCCGTATGTAATATACGGCGGTAGTTGACTTGAAAATATGACTGGAAAATAATCCTAATTTTCCAGCTGTATTTGGCAGAAATAAGCACGGATCAGTCAGATCTGTGCAGGCTGCAGCGTAAAAAAAATAGAAAAAAATAAAATAAATATATATTTTTTTAAAACGGCGTAGGGTCCCCCCCTACAGCCGTAACCAGCTCCGGACTCAAATAGCTGGTCCTGGTTTTAGAAATTCATGGGTCCAACCAAGTAGGGGATCCCCGGAATTTTTAAAACCAGCATCAGGCTCAAGGGCCGGTCCTGGCTCACAAAATATGGGGGACAAATGACTAGGGGTCCCCCCATATTAATATTTTCTATTTTTTACATTGAAGCCTGCACAGATCTGCCCTATGCCATCGTGGAAATATGAATCTGTCCTATTTACAAATTGTATTTTCCTGATTGATAGCGACCAAACATGCAGCCCAATTTGGCAATATAGCCAGATGACACAAATGTTCAGCGGGTCCCTGTGACATCACTGACTGGTATCGGCAGCTGATAACATTTAATGTATACAGACAATATCGGCCTCCATGGCCGATATGGTAAAATTGGCATCGGTCACTGTCGGGTAGTGTGTATGGGGCTTAAGATATAGCCAAAGACCTGGGACACCTCCTGTTCTGCTAATATTACCAAATTAATTAATGAAGACTTATTTTATTTCATGAGAAATATTAGCAGTGTGCAATATGGGGTCAACACCAAAATGTTGTACCCCGGGAGCGCTGATGCTGAGTTGTTTTCTTAAATAGGAGCAGCTGCTGGAGTGGGGAGGGTCAATCCCCATGAAGAACTTCAAAACAGAAAAACACAAGGGGAAGCAGCGCTCAAATAAAAATGAGTGAATCAATTAAATAAAATTTGTACATTTAATATAAAAAATTAATACATATAGGACACAATTAAATTGAAACTTTTTGCATGCTATTATGACACTTGTGTCACTTTTGTGGGAAATCGGTTAAAAGATAATATATATCAATGGCTCATGATCAGATCTCACGTGGGTAGATGAACCACAGGTCCCCCAATCAGTGGAAGTCTTCGGCTAAATACCTTTCATCTTGGATACAGAGTGCCACGAGGTTGCAGTCAGGCTCAATACATCAGCCACTCCCTTGGTGGGCACACAGGACAATCTATTGCCGCAGTTACAGGACTCCATCCAATTGGGGCTAGCGCATTGTGGACAGTGCAGGACATACTCCAACCCCGATTGGTGTTCATCTACACACTGATCACCGAGCCATTGATATATATTATCTTTTAACTGATTTCCCACAATAGCGACACGTCATCATAGCATGCAAAAAGTGTCAATTTAAGTTGTGTCCTATATGTTTTCATTTTTAATATTAAATGTACAAATTTTATTTAATGAATTCACTCATTTTTATTTAAGCGCTGCTTCCTCTTGTGTTTTTCTGTTTTGCAATATTAGCAGCTGCTATATACATCACAATAATAGCAGGTGTATAGGGTACCTTTAGTTATTGGGTTATCCACCTATTATTACTTCCTCCATCCCTCCCCGTAGTTAACAGACCAGCTGGGCCTCCTCCGTGGGCCCTCAAACCTCAGTGAGAAGCAATTCATGTATGTTTTTCCTCCAGTTGATTTCAGGGTCATCGAAGGTTCACAAATATATGGAAGTCCAAAAATATGCCCCTGTACCTTATGTCAATTTGTAGAGACATGTCCTTATCTTGTGCAGATGCACCCATTTGTACATAAGAAACATGGCTTAAAGTCAAATGGTGCTCTACATTTAATGGGACAGCTTTTGCTAGTATATTATCAGTAAAATGAAAAGGTTTAATTTATTAGGGGACTAAATGGGGTAGAGCTATAGTAATAATAGGCTGGATGCTTACTCTTCCCAGCATGTGGATCTTCAGTTGGACCAGCAGTGCAGCAGAAGTAAGACCTATGTACACTTCCTATAAGCAGACTTCGGTTGTGGATCAATGTATGTTCTGCATACCCTCAAACATGATCCATTCCATTAGGTACAAAATGCTCTGTTCCTGGACTTCCCTGCCAGTGGCAGTTACAGAGGTTGGACTCCAGCACAGTCCAAAATTCAAATAGGGGGACACATCAAGTGCCAGTGAGTCCAGGACAGTGATGTTTGAGGTGGCAGTGGGTGTGGCTCCCCTTTTTGAATATTGGACAGTAGTGCAGTCCAACCTCTGTAATTGCCACTGGTAAGGAAGTCCAGAAACAGAGCATTTTGTACCTAATGGAATGGGCCATGTTGGAGGGTATGGTTCTGGCAGACAAGGAGATCAAGCATTTACCATTGGCCACCTGGGTTTTGGCACTTTTATAACTGGACCAATATGTCGTTGCCATCAGCTGAGTGCAGAAGTTTGAGGATTGCCTTATATATCATTACAGTAGTAGTGAGGGTTACACAGAGAATCAGGGAGTAGGAACCCATGCTGGCTGTTATGCTGTCATGCCCCCCATTTTAATTTATTCAATGTACAAAATCATAAATGTATCGTATGCTTTATTCCACAAGAAATTAAACTTATTCTGAAGTTTAATCCTTGGCTTTTTTGTCAGTGTCCCCGGTGGGTATTATTTATCAAAATGTCTACACTTTAAATAGAAGATAGATTGGTCCCATAACCTCTGTCTGGAAGCGCCAATGACAATATTATACTTACCATGACATCCTCCAGTCTACATGATCTGTTTATATTTTTGTTACTAAGCACAAAGGACTGAAGTTATTTTTGTTTATGGGAAAAAGGCAAAAGCACTTTGTCCATTTATGCACAGATATGCATATTATTCCAGACTTTGCATATCTATTGTATGTGCCCGAAGTCTAACAGACATAAGTAGGTTTATGTTGAAATTACAGACAATCTTTATTTGTGCACAGCTGAGATATTTACTCCGTACTTGAATACTGGGGAATTCCGGGGAGTTCACCAGGATTCCCAGGAGAGCAGATGATCCTCCTTCCTGGTTTTTCAGTGCAGTGAGCAGACCAATGGCTATACTTGATTCATTTCATCATGGCATTTGGGAACTACGGTAGTTAAAAAAAATGGGGCAGTATTGTTTTGTATTTCTAGCTTGTTATAAATATACTAGGCTTATAAGACAACAAAGCAAAAGTGCACTTAGTGAGAATCATGGACATATAAGAGTTTGAAGCAGTATATGGAAAGTACTTACAGTATAACACTAATAAGAAACAAACTATAAATCTAAAGGCCTCCATACATTAGGCTGACTTGTCCTAAGGACAAGTCAAACTGATTTCCTCGGCAGGTCTCAAGTACAATTAGGCTTCCGGGGAGCTGTAGGCGGAGGGAGCCGGGCGGGGGAACACTGAGAACTGGGTTGGGGGAGCTGGGTGGAGGGATCCAGGAGCTGCCTATTCATTTGTATGTTTTTTAAAATGTTGCCTGCTGCCTGGCTCCCCCGACCACTTCTCTGTGTCCCGCCTAGCAACCTTGGCTCGGCTCTTGGAGTCTCCCTCTGCATCGGAACGCCCTACATCCTGGGTGCTAAAAAGCACTAAAGCTGCCCATACACGGTCCGTTGTGGACCGGCTCCGTTCTGTACTATGCGATGCGCGCTCCCGCGCATCACATAGTACGGTACAAAAAGTACTGTATGTGCTGCACATATATTTTGTACTAGCTACACATCGCATCGGATCGCATTACATGCACAAGGCATGCGATGCGTGCTATTTAAGTCCCAAACGGATCCATTAAACGGACCGTGTATGGGCAGCTTTAGATTTATCTTATGTGCAGCACGTATGAAATCCGGATCCGATCTGAAGCGCACGGGATCGGATGTCATACACATGTGATTTGGGCCGGTTTCAAGGAATCAGGTGAAAGGGGGCCCAAATCGCATAGAGTATGGGGACCTTTACTCTCCCTGTCCCACCTGCAGTGCAGCATGGATTTGTCCATTGCTAAAAAAGCAGCTTTATGAGGAGGTCTGAATTAGGCCCTCTGTCTGTATGTGGTGGCTGCAGTGATTACACATGCACATGACTGTTGTCTTCAGATATAGGGCCAGATTCTCTAAGCTTCAAAAGTGATAAAATGGAGAGTGATAAACAGCCAGCCAATCAGCTCCTACCTGCCATGCCACAGACTGTGTTTGAAAAATGTCAGGCAGGAGCTGATTGGCTGGCTGTTTATCACTCTCTATTTTATCACTTTTGAAGCTTAGAGAATCTGGCCCTGTGACTACAGCTTGGAAATTGTGCCAGGTCTTTTCTCTGCACAGTGCAGGGCTGTCACGCAGCACATATACTGAGTGGCCAAATTATTATGGCCACCGGGCAATTTTATGCAAAGTAGCTCTTTGCAGATAAGCTGATGTAGGAAGTCTGAATCTGTGTAAGAATGGAAAGGTAAAGATACACAGGGGGAAATTTACTAAAATGTGTATTCTACTTCACATGTGATGTTGCTATGGGCAACCAATCAGATCCTGTCTACTATCTTCTAGAGGGTGCGAAATAAATAAGAAGTACCTGTAGATTCTGATTGGTTGCCCATAGCAACATCACATGTGAAGTAGAATACACATCTTAGTAAATTTCCCCCACAGAGACTAATGCAGTGTTTCTCCACAGAAATAAGTGGCAAATGGCACAATCTGATGTAGGATAATTGTTGGCGTTTGCAGCAGCGGTGGGAGCTAAGACTGCGCTGGTGAATTTACGATGTACTGAGAGGCTCTCTGAATTGTTCCCTGAATCGCATTATCCATAAGTTAATGAACAGATGCACATCTGTGGTACTTAACAAGTCTGCCCACTCCCTGTTCTGCATCCGGTAGATGACTACGACAGTCTTGCAGTCATATCCAACATTTGTCTGCTGGTCAGTTCTGTGTGCACATGAACTTGCCACCTTTAAATGATTCACCATTTCCGTCTTTTTGCTAATGCTTAGTGCTTTAAGAACCAACAATTAAAACCAAAAATATTGTTAGCAATAGTCGTTATCAATTATTTTATTGTGTAATGTGTACCTTAAGATCATGTGATGTATTTTTGTTTGTTCACAAATAAAATAATTAAATAAAGTGGCATTTGGGGGTATAAATGGCAAGTGGAAGCATTTATGGATTGAATAATTTAGGTCTGTAAATATACATTTCAGTTATATCAAGTCTGACCCTTTTAAAGGTTAGAGGCAGAGGCAGAACTCTGGGAGGCAATGGAGTAATCTGCCGCCGGGCTCCTGCTCTCGAGGGGGCACCTCACCACCACTTCCAGTTTAAATCCATTAATTGAAATCCATCAAAATTGCTTCTGTGGCTGAGTTCTGAAATATATATGTGTTCTCCCTCTCTTTCTGTATATACATACAGTATATAATATATATTTCATAACAGACTATATATATTTTGAATAACGTTGTGTGTGGGGGGGCACCAATATTTATCTTGCCTCCGGGCAACTGGGACAAACTTACGCCACTGGTTAGAGGACTGCAGTTGGACTAAGGGCCTGATTCAGACTCGGTTCGGTTTTGTGAAACTCTTTTGAGAAATTGGGTCCAATTGGCCAGTTGCATGCGTTTTAGAGCTGATGCGTGGTCGCAACTAGATCGCAACTGCTGCATGTAGGATTGTTGCTTCAGACAGCCTCTGGCAGCATTTGCTTGGATCTCATGTGATATATCACATGCAAAAGAACCGCAGGCGATTGTCTGCGATCTCCCCTCGGAGAAGTCACAGTAATGTATGGGGGTGTTTATAGCATTCTCTTGTCTACCCTTTAATTCATACTGTATCTCTCTATTTGTGTGCGCCATTTTTTATCCCACTATTCTGTAAAGCAAAACACTAAGGTGCAGTAAAATGTATAATAATAATAATAATAATAATAATATCATAAAAACACTAAGATGCCTTAAACATCTACAATCAGAATAGTATCAATAACACATGCATGCAGGAAGAATGCCACCTGGTGTCACATGTAGCTCACACCCTGGACAGATGTACTATTTCCTTGTAATGTAGGGATGACCAAGGCTGCACCCTCATAGCCGACCACAAATCATTTCAAGATGGCCTCCCACTACAGTGTAACATGGTTTTGCAAGCCAGAAGGGATACATCATTAGGTTGACACATAATAGTTTGACATGCATTGGTCGACCACTGATGGTCAACATGGCTTAGACCGACACATGAAATGTGTTGACATGGCTAAGATCATCAGGGTCGGAATGTCGACACAATCATTAGGTTGGCAATGGCTAAGTCGACACAATGCTTGTCGACCAAATATAAGTCTACCCAATGACCTATACCCAGCTGGAAATAGTGCCTACCAGTTGTATGTACAGTAATGATCCCTTGCAGTTCCTCACAACTCTAAATTAGACCCTAAGGGCTAAATTTACTAAAATAGGAATTCTATTGAAGATGGGATATTGCCCTTAATCACCAATCGGATTCTAGTAATTTATTTAGCACCTTTTAGAACAGATATGTCCAACCTGTGGCCCTCCAGCTGTGAAACTACAAGTCCCATCATGCCTTGCCACAGGTATTAGGGAATGCCAAAATTATAGTAAGGCATGCTGGGATGTGTGGTTTCTCAACAGCTGGAAGGCCGCAGGTTGAACTTGCCTGTTTTAGAAGGTGCTAAATAAATGCCTGTTCTAGAAGATAATAGATAGAATAGATTGGTTGCTTTGGGCAACATTCCATCTTGAATAGAGCTTCCATCCAGAGGCGTAACTAGAACTCCCCCCCCCCCCCCCCCTCGTGCTGCTGAGAGACAAAAATTATGCTGGGGAAAGATGTGAGATAGGGGTGGTCAGGAAAACAGAAGGAATGTGAGGAGAAAGAGGGAGAGGTATGAGCAGGAGTGAGAGAGAATGTCAGGGAGGAAGGGAGATAGTCTGGTATAGACAGTGCCAGGTAGAGCGACAGAATGGGGGGAGAAAGAGAGAGGGGAAAGGGAGGAAAGAGATAGCTGGGGAGGAGAAAGAGAATAGGGGCATGTGAATGAGGAAAGAGAACAGTGGAGAGAAAGAAAGAGGAGAGTGAGAGGGGCAGGGGGAAAGAGTGAGAGATGAGACAAGGGGAGGATGAGTGAGTGGGGGGAGACAAGGAGGGTTGAGGGGGATAAAGAGGGGTAGGGAAAGTGAGAGAGAGAGGGGGGGGTGAGACAGGGGAAATGAGAGGGAAGAAAATAGGAGAGAGAGGTGGCTGGGGACGGAGAGAGAGTGCAAGACAGAGGAAAAAAAGAGAGGAGAGAGGAGATCTTAATCCACCCCACCCCACCTGACCAGGCATCCTGTGCACCTCTGCCCTCCCACAGTATAAACTGTTGTGTTACTGTACCTACAGATCAGCGCCGGGACCTCAGCGGTAGCGCAGCGTGTCCACATCAGTGGATGATTTCCTCAGCGTGGGTCCCTCAGCGCCACAGATGTCAGGCAGCCAGCCCCAGGTCATGCTGTCACCATAGCCAGCACTAGCACTTTTTCGCTCCTGGGCTGGTCACCGGTTAGTGACGTTGAGCCCTGGCATCAACAGAGATACAGAGGGGGGGGGGAGAGCAGAGGCTGGTTTAGCCAGACTAGCTCCTCACCTTCATTGGCGACACCAAAGCTGCTGCGAAGGGGGGGAGGCACAGGGTACAGCAGTAGGGATCAGGGGAAGATAGGGACGGGACGGCAGTGCCGAGGCACTAGCTAATAAATGTCTAATGGGTGCAGGGGATGCCTGCTTAGCCCTTGGGCCCGCCAAAGGCCCGGGCCCCATAGCAGTTGCACCCCTTGCACCCTCCATAGTTACGCCACTGCTTCCATCTTAGTAAATGTACCCCTAAATGTCTAATCTTTACTTTCAATGTCTTCCATAGCAAAATAATTTGTCCTATTGGTCAGGATGGGAACAATTCTACAAGCAGCGACTTCCCACTGAACTCAAGGTCTAAGCACCCCCCCCATTTTCAATACCCTGGCTCAGAAAAGTCTGCATTCTGAAGTTTAAGAACTTCAATTCTGTGACCTCAGACTTTTTTCGAGGAGGTTTTTCTATAGTCTATAAATATGTCCCTTAATCCTAAATGCTGGGGTTAATCTTTAATGTAAAAGGAACTGGATCATATCGCTGCTAATTATCTGTGGATATTTTTATAAATGCTATTATAGGCAAGTTAAAAGACGATGTGGGTTAGTCTCCGCTGAATGACCCTTTGAGAATCACAGGCATAAGTTACAGTTTGCAGTTGCTGTACCTAGTTAGCAGTACATGTTTATTTCTTGTAATGGCCGTGAGGTCTGATATAAGGGTATAAAAGACTTATAAAAACTACTACTGTGTAGTTTCCATAATTGAAACAACTATCACTTTAATTATTATGTCACACTATAGTAACACTTGCCTATTGAGTGCAACATGAACATCATTGCTAGAGGCTGCTGCTGTGTAACTGGGAAGCATTGTTTTTCTTTACTTTAGCCTAGACCTTTATTTTGTACAGCAACTTTATGTGCTTTTTCTTCACAGTCACCTACTGCAACTCCCTAGGTGGTAATGTATGAACCAGAGCAGGGATTAACATCAAAAGTAATTATCAGGATTATTGTGACAGTTATTTAATAGCTCATCGCTTGTCATGATAATCCCACCTCTGCTCTGGGTGGTGTTAGTTACTTTGATGTCAATCCCTACCTCTAGTTGGCAAGAGAATGCACTGCTAAAATCTGTACTTTAGTACATTACAGTGGTAGTTCATACTGTTTGTGGTGGTAGTACTATGAAATACAGTGTGAGAAGTGCAGCTGCGTACAAATGACCCTTAAAATATATGCCTATGGGGGAGTTGTGCTAAGCTAAAGAGGACCAGATGTATCAAGCTTGAAAAAGTGATAAAATGGAGAGTGATAAACAACCGTCCAATCGGCTCCTTACTGCCATGTTACAGGCTGGGTTTGACAAATGACAGTTAGGAACTGACTGTCTGGGTGTTTATCACTGTCCATTTTATCACTTTTTAAAACTTGAGACATCTGCCACAGAGAGAAATACAGTGGACAGGGATTAATTACCAACAAACTGGCCCCTAAGTGTTATTTTTCAGCAGTCTCTAAAATAGCAGTTACAGTATGGTACTTTTTTTCTGTCCACTTTTTTCTCTCACCAAGACATAGAACACAGAAAGCTAATGTGACCTACTGCATGCATAGGCGCCGATTCTGTGGGTGCTCAAGGGCCCGAGCACCCATGGAAATTGCTGAGCACCCACGGGCCTGAGTCCCGCTGCTTGGCCGCTGTATTACCTTGCTAATTTGCGGCTGCAGCACCCACATCACCGGACCCACCGCCTGGGAAACAGTTTTTTCAGCTCTTTAGTGACCCGGCGGCTGCCGCATGCACATTCGTGCATACAAGATGCTGCCCGGCGCCATTACCTGAGCTGACAGCAGCATCTGCCCGGCATTCCTGTGCATGGGGGTACGGACGGTTATCATATAGAAACAGCTGCAGGTCCACAAGTAATGTGTAAAAAGGGGAACTCTGCTGCCGTAATTTAAATATTGGAAACTGTGCTGCGTAATATAAACTGGTATTATGTTGTGGCCACGCCCCTTCCCCATAAAGCCACTCCCCTATATTTTTGGCTTGAGCACCCACCAGCAAAGATATAAATCGGCACCTATGACTGCATCTACATCCTCCATGCTCATAAAGGGGTTCATTTATTGGGGTAGATGTATTATAGCGGCGCTTATCGCGCAGGGGCTGGCTGGCAAAGTTTAGCCTGGGGGGCATGCACAAAGGACAGGCCCATGAGTGGCAGTCCATCCTCCACCTCGCATCTACATATATACCTGCACCGCCTCTCACATACATATAGCACCACTATCATACATATATATACCGGCACTCTCATACATACACCATCACTTTCATACATACATACTCTGGCACTCTCATACATACATACATATATACTCTGGCACTCTCATACATACATACATGCATACATACTCCGGCACTCACATACATACAGTACATACATACATACTCCGGCCCTCTCATACATACATACTCCAGCCCTCGCATACATACATACATACATACATACTCTGGCATTCTCATATATACATGCATACTCTGGCACTCTCATACATACATACATGCATACATACTCTGGCACTCTCATACATACATACATACTCTGGCACTCTCATACATACATACTCTGGCACTCTCATACATACATACTCTGGCACTCTCATACATGCATACATCATACATACATACATACTCTGGCACTCTCATACATACTGTACATACATACACTGCTGCTCTCATACATACATACACACACACACACACACACACACACTGCTGCTCTTATACATACATACATACATACATACATACACTGCCTCTCTTATATCAATCCAATCATATATACATCGACACACCTCATTCAAATCCATACATATATATAACACCACCATCCCCCTCCCAACAATACAAAACAGCTCCATACACAATTACAAACACCAACTACCCCCATTAATACATTAGTGCGGCTCCATATGTATATATAAACACCCCCTCCCTGCCCTCCGCAGTCTCCCTAGTCTAACACAACCTTCCCCGGGTGGTGACTTCATACAGCCACTACTTTGGGGCGGGCTGCCTCAGTGTGCATTGCAATAAAGGGCAGAGTCCTTACCGCTGGCAGCCTGCTCCATCTGATACTCTGCTGCACTGTGACCCGGGCCGTGCACTCTCCTCCACTCTAGCAGCCTCCTGCACTAGGCGTGTCCTCAGTGCAGGAGGCCGGTGGCCATGTTTCTGGAGACCAGAAACCAGACAGGTCAGCCGTGGCTGCAGCAGCAGCCTCAGAGTCAGAGCAAGGTGGCGGCGGCCCGCACACAAAACGATTGAGCGGCCCGGGGGGCACATGGCACCCTGCCCCCCGGCCCAGCCCGCCCCTGTTATCGCGCCACTATAATACTTCCTGCTTCGCCTCATTTAAAAGGCAGAGCAGTAAGGGACACTGACAAGGTGTAAGCGGGGGAACGTAAATTCCCCCCTCTGGTGATGTCCCCTCCTGGAGACAGCATATCAGATCAGACTGGCGCACTGTCTCTGCCTGCCTGGCCGGCCCAGTGGGCATGCGCGAGATCTCGCTTTTATCACAAGATCTAATGTGCAGCCCGGAGCCAGCAGCAGAGCTAGCGTTGTCCCTGCAGTGGAAATAGCCCTGGGCTGGCAAAGCGGCTGGGGTGGCTACCGGGTGATATATGGCTAGGAGGCTGGTTATATATCGCCTGCCCCGCTAATTGAAGGGACAGTTGCGCCGAGTGTTAATTGGCAGCCTGTCCCTAGCGCTGATATTACATTCTAAAAAAATTTATTCCCCCCAGTTAACTAGCGTTAAGCGCAGCATATGCACTTAACGCTAGTTCATGCATCTGCCCCATTGTCTTTTGGATAGGCATACTGTCACACTCCAACTGCCCTGTAACCCAACATCCAAGCTATACCTACCACAATTTTAACATGATTTAACATCAGAACTTTGGTAGGGCATGCTGGGATGTGTAAATCCACTAGTGCCCATGATATAACCCATCCCCACCTCCTAGTACCAGCTTTTGCATACTTCTTATTTCGGCACAGCTTCAATGTCCCGCCAGAGGCATTAGGCCCTATAAGGATCAAACCTTCCTGAAGGGATATATTTTGAGGGTTCTTTAGAAGTGGAGAGGTTGCCAAAAGTATCAGATTCTAGCTATGAGGGTGTTAAATGTAAATAAATGATAATTAGAAACCTCTCCACTTTTAAAAACCTACAATTTAGTATGTATACCCCTAAGGCCCATATGCACTAGGTGATTTTGAGCTCAAAGTACCTCAGTTTTTACATTTTGAGATAGTTTGAGCTCAAAATCTTCAAGTGTGTATGGGCAATGAGCAAGGAGCACAGATTTGCACTATATAGTCATTGCGCCCTGTCTATCTGGTTTTCGATTTGTGCTGTCACGGGAGAGCGCATCGGGATCGCAAGGTAAAAAACCTGTGTGATCTGCATGCGATTTTAACTACAGATGTATCGGGCCCTATTCTTGCTGGCGATCCGCCAGCAGCATGCTGCTGGTGGATCGCCAGCAACACGGCGCCTCTATCTGACTGAGACGCGCGTGCGTCCCCCATGCACGCGCGTCTCAGTATCCGGGCGGCGGGGCGGCGAGACAGACGCAATACTGTCCGCCTCCCGCTCGAGGGGGCTGGGGGGGACCTCTGGCCACTGTGGGGGGGGGGGGGTGCGGTTGCCCGGTGTGGGCACCGGGCGACCGAGGGCAGCACCGTAGGAAGGGGACGCGCGCGCGTCCCCTTCAGGCATACAGATGGCGGCGGGGCAGGGGATGGCGATGGCGAAGCCATCGCCATCCCCTGCAAAGATGAATCCCGCTACATCTGTATATGATCAAAATCTAATGTCAAATCTCACCGTGTGTACACACCATTAGTTTTCTCCTGAAAACAGTCACGCATAATAAATATGCATAGTTTTTCTTTATGGCTCATTTATCAGGTACATAAAACTAAAAAGCCTCACTTTAATGATACTGTGAGATGTATTCTGTATGCAGTTTATTTGTCATCTCTTCATATGAGAATTAATACTGAAGGGGAAATTTACTAAGATGGGCGTTCTATTTCACATGGGATGTTGCTATGGGCAACCAATTAGATACTATCTATTATCTTATAGAAGGCGCTACATTAATAAGAATTAGATTCTGATTGGTTTCCCATAGCAACATCCCATCTTAGTACATTTCCTTGAGTGTTTAGTCTTTGTGGTAATTTCTCATTCATCTGCTATTAGTCTCCGCATCCTGAAACTGTTATTTCACAAAGGGCTGTAAAACATTGATACTTTTGCTTTCAGCTGATGAACCTACTAATTATACTGTGGAACATGGATTGCCCTAGATTTCTAGCAAAGGCTTTAATTATACAACCTCTTCTGGTTAGGGAACTGTCATTAATGAGGAAAGAAGAACACTACAGTCTTGACTAATGCAGGATAAAATCATTATGGTGCTTTCCACTTTGACATTTTGTCTAAAATATTGTAACATTAAAAAGAAAGCAACAGACTTGATCACAAAGCACATTTTTTCCCCTCAAAATGGGCAAAACCATGCTGCACTGCAGGTGAGGCAGACGTAAAATGTCCAGAGAGATTTAGATTTGGATGAGTTATTTAGTTTCTTTGCAGAGTGAATACTGGCTGCTTAATTTTTACACTGCAATTTAGATTTCAGTTTGAACACACGGCAAACACAGGAGGGGTGAGGGGGTTCTGGTTGCCTGGAAACCCCCCTCCTCTTTTCAAGCGCCTTAATATATGACAACAATAGCATACCCTCCAACATGACCCATTCCATTAGGTACAAAATGCTCTGTTCCTGGAGTTCACTGCCAGTTGCAGTTGCAGAGTTGGGGCTGTAGCACAGTCCAATATTCAAATAGGGGAGCCATACCTAATGCCACTCCAAACATCACTGTCCTGGACTCACTGGCAGTTGATGTGACCCCCCTCTTTGAATTTTGGACTGTGCTGGAGTCCCACCTCTGTAACTGCCACTGGCAGGAAGTCCAGGAACAGATAATTTTGTACCTAATGGAATGGGTCATGTTGGAGGGTATGCAATAGCACTGGTATATAATATGATCAATAGAGCTGCCACCACATTCTGCAGTATAAGGGACAGAGCGGAGCTGTTGCACATGCCTAGTTCTATCACATTTACTGTGTGTGCGGATCTGAGCCCCCAAACATCGCAATGGACCAGAGAGTAGCTGCTAGGAGGGAGAGACAGGAGCCTTGCCAAGAAGTGGGAGACTATGAGCTTAGAAAGTGCAGCACTGGTTCTATTATGTTTGTGTATTTATACATTATGATATGTTAATCTTTTCCTGACCACTTTTTAGGGGCAAACGCAGGAATGGGGTTTCCAGAGGGGCGGAGCAAAGTATGGAGATGGACACTTAGGTGACCCAGTATATGCCGGGTCAGTTAAAGTATTATAGATAGACCAAATGTATATAAATAATATATATATATATATATATATATATATATATATGCACACACACACACACACACACATATATATATATATATATATATATATATATATATACACACATACAGGGGCGTCAACAGCAGTGTAGACCCCTGGGCATAGCAATGTATTGGGGCCCCTACCGATCCTCTAGCGGTAGGGGTGGGGGAAGCTTTGATGTCCTGCGGGTGGTAGAGGGTATTATATCAACCGATCAGCATGTAGGGCCTGGATCAGTAATTTCCACTAATTACCCCTTTACTGCAAAGATGGTGGTAGATGGGGTGGGAGAAGGGGGCATTGGGCTGAATGAAGGGGCCCTGATACATAACTTCCAGGCTGTTAGAGGATGTTTAATACGCAGAGGAGGGGTGTATAGTGGAGTGGGCTTATTATTCATCATTTTCTGGTTAGAGGACAGCTTGCTTGACTGCAGATATCTCCAGTTCCCGGAAAAAGATTTCTTCGATTTTAATGGAATACCGGGTGTGTGGAGCTGGAGCAGTACCCAGCTGTTGGAAGGCTGATATCTCTGGTTATGGGCACAGTGGAGACAAGCTACTAGCATCCATCAAAGGGGGAGAGTCCCAGCTTTTGGAATATATCCTCTGAAAAACTCTAAGTTAGACAGAACCTGAAATATCTGACTGGGAATAGCAATTAACAGGCTTGGATGGGGACCACTGCTTTGAAGTCAGATATCTCCGGTTCCCAAGAGCTGGTTTTAAAAATTCTTGTACCCATGGAAATAGGGGACCCTCAGCTTTTAGCCTATACTGTAGACCATCTGTACAGTTAAATAATAATACTGTATTCCATACAGTCTCTAGTGTATGAAAAGACAAATTTTCAGGGCTGTCACCGCTCCCCCAGACTCTCATACTTACTTCAATGTGCTGCAGAGTGGGGGATTTTGGATTACATTTGGAAACTCCCTCTAAAAATCCTGCATTTGCCACTGACACCCACCCAAATTGAAATCTCTCTGAATGTGTTACATTTGCTCCACTTGCAGTGTACATGGTTTTGTCCATGTGAGAAAAAGCTGCTTTGGGAACCGGTCTGAATTAGGCCAATAGAGCCAGTATCATTAAGAACTATCTTCAGCATAAAGAATAACAAGAAGTCCTGGTAGTGATAATATGGTCCCCACAAAGCCCTGATCTCAACCTCATTAAGGGCAAAATGTACTAAGCCTTGAAAAGTGATAAAATGGATAGTGATAAACCACCAGCCAATCAGCTCCTACGTCTCATTTTTCAAACACAGCCTGTTACATGGCAGTTAAGAGCTGATTGGCTGGTGGTTTATCACTCATGAAGAGATAGAAGGATTCAAGCAAGTCTACATCCACACAAGTTCAGTTGTTAGTCCTCCAAGATGTTTGATACAACCTGCTTGTTGAGTTCCTTCAAAAACTGTGTGCATGTGTACCTAGATTAATTTTTATTTTATTTTTTAATGGCAAAGGGCGGTCCCACCAAATATTGATTCGATTTACAAATTCAGGGCCGGTGCTAGGGTGTTCGGTGTCCCCCTGCAAACTATAATTTTGCACCCCCCCCCCAACTCATAAATGGACGTGCGCCGAAGAGGTGTGGTGGAGAGAGGAATGTCGAGAGAGAGAGACTTAGGGCAGATAAAGATATAGAGAGTGGTAGAGAGAAATGTAAAGAGATGTGGATAGAGAGACTGAGAGATAGATGGAGGAAGAGAGAGAGACATGGAGAGAGACACATGGTGGATGAAAAGAGAGGGACATGGGGGAAAGGCAGACATACTGTGTCTACATATATATATATATATATATATATATATATATATATATATATGAGATAGAAGGGAGTTCAGAGTGCGCCTCAAATTACAATCACAAATAATACTTCAATGAGTTACAATAAAATGTTTTTAAAAAAACAACTTTTATTCAAAAGTGTCTTCTGCAAGATGTCGGTAGCCCAACGCGTTTCGTCAAAAACTTGACTTCCTCAGGGGCATTATAGCAGATTTGTACAGACAGATTTCACCAAGTCGCAGTCTCCGAGTGCCGCATGTTCTGTTGACTGTATACCACGCTCCTGACGGGAGCGATCAAGAGGGCACCGGAGCAAGGGAGTCCTTGGGGACACACAGAGTGCCGGAGTATTGTCTCCCTATATATATATATATATATATATATATATATATAGAGAGAGAGAGAGAGAGAGAACGAGAGAGAGAAAGAAACAAACATGGTAGAGAGAGACATGGAAAGAAAGAAAGAAAGAAAGAGACAGAGAGATGGGGGAGATAGAGAAAGAAAGAAAGAAAGAAAGAAAGAAAGAGAGACATGGAGAAAAGGGTGAGAGTTAGAAAGAAAAAAGAGAGAGCAGCAGAATGAGACTGGGCATAAGAGCTGACGCTCAGAGCTGTGAATTGCCCTGGCGAACAATTGCCTGGAGGAGGCCACGTGGACTCTCTAGCCAGGCTCGTGGGCCTTCACACACCTGTAAGCAGTGGCAACTGGTGGAATGCAAACTAAGGAGCTGCTTTTCATGTTACTGCTGCCTGTGATATAGGGGGTTATTCTAGTCCATTCTTTCTGACAAAATCCTTCTTAGATGGACAAAACCATGTGCACTGCGGGTGGGGCAGATGTAACTTGTGCAGAGAGAATTAGATTTGGGTGGGGTTTTTCTTCAAAGTGAGATCTATATTGCAGTGTAAAATCATGCAGTCAGTATTTTCCCTGCACAGAAACAAAATAACTCACCCAAATCTAATTCTCTCTGCACATGTTACATCTGCCCCCCTGCAGTGCACATGGTTTTGTCCATCTAAGAAGGATTTTGTCAGAAAGAATGAAATAGAATAAACCCCATAGTGACAAGCACAGGCTGTGGAAGCAGCCAAGCACAATCAGGGCCATCTTAGCAGAAGTGTAGGCCCCTGTGCAAAACAGTACTCTGGGGGCCCATACCCATATGCCCTCAGAGAGGGAGGAAGATTGTTAATGGTGGTGGCTTCTGTGACGCCCAACAGGTTGGAGGGAGTGTTCCTCTGTGAATGCATCCTCCAGCAAGGCAGGGGGAAGGTGCTCAGGGGTGCTATCCGTACCCTCAAAAATTAAGTATAGAGGCTAGATGTATGAGGATGCAACTGTAAGTATATGTGTTTATTTGTGTACAGTATGTGTATGTTTGTGATCCTTTATGGCTCTGAGTGCCCCTTTTGCATAATATACATGCACAAGCTGCGGCACTCGGAGATTAAAGACAGCTCCAGCAGCATGGTAACAGCTTAAACGGTCTTTAATTTCTGAGAGCAGCCGCTTGTGCATGTATGATGGAGCCGACTCAAGGGAACCTAGGAAGGCACTGGAGTCTTATTGTATAATTGGGAGTGCTACTCTCTGCTGTTTTTGGGTATATATATAATTCAGTTGTGCTTCCAAGGGTGAAAACAAAAAAATATATACGTCACTTGTCCCCGGATCTGAGGGGCGACTGCCGTATTCTCTGATGACCGATAAGGTGATTTAGTTATGTAGGTCTGGAAAAGTGGGGGAGAGAAACAGATGCCCAATAGTGTATAATAAGTGATATTGAGTTATTTAGAATAATAAGGATGTGCGTACCAAATTAATAATTTAAAGGGTATCTGTACTTGAGGTACTTCCTCTGTGGATGAGAAGAATATTGTAGTGTAGACTCCTGTGTTGTTTACTGGCTACTCATGGTTGGTGTCCAAAAAAGACAAAAATATACTATCACATATACTGTATATGTACAGTAAGTTTATAAAAGTACAATTAAGTAAAGACCATGGGTGACATTCTATGGGATGAGAGTTTTTCGCACGTCAGTTTTTCACCCATTATCGCACTTTTTTTAAATCGCATTTTTGCCTTGGATTCGCATATTTATTGAGGTGCGTATTCCGGCAAGAAAAGTGCGATTGAGTGCGATAATGGGCGAATTTTCGGCATGAAAATGTGCGATTTTTAGGCATGTAAATGTGCGAATTTGAGCTTATGTGCGATTTTGGGTTTGTATAAAAAAAAAAATTGCGTGGGGTCCCCCCTCCTGAGCATAACCAGCCCCGGGCTCATTGAGCCGGACCTGGTTCCAAAAATACGGGGGACAAAAAATCTGGGGTCCCCCGTATTTTGAAACCAGCACCGGGCTCCCAACAGCCCGCAGTGTCATGCCACAGCCAGGGGACACTTTTTAGCACCGTGACTGGTCAGCCTTGGACGGGGTACCTGGAGGAGTGGGGACCCCCCCAATAAAGGGGTCCCCCCCCCAGGCTTCACCCATCCAGGGCTGAAGCCCGGGGCTGTCACCGGTGTCCCTGGCCAGTGGACGCCGGCCTGATGGGGTTAAATCTTTCAATACTAACATTGCTTTATACAGGAGGACTACAAGTACCAGCAGACCTCCCCCGCAGGCTGGGACTTGGAGAACCACAAGTCCCAGCATGCGGGGCATTAATGGGCCCGCTGGGACTTGTAGTCCACCTGTAAAAAGAATGTTAAAAGAAAACACACACACAGAAAAGTAAAACTTTATTACATACACACACACACACATCTCACTTTTACACCCACATACTCACCGATCCAGGATCCAGCACTGGTCTCCCTTCTGCAGAGCCGGCAACCCCCGCACTGACAGCGGGGACAACCGGCTTTCTCCGATGCAGCTAACAGCTTCTGTCGCGTTGTCCCAGTGCAACAGAGGCTGAGAGCGTCTTCGGCCAATCAGGGCTGAGCTATGCGTCTCCATGGAGACGCATCGCCCAATCACGCTCTCAGCCTGTGTCGCGCTGGGACAGCGCGACAGAAGCTGTTAGCTCCATTGGAGAAAGACGGTTGTCCCCGCTGTCAGTGCGGGGGTAGCCGGCTCTGCAGAAGGGAGACCAGCGCTGGATCCTGGATCGGTAAGTATATTGGTGCAAAAGTGAGATGTGTGTGTGTATGTAATAAAGATTTACTTTTCTCTGTGTGTGTTTTCTTTTGACATTCTTTTTACAGGTGGACTACAAGTCCCAGCTGGCCCATTAAGGGGTGTGGCCACCTGACCAGAGAGGAGTGGCTAATAATCATAGGTGTGGGCGAGGGTCATGGGGTGGTGGCAATGGGAACACCCAGCGTTTCATGGCCATTTTCATGAAAATGCTGGGCATTCCCCTGGAAATTTGCAGGTGGGTACCAGGGGTGGGCAGCTGACATCAATGGATGTCAGCTGCTTACCCTCTTTCCGCAGAGGGAGCAGCAGATCTAAGACACCAGAGATTGTCTTAGATCTGCAAGCGCTAGAGAAATCATTCGATGGTCAGCAACAATCGAATGATTTCTGCCCCGCACGCAAGCTGCGAATGGATGTTTATGCAAAACATCAATTTGCATGCATGCAGGTGAAATCTGCATGCGGGCAGCGTTTACATGACAGCTTTGCAGGTCAATCATAATGAGGGCCCTGCTGTGATAGCAACATGGGTTTTGTACTTGATCACATTGCATGTGTTTTGAACATGATTCAATGTAGTGTAGCACATACTTTTTGTGCTGTGCATTGTGATGTGTGCAGGAGCAAGCATCACACCTGTTAAAATGTACCATATATGGGCACCTTAAGTAAAGGTAAAACAATCTTAGGGCCTTAAGGGCCCTACATACGCAGAGATTTGTGTCAGAGATTCATAGCGGGAGATTCAGCAAGAGAGATTTCACTCTCTCAGATAATGAGCCACATACAGAGAGATTTGTGTCAGAGATTCATAATGGGAGATTCAGCATGGGAGATTTCAAATCTGTTACAACTGTCACAGAAAGTGACGTAAAAAACTGCACTTCATCACAAAAATAATGTTACATGGTATAGACATCTACCACATAAATAATGTATTCTTTAATATTAATAATAAAAATAACCCAGTGCAACTCTGCGCTGTCATGCATTCATCTGCTTCTAGTCCTCACATTGCGGGAACTTCTAATTCCCCATCATCCGTTGCATTCAGCTGGGAATGACACTTTCCGATCACTTCCCTGTATAACATGTTGCTCCCTGCACATACCCTAATATAATGCGTTGTCCCACACACCCCTATATAACGCGTTGCTCCCTACACTTACCCTAATATAATGCGCTGTCCCGCACACATCCCTATATAAAGCACTCATTCCCATCCCATCCTATAACCAATTATGCCAAAACTTCATATACAGTTCTCCTATACAGCACCAGAGTACAGAGGTCTATGCTATAGCTCCACTGGGAAACTTCTTCTGCTGCCCATTATTTTGATCCCACCAGATATTAATTAGCATGCACTGGATATGCATATTATTCCCAGCATATGTCTGTGTAGCATGCAGGTGTTTGTGATGGTTGTGCATACTGGTACTTGGCATGTATAATGTTGCATTGGAGCAGCAGCCTGTGCTGTAGACCGGTAATATGTATTATTGCTACTGTGCATTGCACTCAGGAGACTGCTATTTGGATGCTGCTGACTAGGGACAGACAGGGGTGCCGAGAGAGGGGGGGAGCAGGTACAATTTACCCGGGCCCGGGCCTGTCAGGGGGGCCCTGGTCTGGACACACAGGGTTTTTTTTATTTGGTGGCAAGTACCCCCAACATGACCCATTCCATTAGGTACAAAATGCTCTGTTCCTGGACTTCCCTGCCAGTGGCAGTTACAGAGGTTGGACTCCAGCACAGTCCAAAATTCAAAGAGGGGCAGTCACATCAACTGCCAGTGAGTCCAGGACAGTGATGCTTGGGGTGGCAGTATATATGACCCCCCCTTTTTGAATATTGGACTGTGCTGCAGGCTTACATCTGTAACTGCCACTGGCAGGGAAGTCCAGGAACAGAGCATTTTGTAACTAATGGAATGGGCCATGTTGGAGGGTATGTGTAAATCCTTTGCAAAGAGCATGTAACCCCTGGCAGAGCATGTTAACCCCTGGCAGAGCATGTAAATCAGGGCAGACAGGTTAATCCCTGGCAGAGAATGTTAACCCCTGGCAGAGCATGTTAACCCCTTAATATGCAATGAGCATTACGGTGTGTGGCATAACGTGTAATGAGCATTATGGCATGTGGTATAATATGTAATGGGTGTGTGACATGTGTAATAGGCATTACAGTGTAAATTGTTGTACGTGTATCCACCTTGGAAGCAGTGGCGTAACAACAGGTCCGTAGATTGTGCGGGAGCTCCGTCCGTGGGGGCCCCAGGAAGTTGTTGTACCGGGGCCCAGGATTTCTCTTGGCGGCCCTGGGGACAGAGGAATATGGCATGCATAATTATGACTGGTTTATGTCTGCTGAGAACAACACTGGGGAAACTGGAGAAGGCTGTATGTCCCTTTAAAAAATAAAAATAAAAAAAAAATTAGAATTTGATATAATAACATTGTGATCCATTGTACTAGAAGGATTGTTTGCCATTCACAAAAGGAATGGGGAAATTGTCACTGATGTCTATTACTTACCAAGTCCGGGGTCCAGCATTGCGTCCTCTCAGTCCTGCAGCGGGTCTTCTTGGTGACGTTATCAGTGGGTCTTTTCAGAAGCACCGGCAGCTGGGCCTCTCGGTGGCAGCGGCGGTCTTCTCGGCAGCTGCGGTGGCGGTGGTGGCGGCAGCAGTCTTTTCGGAGGCAGCGGGGCTTCAATGACAATCGCTCAGAGGGCCCTGCTCATCCCGCACCACACATGCGGGAGATGAGCAGGAGCTTCTGAGCACCTGTCACTGCATTATCCGGGGTGGCCATTCTGAATCTTGGGCAGATTCAGAACGTCGGTGATGCGCATTTAAATCGCTACGTGGTCTACACACATAGGGGGTTATTCTAGTTCACTCGTTCTGACAAAATCCTTCTTAGATGGACAAAACCATGTGGGGCAGATGTAACTTGTGCAGAGAGAATTAGATTTGGGTGGGGTTTTACTTTGAAGTGAGATCTATATTGCAGTGTAAAAATAAAGCAGTCAGTATTAACCCTGCACAGAACCAAAATAACTCATCCAAATCTAATTCTCTGTGCACATGTTACATCTGCCCCCCCTGCAGTGCACATGGTTTTGTCAGTCTAAGAAGGATTTTGTCAGAAAGAGTGAACTACAATAAGGCCCTCAGCAGTGGCGTAGCTACGTTTTGGGGCGCCCCCCTGCCGTTAGAGGGGGGGTGCCCCCCCTCGCCGTTAGGGGGGGCGCCCCCCCCCCTCGCCGCCGCCCCGCCAAGCACCCCTACCCCCCTGCCCTGCCGCCTCACCGCCTATGCAAACCCCCCCAATCCCCCACAGCCTTACCTATCGCGCTGGTCCCGGCGGCTCCTTTCTTCTGCTGAGGACCACCACAAAATGGCCGCCCCCATACAGCAGACAGTTTCAGAGAACTGTGTGCTATATGGGGGCTGCCATTTTGTGGTGGTCCTCAGCAGAAGAACGGAGCCGCCGGGACCAGCGATATTAGTAAGTCTGCAGGGGATTGGGGGGGGGGGGTTTAACTATAGCACCACAGCCCCCGGCGCCCCCACATGCACAGCGCCCCCCACGGTGGCGGGGGCTGCGGTGCTATAGTTACGCCGCTGGCCCTCAGTGATTTACATGCATTGTCAGGGATTTTCTGAGTGATTTGTTAAAATCTCTCAGAAAATGCCTGAAAATTGTGTTATGTGTGGGGCCCATTACACACAGAGATTTGTGCAAGAGATTTATAACAGGAGATTCAGCATGAGAGATTTCCCTTAAACTGAGTCTCTCAGATAATGAGCCCACACACGGAGAGATTTGTGCCAGAGATTCATAACAGGAGATTCAGCATGAGAGATTTCAAATCTATAGGGGCCTACATGCAGAGCGACATTCAGCCACTTTCTGAGCGACTTTACATAATCGCATGCGATAGGCATGCGCGGCCCCACGGGACTATGATCTATAACAGACCTGCTTCTTATTATCGCTCAGGAGGCCCACATATCTCTGCGTGTGGAGGCCTTCTGAGTGTTCATCCACCCAGAGCCCCCATGGCACCACCCCCGATGCCGCCCCTGGATGCCGAAGCCGGCTCCTACCTGCAGGTGAGCGCACGGGGGGGGGAGCGGGAGCAGCGTGGAGAGCACCACAAGTACCGCCCATCACTGAAAGAACTCTGCCTCGGCGCTCCAGCGGCTGAGTGAATGCTGCAAGGAAAGGAGCAAGGGCAGTGATGGTGCAGCGCTGTGTATGTGCTGGGGTACAGCGCTGGGTATGTGCTGGGGGCAGCGCTGGGTATGTGCCGGGCTCAGTGCTGGGCTCAGCGCTGGCTAGGTATGTGCTGGGCTCAGTGCTGGTTATGTGCTGGGCTCAGCGTTGGTTATGTGCTGGGCTCATTACTGGCTGGGTATGTATTGGGCACATTGCTGGATCTGTGGCTGCAGTGTAGGGTCTGTGCTGTGTTTGGTGCAGGGCTTAGTATGCAGTGCAGGGCATAGCATGGGTGAATTGCGGGACATAGTATTTGATGGATGCAATGCAGGGTGTTTTTATTTGTTCTAAACCATTTTCTAGACATGTATTAACAAAGCTCCTCTAATGCTTTATATGATTGTTTTACAATGGAAAATGACTTTCATATTCTTGGCCCCGAATTTAACCTTCTCTATGTTGCACATATATTTATTTTCAATTTTAATCATAGAAAGATCAGCTGATCAGTGAAGTTGCACAACTTAGTTTGTGTGATCTGAAATATTTATCTAGAAATAAATGAAGCATGTATGTTGACCAAGCATAAGTTAACACAGCCATCGTTGAGATAGTATAGTAAATAAAACAAGAGATAGAGGCAGCGAGACAGATATCAGACACGTTTTGAGACAGGGTTGAATACTATACTCACCATCCTATATAATAAAAGGCTAACGCTGCACCTCACCTTTATGGGGGGGGGGGGGGATTCAGGTGTTTTAGCAACAGTAGCCACTAGATGGCCCCCAATAGAGCAAGTGAAGTGTTGCCTCGTCCGTGTATTCACAGTTGCCGGCACTGGCATTGCTGTTATGTTGTGGTAAGGGAAAGGGGGAGAAGGGGAAATCAGTGCACAGGTCAGTATCGTACAGTGATGTCAATTGATATTAGTCATCCACAATTCCTAATGTGTATGATGAGATGTGTTCTCATCCGTAGTAATTGTCGTGGAGGTGCACCCTAGAGAGTAAAATATGTAGGCAAAAAAAGAAGAAAGCACTCTCTTTTTTTAAGAGGCATTCTTATGAAAGAAAGACATTTCTTAAAGAAATATGTATGATATGTGTAGTATATAGCAAACACATATCTGTGTCCAAAGTATGGCTAATCTGTGTTTTGTATGAAGGACAACATGTATTTAATACTTAACTTTTAATATTATTTTCATTAAAATACATATGGACAGTAAGAGGACACACACAACAAACAACATAAACACAAAGTAATACAAGTATTTGTATTCAAGTATTGCTGTTATGTTGTTCAATTATTTTGACAGGTTGGTTACTTGTAGGGATGCCAATCCCGGGGCATTTTTTCAATCCTGTAATTCGGGATTGCAAAATGCCCAATCCCGGGATTTCCGGGATCCCTGGATTCCCGGGATCCCTGGATTGGCTTCCCTAATGCAAAAACCCGCCCCAGCCACCCGCATATTTACTTACAGGTGCGGTGCAGCCGGGTGGATGCAGCCTGGGTGGGTGGATGGCATGATAGGCGGGTGATGGTACGGGGGTCAGCCTCGGTGGGTGGACGGTCTCGGAGGCGGCGGGAGGTCAGCGCATCAGGCTGTTGTGTGAGCCACACTGCCTGGGATGGGAGAAGCCAGGCAGCATCTGAGCACTAGCTCAGCCGCTGCCCGGCATTAGACTGCGCATGCGCAGTCTAATCCCGAAATCCCGGGATTGGAAACTCCAATCCCGGGATTGAAATCCCAGCGTTTTAGGGGCCAAATCCCGGGATCCCGCCGATCCCGATCCCGGGATTGGCCACCCTAGTTACTTGTTTGTAATATAGAACAACTGGAAAGATTTTGCGGCTCATTTAATAATGAGTGATATTCTTTGAATCACGTATTACTTATGAGAAATGGTGCTCCAGCCGATAAGCTCTTGTCATGTGTTTGAAAAATAACAGGAGCTGATTGGGTGGAGCACCACTTAACATACGCAACGAGTGATAACAAGAATATCACTGGTTGATAAATCTGCCCCTTAATGTTGTAAATTTGCATTCAACAGGATCAGCACAATGCAAGGTTAGAGAAGGTTATTGTGGATCAATAGATCAAATTATTTTTATTGGGAGTGATGATTTCTAAGCCATGTACTGATAAACATGTGATAAGCAATTGTCAGTATGAAAGCATAAAAAACTGCCTTTTTATTGGAACCAGTACTGAACTTTTATATAAGATTTAAAGTTAAATAACAGTTAAAATAAAGTAATGCTGCTTTCCCACTGCCAAGCCGTTTAAAGAACTGGTATTTTTAAACGGTATTTAAAACGATATTAGCTTTCACATTGCAGTAGATTACCGTTTTAAATACCGTTTAAGTACCATTCACATCGCAGTAAACCGTTTAATCCCCTCGTGTCCCCTGGTACCTGTCCTGCCCCCCCTCCCCCCGTACCTGCCAGCTGGTACCCTCGCTCCCCCCCCTGCCCTGGTACCTGGTAGCCCGCCCCTGCCCTGGTACCTTGCTCCTCCCCCCTCCCCTTGTACGGTACCTTGCAGCTGGTACCTTGCATCCGGGCAGCATGGTAGGCAGCGGGCATTCAAGGGCTCCTAGTCGGCAGGTCCCAGACTGATTGCTGAAAGCATCATGCAGGAGGAGGCTGGTGCACAGACAGCGGGGGCACTGGGGATCCGGGCAGCGCGGTCCGTGCCCAGGAGGAGGAGCGGAGGAAGGTCCATTAGGAGATTGTCATTTCATCGGCGGGGGTCCCTGCCGCGAATGGAAAATAGCGGAGCCCGAAAATTACATATGCACATATCTAATGAGCCACTAATTAAATATGCACATATTTAATGAACGGCTCCGCTATTTCCCATTCGCAGCAGGGACCCCCGCCAATGAAATGACAATCTTCTAATGGACCTTCCTCCGCTTCCTCCTCCTGAGCACAGACCGTGCTGCCCGGATCCCCAGTGCTGTCTGTGCACCAGCCTCCTCCTGCATGATGCTTTCAGCAATCAGTCTGGGACCTGCCGACTAGGAGCCCTTGAATGCCCACTGCCACCATGCTGACCAGCTGCCTGGATGCAAGGTACCAGCTGCAAGGTACCAGGGAGGGGGGGGGAGCAAGGTACCAGGGCATGGGGGGTACCAGGGCAGGGAGGGGAAGCGAGGGTACCAGCTGGCAGGTACAGGGGGCAGAACAGGTACCAGGGGAGAGGGAAGACTAGTGTAGGATCTTAAATACCGTTTCAGAGCCATTCTCACTGCATAAAAAATGGCTCTGAAACGTGTAGGACTCTGCTTTGAAAACGGGTTGAAATACCGGTTAACTTTAACCAGTAAATCAACTCTGGCGTTTTCCCACTGCAGCCTTAAACCTTTAGAAAGGGGAAAAACGGCAATATACCGTTTAAGACCTGCAGTGAGAAAGAGGCATACGTTTTCTTGTTATCATTATTATTATTATTACAGTCTCTTTTTAGTGTTATGTTTGCCATCAGTATTGATTGTTCTACGAATTTGGTGCCACCCGAACAGTTGGTGTCACCGAGCAGTGTTTTATACCTGTGATGGGTGGCATTTTAATCCAAACTCTTCCAGGGGAGCCTGGGGAGCGCTTGGAGAGCTAGGTCAAGCCTTCAGTATGATGATTGGGAGCATGATACTTAAGGTGACCATACATCAGAAAGACATTGCACCCAATCATAAAATCTCAATGGATTGTAACATGGAGTGTATGCAGATTGTGTGCACATCGTGTGCACACAATCATACAATGCTGACCCTGGGAGATTGGAGGATTGGTCCTCTTATCTGATGTGCTGCACGTGAGTGAGATCAATTGGGATTGGGAGCAGATTGCATGTGCTTTTAAGCACATGCAATTTGTCTTTAGAGGGCTCATACATTCAGAGTCATGTGACACTCCCTTCCTGACTAGCAGAGAAGAGAGGTGCAGCTTCCAGCAGCCTGTGGCAGTGAAGATGCTGGGAGCCACAGAAACTTCCAGTGGCACGTGGGCGGATGGCTGAAAAGAGTGGTGGATGTACTTTTGCACAATTCTGTCACTACTCTGAAAACAGTTTTCAGAGGATTGCTGCATTCGCGCTATTTAATAATGGCATAACACGTCAGCAGATTGGTAGTTGTGGAAACCTGTAAATAAAAAAAAATTTAAAAAAAGGATTTTTGGTACTCCTATCCTTTTGATCCTAGTAGGCCAGCCCCCTATTTAAACGAAGCTTCAATCATACAATCATGCAGCAGATGGATTGTATGATGGATTGTATGACAGATTGTGAGTACATTGTGTGTCCAAAAACCTCCAAGGATTGCCGGGGAGTTGAAGGGAAATTGGACACAATCATGATTGTTAAGGCCCCCATACACTATGCGATTTTCGTCCGATTTCACCCGATATCAGCAATTTGGGCCGATAAATCGGGTGAAATCGGCCGAAAATCGCATGTGTTTGACATCTGATCTGACCTGATGCGCGGTCCCGTGCGCATCGGATCTGATCAGGGCGTCGGACCTGCTGAACATAAGATATATCGGCATCTGACCCATCATGGGCACATCGTGGGTGCTTTTGCACCCATGATGCATCAGATCCGATATATCTATATGTTTGGACCCGTTTGGACCCTCCTCCCACCCCCCCGCAGCACGTGTACGTCACCGGAAGCCGCTGCATCGTCCTGGCTGTCAGGCTGTCACAAAAGTGAGCACTGAGCGGTAAAAGAAACAGTGCTCCGTCGCCTCTGGGCTGAGCTCCGGCAGTGTACGGCAGCTGATTGCCTGCACGGCTCTCTGTAGACTCCAGTGTTATAAGAATGTAACACAGGAGTCCACAGAGAGCCGCACAGACACCGTACGCTGCTGGAGCTCAGCCCGGAGGTGACAGAGCACTACTTGTTGTTCATTCCCAACAATCCTATCCGTGGTACACTCCCCCAGACCAGCACTATTTATCATACCCACCGCACCACACACTGCCCCGTTAATCATCAGCAGTGCACAGTCACTCTCTTGACTTATTTCAGCACGCGTGTCAACTAACTCCTTTCAATCCTCTCCACATCGCCCTTTTCACCTTAGCAGTCCACCTCCCCAAGCAGGGGGACACATTTATTACTAGACATACTCACAGACCTCTCTAGAGAGGACACTATCAGATGCACAAACATTCTGCACTCACCCTCCCCGGACACACACTATAGTCTTCAACACAAACTAATCAATTTATGACTCTCCTCCCGACAAACATTTTTTGGCATATACTTGCAGTATATTATAAATTTCTAGGTTTCTCCACAATACACACCTCCAGTTAGTACATTAAGCCTCCACAGGTACACTCTTTTCACAGTAGGAACACACAGCATCACAGGTTTCGCCCTACCTCTATGACCACCTAACAGGTTAACATATATAAGAACAAAAATCAATGTTCCAAGTACTAATCCACACAATACAGCCTTCCTTAACTTAATACTCATTATATGATGAACTCTCCCATAGATCTCACAAGCGTTATTTCCATATAAATGGACACGCTCCTCCTCTCCCGCAGAACAGGCACATAGAATATATGTGTACACACACACACACACACACACACACACACACATATGTGCTTTCTTTTATGAAAAATACCTTTCCAACAATCATTGACCCATTTTTAAGCAATCACTCTGTGATTACAGAGATCCTTTCCCCACTCCCAGCCTCATTTGGTCTTCCCAGCAACATTGTATTGTTAAAACTGTAACTAGTCCTGAAACCAATTTATACTGTCAATTAACAATATATGTACCCCAGCTACATTACTGGGGGGTGGGGGGCTACAGTTTAGGAGCAGCCCTGCTGGGGCAGTGGGGGTGGGGGGCTACACTGACAACTAGAAATAATTACATTATTAAAAATATTACGAAATCAATATTATTAATATAATATTAAAATAAAAACTATAAAAAAAAAAAATAGAAACCGGCTCCAGGTCTCCTGGCACAGGGGACGTGGGCTCATAGAGACAGCCTAGGATCAGGGACTCTGCTGACGGCTCAGGGCCGCTGACACTGTGCGTCAGATAAATCACATGTGATTTATCTGACGCAAATTGGATGTATAAAACGGCACATCAAGTGTCAAATTGCATGTAGGTCTCCTGGGAAGCTGCCGGGGAAGTTCAAGGGAAATCAGATGCAATTTACAGGTCAGATAAATCTTACTAGTGTATGGGGGCCTTTAAGGTAGCCATACATCTGAAAGACCGGTTATCATGATTGTGTCCCATTTCCCTTCAACTCCCCGGCAGTCCTTGGTGGTTCTTGGACACACAATGTACTCAGAATTTGTCATACAACCCATCATACAATCCATCTGCTCCATGATTGTATGATTGAAGCTTCATTTAAATAGGAGGCTGGCCTACTAGGATCAAAAGGATAGGAGTACCAAACATCCATTTTTTTTTTTATTTACAGGTTGCCAGCCCTTACCAATCTGCTCATATCTGCTGTGTTATGCCAATATTAAATAGCCCGAATGCAGTAATCCTCTGAAAACTGTTTTCAGAGTAGTGAAAAAATTGTGCAAAAGGACATCCACCGCTCTCTTCAGCCTCCCGCCCATCTGCCGCTTGGAAACTTCTGCGGCTCCCAGTATCTTCACTGACACAGGCCGCCCGGAAGCTGCACCTCTCTTCCCTGCCAGTCATGTGACATGACTCTGGTTGTATGAGCCATCTAAAGACAGATTGCATGTGCTTAAAAGCACATGCAATCTGCTCTCAATCACAATTGATCTGACGTGCAGCACATCAGATAAGAGGACCAATCCTCCAATCTCCCGGGGCCGGGAGATTGTGTGATTGTATGGTTGTGTACATACGATCTGCACACAATCTGCATACAATCCATCTTACAATCAATTGAGATTGTATGATTGGGTGCAATGTCTTTCTGATGTATGCACAGAATTGCTTCCAGTTGGAAGCTATTGCTGTCATCACGCCATGTACTGGCAGCCCAAGAGGGGGAGGAGTTTCCAGCTCTGTGTATGATGAGCAGTAGCAGCTTACAATAGTTGAAATCTACTACATGCTAAACTCCTCCCCACAGGGTTGGGCTGTTGCTGTGTCTGCCCTGCTGCTTCATGGAGCCTGGTGAGAGGAGGTCACCAGCATGTCAGAGACACAGACAGTCAGCACCAGAGCTCCGGAGGTAGTAGGGTTACCAGCGGGGGGGGGGGGGGGGGGGGGGGGAAGGAGCTCCGGAGCTCTGGCGCTGTCTGTCTGTGTCTCTGGTGTTGTAATTTTAACTGTAGGAGGCCTGCAGCCCTATAGCAGGAGCCGTCACTGGTTATAGGTCTATATAATACAGCCAAAATAAAGCTTTGTCGAATCTTCTATGTCTGCCACACAAGGGTAAGTTCAGCAGGTTAGAAGAAAAGGGAGATACAAGATTTTTATGTAATGAGGGAAAAGCAAGATACAGTACACAGGTCACCATTCAACAAAAACACTTATGTAAGGAAAATATTCTCACACTTTGATCATTGTTATGTTCATGCATTTCCAAATACAGCCGTAAGACGTGAGCTCTGAAATAACATTTCTTGTCACGTTGTTTTAATGGCAATAAAAGCCACATTATAGCACTTAAGAATTTTCCTAGGAAGAAAAAATTGGAACTTGAGAATAGTGTAGGAAGGATGGTTATGAAAAATGAAAAATAAACATTTTTTTAAAAAAAGTAATACAATTTACTTTCTTCTCAACAGCCTGGTGAAAAGATCTTTCTGTAAAGCGACCAGAATAAGTGTGAAAATGATAAGCAAGATGGAATGATGACCACATTAAAGCACTGATCTGCATACCAAGATGTCCTGAGGCTGCCCAAGACTGAAAAATAATTCACAACATACGAAGATATAGTGAATAGAAAGAGGCAGTTAAAATAATGCCAAGTAACCAAGATCAATAACCTATTTGCCACTGCTGTGACAAGCGCTTACTCCTTTGGATACCGCACATGTCAATAATTTAGCAGAAAATGATATACCTATAGTCGTTGATTTATTGACGATGTCTTGCTGCTAGTGATGGCTGTATATTGTCACTGGATTGTTTGGAAGTCTTGTTTTAAATGATAAATGGTTCCTCCTGGGGTTCCTTTCACATGCTTTGGGAAACTCAAATCAGCAGATAAGATGGGAACTTGAAAGAACACTGCTAGAGCAACTGGAGATTGCTGTGACTTATAAAATGATATTCTTCTACAAGGCAATATGACTTTAAACATGACCATTATGGATGGAGAAATGCTACTTGCAGAAAAGGATTCATCTTTTCGCATCCTCACAGGCTGTTTCCTTTCAGTTCTAATACTTTCAACTCTCTTAGGAAACACTTTGGTCTGCGCAGCTGTAATCAGATTTCGCCACCTGAGGTCAAAGGTCACAAACTTTTTTGTGATCTCCCTAGCTGTGTCTGACCTTTTAGTAGCAATGCTGGTCATGCCTTGGAAAGCTATTGCAGAGATTGCTGGCTTCTGGCCGTTTGGTTCATTCTGCAATATATGGGTTGCTTTTGATATAATGTGTTCAACGGCGTCAATCTTGAACCTTTGTGTCATCAGCGTTGATAGGTACTGGGCCATTTCCAGCCCATTTAGATATGAAAGGAAAATGACCCCGAAAGTAGCCTTCATAATGATAAGTGTTGCATGGACCTTATCAGTCCTGATATCTTTCATTCCTGTGCAACTTAACTGGCATAAAGCAAAAACAACCAGTTTTTTTGACCTAAACATTACCTTGCAAGGAAACGTGATGGACAACTGTGACTCCAGCCTAAACAGGACATATGCAATTTCTTCATCACTGATTAGTTTCTATATACCAGTGGCCATTATGATTGTAACTTACACAAGGATATACAGGATAGCAGCTAAACAAATAAGGCGCATCTCAGCTCTGGAAAGGGCAGCTGTGCATGCCAAAAACTGCCAAAGCAGCACAGGTGAGAGAGGGAGCATTGATTGCCAGCAACCGGAAAGCTCTTTGAAGACCTCATTTAAAAGAGAAACTAAAGTGTTGAAGACATTGTCAGTGATAATGGGAGTTTTCGTATGCTGTTGGTTGCCCTTTTTCATATTGAACTGTATGGTGCCATTTTGCGATCCGAGTGTTCCGGCAAGTAACGCGGAACCGTTCTGCATCAGTTCAACCACATTTGACATTTTTGTGTGGTTTGGGTGGGCAAATTCTTCACTGAATCCCATCATATATGCTTTCAATGCTGATTTCCGCAAGGCTTTCTCAACGCTACTAGGCTGCTACAAACTCTGCCCTACATCGAACAATATAATTGAAACAGTAAGCATAAATAATAATGGGGCAGTGATCTATTCATGTCACCAGGAGCCCAAAGGTTCAATTCCAAATGAGTGTAATTTAGTTTACCTAATCCCACATGCTATTATCTGCCCTGAAGAGGAGGTCTTAAAAAAAGAAGAGGAAAGTGGTTTCTCTAAAAGTTTGGACAAGATATCTCCTGCATTCTCTGGAATTCTAGATTACGATGCAGAAGTCTCGCTAGAAAAGATAAATCCTATCACGCAAAATGGGCAGCCAAAAACCTAGAACTGATGGCGTCAAGCTATAAGACCATTACACCATGAAGGATGACTTCTACTTGGACATGATTTCAGATCCTTATTAGATAAGGTGTCTGACCGATAAATGGATTTCTAAAAAGGAATTCCAATGTATTTTGTATAAGTGTTTATTTTTGTGATGTTAACAGGGAAATAAGCTTATAAATATAAGACCATTTCATAGATGGTGCATACAGTACATACTGTATTATTGAGAATGTGTTTTTATTTATTGTGTAGACATTTGACAAAAACAAAAGTCTTTCACTAAAAATATACAGGAGTCAGAACAGTATGCAAAAGTTGTGGCTTGTAAACAGGCGAACTGCTAGGAAGGAACACTAAACGCTGGCAGATGGATCAGTAGACAAGGGTATAGTGACATACTGTATTATCAATATTATAATATTTAAGGCAGTTGATTTGCAATTGATTGTATATGAAAAACCCCCAGCAATTTATTTGATTTGTAGCAAAGCGCTTAGGGGGTCTATGTACTAAGCATTGGTTAAAGATAAAATAGACAGAGATAATGTACCAGCCAATCAGCTCCTACCTGCCATGTTATAGGCTTTGTTTGAAAATTACCGTTAGGTGCTGGTTGGATGGTGATTTTTCTCCGTCCACATGCACCAAAAATAAACTCATTTCAGGTGGAAAAAAATATCCAGATCTGTTTCGTTAGGTCTTCAGTTTCTTTTTTTCTTTTTCATGGTTTTAGAGATTGCTAGTTATCAACATAATTTATTTAATCTATATGTGTGCTACAAGCAAATTTATTAAGTATGTTTTGCAATACCTATATAATTAGTTTATTGAAATTTTATAGAATTTAATTCATTATTTTTAACATTTGATATTTATCAATTATCATTTTTAATCTTAGAGATAATGTACAGTTTGCAACACTTTTACCCTTAATAATTTGGTTATTTTACTATTTCAGTTTCTTTAAAATGCATGTAAACCCAAATACACTGATGGTAGCAATTCTGTGATTGCAGCCCATTGGTTCATTAGGAAACAGTGCCTTGTACAATTTAAAGAGGCCTCAATAAGTAATTGAGGGGTCTATTTAATAAATAAACATTGGAAGGACATAAAGTGCATGGAGACAAAATGCCAACCAAATATTAAAGGCTTTTCAGACACAGTCTGTAACATGGCATCCACTTTATTTGCATCTTAAGGTGGCCATACAAGACCGGGATGTATAACAGCAGTGTTTGGCCAGCCAATCCCCCGTGAAGACCTTCCCAGGAGGCAGAATTGCATGCGATATATTGTATATGGTTCTTTCACATGTGATGTATCGCATGCGACCCCTGTTCCCCGCCGCCAGGAGAGGGGTCCGAGGTTGGAGGTCGGACCTGGACCTCCGACTCAGGAGGGGACATCAAAAGCATCTGATTTGGGCCAATTTCTCAGGTGAAATCAGACCAAATTGCTGTAGTGTATGGGGGGACTTAAAGGTGCCCGTACACTTATACGATTTGGGCACTTTTCCCCGATTCTAATGCATTGGGATGAGAAATCCAGTGAAAAGTGTCAAATCATATGTTCCTACAATACACAAGATTCACTGACAGTTCTCCAAGCGCTCCTTTCATGTATCTCTTTCACATGGACCACTGTGGATTACTCGTGTGACATGAAAAGAGAAAAAAAGGCAATATAGTGTAACACCTTCAAATATGAGCAAATCGATGTAGATATTGCTTTAAGATGGGAACCGTACCCTCTTTAATTGTCCACACACTGGTAGACAATAATCGCTTTTTGTCTACCAGTGTGTGGACAATTAAAGAGGGTACGGTTCCCATCTTAAAGCAATATCTACATCGATTTGCTCATATTTGAAGGTGTTACACTATATTGCCTTTTTTTCTCTTTTCATGTCCCACAAGTAATCCACAGTGGTCCATGTGAAAGAGATACATGAAAGGAGCGCTTGGAGAACTGTCAGTGAATCTTGTGTATTGTCGGTCTATGTTTGGTGCATTTTGGTGAAGCACCCACTGTACAAGTTAAGCTGCTCTGCAGCGCAGAATTTTTCCCATAAAACCCTTTTGTGCATGTACTAAATCATATGTTCCTAACCTCTGATTCTGACCCGATGTGCGGTTCCGTGCAGATATCGCACTCGTGATCCAAGCAAGGGCTGCGAGATTTGACAAATCTTTAGTGCAGCCCTTACTTGGATCGCATACGATACATCATTAGCACAAGAATCACATATGACGTATCCTATGTAATCCTGCCACCGGGAGCCCGTCGGCTTCCCGGTGGCAGTTGCCTCTCTGGCATGCGACACCTCACACAAATGTACCGAGGCTTAGTAAATAGACCCCCAAAAGTTTCTCAGTTACATTACCGGCTTCTTATGAATTTATAGGCATGATTCTCATGACTATTTGGCCCCTTATTTGTAGGCCACAGGTTCTTTTTAAGTTATATGCTTCTTATAATCGTAGTTGCATCTTGAAGACACTATTTTGCCCTTTTTTTAATTTAAAAAAAATACACAAGACCAAAAAATAATAATTTTCCTTTGACCTAATTATTCTCGCTAGACAAATTACTGCCAAACTTTTGGACTCTTTCCTGACTCTTGCCATAATACATCAAGAAAACTAACTGTAGAAACAATAAAATGTCCAATTAATGACTAGGTTGTGACATGATTAACATGATGGATTGTGTAAAGTATTACGTAAATGCCTTTATAATTTCCTGTTTGCGGAATAACTGAGCCTTATTTTAAGAGTGGGTATTTTTTTAATGATCACAGAAAGATTACTGTACGCATATACTAATATTATTTATTCTGTTAAAGTAATATTTTTGAGAGATAAATTGAAATTCTATATAAAGATGTACCATTATTTAGCTTATTTTAAACTACTCAGTTTGTTACCATTGTCTAATGTTCCAGTTTTGCCTACAGTACGGTACATTTGATATTTAATAGGTAAGAAATCATTTGTTCAATTAGTCCAGCTGTATTTCTTTGACCTGTGGCTCCTCTCTCTGAACTATACTACATCAAAGTATATACAGTATATTTATAAATGGTGACTCATTACTGGAAATCAATGGGACACATGTAGATAATTCCTTGTAATACTAATTGGTAACTGTGTGCAGCACTGTTAGGAACTGACAATACTGAAACAACAGTTATTTGCAGTTATCTGATGCTTGCTGAGCCACTTGATTTCAGTAATATTCCAGCCTTTATTACTTATGGAGCCCACACACGCACCGATGCCGGCGGTGCGATGCTATGCGATGGGGTGCGCGCTCCCGTGGCACCTCATCGCACAGTACAAAAAGTATGTGCTGCACATACTTTTTGTACTAGCTTTTTATAGCATAGCATCGCATCGCATGCATATCGCATGCACAAGGCATACGATGCAATGCTATGTGTGCTAGTTAAGCCCACAACGCACGCCGGGATTGGTGCGTGTGTGGGCTCCTTAACAGTATAAGGAACTTACCTACCCATGTGCCCAGCCCATGAGTCCCTACATAACAATAATATCACAAATCATGACATACTGCTTAGAAAATATAATTCAAGCACATATAAACCAGGGCCATCTTAACATATAGGCACACAGGGAAGCTGCCCAGAGCCCCACGATTCCAGTACCTATCGATCAAGTGCAGGCTGGTTCAAGGGGCATGGTGTCCACTGAGTTGGTATCTCCGGAGCTTCTTGAGAGGCAGATAGAAAATGTTGACTGGCCAAAATCCACAGGCAGAGTACCTGGAGCACATATTTCTCTCCCTGCCCCTTAGCCAGCAGCCAGACAGTGAATGGCTGTCAGCATGCTGATTGATGGATGGCTGAAGCTCTTGACCAATAAGAGTGCTGACAGCCATGCAATGTATGAAAGCATGTGGAAATACCGAAGAAGGAGTAAGATATCAGTTTTTAATGTATTCCAGTGAATAGCTGTGTAGGAGCCCAGTGCTTTGATTTACCTTGGGCCTACAATGCAATTAAGACATCCCTGTATAAAACTACACAAGGAATAGTAAGTAGGGATACAGAAGGAGAGAGGAAGACCAGTTGTATAACCATACTGTATATGTGCATTATAGTCAACGATGCATTATGGTCATTGCTGCAGGTCGCAAATGAGTGGCATCATGACATTTGTCCTTGTCTCGTCCCATATGTATCTCTATTTACCAGTGGTGGTTTTTACATATGGGCTTCAGGATTGATGCCCTCCCATGTAAAATCCACAACCTCCTCAGCGTTAGTGAAGCCAATGACTGGCAATGACTTTCTATTGAGAGTCCTACCTACTAGTCACCTGCATGACAGGCAGTCCCATTGGTGTTCTCTTCCTCCGAGACTGCCAGTCTGGGCTGCAGTAGGCAGAGAGTTGGCTTCCTGTGGAAACCACTCCCCGCCTTACACTGCAGCCTTTGCCAGCCTCTATGGGCTGCAGCTGAAACAGCCCATAACCCAAACTTTTGAACATGCACAGTTTTTCCGCTAGTAGTGCTCATGCCCTGGGCCCGACACCTGACAGCTACTGTATATTGTACAGCTGCTGGGACCCTCACAGCGGGGACCAGTGACTCAGTGGTGGAGATTAATGGAGATCTGGCAGCTGGGACCTGCTATTTACTATGATTAGCTTTCTGGCTCTGCTGCCACTCTGTCTGTTTTATTTTTGTTATCGAAGAATTGGTCCAATCATCTAGCAGTGAACATGGGTGTGTTGTTATCTAAGAATTGGACCAATCATCGAACAGTGTACATGGTGTGTTGTTAACTAAAAATTGGACCAATCTTCTAGCAATGTACATGGGTGTGTTGTTATCTATTTGTGATCAAATGATTCCTTTTGATTCTGTGGTGAAAAAAACTTCTCTTAGCAACCAAATACTCATTCACTACACAGGACTCATCTAGAGTAATTTAGAGGCTAATAATAAACAATGTCTTTTTGTGTTACAGCACATTTATGCTGTCTAATGATAGATAAAAAGTATTTGGTGCTCATTTACTAAAATAACTTTACACTTTAAACCATAACAACCAATACAATAATTGTTCTTAGAGTCTAACTAGCTTTGAGCAAAAAAAAGGTAATTGCTGATTGGTTACTGTGACTCACTGGAATGTTTATACAGTGTAAAGGTCCATACACACTGTGCGACTTTGAGCTGAAAGCCGCTCAAAACAGCATGTTTAAGTGGCTTTCATCTCAAAGCTGCCCAGTGTGTATGCCCCGGCGATGAACACTCCCGCTTCATCGCCCGGAAAGCCGTTCATCTGTTGGTAATACCAGCAGATGAGCGGCTTTGAGGATGTCTTTGCATCGCGCTGCGCCATGGAAAGCCGTCTGCCTCCCTGTGATGGTGCAAGGCAGGGGGAAAGCCGCTCCATGTGTATGCACTGAGCGGCTTTCCCCCAGCGATGACAGCGATCATCGCTGTCCATGTACGATGGGCATAGTCGCCCAGTGTGTCTGTACCTTAAGTGAGTGAGCCGTATTAAAACTGCTTTACTACATAACCTTGCTAAATATTGTTCTCTATTAGTCCAAGTGGAACAGGAAGGGATTTTCTGTAGATGGCAGTGAACATGTACATGACCAGCTGTTGAAAAACAATACCACTAGCAATTTATTTTCTACACATAACAAACAAACTGGAATTATTTTCCAATTGGTTATAGACACATTTGCAGTGCTTTATTTATTTTTAAACTTCTAGGCTACCTGCTGAAGCTGGAGTAGCTCTTCATATTTTATATTTGATAGTTAGTACCATCTGATGATGGCAATAGCATATCTGTTTTTGGATCCCCTTCCCTCCCACCTCTGCAGGCGATACCGTGCAGATCATTCTTTCACCATTGTGATAAGCCAATGGCAAGATATAATAGTGTCATGGTTCAGCAGCCGTACAGGTTGCTGAATGAACTCAGACTTTTTTTCAAAGGGGCAATTATTTAAGAGCAAAACCATGGTTTTAAGCGTTCGCCCCTTAAAAAACATCCAAGTTTGTCTGACATCCCACACAGATAATAAGCATTGTGATTTATTGGCCTCTGTGATGGTGCTGAAATGCCACCCAATAGTGATTGAATGATCCCATGATACATTCTAGGATGCAGCTCGGATCACTACTGCAGCAGGAGGCGTCGGCTTGTAACAGATGCTCCTGCTGCATTACCATATAGCGCTATCACTATGCTTCCAAGGAAGCAGTATTCATAGAAAATCTGCATATCCGCACCTGATTGACCTTCCCCTAGAATACAATATATATTAAACAGACCATTGAAGAGATTATACATACATAGGTCCCTAAATGATTATGTGCAGTACTGCAGCATTTTTCAACCAGTGTGCCTTAAGTTGTTCTCAAGTGTGTCCCCAGAGCTAGAGATGTCCACACTAGTTTACAGACACCAACACTAGTTCAACTGGTATTCACTGGTCTCTTCCGGCTCCAGTCCTTTCTCTGTATCTTGGGCATATGAGACCACTTTTTTATGTCAATTGCTCCAGGTATGGCTGCTGGCCCCTTCTCTTATCATCCGATAATCATCATTGGTTGGCAGTGGCTGTTGCTCCCTCTCTCACATCATTGGTGTCAGTGTTAGTCCCGGTGTCCTGCTGTTTTACTGTCCCAACTAGCTCCCAAGGAGAACATAATGGCAGCTAGGCAGTGACTTGTATGGTGTTCACATGTGGGCATTTTTAGCTTAACACTTGGGGCACTACAAACTAAAAATGAATGTCCCTATCATAAGGTCTATCCTATGTTCTATGGGTGACAATACAAAATATTTTTTTTTAATGTGGGGGACCAATGTGATATTTGTTTTCAGTGAGGGACAATTTATTTTATTTTTGTTACCTGAGGGGAACAGTGTTTTTTTTTTCACATGGGGGCCAATAACTTTGTATTTCTTTCCTGTGTGAACTAATGTGCTTATTTCTGTTGGGGTCTGATGTTGTGCCTCAGCAAGTTTAACATCTTTTTTTGGTGTTCCGTAAGTAGAAAAAGGTTGAAAATCACTGATGTACAGTACTGTATTAACAATTGTTTTTTTTATGTACCGCAAGGTGCTGGGAGATGTGATAGAAGCAGAAGGTTTCCCACTGATGTGCTGCTTCTACATATAACTTTGTGTACTCCATGCAAATGCTCTGATGCGTGAAGCTCATTTTCCATTCGCCATGTACAGTACAGTGACTGCATCTACAGTACTTGGTCACCAGTCACCAGCTGTGTGATAACAGTAAATGTGGCTACTAACATTGTCAGAAAGCAGAGAAAACATCAAGCTGGTTATCAAACACATAGACTTACAAACCATATTCCTAACCTACTGTGATGCTGATATTACAAGATAGCAATGATGAGGTGTTAGACAGCATCAATAGGAGGTGTTAGACACTTTCAATATGGCTGTACAAAGGAGTATAAAACATGCAGTTAACCACTAGTAGCACTCTCAACTGCCAGTAGTGGTGTACAACGGCGTAAGTTCATCCTAGTTGCCCAGAAGAAAGTTAAATATTGGGGCGCCCCCACATACACACCACTTTATATAAATATATGTATGCATGTGTGTATGTAATGTATATGTTTAGAATAAAGATAGTGTGACATGTCTATGGTCCTGCTAGGAAGAGGAGTCAGCGACAGAAGCAATATCGACAGCTTTCAATTAATTGATTAAAACTCACAGGGGAGGAGAGATGCCCCCTTGGGAGCAGGAGCCAGGCGGCAGATGACTCCATTGCCTCCCAGAGTTATGCCTCTGGTAATGTTATGCTTTTAATGCTGATATAGAAAAATGGGAATACATGCATATGACCAGCAAAGCGGATGCCAGTGGTCAGAATAACGATACGGGCATGGGGGGATTCCCAGCAAGGGTCTGGTAAGTACAGTATGTTTACATCCATCATCGGTATTCTGACTGCTGCCGTCACCAACGGGTAGGAAGTTCTCGGCAAAAAAGAATAGTGTCCAATGCACCTTTATAAAACATGAATTTCATATAGAAAAAAAACCGCCACGGGGGAGATTTTTGAAGATGGGAGTTTCTATTTTAGATGGGATGTTGCTGTGGGCAACCAACCAAATTTTATCTATTTTCTTCTAGAAGGTGCTAAATAAATAAGAAGTATATTGTAATTGGTTGTTATGGGCATCCCATCTGAAATAGAACTTGTGTCCTAGTAAATTTACTTCTACTAGTATTAACCATTTGAGTGCAAAGTTAATTTGTCAAAATTGGTGTGAAAATTGGCAAGCAAACATTTTTATTCATTATAATGACCTGTAATGTTTTATAGGAAATATAATCTTTTTTTTTCCTACAACATTTTTTATTTGAATTCATATAATAAATGCGAGTGACGCTGGCATTGCGCATCTCTCACAGAGATGTTGGCACTCTTAGATGGACAAAACCATGTGCACTGCAGGTGGGGTAGATGTTACTTGTGCAGAGAGAATTAGATTTGGGTGGGGTTTTACTTCAAAGTGAGATCTATATTGCAGTGTAAAAATAAAGCAGCCAGTATTTACCCTGCACAGAAACAAAATAACTCACCCAAATCTAATTCTCTCTGCACATTTTACATCTGCCCCCCTGCAGTGCACATGATTTGTCCATCTAAGAAGGATTTTGTCAGAAAGAGTGAACTAGAATAAGGCCCCAAATGCAATAGGGTTCGAGAATCAGAAACTGAGAGATGTTGGGAGAGTTTTCCCATTTTTAAAAAAAAGTGTAATTTACACTGCAAAACCAGGTTGATTTTGCCATGTAAATGATTGCCGCTTTAAAAAAAATGTGAAAACTCTCCCAAAATCTCATACTTTCTGATCCTCACACCTTATTACATTTAGCCCTTGGCCACTGCATTTTGTAACAGGATCACCTCACTTTAAACTCATACGTGTGAGAACGTTTTGTGTGCTGGTTCATTTCCAAATAATGTGGGGATCTGTTTGAGGAGTCAGCTATACCCATATACACAAGACCATTTACATAAGTCAAATGTGACCTATTTTACCAATGTTCAACAACAATCCAAAATGACCATTTCTTATCATTGTGCTAGTTTTTATATACCACCAACATTGCAGTGGACAAAGCCAGTTTGAACAATAATGGCAACTCTGGAAAAGATATGTATTACAATTTGTACTGTGGTTTCAGTCTGTATGTTAGTCAATTCTGCACTAGGTAGTGATAGATGTGTCATCATACACCTAACCTCTATATACAGGGGGACTGGGTTGCTACCACTGGAGTAGTGTAATGTCTTTTCTTTAAACTTTGCACTTTATTTGTATTGAAGATGCCGCACATAACTGCTCACAGTGTACCAGAGACACGGGTCTGTGACCTTCATCACACGAGAATTAGTCCCTTGCGATGGGGGCTGACTTGAGCCCTTTTCATCTGATTCCAAGGCATTGGGCCAATGAATAGAATGAAAATTGTTTAGCCTCCGATTCCGATCCAATGCGCATTAGATCGGAGCTATAGATCGTCAAGGCTGCACCAAGGAGTAATCGGATCCTGCAGCCAGGAAAAGCACTGCATACGATATGTCATATGCAAAGGACCACATACAATGTATCCTATGGGATCCTGCTGCCCAGGAACTGCCAGGTAAGATAGCCGGGATGCGATGCCTCGCTGTAGTGGATGCGGCCTTCAAACACAAACAAAGTCTCAGATGAAGCACAGCAGGACTTGGTTGGAGAAAAACTGCTATATCGTACCACTACCATTCAGTCCTGATCACACGGCTGTGAGTTCACACAGCATTCAATCATCAATACGCTTGCATACGGCCAGTAGCACACATGCACAAGGCCATCTTGGGATGAAGTCCTGCAACATTTTCTATAGGCGTGCCGCTCACAAGGTGATTGACAGGAAGCAGGCGTGTGGGGATGTGCTAAGAAAAATGCAGGTGTGCCTAGGAAGATGCTGGGCGTGTCCGGTAAAATGCTAGGTGTGTCTGAGCTATTCAGGGGAGGGTGTGTGACTGTCCAGCCTGGGTATGCCCATTTTCATCACACTGCCGAGTTTAGACTCTGGCTATGTGACTCTGATGTCTTGTGAACCAATGTAAAAAGATCATCCGATGGTGAGCCTGTTATAATGGGTTTTGGATATACAGTATTCACACGGCTGCCAATGGATGTGTAGCCATACACATTTGTACACACAGCATGCACATTTATTTGCAAGGTGGGATTTCACTCTAATGGGGTGGTGGGCGGTGGCTTAACTGAATGCTGGCTGCTGTGAATTCGTGGCCGTGTGAACAGGCTTGAATCGGGCCCACAGACTCAGATTTTTTCACACACAAATATACAAATGTTGCACATCGGATTGACCAGCATTGATCTAGCAAAGACATTTTAACACTTCCAGGTGTTTTATTTGTGCAAAAAGGGCCCTCATTCAGATCGCAAAGAATTTGTGGATTTTGCACATGCTGCAATGCCAGTCCCGCACGGCACCTGTGTTGTATGGGTTTGTAATGGAGGACGCAGGATGGCATCAGACTTGCAGTGATCAATAGTGTTATGCTATTTTGAGGAGGGGAGGTTCAACAATGGGATCCATATGAAAGGTCCATAGTGTCTAGGTCAACAGTCAATATGTCAACACCATATTGTCGATATGCACAAGGTCAACATACACAGAAGGTCAACATGGTAAAATGGTAAACGTGCCAGTAATTGACTCATGAAAGGTCAGCATGAACTTTTTGGACTCTGAATGGAACTGCAAAAGTGTGTCGAGTGCAGTGAGGTACCTTGTCCAAAGCACAGTAAGCGGATGGAGTAGACTCATTTTTGGTCCATTTGCTGAAATCTACAAATTGACACCCAAAAACCCCCCATGTAGACATTTTCATGTGTCGACCTTTGCCTATGTCGACCTTTTGGGTTCAAATTAGACACTGTCAACCGTATGACCGACACCCGGTGGCAACAGACTTAATTTTCTTGTTACTGTGGAGGAGGGAAGAGGTTGGGATCTCACTCACAGGGTGGTGAGTTCTTGACCTCTGTATAGCAAATGGGGCAGCCGGCTTGTGTGTACCCATGGGTCACGCAGCTGCCAGGTGGTGTTGGACATGATCCAATCAGTAATGCTACATTACCATATTGCTGCTGCTTCTATGTGAGCTTGGCGCGGCTGAGGCACCAGGGACATGGCACACCAGGAGGGGCGGTTTGGTATGACTGAAGCCACAGTCTGTGGGGACACATCTATACCATCTGTAGCAAAGGCTGTATACAAGTTAAAAACAAAAAGTGTCTTAATGGGCCTTATTCTAGTTCACTCTTTCTGACAAAATCCTTCTTAGATGGACAAAACCATGTGCACTGCAGGTGGGGTAGATGTAACCTGTGCAGAGAGAATTAGATTTGGGTGGGGTTTTACTTCAAAGTGAGATCTATATTGCAGTGTAAAAATAAAGCAGTCAGTATTTTCCCTGCACAGTGACAAAATAACTCACCCAAATCTAATTCTCTCTGCACAAGTTACATCTACCCCACCTGCAGTGCACATGGTTTTGTCCATCTAAGAAGGATTTTGTCAGAAAGAGTGAACTAGAATAAGGCCCAAAGGGACAAATGGAAAGTATGATTACATTTTTGTATAAGACTATTTTAATTGTTTCATTTAATGCAACAATAGTACTTTATCAAAGACAAATGTGAGCAGAACAAGAGATGACATTTATGGTACAGTACATGCTTATATGATTAACATGATATTTAAAAAAAAAAAAATAGGGAGAAATCCGACAGAAGATTTATTACACTGTTATACAATTTTAACATAACATCTTTTATTACCGTAAATACTGCATATAACATTTTTCCAAATCTTCAAAGGTTCCAAACTTAGGTTATAAATACAAATTTGGAATCAATAAATGTCAGCTCTACATAAGGCTGTGCTTAAGCAACTGAAATGGGTCACTCTCATGGGTGTACAGAGTCACTTGCCACGTTTGTATTTCTATAATGTGTAGGAATAACCTCAAGCAGTGTTACATTTATTATTCAGTTTTGCAATAAGCTAGAAAGTGTATTTACAGTTTGAATTATATCCATAAACCAACTGTCTGTATAAGCAGTTGGCCTTTTTATAAGAGCAACCCTTACACAGGGAAGTACAGTGCTGTCAAATACAAATACATCCTCACCAATACTTGATAAATCTTCAATTAAGATATTTAAAATAACATGAAGGGGGGGGGGGGGGGGGTGTTATCTATCAAATCTAATCTAATGCTGCTTTCACACTGCAGAAACGGGTAAAGACCCGGTATTGTTGGGGCGTGGCTTCGCTGGGCATGTGAGCGGCTGTGTGCTTCTGCAGCTCCAGCCCTGAATATCCTGGGAAAGATCCTTACACCGCTCTAAAACCACTAAAAATACCTGGCAGTCGGGGTGGAGAAGGCAGCAGGCTCTCCTGACACCCCTGAAGACCCCGCAGTGTCCGCCCGCCGACCCCTGGTGATACATATCGTTCCCCTCCCGGCGCTGGGACTGGGCCTGGGCGCCATCTTGGAGAGGAGGTGGGCGAGCTGCTCCCCGCTGTCCCCGGCTTGGAGTGTCTCGCGGTGGAAGTAGGAGGAGGAGGGTAGAGTCCCCCCGGCACTCCGGAGCCCCATCCCGCCCGCCGGCTACCTCAAGGCACTGTCTGCTCCCTGCGGCTCCCTGTCAGTCATCGGCGGCCGGGTCCGGGCGCCATCTTGGATCGCGCTGGGAAGGGGAGAGGTCGCGGCGCCCGTCTCTAACATCCTGTGACGGCGCGGCCCCCCTGCCTGGCCGCCTAACATCAGCGGACAGCTGCCCACAGACGGTGGGATCAAGTGAGGGACCCTCCAGGCCCGGCGCAGAGACCCGGGCGCCATCTTGGGAGAGGCAGAGACAGTGCTGCCAGGCGCTCCCAGCAGCAACATACAGAACCAAGGGAGGCAGGCACAGGAGGAACACAGTGAGTAACAACTGCGCTGTAAAGCGTGTCCCAGAGGCCCAGCTACATATCACCCACCTGTCCAGGGCCTCCTGTACTCCTGTACTTCTGTGTTTCACTGTCAGCCCACCTGCCACCAAAATACAGGCTCCACTGCACACGACAGACTGAATAGCCTCCATTCTCCTCTGTGCCTGTCATCCCTGCACATATAGCCTGCCTAGGCAACCACAGCCCACGCCAGTATATTCATTTACTAGGCCTCTTACGGCTACAGTCCACGGGACCGCTGAGTCCCCTGCCCTCAGTTAACAGCATGGGGAAGACTAACCGCAGCTCTGCGGCCGCCCAGCTGGAGAAATTCGCAAGAACCCCACGTACAGCTTCAGAGGCACCAGACATGGATGAGCTACATCAATCCTCCTCCCGTGCACCCTCCCCACAGCACTCAATACCCCCGGTAGCTGAGGGTCCTGAAGATGCCCTGCAAAAAGTATTGGAGGCCGTGACCTCCAGCGAAAAGAGGCTGACAGAAAAGATGGGCCAGGTTCAGTCGGACCTGTCCATCATCCATCATGATTTATTTGTTAAAAGGCTGCGAAAAGTTTTAAAAATACATTCATAAACATATACGGTAGGGATGACACACATAAAACGAAGATGGCGGGCAGGAATTGCTCTAATTGAATCTTTATTAACAAATATAATATGTGACGTTCAGCAGTCTGAAACACTGCTGAACGTCACATATTATATTTGTTAATAAAGATTCAATTAGAGCAATTCCTGCCCGCCACCTTCGTTTTATGTGTGTCATCCCTACCGTATATGTTTATGAATGTATTTTTAAAACTTTTCGCAGCCTTTTAACAAATAAATAATAAAGGTTAATTTTTAAACTGACTATTATTCAAGGTGCACCCACCCAAAGGACACTCTTTTTTCTTTTTTCTGCTTGTCATTACATCGTGTCCAAGGGTAGCACACCCCTGTTCCCCAGAAATTGATATAATTTGGAGGATATATTGGGGGTCCGTAATACAAAATTTTTTTTGTCTTGTGCGAATGAAACTCACCCCCCTGTATTCGCTAATTATATGGTGAAGATCCAAACTTACCTTCTCTATCATTCAGCACAGACGCATGAGGAGTATATTTCCCCGCTTATATAAATTTAGTGTGTTAGATAGAATACACACATTGACAACCTGTTATTTGTCTTGAGGGGCTTTCTCTGAATATATACTTACATTGTATCTCTAACGTGGCAAACATGTCTAATTCCGAGGCTACTCGGGAAAGTATATCTGTATTCAGTCTTAGCCAAGAATTGTCCAATAGACAATCTAATCTTCAAAAATGTATGGAGTCTTTGCTTAATACAGACATTTCACATATCAACACCTCCAAAGAGGATTGGCTTAATGACTTACAATTATTAAAATTTGCGCTCATTAAGCAATCAAAAACTTTCTGGAATAAGATGACTTTTGAAAGTTATCTTAAACAAAATATCACACCCCGTGGTTTGAGACCACGTGTATTTCCCTCATTTGAGTTGGCAGACGATACTTTAAGATCAGAGTGGGAGAAAACCCTTACTAGATGCTCCCTGGAACTTATTGGGATCCTGGTCAAGCATGACCAAATTATGTTGGAGAGACACTCGGCTGAGATCTCCCGACTAAGTAACAAGCTTAAAGACTTTGAAGGTCTCGATAAGTTCCAGAAAACCTATCATAAATTTAAAATAGAGATAGAGAATATGGAAAAGGAGGTGATAAGCAGAAAGAAAAATAAACTGCAGAGAGATATTGAGGATTTTAGATCCAATCGGGTCTATAAATGGAATACCTCACAAAATAAAAGACCGCCATCAGCCAATCCTTTGAACTACAGTACATCGGATATAGATTCATCCGAAAATGAGACAACATCTGACACTGGTAGCAGACACTCACAAAGGAATTTTTTAGGGATAAGTCCCAGAGACACGAGGGATCGTCTAGGCTGGGACACCGCAGGACAAGGAGGGGGAAGAAGAAAAAAGAGAGTCGCGAGAGAGTGGAGAGAGGATCCGAGAGACTATCAGAGATACTGGAAATAACATCTGATTCCGATGCTCTTAAAATTATCAATCTCTCGGACCATACCCTCACAGATACTCAGATTCATGTCTTGCAAAGAGGACTCTCCTTCTCCCCTACCAGTTCGTTTAATAGGTTTGAGATTGAAAAAGACCTTAATTTGTTTGCGAGGAAGTTGCTCCTTAAAAAATTCTACTGTACTAAAACCAATATAAATGAAATGCCCATAGACAATACCCAAAATTTTACTGGGCATGTGACCGAGTCATCTCCATCTCTCTTTTCAAGAGAAGATGAATTAGCATTGAGTATTCTTGAAGAATTAGAGACGGGGGTCCCCTTTGAAATACCGAGTACCAATGCAGAAGAACAAGAAAATGACCGGTTATTAAAACTTAAGAAAAAATCAAAATTTTATCCAAATTTCCAAATTTGCCCTGTGGTAAAAACTTTCATAGATGTGGTTAGTCAAGATCTGGATGAGTTGGAATTTTCCAAGCCCATCTCATACCAACCAAACAACATGAACAAAGAAGAAAGGGCAGCACTTAATGAAATCAAAAAGTGGGATGACACCGTCATTAAACCGTCGGATAAAGGCGGCAATGTCGTCCTATGGTCAAGGACACTTTATGTAAAAGAACTCGACAGGCAGCTCAATGACACCACATGCTATAGGAAACTCATGTTTAATCCCACCCAAGATTTTTTAGAAATTTACACTAGAATTGTTAAGGAAGCAACAAGCTCAGGTGTCTTAACCAAGAGACAGTCAGAATTTTTACAAGTTACTGAGGTCAGGATCCCCACCCTGTATCTCCTCCCTAAGGTCCATAAGAATGACAAGGTACCACCAGGCCGACCTATAGTATCTGGCATAGGCAGCCTAACTGAAAGAGCCAGCCAGTTTGTTGATGCTTACCTCCGCGAGTATGTCCTCACTTTACCATCTTATGTGAGAGACACAATGGAGGTACTCAACAAACTCCAGGACATCACTGTCAACCAGAATACATGGATCATAACCTGCGATGTGGAGAGTTTATATACTAGCATCCACCATCAGTATGGGCTTGAAGCAATCAGATACTTTCTGAAAATGGGCAAAGAAGACAATCTTCACAAACTCATAATTCAACTATTACGTTTTGTGCTAACCAAAAACTACTTTGTTTGCAATGAGAACTTCTACCTCCAGGTACGGGGGACTGCGATGGGGAGCACTTGTGCCCCCACGTATGCCAACCTGTACCTGGGGTGGTGGGAGCGTGAAGTTGTCTTCTGTGAGGCGAATGAGAAGTATACAGATCATGTCCTTCTGTGGGTACGCTATATAGATGATCTCCTTATCCTGTGGGAAGGAGATAAAGATCTATTTATAGAAATGATGGGAATCCTTAACAACAACCATCTGAACCTGCTCCTCACATTTGATATCAGTAAAAAGACGGTCAATTACCTGGACCTACAGATCACTATTGAGGACGATGGCTCAATATCCACTGATCTCTTCAGAAAAGAGACAGCGACCAACTCTCTACTCCATCACACCAGTTCACACTTTCCTCCTGTCATTAAGGGGCTCCCCAAAGGAGAGTTTCTGAGGACCAAGAGAAACTGCTCCAGCGACCTCACTTACAGAAAGAGAGCTAAAGAACTTAGCTCCCGCCTCGAAGACAGAGGCTATAGTAAGAGAGGAATCAAGAGAGCTTACAATGAAGTCAACTCGTATAAAAGAGACAGATTACTGATACCTAACCCCCACAAAACTGACAAAACGGAAGAACCTGTACGCTTTATTGGATCCTTCTGTCAGGAATGGAAACAGATACAGGGCATCCTGAACAGACATATGTACATCCTGAAGACCGATCAAGATCTGGCTAGCATACTCGACGATCAAATACAACTCAGTTGGCGTAGGAGCAAAAATCTAAGAGACATCCTGGTACAGAGTCATCTGGATAAGGTTAACAAATCCATTCCACTTAGGACGGGCTCCTATAAATGTGGCTCATGTAAAGCCTGCTCAGTTATGACCCAGACACATGAATACACAGACAAATTTCAACATACATGGAAGATCAATCGGTACATTAACTGTAATACATCAGGAGTTGTATATCATTTGAAATGTCCCTGTAATAAAAGTTACATAGGGAAGACGATCAGACCTCTCAAAAAACGGATCCTGGAGCATCTATCGAGCATTAAAAATGCAGAAAAGGACAAAAAAGCCATGAAAATCCTTACACCGGTCGCTAGACATTTTTACAGATACCATCAGAGTAAGACCGCAGGCCTAACAGCATATGGTATGCACAAGGTAGACCTAGGGATCAGAAGAGGAGATGTAGACACAGAGTTACTGAAACATGAAACCCGTCTCATCTTTCTCATGAACACCCTGACACCAGGAGGCCTTAACGAAGAGAACAGCTACTCTGCTTTTCTGTAAACGGATCCTTTAAGATCAAAGATATGCCCTATGTCTATTCATTAATAACCAACGTTCTCTGCCTTCATTGTCTATCTCTCCTCTTCCATCAAACTTTCTTGACCTCCCATTTTCAAACCCTATTTCCTCTTCCCAGATGCATGAATACATCCAACTTAGGGTCTTAACCACAAGACGCACCTCTTAATCGATGTGCCATTCAAGCACTTCTTATCACGAATCCAGATATTAGGATCAGTCCAGGTATCCTTATTCTTAAATCACACCACTCCTCTATATTTTAGAAGGAGAGGCTTACTCCACCTTTTTTTCTTGTTTTGCTCACCTAATTTAAGATGTTGATATTTGCTGTTTTCACGTTTTGAGTAGACCCTCCTACATTATTGACGTCATTCTTCGCATGTTATGGCTTGTACACATTCTTCTATGACACAATGCAATGTCACCTCTTTTTAAAATCTCACTTGAACTTTCCAAATGAAGGAAAGAGGACACAGTTCAATTCACCATGGAGTCTATTCCAGCACACAAAAGCGACACCATTTTCTTAAAGGGTGTCTCACATTTCTTTCCCTAGTGCACCACATGACACTACTTTTACATTAATTCTCTGATTTCATTTCCGGAGAAACATTTTTATAATCTTAGCGCACATCTCAAACTCCGATAGTATGATATAAGAATTCAGCTTCCCCACCTCTTTAGGGGCCATCTATCAGATCATAAGATACTGTTATTTCCCATGTTTTGAGCATGCATCTATTTTTTCTGATATAGATCCATTTTTGTACACATCGATGCCTGATGTTCAATAGTGGAGTGATGGGGTTGGAGGTTTGGTTGCTTATTATATCGTAACCATTCAAGTTTTTCCTTATCGACATGTTTACCAGTCGACACACATGTCATCTATACCCAAGAGGAGGTCATGGTTCAGAATTATGGGATACGGACATAGCACCGTCCTAGGAGAAGATTTTACATTTACATTCACATACTTACCCATGACACACAGGAGAGAGTTATTGAATAACATTCCAATTACGGAATACTTATGAGTGAGACACTAGGGCTCCAGTGCAAATTATGCACCACCAAATGACAGGTCTCAGCTGACATGATGCCGTCACTGCGTCTATTTAGATGTTCTCTTCACATTCCTATTATTATATATAGGAGGATCAACAACCTATGTATATTGTATCCGATGTGTAAATGGGATTTTTTAATTGTAGAGATAGCGATTGGAACATGTTGGGCCACACAGGCATCCGTCCCTCTAATGTCAACATGTCCACATGTCAATTGATTCCAATTAGAGACTGTTGCTAATTGGACCGTACAGGCTTCCATCCCCAGAGCGTCAGTATGACGAGAGTTACCGGGGCAACCAGACGGACTCAGCAACGACATTTTTGAATTGATCCAGATAGGCTTCCGTTCTATCAGCACGTAGCAGACACAGTACGCATTAGACGCAGGCTGCCATGACAACGAGACGGACTTTATGTCCGATCCAATAGACATCAGGCGCCTCCATTTTCAATGCCATACAGCGTCGGGGGTTCCTATGACAACCCAGACGCTCACACCTGAATACCATTGAACAATGGGCGTTACGACCTTCCGGAAGTGTTTCCGGAGGCGCGCCCTGTACCCGAGCCACAATTGGACCATACCCTTATTATACAGGTATATAAACCCCTCAGACAGGTAGGCAGGTTGGCCCTGAGGAAGCTGAACTGCGAAGCGCGTGCCGGCTAGCGGTGCGCGGGCAGTTATTATTGCTCTTTTTATTACTTTTCATACAATGTATTTTGATTTACTGTACGTTCCAGCGGTGATTTATCACTGAAGCCCTTTTTAGGGCTCTTACTTTGCAGCGTGTCCCTGGCAAGAGCCTTATCCTAAGACTCTCCTGACACCTCTCAGTGGGACACTCCCAGTGTTTTATCCCTCAGTACTCTTACCCAGCTGCAGATTACCATTGTGGTGGCAGTGGATAGAGGAACAAGGTGATACATTGTGGTTTACCTAGTATTGAGATAGTTTCTATTTTTAAGGGGTCGAGGTCTCTCTGAGATTATACAGAGCGACACCCCACCTATTATCCATATAGACTACTGATGCTCGGCAGATTACCGGCAGGTGTCAATGTGTTCTAAATTCATTTGATTGATTCTGTTTAAGCTAACTAGCCTACAGACCACCTATAAAATCTATCATAGAGATCCTACAGTCTCTATCCTATCCCTTACTGGGAGAACCGGGTTATCATACCTGTGAATATCCCACCATAATTGGTGTCACGTAGGATTATTTTTTCACGCTTACATATATTTTACAAGTTAAACCGTGATATACTGGGAGACGATTACCCAGTTCAGACATAGAGATTCTGGCATTTGAAGAGATTGGCATCAGCATTTACACTACCAATCCAATGCACAGAGCCACCAGTCTGAAACACTGCTGAACGTCACATATTATATTTGTTAATAAAGATTCAATTAGAGCAATTCCTGCCCGCCACCTTCGTTTTATGTGTGTCATCCCTACCGTATATGTTTATGAATGTATTTTTAAAACTTTTCGCAGCCTTTTAACAAATAAATAATAAAGGTTAATTTTTAAACTGACTATTATTCAAGGTGCACCCACCCAAAGGACACTCTTTTTTCTTTTTTCTGCTTGTCATTACATCGTGTCCAAGGGTAGCACACCCCTGTTCCCCAGAAATTGATATAATTTGGAGGATATATTGGGGGTCCGTAATACAAAAATTTTTTTGTCTTGTGCGAATGAAACTCACCCCCCTGTATTCATCATCCATCATGACCTACAGAGGGTCCGGGAGAGAATGGGCGAAGTGGAGGCTCGTACATCCACATTGGAAGATAGATTCTCGCCTCTTACCGACAGGGTCTCTGACATATCCTCGCAAGTTGCTTCCATTCAGACCAAGCTGCTGGACATGGAGGGGCGACGACGGAGAAGCAATATCCGAATAGTGGGTCTTCCGGAGAAGGAGGAGGGTATACACCCTGAGGCCTTTGTTGAGAAATGGCTCCAGGATACTTATGGCACGGATACTTTCTCCCCCTTTTTCTCTGTGGAAAGAGCTCATCGCGTCCCTACGCGCCCCCTTCCACCGGGCGCCCCCCCCCCGTACCCTCATTGCTAAGCTCCTACATTACAGGGACAGAGATATGGTCTTGAAAGTAAATCGCACCAAAGGTCCACTAACTTGGAATGGTCAACGGGTATCGATATTCCCAGACTTTGCGGTGGAGGTGCAGAAAAGTCGGGTTCAATATGCTCAAGTCAAGAGACGCCTGAGGGATCTTAATATATCCTATTCTATGCTGTTTCCGTCAAGGCTGAGGGTCAACGTAGACGGCGAGTCAAAGTTTTTTGCTACCCCAAGGGAGGCATCAGTATGGCTGGACACCACAAGACCGGCCAGACGGGCCGTGCTAGATGATGCCTGAGTGTTTGGCTCTCTACTACCCGTTATACTACCAAAGAAGTTGCTGCTGGGCCTAAATATCTGACTGTCACTACATAACGTTGCGGACTCCACCCTCTGTGCTGCGACAGACTTAATCCTGTGTTGAAAGAGCGTATGTATAAATGTAGGTGGGCTAGGTCTGCAACCTGCCCCTGATAGTCATTATATTCTTTGCCCACGGTTTATTAGAAATGTTTAGTTAACTGTTACTGCTTAAGGGAAGAAAGGGTTTTTTTTTTCCTTTCTCCAAGGGACTTAATAGTTCAGGGATCCAAGTATGTCAAAGTTCCGGGAGACATGCAGGGTGGGGGGTTGTTGGGGTAGTTGTAGGATAACTCAAATTGTAAGCTGGTCCTCTTTGAGTATCTTGTCTTTGTCTTTTTCTCTCTTTCTATTTTTCTTTTCTTTTACTATGTTATGTGCATGCGGTAACCCAATGTTAATATTACTATGCATACACTGGAGTCTGTGGAGAACCAGATTCAATGTGCTGCTAGACTACGATTCTGACCTTAGAACTGTTTTATGGCTCCCAACGTAGTTAGGATCACCTCATGGAACGTCCGTGGTCTCAACGACAGAATTAAACGTTCCTTAGTGTTTAACCAAATTCGTAAATATAAAGCTGATATTATATGTCTTATGGAAACACACCTGATGGGCACCAGAGTTATGTCACTTAAGAAGCCATGGATTGGCGGGGTGTACCACTCGTCCCATACTTCCTCCTCCCGGGGAGTGGCAGTCCTGATTCGCAAAAATGTTCCTTTTAGTGTGGAGAAGGTTAGGACTGACAAGTGGGGCAGATATGTGTTTTTGCTGTGCGCTGTACACTCCATCCCCCTGTTGCTGCTTGCCATATATGTACCCCCCCTTATTCGGCCGAAGTACTTAAACAGGCCGCAGAATTTGTTGCAGACTGCCCTGACATACCCATCATCAGCGTGGGGGACTATAACAATATTTTAGACCCGACACTAGATGCACACCACGCCTCCAGAGTGCCGGTGAGGTCTGGACACAAACAGTTCAGGGCAATGGTGGAGGGCATGGGTCTGGAGGATGCATGGCGACATAGACATCCCACTGCCAAACAGTTTTCGTGTTTCTCCTCCACGCACTCCACCTTCTCTAGAATTGACCTGGCCTTGGTGTCTCGATCCCTCCTCCCCGGTGTCCACTCTGTCGGCTATGAACCCAGAGGCATATCCGACCACTCGCCCCTGACTCTTGATGTTCAGCTGGGAGGCGACAGAGGCCAGTCGTTTTGGAAACTTAACAAGTTCTGGTTGGAGGGTCTGGGCACTGGGGAGGACCTGGTGGGTGCTTGGGGGGAGTTCCTGGAACTAAACAGAGACACGGCATCGGTAGCAGTGGTGTGGGATGCCTTCAAGGCCCACATCAGAGGCTCACTGATTCAGAAAATAGTTGCCCTTAAAAAATCATATAAACAGAGGGAAATGGAATTAGAGTCCACATGCCAACATAGGGAGGAACAATACCTGAAGGATGGCCTGGATTCGTCCAGGCGCCAGTGGCTACTTGCACAGGAGGCGTGGGTGGAGTGCCTTGAGGAAAAAGCCAAATATAAACTACTTTACACTAGACACTCTCAGTATGCATTTGGGGACAGGCCCGGCAGCTACCTGGCACGGCTGGCTAACTCAAAAAGATCTAGTAACACTGTGTGCAGGATCTTGTCCCCCCAGGGAGTCTCGTACACAAACACTCAGGATATTGTAGGTCAATTCGTAGACTATTACCAAACCCTATACAGCTCCAAATTGATTTACGATGCCCAGGCTATACAGGACTACTTAGATCAAATTGATATGCCCTCACTGACATCGGAGGACAGGGAGGCTCTTGATATGCCCCTCCGGGTGGAGGAGGTGGAGATAGCCATCAGATCATTCCCAGCTGGCAAGGCCCCAGGCCTTGACGGCCTCCCTATAGACCTCTACAAAAAACATATTTCGTTCTATGCCCCTATCTTATTGAACTTATATAATGAGGTGTTTACCCACGGCTCCCTGCCTCAATCCATGCTCGAAGCAAATATAGTGGTACTGTTGAAGCCGGATAAGAATCCATGCTTAGTGGAGTCATACAGGCCCATCTCCCTAATCCCCACAGACATAAAAATTCTTGCCAAAATACTCTCACTCCGCCTCAACACGGTGATCTCCAAAATTATTCACAGCGACCAGACTGGCTTTATGCCAGGCAAGTCCACCATGATCAATGTACGTAGGCTTTATACCCATTTGCAGAACCCGCGCAGGGATGCGAACACTTCAGTTGTGGTCTCACTAGACGCAGCCAAGGCATTTGACTCAATTGAGTGGGAATTCCTTTGGCATACCCTGACAAAAGTGGGGATTGGCCCTACATATATTAGATGGGTTCGTATGTTGTATGCCTCCCCGCGAGCTAGGGTTTCTGTGAATGGGTTCGTGTCCTCCTCATTCAATTTAGAGAGGGGAACACGCCAGGGATGCCCCCTATCGCCCACTCTGTTTGCTATCGCGGTGGAACCCCTGGCCTGCCTGATACGTATGTCACCAGCGGTCAAGGGGTTTAGAGTGGGACGACTGGAGGAAAAAATTGCGCTATATGCAGATGACATTTTGCTATTCATCTCCAATTACGCTGCCTCCATGCCTCCCTTGTTAGAAATAATTGACACGTTCGGCACTTATTCTGGCCTAAAAATTAATTGGGATAAGTCCTGTGTTCTACCATTCTCAGGGGACGTCCCAGCAAATCGCGCAATCCAGCTTCCCCTCCAGTGGGTTAACTCTTTTAAATACCTGGGGATTTGCATCTCTAATACACCGTCCCAGTACGTCTCCCTTAATGTTCAACCTCAACTGGCCTATCTGCACTCTAGGATCGCAGTCTGGGGGAAGCTGCCCCTAACCGTTTCAGGGAGAATAAGCCTTATTAAGATGACGGCCCAGCCTAAGCTCCTATATATATTGCAACACTCCCCGATATATATACCCCTCCAGACATTCAGGAAGATAGAGGGCCTGCTCTCTTCTATTATTTGGGCCGGCAAGAGGGCCCGTATTAAGCTTAATACCCTTACAATGACACGCGAATGTGGCGGCATGGCTGTCCCCTCCTTCCGTCTCTACTATATCGCAGCGCAATTGGCGCAGCTGGTGGATTGGGTCGGCGAGGACGTGGCGGACCTGCTGCCCACAGTACTCATTTCAAATAGGTTGCCAGGTATGTCTCCATTGCAGTTGTTGCTAAGCGACAACGTCCAGCTAATAAAGATGCCAATAATTAAACAGGCGATCCTGGTGTGGCGACAATCCGGTCGACTCCTGTCAACAAAGGGACATGACCCTGACACCCCCCTGGATGGCACTAGAGCATTCCCAGAATTACAGGGACTTCAGATTAGGGAGTTCTGGGGCACATGGGGCATCACCTCGATTGGCCAAATTTATTCCAATAACATACTTAAATCTTTCCAACAAATTAAAGACGAACACCAGGTGCCAAATATACACTTCTTCCGCTACCTCCAGCTTCGACATGCCTGTCAGACACAGTTCCCTGGTGGCCCCCCGGCGATCAGCGGTTCGCCTGTTAGGGGTCTGCTGGCGTCGACGGGGCCCCCTGGAGCTGTCTCCAGATTCTATGCGGCCCTGCTTGCGGCGCACCATGCCCCCGGCCTGCCCTCCATTAGGGAGGCATGGGAGCAGGATCTGGGCCCCATTACTGATGAAGACTGGGAGACAGCACTGAGCAGCCCGCGCATCTCCACCACATCCTCTAGATACCAGCAGGTGCAATTATATGTGATGCATAGGGTTTATTTGACTCCCATTAGGCTGTGCAGGATGGGGGGTAGGACTGACTCCAGATGCCCTAAGTGCAGCTCCCCAGGGGGCACGTTTTGGCACCTGCTGTGGAGCTGTCCAATAATCACATCCTTCTGGCAGGAAATAATTTCCTCTATTGTCTCCACGGGTGTTCCCCGTGACATTCTCACCCCACGACTATGTACTCTGGCACTTTTGGAGGTGGACGGGTTAGATAAATATATGCTAAGATATGTGACCAACCTATGTGCGCTTGCCAAGGTATGTGTGGCAAGAAAATGGCTCGCATCAGAGGATCCTACCTTGCGAGAATGGACGGGTTTGACTAACCTGGTGATTAGACACGAAAAATTTGTATATGCTGCCAGGGGCTCCAAAAAAACTTATCACAAAATATGGGACCTATGGGCTGACTCGCCCCTCATGCGTCTGTCTGATTAGGCTCTATCGAGCATTGTGAACGTATACTTAGTAAGGTAACACTACATGGGGTGTGGGCTGAGTGGGAACATGTAACCACGTGCTTCTGACTAACAATGCACAAGTAAACACTCTATAAACACACAAGATGGGTTGTCATGCTTTATTCAGCAATCCAAATCCTATAATACATTACATGGCTCTGGGAAATAAATGCGTTTATTGTTTCTTGATAATATACCTGTTCAATGTATCTCCAGACTAAATGGTAAAAAAAACCTAAAGAATGTATGTAAATGATGATGGCACCAATGGGTGGGCTGTGTTGCACACTGCCAGATGTTATCTTGCCTTCTGCCTTCTGTTTCTCTTCTTCTCTTTCTCTTCTGATTTTCCTCCCTCTCTTTCATCTCCTATCTCTCCAAAAAAAATTTTTGTTTTTGTTATTGCATTGTATAAGTTGTAATATGTAAAAAATTTCAATAAAAATTATCGAATTTAAAAAAAAAAAAGACCCGGTATTGTTAAATGGGACTTTAAAACGAGTCTGAGCCTTTCCCACTGCATGTTGTAAACGGTATATTACTGGGGGAAGCGGTCATCTATTAGAATGAACTTAGGTCTACAGTCATTAGGTCGACCCCACTAGGTCGACTGGCAGGAAGGTCGACCTGACTTAAGGTCGACATGGGCCAAGGTCGACATGACTTAAGGTTAGTTACCGTTTTTGTACCATTCACAATGCAGCCGATTTGAAAGGTACAAAAATGGTAATTCACCAGTAATATACCACCCATCCCCTGGCACCTGTCCTGCCCCCCCCCCCCCTGGCAGCTGGTACCCCCACTCCCCCATCTCCCCTGGGGCATGGACCTGCCCGGATCCCCAGTGCCCCCGCTGTCTGTGCACCAGCTGCAGCCTCCTCCTGCATCAAACTCCTGCATGATGCTTTCATGCATCAGTCCGGGACCTGCAGACTAGGAGCCCTGGCACGCCTGCTGCCTACTCTGCCTACTGTGCTGCCCTGCTGCATCGCTGCCAGGTACCAGGGGAGGGGGGGGACAATGGGGTACCAGCTGCAAGGTACCAGGGGGAGGGGGGAGGGGACGGGGGTACCAGCTGCCAGGTACCAGGGGAGGGGGGGGTACCAGGGGAGGGGGAAGACTAGTGTGGGATCTTAAATACCATTTAAGACTCCCACTGCCAAAAAAACGTGTAGGACACTGCTTTTTACCCATTTAACAAATACCGGTATTTATTAAACGGGTAAAGCAACCTGGAGCTTTCCCACTGCAGCTCTACCCTTTTAAAAAGGCTAAAAAAAATGGCGTTTAAGAGCTGCAGAGGGAAAGGGGTATTAGTGAGAGAGATAAAGTGGAGAGGTTGCTCAATGGAGTTGAGCCAATCAGCTTCTAACTTTAATTGAATTAATAAAAACTAATTTAATTATTATCATTACTTCATATTTTGTGTTGTGTAATTATATACTAATACAACAGGAATAATATTTTATTTTGAATGTTATGTCACCATAGGCAAATGCGGGGGGGGGGGGGGGGGGGGGGGTTGTTCTGGTTGCACAGAAACCCCCTCCTCTTGACAAGTGCCTTAAATTATGACAACATTAGCACTGGTATATACTGCAATATGATCAATAGAGCTGCCACCACATCAGTGTAAGGGACAAAGCAGAGCTGCTGCACATGCCCTGTGGGAGCAGCTTCTTCTACCAAGTTTGCTGTGTATGTGTGGATTTGAGCCCTCAAACATAGCAATAGAACAGAGAGTAGCTGCCAGGAGGAAGAGACAGGAGCCTTACCATGAGGTGGTAGAATGTGAGCTTAGAAAGTGCAGGACATAGCAGGGAGGTGATGGAGACCAGGGGGTATGAGGCCAGGAGTCGCGCGTGTCTGGGATATTACTTACATCCACACACACCCGTGCTTCTGAAACTGCTGCTGCTGCTGCCTCCCTAGCTCACCGGCTCACAAATACTCCTGCTCAGCCGCATACCACCTTCTGGGTAAGTGCTTTGCAGGGGAGGGGAGGTGGTGGAGGTGGGGGGCATATGTGTATACGGGCATTTATTAATGTGAGGCATGTGTTAGGGGCATTATGTGTGCCACTATGTATATATTGGAGCAGTAAATAAAGTGGGGCATTTGTAGGAAAAAGTATGTAGGGCTTTTTGTGTATAACATAAGAAGCTTCTGAGGAAGCGCTTTACTTGCCCAAAAGCGCGCTCAAGCTGAATTAACCCCACAAACGGATCCTATCCTGAGGCCACTGGAGAGAGAGAGCTGCATCCCCGCTGAAGACCGCTGGCCGGCTATTTAGAGGGAGTTGTCTGCAAATCCACGGCACAGTCTAAGGATCCAATCACCCTGAGGGGTATTTTGCCTGTTTTTGTCAACCACATGGAACAGTTACAGTATGAGGAGGATCATGTTGGATGAAACAAAGACCCATTGATATGCGCATTTATTCCAATGGAATGTGAGTGAATTGAATAAACAACTAATCAATTTCTCATTTTAAAACCTTGCTGCACTATGGTCTTTTCTTGTTTGAGTTTCTTATAGATCTGAGAGACTCCAATATAGAGTGTACTAATCAATAGTATAAGTGATCTGTACATTTCTTTGTATGTGAAACTCGCCAATGGATTTACAAAATCTTTGTTGTATTCTATGTCCTTTTGAGCTTTGGTGAAGGCTTACTTTGTATTTCCTGGGCAGAGTGTCACTGTATGTGCTGTGGGTTGTTCAGTAAAAACCCTTTGCTTCTATCTTTTTGTGTATTTTATACTGTGGGGCATGTGTTAGGGGCATTATGTGTGTCACTATGTATATATTGGGGCATTAAATAAAGTGTGGCATTTGTAGGGAAATGTATGTAGGGCTTTTTGTGTATAAGTGCATTTAATACTGTGGGGCATGTATAAGGAGTGTTATGTGAGTAATTATGTGGGCATTTTCTTTATACCACAACCCCCTATTTTTCGTCACACGTCTCCAGTGCGCACTATTTCTTTATTGTATTTGGGCAGCAGGGAACACATTTTGAATTTGGAAGGTGCACCAAACTGGACAGTACCAATCCTGGCTCTGCCTGCTGGGAGGGGAGGGGGGTGGCAGAGGTGGGGGATAGGGGGCGGTGGCGGGGAAGTGGGGGCGGCGGTGGCAGGGAAGGAGAGTTCCACCACCTCTCCATTACCACTTTAAGCACTGATTATATCTATGTATTTCTTTATTATGGCATGTTTATCTTATTTTAAATGTTTGAAACAGCCTATACTATATTAATACTGTATTCCATATCCAGTGATAAAAAGTCTAATGTCTTTGTGCAAAAGTAAATGGGAGCTTGTGTGAAATGGATACACTTAATCAGGGCCATTTCTAGACTATTTAGCGTGCAGTGCGTAAATGTTAAAAACACCTCCATACACATTTCATAAATTTTTTGAATGCACCAGAAAGGGGGTGTGGTATCTTAAATGGGGTGTGGCTTTGCAGAAAAAGACTACGTTACACCTCAGTTTTACCCTGGACACCCAGATGTTGAACACCAATGGAAAAAAAAAGTTCTGATTCATGCTCCTTATATTATTTGTTCTCTTTATAGTAATGCCCCTTACACATTATGCCACACACTGTTATGCCCTTTACATAATAGGCATAATTCGAACTTGATCGCAGTTAAAACTTGTTCTCAAAATAGGCAAAACCATGTTGCACTGTAGGTAGAGCAAATGTAACAGAATTTCAAGAAAGTCACTAGATTCTACTGCCACTGAATTTTTAATGATAATGTGATTCCTGCTATCCCAAGAATTGAGATGACAGTTTTGGGTGCCGCACCCTGGGCCTAGATGTAGAAATATGGACCCCAATACTCTGAGAAGCCTTGATGATTGGCTTGGGGGCATATATTTGCAAATATATGTAACCAAGATCTCTAAATTATTAGAGATGAGCGGGTCCGGATCGCCGGTATCAGACAGATCCGAATATGGTGAGCCGAGTCAGGATCGGAGTCGGCTCGGGAGTTCCAGCCTGAATTCCAGACCAAAAAAGAGCGCTGTCGGATTCTCGCGGGATCTGGATTTTATATAACACGCATGCGCGCCCGCCATCTTTACTCCAGCATAGGAGAGGGAAGAGGGTGGTTGTGCTCTGTGCTGTGTGCTGTGCTATAATAATAATATATTATTTTGCTGCTGCTCACTCGATTAGGGTCTGCAGGGGCTGCTGTACACAAGTCCAGTGTACAGGGGCTGCAGTGGCCAGTGTACAAGGGGCTGTACAGGGGCTGTGTTCAGTGTGACAGGGCTTGTGTCCAGTGTGACAGGGCCTGTGTACAGTGTGACAGGGTCTGTGTCCAGTGTACAGGGTTTGTGTCCAGTGTACAGGGGTTGTGTCCAGTGTACAGGGTTTGTGTCCAGTGTACAGGGGTTGTGTCCAGTGTACATGGGCTGTGTCCAGTGTACAGGGGCTGTGTCCAGTGTACAGGGGCTGTGTACAGGGGCTGTGTCCAGTGTGCAGGGGTTGTGTCCAGTGTACAGGGGCTGTGTACAGGGGTTGTGTCCAGTGTACAGGGGCTGTGTTCAGTGTACAGGGGCTGTGTCCAGTGTACAAGGGCTTTGTACATTCTCTGTGTCCAGTGTACAGGGGCTGTGTCCAGTGTACAAGGGCTGTGTACAGGGGCTGTGTCCAGTGTACATGGGCTGTGTACAGGGGTTGTGTCAAGTGTGACAGGGCCTGTGTCCAGTGTGACAGGGGCTGTGTCCAGTGTACAGGGGTTGTGTCCAGTGTACAGGGGCTGTGTACAGCATACCCTCCAACAGTACTGAATTTGCCGGTACAGTACCGTTTTTTTACGGTCTGTACCGGCAAATTAAACATGTACCGAATTCAGAGCCGGGCAGCGCACAGACAGCAGTGAGCTGTCTGTGCGCTGCCCGGCTGGATTTAGTTTCTGCCTTCTGCTTACCTAAAGCGGCGGCAGCAGCAGCATAGTCTCTAACGCGTAATTCATGGCCCAGGGCAGGCTTTTTCTCCCTAGGCTCAGGCTGGAGTCAGTGGACGGCCGCGAGCCAATAGGAGCTTGCGGTCTAGCAGCCGCACATGATTGGCTGTCTGACCGCGACCTCCTATTGGCTCGCGGCGCTCAGCGGGAGAATTGAAAATAGTGAGGGTCAGGGACGAGGATGCTGCCGCTGCTTACACTATACAGCCGGGCAGCGCGCACAGACTGCTCTCTATGCCCGGCTGTCATTTTATGTGTGTCCGGCGGCTCCCCCTTGACAACGAGCAATTCCCCCCCCCTTGACAAGCGCATTTGCTCCCCCCCTTGACAACGAGCAATTCCTCCCCTTGACAACAGCATTTTCTCCCCCCCTTGGCAACGAGCAAGTCCCCCACCCTTTGCAATCGGCATTATATTCCCCCTTGGCAACATGCCATGAACTCCCTCTTGGCAACAAGCATGAAGCCAAATCCTCCTTGACATCAAACATGAAGCCCTGGCATCAAGAAAGAACCCTCTAGCAATGAGCATGTAGGTAAGCAGCATTTATGCATCAAATATGTAATGGGCATTATGGTTTGTTATTTAGTATGTAATGGGCATCACGATGTGTTGTACAATGTGTAATAGGCATTACGGTGTGTGGCCTTATGTGTAATTGGCATTACGGCGTTTACTAAAATGTGTAACGGGCATTATGATGTGTCGTGAAATACCACGCCCCTTTTGTATTGTGCCATGCCCCCTTCCATGTGGCCACGCCCCCTTCTGAATGTGTACCGATTTCTGCCCTTCAAATGTTGGAGGGTATGGTACAGGGGTTGTGTCTAGTGTACAGGGGCTGTGTACAGGGGTTGTGTCCAGTGTCCAGGGGCTGTGTCCAGGGGCAGTGTCCAGTGTGACGGCTGTGTCCAGTGTACAGGAGCTGTTTCCAGAGGCTGTGTCAATTGTCCAGGGGCTGTGTCCAGAAGCTGTGTCCAGGGGGACGGGCTGAGTCTAGTGTCCAGGGGCAGTGTCCAGTGTCCAGGGGCTATGTCCAGGGGCAGTGTCCAGTGTCCAAGGGGCTGTGTCCAGTGTGATAGGCTGTGTCCAGTGTAAAGAAAGAAAAATAAATAAAAGTAATAAATAAAATAAAAACACATTTTTGGAGGATGATGGAGGAGGAAATAGTGGGAGATCAACAACCTGATAGAAGTGCTGAAGCTTCTACCACCAGTCATGACAAGGCCGATACCTCTTTGTATTTTTTGCTCTTTGGAGCATTTCTCTTTTTTTGGGGTAGTTTATTAAACTGACACCCTGTCTGCCCCTGTAGTGCCGCTCTGCTTCCAAGATGTGCCAGGTTGGAAGTGTAAGGTCCATATGTATGTGATGCCCACTGCTGTCGCTTAGCTCAGTCATCCAGCTACCTCGGTATAACCTTTTGGCCCAACTACAGTAAATGAAAACAATTTTGTGAGCTGTGAAGTGATCAAAATTGACTAGAAATGAGTGGAAACTAATGTTATTGAGGTTAAAAATACTTTAGGGGCAAAAACAGGCCCAAATTCTGTTATTTTAGCCATTTTTTGCATCTTTTAAAAAAAAATCCAGATCCAAAACCAAAACCCGCAAGGGTGGTTTTGCCAAAACCAATCCAGATCCAAAACACGAAGGGAGATCCAGATCCAAAACCAAAACCAAAACCCGAAAAAGTGGCCGCCACACATCTCTATAAACTATATTATCATGTAGATTAAATCTGGTTACTTTACCAGCACCTCCTTCTGATGCTAGCTCCCTTATGCCTCTTACAACAGTAAAATATACCAGCAGAAGCTTAATCACTTTAGTGATATCATTTAGGTGTGTGAAAGGGAGGGTCTAAGGGGCTCTACTTGAATCAGTGTGTCTAACAGGCTCTACTGATGCAGTGTGTAAAATGGGTGCAAAGTGCCTAATTGGCTCTCTGTGCCACAATGTATGTAAGGGACTCTACCTGGCGTAGTTTGTCTAAAGGGCTCTACCTGGCACAAACTACATAAGGTGCAGTGAGTATAAGTGCTCCGTCTGGCTCAATGTGTAAAAGTGGCACTGTGTGCCTGGCTCAATGTGTACAAGTGGCACTGTGTGTAAGGTGAATAATGCACTATACTGTATGGTAGAATGTGAATTGGTACCATTATGTGACCACACCTTTGCTCCATGAAGCCACACATGTCTAGTTATGGCACTAGCCAATGAGTCAAAATGGGAGTGTGGCCTCATGGGAAGTGCCATGATCATAGGCCACACATTGTGACATCAAGGTCACTATCCTTAATTACGGGCATGTGCCACAGCGAAGAGCATTTGTCTCTCCTTCATGTGAAACAACGTTGGGAGGTATGAGTTAGGAATGACTACACCTTTGCACCAGCTAGGTGGACTGGAAAATGTGAACTGTTAGTGGCTCTAGAGGACCGGTTTGGGCAGCCCTGCTCTGTGCTGTCTGCTGATACTCAAACATGTACTTTGTAACTGCAATATTATATCAATTCGGATAGAGCAGTGATAAATATCTCCTTTTTAGCTCAGCAGAGCAAGTAGCATGCAAATCTGACATTTATAAAATGCTCCCTGTGTGCATCTAGAGAGAGAGAGAGAGAAAAACCATTCATTCCAGAAACTGATTTTTTTTTTGTGTGTGTGTGTTAAAAGCACTACTGGAGACATCTGTAACCGCAATACTGAGGCACAATGTAGGTAAGACCTAAAGTTGACATCATTTGCTAGTCTTGGTGATGGATTTGGGGTGCGGCTCCCCTTGGGTTGGTGTGGCTGAGTTGCTTTCCGGGTGGCACACCCTAACATTTATTTAGCACTATTTATTTCCCACTAATATATTATACTTTCTAGCACTTCACTTTTTAACCTCTAGCATCTGCTACTCTCTCATTAATACACCTTTAGCTTAGTTTTTCACTTGTGTGCTGCCCTGGGGTGACTGGCCTATGCCAACCTTTTCAGGGTTCCGCGCCCCAGATTCAAACTTAGTACTAGGGACCCACCAGAAATGAGGTCACCGTGAAGCTGGTTGGTGCGCAAATATTTCTTGGCCAATTAATATACCAAGAACCTCAATTATTGATTAATAATATGGAGTGTGCATCTGCACCATGTATTTTTCTTTGCTGTGCGCATATGCGCAGCAGCCCCAAAAACGGGTTCCGCGCAGTACAGCGGGCCATACTGCGCATGAACATGTGCCCGGGAACATGATTAAGCCTCCGGGGCTGCTGCAAAGGCAGCCCATGGAGGCTTGGGCCAGAGCATGCGCAGTATGTGTGTAGTTACTGCACATGCAGGGGAAAGCGGCAGGGAGCACGGTGGCTGGGGAATGCAGCAGTGGCAGCGGCAGTGAAGGGGGGGGGGCACATTGCAGAAGCCCCCCGCTCCTCCAGAACGGTAAGAGCTGCTACTGGAGGACATGATATGTGACAGCACTATTAGTGACATCTGTAACAGCACATGATATATAACGGGTGTGGGTTGTTAGGTCTACACCAAGTAGGTCGAAAAGCATTGGGTCGACATCACTAGGTTGACAAACAATAAGGTCGACATGGGTCTAGGTTGACATGGGTCTTGTACCTCTTTTTTTTGGCATTATGTGTTCTTTGGTGCATAGTTTTTCTAACTACCATCTTGTCTGCTGCCACAGTGCCACTCCTAGATCGGCCATGTGTTTGTGCCGCCCACTTGTGTCACTTAGCAACTAGTCATTCAGCTACCTCGGTTCAACCTTTTGGCCTAAAAACAACATTGTGGGGTGTGAGGTATTCAGGATAGACTGGAAATGAGTGAAAATTAAGGTTATTGAGGTAAGTAATAGCGTAGGAGCAAAAAAAAAAAGTGCGATTTTAGCAATTTTATGTAAAAAAAAATACAGATCCAAAACACAAGACACAACGAAAGACGATACACCGAAGGGTGGTGTAAACAAATACAGATCCAAAACACTGCTGGAGATACAGAACCAAAACACGTTTAATGAAACACTAGAAGTGGCCAACGCACATCCCTAATAGGAAGGCGTTAGGAAAGCCCTGCTTGCAATCCATAGAACTAAAGGTGCCCATACATAGATAGATTTTATGAACAATCCAAACTCTTACCCAATTTCCCTTGAAATCCAGAACATTCTTAGCCAAACAGTTTCATGCACGCACACAGAATGATTGAATAAATGATCATAAGCTTAGACGAGTTGTTTAAATCATATAGACCTCATTAGCACATCGATCATCATGACTATACATGGAACGATGTGTGTCAAATCATGCATGACAGGTCGTTCATCTGTGTGCATGTTATAGGGATCAATGAGCTAGATGAATGACCATTGGGTGCCTACAGTGCAACGTTATCACACATGGAAAGTTTTTAAATGATTGGTCGTTCCAATTGGTCAAGAATGGCCATATCATTGAAAATACCCTTCCGTGTGTGGGCCGCTTAATACGCACAATAGTGTAATATAATTTAACCAACAATAAGGTTATCCTTCTAAGTACAAATCTACTTCCACTGTACACCAAGTAGCTTAAATACCCGTACGGCATATGAAAGGGTTAAAGGATTTACTGTACATAAACCCCAAGATGCACACATCAACCACACGCCCACCATATAATATATCTCCTTATAAAATAAGCATATAATATAAGGAATGGTGACATGCATATGATTTATTTGGATTCACACCAGAAAGATGAAATAAATCTGATAATATATGCTACAGTATATGCTTTGTTAACCCCTAGATAAAGTAACCCCAGTGATCAAACAATGCAGCAAGCAATCCTCCAATAATAGCCGTCGATGGAAGACTGACAGCACCTTTAGGCTTAATAAATATGCCTCTATCCCTCACTGCTACCAGCTCATATATTGTTGTCATCTGTGTTTTATTATTTTGCTTCTGTATTTCATAATGATGGCATTTTGCAATACGTATACTTGGTAATTTATTGTCTCTGGCTTTCCCAAGGCATCCCTTATGTGTAATGCGGGTTTACAGATGCATTCTCCCATTTTGCCCTTGCAGTTTATTTACAGATTCCCATCATACGAATGTGGTGTGCAGATTAGAATGTTCTGTGCTGATTTCCAAGCTTCATACAGTCTTTTTTGGTCTGTTCAAGACACTGGAACAATATGCAGTGATCTGGAAGGAAATTCCTCGTACTGCACAGCCAATGAGCCATGCTATGCTGTATTTTATTATGTTAAATGAACAAAGTGCTCAGATTTCTTTTAATACTTTAAGCGTGGCTTCACCCATTCCTTTCCATAAAGACTGCAGCCACTACAGCTTCATATTTTATGACATTAAAAAGCCCTGTGTATCTCGCAAGCTAATTAAAATGTTTGTACTTAAGCGGACAATGCACTCAGTGTGACTATTATGAAATACCTGCTGGCACTTTGTAAATTACACATGCATTTTTAACAAATATACTTCCTGACCTAATTACCAGAGCCTCTAGAAGGGTATGTTCTCACTTGAAATTTAATTGAGCTTCCCATCTGGTTTTATGTGTCAGTATTCAACTGCAATTGACACACGACAAATGAAGCTTCAATGGATCTGATTACATGGTCTGTACCTACACATGGTCTGTACCTGCACAAATTTGTTTCACACGCTGGACAGACCTTGATGGTGCTGGTACTAGTTTTAGTATGCCCAGCACAGGAAATATGTAAGCCAATTCATTCTTCTGTGTGGAATGGTAAGAGTAGGGCTGGGAAGACTGATGACCCTTTTCGACACATTATTGCTGTTATATCCTGTTCACGACTCAGTAGTAAAGTGTAAATCCTTGTCCAGTGACCCAGTGGCCCAACCTGGCTAGCTTGCAGGGATGGTCCCAGGAAGGAGCTGGATTAAGGGGCATTGTACACCATGGGGAGATTCATACTGCTTTGTCACATATCCCGGGATGAGGCCAATGACGTATGGGGACAGAGTCTCCACTGCTAAAAACCCATACTTTAGAAAATCTACCCCTTGGTGCCTAAACATGGCAATGCTGATGTTCACATAGTTAAGCGATATTAAACTGTAACTGAACAAAATTCTCTAGAACTGCATATTGCAGAATTTCTCATACTACAAGTTTACATTTCAGGTTTTACCAATATCTATGATTGGGCGTAGGTGACTTAATTAGTACTTCAGTCCAATTGATTTAAACATCTAGACACAAGCAAGGATATCCTTAAAACCTGAACTGTAAAGGTGGAGTTTGGAAGACTCTGGCATATAGATTATGAGTTTCATTTGCAAATGAGAGGCATAGTATCAGACGTATATGATGGTTCATAGATGCTGACTGGGAGGCGACTGTTCAGGCTGATGGCAATGGTCCTTCTTATGGGCATGCTATGGGAGAGTCGCGGATATGTTACTTGTTACTATCATACTTGCCTATACTCTCAGAATGGCAAGGAGGTTCCTAAAAATCGAGTATCACTCCCAACCCCCGTAAATGTTGGCATGGTGCAACTCACACTAAATTGCATAACCATGTAATGCCAGTAATGTGGGCATTTCCTAGTGGGGGTGAGGCCGTTATGATGCATTCATGTTTAAAGACCCCCTTTTCAGAGCACCACTTCCTGTCGTGCTTAAATACTGAAGCTGCTCTTTCCTGGAGTGAGCATCAGAAAAGTCAGTATGGTTGACATTCTGTTTGCCCTCCAGGTGGAATGGAAAGTATCGGTGCACAGCCATTTTCAAATCTCTCCAGAAATGTTCAATCGGATTCAAGCCTGGGCTCTGGCTGGGCCAATCAAGGACATTCACAGAGTTGTCCTCCGGTTGTGTTCTTCGAATTGTTGATCTGCTGAAAGATTACCCGCTACCCCAGTCTAAGATCAAGAGTGCGCTGGAGCAAGTTTTCACCCAGAATGTCTCTATCCATTGCTGCATTCATCTTTCCCTCTTTCATGACTAGTCTCCCAGTTCCTGCTGCTGAAAAACTTCCCCACATCCAAATGCTGTTGTGAGGATACGGGTTCCCCAAACATTCAGACACCGAGCAGATTAAACCAAAATAATGGTTTATTTTCCACAGCACACACAAATAGATAAAAAACAGGAACAAGAGGCAAATGTAGCATAGAAACGATATCCAGTTAGAAGTCCAAACAGGCAGTCCTTGTAGCGTCACAGTTCCAAACCAATTCCCCAGAGCAAACTATCGCTTATCCACACAGCAGTGATAGCAGATTCTCCACACAGTAGGGCCCACCCCGGGCAGATGATGCATTCCACAAGAAACCTAGGCAGAGTATTACCTCTTAGCCCAGGGCAGTGACCAACCTGAGGAGCTGGGCTGTGCAAGTGATTTTTAAGACCTTCCAAATTCCCACGGTGCTTGAAACATCAGTGGGGTTTTCCCAGCTTCCTGATTGGTGGGTTCAAGCATTAGGTCTATCGCTCCTTCAATCTACAGCTGTCAATCTTCTGCTGCCCACCTGCTGTATCAGGCTCCACAATGTCTGCTAGAGTTCAGAGATGCTCAAAGAAGTGCAAATAGAAAGAACAATCACAGGGTAATTGGGTTATGTCCTGATCAACCCCTGTGGAGTATGCCTTTTGGTTAGATGCTGCATATAGTTTCTCTTGGGATCCTTCCTGTATGACCATATAAGGGTAACAGCAAATGATATACAGGCTAATACTATAGTTCTGGAAAAACACACACATGGGGAATAGAGACATACACAAGATGGACATAGAGTACAGATGGACTAAAAAGTACATTAATCACTACACATAATAAAATCCCATGATTACAGTTTTACTCTGAGTCTGATATCCTGATAGCTGTCACCATTCATTCTTCACTGTAGGGACGGTATGGTCCTGGTGATGAGTGGTGCCTAGTTTCCTCCAAACATGATGCTTGGCGTTCACGCCTAAGAGTTCAGTCATTGTCTCACCAGACCAGAGAAATTTGTTTCTCATGGTCTGAAAGTCCTTCAGGTGCATTTTGGCAATCTCCGGCTGGGCTGCCATGTGATTCTTACTAAGGAGTGGCTTTCTTCTGGCCACTTTCTCATAGAGGCCTAATTGGTGGATTGCTGCAGAAATGGGTGTCCTTCTGGATGGTTCTTCTTTCTCCACAGAGAAATGCTGTAGCTCTGATTCTTGGTCACCTCAATGGCTAGGGCCCATTTCCCCCAATTACTCAGTTTAGATGGCCAGCTAGCTCTAGGAAGAGTCCTGGTGGTTCTGAACTTCTTCCATTTATGGATGATGAAGGCCACTTCCCCAGATGTGTGCTTCGAGACAATCCTATCTCAGAGGTCTACAGACAATTCCCTTGACTTGGTTTTTGCACTCTTGTCAAGAGTGGGACCTTATTTGGACAGGTGTGTGCCTTTCCAAATCAAGTTCAATAAATTAAATGACCACAGGTGAACTTCAATTAAGCTGTAGGAACATCTCAAGGATGAACCTCGGAAACAGCTCAATTTTGAACTTCATGGCAAAAGCTGTGAATACTTATGTTCATGTTATTTCTTAGTTTTTATATTTTTTATGAAATTTGTAAAAAAATCAGAAAAAAATATTTTCATTTTGTCATTGTGGGGTATTGTGTGTAGAATTTTGCGGGGGAAATGTATTTATTCCATTTAGAATAAGCCTGTGAGATAGCAAAATGTGTAAATAGTGAAGCACTGTGAATACTTTCCGGATGCAATGTATGCTCCATGTGGTGACTAGACCTGAACATTGCTTGTAGTATGACATATTACTGTATGTAGGCTATTCAAAGATTAGTTGTGGATACTTATTATTTTTTCATTTGAGGATACAGATGAGGATATTCTGGCTCAATCCCCCCTCCGCGCGCAGATAGAGGACCGATGTTTTGTTTGTGCTCATGCGCATTTCTGTGGATTTGAATGCACTGGGTACGTGCGGCTATGGCGAACAGAGTGCTCACTGGGCGTATGCACCCAAGACTGCAGGTGAGGGGGGCGGTGGGCTGGGGAATTTGCCCACGAGAACGCCCAGCGTTTCATGAAAATGCTGGGCGTTCACATGCAAATCACCCAGTGCTGCGGGTGCGGCGGGCGGGCAGCTGACATCACCAGATGAGCGTTCCTGTTGAGCGTGCATGCATATCTAAGGGACCTGAAAGTCTCTTAGATATGCGTGTACCTTCCACATCATTTGATGGTCCGTGACCATCAAATGATGTGGGTGCTGGCCCATAGGCTGCAAATGGATGTTGGGGACAGGGGGTGGGCGGCGGGGGTGAGGACCTGCTAGCGGCAGGCAGCGTTTAGGCCACACGCAATGCTGTGAAATTCGCAGCATTGCGTGGGAACCAGAATAACCCCCAGATGGTATTCTGAATAATAGGCTTCTGTCAATAATGCTGAGGTGCTGTTCAGATTTTAAAAGTTTGTTTGAAATAATTTTCTACATTTTATTTCTAGAAATGTCCCTATTTTCAAAATGAGCAACTGCAGCAGTGTCTGCCATTTTATCAGGCCCTTAGGGCACATTCTCACTTGAAAATTAATTGAGGTTCCCATCTGTTGATATGTGTCAGCATTCAGCTACATTCATCACAGGCTAAATGCAACTACTGAGGTTCTGTTCCTAGTGATCTCTATGGAAACTGCACAGTCTATACATACATCTGTTTCATGCACTAGCCAAACCTCAATCATGCTTGCCTACTTTAAAAACTAGTTTCAGGGAGATTACAGTTGGTAGTAGAATTTTGCACGGTGCCCCGATGAGGGGGCAAATCATACTCCACGAAAGGACGTGTCTAGTTCCATATATGGGATTAAATGCGAAATATGTCTACATAACATAACATTATTAACTGTATATTTTGGGAAATTTAGCAAGTATTAATTGCTGCCTGCAATAATGAATTTGTTTGCAACTACCTGTATTTGCTGTGGCATTTATTTTCTTCTCACTCAGCATAGTATACAGGATAATAGATGTACTGTATATACAATAAATTCAAATGCAATTTAACCTTGTGTGTATAAAGCTTCGTACACACATGATGACTTGTGCTGCTGAGCACTCTAGTTAGCACAGATCGCTCAGCACACATCGCTGGCTAGACTACCCATAGACACATAGCCATGGGTGTTGAGCGATCTGTGCTAACTGATACTTTCTTCAGCACATGTATAGATCTTGACTGCGTGTGCTAAAGATCTGAATGGGCAATGGCGATGCACGGGACTGCTCACCGACATCGGGCATACACACAGAGTGATATTTGCTTAATTTCTAAGAGATCTAGACAGATCGCTAAGAAAACAGCCCAAATTAGCCCTGTCTGTCGATTTACAAGCGATATTCAGGCATTTTCTGAGCGATTTTAACAAATCACTCAGAAAATGCCTAATAATGCATGGAAATCGCTGTGTGTATATCCCACACAGTGATTTACATGCGTGCCAACGCCGTTCTGAATCTGCCCAAGATTCAGAAAGGACCCGCCGGACAATTGAGAGCAGTCACTCAGAAAGCTCCTGCTCATCTCTCCTGTGGCTGCGGGCAGATGAGCAGGTCCGAGGGACTGAGGATGTCGCAGACCGCACCGCAGAACCCACCGGCACCCCTGACCCCCCTTACCCACCAGCGGGAAAATACGGGGGACCCCTATTCATTTTGTCCCCCGTATTTTGGAAACCAGGGCCAGATCAAGAGGCTGGTGCTGGTCCCCAAAATCCGGAGGACCGCCACTTTCTTTGTCCTCCGTATTTTGGGAACCAGGACCACCCAAAGAGCCCAGGGCTGGTCATGACCCCACGCAATTATTTTTTTAAAATTATTTCGCTATTATAGAAAATTATTGTCTGTAGGACCGAGAGGACGCGATGCTGGACCCCGGACTTGTTAAGTATTTTTTTCTGTTGGTCCCCACTGTGCCACCAATGTTTAAATGTTTGCATGGGGGGGGGGGGGGGGCACTAGCCACCAATGATTTAAAAGTATTTTTTTTTTGGGGGGGGGTCCACTAGCCACCATTGATTTAAAAGTTTTTTTTGGGGGGTCCACTAGCCACCGATTATTTAAAGGTTTTTTTGGGGGGGTCCACTAGCCACCAATGATTTAAGTTTTTTTGGGGGGAGGGGGGGTCCACTAGCCGCCACTGATTGTTTTTTTTTGGGGAGGGCACACTAGAGGGAGGGGAAAGAACACATTATTTATGTGGTAGATGTCTATAGCATATAACATTTTTTTGTGATGAAGTGCAGTTTTTTACGTCACTTTCTGTGACAGTTGTGACATTTGAAATCTCCCATGCTGAATCTCCCATTATAAATCTTGGACACAAATCTCTCTGTATGTGGCTCATTATCTGAGAGAGTGAAATCTCTCTTGCTGAATCTCCCGTTATGAATCTCTGGCACAAATCTCTGCGTATTTAGGGCCCTTAAGACTAGATGGGCCAAGTGGTTATATGTTTTCAAATTATGTTTCTATTACTAATGAAACATTCTCACCCTCAGCTCACACATAAGAGATAAGAAGACTGCTGTTACACAGTGTTCTCTGCTGCAGGGGGGACTAAGATGAGGTTGTTGCGAGTCAGCATGTGGGACTACTGTGCCCAGATAACAGTCATAGGGACTGCAGCAATTCATTGCCCTTGCAAATTCCTTTGTGGTTCCCTGCCTGCATTAAATTATATGTAAAATTCAGATACAGGGCAGCAGGAGATACGGTAGGAACTTAAAACAGGATGCTCCTGCAGGATTCAGGATAGATAGACAATTCTGACATTAATGTTGCTTGTAGTAGTTTTGAAATAACCAATGAAGTTCTACCAAATGAAAGCTCTTAGTCTATAGATATGCAGAATTATATTGGTGTTGTAAATAATTGGTTGCTTCGTTTTGGCTTTATGTGAGAAAAACATCTGGCAGCCGCAGTGAGCCCAATAGAATTCTGTGGGTCCACAATGTGAGTATACTGTATATAACATGCTCTAGAAAGCAGAACTTCAGGAACCTGGGCAAGATAGATAACAATGGCATTTATCTTTAAATAAATGCCATTGTTATCAAAGCCTTCTTTTTGCCAAAGAGCACCAAAGATGGATCTGATGCCATACTACATACGCATTAGACCCTGAAGTCACTTTGCCAGGACTGCTCTATATAAGAAGAAAAAAAAAAACATTGGCATCCATGATAATACGATATATGATGCATCCTGTCCTAAGGCTGCTAGTTCTGCGAGACTACAGTAAGCTTACCGATGTGTATTGATCAGCTGCATATAAATGATTTCCATTGTCATGAAAGACTATTAGCCTTCCAACTTCCTAATGTCTCACATATTTACTGCAAGTGTATGAGGTTTCATAATAAATTACAATTTGGTAAAAAATAGTATATGATCAAAATAAGCATGCACAGTGTGCAGTATGGGTCATAATTTACAGGCTATAATTTCTAATTCATGCGTCTACTGTATATGACCCAGACCTCTCTATGTTCCACTCTATCATATTAAGAACTAATGTCTGGAACTAGAACAATTTGCCAGTGGATCGTTGGCTTTCTGCCTTGAACACTTAATGGCAGCAACATGGAATTCCACTGTCTCGTGTTGCTGTTTTTAAGATGAATCTGGGCCACTTGTTTCCCCTAGGTGAAGCCAGTAATAATTTTCTGTTACATCCAGCTGGTTATAATGGCAAATGAATGCTGTTTTCCCTATGAGGAAAGTACAATACTGTAACTCAAGAAAATGAAGCTTTACGATAAATTAACATGTCCATAGCAATAGGATATTTATACAGACATTACTTTTAAAATGAAAAGGCAAAGCTCCATTGACATGACCATTGTTTTTGTATTTTGGCTGATTTATAATTCCAATTATATGACTTCATGCTGAAAAGGGAATTCATTTTAACAAGGTTTTAGATGCCAAATGTAAACTCTCAGCAAACTACTGTATTTGAGTTTCCTGCTGACAAGCAGTAGCTGTACCTGAACATATAAACCATTGACCTGATCTGTCATCATTAGTAGCCCAACTGTTTCAGTTATTGATATCAAACCAATGCAGCAATGGGGAAGCAAAGTACCTATTTGGCCAGACAGATATGAAGTATTACTTTTTCTTATGCTGTTAGGTTGTCATCAGTGTTCCACAAATAGGAGAATAACTATGCAGTATGTGGTCTTTTTTTATTTATTTTAAAAATAAATTGTGAAATTGTCACTGAGAAACATATCGATCAGCTGTGAGTGATCCTGATCTCCTCTAACGTTATCTGTATAAAACTGTCTTTTTATTTGTTTCATGAACACTTCAACCTGTAAAACAGGGGTGGGGAACCTCAGGCCCAGGGGCCGTATGCGGCTCCCATAGCCGGTCTGAGTGGCCCACCCACCCGCCCGGCAGCTTTGCTGGGAGTCAAATACAGGGGAATTCTCGTAATAAAAGGTAAAGTTGCCCTCCACCAAAGGATTGCGCTAAAAATGAAAGAGTTTTAACTCCCCTGTTTTTGGACTTGGGGATGGTTCTCCTTCTGTTCTGGATCTGGTGATCTATATAGAGAAGTTCACCCGTGCAGTACCCGCGCCGCTAGGTCCACAGGGACGTCTATGTATGACGTCATCAAAAACACATCTCCGGCAGACACACCGCTTTGCAGAAAAGGTACAGTGACCCAGGGCTGTTCCTTTCTGCATGTGTCCCAGAATAAGATCACTGGCCTGACCCCAATTACAGAATTTGGATACCGAGGTTTTAAAGTGTCTCTCCAGACTGTCACTGTGTCACACATACTATACTATATATATTTTTTCGGTACTTGTTTCCTAGCACGGCCACAAATCTTATGGATCGTGTATCTTTAGTTAAGGTACACGATCCATACGATGGACCTGATTTCCTTTGAAATCAGGTCCATTTGGCCGGCTAGGACAAAATATCGGGGGCATCGCGTCGGTCGGGACCGTTAACAATGGTCCCGACGCGACCGACGCGATGCCCGCGATTTCCCCATAGGCTTCAATGTTAAAAAATATTTTAACATTGAAATCGTGTCGGGAAAGGTAAAATATCGGGGGCATCGCGTCGGTCGGGACCATTAACATAGGTCCCGACGCGATGCCCCCGATTTTTACATAGGCTTCAATGTTAAAAGATTTTTTAACATTGAAATCCTGAAAAAATGTGAAAAATGTGAAATGGGCCAATATGACCCATTTCACATTTTAGATGTCCCTGTCGTCACCCCACGATAGACGCCAACCCGAAGCGTGGCGAGCGCAGCGAGCCCGCGAGGGGCGGAGGTGCGCGTCCTCCGACCTTTTCATTCCACTACTATCCACGTCGGCGTGGAGTTGAGAATAGAATAGTGTGGCGAGCGCAGCGAGCCACCGAGCCCGAAGCGTGGCGAGCGCAGCGAGCCCCGCGAGGGGACGCGGATACCTTCACAGTTATACGCGTCCCCTCGCGGGCTTCACAGGTGTCCGTGGCGACGCGGACACCTGTGAAGTCCGCGAAGGGACGCGTTTACCTGTGAAGGTATCCGCGTCCCCTCGCGGGGCTCGCTGCGCTCGCCACGCTTCGGGCTCGGTGGCTCGCTGCGCTCGCCACACTATTCTATTCTCAACTCCACGCCGACGTGGATAGTAGGGGAATGAAAAGGTCGGAGGACGCGCACCGCCGCCCCTCGCGGGCTCGCTGCGCTCGCCACGCTTCGGGTTGGCATCTATCGTGGGGTGGGGTGTACGCCGTGACATTTGGGGGGGTTGGGAATATTTTACATTGAATCCAATGTAAAATCGGGTCCCAGGGACCCGATTTACATTTAATTCAAAAAAAAAAATCGGGTCCAAAATCGGTCGGTCGCGACGATCGCATCGCATGCGACCAAATCGCATGCGATGCGATCGACCCGATTTTTCCGACACGACCACCCCGATGTAAATCGGTGTGGCCGTGCTAGGAAACAAGTACCATTTTTTCTTCTTTTCCTCTCTTGCTATGAACTACCTTTGAAAAATACAGAGAGAACGAGGTAGAGAAAGACTCTAACAAGGAGGAAATTATCTTACATTTTGGATATCAGGTGATAAGAGCGCCATTAAAGGGCCATCATCTTTTTTGTGTTTTGTATCTTATGAATACTGTCTGATACTGCCGATGGTCCCATAATGCATCTTTAGAGTCATTGGATCTAAGATGCTGGCAGGAGGTTTCTTCTTTCTTCAGATGGTTTCTTCAGGTATTAGTATATTTTTGCACCATAGATACGTCCAAATATGCAGCTGCTGTGCAAAAGCATCCATCTCTAAATCAGGCCCTTAACCCCTTCAGTGGTGGTGTTTTTTTGGGGAGTGCTCCCAACTGGGCAAATTTTTTATGGGGAGCGCTCCCTTAAAAAAAAAACACCACTGCCTCCCTGGGTCCGGGCAGCTGCACTGTCAATCAGCGGCTGCCCGGACCTGTGCCCCCGCACTGCGTACCTGTCTCCGGCAGCCGGCTTGTCATAAGCCGGAGCCGGGGACTTCAATACAAAACCCGGAGGGGAGGGGGGAGGAGGAGGGAGGAGGCGGCGCTGCAGAGGGGAGGGAGACGGGCAGCGCTGAAGCTGCCTGAGTTCAGTGATTAAACTCAGCAGCGCTGCCGGGCTGTAAACAGTGGCAATCCCGAGAATTTTCCAGGCTTGCCAGACTAGGCACTGAGGCACAGCCCGGAAAATTCTCGTGGGATTTCCACTGAAGGGGTTAATTAGTAGATCCAATCTGATTGCAGAATTACAAGTCTCAGCATTTCCTGGCAGCCATTGACTGCTAAGCATGCTGACGCTTGTGTTTTTACACCTGCCTTGGCAAGGCATATGCTTTGTCTAATAACAACAAGCAGCAGCATTTCTGGAAGTCAGGAAACACTGAAATATCTAGCTTCACAACAGTACAGTATGTAATCAAGAAACACCACAAACAGGAATGCCGATAGTTTTGCTGGGCCACAGTAAAATGAGGGTGTGTGGCCATGTCCCTGTAAAAAATAAATAAATAAATAGCAAGGGCCGCCGGTGTCCAAACGGGCAGGTGGCATGGCGCAGGTGGGATCGCACACCTGCTCAGGGAGAGAGGATAGGCTGCAGATGCCTCTCTCCCCAGCTCAGTAAACAGCACTGAGCAGCGTGTGCTGGGCTGGGGAGAGAGACTGTGCTGTAGCCTGTCCTCTCTCTCCCACTGCCCATCTCTCTTTAATGGGGAGGGGGTAGCGGGCCCCTGGCCCCTCCATCAGACCCAGGCCTGGGTAAAGAGTGACATCTCTCGCAATGTACAGTCTATTACATTTGGCTCACAATGTTTATTAGAGAAGATGAGATCTCTTTTATTCTATACATTTTTATTCTAAAGAATTTTAAAAAGAATGGTTAATAATTGATGGATCAATTATGACCTTATGATGTATAGTAACATGCACCTACTTTATAGCCATATATTGTTGCAATCTAAGATATGTTGGGTGACATTCTATGGAATGAGAGTTGTGTTTTTTGGCGAATTTTACTCCAAAAAACGGCTAATTCGCATTTTTCCGTGAAATCGCATATTTAATCTGATGCGAAAAGGTCCCTAAATCGCATATTTTGTGCGATAATTCATGCGTACTAAAAGTGCGGTAAAAATTCGCACTTTTATCGCATCCAGATGTTTTCCAATAGAAAAGTATACAAATCGCTTATTTAATGGAATGGGATTTCGCAAATCGCACTTTTAAGGTGTCTAATAATCGCCATTTTTTCAGACCAGGTTCTGTTGGGCGATTTGGCCCAGAACTCAATTTGGTCAAGTGCACACATGGTTAATGTCATCACAGGTGTCCTTTATTTCACTCACAAACACTCCTACATATACCCCCACATCATTAAGGACACCTGTGAGGGTTTGAGACATGGAGATTGTGCAGAGTGGATTTGAGTTGCTCATTTTGGATTTGGCCCATTTGGAGGAGCTGGGCAGGAGGGAGAAAGCTGCGCACCAGAACCAGGTACAACCCCAAATAGTGCGTACCCCACGTATGTATCGTGCTAGGCTGTACCTGGACTCCCTCTCGGATCAACAGGTTGTGGGGATGTTTAGGCTGAACCGCAATAACTTGTTGAACTTATATGAGCAGGTGAGAGATGATTTGGTCCCTTTTGGGGGGGGGGGGCAACTATGTAGTGTCTGGGCTGCAGAAATTAATGTGTACCCTCTACTATTTGGCCACTGGCTCCACTCAGTCCGTGACCTCATGGTCCTTGGGGGTATCACAAGCCACTTTCTCAAAGCATTTTACTCAAGTGTTACTTGCTTTAAAGAAGTTGTGGCGGACATACATCAGATTCCCCAGTTCAGAGTCAAAGTGGCAGGACCACAAGGTTGCTTTCTATAGACTCTCAGCATTCCCTCACGTGCTGGGAGCTATAGACTGCACACACATTGGGATTAGGGCACCGCACGTGCGGGGCCACGTGTGATGTTGTCAGACTACGTGCAGGTGTGTGACCGTTACCTGATGTTCCTGTTCTCCTCTCGGTACTGCTTGGCTGCTACCTGACTGCTTGACTTGCCTGCAATTCAGAGGGCGGAGGGACAAAGGCACCATGGGAAGACAATACCCAACACAACCACACAGAATGGTCGCCACACGTGAGGACGGTGATCAAAAAGGATTTATTTTTGAAGCGAAAAGGACTGTGAATCACCGCTATGAAAATGATGAAACAATGCAATAACAATGATAACAATTGGCAGTTTATGAAAAAGACAATTCTCCCTTATGATATTGTGCGCGATGGGGTCACTGTGGCACCATAGGCCGCACTTCGCACAATACACTGCAGTAAATGCAATACACTGTTCAACAATAAATTCAATTAGAGATGAAAGAATAAAGATATTCTATAAAGAAGATATCGTGCGCGATGGGGCCACCTGTAACACCTGCAGGCCGCAATTCGCACGGTATACTGTCGTGTAACCAATTCAAATCATCAAACAAGACATGCAATAGCTTTCACATAAATGAACATGGTATGCAGTACTTATAACTTGCATAAATAACCATAAGTGTCCAGGCTAAAAAGAGCGAGTCCCTGAACTGCGCAGTTACAGTATTTCCAGAAATAAGGTACCTGTTTGGCCTAGGTGCACCGTGTCTTTTAAACAGCTAGTAATGGGATTTGTAATCCAAGGCAAAAGAGGTGTCTGTAATTTTGGCACAATGCCAACATTGAAAAGGGACTTTGCTGAAGAAAAGGCCTGGGTCCGGGTTCTGGCTAGTCAAAGGCACTTGGTTGAATAAATGGGTTATCCGGTTCCAAGTAAGGAAGGGTGAGGGTAAAGGCAGTCCCTGTATGCTGGGCCGTGCCTCAGGCTAAAATGGCACTGTGCTGGGTTAACTTGTGGCAGAAGAAGAGGACAGGCCACAAGGCCATTGGGGAAGGTGAGATGGGTAACTGGTATGTGGGGTGTTGTCAGGGTACCTGCACATCTGTTGCTGACTCCTGTCAGGGCTTTCTGGGGACACACAGGATCTGTGGGTGTCCTGCTGTGCGGGGACGCCTCTACACGAGTGTGGGCTGCAGGCTCTCTCTCCCTCTCTCCCAACCATCAATCACCACTGGGAAGCTGCTGCAGAGGTCTCTCTGGCTGCTCTGTCCTGCCTCTGCTCCACTATTCACCACTCTCCTCAGCGCGCCCAGCGTAACGCGCTGCTTACTCCTTACTCTCAGGCACACTTCTGACTGACTGCCTTCCTGGTTCCTCTCACTGCTCACAGCAAACTGGTTACACTCCAATCTGCCCAGCAACAGGCAGGTCTCTCACTTCCTGCTTCTCCCAGCACCTTGCTGGGTCCTAAAGTCCCTGCTGTCCTCCTTGCTGCTGCGGGGTGGTTGCCTAGCAACCCCCCGAAATCCTGTGTATTTTTAGGCAGCCCTGGCCACCAATGATTCTGTGGCACCAAAAAGGGGGTAGCCCAATTCTGGGATGCCACATGCTTCCCCGCTGGAAGAATGCCAGTCCGCGGGCATTATGTCGGAGACAACTAAAGTCCTGGTACAGTCTCTTGTTAAAGAACAAAGCATTTCAAGGTAACATTACCTATAAACTGCAAAACATTTCTACATTTCTGCCTTACATCTATACATTAAAGCATTTACAATTACATTCAGGGCTGGTTACCTCAGCCGTGTAAAAACCTGTTAACTATGGGGCCTGGGTTGTGCAGAGGCATGTCCCCCCCCAGGTTCCCTGCTCCTCCGCCTCAGGCAAGTCTTTTCTCCTGTTCTTCAGCAGTGTTCTTCGACTGCACCTTAAATCACTGCGTGCGGTCGGCAATGAGCACGTGCTTCCTCTCTCTGCCTTTTCTTGGACCTGTTGATGGCCTGTTGCATCAAGAATAGGAATTTTTCACTCGAAATCGTTGTGTACTCATACTCGCTTCCAGGCCTCTCTTCCTTAGACTGTGCTTCGGCCTTCTCGACTTCCTTTGGCTTCTCTGTAGGGACATTGGGTTTAGACAGTGGCATAATGGGTTCTGAGCCCTTCGGTTCCATGCGGTCCATCCTTTCTTCCGCTGCCACGTGATGCACGGTTTCACTGCCCTTTCCTCGGTCTGTTGCTTCAACATCTGTCAGTCGAGGGTTGGCTTCTCCGTTATCTGCATCTTCCATTCCCTGTGTAGCAGCACGCTTCTGCTCTGGAGAAAATTGTGGCCTAACCACACCTTCCATGCACTGCTGCTCTGCTTCGCTCTGAGTCATCACAACTGGTCTCTGGCTCGTTTCCAGCCATTCCCTCTTCCTGGGGACTTTAGGTTCTGGTGGTCTGGGCATCTGCTCAGGTCGCGGAGAATTCGTGTTAGGCCTGTCAGTCTCGCCAAGACCTTCCTGTAGTCTTCTTTCCCTTTGGTTCTGCTGACCATATGGCCGGTGGCTGTGTGGGTTATCACAGTGATGCGTGAAGCGTCTGCGTTCACTCTGGCCTGTGTCTCTGTTGCCTCTTACCGCAGCACCACCGGGGCCTGTCACGTTAATGGCCTTGACGCCTCTCCTTCCACTTGCCATTTCAAATTCGACCCACTCTCCATTTGCTAGGGTCCGGAAGCATTCATTCCGATGGGTCTTCTGGATGCCTGTATAGTGGACATATACGGTTCTCCCATTATCTGTCCTTCGGATAATACCATAGCCACGTGCTACTTCAAACCACATCACTTGGCCTGTTAACTTTCTTGTTCTGATTCGCCAATCCACAGCGTCGGATGGCACATTCACTTGGACTTGGTTCTGCACTATTGTTTTTGGGGCTTCTCTTGAGAGTCTGTCTCTTGCCTCGGGATCCTCTTGTCTGGAGGTGGCGTTTGGGCAGTACCTCTCAATGTGCCCACGCTGGTGGCACCTTCTGTAAATCGGTTGGCCTTGTAGATCATACTTGTCGGTGGGTCGTCGGTTCGATTCTCGGGTCACCTCCCGCCACGGACGGTTCCTTGTGTCACGGTCTTGACGCCATTTTCTGCGTCGGTTTCTGCCTTGATTTTTGTCTAGGTCTTCCAACTTTTGCGCCATGCGCGTCATATTACACGTTAATTCAGACATCTGGCGGGTTAGCACTTCCAGTGGGCCCGGTTCCATGGGGGCTTGTGTCTGTTGGGTGACTGCTCTGCTCAGGCATAGGGTGTCTGCAATTTGCCCTTTTGAGGCCTGGTGGCAGGCTTCCCCTTCCGCTGAGTCCTCATCTTCATCCCGACCACTCTGGTTCAGGCCCAGGATTTGTAGGACAGTTTCCTTAAATTTGGCGAAGGTGCTGTCAGGTTGTTGTCGTCTCCACATGCGCAATTGGGACTTGACTGCCTCCTCCTGCGCTCCTTCGATGAACAGGTTGGTTAGTGTTTCATCCACTTGTTCCTTTGGTTTCTTTTCTCTCAACTGTATGGCCTTCATGGCTTCCTGTAAGCTTAGTGCATACTCCCGCAGTGGTTCATTCGGTCGCTGTTTTCTCGAGTACAGGCGGCTCTGCAAATCTGCTATTGTCTTTGATTCAAAGATCTCTTGCAGCTTTTCAAAAATTTGCTCCACCGTTTCCTTTTCGTCGGCCTCCCACGTTCTTACTTCACGTAGTGCTGGGCCTCTCAGTTGCCCCACCAGTATTTCAATCGCTTGTTCGTTGCTGAGCCGGTACAGCTGTGTCATGGAGAGTATCCGGTTTTTGAATTCTTTCAGCGTTTGCGTCCCCGGGGTGTTGTTTCCCGAATAAGTCGGTACCCAGGGCGCGCCATAATAGTATGGCATGGTGATTGGTGCCGCCGTCATTGACACTGGATTTCCTTCTCCAGGTGATGCAGGAAGTCGTCTCCTCCTTCTGGTCAATGTGGGAGTTTCTGCTTGGTCTGAGTCTGACATCGCTGAATCCTGTTCGCGGACGCCAAGTGTGATGTTGTCAGACTACGTGCAGGTGTGTGACCGTTACCTGATGTTCCTGTTCTCCTCTCGGTACTGCTTGGCTGCTACCTGACTGCTTGACTTGCCTGCAATTCAGAGGGCGGAGGGACAAAGGCACCATGGGAAGACAATACCCAACACAACCACACAGAATGGTCGCCACACGTGAGGACGGTGATCAAAAAGGATTTATTTTTGAAGCGAAAAGGACTGTGAATCACCGCTATGAAAATGATGAAACAATGCAATAACAATGATAACAATTGGCAGTTTATGAAAAAGACAATTCTCCCTTATGATATTGTGCGCGATGGGGTCACTGTGGCACCATAGGCCGCACTTCGCACAATACACTGCAGTAAATGCAATACACTGTTCAACAATAAATTCAATTAGAGATGAAAGAATAAAGATATTCTATAAAGAAGATATCGTGCGCGATGGGGCCACCTGTAACACCTGCAGGCCGCAATTCGCACGGTATACTGTCGTGTAACCAATTCAAATCATCAAACAAGACATGCAATAGCTTTCACATAAATGAACATGGTATGCAGTACTTATAACTTGCATAAATAACCATAAGTGTCCAGGCTAAAAAGAGCGAGTCCCTGAACTGCGCAGTTACAGTATTTCCAGAAATAAGGTACCTGTTTGGCCTAGGTGCACCGTGTCTTTTAAACAGCTAGTAATGGGATTTGTAATCCAAGGCAAAAGAGGTGTCTGTAATTTTGGCACAATGCCAACATTGAAAAGGGACTTTGCTGAAGAAAAGGCCTGGGTCCGGGTTCTGGCTAGTCAAAGGCACTTGGTTGAATAAATGGGTTATCCGGTTCCAAGTAAGGAAGGGTGAGGGTAAAGGCAGTCCCTGTATGCTGGGCCGTGCCTCAGGCTAAAATGGCACTGTGCTGGGTTAACTTGTGGCAGAAGAAGAGGACAGGCCACAAGGCCATTGGGGAAGGTGAGATGGGTAACTGGTATGTGGGGTGTTGTCAGGGTACCTGCACATCTGTTGCTGACTCCTGTCAGGGCTTTCTGGGGACACACAGGATCTGTGGGTGTCCTGCTGTGCGGGGACGCCTCTACACGAGTGTGGGCTGCAGGCTCTCTCTCCCTCTCTCCCAACCATCAATCACCACTGGGAAGCTGCTGCAGAGGTCTCTCTGGCTGCTCTGTCCTGCCTCTGCTCCACTGTTCACCACTCTCCTCAGCGCGCCCAGCGTAACGCGCTGCTTACTCCTTACTCTCAGGCACACTTCTGACTGACTGCCTTCCTGGTTCCTCTCACTGCTCACAGCAAACTGGTTACACTCCAATCTGCCCAGCAACAGGCAGGTCTCTCACTTCCTGCTTCTCCCAGCTGTAGAGTTTTATTTTAGGGGTCATATATCTCTCTTATCCCAATAATGGTTATTGAGATTGAAATATTATATAAAATATATTTATTATATCTGGTATTGATATAATAACATATATATTTGACATCTGCAATTATATTCTAATAGACTTTACAATACAATATGCAGAGTCCTTGTCATAATTTGATTCCCCAAATATGAGAGTTCGAGACTTGTAATTTTAGCTCCAATTGGAGGATTTTATTTATAGGCAAAACAAACCATACAGAATACATTAACACAGTGATTGTTGTATATGCTATTATATATATATTTATATACGCCTCCTTGCTTATATTACCTAAAACAACATTAAACAATTGACAGACTTAAGACTGCTATAAAACTAACATAAATTGTAGACTTCAGTATTCCATAACTTTATCAACAACTGAACATTTATATCTACCATGATTACTCACTCACTCCAGCCCATCGCTTCTAGGTTCCGTTCCTCTCTCCTGCTCGTGGCTCACATCTCTCCTCCTGACTCACTGAATAGGTTTCTTGCTGACTGTCCGTGTGTGTCTGTGTGCGAATGTGAGTGAATGTCTACTCTATCTCTCTCCTTATATCACAAATACATGAATTGAAGTTCCCTGTTCTCATGACGTTATTGAATTTATGGATGCTAATGGTGACAGGGTCTCCTGCTTGTCTGGACGCTAGTGGTAATCTCCTTTGCGAGATCTCCTGTTCTGGTCTCTCCCTGTGCATCAATCTATTTTACACTCCTGTTGTCAAAATACAATAGTGTCTTGTTTGTCCTGCAAAGTAACTTGGATGATGTACTAGCAGCTACATTCTCCATAAAGGAAACCAGATGGCTGGTGTCTGGCCTATAGTGTATACATTGCTTACTCCTTACAGCACAGACTACCTAAATACAAATATTGCTACATTCTGTAAACATTTAAATGATATAGCTACATTACTTTATAGTATCAAAATAATATTCAATTTCTATGCAAACAAAATTATATATGGTAACAGTCCCCCGCTTGTGACCATGAGAAATTATTTTGATTGGTCACACAGTAAATTACCATAATTGCTTCATATATATTTTCAAACATTCTTTTCCCAACTCTCCTAACCATACATTAACCATTAGTGTGAAATATCCTAACTTAATTAACCTGATTTACCCTATAATAACTAAATTTGACCAGGGACAGAGGTTATTTATATTCAGTATTCATGAGGAAAATATTTTCATTGCTACAGACAGTTATATGCCACGCCACAGCTTGCCTTGTAGATGTTGTTTGGTCGATGTGTGATGACACTTTCCTTGTACTGTTGCTCACAGTGATTTCCTGGCTGAGGGCTGTCACCTGTGTGGGTTGCAGTTCTTGGAGACACTTTACATTTGCAGTATGGTGGACGTAGAAGTAGAATTCTTCATAGACACTTTACATTTGCAGTATGGTGGACGTAGAAGTAGAATTCTTCATAGACACTGTTGACTTGCTTGAAATGTTGCTTTACTTGTGTAGAGGCTGTTGACTTGCTTGAAATGTTGCTTTACATGTGTGGCCCTTGGAGTGCTGTGGTCTTGATAAATTTCTTCACCACAGTTTTGCAAAACACAGGCCTTTGGTAAGCCTCATTAATGCAGTCCTTAGCGAGTTTGCTTTGTATGTCCTTTACGATTATCGCTGTGATCGTGACAAGTGTCCTTGTGCGTCCTTTAAGATTATCGCTGTGATCGTGACAAGTGTCCTTGTGCGTCCTTTAAGATTATCGCGCTGCAATCATAAGTGTCCATGTCTCTCTTTAACCCCAACCTCGTTGTGTTGAATAAAACAGTTTGTGACGTTGAATACAGCAGTTGAAACTTTAACCAAGTATTTTTCCTTTAGTTGTTGATAAGAACATTTATCTTCAGGCATTGGCAGGTAAATGTCTGGGGTAGATTCTAAAGGATAACCCTGTCTATACTAAATTTCCTCACTGAATAACAATTTACCATTCAGTCTCTGATCTCTTATCTACCTTCCTATATACTATCTTATCTTAAACTAAATTAACCCTTCACCAACTAAATCCAATAACTAACAATAATATTTTGATTTGACGTATCTATGAAAACATCCTATCAATACAATAAATGACTATGATTTTGCTTCAAACAAATATTAGATATCTGTTAAGAATGGGCTTGACTATATTGAATTCCATCCAGTATTGTGTGATATGCAGCCATGTGCATATACAATAACTACAATATTCCATCTATGCTATTATTCATTCTCTTAGACTTGGTTAAGTCTGTATTAAGAGAATGGTCCATCTCAACAACTAACAAAACGTTTCTCTTTTACAATTTGATGTAAGGCATACCATTCTTTGTCTGATATTTAAATTAGTTTGAAGCTTTTTAAGAAGGAAGCGTATATATAATCAGCATATACTCATAAGAAGAAGAAAAATATTTACAAGGTATATACAATTACATAAGAATGAAGATCATATGTGTGAATTGATCGGCAATTAAAAATGTATGTACAAAAGGATTCTGCATGCTTGGTGGTTAGAATAAAGCACACTATAAATGGAATGTCCATGTGTCACAGTGTCCTGACAAACAAACAAACAAACAATGATTGCTGTAGTGAGGGGGTTAATGAACTTCTCCTGAAGAAGAGAAAAGGGGATTTTGTCCATGTGTCCAGAAAACAAATAGTAGTTGCTGTATTTAAACCTTTTCCTTCTCTGAAGGACTGAAGAAAGAAAAATAAACTAATAAAAAAAAAAAGTCCTTTGATTTTTGCCCATGTGACAGTTTTTGGATCCTCCTTAGGTGACAAATACAAGCTGTGCGAGGTACTGGCTCTTTGCATAATTGCAGCAATAAAAGGGTTAATAGAACTTTGCTCTTTGGTGTGAATTGGAGCTTTATTTGGGGTTTTGCTTCCATTAGTATTGAAGCTGCTGTGTAGAACTTGTAACCTAAAATTGAAACAAAAAGAAATACAATTACTATTATTGCTAGTGGTGTGACATTGCTAGCTATATCTTTTGTGCTATCTGCTGGTCCAACATTGCTGGCCATGTTTTCTGGTTTGTACCATTTCTCTCCTATGTAATAGTATATGTCACTGACAACATAAACTTTGCTGCAGGTATATGATGCAGGTTACATTTAATCTGGATCTTGTATCCATTTAAAAATGTGGCAGTTTCTTACACCACCCAAGGACTAGATTTAATCTAAAAAGTAAAAAAACGATACTCCCTGTTGTCATTGCCAGGATGCATCTTTTCTCGATTTGCTTTTGGTGGTCCTGCGAGTTTCTTCAGTCTGGAAACTTGGAGCTTCTGAAAAATATACTTGTGGGGCGAAAAACTTTTTAGGCTGTACCAAATATGCTTAGTATGACTCGGAGCTTCATGTTTGACCAAACCTAAAATAAAATGGTTAGGACTCCAGGACATATAAACATTCTCATCCTGGTGATGCTTTTTAGCATTCCTGTACTTCTGTGTGGTGTTCACAGATTGACACTCTGCATGTGGTCTCTCTAAGAGACTGTGGACATTTGCTCCACCACTAGATGTCTCTAACTGCTGTGTGGGGGTTACAGAGATGGTGGAACCTTTTGTGTGATCATGCATGCTCAAATTCATGCCATTGCTCAGCTCAGACATATTTGTGGCTGAATACATTTGCTCATTTAATTCTGTGACAACTTTACCTACAATTGGAGTGTGTGTGTACAAGGTTATTGCCAGTTCCCTTTTCCCTGAGGGCAACACAATTCCTTTTGTCACAATAGGGACTATGAGTGTGGATTTTGCAGAATCACTCTCCTTATTGTACTGATCTCCCCCCTTAATCAAAACAGTGCAGGGGACATCTCTCATTGCTCCTGCCTTATTTGTAGTAATATTACGTTCTCTCTCTATTACAGAGCCCTGATTAGCATCTGTGACCATTTCAGACTTTGTAGTCTGTTTGTGAATGAGCCCCTCTGTGGTCTCATCCCTGCTCCTAACACCTTTGCTGGGTGCTTCTGTGATCCCTTCATGAGAGATCTGGGCAGTTTGTTCACAATCTGCCAGAAAATTTACTTTTGTCTCAGAATTCTTCTGAGTACACTTCTTAACCTTTAGGGATTTTAAGAAGGAATTCACATTTGCATTCATTTTAAGGCATGCACTCTTAAGACGTGAATCTGATTTCTCTTTACATTCCTGCTTAACTTCTAAAGTCGCTGCTCTGTGCATTTTCCTAAATGCTACAGCAACTCTTTGCATTTTCAACATTGCACTTATTTTACAATGCTGTATTTATACTTTTGTACACAAGATATCCTCCCAATGAGAGTGTCCGGATTCTCAAAGTTAACTCTAATATCTGGTACTAATTTTAATTTATTTGGAAATGCTCATTTCCACAGTTTATTTATTCTAGGCCTTTACAATTATGAAGTGCCTATTAGTAACATACCCCACTGTGATCTTGCAATGTGTCAGCAGGCTAACCAGCCCTTGTGCTAAGCCTAGTAAATGTAGTATTAGTTAAAAATGTTTCTGAATAATGCCATATTATCAATATCTAAGCGTGCACTCCCAGATAATGGTAACAATGGACTATCAGTTCTGTTTCACCAATACGTTATTCTAGGTCTACAAACAATGCAAGATAAAAATACACAATAGTATTACGTTTTCCTAGATACATCCTCACTGTGATTCTGTAGGTTAGGTAGCCAGCTTCACGCATCTGCTACTCCTTATAAATATTATAATCATACAATCAGATACCAAAATGTACAAGTCCTGCTGCGGTCGCCATTGTAGAGTTTTATTTTAGGGGTCATATATCTCTCTTATCCCAATAATGGTTATTGAGATTGAAATATTATATAAAATATATTTATTATATCTGGTATTGATATAATAACATATATATTTGACATCTGCAATTATATTCTAATAGACTTTACAATACAATATGCAGAGTCCTTGTCATAATTTGATTCCCCAAATATGAGAGTTCGAGACTTGTAATTTTAGCTCCAATTGGAGGATTTTATTTATAGGCAAAACAAACCATACAGAATACATTAACACAGTGATTGTTGTATATGCTATTATATATATATTTATATACGCCTCCTTGCTTATATTACCTAAAACAACATTAAACAATTGACAGACTTAAGACTGCTATAAAACTAACATAAATTGTAGACTTCAGTATTCCATAACTTTATCAACAACTGAACATTTATATCTACCATGATTACTCACTCACTCCAGCCCATCGCTTCTAGGTTCCGTTCCTCTCTCCTGCTCGTGGCTCACATCTCTCCTCCTGACTCACTGAATAGGTTTCTTGCTGACTGTCCGTGTGTGTCTGTGTGCGAATGTGAGTGAATGTCTACTCTATCTCTCTCCTTATATCACAAATACATGAATTGAAGTTCCCTGTTCTCATGACGTTATTGAATTTATAGATGCTAATGGTGACAGGGTCTCCTGCTTGTCTGGACGCTAGTGGTAATCTCCTTTGCGAGATCTCCTGTTCTGGTCTCTCCCTGTGCATCAATCTATTTTACACTCCTGTTGTCAAAATACAATAGTGTCTTGTTTGTCCTGCAAAGTAACTTGGATGATGTACTAGCAGCTACATTCTCCATAAAGGAAACCAGATGGCTGGTGTCTGGCCTATAGTGTATACATTGCTTACTCCTTACAGCACAGACTACCTAAATACAAATATTGCTACATTCTGTAAACATTTAAATGATATAGCTACATTACTTTATAGTATCAAAATAATATTCAATTTCTATGCAAACAAAATTATATATGGTAACACAGCACCTTGCTGGGTCCTAAAGTCCCTGCTGTCCTCCTTGCTGCTGCGGGGTGGTTGCCTAGCAACCCCCCGAAATCCTGTGTATTTTTAGGCAGCCCTGGCCACCAATGATTCTGTGGCACCAAAAAGGGGGTAGCCCAATTCTGGGATGCCACATGCTTCCCCGCTGGAAGAATGCCAGTCCGCGGGCATTATGTCGGAGACAACTAAAGTCCTGGTACAGTCTCTTGTTAAAGAACAAAGCATTTCAAGGTAACATTACCTATAAACTGCAAAACATTTCTACATTTCTGCCTTACATCTATACATTAAAGCATTTACAATTACATTCAGGGCTGGTTACCTCAGCCGTGTAAAAACCTGTTAACTATGGGGCCTGGGTTGTGCAGAGGCATGTCCCCCCCCAGGTTCCCTGCTCCTCCGCCTCAGGCAAGTCTTTTCTCCTGTTCTTCAGCAGTGTTCTTCGACTGCACCTTAAATCACTGCGTGCGGTCGGCAATGAGCACGTGCTTCCTCTCTCTGCCTTTTCTTGGACCTGTTGATGGCCTGTTGCATCAAGAATAGGAATTTTTCACTCGAAATCGTTGTGTACTCATACTCGCTTCCAGGCCTCTCTTCCTTAGACTGTGCTTCGGCCTTCTCGACTTCCTTTGGCTTCTCTGTAGGGACATTGGGTTTAGACAGTGGCATAATGGGTTCTGAGCCCTTCGGTTCCATGCGGTCCATCCTTTCTTCCGCTGCCACGTGATGCACGGTTTCACTGCCCTTTCCTCGGTCTGTTGCTTTAACATCTGTCAGTCGAGGGTTGGCTTCTCCGTTATCTGCATCTTCCATTCCCTGTGTAGCAGCACGCTTCTGCTCTGGAGAAAATTGTGGCCTAACCACACCTTCCATGCACTGCTGCTCTGCTTCGCTCTGAGTCATCACAACTGGTCTCTGGCTCGTTTCCAGCCATTCCCTCTTCCTGGGGACTTTAGGTTCTGGTGGTCTGGGCATCTGCTCAGGTCGCGGAGAATTCGTGTTAGGCCTGTCAGTCTCGCCAAGACCTTCCTGTAGTCTTCTTTCCCTTTGGTTCTGCTGACCATATGGCCGGTGGCTGTGTGGGTTATCACAGTGATGCGTGAAGCGTCTGCGTTCACTCTGGCCTGTGTCTCTGTTGCCTCTTACCGCAGCACCACCGGGGCCTGTCACGTTAATGGCCTTGACGCCTCTCCTTCCACTTGCCATTTCAAATTCGACCCACTCTCCATTTGCTAGGGTCCGGAAGCATTCATTCCGATGGGTCTTCTGGATGCCTGTATAGTGGACATATACGGTTCTCCCATTATCTGTCCTTCGGATAATACCATAGCCACGTGCTACTTCAAACCACATCACTTGGCCTGTTAACTTTCTTGTTCTGATTCGCCAATCCACAGCGTCGGATGGCACATTCACTTGGACTTGGTTCTGCACTATTGTTTTTGGGGCTTCTCTTGAGAGTCTGTCTCTTGCCTCGGGATCCTCTTGTCTGGAGGTGGCGTTTGGGCAGTACCTCTCAATGTGCCCACGCTGGTGGCACCTTCTGTAAATCGGTTGGCCTTGTAGATCATACTTGTCGGTGGGTCGTCGGTTCGATTCTCGGGTCACCTCCCGCCACGGACGGTTCCTTGTGTCACGGTCTTGACGCCATTTTCTGCGTCGGTTTCTGCCTTGATTTTTGTCTAGGTCTTCCAACTTTTGCGCCATGCGCGTCATATTACACGTTAATTCAGACATCTGGCGGGTTAGCACTTCCAGTGGGCCCGGTTCCATGGGGGCTTGTGTCTGTTGGGTGACTGCTCTGCTCAGGCATAGGGTGTCTGCAATTTGCCCTTTTGAGGCCTGGTGGCAGGCTTCCCCTTCCGCTGAGTCCTCATCTTCATCCCGACCACTCTGGTTCAGGCCCAGGATTTGTAGGACAGTTTCCTTAAATTTGGCGAAGGTGCTGTCAGGTTGTTGTCGTCTCCACATGCGCAATTGGGACTTGACTGCCTCCTCCTGCGCTCCTTCGATGAACAGGTTGGTTAGTGTTTCATCCACTTGTTCCTTTGGTTTCTTTTCTCTCAACTGTATGGCCTTCATGGCTTCCTGTAAGCTTAGTGCATACTCCCGCAGTGGTTCATTCGGTCGCTGTTTTCTCGAGTACAGGCGGCTCTTCAAATCTGCTATTGTCTTTGATTCAAAGATCTCTTGCAGCTTTTCAAAAATTTGCTCCACCGTTTCCTTTTCGTCGGCCTCCCACGTTCTTACTTCACGTAGTGCTGGGCCTCTCAGTTGCCCCACCAGTATTTCAATCGCTTGTTCGTTGCTGAGCCGGTACAGCTGTGTCATGGAGAGTATCCGGTTTTTGAATTCTTTCAGCGTTTGCGTCCCCGGGGTGTTGTTTCCCGAATAAGTCGGTACCCAGGGCGCGCCATAATAGTATGGCATGGTGATTGGTGCCGCCGTCATTGACACTGGATTTCCTTCTCCAGGTGATGCAGGAAGTCGTCTCCTCCTTCTGGTCAATGTGGGAGTTTCTGCTTGGTCTGAGTCTGACATCGCTGAATCCTGTTCGCGGACGCCAAGTGTGATGTTGTCAGACTACGTGCAGGTGTGTGACCGTTACCTGATGTTCCTGTTCTCCTCTCGGTACTGCTTGGCTGCTACCTGACTGCTTGACTTGCCTGCAATTCAGAGGGCGGAGGGACAAAGGCACCATGGGAAGACAATACCCAACACAACCACACAGAATGGTCGCCACACGTGAGGACGGTGATCAAAAAGGATTTATTTTTGAAGCGAAAAGGACTGTGAATCACCGCTATGAAAATGATGAAACAATGCAATAACAATGATAACAATTGGCAGTTTATGAAAAAGACAATTCTCCCTTATGATATTGTGCGCGATGGGGTCACTGTGGCACCATAGGCCGCACTTCGCACAATACACTGCAGTAAATGCAATACACTGTTCAACAATAAATTCAATTAGAGATGAAAGAATAAAGATATTCTATAAAGAAGATATCGTGCGCGATGGGGCCACCTGTAACACCTGCAGGCCGCAATTCGCACGGTATACTGTCGTGTAACCAATTCAAATCATCAAACAAGACATGCAATAGCTTTCACATAAATGAACATGGTATGCAGTACTTATAACTTGCATAAATAACCATAAGTGTCCAGGCTAAAAAGAGCGAGTCCCTGAACTGCGCAGTTACAGTATTTCCAGAAATAAGGTACCTGTTTGGCCTAGGTGCACCGTGTCTTTTAAACAGCTAGTAATGGGATTTGTAATCCAAGGCAAAAGAGGTGTCTGTAATTTTGGCACAATGCCAACATTGAAAAGGGACTTTGCTGAAGAAAAGGCCTGGGTCCGGGTTCTGGCTAGTCAAAGGCACTTGGTTGAATAAATGGGTTATCCGGTTCCAAGTAAGGAAGGGTGAGGGTAAAGGCAGTCCCTGTATGCTGGGCCGTGCCTCAGGCTAAAATGGCACTGTGCTGGGTTAACTTGTGGCAGAAGAAGAGGACAGGCCACAAGGCCATTGGGGAAGGTGAGATGGGTAACTGGTATGTGGGGTGTTGTCAGGGTACCTGCACATCTGTTGCTGACTCCTGTCAGGGCTTTCTGGGGACACACAGGATCTGTGGGTGTCCTGCTGTGCGGGGACGCCTCTACACGAGTGTGGGCTGCAGGCTCTCTCTCCCTCTCTCCCAACCATCAATCACCACTGGGAAGCTGCTGCAGAGGTCTCTCTGGCTGCTCTGTCCTGCCTCTGCTCCACTATTCACCACTCTCCTCAGCGTGCCCAGCGTAACGCGCTGCTTACTCCTTACTCTCAGGCACACTTCTGACTGACTGCCTTCCTGGTTCCTCTCACTGCTCACAGCAAACTGGTTACACTCCAATCTGCCCAGCAACAGGCAGGTCTCTCACTTCCTGCTTCTCCCAGCACCTTGCTGGGTCCTAAAGTCCCTGCTGTCCTCCTTGCTGCTGCGGGGTGGTTGCCTAGCAACCCCCCGAAATCCTGTGTATTTTTAGGCAGCCCTGGCCACCAATGATTCTGTGGCACCAAAAAGGGGGTAGCCCAATTCTGGGATGCCACATGCTTCCCCGCTGGAAGAATGCCAGTCCGCGGGCATTATGTCGGAGACAACTAAAGTCCTGGTACAGTCTCTTGTTAAAGAACAAAGCATTTCAAGGTAACATTACCTATAAACTGCAAAACATTTCTACATTTCTGCCTTACATCTATACATTAAAGCATTTACAATTACATTCAGGGCTGGTTACCTCAGCCGTGTAAAAACCTGTTAACTATGGGGCCTGGGTTGTGCAGAGGCATGTCCCCCCCCAGGTTCCCTGCTCCTCCGCCTCAGGCAAGTCTTTTCTCCTGTTCTTCAGCAGTGTTCTTCGACTGCACCTTAAATCACTGCGTGCGGTCGGCAATGAGCACGTGCTTCCTCTCTCTGCCTTTTCTTGGACCTGTTGATGGCCTGTTGCATCAAGAATAGGAATTTTTCACTCGAAATCGTTGTGTACTCATACTCGCTTCCAGGCCTCTCTTCCTTAGACTGTGCTTCGGCCTTCTCGACTTCCTTTGGCTTCTCTGTAGGGACATTGGGTTTAGACAGTGGCATAATGGGTTCTGAGCCCTTCGGTTCCATGCGGTCCATCCTTTCTTCCGCTGCCACGTGATGCACGGTTTCACTGCCCTTTCCTCGGTCTGTTGCTTCAACATCTGTCAGTCGAGGGTTGGCTTCTCCGTTATCTGCATCTTCCATTCCCTGTGTAGCAGCACGCTTCTGCTCTGGAGAAAATTGTGGCCTAACCACACCTTCCATGCACTGCTGCTCTGCTTCGCTCTGAGTCATCACAACTGGTCTCTGGCTCGTTTCCAGCCATTCCCTCTTCCTGGGGACTTTAGGTTCTGGTGGTCTGGGCATCTGCTCAGGTCGCGGAGAATTCGTGTTAGGCCTGTCAGTCTCGCCAAGACCTTCCTGTAGTCTTCTTTCCCTTTGGTTCTGCTGACCATATGGCCGGTGGCTGTGTGGGTTATCACAGTGATGCGTGAAGCGTCTGCGTTCACTCTGGCCTGTGTCTCTGTTGCCTCTTACCGCAGCACCACCGGGGCCTGTCACGTTAATGGCCTTGACGCCTCTCCTTCCACTTGCCATTTCAAATTCGACCCACTCTCCATTTGCTAGGGTCCGGAAGCATTCATTCCGATGGGTCTTCTGGATGCCTGTATAGTGGACATATACGGTTCTCCCATTATCTGTCCTTCGGATAATACCATAGCCACGTGCTACTTCAAACCACATCACTTGGCCTGTTAACTTTCTTGTTCTGATTCGCCAATCCACAGCGTCGGATGGCACATTCACTTGGACTTGGTTCTGCACTATTGTTTTTGGGGCTTCTCTTGAGAGTCTGTCTCTTGCCTCGGGATCCTCTTGTCTGGAGGTGGCGTTTGGGCAGTACCTCTCAATGTGCCCACGCTGGTGGCACCTTCTGTAAATCGGTTGGCCTTGTAGATCATACTTGTCGGTGGGTCGTCGGTTCGATTCTCGGGTCACCTCCCGCCACGGACGGTTCCTTGTGTCACGGTCTTGACGCCATTTTCTGCGTCGGTTTCTGCCTTGATTTTTGTCTAGGTCTTCCAACTTTTGCGCCATGCGCGTCATATTACACGTTAATTCAGACATCTGGCGGGTTAGCACTTCCAGTGGGCCCGGTTCCATGGGGGCTTGTGTCTGTTGGGTGACTGCTCTGCTCAGGCATAGGGTGTCTGCAATTTGCCCTTTTGAGGCCTGGTGGCAGGCTTCCCCTTCCGCTGAGTCCTCATCTTCATCCCGACCACTCTGGTTCAGGCCCAGGATTTGTAGGACAGTTTCCTTAAATTTGGCGAAGGTGCTGTCAGGTTGTTGTCGTCTCCACATGCGCAATTGGGACTTGACTGCCTCCTCCTGCGCTCCTTCGATGAACAGGTTGGTTAGTGTTTCATCCACTTGTTCCTTTGGTTTCTTTTCTCTCAACTGTATGGCCTTCATGGCTTCCTGTAAGCTTAGTGCATACTCCCGCAGTGGTTCATTCGGTCGCTGTTTTCTCGAGTACAGGCGGCTCTGCAAATCTGCTATTGTCTTTGATTCAAAGATCTCTTGCAGCTTTTCAAAAATTTGCTCCACCGTTTCCTTTTCGTCGGCCTCCCACGTTCTTACTTCACGTAGTGCTGGGCCTCTCAGTTGCCCCACCAGTATTTCAATCGCTTGTTCGTTGCTGAGCCGGTACAGCTGTGTCATGGAGAGTATCCGGTTTTTGAATTCTTTCAGCGTTTGCGTCCCCGGGGTGTTGTTTCCCGAATAAGTCGGTACCCAGGGCGCGCCATAATAGTATGGCATGGTGATTGGTGCCGCCGTCATTGACACTGGATTTCCTTCTCCAGGTGATGCAGGAAGTCGTCTCCTCCTTCTGGTCAATGTGGGAGTTTCTGCTTGGTCTGAGTCTGACATCGCTGAATCCTGTTCGCGGACGCCAAGTGTGATGTTGTCAGACTACGTGCAGGTGTGTGACCGTTACCTGATGTTCCTGTTCTCCTCTCGGTACTGCTTGGCTGCTACCTGACTGCTTGACTTGCCTGCAATTCAGAGGGCGGAGGGACAAAGGCACCATGGGAAGACAATACCCAACACAACCACACAGAATGGTCGCCACACGTGAGGACGGTGATCAAAAAGGATTTATTTTTGAAGCGAAAAGGACTGTGAATCACCGCTATGAAAATGATGAAACAATGCAATAACAATGATAACAATTGGCAGTTTATGAAAAAGACAATTCTCCCTTATGATATTGTGCGCGATGGGGTCACTGTGGCACCATAGGCCGCACTTCGCACAATACACTGCAGTAAATGCAATACACTGTTCAACAATAAATTCAATTAGAGATGAAAGAATAAAGATATTCTATAAAGAAGATATCGTGCGCGATGGGGCCACCTGTAACACCTGCAGGCCGCAATTCGCACGGTATACTGTCGTGTAACCAATTCAAATCATCAAACAAGACATGCAATAGCTTTCACATAAATGAACATGGTATGCAGTACTTATAACTTGCATAAATAACCATAAGTGTCCAGGCTAAAAAGAGCGAGTCCCTGAACTGCGCAGTTACAGTATTTCCAGAAATAAGGTACCTGTTTGGCCTAGGTGCACCGTGTCTTTTAAACAGCTAGTAATGGGATTTGTAATCCAAGGCAAAAGAGGTGTCTGTAATTTTGGCACAATGCCAACATTGAAAAGGGACTTTGCTGAAGAAAAGGCCTGGGTCCGGGTTCTGGCTAGTCAAAGGCACTTGGTTGAATAAATGGGTTATCCGGTTCCAAGTAAGGTAGGGTGAGGGTAAAGGCAGTCCCTGTATGCTGGGCCGTGCCTCAGGCTAAAATGGCACTGTGCTGGGTTAACTTGTGGCAGAAGAAGAGGACAGGCCACAAGGCCATTGGGGAAGGTGAGATGGGTAACTGGTATGTGGGGTGTTGTCAGGGTACCTGCACATCTGTTGCTGACTCCTGTCAGGGCTTTCTGGGGACACACAGGATCTGTGGGTGTCCTGCTGTGCGGGGACGCCTCTACACGAGTGTGGGCTGCAGGCTCTCTCTCCCTCTCTCCCAACCATCAATCACCACTGGGAAGCTGCTGCAGAGGTCTCTCTGGCTGCTCTGTCCTGCCTCTGCTCCACTATTCACCACTCTCCTCAGCGCGCCCAGCGTAACGCGCTGCTTACTCCTTACTCTCAGGCACACTTCTGACTGACTGCCTTCCTGGTTCCTCTCACTGCTCACAGCAAACTGGTTACACTCCAATCTGCCCAGCAACAGGCAGGTCTCTCACTTCCTGCTTCTCCCAGCACCTTGCTGGGTCCTAAAGTCCCTGCTGTCCTCCTTGCTGCTGCGGGGTGGTTGCCTAGCAACCCCCCGAAATCCTGTGTATTTTTAGGCAGCCCTGGCCACCAATGATTCTGTGGCACCAAAAAGGGGGTAGCCCAATTCTGGGATGCCACATGCTTCCCCGCTGGAAGAATGCCAGTCCGCGGGCATTATGTCGGAGACAACTAAAGTCCTGGTACAGTCTCTTGTTAAAGAACAAAGCATTTCAAGGTAACATTACCTATAAACTGCAAAACATTTCTACATTTCTGCCTTACATCTATACATTAAAGCATTTACAATTACATTCAGGGCTGGTTACCTCAGCCGTGTAAAAACCTGTTAACTATGGGGCCTGGGTTGTGCAGAGGCATGTCCCCCCCCAGGTTCCCTGCTCCTCCGCCTCAGGCAAGTCTTTTCTCCTGTTCTTCAGCAGTGTTCTTCGACTGCACCTTAAATCACTGCGTGCGGTCGGCAATGAGCACGTGCTTCCTCTCTCTGCCTTTTCTTGGACCTGTTGATGGCCTGTTGCATCAAGAATAGGAATTTTTCACTCGAAATCGTTGTGTACTCATACTCGCTTCCAGGCCTCTCTTCCTTAGACTGTGCTTCGGCCTTCTCGACTTCCTTTGGCTTCTCTGTAGGGACATTGGGTTTAGACAGTGGCATAATGGGTTCTGAGCCCTTCGGTTCCATGCGGTCCATCCTTTCTTCCGCTGCCACGTGATGCACGGTTTCACTGCCCTTTCCTCGGTCTGTTGCTTTAACATCTGTCAGTCGAGGGTTGGCTTCTCCGTTATCTGCATCTTCCATTCCCTGTGTAGCAGCACGCTTCTGCTCTGGAGAAAATTGTGGCCTAACCACACCTTCCATGCACTGCTGCTCTGCTTCGCTCTGAGTCATCACAACTGGTCTCTGGCTCGTTTCCAGCCATTCCCTCTTCCTGGGGACTTTAGGTTCTGGTGGTCTGGGCATCTGCTCAGGTCGCGGAGAATTCGTGTTAGGCCTGTCAGTCTCGCCAAGACCTTCCTGTAGTCTTCTTTCCCTTTGGTTCTGCTGACCATATGGCCGGTGGCTGTGTGGGTTATCACAGTGATGCGTGAAGCGTCTGCGTTCACTCTGGCCTGTGTCTCTGTTGCCTCTTACCGCAGCACCACCGGGGCCTGTCACGTTAATGGCCTTGACGCCTCTCCTTCCACTTGCCATTTCAAATTCGACCCACTCTCCATTTGCTAGGGTCCGGAAGCATTCATTCCGATGGGTCTTCTGGATGCCTGTATAGTGGACATATACGGTTCTCCCATTATCTGTCCTTCGGATAATACCATAGCCACGTGCTACTTCAAACCACATCACTTGGCCTGTTAACTTTCTTGTTCTGATTCGCCAATCCACAGCGTCGGATGGCACATTCACTTGGACTTGGTTCTGCACTATTGTTTTTGGGGCTTCTCTTGAGAGTCTGTCTCTTGCCTCGGGATCCTCTTGTCTGGAGGTGGCGTTTGGGCAGTACCTCTCAATGTGCCCACGCTGGTGGCACCTTCTGTAAATCGGTTGGCCTTGTAGATCATACTTGTCGGTGGGTCGTCGGTTCGATTCTCGGGTCACCTCCCGCCACGGACGGTTCCTTGTGTCACGGTCTTGACGCCATTTTCTGCGTCGGTTTCTGCCTTGATTTTTGTCTAGGTCTTCCAACTTTTGCGCCATGCGCGTCATATTACACGTTAATTCAGACATCTGGCGGGTTAGCACTTCCAGTGGGCCCGGTTCCATGGGGGCTTGTGTCTGTTGGGTGACTGCTCTGCTCAGGCATAGGGTGTCTGCAATTTGCCCTTTTGAGGCCTGGTGGCAGGCTTCCCCTTCCGCTGAGTCCTCATCTTCATCCCGACCACTCTGGTTCAGGCCCAGGATTTGTAGGACAGTTTCCTTAAATTTGGCGAAGGTGCTGTCAGGTTGTTGTCGTCTCCACATGCGCAATTGGGACTTGACTGCCTCCTCCTGCGCTCCTTCGATGAACAGGTTGGTTAGTGTTTCATCCACTTGTTCCTTTGGTTTCTTTTCTCTCAACTGTATGGCCTTCATGGCTTCCTGTAAGCTTAGTGCATACTCCCGCAGTGGTTCATTCGGTCGCTGTTTTCTCGAGTACAGGCGGCTCTTCAAATCTGCTATTGTCTTTGATTCAAAGATCTCTTGCAGCTTTTCAAAAATTTGCTCCACCGTTTCCTTTTCGTCGGCCTCCCACGTTCTTACTTCACGTAGTGCTGGGCCTCTCAGTTGCCCCACCAGTATTTCAATCGCTTGTTCGTTGCTGAGCCGGTACAGCTGTGTCATGGAGAGTATCCGGTTTTTGAATTCTTTCAGCGTTTGCGTCCCCGGGGTGTTGTTTCCCGAATAAGTCGGTACCCAGGGCGCGCCATAATAGTATGGCATGGTGATTGGTGCCGCCGTCATTGACACTGGATTTCCTTCTCCAGGTGATGCAGGAAGTCGTCTCCTCCTTCTGGTCAATGTGGGAGTTTCTGCTTGGTCTGAGTCTGACATCGCTGAATCCTGTTCGCGGACGCCAAGTGTGATGTTGTCAGACTACGTGCAGGTGTGTGACCGTTACCTGATGTTCCTGTTCTCCTCTCGGTACTGCTTGGCTGCTACCTGACTGCTTGACTTGCCTGCAATTCAGAGGGCGGAGGGACAAAGGCACCATGGGAAGACAATACCCAACACAACCACACAGAATGGTCGCCACACGTGAGGACGGTGATCAAAAAGGATTTATTTTTGAAGCGAAAAGGACTGTGAATCACCGCTATGAAAATGATGAAACAATGCAATAACAATGATAACAATTGGCAGTTTATGAAAAAGACAATTCTCCCTTATGATATTGTGCGCGATGGGGTCACTGTGGCACCATAGGCCGCACTTCGCACAATACACTGCAGTAAATGCAATACACTGTTCAACAATAAATTCAATTAGAGATGAAAGAATAAAGATATTCTATAAAGAAGATATCGTGCGCGATGGGGCCACCTGTAACACCTGCAGGCCGCAATTCGCACGGTATACTGTCGTGTAACCAATTCAAATCATCAAACAAGACATGCAATAGCTTTCACATAAATGAACATGGTATGCAGTACTTATACCTTGCATAAATAACCATAAGTGTCCAGGCTAAAAAGAGCGAGTCCCTGAACTGCGCAGTTACAGTATTTCCAGAAATAAGGTACCTGTTTGGCCTAGGTGCACCGTGTCTTTTAAACAGCTAGTAATGGGATTTGTAATCCAAGGCAAAAGAGGTGTCTGTAATTTTGGCACAATGCCAACATTGAAAAGGGACTTTGCTGAAGAAAAGGCCTGGGTCCGGGTTCTGGCTAGTCAAAGGCACTTGGTTGAATAAATGGGTTATCCGGTTCCAAGTAAGGAAGGGTGAGGGTAAAGGCAGTCCCTGTATGCTGGGCCGTGCCTCAGGCTAAAATGGCACTGTGCTGGGTTAACTTGTGGCAGAAGAAGAGGACAGGCCACAAGGCCATTGGGGAAGGTGAGATGGGTAACTGGTATGTGGGGTGTTGTCAGGGTACCTGCACATCTGTTGCTGACTCCTGTCAGGGCTTTCTGGGGACACACAGGATCTGTGGGTGTCCTGCTGTGCGGGGACGCCTCTACACGAGTGTGGGCTGCAGGCTCTCTCTCCCTCTCTCCCAACCATCAATCACCACTGGGAAGCTGCTGCAGAGGTCTCTCTGGCTGCTCTGTCCTGCCTCTGCTCCACTATTCACCACTCTCCTCAGCGCGCCCAGCGTAACGCGCTGCTTACTCCTTACTCTCAGGCACACTTCTGACTGACTGCCTTCCTGGTTCCTCTCACTGCTCACAGCAAACTGGTTACACTCCAATCTGCCCAGCAACAGGCAGGTCTCTCACTTCCTGCTTCTCCCAGCACCTTGCTGGGTCCTAAAGTCCCTGCTGTCCTCCTTGCTGCTGCGGGGTGGTTGCCTAGCAACCCCCCGAAATCCTGTGTATTTTTAGGCAGCCCTGGCCACCAATGATTCTGTGGCACCAAAAAGGGGGTAGCCCAATTCTGGGATGCCACACACGTCTATGTCAATAGGCGTGGGCAGCACTCCCTGAACGTGCAGGTTGTATGTGATGCTCATCTCAAAATCCTAAGTGTGGTTGCAGGCTTCCCTGGGAACTGCCTATATTCTGAGACACTCCGGCCTCTGGAACCGATTTACCCAACAACAAATGCCAGAGGGCTGGCTACTTGGTAAGTACATTTTGACATATTACCCTCTCTATTCGTATTTGTACCTGCTGAAATGTGTGTGTGTGTTTCAATTTTCACCAGCCTACTACTCTTGTCCAAGTAAATACTATTTGCCCACTGCACATACCTTACCATATAAGGCAATAACTTCCTTTCTTTGGTTTAGGTGACTCAGGATATGGGTGTCTTTCCTGGCTCATGACACCTTTGCGCACCCCCGATGGCCCTGCACAGCACCGGTATAATGAAGCCCATATTGCAACCCGCAATGTGGTGGAGCGTAGGTTTAGAGTGTTGAAAAGTAGATTCCGGTGTTTGGACCGGTCATCTGGCTTGCTGCTTTACCACCCTGCAAAAGTAGTGATTATCGTCCAGGCTTGCTGCATGTTACACAACATAGCCCTATACAAACCATCCTATGTGGAGGAGGATCATGCAGTAGTCGTGCAGGAAGCCCAACCTACCACACCTCGGGTAGTGAGGGGTACGCAGAGGGGGAATCTGGTCCGTACAGACATCATCAGGCTCTACTTTTCTGGTAAGCACATGTGCCCTCTATTCCTACATGTACCTTTGCTGGAAGTGAACTCACCTACATTACATTTATCACTAACATCTTTTTGCCCCCACATTTAGCCCAATAGACACAGTCCAAGGGTACAGTTGGTGGTGCAGACCTATCCCTTGCTGTAAAAAACCTTGTAAGTATATTAACAACATGTTCAGTATGTGATTTTTGTGCAATCAACTATGGCTCACCTGTTGTTGTGGAACTAGATGGGCCAGCATGCCCTGACACACTGTAAGCATGACAGCTTAAAACATGACTGCCACAGCTTGCTGAAATATGTAGTTCCACAACCTCGGACGGGCCAGATTTGAGCCAACAGCATCTTCCACCAATACCTTGCCCATATATTATTACATTATGGAACAGATTACACAACAAATGTTTGAAGAATAACACACAGACAAAATGGTATGCTTTGTGACATTTTTACTACAGTATATTATGTCATACATAACCTGCATTTGTCAGTCGCAAACAATAGAAATGTGTATTAATGTAACAAAAATTCAAGCATAGTACATGCATTATCAATTTATTTTATGTAAAATAACTATTTTTTCCCTCCATCAGGCCGCGCACTACCACCTCTTGACCCTGCGCAAATGCTACCCTGGGTCCTACTACTCCGACAGGGTGGGGAAGTTGGTGAGCCACTTACTGGTGTGCTACATACACTACTAATTGTAGATGTAATTGCACCTATGACACCTGACACCTCCATTTGATGGATTTGTGCCTGCATAGCGATCAACGCATTGGTCTGCGCAGTACACGATTGACTAATTGAATGAATACTTTGTGCAAGGCTGCCAATATGGATATTCTGCTCCCTTACAGCAGAACTAAGTTCAGCAAGACGGGTGTCTATGCTATTTGCCATACGCACCTGGGTGCCTACACCAACCCGTACACTCCTAGACAATTTTCTCAACTGTAGAAAGGTGTCACTCATGTACCCCTTAATGTTGCCCATTTCCAGACTTTGGGAGGCCATAAATTCTAGTTGTTTGTCCTTGAAATGTACCAAGGAGGTAGCTACTTGGGCAGCAGAAACAGCTGAAGGGGGAGTATTTCTGGGTGGGAGTGGGTTTGGAGTCACCCCACTTGGTGGAAGATCACTCTGTGATGATGTGTTTATTTCCTCCTCAGCCGCAAACGTGTCCACTGGTTCCAGAATTATCTCTATGTCATCCACCGGCATATCAGAGGATTCTGTGGATTGTTGTCCTAGTTGTACAGTACCTGTGGATACAGAGGAAGAGGTAAGTACAGATGCATATATTGTCCTTTCTGTCATCAGTACTGTTTTGGAATGGGTCTGAGATGGTAGACGCCCATACCTAGGGGTACTATGTACTTACAAATGGACCCCGATCCTGCATGAAACATTGACAATAATCTTCATTGACATGGCTAGGCCACATTACATTCATGTCCGTTGAAATGTAGCAACTGGAGATGACTGTAATATGATTTATTATTTGATGTGACATCGGTGTGTGTACTGTATGTGTAATGACCTGTGGTTTGAACATTTACCTGCTTCCACAGATGCGGCACCATCGGAGCTTCTTCTCTTGGATGCTTGATCACTTTGGGACGGACAATCTGTGAAAGGAAAGATCGGCAGACTTTATGTACCGAGCAATGGAGATGCTTTTGTGCAAAATCATCAAATAAATTACAATAATGGACAAATTTACCTTTGGTTTAGGGCTATATTATTTACTATTCATATTTTTACATTGATGTTTTGCACTTGTAGTCAGGCCAAAAAATTAAAACACTGCTTGACACATTACAACTGTTGACAAATCTGTGGTATGTAGGCGTGACTGCTAAACCACCAGTACACCAATGTTTTTGGGCCACATACATATGAAGCTGCTAGAAAAAATGTTACAGTGTGGAACAATAGATGTGCAGTTGTGGAACTACAAGGCCCAGCATTCTGATCATTTTTAAAGTAGGTGTAAACTATTGCGATTGACAGACCTTGCTGGGCTATGTAGTTCCACAGCACCACATTAATTAGTATAACAATACAAAATAACATTGCAGTTTAAATACATTGGCATGTATGTTTCATATTGCATGTGGTGACACTTACCAGCTCGGGGTGGGCTTGCCGGCATTTCGGTATCCGCAATGTGCATCCCAGGCAGGACCTCAGGGGGGATAATTCTTTGGAGCTTCACCTCATATGGGGCCTTATTCTGGTTGGAGCGTCCGGGCCGTACGCGTACGTCCCGGGGTTTTTTACGATCTGCGCATGTGCAGATACGCTAATGCGCCGGCGCGAACACTCCACAACGCTTACGGCCGGTGTCTCAACGTGCGAAAAAACCTGTACGCGAGCGTACGGGTAATGGGGCGGCATAGGGGCGTGTTGATGGGAGCGGCCGAAATAATGAGGGAAAATGGGCGTAAATATGGGCGTACACGGGGGTGTGCACCAAAAATGAGCGGTGCTACTACCGCACAATCGACTAAGGCACCGTTCGTTTCGGACACCAAACAGGCGGCCGCCAACCGCCAGCTAAAACCACCCCTACAGATACCGCATGCCAGCGTGCGCCTGAGTTGGCTAATTAACGCTGATTACTACTCAAACACATACACCTGAATGTAATAAGCAATGCTGCAGTCTATTAACTCCAAACCATGATTTCACTGCCTGCAAGCCACACATGCAGCACGCAAACACATTGGAAGCTTATGTTTCTATACTTCTCCACATTTAAAGGTTTGTTTAATTTAAGGTAAGAATCTTTTTATACGCTAAGGTAGGTATTTGATAAACAGACACATTCACTACGTGCTTTCATAGACTTTACGCAGTAGCACACTCAATCTACACAAGTCGACATGTGTCAACGTGTTCACTCTAATACTAACATAGGTTTTGTATTTAGGATACAATAACATAAACCACATCTAACACCTACAAAGGATGTTTCAGCAATGTTTGAAGCCCATGACCACTATTTTCCACACCATCTTTGTATAGTACCCAAAATTATAGATAGTGATTAAAATGCCACATTAGAACATCACAAATATACATGTAATGTGGGTTAAAATGTAGTTTTATTAGGTCTTTATTAAGGTAGACAATTGAGTTAATAGAAAACAATAATTGAATAACAAATAGATTAATTAATCAATTGTCAGATTAGTAGTTGAGAGGCAAGATTTGCAGGTCCATATATGTGAAGGGTATGCCAGCGTGCACGGACGTACGCTCACTCTCACGAGCGGTGACATAAGCTGAGTTTTCCATTGAAAACAATAGGGACCTGTCCGTGCAAACTGGCGTACGCTCAGATCTCCGCAAGAAGTCGGTGGGGAGACGGAGGAAAGACGGCCGTAGACGGCGCCGTACGCTCAGTTGTACGCCAGTTGTCGGAGTGTAAGGGCTGGGCCGGCCGCGTACGTTGCCGTACGCTCATTTGTACGGCACTCCCCTTCTACGTTATTTCTGCCCGTACGTAAGCGGCTGATTTGTGGGTGGACTTAACCCTAACGGCCGCGTACGGCTAGCGTGCGGTAATGGCGAACGTACGCACGTTTGGCCGCTCCGAGCAGAATAATGCCCATGATGTGTAGGTTATTGTGGTGGGGCTTCCTCCGCCAGTCTTGGTGGCCTCCTCCATCTCCATGGCCATTTTCTTTTTCAGCTGCCGCTTGATGTCGTTAATGTTTTTGATTAGCCTCTTGCGGTGACTGACAGCGTTGACCGCCTGGGTGACGTCCTTCCACATACCACGTTTACGATGTGAGGTGGTCTTGTGCTGGTTTTTCCCCAGTATTCGGTCATACAGGGGTATGATGGCCCGGACAAGCGCCACATTCTCCTCATAACTGAATCGGACCTTTCTCCCACTTTTGGTGCGGCCAGCTTCACCCTCCTCCTCATCCTCTATATCTTCCACATGCATGTCAAAATCCTCCTCCATGCCAGTGTCTTCCTCCTCCTCCTCCTCACCTCCATCTTCCTCCATCTCGGACATGTGGCCCTCCTGCAGCTGCTGTGGGGTATGGGCAAGGTCCTGGCTACAGGATGGGGATGCCAGCGGATCCTCCACCTCTTCCTGCTGGGCCTGGTCCGCCAGGGCCTGGTCTGGGGCTGCCCTTGCTGTGGCCATGGTGGCTGCCACAGTGCTGCCACTCCCTGTAATGGAGGTCGACCTCACCAGTCCTCTGCTGCCTCTCCCACTGGCTCCTCTTGCCTGGCTGCTGCCACTGCTCCCTCTGCCACTGGCCCCTCTTCCTCTGGTCACCCTGCCACTGCTCCCTCTGCCACTGGCCCCTCTGCCACTCCTCACTCTGCAACCAACACCTCTTCCTCTTCTCACACTGCCACTGCTCCTCTCCATGCTCCTTACTTACTATCAAAGAGTGAAATGGCACCAATGCCCCTTTATGTAGGGGGTGTGATGCATAATGGAGGGGACCTAGGTGGGCCAATAGATTAGGGGGTTATTTGGCATGTGGAGACAGTCTTGTAAATCGCACTCCGGTTGGTCTAAAATTCGCACATGACCGGCGGAAGAAATCACACTTTTTAGTGACATCATTTCGCATCAATTCACTGCAAATCGCAATACATCGCACTTTTTAGCCTCTAATGCGCATCCCATTAAATATGCGAATTATGATTAAAAAATGCGATTTCTGAAAGTGCGAAAAGCGACGATGTGGACTGCGAAAAATATATGCGCTTTTCTCTCAGCCCATAGAATGTCACCCGTTGTGTTTTTTTGCCCAGTCAATCTCCAAATCATAATAGTATTAAAGTTGGAGAGTACTATGGTGCATACTCCATGTTTGGTTTGTACAGGGAGGCTTCAGATTCCTAACCAAGATGGCCACTGACAATATTTCTACGTATGTTGGAGCCATCTTGACACTGTGTTAACGCACCAAAGTGGGATATGAATGTTTTGCGCTTAGCTCCAGGGGCCCTTTGGTTTGCTACTGTTCATTCAAGTAAACAAATCCACATGCTCCTAACACAGGTATCACGCGTGTCTTGCACCACTACCGAGTCACCAACTGTAAAAGGGTGTGTAATCATAACTTTTAGTACGGCTAGAAACTTCACATCGCTGCTGAATAAACAACCACTTTGGTTAAGATTAGGGTTGTTCGTAGACTCTGGCAGGGCCATCTTAACATATGGGCTTACTGGTCAACTGCCCAGGGGCCCTTGAGCAGAGGCATTCTCCGCTGGGTCATTTGCCCCAGGCCAGTGCCTCCGGAGCTTATTGGGAGGCAGTTAGAGAATGCTGTCTGACTGATCTGATTGTGAATGACAGAGTGACCAGGCTACACTCCATCTTCTTACCTCCCAGTCTCCAACCAGATAGTGAATGACTGCCAGCACGCTGACTGGTGGATGTCTGAAGCTATTCGTTGTGCTTACAGCTATTCACTGTATGGATGCATGTGAAGAGATGATCCACTTGCATACATGGCCCTCTGATGTTGGTGATTTAATAATGTAATCATGAGAATGGGGCCCCAGTGCATAGTATTGCCCGAGGCTTACAATGCTGCTAAGATGGCCCTGGACTCTGGTCATCCTCCACCACCTGTACACACATACTCCTTCAATTATAACTAAATACTGCTTGATCCAGGCTCATTTACATATTCAATTAATAATGATAGTACGAGGTTGTCAGCAGTCAGTGCAAGGCCGGGGAGGGCATGACACCCCTCTGGGCATTGATGCTTCTTATCATGCCTGGACATCAGGATTGGCTTTGTTATATGTGTTTGTACATGTAACCAATGTAAAAAATCTATATAATGAAAGTACAGAATGACTGAATTTCCTGAAAGTCTTTTAAATATCTTATCGAGCAGAGCAAAATCTCATGACTTGAGGCACGTTTGTGCACTGATACTCATTTAGTTAGGAATGCTGTGAGTCGTCCAGCTCCTCACATCAACAGAATCAGACATTTGCACCAATTGCAGGCACATCCATCTGCAAATGTGGAACAAGAGCTTTCTGTTTAAAATAGGAACATTTTAATGAAATGACATCACAATCCTCATGAATGTATGCATGTGTGTAGATGTCTTGTGCCCCTCTTCAGTCTTGTGTGTTGCTGATCTGTGTCTCTCACTGACTACATACTGCATTATATGAAGAACACCAACTGTCACAGGGTAGATGAGACAACAATCAGTGCTTGTTGTAACTCTCTATGGGCTAAATTTGCTAAAGCTTCTAAAAAAAGAGGCCATGTTGCCCATAGCAACCAATCAGAATCTGTCTATTACTGTATTTTTAGGATGCAATAGAAAATGATAGACAATATCTGATTGGTTGCTATGTGCCTATTTTCATTTTTTTAGAAGCTTTTGTAAATTTACCACAGATATTTTATTTATTATGCAGCAAAAGAGTATGATGTTGGTTTCGAAAAATAATGAGAAATGTACCAAGGTACACAAACAAATGTAAAAATAATTCCTGGTTTAAATGAAGCATATTTTGAAATACAGTAGGTGTTCACAAAGGTATGTTTTTATTATTTTTATTTTGTCTTTTAAAACATTATGTTGTTTTAAGAACCAATGGGGCTGAATGTAATAGTTGAGCTTTCTGCAATTACTTTAATTGAAAACAAGGATATTTTTCATTTTGAAAAATTGACGATCTGTTTCTCATATCCTAAATGAGGGAATCTCTGCATTGGCTGCGACTGGCGGATTATTTAATCTGTCCCACTTTGACTGAGAATCAGCACACAGGGGTCGGATGTAGGTCCTAATTCAGACTGGATCACAAAACACATTTTTTCTCTAAAGAGCAAAACCATGTGCACTGCAGGTGGGGCAGATGTAACGTGCAGCGAGAGTTAGAGTTAGGTGAGTTATTTTGTTTCTGTGCAGTGTAAATACTGGCTGCTTTATTTTTACAATGCAATATAGATTTCAGTTTGAACACACCCCATCCAAATTCAATGATTTCTGCACCTGTTACATCTGCCCCACCTGCAGTGCACATGGTTTTGTCCATTAGAGAAAAAAAGTGCTTTGCAACCCAGTCTGAATTAGGCCCATAATGTGGTCCAAGTGCAGCTGTCGTGCAGGACACCAGACAAACTGTTTTTTTTTAAAGGGACAATCAATTGCAATGCATGGTTTTGCCATCTTCTGATTTCGTCTGACATCCCGCACTGATACCAGACTCGCATTGCATTACATCTAATGCTTGGGGCGAAATGTAATAGGGTGCGATTTTTTAGACTAAAAAAAAATCGCACCAAATCGCACCTTTAAAAATCGCATTTTTTGCCGCGAATTCGCATATGTAATGAGATGCGAATTTGCGGCAAAAAATGTGATTTGCCGCGATTTCGGGCGATTTTTAGTCATGAAAATGTGCGCATTTTCAGTCATGAAAATGTGCGCATTTTCATAAATGCGATTTTGTGCAAAAAAATAAAAGTTTTAAAAAAAACAGCGTGGGGTCCCCCCTCCTAAGCATAACCAGCCCCGGGCTCATTGAGCCGGACCTGGTTCCAAAAATACGGGGGACAAAAAGCATAGGGGTCCCCCGTATTTCTGAAACCAGCCCCGGACTCTTGGACCGGTCCTGGTTCCAAAAATACGGGGGACAAAAAATCTGGGGGTCCCCCGTATTTTGAAACCAGCACCGGGCTCCAACAGCCCGCGGTGTCATGCCACAGCCGGGGTACACTTTTTATACAAGGTCCCCCGGCCAAAACATGAGCACCGTGGCTGGTCAGCCTTGGACAGGGTACCTGGAGGAGTGGGGACCCCCCAATAAAGGGGTCCCCCCCCAGGCTTCACCCGTCCAGGGCTGAAACCCGGGGCTGTCACCGGCGTCCGTGGCCAGTGGACGCCGGCCTGATAGGGTTAAATCGATCATACGTTACATTGCTTTATACCGGAGAACTACAAGTGCCAGCAGACCTCCCCCGCATGCTGGGACTTGGAGAACCACAAGTCCCAGCATGCGGGGCATTAATGGGCCCGCTGGGACTTGTAGTCCACCTGTAAAAAGAATGTTTATAAAAAACACACACACAGAGAAGTAAAAGTTTATTACACACACACCTCACTTTTACACCAGCGTTACTTACCATTCCTGGATCCAGCGCTGGTCTGGCTGCTTCACAGCCGGCTCTCCCCGCACTGACAGGCAGCGGGGAGAACCGGATTTCTCCGTTGCCTCTAACAGCTTCTGTAGCGCTGTCCCTGTCCCGATTTTCAACCTATTAAATGTGCGATTTTCGGAAAATGTGCGATTTCGGCTGTTTTTGACCAAAAATCGCACATGTCTAAAAATCGCACCCTATTACATTTCGCCCTTGATGTCTTATCAGCCAGAGGAGGTAAACAGGGCTGCCAAGGGAATGGTTGGGCCTAAGTACCTGATGGGGTGTTTCCAAGTGTGGGGAAATAGACAAAGCACATTGCGAATATAGGGGGCATTTAAAGAAATGCTGTGCCACCACAAGTGGGCATGATACAAAATCATAAAACTATAAAGAACACAATCAGGCGCAAATAGTATTAATAATATTAATGTCCCACCAGAGCCTATAATTTGAGTCAATAGACTTATTTTAATTGATAACTATATCACCACGCTAATATACTTAAAGCTGCTCCCATTTGCAATACGGAGATTGCCAAGTTACTGAAATAAAAGATTATATATACACTTTAAATATATCTAATTTTAAGTATATTAAGAGAGCACCACACAATCAGAACTACCAATTTATCGTTTTTTAATAATAAGAAGTAATAAAAAACATAATAAAAATTGTACACATATACATACAGATTTTTCAAGATAAAAATACAATTATCGAAAGATTCTCAGTAATAATATTTACATAGAAATATGCAATATTATCCAACTCCGGATTGTTTAATGTGTGTTACACTGCCACTTTTTAGTAGAGTTTGTGTCAGCGTTAGTTGCTGTAATTCAATGCCTAAAAGTACAACCGGGCTATATTTTAGAATTAGTGTCCAAGCTGCAATTGTTTAAGCAGCAATTGTAAAGCACAAAAGCCCCGTGCTAGAGATAATGATTTATACGACCTTATAATGGTAGTGTCCACGGCAACGGTCCGGTAATGGCAGGAATGGAAGATGCTCCAGCAGCTCAATCTCACCCGCTCCGCTTCTGTCAAATGACAGGCGGCTGTTTGTAGTATTCGGCAGGGAGAAAGCCGGTTTAGACGCAGAATGAATTGCGAACCCGCCAGGTTGTAGGTGTGGAGTGTCTCACCAGCTGTCGCTGTACCCGTCCTGTGCTGCTGTCCGATGACAAACAGCTATTCAGAGATTTTTATGGGGAGCAAGCCGTGTTGTAAGAGGAAAGCGTTATAGTTATACTCAGACAGGTGAAAGCCGGTAATTGCAAATACCGCTGTGCCGGATAAATGAAACAATGGATTCTCCGCACCGGGAACTGACAGGTGGCAGCCAATCTTAGTTGGAGTGAATAAAAGGAGTACAGCAATGATACAAAATCTTAGGGGTCTCCCTGGCATGCCCCTCCCATCTTGCATTAAATACTACCATGAAAATATTTGGATCCATAAAATATAAAAAATCCCCAAATTTGTTTTGAAGTAAATTTTTAATTAACCACGGAAAGTCTTTAAAGCATTATTTGAACAGATCGCAAGGGACTAACTTGAGTATTATATAGCACAGGGGTGGCCAAACCGGTCCTCGAGATCTACCAACGGTCCACGTTTTCCACATCACCTAGCTGGTGCACAGCTGTAGTCATTACTAACTGTCACATTTTAAAACATGCTGCATTCATTCCTAATATAGATCCACAGGTGGCCTGGAAAACATGCACCGTTGGTAGATCTTGAGGACAGCTTTGGCCACCCCTGATATAGCATCTAGGATTTTTTGGAAAAGCACAAAGCAATTACAGTATATAGAATGTATCCTGGCAATCCCTTTATGATCTGGGAATTGCATATCTTCATGACCTGATCACATTTCAGTTGTTCCAGTGACTGGCTCAACTGAGAATAGAGATTTAATTCCTTTATGTTGCCTTGTAAATGTTGTATTGGTGTATGGAGATACAATTTATGGTACTTGTGTATTATCACGGCGCCCGATTTCATCTAAATCGCATCCGATATCGCATCCGATTTATCGGCCGATTTGCGGCCAATTTTCTGCCGATTTTTTTGGGCAATTTGATCTGCGATGCGATTTTGCGTCCGATTTGCACAGCGTTTATTCCCCGCTGTTTAGCAGCCAACAGGGGGGACTCCCAACAGCCCCCCTCACAGCGGGACACATACCCTAAACATCCATCTATTTAGAATGGATGGTAGAGTGCATAAAGAGGACCCAGGACAAACGGGGAAAGATGTAAAATTTGCTTTGGTACTTGTGTATTATAACGGCGCCCACGAAATCGGCCGAAAATCGGCCGCAAATCGCATGGAAAAATCGGATGCGATTTTGCGGCCGATTTTTGGCCGATTTTCGGCCGATTTTTCACTTTTTCCGGCCAATTTGCATGCTGTTCCATTATTGCAAACCTTGCACACCCCCGATTTCCATCGTAGTGCATCGCATGCAATATAGTGGCATGTGATGCATGCCATGCAATGCATGTGAAGCGATTCGATTTGTAATTGTACAATCACCCTGATGGGTGCTTACAATGTTAAATGCACCGCCATTGTTAACGCCACCCCCACTATCAACGCCAACCCGAAGCGTGGCGAGCGTAGCGAGCCCGCGAGGGGCGGCGGTACGCGTCCTCCGACCTTTTCATACCCCCACTATCCACGTCGGCGTGGAGTCGATTTTAGATAGTGTGGCGAGCGCAGCGAGCCACCGAGCCCGAAGCGTGGCGAGCGCAGAGAGCCCCGCGAGGGGCCGCGGAATACATGTAAAGTAATCCGCGTCCCCTCGCGGGGCTCGCTGCGCTCGCCACGCTTCGGGCTCGGTGGCTCGCTGCGCTCGCCACACTATTCTATTCTCAACTCCACGCCGACGTGGATAGTGGGGGTATGAAAAGGTCGGAGGACGCGTACCGCCGCCCCTCGCGGCCTCGCTCGGTTGGCGTTGATAGTTGCGGTGGCGTTAACAATGGGGGTGCATTTAACATTGCAAATCACATCGCATCGCATGCCACTTGCTGGCATGCGTTGCTATGCGATATTTAATTGTACAATCAGGGGCATTTTCCCGAAAATCGCATACCATCGCATAGTACCTGGGGGTGTGCAAGGATGGAATAACATGCAAATCATCAGGAAATGGCCGAAAATCGGCAAAAAATCGGCCGAAAATCGGACGCAAATCGGATGCAAAATCGCATCGCAGATCAAATCGGCCAAAAATCGGCAGAAAATCGGCCGCAAATCGGCCGATAAATCGGATGCGTTATCGGATGCGATTTGGATTAAATCGGGCGCCGTTATAATACACAAGTACCTTTGCTTTAACATTGAAGTGAATGTAAATATTTCTCTTTATTGAGGATCCTTTGTTTGATTTTTGACTCATAAGACATCACCACCTGCAACAGATGATATCAATAGTGATATTTAAGAAAGTCTTGGTCCCCATCTCCCCAAACAAATTCATTGAAAAAAGAGCTTGGTATTGAAATTGGGACAGATATATAAATGCAAAATATTTGTCTAAAATAGGAGGAAATTTACTAAGGGGAAATCCTAAAAAATAGGTGTATTCGTATCCAGAAATGCCCCCTTTTTTTTTACACATTCATATTTTCGGGATTTACTATCCCGGGAATACGGCAATTCATATTCATATTGATGGGACATTCGTATTTGTAAATACAAATACGAATGTATATGCCATCGATAGGAATCACCATTCAAAAGAATGGTGATTCTTCATTTACTAAGCGCCGTAAACGGGTGCTAATTGCCGCCCAAATATGGCAGGAAAATACACTTCATTTTCCTGGCATATCTGGCAGAAGCCTGCACGGATCAGTCAGATTTGTGCAGGCTTCATTGTGTAAAAAATAGAAAAATAAATAAATAATTTAAAAAACAAACACTGTGGGGTCCCCCCTCCCCCAGCCGTAACCAGCCCCAGGCTCAAAGAGACGGTCCCCCCGGCCAAAGCATTCACCCCCTGACCGGTCAGCCTGGGCAGAGATCCTGGGGGAGCAAATAACAGCAAATAACAGAGATCAATTTGTGCTCATATAAGAGACAATAGACTGGGTGATGACAGGGCAATGGGAACTGAGGCGCCAATCATTATATCCATGGCCCAAATTATATCATTGCCTATTACCGCAGATGTATACAACTAATCTCCACATGGGGGCATTTAAAACACTTGATGACTGACATGTTGCTCTATTAGTGTTTTGGCACCTTCTATTCATTGTTGTGCCTCAAATGGGCACTATTCAGTGTGAACATGGTATTGATGTATATGCAATTATAAAAAGTAGGAAGTAAATTGGGTATTACTGTTCTTTAAAAAAAATATTTTAACTGTGCATCAATGTACACAGTTTGCAATGAGTGTTATTGTAACCACCCACACTGGGATTAATGCGTTTCGATACACAAGGTCACAAGGTCCCGGCTGCTCCCGAACTGCATGCTGGGTTGGGAGCAGACGGGATTGGCCACCCTACTCCTAATCATTGGTCACATATAGTAGCACTGCCCTGACTGTAACAATGGGGCAGATGTATTAAGCCTGACGAAGAGATAAACTGGAGATAAAGTGGAAGGAGATAACGCACCAGCCAATCAACTTTCAACTGTCATATTTCAAACACTGCTGATTGGCTGGTGCATTATCTTCTTCCACTTTTTCTCCAGTTTATCTCTTTGCCAGGCTTAATACATCTGCCCCAATAAATCTACTATACAATGACTTTTACATACCCTTGCATAAATGACATACGATCTCGTAGGCATCACTTGCCCCTAAAACGCCATGGGTTCATGTCCCGAAACCCCCCACCCCTGTTTCCATCACTCGGGGGGGTTCAAGGATATGCGGGCTGCCTCCGGTGATTACTGTGGCTGTAGTACTGGCACCTACACTGTGCCAGAAGCCCGGTGCTTTATGTAATGTTACAGTGATGCACCAGGCTCCTGTTACTGAGCAGGAGCCAGCAGTTTGGTGTAAGACCTTAGCAAGTGAAACCTGAGTGCAGCGAGCAGTCCTGTTCATTATCAAGAGTCATACTTCTGATAATAAGGAAGCATCCCAATGTCAGGTAGAGTGGTGGAGGTTTTGTGATATGCGGGAATGTACAAGTTACATCTATTTATTATATCTGCACTGCGGAAATGGAATGTCCCAATATAGTGTTATGTATGGTAGACTCAGCAGGAAAAGATTGTACATGTAATGTTCTTTGCTTTTACAGTGGGAGCACACGTTCTCTTGGGAGCAACATTTAAGCAGTAAATGGATCTATAAATACACAGCAGTCACTGAATATGTTACAAGAGCTGATACTGTGTATGAGAAATGAGAATATATATCCATATATAAAGAATTGTTTTGTGAGAATAACAATGGCCATTTATCAACATTATAGAAAATAGAAAGCTGAGTTATGGAAAGGTTTGCATTATGCTTATTTTTCTATCACACTATTTGTTATAATAATGATAATGGGCTATTACACCTGGCAAAGAGTGTTTTAATGGCTAATTTTCAAATAAAACGAACAAACATCACTAAATCAACACTTGCAGAAACCAGCAGCTACATAATTGGTGATTTTCATATGTATTGAAGCAACAGTAGACAATGGATTAGTCCTACTTTAATTGGAACTTTCTCATAAAACAAACTATTTTTAGTAGGACAGTTAGAATTATGTAAGTATACTACCGTATGTATATTTTATGTATAGATCCACCACCCCCTGTCTATCTAACAAATAACCAAAAAATAGGGCTCAGGATTGACAAACTAGGCATGGCCTTCCCTTTCTAGAACCCATGGCATGTCTGGTGAGACCTCCAGTGTCTCCAGAACTGGCTGCAATACTTGTCCTCTACTTTGCTTCAAAGGAAAAGTGAACCTTGTTTATGATGAAATATACTTGATAGATTCCAGTCCCAGGCCATCTTTCTGTCGGGCCCACCTTTAGGGCCTTTAGGGGGCAGATGTAAAATGTGCAGAGAGAATTAGATTTGGGTGAGATATTTTGTTTCTGTGCAGGGTAAATACTGGCTGCTTTAATTTTACACTAAAATATAGATTTCACTTTAAAGTAAAACCCCACCCAAATCTAATTCTCTCTGCACAAGTTACATCTGTCCCACCTGCAGTGCACAATGGTTTTGTCCATCTAAGAAGGATTTAGTCAGAAAGAGTGAACTTGAATAAGGCCCTTAGTGCAGCATGGTTTTGCCCATTTGAGAAAGATCGTGCTTTACGCTGAACTCTGAATTAGGCCGATTGTTCTTATAATAAAGTGATATTCAGCTGTGATAAATAATAAGTATAGGATTAGTGTAATTTAGGGATTAGGTCCTCTCAGTGTTCGCTAGGTTATCTAAGGGATCATCAAGCTATGGGTGTGGTTCATTAGGGTGACAATGCCTAGGTCAACACCAAACGGTCAACATGCACAATGTCGACACCTGTGGACCTCCAATTAGTGTACCGCATCCCCTCGCATGACTCGCTGCACTTACCATGCTTTGGGATACTTTACCAATAACCATTATAGCCCAAGTGGATGGTAAAGCATGAGTATGTTACTAAAATGTACCAATTTCCCACGGCAATTTTTTTGGGGTCAGCATTTTGACCGTGTCGACCATATTTATGTCGACCTATTATCCAGGTCCCTCAAGCTATAATGGCAGCTTTATGAACAAAACCAATATCTAAGAAGAGCTGATAGATCCCAGTGCATTTTGAAATCATGTAGTTTGCCTGGACTAAGGGGGTTATTCTGCTTGATTTTTCAGATGCGAATTTGCATCCTTGCGAGTCAACCAGATCCCGCCCCGCGAATGGTGGTACGCCGGCCCATCATTCTCATGGTGTGTATACGCAAAACATCGGCGCAGAAATAACCCTGCTCATGTGCAGACGCAAAACTTCGGACCCCTTGCGATCTAAGGGGTCCGTATGAACGGACCTGAATAATGTTTTATATGTAGTGGAACTTGTTTGATATGATAAAATTCAGTTTTAATTTTTGGCAAGTCAATTTTGAAATGATTGTGCCAAGTCTTCTAATGTGTTAGAGAAATAATTGAAATACTGGTTCCAGAATGTCTACTTGTAGTATACCAAGCCCTCATTTTCTCTAAGTTTGTTTCATGATATCATTCTTAATTTATGGACTTTAGTAAAAAATTCATTTCTTGAGCCTTAAATTAAACAAAATACATAAATAACAAAAAAATCTCTTGCTATGTAGATGCACTATTTGAATGGGACTATGCTTATGCTCTACATTTGGTCTAAAATTGTAGTCTTTTTGGCTAGGATATTAACAATGGTTTCCTGTTATATAAATTCCCCATTAGCATTGGTACTAACCAAGCTTCTGCCCTATCCCTCTTAGTGTTTTGCTGCTTATGACAAAAATTGTCTTAAATAATTTCTTTATCTACCCAGTAAGAATGCCCATAAATGATGTGTCTATACAGTCTCATCCTGTGACCTTCTTGCCACACATAAGGGTGAAACCCGACCAAACCAATGAGCGCAATGCAAAAAGTCCCTGGACACTTTTCGCACATTTCAGCTCACCACTTCCTAGGATTGGTGCAGCCAATTACACTGCTCTGTATGAGATTGTGTGTAAGAAAAGGACAGCAGCAACCCCTCCCCCCAGCTGCCGAAGATGTGAACCTTGCCCAGCCCTCTACCCCCCAGATGTTGGAGATGTGTGCCCTGCATCGCACTCTTCCCCCCCAGAGACCAGAGACCAGAGACCAGAAGATGTGTTTGTTTTTACAGGAAGGGGAAATAGGGGGAATACCGGTGCACAAGCAACCAGAAGATGTGTTCCCTGAGCCACCCTCTTCCCCCAGATGCCAGAAATATTGTGCTGCCCTCTCCCCCGAATAGCAGACCCAGCACCTTCCTCATCCAGCAGCAGCACTATGAGGGGAAACAGTGCTGGGCCCATCTCCCGCTCCCGCACAGGGATGACACTGCTGCTATGTCCATCCTGGGTTGCCCTGTCGCGGGTCTCCCCTTTACGCTTTGCCTGGATCTATGGGCATCACTTCCTGCAGCTCAACCCCCCTGAATGGTAAGTACCTATGGAGCCCTCCTACCTGTATTCTGTGTGTGATCCCCTGTGTGTGCATGAAACTTTATCACCCCCCGGCCCTCTTCCTCTATGTGTTAGACCCCCTCAGCCCCCCATCATTCCATGTGTATTACCTCCTGCACCTCCTATTCCCATGTGTGTTCCTCCTGTACCACACATCTCTGGTGTGGGAAACCTTCCCCGCCCTCTACATACTTCCTCTTTGTGTGACTCCGCCTTCATATTCGTGGTGTTAGACCCCTGAACCCCCTATCCTAGTGTATGACACCTATTCACCCCTACCCCCATAATCCCCAGTGTGACCCCCTGCACCGGCTTCCTATGTGTGTGATCCCCCTGTAGCTCACTACCCTGTGTGTTTAACCTTGTACCCCCCTGCATCCTTCTGTGTGAGATTCCCGCCCTCTGTGTGTGCATTATTTCATCATGTACGTTCCATACAGCCCCCTCCTGCATATGACATTGTGTACCCTCCTAACCGTAAATGTTTTTGTGACACCTTTTTTCCCCACATTACCCACGTGTGTGTGTCACCCTGTACAAAGGGGGGGGGGGGGGGCTTTTAAAAATTTTCTATGGGGCCTAGAGAGTTCTAGGTACTCCCCTGTTCTTTAGCCTCCTATTATAGGTTTTGTACTTTAAAACTTAAGTTCTTCCTTTTGATGTCCCTCCTGCCTACCCCATAAGTTGCAGACCCCATACAAGTGAAATCCCTATACTACAGAAGAAAACTGTGTCCCTTATAACTACCAACTGCTGTTCTGTGAGCTTGTAGCCTACATGTAAGCCTGGGAGAACGATGTTGCATTTATTTAGTTTACTTATGGACAATTGATTTAACACATTTTCATGTCACAAATACTTTTATATAGTAGCATAACGAGACTGGTTTGTTGGGAAATATTTGATGTGTGCTAAATTGGTGGTGCCATTTTGTTTACCATCCATTTTAAATGTACAAAGCAGCATGTCTTCTTTGTTGGAAATAAACCATGATTAATGTTGCTTGTATGCCTTTAATTTACAGATCATTTATTGGCATATGAATTAGGTGGGTGGTTCTACACCACTTGATAACGCCTCCTGCCGCCTCCCTCCCGCCTCTCTCCCTCCCGCCGCCGAATCCCCTCGGTAACATGTGAGAGGATGTTAATGAGAACACATCCCCTCGCATGCAGTCACTAGCAGGAGAAACCATTCTATGGTCACCGACCTACAAATGATTTTCTCTACCATTCATAGATAAAAGTCGGTCTGAAATGACTTTTATTCCTGAGCGTGAGGACGAAGGCGGCGAAACCAGGGGAATGTTCAGCATTATTATGGGAGCCTTCCCCTGGTCCGACCCTGTGTCCGACCACACCCCCCGCCCTTCCTCCCTTCAGTTAACATCCCGGTGAGTGTGCAACTCGCCGAAGCCGCTCGCTGTCGCGGTTTGCACATGCGCAGAAATGCGCATGCGCAAACCCGACCATCGGGGCTGTGGACGAATTCCGATCAATACGAGAGATCCTGAATCAGCCCATAAGTTAGAACTTCATATCTGGATACCTGACTATGATCAAGTCGGTAATGTACACCGCTGTCAGTTACAGTAACTGCCGAAGAATCCAGCTGTAATTCCTTCCAGCTCCAGCATGAGGATCACAGCCTGTGCTAGGTCAGCTTATGAAAAGAAAGATGGGAGACGATCCCTAGGATTATTACTGCCTCATCCTACTGATTACTTCAATTACCCAGTGAGTGTCAGCTTATAAGGATAAAAAAGGGATATGCCGTAACATAAATAAGACACCAAAGTTTCTTTTCCGGTAATTTGAAGTACATTTTATGAATTATATAGACAGGTAATGTACAGAAACATAACTAAAGCCATAAAAGAACCTTTTTTCCTCCTCTGCAGTATTTTTATATCTGTAATAATTCTTAATGATGTAATTTGTACAAGGTGATTTCCACCTACAGCACTTGCTATACATCATTTCTTTCTTCATTTTTAAAACATGAGCATCTCTCAAACAGCCATTTAATAGGGACAGAATGTGGAAAGCTTTCAATCAATGTTCAGTAACGTCAAATAACCGTATTTTTTTCTCTGCTAATGGATAGAAAACGGCATTTTATATTAGTATTTATATTTAGAAATCATAAACTGTTGTATCTAATGGCATTGTGTGCTAGATTTTTCATGGTTTAATTGTTACAGTTTAATACTACTGGGTTTTGATTCATGCGTCTATTATTTGAGTAACGTATGTGTATCTGGATGTTTGGAGGAAGCGGGCTAACCTTTATTAAATCAACCTCTAGAGAGTTTTTGAAAATGAATAGATCTGAACCCTTAATCCCAAAAGATATCAATAGAAAAACAGAGCATACATCACTGGTATATGTGTCACAATGGCATTATCCTTCTACAAAAGTTACAAAAAGGACAGGTAGAAATGTTGGTATAGGATGGATACTTTCAAAAGGTCCCTTATTCTTGGAGAGGCCAAGGTAGTTTTAGTTTTTCAAATACGCTTGGGTCCTAGATTTTTTCTAGAACTACGTTTGTGTGTAGGTGATGTTTTGGTGAAGCCATGTCAACGGTGTGTTTTCACAATAGTGGGCTATGCCGGCTTATTTGTATGCAGAGATACATTTTACAGATCTCTTGCAGCAGGTATAGTGATAATGATAATATCTATTTGAATAAGCCCACAGGTGAATGGTATGGTTCCAGATTTGCATGAAACTTTGCAAATATCCACATTTGTGTGGAACTATAAGGGCCTATTCAGATCTAAGCTCAGTACAAATTTGTTTGGAAAATGGGCAAAACCATGTGCACATGGCCCCACCTGCAGTGCACATGGTTTTGCCCATTTTCCAAACAAATTTGTACTGAGCTCAGATCTGAATAGGCCCTTATAGTTCCACACAAAGGCCCTTATTGAGAACACTGTGCACTGCAGGTGGGGCAGATGTAACATGTGCAGAGAGAGATAAATTTGGGTGGGGTGTATTGAAACTGAAATCTAAATTGCAGTGTAAAAATAATGCAGCCAGTAGTTACCCTGCACAGAAACAAAATAACTCACACAAATTTAACTCTCTCTGCACGTGTTACATCTGCCCCACCTGCAGTGTACATGGTTTTGCCCATATTACAAACAAATTTGTACTGCGATCAGATCTGAATAACGGCCACAGTGTAATCTCAATCTTATTGTGTGTGACTTTGAATCAGATTAAAGGTGTCTTGAATATCAAAGTAATGTTTAGAGGGCAATAGGTAACATATGGATGATATCGGCATCTAGACAGCTGCATACCAATGTGCTGAATCCTGACATCTGCTGGGTATGTATTCTATCCCTCCCCACCTGTCCCCTAACCCTCCCTTCCCTGGAGCCTAACCCTTCCCCTTAGTAACTAACCCTAACCACCCCCCCTGCAGCTTAATTCTATCCCTCCCTAGTGCCTAATTATAACCCTCCCACAACTGCTGTGCCTTAACCTCCCCTATACTACCTATAATACCCCGATGGCCTCAATGAGGCGGTTGAACTTAATATGGTCATATGAATTCATTATAACCCTCAAACAGCTCCCCCCTCCGCCCTCCTCCCCCCTTCCCTTCATGGTTTCCTGCCCGTACGCTATTAACTGTAAGATACATACTGATATAAGTATAGTTTACAATAAGAATAAGTGTAAAAAGCACTATCTATTTCCTGTAAGAATATCATGAAAATAGACAACATGAGTAAAGATATACTCCCTTTGGAACTCTATCCTATATTATTTGAGTACATTCCCTTAACAATGCCAAAAACACTGCTGTTTTAAACAAATCCTTTTCCATCATGTACCCTCTACATTCGTCCCTCTGAATGTATAAATGTAATATAATATAATATATTTATAATGTGAAATGTATAAAACTATTATTATATATTTTTGTTTATGTCTTCTGCCTCTAAAAAATCAACACACTTATATGCGCTATTTGGAACGCACCAGCACTCTACAGGCAGCCTTTAGACAGCGGGTTAGACTTCCTGCTAGGTGGAACGCAAGGAAGTGACCCTCTGTTCTCAGGTCACATGACCCGGGAGTAATAGTTTTACTTATGGAAACCTGATTCCGGACAATGCGCCCAGTAGTAACAGAAACTATACAGGTATTCCACCTAAGTAAATAAATAGCGGGTATACACGCCGCCTTACAGATTATTTGTGTACATCGCCCAGCACCATATTTATTTGAATCATAAAACCGCAAAAATTCCGGATCATTTGCATTCCACTTGGCCGGAAGTGCATCACTGGAAGTCCGGAAATGCTCCTAATCAACCTCATTTCAATACTATATGGTATCTTCGATTTTTACTATTTGCAAGCTTCGTTTTCCAATTTTAATGATATGTATATGCTTGAGTCTGTCTGCTTTTCATGCTGATAAGGTTTTTCATATGTTTTGTGAATGTTAAATGACTAATTAAATAAACACAGGTGTGCACAATACCCCAATCACCAGAGGTATTTATACCCAAATGCTGTACCTAGCAAACCACCTTGAAAAAGCTGCAGGGGCCGCGAAACTCGTTGACCAGTGGTACACCCATCTAGCTGCTTTGCACTATCCTCTCCAGTTTGTGCCTGCTAACACTGTCTCAAAATCTGAACTTTCATCAGAACTGCCTTTACCACTTTGGAGTGCATGATCCCAGGACAGGCATTACAGGGAGGAACGCCACCTCTGTAATATTGCGAAGCCAGGATCCTACATCCACAACCTCCCCAATATCAATCTCTGAAGTGACTCCGTTCTGCCATCATTATCGGAGGTAATACAGTGGGGATCCATTCCATCCCACTGTTCCATATTTGCTACTGGGACTATTAAGCTTTTGGGCCCAAAGAGGACAGGACACAACTGCATTTGAGGTGTCTTTTGGAAATGAATCCCATGTGTACAAAATATCGCAGCACTATCTTCTTGTGTATCTACATTTTTATTCTGTTTTAGCTATTTAGCTTTGCATGTGCACCATTACTTTTTAAAGAAATTCATCATTTTCTAATAAATAACATTGTTTTTAGTATATGCACAACCTGTTACTATTGTTTAGTGCAACCACCCATTCAATATTCCTATACTACCTATACCTAACTCCCCCACCCTGCGGCTTAACCCTAACTATACTGGGATACTTACATTTGGATGCCAACAATCAGTATTTCATGACTTTATTGTGAGTTATTAGTTTGGAGTTCTGGCAATGGTTTTGTGTCAGGATTCTAATGTTGGAACTCCGACATATTTCCATTCAACATAATGTTAAACTAATATTGGAATAAAGAAAATGAATGATAACCAGAAAGAAGTCACTTAGGGGTAAATTCAGTTGGGTTGGAGGTTTAGTTCCCAATACCTGAGGTATCCAATAAAAAAAAAAATGTTATTACTTTATAAGGGGAGTAATTACAGACTTATTAATCTAGTTGGAAACTTCAAATTGCTTAATTAGTTCTCAGGGGTGATGCTACAGGGGGGGGGGGGGGGGCAGAGCAAGCCTCTGGGGGGGGGGGGGGGGCTGAGGAAAAAAATGGTGATGTCTATAAAAATGAACGCGTCTCATTGTCTCTCCTTTAAATGTACAGAAAAACCATGTGGCTGTGGGCAAAAACCTCACACTGCACAATTCTCCAAATTTCCTGCCGTCAATATAATCTCCTCCCTTATATTTAAAGCCATCCCATGTATAGGTTTTATGTAAGCAGTTCAAGTGCAGGGAATAACCTGAAATGGTACAAAGATGAGAAGTAAAATACTATAGGTTAAAAAAGCAATAGATAAACAAAACTTAAAAAAAATGTAAATTTCAAATACTATAAAAAAAGGCCTTTATTTTGGGGAACAAGTAATTTGTCAACTTACAGCTGTTCTCTAGTATTAAAAGTAAATGAAGTCTTAAAATTCAGCTAATTGAACAAATACTACAGGTTTCTTATCTTAGGCTAATTACTTAATTGCAAACCCTCTGTTTTATAAAGTCAAGTAGTGTTGGATCAGACTTATACAAGACTCTCTGAAGCATTACTTATAATGTGCTGCAGGAAGTACTGTATTACTAATATAATGGTGGTTAAAAGGCAATTAACAAAAGCAGACCAACAGAGACCTTTACAATTTACAACACTTCACAGTGTAGGCCATTTCTTTAGCGATATTGCAAAGAACGTCAACATATCAGTGAATAGAGTTTCCTACACCACTTCGCTTGGATTCTGACAAACCCAAGGCCACAATAGAATGAGGAGATTTCTGAGAGCTAACAACTTGCACGATTTGCTGCTCAACAACAATTGTAAGCACAGCTTAACAGTCATTGAATTAAGGAAATCTCAGCCTGAACTTTTAAGTCTTCGAGTTGCAAGTTTAACAGGTTGAGTGGAAGTATAAAAGATATTACTAAGATGGCAAAGTTAGAAAGCGAGACTTCATTGATCCATGAAGCAGAGTCCGTGTATTAATGAAGACTGGATGAAGAGCTTGTGGACTGATGAACCAAAATTTTAAATATCTGGTTAAACACAGGATTTTGGAAACAGTATGTTGTTATTACACACACTGAAGGGGAGACCTTGTAATAAACAAAAAAATATAACAGGCAGGTACCTCAAACTGTGATATAGTGCTGCACTAGTTTCCTTAGTGACACCAGTCATAAGTGTGTTGCAGTATATTTTCATTATTTTGTATTGCGTTTCTTTGCGTGATCATTATACATATAAATAATATTTCTGTTGCTCTGCATGAGATACCATGCTGGGTGCCTCATTTTACAATCTCTTAGTTCTACACTACCTGCAAATGTCTTATTAGCAAAATCATAGATGGAATTTCTATGAAAATTGCTTCTAAGGGTCTGTTCAACTAAAACTTTGCATGCATTTTTGTCATCCATAGCGTACTCGTTCTTAACATTTCAGAGTGTGCTTTAAATAGTCTAAAATGAAGACATGGTTTCACAGGTACAGGTAAATTAAAGATGGATAAATACATTCTGTACCACTTCTATAATCATTTTGGCCAATTAGAAAGGATATGGAAACATGACAGATATCAGTTATACCAGCAGTAAGAATTGCATTTACAGTAGTTTTTTGTTCATAACATTGTAGGTTACATACAGTACTACTGATCTCCAACCATGACAACTTATTTGTTGGAAATTTCGATTTATAGCATCATAAGTATAGAGATGTGTGGTTCAGTTCTCAAGATACCTGAAACCACATCCATTTTGTGGATCTAAACCAAACTTAAACCCATTCCGGATATTCCTGCGGTTTGGATTTCAGATTTTAAATTCGAATTTCATGTTTTTAAATTACATGATTTTAGCTGTTTTTATTCATTTTTACCAATGATCATCAATTATTTTCACAGTTTTTTTTACCAAACCAAAAACCAAATGAAACCAAAACAGAGTGATAAATTAGAACCAAAAACAAAACATGGGGATCTGCACACATCTCTCATAACACATGCCACGGGTTACAGAATTGGGATGCAAGGCTAGGGTTTACATCACAATAGATGGACATGACATAACGTTCTGTAGATGAAAAATGACAAAAGCTTGAATTAACTTGACAAGATTAGTAAATTCTAAGTGCAAAATTTACTAAAATGGGAGTTTGTTATGGGCAACCAGTCAAACTGTATTTATCTTCTAGAAGGTGATAAATAAATATAAGTAGATTCTTCTTAGTTGCTCATAGCAATATCCCAGCAAGCTTATCAAATTCCAGAACCAGTCACAGAACCTTGCATTCTGGTGGAATCGATGCAATAAAGAATACAGTATCTATTTATTTATTTACAGTTTCTTATATAGCGCAGCAGATTCCGTTGCGCTTTACAATAGTAAACAGTGATAAAACAAACTGGGTAACAACAGACAGACTTAGAGGTAGGAGGGCCCTGCTGCAAGCTTACAATCTTTAGGGATCTATCCTTATGTATCAATGCCTATTTCCCTATAGATTGTAAGCTTGTGAGCAGGGCCCTCCTACTTTCTGACTGTCTGTAAATACCCTGTTTGTTGTATCACTGTCTCCTTTTGTAAAGCGCAACAGAATATGCTGCGCTATATAAGAAACTGTTAATAAATAAATAAATAAATGTGAAATACTGTAGATCTCCCATCTTAGTAAATTTCCCCCTAAAAGTACAGTCAATTTTGTTTACAATCTGTCACTGAATTTGACCTTAAACTGAGAAATCAAGCAGCAGCTTAAATTCTTTTGCCCAGTGATATACAGTAAATTTGGATTTTTACTCTGCAGAATGAATATTAATATAGTTACACTATTTTTCATTTGATTAATTAAAAGCTCTAGATACTGTAGCTTACTTAGAGTTTATAATTGGAAATTACATTACATCTGCTTATGCCTATTAAATAAAAAAGCTATACTGCTTCCTGACAATTGCCTGTGTCATATTTGCTGACAACATAGAAAGTGAAGAGCACGACAATTAGCAATCTTTCTTCTTATATTAATATCACATTTGTAAGAAAATTGCCAACAGAACTCAGCAATTATGAATTTTACATATTTGCAACTAGGAATTTTAATATCATGTACAACAAGGAAAACCAATCATTGACCATAAATAAAATTGTTCAATAGCTTTAAAGTGTTACAGTCGGTTCTGTGTTGTTGGAAAACAGTGCAGATGTCTAACTATTCAGGAATACCTACTGTACTGTACTTCATTTAGATATTCACTTGCTTTCATTTTATAATGAATAATATATTTATTCGTATTTCTATATATATAAGGCAGTGGCGTAACTATGGGGCCGCAGCCCCCGCGGTGGCGGGGAGGCGCCGGGGTCTGCGGGCGCTATTGTTTCTCCGCCAGCTCCCCACTGCTTGTGGGTGCAGCGGGGAGCTGGCAAGGGGGTCCGTGCGGCGCGGGGGTACCTGTGGTCAGGGAGAGCCTGGAGGTCCCTGCAGCGCTGATTATGACGATGCCCGGGTCCCTACACATGGAATAAATATTCCTATTGGTTTTCACCGCTTCCACAGCCTCTGAGTGCCGCTTATTCCCGCTATACATTCCTGGAGGATACACACCCTCTTGAAAGAGGGCACCGGAGCCAGTCATTTTGGCATTACCCCCAGTCCTGAGTGCCGGCCTCCTTGTCCTGTATATATTCCTTAACCGACCTCAGGCACCAAATAATAGAACATGTTCCGCCCCTGATCCGTGGTGGCGACAGGATCAAAAAACTCCTCCAAAGGGAGACCTACTGGATTCATGTATTAAATTCAGGATCCCCGCACGGTCTCAATGAAAAGACATCTCTGAACATCTTTTTATAAATACATTCACATAAACAAGTTATGAACCAGTGTTCGTCATTCTCAGAAGTCCTTATACTTAATATACTAATTTTATGACAAAATATAGAGTTTTGTATAAATGACGACACTAAAGTCGACTTGACCTAAAGTAAGCTTTTTGTATAGACAGGCCCCTCTGATAGGCATTGTGCTAATAGATGGTGCAAAGTATGCACAAAATGCAGCGCTATTATGTATTATTATGCATTATACAATATGGTTGGGACAGTGCCAGATTAAGCCTTTGGGGGGCCCGGGGTACTTTAGACCGGGGGGCCCCCTTGCACTTGTCATTACTGGCCGCACACTGCATGGGAGAAAATTATACTGTCAAAACACAAAGTAAACTTGGTTAATGGTTAACTGCAGGGGATATATATATATATATATATACACACACACACACACACACACACACACACACACACACCACATGAAAAGCCTGTGTTTGTCCCTCTGCCCCTTACTCTGGAGGAGACCTCACAGTCCTATTGCTGCCTCTGATTAAAAACCCTCCCATGACTAAGCTGCTGCTGCTGTTCTCCATGGACCTGAGAAGCATGTAATGAGCTCCACCAATCCGAGCTCAGCACAAACTTCTCAGCCTTTGTCCTCTGGTGCAAAGTGTCAGGGGACTTAGTCAAGTCCCAGAAATGCACTGCACTCTTGTGCAATCAGTGTGCCTTGGCTCCCGATGTTCAGCACCATAAATCATTGTCACATTGGCAGATAGGTGAAGCTGCAGCACTACCCCACCCATGGACAAAACCTTTAGCAAAAAACAAAAAATACAAAACAAATCAATTTTTTTTTTTAAATACATGCCAACCACAGGGGGCCCCTAACTAGAGGGGGGCCCAGGGGCACTGACCCCTTGTGCCTCCATTATAATCCGGCCCTGGGTTGGGATCAACATTACCAATATTGTGATTACTGTCTCTTTAAACACGCAAGTATTACTCTGAAATATGGAGCGATTGTATGGTTAGTATAAGCACACTAACGTGATCCAACATTTAAATTGACCCCTGTTTAATAGCAGTGTTCCTGATTTTAAAGCTTGTTTTGTATGTTAAGCACTCAGCCACTTTCCAGCACTATGCACTTTAGATCACATATTAATCTGTGCGCCCGTGTATATATTACAGGAAACGCACTCTGAGATTGACTCCCTCCACTTGCCGTTTGTCAGTGGGAGCAGACGCCGGCGGGTTGCCGGGACGACAGACTGACGTCAGTTGTCACGTGACAACGCTGCCGGAAGCCAGCCCCGCTGTACAACGCGCTCCTGCATTCACGTAAGTGTGCTTACCTATTTAAACCATGATGTTCACTAAGTCTGTTGTTTTCTGCACTGCACTATTTGCTGTCTAAACCTTTTGCACAGTCAGCTGTCCTGAGGAAGGGGCGCAAGCCTCGAAACGGTCGACACACGTTTTGCTGACATGGTTGTCACTGTGATGTTTTTCCACATGATTTGAATATATTTTGTTCTGTTTTGACCCACTGTGAGTGCCGCCTCTGGTCTTCATTTATTTGAACACCTACACTATATATATATATATACATACATACATAACAACAATGTAGACCCCTGGGCATAGCAATGTATTGGGTCCCCTACTGATCCTCCAGCGGTAGGGGTGGGGGAAGCTTTGATGTCCCACGGGTGGTAGGGGGTATTATATCAACCGCTCAGCATGTAGGGCTCAGTATATTCCACTAATTACCCCTTTACTGTACAGATGGTAGGAGATGGGGTGGGAAAAGGGGGCATTGGGCTGAATGGAGGGGCCCTGATACATAACTTCCAGGGTGGTAGAAGATGTTTAATACGCAGAGGAGGGGTGTATAGTGGAATTCATAATTTTCTGGTGGGAGGACAGCTTGCTTGACTGCAGATATCTCCAGTTCATGTAAAAAGATTTCTTAGCTTTTAATGGAATTAAAAACTAGAGAATCCCACCTAACAAATGGTAATGGGGACTAGGGGATCAGATTTTAGGAGGCAGAGCAATCTGCCAACAAGTATATAAAACTACATACCAGGTGTGTGGAAGCACTGACAGGAAGTATACCACATCCCAATTATATTGATCATGCAATACACTGGAGTCACAAGTCAATATATTTTAATCTTCTGTTCTTGACCTTTGGCATCTCTATTGATTAATTTAATAGTATGTACTTGACATTTAATGTGACATTTATGTTTACAAAGCAATATATTCATGAAACATTAATAAACTCTGTATATTATATACTACAAGTAATCTATGAACCCATGGATACAACATAAGTAGCTACTTATGTGTCTCTACATATTTGTGAACAAAGCTACTTAGGATCTTGAATCATTTGTCATTGAAACACCATGCAATCACTGAGAACAGGAATGTCACCCAATTCTCAATTGATCATATATAATCTGACGTGTCTATTATGTGTGTTATATGTATTTTACATTTCTTTTTTATCAAATAAATATTTTTTAACAACCACTAGATGCACTTTTCTTTAGTGCTTTAACCTTTAAATTAACCAATTATATTGCAGGGTGGGTGGGCACCGAACGATATCATTAATCCTGTTGCCGGCTTCCACTGATTGCACCTGTCACACTGACAGGGAACAGCAGCACCGACAGCAAGAAGAGTGGGCTGCCCTCTCCCCTAAGCAGGAGCCACCCACCCCCGGCAATTAGATAGCGGCAATTAGACCCCCGGCAATTAGACCCCCCTTACAATTAAACAGGAACAGCGCTGCCAACAGCATGGAGAACGGGCTGCGCTCTCCTCGAAGTAGGAGGCCACCCCCCTGAGGGGGACAGCTGCAGCAGCCCGGCCAGAGGCTGCATGACCCGATAGAAGAACTGCAGTGACCCAGCACCAGTGGCAAGGTGCCCAATGGGCTTTGTTTATATGTGTGGGTTATATATATGTGTGTATAGAGGTGAAGTGCGATGCAATGTATTATACATGTAATGTGTGCGGTCATGTGTAATGGATAGTATGGTGTATGGTGTATGGCATCATGTGTGTGTGGCATAACGTGGCCACACCCCTATTGTCATGTAGCCACTCCTCTCTCTTTGAGTGACCACGCCCCCTCACAACCATTTTTGCAGCGCACCTGTGGCACGCGCTATCAATACCTCGGGGATAGTAAATTCTACTTGTATCACTGCACTGTGCGGCCTGGGTCTGTCCTTCCTTTCTGCAGTGCCACCGACGAACTCCTTCCTTTTTGTGTGTGTGTGTGTGTGTGTGTGGGTGGGGGATTGGGGTGGCACAAATTGTTTGCCCCCGGGCGCCAGCTAGTTTTGGCCCTGAATTTGCTGCTCAAATGCTTGTCAGAGAAAAAATCTAAACGGGCAGATGTTAATGTAGCAATATTCTCTAACGTGCTCCAGAATTTGTAGAACTGACATAAACCACAGCCCCACAATTCTAGGGGCCTTTGAGCAGGGGTGGTCTGGTGCCTCAGAAGCTTTTTGGAAGGCAGGTTGAGATGCTGCACGACCAGGGCCAGACTGGCCATCTGGCAGTTCTGATACATGCCAGAAGGGCCGATGACCTTGTGGGCCGATTTTGTCATCTGGCACCTGAGCCCGCCCTGCTGCTGCCTTCCCTGTCCATCAATGTGGCCACTGCGTCATTTGCATATTGATGTCATGATGCCGCAGCCGCTCCTGAGCCTGCCCGGCTACCTGCAGTTCTGACCGTCTGTCACAGTCTGTGCTGCCCAGCCTGTCATGACCATTTTCACGTCATGAAGCCGCAGTTTCATGACGTCATGGCACAGCGGACGCTCCTGGGCCCGCCTCGCTGCCCCCAGTCCTGGCCGCACTCTGCGCTGCCCGGCACTATCCTTTTTACATCATGATGCCGCACCTGACCCGCCAGTGACAGTCCGGACAGGGTATGGAATTATGAAGTACAAAAAGATACCTGTCAGGCTGTCACAGCCCTTTCAAACCCCTTGATCCCTTCCTTCCACCTCCACCCTCTCTCACTCCCTCCTCTCTCTCATTCCTTCTATATTTCCCCATCTCTCCTGTCAGTGATGCCTGTCATACTGTCACATCCCTTTCAAACCCTTTCCCCCTCCCTCTTTCTTTCTCTCTTCCTTTCTCTCTCTGACACCGGATGAATGGGGACAGGGCTGACACAGGGGGAGGGGGTCATGGCTCTCACAGGGTGAATGAATGGCATAATGTGTAATACTTATTACGGTGTGTGGCACAATGTGTAATGCGTATCAACTGTGTCAAATAATGTGTAATGTGGATCACTGTGTGTCAAATCATGTTTAATGGGCATCACGGTGTGTGGCATTATGTGTAACGGTCATCACGGTGTTCAGCATTTTGTGTAATGGGCATTAGGGTGTGTTCCATAATGTGTAATGGGCAGTGTAATGCCTCCTTTTTGTGATGCCATGCCTCCTTTCCATGGGCCCCCCTTTTCGATGCGCAAGGGTCCCGCCTCTAGCAGGTGGGCCTGTGTGCTCAAAATGCCAGGACCGATGTCTGGTCCCAGTCCTGTGCCCGAATGTTCTGGTTGAGATTACTACAAATAGAGCTGCCAGGCAGCACTCTCTACATATCTTCAACCTGCAGACATACAGTTAATGGCTGTCATCATTCTGATTAGTGGATGGCTTGAGCTACCCACCAATCAGAGTGCTTAGAGCAATTTACATGTGGAGTGCTGGGCAGCAGGATAGGTTGTTATGCATTTTTTTTTTAATTAAGTCCTGTGAATGAGTGTGTAGAAGTCCCAGTGCATTGTTTTAGCCAGGGCATACAATACTGTTAGGACAGCCCTGGCAGTAGCTGATAGGACTATTTGGACCTTTGATATTGATTCAAATAAAATAATCTATATTGTGAGCTATGTATATTTATGACAGTTTGGGTGACATTTAATGGGATGCGATATTTAGTCATGTTCTGAAATCACACATTATTGTGAAATTGTGAATGTTTTTTAAAAAATTACTATTTAATGACCCTGTCGACCGAACCCATGTCGGCATTAAGTCACGTTGACCTTCCTGCATGTCGACCTTAACTCATGTCGACCTAAATGCATGTCGACCTAATGAACCATACCCACCTTTTCAAGGTCACACATCTTGAACAAGATGTACCCAGGGCCGGCGCCACCACTAGGCAGCTCTAGGCATTTGCCTAGGGTGCCGGCAGATTGGAGCAGGTCCCCCCCCCCCTGGATGGAGGTGAGCGGTGCCAGCAGGTGCCCCCCCAAACGTCTAGGCGGCTGCCGCCGCATCATCCGTTCCCCCTCCCCACCCCTGGAGTTACTTAGCGGCACTCGCCGCATCACCGGCACCTCCCGCCCCTGGCAACCCCCCCTGGAATGATACGGCGGCCGCAATACCCGTCCCCACCCGTCCCCCCGCGTGCAGTGACCGAATTGCAGCGCCCCCGGGGGAGCGGGTGAGAGGGTGAGCACCGGAGCGCCCCAGGCTGACCTTTAATATTAGAGGATGGATTGGGCATGTACATTATAACAAAGACTCTTGATGCTTCACTCTATTCATTCTTCTTCTAATCTAGGTTATTCCACTATCTTCTAGCAGTCTTTTAACAGCCAAATCCAATACACACTCAAGTAGTTAAAAAGAAACAGCAGAAAGCTGGAAAGATAAATTATTTTTCAGTATGTCAAAGGCACAAATTTGTTTTTCTGTAGATCACAGCAGGTGCAGTGTAACAGCATAAATGTTCCTATATATGTGTTTGCCCTTCATGTGTTTTACATATCCTTCTATTAAAAAAAATCTTAAAAGAAATTGGAAATGTTTATGAACGTCATTCACATTGAAAGAATTAGCATAATGAGTTTAAACATTACACCCCATACAGAGGGTGATATCAGTAATTAGTGTTAGTAAGAGTCATGACTCATTCTTATTTCAGTTATAAAATATTTCTCTAATAAAAAACATACAATACAATTACTTCAGTGAATTAAACGCACAGCTAAGCACATGACCTTTAAGCTTCTAACTAATTGGATATGTTTGTTTCATTAGCAATACTAAAAACACAAACCTATTCATCTTGTGCAGGATTTAATGTCTTCTGTTGATTTTTTTGGCTCCCTGGATAGAAATGATGCAGCACTGACAAATGTTTGCATTTTTTTGCATTTTTTAACATTTTTTTAGGTGACATTCAAGTTTGGCAAGAACACGTTTTTTTTAAAAATACGCAAATCTCAAGTGAGATTATAAATTTATTACAGTTATTTGAAGCTCTGTTCTACAGTCAGTGTATTTTTTCTTAGTTTACCTTCGTTATGATGTGGACATTTTCTGCTTTGAGTGGTTATGGATTAGTTAATGCATTTGGTGTTTCTGGATTGTGGTAGATCAGAGAGAAAATGATTCCCATTGGTTAATACTGTCCCAATGGAAAACGAGGGGTGTGCATGGCTTAATCTTTGAGACAAGCATAAACTACTGACAGGATCAACCAGGTAGCACCAGAGTTAGACATTCATATTGTTGACATTCAGCATGCCAAATTCAAGAATGTTGACAGGGTCTGGCAGTTGACAGGCCAACATTCACTTTGTCAGTATGTTCAAGAAGTCGACATTATGCAGTTTGATGGTAATAATGTAAATCATACAATTTAATCCTTACCTTACAATAACCCTTACCACAGCCTAACCCTAACATCAGGGTTTAAAGAGGTCCTGGAGAGGTGGTGAAACTTATTTTCATCTACCACCAAATGACCCCCTCACCCCATTAAGTAAATCCAGGGCCAATGGTTGTTTATATAGCGGTCTTTATACCGACAGTGGTTTATACCGCCTGTTATTGTATGTAATTTTATCCTTATGCTGCAAACAAACTGCTTCAATAAACAGAATGTTTTTGCACACTCATGCACTATGAAGTGGCCTTTTTGTCTATTTGGTCTTAGCCTTGACGTGAGTGCATACAATATATGTTGAAGGAGCTGCAGGTCGAAAGACTCCAAGTGCTTAAAGAAGCAAAAGCCTCGAGGAGGAAATTTGGTCCTTTTATAAGCAGTGATAACTGGGACTTGTAGTTCCACAGGGCTTCTTCACACACATGCTTTATTTGCAGAAAAACATACACACACACACACACACACACTTATACAGCTGTATCACTTGGCTGCATTTATACAGAAGCACCAATGGACTTTTATGGCAAGACAGGACACCAGCAGTACTAGGCAGCACATAACACCAGCAGCACAGGCAACAGCAGCACTAGGCAGCACATGACACCAGCAGCACAGGACAACAGCAGCACAGGACACCAGCAACACAGGACACCAGCAGTACTAGGCAGCACATGACACCAGCAGCACAGGACAACAGCAGCACTAGGCAGGGCATGAAACCAGCAGCACAGGACAACAGCAGCACAGGACACCAGCAACACAGGACACCAGCAGCTCTAAGCAGACTGGACTTATATAGTACACCAGGTCACCACTCCCACAGACCACCACAGATCACCACAGCCCACCACAGCAGCAGAGCACATTCACCCACTACCCTCTTCAATGCTGGAGTGAAGATGATGGTGACAGCGTGGGACTTATATAGATTACAGATCTCGCAAGGTCCTATGGCGGGATGATGACATTTTGGCGAGTCCTGAGACCTGAGCCTGGCAGGAATCCCCGGACAGGGCGCGCTGGCAAAATGTCATTGCCTGGCGCCGGATTATCTCGAGATCTAGATATCCATAAATAGCACCTCCCGTGCCGCCATCTTCATTCTAATCTGGGAACAAACAGGGGTGGAAGGGTGTGTTAGCGCTGTTTCTCCTCCTGTGCTGGGGCCACTAGAACCCAACCACCCCACTAGAACCCAAAATCTGAAGGTAATCAGAACCCAAAACCCCCAAAACGCGAAAAGTGGCTGGTGCACATCCCTTATATATATATAACTGGCACACTTTTCACGGTGAATGTCCCGTGGCAGGTGGGGGGGGGGGGGGGGGGTAGTTGGGAGTCCCCTTCTGTCATTTGTAAAATAAATGTACAGTGCACAGGATGCAAGCAAAGTGAATTGAAAAGCACAAAGAAAAGCACATTGTGTAAGTTTGGCTGACAATGCATTAGAAGGTCAGTTTACTAGAAATCAGTTGGGAGTACTTCATAATATAGCTGTAAGCATAACTCCCTTAACTGCCAGCAATGTCCTGAGATATGCAGCAATAAATACAGAGCTGTACATTGCAAGCTGTTCACTATTTATTACATTTGCTGGAGGTAAAATGGGATATCCACCAAAAAGATACATAAACAAACTTGGCTGAAGATTCCTAGAAACATCGTCCTCCATTCAAATAAAAATACTTTCATTATTATTATTATTATTATTATTATTATTATTATTATTATTATTGTTAATAATTATAATATTAGTTATAATAATAATATCAACATTTTGCAGTCAATACATTGTTGTTAAACATTGCTGTTTAATGATTGATGATGTTTTAAATTAAGTAACACATTAACCATATTATGGAACAGGTAGTTAATATAGAGACGTTTCAATTGTTCTTAAAAACAATAATAATAATAATAATAATAATCAAACCTCCCAACTGTCCCATTTTTGCAAGACAGTCACACATTTTTGACTGCCCTACATCCCACCCGCAGTGGGAGGGCATTGCTTACCCCTGTCGCTCACTGAGAGAATAGCTTTCAGAGCACTGACCAAGCTCCCATAGTCACAAAAAATGGCGTGTGGCTTACAATTGCAGCATTGCTGCAAAGCCACACCTCCTTCTGAGAGGCCACCCCCCCCTGTTTCATGAGAATGCACTAACGCAGTCCTGCTCCTTGACATTTAAATGCTGTATTTTACATAATGATGTAGAAAATTTTATGACGTTGAACACAAGACTTTGGGGAAAATTCTGAATTAATTCTGCAAAAGGAGAGCATACAATGTATCGCGTGCAGTGGTGGCTCCTGTCTTTAGACTTAAGGGGGGCTGCAATTGCCTGGTTACTAATCGTACCAAATGGAACACAACATACACATAATCTACTTTAAATCACCTTAAACTATGGAATAAAGTAACCTTGATTGTGATTGCTCTGTACCAGTGTTTTTGTGCATATACTATACCCATATGCACACAAACACAGGTACAGAGCAAAACACACACTTTGAATAACTTTAATATTCATTAAAGTACAGAAAATTATACTCCTATTAAAGATCTACACACAAATAATAGTTTAAATAAATATTATTCACAAAGGCTCAAATATTATAAAAATGAAAAAACGTCCATGCACCACTGGTGCAATGCATAACTTCCTTCAGCTGCATCACACTGACTGACTCACTGAAGTCTGGGCATGCTCACTGCAGAGGATTTGCTTCTGCTGGGCTGCACAGGCAGCAGCCCAAGGAAGCACTGCAGCTCTGGTGATGTGAACAGAATGGCTTCCTGCTGGAAAGCTATTGCTGTCATCGCTCCATGTCCTGGCAGCCCAAGTGTGGGAGGAGTTTTTGGTCCTCTATATGATGGGCAGTAGCAGCTTCCATTAGGAAGCCACTACATGCTTAACTTCTCCCCACATGAGAGGAGGAGGACTGGGAGAGACACAGACAGCCAGCAGAGAGCTCCAGAGGTAGATCCCACAACCCCCTCCCCCCACAGGTAAAATGCGCACCCCCTCTTGTGCGACCGTGACCGCACGTGCGCACACCAGAGCTCTGATGCTGGCTGTCTGTTTTACACTGGAAACCTCCTGATTTTCACTGGAGGGGCTGCAGTCCTGCAGCCCAATAGCAGGAGCCCCCACAGATCGAGTGTGATCCTGCCGCCCGGTGGTTCCCCGTTGGGGTATTGCACGTGAGGCAGGCATGCAATCCCTTTGGACATGTGTATGGTGGCTGTTAGACACACCAGTGGTAGAAATACCATGGGTGCAGGGAGTGTGACTTCTGGGTCACACAGATGACAAGTGCACATCAGTGCCCTCCCTCCCAGACACCAACACACACACCTGGCACACCCTCAGCTTTTCCCAATTTCTTTTCCGAGAAGTTAATTTGCAGTAGGCCCTCATGGGATGCAGTCACTTGTTCTTGATGTTAATGCCCTTTGAGTTAATTCTGATCTTAGTCTGCTCTGTGTGAAGCCAAAGTAAAATATGCTGTGTTTATGCATCTAGTAGTCTAGCTATCAAAACCGGGATGCAGTCAGCATCATGTTGGTCAGCTGGCATCCAGATCGGTAAGTAACCAGGGCTGGCTAGTGTGCAGCTGAGGAAGGTGGGGTAAGGTTTAAACACTAGTGTGTGAACGTAGGGCCACTAGTGGGGAGGGTAAGTGTCATGCTGTACAGGAGTACAGGGTTTTACTGCTACAGATGGAGCCTTCTTCAACGAGCCTTCTCTGGAGAGCCACAATGAGCTATGGCTCACCAAGGTTTAATATCATCTATTGTTCTCAGCTGCAATACAATACATAGAACAATACAGTAGGGGATTATCAGAGGATTAAGTCCGACAGCTCTCGCTCACTTACTCCTATTAAAAGAGTATGCCCTTTTGCCATTTTTAAAGCAAAGTTGGTCTCAGTGGGCTATAGTATCTTTACCGGGGCCCCACTAGGATTTTGGAATAGTGTCAAACAATGCACTACATTGTGCAAATAAATGTGTATCAACCTGGTATGGGTAAATAATATTGTCATCTCTATTGAGCCATGGGAAAACCGAACGGAAATACAAACAACGTGATTATGCTATGAAAATGTTAAAGAAGGAATGTACAAACTGTTTTTGTCAATATGAAAAGAAAGGAAAACATTTGATCACAATTTAAAAATCATAATATAAAAAGCAACAGTAATGGGTATTAAAAAAATGCTCACTTTTGGGCATATATATTAAGCCTGGTTAAGTGATAAAGTGATGATACCACAAGGTGATACCACACCACATATTTGATATGGCTGTACTGATTCTCAGACTGGGGCATGACGGGCACACAAGGCAATGCAGTGGTTGTAGCCAATGCTCTATATGGAGTGTAGCTAACTGCCACAGAGGCTTGGCTAACCAATAGAGAGTGCATGACCAGGGACCTTGTATAAATATATACAGTGAATACTAACAGTACATACATGATAATGTACCAGATTAATAACAGCAATGTAAAAATACACCATATATCTGTTTAATATAATGTAACATATTTATAATGTATAATTCAAGTGCACAGTCTGGTACCTGATTCCTAGGGGAGGGATGGGCCCTCATGCAGTAGGGCCTACTGGAGACTTCATGTGTAACCCTTGGCTCTGTTGTATCTATTGGCTAATGCCCAGAGCAGTGGGCAGATGAGAGTTTTAAACTCTTCCTGTGCTGTACTGATGACTTACAGCTGAGTCTGGGCATCCTGCAAAAGCACAACAAAAGAGGGGAAGGATTTGCTCTATGGATGCACTCCAAAAGGAACAAGAATTGACACTATAAAATTTAATATTCTTTATTTCAACAGTTTAAAAGCTATTTTCCAATCCTGTGTCCACTTTTTCATGTGGATTTACAGGAAAAGCTGCAGTTCCAGTTCATTATTGCTGCTGCAGAGAGCACAGGCTTTCCTTCTCTTCTAAAGATAGTACTCCACCAAATAGTAGGTTCAGGTGCAGAGTCCAAATTTTATAAATTAAACACTCACTTACCTTTTTGAAATACATTTCATAAATATAGCAAGTTTTAAAAATGTCTATTATTTTAATAATACAAGGTACTGTGAAAAAAAATGGCATCATTTTTTTTAAATTGTGGTGGCACCAAGTGACTGCCCTTGTTCTGCTCTTTAGATCTGACAATTGCATATGAATAATGGCATTCTACAGTGTTTATAAAGTTTGGTCCTTGGAAATGCATAGAATGTATAGTTTGCTGTAACTACAGTAACTACTGTAGCTTATAGAGTTTTGCTAGGAGCACAGCTTGGCTAAGGTCATTTCAAGACAATAAAAGTCAAAGCAATCACTGAACTAATATAGATGCAAAATTATGATAAGATATACAGTTAACATGCATGCTAAATATATATTTCCTAATTAGCTATTAACAGAACATAAATGTGAAATATTTTTTGCAGTATCTATAAGCCAAGTCCTTGAGACCGAAATATATGTTTTGGTTCTCTCTAGAATACAGTATGTCAATGTCCATACCAACAAATAATATAAATAACTTAATGCCTGAATTGTTCCAAAGCCAAATCTGTCAATGCTCTTATGCAAAGTAAATGGAATATATTGCATAACATATAACAGGCCAAATATGGATTTTTGTTTTTAAATGGTACATGATTACAACTCAACCTCTGACCCCAGAAGTTGATTACATAATTACCAAGGTGTACCAAGATCTATTTGGCCTTTTTTCCATCTACTGTACATATTTTGCAATTTGCACCTTTGACTAACATAAAGACTGATGAAAAAACAAATAAATGGTCAATGTTTACAACATTGAAGAAACTATCTCTTTTTAACAAATGTACCCTTAAAAGTGACTCTTCAATTGGTCCTAAAATGTAAAAATTTGTAAAACCTCACCCAAATTTGGAGAAAGTAATCAATTTGAGATAAATTTAAATAAGACACACAGCAACAACCATAGTTGAGTCAGTTTGTAAGTGCATGAAACTCTTGATTAAATGGCTACATTATGTAGAATTGTTTATGTTTTTTTAATATATGTGTATTTTCAAATTTGGAACACACCATGGTGGTCAATCAAATATTTATTTTTAAAAACCATAAAATAGTTGTTTCCTTTTTTAGATTATTTTAATGCATTTTATCTGTAAAATTTTAGCTTACGCCTTAAATATTAACTTTGATTTTGCAGTTATAAAATACTATATATACCATGACAGTTTTGATATTAGTTTGACCAAAAATTCAAATCTGGACCATTTCAATTTAATTTAAGAATTTCCCAAAAGCATCTGTTGTTAATTATAGTAGGATTAAAATTAATGTCCACTTAATTACTATCTGAAGAAGAATATTTGCAGTTTGACAGAATGTTTATCAATGGCTAGCTAAAGATAGAGCTTGCCATACTTTCACTTATGAATATTGTCTAGTTAAACAATAAAAATAATACTGCTGATAAAATCATGTTTCGTATACTACAGTATGTATTTCACTATCCTCTTGCTGATTCTACAGATTTTATTTATTGTGAGGAACATAATTTTAGACATACTAAATAATTGACCAATTCAAATCCGTAGTAAATACAGAGACATTTGTGTTAAATTAACTCTCCTCTATGACACCATGTAACACAGTGTTTTTTAACCACTGTGTGCATTGAGCTGTTCTCAAGTGTGCCCCCAGATCTAGAGATGCCCAAACCAGTTTACAGCCACCAACCAGTTCAACTGTTATTTACTGGTCTCTTTTTTTTATATGGGGGCCAATACATTTTTTTCCCTGTGGGGCCAATGTGTTTTGCTCTGTGGGGATTTCATGGTGTGCTTTGGCAATTTTAAAATCTTATTTCGTGTGCCGCAAGGCTGAAAATCACTGATGTAACATATATAAGGCTAGATTGGTGCATTCAAGAACTGTCACATTTTTGGCTGTGTCATGGGTAAGTTTGTAGTGGGTCCAGACGAGTGTAGAGTACAGGGCCCTGACTTGAGGAGGCAAAGACAAAGGTTTAAGATAAGATTTATTCATACAGAGTGAAACAGGATATCACAGTTGGCTTTGGCAATATAAAACAATATCAATGTTTGGAGATGTTCTGCACTGCTGGGTGTGCTGAAAAAATGCAGGTCAGCCACACTAGCGCTATGGTAATGCGATGGTGATCTGAAGGACTGCAGTTCAGCTGATAAGGAAGTACACCAGTGGAGTAATTTAGCACAGTACGTAACCTAGATGAGCCATAGGAGAATTCAGTCGGTTACCAAGATGTACTATGGCAGAGCAGAGATTACGAAGATGTACCATTACAGCAGAGCATGATAGGTTACCAAGATGTACCATAATAAAGCACAGTAGATAAGATTAACAAGATGTACCATCGCAGCAGAGCACAGGAGGTTACCAAGATCTACTGTAGTAGAGCACAGAAGGTTACCAAGATGTACCATAGCAGCAGAGCACAGAAGGTTTTCCAAGATGTACTGTAGTAAAGCACAGTAGGTTACCAAGATGTACCATAGCAGCAGAGCACAGGAGGTTACCAAGGTGTACCGTAGCATCAGAGCACAGTAGGTTACCAGGACATACCATAGCAACAGAGCACAGGAGGTTACCAAGATGTACCATAGCAGCAGAGCACAGGAGGTTACCAAGATGTACTGTAGTAGAGCACAGGAGGTTACCAAGATGTACCATAGCAGCAGAGCACAGGAGGTTACCAAGATGTACTGTAGTAGAACACAGTAGGTTACTATAATGTACAATAGCAGCGGAGCACAGGAGGTTACCAAAATGTACTGTAGCATCAGAGCACAGTAGGTTACCAGGACGTACCATAGCAACAGAGCACAGGAGGTTACCGAGATGTACCATAGTAGAGCACAGTAGGTTACCAAGATGTCCTATAGCAGAACACAATTTGAGGATGGTAAAACCCAACACACAGGACTTGCTGGTTTCCCGTTGAACCAGATTAAGCTGAGATTCAAGGCAGGAGGCCAGGATGATCAGACAGACAGGACTTGCAGTGCAGTTTACCGGGGTTGAACCAGATTGAGCAGAGATGCACACCAGGAGGCTGGGATAATCTGACTAGGAGCAGGAGGCCGGGGTGATCTGACAGAGAAGAGCAGGAGGCCGGGGTGATCCAACAGAGAGGACTTGCAGTTAGAGGACTTAAGCAGGATCCGACTAGGAGCAGAGCCAGGCAGTGCAACATGTGCCTATGCACAGGAGTCTCTAAAAAACAGGAGCTGGTTTCAGACTGCATGCAGGTAGTTCAACATCAAAGCACTGGGCCAGTGTTCAGGGACTGGATATATACCCCTGGCTGGATAATGATTGGCCATGATAATTAGGTGACAGCTGAGTGGTTCCTAATATCACCCAGTAATGGGCTTGGGGGGAAACTCCGGCATTAGCAAACCACATGGTGTTTGCAGCATCAGTGGAGGCTGAGAGCAGGGAACACCTCTCAGATGGAGCTGACAAGGGGTGACACTTGTGAGTGGATGAAATGACATGCACTTCTGTGCAGTGCAGGTCGGTAAGTGCCCGGCAGGGTAGCACTGCCAAACCACGCTTTGTAACCTCATGAATTTTTTATTTAATATTTTTAGTCCTTTAAATCCAATCTTATGTGATCCTACTGATGACAGAGACCTGGAGATGTTGCTCTTTCCCATCAAAAGAACCAATTCTGGTCTTCCGGGAACTGAAAATTCAAAAGGAGTTTTACTGTGTATGTTATTTATAATCCAAACTGTGAACCATGCATTATCAAAATGTTATATTACTGTAATTCCTGATTACTTTGAACAAGTTTCCTTTATACAAAACAATATACTCATAATAACACAATATAAAAGGTCTAGACCAGCATGTGATTGACATTTCTGTTGTAGCTCTGTCTGACAACCTTAAACATCGTTCAAACTGTAAAGTTAATTAAACGTGACACAGGCAATTATGACATACCTATAATGACTTCTCACCTTTTATCACCTAAATTAAAAATATGCGATGGACATTGTCACATTAGTTGTTTTTCATTAAATATTTAGTAGAACATGTCTGCAGTGAATCGGAAAGGTCAATAGGTACAAGTAAATGAAAAATAAAAAAATATACATGCATTTTGGCAGTTCATCATAAACAACATAGACGCCAGACAAAATGTATGACAACTAGGACACTGGAGTGAGCATGTTGGAATTAAAATATCAGCAATCGATAATTCCAAGAATGTTTCACTCTAGTTTATCAGGTCAACCTGCTAACGGGCCTGCGGGCAATTTCCTGATGAAAGGCCATAAAGTATGAACAAATGTAATTAAGAGAGCTGGTGATGGTAATGTGCTGTGAAAGATATGCCACTATGGTTGATTAAATATCAGCAGCTAATCAGCAGAATTAGGCCTACTGAAAACAAAGCCAATGGAACTGTTTTGCTTATTAGTGCATAGAGTCCATTCACATAAAAGATTTAGCTCATTGTCATTTCTTTACACAGTCCTCTTTTATTGCTTTAGAAGCTTTCATGCCACAGATAGTCACTTTTTTTTTACTTTAAGTCTTTATTTGCATATACATAAAGATACAAACCATGACATACATACATACAATGGTACAAATAATCATAAAGTCTAAAAACTGCGCTGTTCAACTGCCCAGAGATTGACAAAAATATAAGTTCTATAGATATGGCGGGAAAAAGATAGAGGACATACTTAATACCGAGCTGGGGAGGGCGTTTACAAGTGATTGGTGAGGTGCTGACCCATCTGTGAATTGCCCAATAGATACTTAAAGTGCATTGCCATCCATTAAGGGCACCAGGGTCCAGGGCCAGTATAAGGGCCAGTATAACAGATGTACTTAAACCTATCGATATTAGACAGGTAGACAGATAGTCACCTTTTTACTAAATTCGACATACGGTTTACATGTATGAGTAACATTTATATAATGTCATTGCAGGATATATTTCATCCTAAAAGTCACGCTCCATAGATTTGCAGAAAAAATATTGGCAGGTTGCTTTGTTTTGTTTGCCTTTTACAATGCATCATCATTGTGCTCTGGAAAATTGTGGTAGTTGATGAACCCTCCCTGTACACTGCTGGGTGGTCTGGAAACTGTGACAGTTATTTGTAGCCACCCATTAAGCAGGTTTTTTTTTAAATTTGATTCCTAAGGGAGTGAAAAAGGGTGAAATGTTCCACCCAGGAAACCTTTGCCTGGTTCAAATGGGGGCACATCAGCTAGTAAGAAATTAATAAGACACATTCACATAATCATGGGATACATTTTGATAAAGGAACTTGCTCATTAAAATGAATCAATACATTTTTGGAAATAATATAAAATAATACTAATAAAGAGCTACATAGGCCCAGTTACTTAACTAGTGCTGTTGATTGGTTTCTTGAATGATAACAGGTACAGCTGGTGTGTAATGCAGGTGGATAGTGCAAATGGATAGTGCAGGGGTGCTGGTATCAGGGATGCTTTATAGAAGCTATCAGCCAGGTCTCTCATAGGAGCTTAGCAGGAGACTCCTGACTCCCAATATGACATAATACAAGGCCTCGCACAATCTCAAAATGGATCCTACATGCTCAGTAGTGATCTCTGTTTCTATCTTGGTATAGGGGTTAAATCCTCCCTGGAGGACAGGAAGACTACAGTATGTGATGTAGTGCATACCTATTTAAGCAAAAGGGACCATGTTAAGATTATAGTCAACCTATACATAAATTCTTGGTGTACAGTATTCATTATAATACTATGGTATAACTTTAGGTACTTGTGAGTTATCCGGGCTGCCGATTTTTTCATCGCGCCCGAAATCGTGGGCATAGACAGTAATGTTAAAAGACACGATGGACCCGATTTCCGACCCGATTTCCCATAGACAGTAATGTTAAAAGACGCGATGGACCCGATTTCCCATAGACAACAATGTTAAAATAAAATGACAATGTGAAATTGGCCAATATGGGCATTTCACATTGGATATGTTTTTAAAAAAAATGTTTCATGGCCCCCCACCACCGTTAACGCCACCCCGCTATTGACGCCAACCCGAAGCGTGGCGAGCGTAGCGAGCCCGCAAGGGGCGGCGGTACGCGTCCTCCGACCTTTTCATACCCCTACTATCCACTAGGGCGTGGAGTGAGAATAGAATAGTGTGGCGAGCGCAGCGAGCCACCGAGCCCGAAGCGTGGCGAGCGCAGCGAGCCCCGCGAGGGGACGCGGACACCTGTGAAGCCCGCAAGGGCACGCGGATACCTGTGAAGGTATCCGCGTCCCCTCGCGGGGCTCGTTGCGCTCGCCACCTTTCGGGCTCGGTGGCTCGCTGCGCTCGCCACACTATTCTATTCTCACTCCACGCCCTAGTGGATAGTAGGGGTATGAAAAGGTCAGAGGACGCGTACCGCCGCCCCTCGCGGGCTCGCTGCGCTCGCCACGCTTCGGGTTGGCGTCAATAGCGAGGTGGCGTTAACGGTGGTGGGGGGCCATGAAACATTTTTTTTTTAAAACATATCCAATGTGAAATGCCCATATTGGCCAATTTCACATTGTCATTTTATTTTAACATTGCTGTCTATGGAAAATCGGGTCCATCGCGTCTTTTAACATTACTGTCTATGGGAAATCGGGTCCATCGTGTCTTTTAACATTACTGTCTATGGGAAATCGCGGGCATCGCGTCGCGGCCCCTTATAACGGCCACGACCGACGCGATGCCCCCGATTTGGGGCTAAATCGCGGGCATCGCGTCGGTCGGGTGTCCTTAAGTTAACTAAACTTAAGGACAAAATCGGCAGCCCGGATAACTTACAAGTACCTAACTTTATAAACTTCATCCAAGACATTTTGGGTTGCGATCTTTTCTTTATATGATTCTAATTCATGCTCAAGACTTACATTTACTCACTTTTACTGAATAGAAGCAATGTTTGCAGATATTATCTGCTAATATGTATTGACCTTAACTCAGTGGTTCCCAAACTGTGTTCTGTGGCACCCTGGGGTGCCTTGGGGGACTTTCAGGGGTGCCCTGGGTTGGTGCTCTAGGACCAATTCAAGTTTTTTATGTCTGTTATAATAGTCAAATTGTGGACAAACAGAATTGATTCTGTCCATTACCACATAACTGATCCTAAGGATGAGATATAAACACAATTTATTTAACTTAATATTTGTTTCTGACTTTCTCAATAAGAAACCTTTAGCCTAGGGGTGCCGGGAAAACATTTCTGATGCTTTGGGGTGCCATGATTCAAAAACTTTGGGAACCCCTGCCTTAACTAGTTAATATCATTTTGTAACAACTTTCTTTAAAATCAATAATGTTTATTTACATTTGCAAGGTAGGACTATAGAAAGGTCAGACTAAAATAAGAGTTGCAATAGGACAATTTCAACAATATCAATATCAATCTCATTTTTTTAGATGGTACACAGTCAGGGCCGGATTTCCCACTAGGCCCGTGATGCACAGGCCTATGGGCGGCACCTGCTGGGGGCGGCAAGCAGTGGTGTGGGGGTCTAGTTCTACCCATGGTCGAGACCCAGCGACTAGATATCCCCGGAGCCGCTGATGTCCCCTGAGAGACCATTGAAGATTGCAACTGCCGCAGCTTCAGCTTTTAGGCAACTGGCAGGAAGAGATAGAACCAGCGGCTGGTGGAGGAGGGATCCTGGGACCTGCCGACATCCGCCGAAAGATATGTAAAGATGGCCGTGGCTGCGGGTGTAAATTCCATGTGGCCCCGCAGCAGTGAAGACTCCGGAAACAGCAGACAGAGGGAGACCTGAGGACGAATGGCTGCTGTGAAGACCCCTACATCTGAACAGAGGTGGACGTCGGGGAGAAGTGCCGCTGAAGATCACCGGGACCCGCTAGAGGATGGGAGCAGTCTGCGGAGGGGGAGGCTTGCCAACAGCCATCTATGGAGCCTAGGTAAGCCCCGTGTGAGTGTGTGTGTGTGTGTGGGGGGGCACTCTGAAATTTAAATCCGGCCTTGTACACAGTGCAGTGAAAAGTACAATAAAACAGTAATGACAATAATTCATAAATACAGCAAACAAGAGCAGGAGTCTGAGACAAATCAAGACGAGGTATTAACTTTAATGAGACTACAAGGTCAGACATGCTGTAGGTGCTTTGCAGATATATTGTGCACATTCCCTGTCCATTACAAGCTGCTCACTTCATCAAAGAGGAGGAGGCTGAGATGGAATGCGGCAGAAATTTGCTCTCCATTTGTGAAGTAAAAATAGACTTAAGGACAGGAGGGGAAAATGGTTACATAGTTACATAGTTACATAGTAGGTAAGGCTGAAAAAAGACTTGTGTCCATCTAGTTCAACCTGGTATAGATATCCATTGCTGATTTGGTAGGTTCTGGTATTTTACAGACAAATTATATTTCTTATTTGTACCCATGGATGTTTTTCTCCAGTAAATGTTTGTCCAACTTTGCCTTGAACGCATTTAATGAGCCAGCCATTACCACCTCTCTGGGAAGAGAGTTCCAGAGTTTGACTGTTCTGACCGTAAAGAAATTCTTTCTACTAGCTGAATGAAATCTTTTTTCTTCTAATCTATACTCATGCCCTCGTGTCCTAGATTCCTTTCTAGTAGAAAAGAGGGTGTGTGACAGTTCCTTATATTGGCCCTTGATATACTTGTACATGTTGAGCATGTCCCCCCTTAAACGTCTCTTTTCTAATGTAAATAGTCCCAAATTGCTTAATCTCTCCCCGTAGCTTAAATTCTCCATTCCCCTAATAAGCTTTGTTGCTCGCCTTTGGACTTTTTCTAATTCTATGATGTCCTTTTTATAGTGTGGGGCCCAGAACTGTACTCCGTACTCGAGGTGAGGTCTCACCAATGCTTTATATAGTGGCATAATTACCCACAAGTCCCTAGTTTCCATTCCCCTCTTAATACATGCCAGAATTTTGTTGGCCTTTTTTGTAGCTACATTACAATGGGCACTACATCCCAGTTTGCTGTCTATTTGGACTCCTAGATCCTTTTCAAGTATGGAATTACCCAGTTCCTCTCCACTAAGGTTGTAACTTGTACACTGGTTGTGTCTCCCAAGGTGCATAACCTTACATTTATCTACATTGAACCTCATCTTCCATTTTTTTGCCCACTCATCTAGAATTGCAAGATCATTTTGAAGCATGGTGACATCTTCTGATGATTTGATGACTTTGCTAAGTTTTGTATCGTCCGCAAAGATGGATACATTGCTGAGTAACCCTATCCCAATATCGTTAATAAAAATGTTAAACAAAATGGGCCCCAAAACCGAACCCTGGGGCACTCCACTTAGTACCGGTATCATATCTGATACGGCACCATTCACAACCACTCTTTGTTTTCTATTACATAGCCAATTCCCTACCCATCTGCAAATATTTTCACCCAATCCTAGGTTCTCCATTTTATTAATCAATCTCTTGTGTGGGACAGTATCAAATGCTTTAGCGAAATCTAGGAAAATCACATCTACAGCATTTCCATTATCGAGGTTTTTGCTAACCTCTTCATAGAACCCTAGTAGATTAGTTTGGCATGAACGATTTTTCACGAACCCATGTTGGTTTGTACTGAGTAGACGGTGATGATCTAAATATTCCTGGATACCATCCCTTAAAAATCCTTCAAATAGTTCACCCACAATTGATGTTAAACTAATGGGTCTGTAATTAGCGGGATCTTCCTTTTTTCCTTTTTTGGAATATTGGTTGTTTTCTCCACTGTATATACTGATAAAGCAAATACTGGAAACATTTGCACTAAGGATATATAAAGAGAAGTAAACAAAGATAGTCCTACTACCTAAGTAATCAATGAAAATGCTACCAGCCAAAAATTGGGCACTGACTCCAACAGGACTGCCTCATTAAAGGTAATGGAATAACGTCTTCTGAAAATGATGTTAGTACACATATTGTAGAACCAGAAAAAATATGCTTTGAAGATCTTATTAAATGCCATCCCAATAGCTACATTTTGGGACAGCTGTTCTGAGAGCTGGAGACTGCAAAGTCGGAGATATCTCCAATTATCTTATGCTTTTTCTCTTAATAAATTATATTTAATTCTGCTCTTAGACATTTAGAAACAGCTTTTGCCACATACTGTAATATAAGGCCCAATGTTCTCTTTCATGAGCTGATTTATTCCAAAGTTTGATGCCCTCTTCATTCGGTGTCTCTCAGCCTCATACCCTTCACTGTCCCTCAACCTTCCCGTGTCCTTCAGCAACCCCCCCCCCCCCATCACTCTGTGTCTCAGCTTCCCTCTCACTCTGTGTGTCTCAGCAACACCCCCTTGCTCTGTATCTCTCAACAACACTCCCTCCCCTTTCCATACCTCCCAACATGACCATCTCCAGGAGGGATACAATGCTCTGCTTATGGACTTAACTCAGCCCCATATTTAATGCTATGGCGAGCGCACAGGATTTTGGATTCGCCATGCTCTCACCGTGATTCTCCGGGGTCTCAGTTTCGCCGCCAGCCCCTCTTCCACCCTATTCAACTGGTCAACTTCCCCAGCGAATGGAGGATGGCAGAAGGAGGGGGCTGGCGGTGAGTCTTCAGCAGTGGAGAGGAGATAGGGCAGGCAGGGAGGTGCAGGGAGCGCTGTGCTGTCCCGCCCCATGCATATGTAATGAGCGGGACCAAGCGCAGTGATTATTAATGAGTGGGTCCCCCTCCCCCTGCTTACTTCATGTAAAAAATAAAAAATAAAAATACATATGTGCTGCATGTTTTTAAATAAAAATAGTAAGACCCTTCATAGAATAAAAAAAACATATTTTTTGACCCCCCAAAAATTTATAGAAAACCTTACCAATATTTTAAAAGAACACATTCCAGTTCACCTAAAAAAGATGTCGAATGCAAAATGATGACACTCTGTGAAAATCACAGAGAAAGCGGTTCTCCATCCCTAGCTTTGAATACACTCTATGCGAATTAGAGTCAAAACCCCATTGAAATACACCAGCGAATTGCAGCGACTATGAAACGGAGAACTGGCCGTCATTCACTGTTCGCTGTCAGCGAACAGTGAACTTTGAATACAGGAGATACCATTTTCGGTGAAAAAATTCACAGTTTCGCTGAAAAACAGCCCTGGAGAGGGTCATGTTGGGAGGTATGCCTTTCTCATTCTATGGCAGCCGTGCTCACTTGTGTGTCTTTGGGCCTTATTCTAGTTCACTCTTTCTGACAAAATCCTTCTTAGATGGACAAAACCATGTGCACTGCAGGGGGCAGATGTAAAATGTGCAGAGAGAATTAGATTTGGGTGAGCTATTTTTTTTCTGTGCAGGGTAAATACTGGCTTCTTTAATTTTACACTGCAATTTAGATCTCACTTTGAAGTAAAACCCCACCCAAATCTAATTCTCCCTGCACAATTAACATCTGCCCCACCTGCAGTGCACATGGTTTTGTCCATCCAAGGATTTTGTCAGAAAGAGTGAGCTAGAATAGGGCCCTTTGTGAGCCTGCAGATAGTGAGGTTGGGCAAGCGCCTCAATCATGATTCTTATTTAGCGTGACACTTCCTGGCTCTCACCTCCTGGCAACCATGGCAAGGTGGGGAAGCACAGTAGTAATAGTGGACTGGGGTAATGGTGCAAAGTGTGCGGTCAGTGCAAGGGTACCTGAGCATACCCACCCATTCACTTGCACCTCTGGTGGTTCTCACACTCCAGTACCCACAGGAACATCTGAAATATGTAAACATATTCACCAAAAAATATGTTTGGGTTATACATACAGGCAGTGGTCAAAGTGGAAATTTCAAAGTGGGGGTATGGAAAAAGTGAAGCTCTGTGCTATGCGCGCGCCAAAGACGTGCATGCTCCAGAAAAGGGGGTGTGGTCTTTTAAAAAAGGGTGTGTGGCTGCTTAAAGGGGGCGTGTCCTTGAGTGGAGTGTGCCACATCATATACGTCTTATATAAATTATTCAACATAATAGTAGACCCCCTTATACTTGTCCCTTAAACATTATGCCACCTGGATTGAGCCAAAATTCACGTCATGCCACCCAAAAATTCACGTCATGCCACCCAAAAATTCACGTCATGCCACCCAGATTGATCCACACATAATGTCAAACAGATTGAGCCAAAATTTGTGGATGCAGGGACTGCGGGGAGGCAGGGGCACAGGCACGCATAGGTACCGACAAGCAGGGGCAGAGGCACACAGGGACAGGGGCACACATGGGCAGGGACAGAGGAACACATGGGTAGGGGCACTCATGGTCAGGGACAGAGGAACACATGGGTAGGAGCAGACATGGCAGGGACAGAGGAACACTTGGGCAGGGGCACACATGGTCAGGGACAGAGGCACACATGGTTAGGGACAAAGGAACACATGGGTAGGGGCACACATGGGCAGGGGCATACCTTATTAGGAACAGAGGAACACATAGGTAGGGGGCACACATGGTAAAGCAGAGGTACATACAGGCAGGCCTAATTTGCTGTAGGACTGCCAAGTTTACCTTCAGGTGTATGGGTCAATGCAGGACACTCTCTGTGGTCGCTGCAGGCAGCACTCTCTGCCCGGCTGTCTGTCCTCTGTGCCTGGCTGTTTGTCCTCTGTACCCGGCTGTCTGTCCTCTGTGCCCAGCGTTTAGTCAGTGGCTGTGAGGCGCCCTCACTGAGCCGTCAGTTGTGGATACTGTGCAGGGTTGCGGCAGGTTGGCGGGCATGTCCCAGCTTACAGAAGTCCTCTGGAGCTTCTCATGCTGGTGCCGGCTCTTGCATACGCCGTTCCCGGCGAATGTGCCTGGCCGCCGCTAATTGATGCAGGGCAGGCCAGTTGACAGGCTGGCGGGCATGTCTTCCGGCCAGAATGACAATTCAGAGATACAGGTGCCGCTGCGGCGGAAAGGAAGGGTCCATTCGCATGCCTTGTGTGCGGGGGTGAAATCATTTGATGATCGCCTTCAAGCAAACACGCATGGGGTTCAAATTAGAATGAGGACCACAAGGAGGTTTAAATTAAATCTACACCAGTGTTAATTTAGCATCAGATTAGAGCAGGCATTCCCAACCATGGTCCTCAAGGCACACCAACAGTGCAGGTTTTAGTGATATCCAGCCTTCAGCACAGATGGATTTATCATAATCACTCAGGTACTAATTCATACACTCCAACATTTTATCAATGGATATCGGTACAGGGTGCGTGGTCCTGGTTATAGGGTCGTGTCCAAATGTAGAGGGGTGTGGCAACATCTCATATATCCGTGGCCACACCCCCACCTGAGGACGGACATTCATTTTAAAATTGTACTGTACCCCCTTGAGCTGCTCCATCATCCGAATCCCGTGGCCGCGGCTTCAGTCAGATCACCAGGTGCACAGGAAGCATGCTGGATGGGTGTGCATTTATCTAATAAAAATATATTACCTATGCTTTCTCTGGCTATTGTGATTGGATGCTTGTTATTTTGCATATACTTTATGCAAAAGAACTCACATCCTTTAAATCTTAATATGCTATTTATTTATATCATGTTCTCCACAGTGGAGTAGCTATGGCTCCGCAGCCCTAACCATGGAGGGGGGGAGCCAGTGCCACGGGGGCGCAGGGTCCTGACGCAGTCACCTGCGGGAGCCGGAGTCAAAATGAAAGTAGGGGCTGTGGGTGGACCAGAGTCTCTGGCCACTCTGCCGCAGTGCCGATCTGCCGTACAGGCAGCCGGTGACAGCCGGAAGCTGTCATAAAAGAATACAATGAAAAGCCTGCAGCTGCACAGGCTACAGTATTCTCCCACACACTTTCAATAACAGGCGGTCCGCCCGGCAGCTCTTGTTGGAGGGGGTGTCGGGAAGAGCGGGGACAAGCGGGGAGCAGAAAGCCCAGGGGAGCCATATGTACAGCGCCGAGAAGGAGGCCCTGCGACGGCTTCTGTACAGTCAGGGGAGAGAAGGTGACCCACGGGAAGCCCCTGCGTCGCCTGTATGCAGAGAGGTGACCCAGTGGCGCTGCCTGTGCAGTGGTGGATGAGGCGACCCTACATTGAAGGTAGATCTCTCTTGGGGGAGAGTAGGGTATGTGGCGGTGACACGGAAGGTTGCTCTTACTGAGGGGGAGACAAACTTTTTTTGGCAGGGGGGTGCAAGATTTCTAGTTATGCCACAAAGTTACTATTTGTGAAGAAAAATATTTTGTACTATATATATGATAACTGGCTGAAACTGAACAGTTAATCTTTATAATATATTATACTTTAGTTGATGTGGTAACTTTACTAATTATAAAAATGTGTGATTCTTGGTTGGTGCGGCCTGGTCATAAGGGGAGATGTGTGTAGTTTGTATAGAGCTGAAGTTGAATGCTTTTGTGTGACAGCTGGGACATTCTGCCTAGGGCTGTAGATGTATGAGACAAACATTAAATATGACTATATGAAAACACAACTCATTAAATATAACTGTATGGAAAGGCAACTATTGAAAGTACACTTTTGGATGTAACAATAGAAAATAAGAGAAAAATATTTAATCACAGCCAAGTAGGAACAATTAGTGGTAATGGTCAATAGTATAATTTGTGTCACTATTAGTGCTACAATGCTATCATAGCACAAGCGTTAATAGTTTATTCAATAAAGTATGTGTACGTTTGAATTTTGGGACTAGAACTTCATATATGGGGCACTATTCAATGATGGGGGTGAGCTGTGACAGTGATTAGGGTCAGTATTCAACTGACCCCCTGCATATGCTGTTTCCCCCCCCCCCCCTTGCTCCGTAATGGCCTATGCGGCTGCTAAAACAGTGAGACTGATGACTAAATGCAGTGGGCTCCCTGCATTAGCCGCGAGCCTCGAGTCCTCTGGCAGTGAGGATTCCCCCGGAATGTTGAATAGGGTAGGCGGCCGGTGTAGGGGTTAAACGGTGAGGATCGCTTGTTTTCAGCGATCCCTACCGTTTAAACTCCTCGCCGGCCGCATTGAATACACCCCCAGCAAAAACACGCACACAGTATTATCAGTAGAATTTGGATAACATAAGCAAGTCTGTAGCTTTTGCTTGAGTCATAGTAGTTTTAAAAACAATGATTATGGACCTTATTCTGGTCCACATGCTGCAAAATTTGCAGCGTTGCGTGTGCATGTAACGCCGCCCACACGGCTGCATTCCCCTCCTCGCTCACTGAGTTCCTTGCACGGCTGAAAATGGATGTTTACCATAAACATCTGTTCACAGCCTTGGGTGCGGGGGAGAAATAATTTGATGGTCACCGACCATCAAATGATTTTTCCAGCACTCGCAGATATAAGACACCTCTCTGGTGGGTCTAGTGGGCATAACTGTGGAGGGCATAATGCAGCACAGGGGGTAATACTGTGTGGGACATAGTGTGGCAAATTGGGCATTAATGTGCAGAACGTAATGTGGCGTAGTGGGGATTAGTATGTGGTGTAGTGGGCATTTTTGTGTGAGGTGCCTGTAGGTCATAATGTGGCACAATGGGCATTATTGTAAGTTACGTAGTGTGGTGAAATGGGTATTATTGTGTGGGGAGTAATGTGGCACAGTGGGCATTACTGTAGGGAGTAATGTGGCACAGTGAGCATTGCTGCGTGAGGCTCTAGTGAGTCATAATGTGGTGCAATGAGCATTATTGTGCAGGGCATATTGTGTCATAAAAGGAATTTATGTGTGAGGAACCAGTGGGTTGTAATGTGGCACAGTGGGCATTACTGTGCGAGGTGTAATATAGCACAATGGGCATTATTGTGTGGGGCATAATGCGGAGCAGTTTGCATTATTGTGCGGGGTGTAATGTGTTGTATTGAGGATTGCTGTGAGGAGGATAATGTTAAATAGTAGGCATTACTGTGCAGGGTGTAATGTTGCCCAATGGGTGTTACTGTGCGGGGCGTAATGTGGCACAGTAAGTGTTTTTGTGCAAGTCGTAAAGTGGTGCAATGGCATAACTGTGCGGGGCATAATGTGGTGTAGTGGTGACTACTGTTCTAGGTGTATGTGGCGTAGTGGGCATTACTTTGTGGGGCATAATGAGGCACATGGAGCATTACTGTGCAGGACATGACGTGAAACAGTGAGCATTACTGTGTTGGGTGTTATTTGGTGCGGTGGGCATTACTGTGACGGGCATAATGTGGCATATTGCAGATTACTGTGTGGCATGTGGGCATAACTGTGTGAGATGAAGTGGATATATATATTTTTGTGAGGTGCCTGTAGGTCATAATGTGGTGCAATTGGCATTATTGTGTGAGGTGTAAGTGGGGAATAATGTGGCACAGTGGATATTACTGTGTTGGATGCAGTAGGCAATTCTGTGCAAGATACCTGTGACGGAAACGGTCATCTGTCAGACCCGACTTAGGTCGACAGTCATTAGGTCGACCCCGGAAGGTCGACTGTCCCCAAGGTCGACAGGGTTAAAGGTCGACATGGCTCAAGGTCGACATGACTTAAGGACGACATGGTTTTAGGTCGACAGTCATTAGGTCGACATGAGTTTTTCACTGTTTTTTGAGCCGACATGTGCCGACAGGCGGTATTTCATGCCCTACCATCCACTAGGGCGTGGTGGGAGAATAAAATAGTGTGCCGAGCGCAGCGAGGCACCGTGCCCGAAGCATTGCGAGCGAAGCGAGTGATGCGAGGGGCTGCGGTTCAACTCCAACTGTGTCCATGTTGACTGTGTCGACATTCGGGTAAAAAAAACAGTGAAAAACTTATGTCGACCTAATGACTGTCGACCTAAAACCATGTCGACCCTGGCCCATGTCGACCTTAAGTCATGCCGACTTTGAGCCATGTCGACCTTTAACCCTGTCGACCTTGGGGACAGTCGACCTTCCGGGGTCGACCTAATGACTGTCGACCTAAGTTTGGTCTGACAAATGTACCGCTTCCCCTGTGAGACTATAGGCATTATTTTATGGGATGTTATGTGTTGCAAAGGATATTATTGTGTGGGACATAATGAGGCCCAGTGGGCATTACTGTGGGGAGTAATGTTGCACAGTGGGCATTTCTGTGTGAGACTCTATTGGATCCTAATGTGGCACTATGGGCATTATCGTGCAGGGCATATTGTGACATAGTGGGCATTTATGTGTGAGGCACCAGTGGGTTGCAATGTGGCACAGTGGGCAGGATTGTGTGGTGTAATGCAGTGCAATAGGCAGACTATATAGGGTGTACTGTGGAGCAGTTTGCATTACTATGCAGGGCATAATGTGGTGTAGTGGGGATTACTGTGTGGGGCATAATGTGGTGCAGTGGGCATTACTGTGGGGAGTAATATAACACAGTAGGCATTTATGTGTGGTGAGCCAGTGTGTGTCATTATGTGATGCAATGGGCATTATTGTGCAGGGCATAGTGTGGTGTAGTGGGTTTATGTGTGAGGCACCAGTGGATTGTAATGAGGCACAGTGGGCGTTACTGTGTGGGGTATAATGCAGGGCAATGGGCAATATTATATGAGGCATAATGTGGATCAGTGGGCATTACTGTGTGGGGCATAATGTGGTGCAGTGGGCATTACTGTGTGGGGTGTAATGTGGTGCAGTGGGGATTACTGTGCAGGGCGTAGTGGGAATTATTGTGTGAGGCGTAAAGTGGTGAATTGGACATTACTGTGTGGGACACAGTGGGAATTTTTGTGTGAGGTGCCTGTGGGTTGTAATGTGGTACAATGGGCATTATTGTGTGGGATGTAATATGTTACAATGGGTATTATGGTGTGGGTTGTAATGTGCAGTGGGCATTACTGTGTGAGGTGCTAGTGGGTTATGCTGTGGTGCAATGGACATTACTCAGCAGAGTACTGTATAATGTGGTGCATTTATGTGCGAGGAGCCAGTGAGTTGTAATGTGGCACAGTGGGCATTTCTGTCAGGGGGGTAATGTAGTGCAATGGGCATTATTGTGTTGGGTGTAATGTGGAGCAGTGGGCATAACTGTGTGGTGCATAATGGGGCTGAATTGACATTACTGTGTGGAGTGCAGTGTGGTGTAAGGGGGATAACAGTGTGTAAACATAATCTGGGGCATAATGTGGTAATTCCGTGAAAGAATAAAGCATTTAATACATCAAAGTATGTTAAACCCACAACTCTTTCACAAAATAACAGGAGTCTGAGTTCTGCCTTCATTCTTGTTGCTATTTAAACCACCATCCACTGTCAGGCCCGGCCCCCTCTCTGCTGTTTTGACCCTGAAGCTACATATTTTTAAGGTATAAATCTGTTTATTATACTGTAGTTCACAAACATATAAATTGCAGTTTCTCTTTCATAGTTTTTATAGAATATGTTATGGTTTGTTTTTCTTCATTCAGTTTCGTACGTCTCATATATTTTTATACCTTACATTCAAAGTATTTTTTAAGCTATTAAAAAGGGTAAGAAAAACCAATATAACCTCAATGTATCTTTTAATATTTAATGCAACAATGGCTTTCCATTAGCAGCAGAATCCATTCACACTATTGTTTTTTATGGACCTTTTAACCTTCTGATTCACCTTTTTATATAGCAGTTTAATGATATCTGACAGCTGGGTGACTGCTACCTTTGTAGTCTCCTTGTAAATTCACTTCAATGACATAGTAATAAATTAAACAATAGATATTGACAGTATCCTATTATCCTCGATATTCGATATATGACAAAAACTGTTTTTCAGCCGAAAATTTATAGGGTCTTCGAAAAGCCACTGACCTATAAATTTTCAGAGAACTTATCACGGCTTTTACAGATGTGTCCACATACATAAATTCTCTGTGCTACAAGTCGCGATACACATAACTTGTGAGCGCAATGTGACTATGTAGTGCCAATCAAATAGGGCACACAAGGCAGCTTCTGCTGGTTTAATTTATATGTGGCATGCCTAGATTCTGTGAGAAACAGGGGTTGTATCTGCATACGAAATGTAACATTACAATGTTTTACTGCTTGTGAGTCCTATTTACTTCACTTTGCAAATAAGATGCATTTAATAGATACAGTAGCACAAAAGGGCACTCAGCACCATCGAGTTAAAAGGATGCTTAATGTGTAAGGAGCCAAGATGTATGTACTTCTGTAAGTGCACTTATCAGCGATTTCATTTCGACAACCTGAGGCAGGCAAACCAAACCCCCAATAAGGGCACTTTTTTATTGGGTACTTGTTTCCTAGCACGGCGCCTGAGATTTTGATTGCATCCATCGGGTCCAAAAAAATTGCGTCCATCGCATGCACTCCAATCGCATGTGATGCGATCGACGCGTTCGATGTGATTTTTACATCAGAACCAATGTAAAATGGTCCCTGAGACCCGATTTTACATTGGGCCCAATGTTAAATGTCCCCCAGACCCCAATTTTCATTGTATACCAACCCTGATGGGTCAAATTCCCCCCCCCCCATTGTTAACGCCACCCCATGATGAACGCCAACCCTAAGCGTGGCGAGCGCAGCGAGCCCGCGAGGGGCGGCGGTACGCGTCCTCCGACCTTTTCATACCCCCACTATCCACGTCGGTGTGGAGTTGATTTTATATAGTGTGGCGAGCACAGCAAGCCACCGAGCCCGAAGCGTGGCGAGCGGACGCGCATTACTTCACAGGTATTATGCGTCCCCTCGTGGGGATCGCTGCGCTCGCCAGGCTTCGAGCTCTATATAAAAACAACTCCACGCTGACGTAGATAGTGGGGGTATGAAAAGGTCGGAGGACGTGTACCGCCGCCCCTCGCGGGCTCGCTGTGCTCGCCACGCTTCGGGTTGGCGTTCATCGTGGGGTGGCGTTAACAATGGGGGGGGGGGATTTCACATGTAAAATACCCATAAGGGTGGGTATACAATGAAAAATCGGGTCCATTGGCCCATTTAACATTGTTCCCTATGTAAAATCGCGTCCATCGCATCGGTCGCATCGCATGCCTCAACTTAAGGCATGCGATGGACGCGATTTTTTAATTGTTGGGGAAAAGACTAAAAATAGCCCTGAAATCGCGTCGGTCACGTCCATCACATACCTTAAGTTAAGGTATGCGATCACCTGCGACGGGCGCCGTGCTAGGAAACAAGTACCTTTTATTGCCATACACTGGGCGTTCCCATGGGCGCCACCCCTCACTGCCACCACACATCCCCCCGTCCGCACTGCTAGGTGCGAATGGGACAGCAAACTAGCAGTGCGCCATGGCTGCTCCCACCCAGCATCTAAATGTGTGCAAAATGCGCATGGGCAGACACTCAACATCGCTTCCCTGTGCGTACACGCAGGGGAGTGCATAAATTAGAATAACCCCCCAGTGTTCATGTCTCCTGTTCTCTCAAAGAAATCCATTTGTATGAATTATATTACAGGTAAGGTTACCAAGAGCCAGATGCACTAAGCTTCAAAGTTATAAAATTAAAAGTGAACAGCTCCTACTACCTGCCATGTCACAGACTGTTTGAAAAATATCAGGGAGGAGCTGATTGGTTGGTTGAATATCACTCTCCATTTTATCACTTTTGAAGCTTAGTGCATGTGGCCCCAAGTCAGACATATTAATATTCATGATGTTTGATGACGAAACGCGTTGGGTCATGGCCTAGCGTCAGTCACACAGGAGTTTCATGAGCGAGTGTAACTAGCTCCAACAAAACCAGATGCTGTGCGCTGGTCGTTTATGCTGACAACTTGCGGTGTATGGAGCCGCCTATCTCGGTAATGTTACCCATCACTACAGTGTTTTATTGAGTTATTTTATTCAGAGAAAAGTGGTAGACTGCGCTCATTGATGACAGACTGAGGAATTAAAATTGTAATTTTTTAATTATACAAAATAGCATGCTGTAATAAACATATAAAAATACGAGGTACAAAGTACACAATATAAAAAAGGGGGAGGGGAAAGGGTAGAAATAATTGAAAATAGCTGCGTCCACTGTTAAAGTGATATCACCTTAGTATGAGTCCACAGTCCAGTGGGTAACCGTTGAAATAAGGAGTAATTGGATATATCCAGAAAGCTGGCTGCGGCGGTACTCAAATGCGGTTTTTCTTCCGATTGTAGTAGGGGGTAGCGATCCTCCCAACTTGGATAAGAAATAACGGTTGAGTGTCCGCTAAAAGACCCTGGGTGGGTATTAGACAAGGCGGCTTGCCTTCAAGAGGTGAGTGCCTCACTCCAGGTCGAGGCCAGTGATGGTAAACAAGTGAAAATCTCCAAACGGTTTTCAGTGGAAATGGATGGCAGTGGCAGGCAGCGTTTTGTGGTGGGCAGTTAGGAGCCTGGTCCAACGCGTTTCGCTGCACAGAGCAGCTTTTTCAAGGTGGTTTTAAACAGGCAGGGATGGGGGTATTTATACCTAAAACATTCAGGTGAATCATGTGCACCTGTGTGCAAACCAATCAGTTAGACATGATATAAAAACAGTTAGTAACATACCTCATAATGAGCAGGAGACAGATCCAAACAGAAAGGTAGTACATAGAGTGAAAAACGAGCGTTATTTGATCTAAAATAGACACTAAGCAGATTACAGTACTCCGGAGTTCTAGTACTTCCGGTCTGTCACTTCCTGCTTGTGGCTGGAACGCACATGGAACGCATAGCGCTGTTAATACAGCGCTATGTGAATCTTATAGAACAACATTAAAGGGCATAAATAGGCAAAGCGGGGGTTTCATACAGCACTAGGGATAGAGGAAATGTGCCAGTGATATGCGCATATATCCTAAAGAAAGCGCTAATATGTGGGGACTTATTAATCCCAGCAGTGCAACCTGTAAATGATTCCCCGCTATAGGGAAAAGCGGAACTGGGTATAAAGGGCCCAGATAATACTGGTGTGTATAGAGAATATTGTGTTTATAGTTTATACAAGCGGACCAACCACAACAGGAACATAATACATAGAGAAATGCAGAAATATTCTACTATTGCTAACAGTATTTCTTCTAAGCAAAAAAGCATAAAGGCATAAAGCAATATTATTCATATTTTTATATGCATTTTAGAGATACAAATATAAATAAATTATATGATAATAATGACATTAAATACATAAAATAAAAATAAATAAAACAAGTGGGTATAGATGGACCATAATCAAATGCAGAGCAAGAAGTGCATTTCTCTTTCAGCATGTTTTAATCAGACATGGAAAGAAAACAGCTGATTTTTTGGACATAAAACAAAATAAAATAATGGGGCTTTTCACATGAGAGGTGCAGTATAATTAATTTTGAATTCTCGATTCATATATAGTATTGTTAATAATAAGGATACGGATACTTGAAAGAAAAATTAATATGCAAAAATATACAGTGGAAAACCGGAGAGTGGGGGGGGGGGGGGAAGGGGGAGGGGGGGATGGAGATGATCACATTAGGTACCAAAGAATAATGATAAAGGGTTTTAGACATAAACATGTTCGAGTATATATATGTATGAGGATATGAGGAAAAAATATATATAATGATAATAATAATAATAATTGCAATAATAATGGTAAGCAGGGATGAATATATGAGTGAAGAGGAGGATAAGGGCTGTAGCACAAGAACTGAGTGTTGGAGGAGATGTTATAGTACTGCATTTAGCTCCACTGCCTCGTTCAGGCCCTCAGGGTGGATTGTATGGAGCTGGAACATCCAAAAAACCTCTTGTCTACTGAGCCTTTTGAATCGGTCTCCACCTCGGTATGTCGTGGGTATCGTTTCCAGGCCCATTATGCTAAGTCCCTTAGGGTCTCCTTTCCAGGCCCATTATGCTAAGTCCCTTAGGGTCTCCTGAGTGAAATTCGGAAAAATGTCTCGATACACTATGTGTCATTATTTGTTTTTTGACATTTCTCCTATGCTCGAGAAAGCGTATTTTTAGGGAGCGGGTAGTGCGGCCTACATACCCTAATCCGCAGGGACATTGCAGAAAATAAATTACATATTTTGTATTGCAGTTTATAAATGTATCGATTTTATATATTTTACCTTCTCTATTTTTAATTTCAAAATTAGATTTTTTCGGGATATAATTACATGTAATGCATCTATTCGCCCCGCATTTAAAAAAAACGATTTGCTTATGGCCTAACCAGGTGGGGACTGGTAGGTCAGCGGGGTCATCTCTTAAGGGTTTTATAAAGCTAGGTGCTAACATATTTTTGAGTGACCGGTTCTTTTTGAACACAAAGCGAGGATTTTTGGGTAGTAGGTCTATCAACAGGGGATCTTGTTTAAGGATGTTATAATTTTTATCAACGATTTTACGGATCTGGGTGGAATGAGTATTAAAGGTGGAAATGAACATGATTTGATTTTGAATACAGTTGGGGTTATTGTCTTTTGGATCTTTATTATTTATATTTTTGTTTTGATATTTTAGGAGGTCCTCTCTCTTCATAGATGACACTTCAGAGAGGGCTTGGTCAATAAGGGCTTTGGGATAGCCCCTTTGCAGAAAGGACATTTTCATGTCCTCTGCTTGGTGGCTAAAGGCATCCATGTCGGAGCAATTCCTATACAGCCTGATAAACTGCCCCTTGGGGATGCCCTTTTTCCAAGGGGGGTAATGGGCACTGCTATAATGCAGATACGCATTGGCCCCAACTTCTTTGGTGAAGTTAGTGGTGGTGATTTTGTCACCATCCGCTAGGAGGGTCACATCCAGAAACGAAGTCCGCTTAGAATCAAGGTGGTGAGTGAAGGTTAAATTATATGGGTTGGAATTAAGGTGATTAACAAAAGAAAGTGCTAAAGTGGGGGGCCCATCCCAAATAATAAATAAATCATCAATATAACGACCATAGAGGACCAGGTTCGCCCCAAATGGGCTATCCCATATAAGATGTTGTTCCACCTCCCCCATGTAGAGGTTGGCGTAGCTTGGAGCGAACCTGGTCCCCATGGCCGTCCCCATCACCTGTAAATAAAAAGTGTCTTGAAACAAAAAATAATTGTGCTCTAAAATATAACTAATTGAATCAGTGATAAAGCGTTGGTGTCTCTCCCCCAGATCCCCATCGGACATAAGTCTTCTAATTATAACTTCTTTACCAAGTTGGTGAGGGATGTTCGTGTACAAACTCGCAACATCAAGGGTAAGGAATGAGTATGAACTTTTCCATGTAATATTTTGAATTAATTGTAAGAAGTGAATGGTGTCCTTAATGTGGGACCTGAGGGTAGAGACCCTAGGCTGTAGGAAGGAGTCAACGTAAAAGGAAAGGTTGGAAGAAAGTGAATTGATACCAGAAATAATAGGACGGCCTGGGGGTGTGGTGAGGGATTTGTGAATTTTAGGGAGGTGATAATAAATGGGAGTGAGGGGATGTTCACAAAAAAGAAAGCGAAGTTCGTCTCTGGAGATGACCCCCTCACTAAAGGCATTTCTAAGCAACTCAAAGAGTACAGCACTAAACTCCTTGGTGGGGTCCTTATCCAGGACTGCATAGAAATTAACATCCTTAAGCTGCCTATTAGCTTCCATAATGTAATCTTTACGATCCTGGATGATGATTCCGCCCCCTTTGTCCGCCTCTCTTATTTATTAATGTATTGTCCTTCATGAGTTTTTTGAGGGCACGATGTTCGTTTCTTTTTAAGTTAGATTTCTTTAGTTCTATTTTGGGGTTGATATTTTGACACATATTTTTAAAATCATCCAGGGTCGTTTTGTAAAATGATTCAACATTTGATCCTTTTGATTTTAAAGGAAAAAAATCAGACCTAAGTTTAAATTTGGCTGCCCTTACAGAGCTACTGGAAGAAATAAACCAAGAAACTTCTGAACCTGTTAAAATTTATGACATTTGCAAAGACAAATTTAAACTTAGGTCTGATTTTTTTCCTTTAAAATCAAAAGGATCCATGTCTGATTAAAACATGCTGAAAGAGAAATGCACTTCTTGCTCTGCATTTGATTATGGTCCATCTATACCCACTTGTTTTATTTATTTTTATTTTATGTATTTAATGTCATTATTATCATATAATTTATTTATATTTGTATCTCTAAAATGCATATAAAAATATGAATAATATTGCTTTATGCCTTTATGCTTTTTTGCTTAGAAGAAATACTGTTAGCAATAGTAGAATATTTCTGCATTTCTCTATGTATTATGTTCCTGTTGTGGTTGGTCCGCTTGTATAAACTATAAACACAATATTCTCTATACACACCAGTATTATCTGGGCCCTTTATACCCAGTTCCGCTTTTCCCTATAGCGGGGAATCATTTACAGGTTGCACTGCTGGGATTAATAAGTCCCCACATATTAGCGCTTTCTTTAGGATATATGCGCATATCACTGGCACATTTCCTCTATCCCTAGTGCTGTATGAAACCCCCGCTTTGCCTATTTATGCCCTTTAATGTTGTTCTATAAGATTCACATAGCGCTGTATTAACAGCGCTATGCGTTCCATGTGCGTTCCAGCCACAAGCAGGAAGTGACAGACCGGAAGTACTAGAACTCCGGAGTACTGTAATCTGCTTAGTGTCTATTTTAGATCAAATAACGCTCGTTTTTCACTCTATGTACTACCTTTCTGTTTGGATCTGTCTCCTGCTCATTATGAGGTATGTTACTAACTGTTTTTATATCATGTCTAACTGATTGGTTTGCACACAGGTGCACATGATTCACCTGAATGTTTTAGGTATAAATACCCCCATCCCTGCCTGTTTAAAACCACCTTGAAAAAGCTGCTCTGTGCAGCGAAACGCGTTGGCCCAGGCTCCTAACTGCCCACCACAAAACGCTGCCTGCCACTGCCATCCATTTCCACTGAAAACCGTTTGGAGATTTTCACTTGTTTACCATCACTGGCCTCGACCTGGAGTGAGGCACTCACCTCTTGAAGGCAAGCCGCCTTGTCTAATACCCACCCAGGGTCTTTTAGCGGACACTCAACCGTTATTTCTTATCCAAGTTGGGAGGATCGCTACCCCCTACTACAATCGGAAGAAAAACCGCATTTGAGTACCGCCGCAGCCAGCTTTCTGGATATATCCAATTACTCCTTATTTCAACGGTTACCCACTGGACTGTGGACTCATACTAAGGTGATATCACTTTAACAGTGGACGCAGCTATTTTCAATTATTTCTACCCTTTCCCCTCCCCCTTTTTTATATTGTGTACTTTGTACCTCGTATTTTTATATGTTTATTACAGCATGCTATTTTGTATAATTAAAAAATTACAATTTTAATTCCTCAGTCTGTCATCAATGAGCGCAGTCTACCACTTTTCTCTGTATATTTTCCATAGGGATTGACACCCCCTTTTTTTGACAGCCGCTAGCAGAAGCCACTCATACAGGCGCCCCTACAGTTACCTAGGTAACTGACCCCCCATTTTTTCTGAGTTATTTTATTGCATGAATAAATACTTTTAGAAACAGTACTTGCACTACGGGGCGCCCTTCTTTTTGTGTTTGCTCATATATATATATGCTTCAGAAGAAATGGCGGCACTCGTAGGCTTGTTAAACAAATTTTTTATATAAACATTAAAGAAGTGCAAAGATAAACCAACGTTTCGGGGATTTTCCCCATTTTCAAGGTGCAGAGTGATAACAAGAAAACACTGTAAGACTCTTACCTTTATCAGGTAGGAGAAGACAAGTGCGACAGCCCATCACCAGCATCCACGTCCGGTATGCAGTCGGAAGCGGCTTGTGTCTCGCTTCCGGTCCACCCGCCGGGAACACGCGACGTGAGTTGCCATGGCAACCTGTGTAAACAAATACAAATGAAGTGATAGCATCATGACAGCTATCGTGCTCACTGTGGTAATTATACACTATGATGGAAATCAATCATTAATGTTGCGCATGATCTTATGCTACACATAAAATGTATTAGTGGTCCCACTATGCATCACGACTTCATGACTAACTTCATGCCGTCAGATCGTACAAACCCACATTGCAAATATAAAGCGCCATAATCATTACATAGGTATTTACAGACTAGTGGGACCTCGGTCCACCTAAAATATTATCTCTAGGCTGCATTGTGGTTTTATGAATAAAGGATCACTTATCCTAATAGGAGTCTCCTTCTTATTTGGAAAACGGATGAAAGAACTTTTTAAATTCTGATAAGAATACCAGTGAAATGGACTAATTGTGAACTAGCTAGGTGATACCCATTATAGCGCACTCCGATAACCCCCTTCTGTATCTCTGTACACCCCTGGTTCTCTCTAACAGGAGAACCATATCGGAGGAGCTGCTGTCTCTTTAGAATTAGCTCACTATGAAGGTTAACCCATTGTCTATCTATCTATCTATCTATCTATCTATCTATCTATATATATATACATATATATATATATATACATATATATATATATATATATATATATATATATACGGTGGGAATAAACTGAGTCACTACTGGGGTCTTTAGACGAAGAAAAAATGCTTTTTTCTTCATCTAAAGACCCCAGGAGTGACTCAGTTTATTCCCACTGTATCTGCATCCCACTGCAGGCACCCGGGGCAGTTGTCCATTTAGCTAGAGTGCCGGTATATATATAAAACCAACAAATGAATGGGCACTCAGGGACTCCAATAATATATAGTATACTATAGTATACTGTGGGCAGTACCACGCTGCTGCCTTCTGTCAGCTGGCACCGGGGCAAGATATTGAGAACAGCAGCTCACTTCAGTCCTGAGTGACAGCCCTTCCTGCTTCCTATATATATATTTCAACAGTGGACTCTGCCCCGTCGGGAGGAGAGAACGCTGCGTGTTGCCGGCTGTCGCAGTGAACACGCTGGCTGATGTGAGTATATATTCTTGTGTCCGCCGCCGTGCGGTTATTCATGCTTGTATTTCCATTGATGCATGTGGTCGTGAGCAAGATGTCAGTAGGCATCGAAACGTCGACTATGCACATGTATCTGTAATGTGTGTATATACTTGAAATCACTAAAATTTCGTTGAACAAGACCCCTGGAGTGACGCAGGTTTTCTTTCAATAAGTATATATATATATATATATATATATATATATATATATATATATATATATATATAAAGAAACTTAATACCCAGATTGGATATATAAGGCAGCACTCCAGATTCAAAAAGAAAGTTTTTACTTCATGGAAAGTGATTCAGACACATACTGGGATTGCAACTGATAACATGAAGTTTAGGCATGGGTTTCAGGGTAAAATAACATAGTCACCACAGCATGCCTAAACTTCATGTTATCAGTTGCAATCCCAGTATGTGTCTGAATCACTTTCCATGAAGTAAAAACTTTCTTTTTGAATCTGGAGTGCTGCCTTATATATCCAATCTGGGTATTAAGTTTCTTTATTATCTCCATGGCTTGCACCCGCCTGTGGCTCTATAACAATCTTCATTGAGTGCGTATCCCACCAAGTTTCTCTCTCTCTCTCTCTCTCTCTATATATATATATATATATATATATATATATATATATATATATATATATATATATATATATATATATATATATACAGTATATGTAATGTGAAGTTAAGTTGGCACTCCTGAATCCAAATAGTTATACCCCTGGTGCCTTTCCATGAAAGATCAGGCAGATGCAGTCGATGAATATGGGAAGATACGGATGGCACTCAACAGGTTTTCAATATAAGGCATGCAGTAAGGATGGTGTAATGGTTAGCATTACTGCGATTCCCATGATGGCTCTAACTGTGCGGAGTTTGTATATTCTCCCCATACTTGCGTGGGTTTCCTCCGGATACTCCGGTTTCCTCCCACAATCCTAAAATATACTGGTAGGTTAATTGGCTCCCAACAAATTAACCCTAGAATGTCTGTGTGTGCGTGTACATGTGGTAGGGAACTTAGATTATAAGCTCCACTGGGGCAGGGACTAATGTGAATGTTCAACTATACTCTGTAAAGCGCTGCGGAATATGTATGCGCTATATAGGAAACTGTTAATAAATAAGAAATAAAAGACCAGACTTTGGCATTTCTTTTCCAACGTTTCAAATCTAATCTATAGATTTTTCATCAGGGACAACAAACATTAAGCAAGTGCTTACCTTTTATACCAGACAATGCATGCAGTGAAGATCCCTCGTTTCCGCCGCGGCATATCTGAGGTCCGTACCTGATGACATCATCCCCCGCCTCAACTGTGTCGCAGTTGTTAAGGAAATTAAGCAATTTCCAGTATATTGCTCTGTTAAATATCATTTTGATGCTTAAGGCAGAATAAAAGAAATGCTTGTTCGTGACTAGAAATCTGATAACAAATAACTTGTACACTGCATTCGCCAAGTCATCACAGAATCGCTGACGAACTTGTTGACTTGGACCCCACCACTTGCGTGAGATGGCTACAGATGGTACCGATAAGAAGAACTGTCCAGAACTGTCTACGTGCAGAAGTCTCTGATTGGTTCAAGGCTCGGGTGGAGTGGGGTTCTTCTAATGTGTATATCAATGTCACTGTTACTCATGGTCGGGGCATCAGCAGACTGAGCGCTCATGACCTATTACGTGTAAGTGCATTGCTGTATGCCACTTTTATGTAATGTCATTCTGCTATATAAACTTCTTAATTTGACTACAGCTGTTCACGTTGTTTTTTCTTCCTTAACACTGTGATTAGACCAGAGTTGAGGGGCCATCAGTAGGGATCATCACATATATCCGCCGGGTTCCTTGGGAATATATCAATTTTATCACAAAGTGAACAAATAAATGATTTAAAAAAACCTCGGTGAAACACAATCCACATATTCAAAATATAGAGAGTTATCCAATGAATATATATAAAGGTGGAAATTTACTAGTATATGAAATTTGCATACAGATACAAGGGGGTATAAAGACCTTATCTGGCCCTCTCAAAGCTGAAAAAAATTATTTTGTTAATTTACAAAAAGAGTTTTTATATACTGTTGGACTATCCATCATGAAAAATATAGCCAAATAAAATATATTTATATTCAGAAAAGCCTCATCAAAAAAAATACAGAGGAAAAACTTTTAAAAAATTTTTGGAAAAAAGATCTATATTTTATGGAAAACAATTTTGTGGAAAAGATATTTTGTGACAAAAATGACTTATTTTTTTAATGAAAAGGGGTCCATGAAAGTTGTTTAGGCCACAAGGTGATACAGTGTCCAGTTTGGCGATCCATAGTGTTTCCTTTTGCAGAAGTAATTTCGCTCTATCTCCTCCTCTCTTCGGCATTTCCACAGGATCTATGATCTCGCAGGAAGCTGACTCACCCCGTCAGTGCGGGGTGAGCTGGCTCTGGAGGAGGAAGAAAGTGCTGGACCCTGGTGCGGTAAGTATGTTGGTGTAAAAGTGAGGTGTGTGTAAGTTTAACTTTTCTGTGTGTTTTTTATTTTAACATTCTTTTTGCAGGCGGACTACAAGTCCCAGCGGGCCCATTAATGCCCCGCATGCTGGGACTTGTGGTTCCCCAAGTCCCAGCACGCGGGGGGAGGCATGCTGCTACTTGTAGTTCACCTGTATAAACCAATGTTATGTATAAATGATTTTACACTATCAGGACGGCTTCCAAAGGCCAGGGACGCCAATGACAGCCTCAGGCTTCAGCCCCGGATGGGTGAAGCCTGGGGGGGCCCCCTTTATTGGAGGGGTCCCCACTCCCCCAGGTACCCCGTCCAAGGCTGACCAGCCACGGTGCTCATGGTATGGCTGCGGGCGATTGGAGCCCGGTGCTGGTTTCAAAATACGGGGGACCACTACGCTTTTTGTCACCCATATTTTTGGAACCAGGTCCGGCTCAATAAGCCCGGGGCTGGTTATGCTCAGGAGGGGGGACCTTATGATGTATTATTATTGTTGTTTTATCTCTTTTTTTACACCAGAACCATGCACAGATCACAATGATCTGAGCATGTTTCAGACAAATTCGCCATTCAGAACCTGGTCTATTTGTTTTGCAACTTTTTACAAACCTTTACTAAAAATCGCACCCCATTAAATAGCTGATTTGTATACTTTTTAATGGAAAAACATTTGGATGCGATTTTTAGTTTTACTAAAAATTGCATCTTTAAAATGTGTGAATTCAGGGAAACAAGTGCGATTTTTTTTTACCGCAAATCGCACCCTATAAAATATGTGATTTTCGGAAAATCTTTACTTCTGTTATGAGCTGTATTTGACATAATACTGTTGCACAAATATTTAGCGGTCAATCCAGTTGCCTTGTGCAAGCCGTTTTCATGGCAAATTCACAGTACAAATTGCATTTGCAATCCAATTCCAACCTCACATTGGGCCTTATTTTGGTTCACTCTTTCTGACAAAATACTTCTTAGATAGACAAAACCATGTGCACTGCAGGGGGGCAGATGTAACATGTGCAGAGAGAATTAGATTTGGGTGAGTAATTTTGTTTCTGTGCAGGGAAAATACTGGCTGCTTTATTTTTACACTTCAATATAGATCTCACTTTGAAATAAAACCCCACCCAAATCTAACTATCTCTGCACATTTTGCATATGCTCCCTTGCAGTGCACATGGTTTTGTCCATCTAAGAAGGATTTTGTCAGAAAGAGTGAACCAAAATAAGCCCCATAGCTTTTTCAGGGGAAACACACTTTTTTATTCATACCCCCTTGAGGATGTGAAAAGGTAAATATTATAAGGTAAAAATGTTTGTCTTGCTTCAGAACCCTCTGCCAATACCCATAATGACTAATTAGGAATTTAGAAGTGTCTAGTCAACTTAAATGGGTCAATAATTACATGCCATTTTTTGTGTTAAAAAATAATTGGCCTCAAATTACTCCCAGATATACTTTTGTATTAGATTATAGAATTAAATATAAGTATTTACTTCAACAAATAAATAATTGCTTTTGACACCTTTTAAAAGCATACAGTACTTTCCTTATCACAAAGAATAAGTCGTATGGCTCTAGTGCAGCTAGTGAGCTATTAAATGTGTATATCAGCTGCCACAGTGGTGGAGTTATGCCAGCCTCCAAATATAAACACTAAAGAAAAAAAACTACTGTGTGGCGCTAGATGACACATAAAAAAATACCTATTTATTATCAAATATACATCATATACATACAGTAAATATATTTAACAGGAAACACACACAAATATTATAATAATAATAATAATAATAATAATCATAAAAATAATAAAAAAAATATATAAAAAACAAAGAAAACCCACAAATATAAAAAATAATAATAATAATTGAAATGCAGATATAACAGTACTTATAAATTCTATCACAGAAATATATAACCTATTGGGGGTTTAATAAAAAATATTAAAATATGTGAACATAGCCTTAAGTATGGGTGTATAAGTATAGTCCATATGCAATATGCACTTAATATGAACAGGCAATTTCACATACGCTCCTATGGATGAATAGTGACAGGATTCTTATATCAGTTCCTAGTCACACACTTTTAAATATGCAGTGGAGTTAGGTGATAGTCACCACATACCCATAGTTCAATCTCACTGAGCTGGATCTGGACTCCCATTATCTTCTGGATAATAGTTGTAATAGGCAGCATAAAGCCCCATTTTTTCTCCTTATATATTTCTCTATACTGGTGGATATTTAGACCTTATCGCTGGGCTGCTAATTTGTCCTGCATTCAGGTAATAGTCAGAGTGAAATCCCAATCCATGCAATCCTGCGATTAGCTGCAACCGCTCATCATCAAAATGATTATTTCAGTTTGTGCAGTATTTGCATATGCCAGACCTGTTTGGCCAGGGCGATAGAAACAGGCAGATCGGGGCTGGAGCTGACGTCCCACACCCTTACATACTGTTCTGTCACATAACGTTTGGGCATGTCTGAGTTTTCCCTGGCACTCCAAGTAAAGGACCGGTTGACGCCCACAAATACCAGCTTCCTGTCAATCAATTTGCGTATGGCCAGAAACTGGATTTTATTGCAGGATGGTCTCACACATATGTACTGTGCATCGTACACATGTGCAGTCAATCGATAATCGCCTGGCCTTTGAAATCCTAGGAGTGCGGTCAGGTCTGAATAACCTCCTACTATTTCAACCATAGATCTGGTTAAAAAAGTACACACACACACACACACACACACACACAAACTTCTTTCTGTTAGAATGCATCTGTTTTCTAGGTGCATCTGATCCCTGTAATACCTTTTGGCACCAGAGATAACTTAACTCCAAAAGCCTCTCTATCATATCTGTATTTCCAAAAACACAGCCTGACTCTTCTCTCATCATCCGTTCAATCTCGGTGCAATGGACAAGAGCAGAAATAGAAAAACTCTTCCAGTAAATTGGTGCCTAAGCTGTGGTGTAACTGCTCTGTATCACATGCCAACAGGGGTGCAAGTATGGCGGTACGGGGTGGTACGGCGTACCAGTAAAACATATTGTGCCGGTACCCCGTACCGCCATAACAAATACCCCCTGAACTGCTTACTGCGCATGCGCGCATATGTAATTGTCGGGGGGCGTGGCCTCTGCCACCCGGCCACAGTGTGGTAAGTAAAGCTGGGGGCGGGGCCTGCCGGGGATACGTCGCAGATAGGCACCGCGGGGTTGTTCGTCAGCTATAGCAGTTAATGAGAGAGTGACCCGGCTCAGCTGCCAGGAGTTCAGCTTCTGTGAAGCTGACTCCGCCCACCGGTCTCCGTGCTATCAGCCCTACCTGCCGTCTGCTGTTCAAAGTTCCTGCTCCTCTGCCTGCTCCGTGATTTAGCCCTGCCTGGCCAGCCCTCTGCCTGCTGAGGCAGCCACACTGTCAGTGTGGTCTCCGTGCTTCAGCCCTGCCCAGCTCTGCAGTTTCACTTCCTGCTCCTCTGCCTGCTGAGGGACAGCCTCCCTCCACCACACTGCCTGGGGCCTGTTCCATGTTCTTCCCAGGAAGGATCCAAAAATATGGGTGAGTGTTGTGTACTGGGAGAGCAGATGTGTGTGTAATGTAATAGGGTTGGGGGGGGGGGTGTGTTTGCTGTGTATATTGTTTTATTGTGCTGTGTGTACTACTAGGTGTTATAGGGGGGGGGTTGTGTTGTTTGGTGCTGTGTATACTAGGTGTAATATGCAGGGGCTGTGTATAATGTTGTTTGGTGCTATGTATACTATGTGTAATTTTGGGGCTGTGTATAATGTTGTTTTGTGCTATGTATACTATGTGTAATTTTGGGGCTGTGTATAATGTAGTATTGTGCTGTGTATACTAGGTGTAATATGCAGGGGCTGTGTATAATGTAGTATTGTGCTGTGTATACTAGGTGTAATATGCAGGGGCAGTGTATAATGTAGTATTGTGCTGTGTATACTAGGTGTAATATGCAGGGGCAGTGTATAATGTAGTATTGTGCTGTGTATACTAGGTGTAATATGCAGGGGCTGTGTATAATGTAGTATTGTGCTGTGTATACTAGGTGTAATATGCAGGGGCTGTGTATAATGTTGTTTGGTGCTATGTATACTATGTGTAATTTTGGGGCTGTGTATAATGTAGTATTGTGCTGTGTATACTAGCTGTAATATGCAGGGGCTGTGTATAATGTTGTTTGGTGCTATGTATATTAGGTGTAACGGCAACAAAAAAATACACTCCTATTTATTCAATGTTTCGGGGATGTGCTCCCCTTCATAATACCCCATTCACACCAGAAATGCAGGGACAAACCCGGGAATTCAGTTCACGGGACAAGCAGGGACATTCCCGGGTTTGGACCCATTCACACCAGAAATGTCCCTGCATTTTCTGGTGTGAGAAGGGGGCGGGAAGGAGGCCGGCAGGAGGTGGGGAGGAGGCGGTCAGTCGGTGGGATGGCGGCGGGATGGCGGCGGAGGTGGGGAGAATACTCACCCCGGTTGCTGGTCCTCCGTGCAGGCCAGGGATCCACACAGGCGGCGGCGCATATGATGGGACAGGCTGCGGATGAAGATGACGCATCTCTCCGGCGTCCTCACTGCCACCGGAGAGCTGCGTCATCATCATCCACCGGCTGTCCCGTCATTTGCGCCTGCCGCCTGCATTAATTCCCGTCGGACAGGACACGGAGGACATGGCGACCCGGGTAAGTATACCCTCTACCTTTCACACCAGCCAGGTCCCTGGGTTGAACCTGGGAACAACCCTGGTACCTAGCCGGGTTAAAATTTGCCCTGTATTTTGTCCCGGGAACCTTTCTCACCAGCGCTAGTACCGGGTTGTTCCCGGACTCAACCTGGGAATTTAGGCTGGTGTGAATGGGGTATTAGGGGACATACAAACACAGAATCCCACACCAATGCATACAGATTTGTTTTTGCATTAGACAAAGACAGATAGATTTTACCTGCCATTGCAGGATGCACACCTGAGTGGCAATAAAAAGGTGGCCTTGGGCCGAGCTTGATACTCCTGCAAATGTGCGCAGCATTCATCTAACACCTGCAATCTCCCTGAAACTGATTTTCAAAAGTAGACTCTCGTTCCCTATTGTTGCCAGCTAACTTGAGGGGATGCTTTCCTCGCCTGTGGTCAGGGTGAGCATCTGCTAAGAGGTGGATTAGGAGAGTTAGAAGACCAATAGCTGCCAGTGGGAGTATTTGCTATTCACATGGAAGAGGCTCGGCGGTGTGCTCTGGACGGACAGGGACTTTCCAGAAGAAAAGCCATAAAAGTGCCAGTTTTAGCAAAGGGGAGTCCTTGTGATTTCGGAGTAGTTCCCATGATCACATTAAGCAAGTGACATCATTATCTCAGCACCTTGGGTGTAAGTAACTGGGATAACATGTGTGCATTGCAGAACTCATTCAATGCAGTGACCACAAACTACACAGCTAATGACATGCAGTTATTTCCACTTGCTTTAGTTAATATGGATGTTGTGCAGTTTTCTTGCACCAGTTCGCTCCTTCTTTGCAGCTTTGCTAAACATACCGTAAAAAGACTGGGGGTATATGTGTGGCACTGTGGGGGCATATCTGGCATTGGGGGCATACTTCGCACTGTGGGGGTATATGTGTGGCACTGTGGGGGCATATCTGGCATTGGGGGCATACTTCGCACTGTGGGGGCATATGTGTGGCACTGTGGGGGCATATCTGGCATTGGGGGCATACTTTGCACTGTGGGGGCATATGTGTGGCATTGTGGGGGCATATCTGGCACTGGGGGCATAACTAGCACTGTGGGGGCATATGTGTGGCACTGTGGGGGCATATCTGTGGCACTGTGGGGCATATGTGTGGCACTGGGGGCATACCTAGCACTGTGGGGGCATATCTGGCACTGGGGGCATAAAGTTTTGTCATGTAGCCACTCCCCCTTGTGTCATATGACCACGCCCATTTTTTGCCGCACGCCTTCCGCGCGCAGCACAGTACCACTAAGTCATTTTTTCTACTTGCACCACTGCATGCCAATAGAGCCTTGTGAACTGATACTGTATATATGTTGATTAAATATTATTCTGCTTGCATTATATTTATTAGATGCAGGGGCGGGCTGGGCCGGGGGGCAGGGTGCCATGTGCCCCCCGGGCCGCTCTAACAGGCACTGTTGCGGGCCGCCTCCTAGTTTACCTGCTAGTGTAAGGCAGCCCCCGCTACAGCTCCTACAGTATGCGTGTATATAATACATGCAGCGGGGGCTGCATGGCGCCGGGTGCCGGCGATCAGTAGGTGTCTTAGCGGCTGCTGGCGTGCCGCCTGCCGCTCCCGCACAGGCGAGTCAGCCGCGGCACGGGCGCCGCCATGACAGTCTCACTGTCACACTGCCCTTTCTTGATGGGCAGGCGGGCTGTCGTATGAGCGCGGGCTGAAGGGAGGGAGGGCGGGGGCGCGGCCTGGGACGGCATGTCAGTGGGAGGCAGGTTACTGTCTCTGCTTCTACAATATGCGTGTGACGTCACCACGTCACACGCTGGAGTGGCCAGAGAGGAGAGGAGCCGGGAACTGAAGCTGAGCAGGGAGGGAGCAGAAAAACAGTCTCTCACCCACAGTGACTTGTAAAGAACACAGGTGCGTTTTCATTAGCACCTATATAAATAAATATATTTAAAATAAGTATATATGTATATACTGAATATGTGTATATGTGTGTGTGTATATATATATAATATACACACACACACACACACACACACACACACACACATAGATCTCACAGTCTATAATATATATATATATATATATATATATATACACACACATACAAATGTAACTTCAGGTAAATACAGGTTTAACTTCCTACTTGATGTCGACTCGGATGACTCCAGAGGTAAGTATTCTCCACAAAGGATCACGAGAAGGTTTAGAATAATTTATTACAACCTTTCCAAGACGGAAGTATAGGAGATTACAAGTAAACAAATACAGTTTCAGAACAATAGATATGCACAGGAGCAATTCTTAACATTAGATCATAAATACAATACACAAGTAATTTTTTTATTAGGCCGGAACATGCACTTCTCCGCCGTCTCTCTCCGTCCACTAGGATTTCCTCAATTAAACATATGTAACACCTTACCGTATTTACTGAAACTGAGAGATGCAATTAATACAAACGTTTAGTGGCAATGGACAGGGCGTCTAGCAATGACTATTGCAATATCTTTGTTCAAGTTATTTAAGTTACTATCCACGTTCAATTAAAAGGTATCAAGTCTATTGCCACTCTATTATTGCGCAATAATATCCTAACTCCTCTAATGGAGATGTTTCTAAACTCAGCTAATTTACTCTACCTACAGGATTAGGTCCCAAGAACACCTTCTGGACCCTCTTAAACACAGGTAACTATAACATTTCTTTAAGGCAATCACAATTACAAGTGGTAATTCTTAACTTACACTCTAAAGTTACTATAAAGGAGCGCTCCGGATATAAGTTACTAACTTTGGTACCTGAGATAGTTCAATTCCTACTTTGCTCAGTCCCAATACAGAGCCAGTTCTGGATATATCTAAGTATGTGAGAGTTATTCACGGTGCACCGACTATGAGTTAATACTGTAGTTACAGAATTTCTGTTCGCTAAATATGGCCGGGATTATAGGACTCTAGCACGGTTGCCGGGCTCGGCTGCTGAAGTTGCTAGGCAACCGCCAAAGGTAGCTTATTCGGGTGAGGCTGACGTGAGTCTACTGTCCCTCTCGGTATATCCTTTAGGAGCTGTCCCTTGGTCCTGTATTAAGCTGCGTAGATGATGTTGAGGGTGTCCCCTGACGCTCCAACGTCGGGTTTAACCCTTTGTGTAACTACGGTGACGGGTGTCCCCTGACTGTCCTTAGTCGGGTTTAACCCTCTGTGTAACTACGGTTGCGGGTGTCCCCTGACCATCCAAAGCCGGGTTTAACCCTTACACAGTTTAACAGTAATGGAGCTGAATCTTTATTGCCTGACTCCAATGTAGCCCCTTGGTAATAGTGTCTGTGATCCTACAGGAGGGTAAGCTAAAAGCACTTTCCGAGCTGGAATACAAAGCTTAGCTTCACTGTCTTTCCCTAACCTGGCAGTCTCCCTTAGTACTGCAGCGACTGACAGGGAGACTCTGTCATTGTCCCTGAAGGACTCCCCTCTCTTGCTGATAGGCTGCCTGGGAGGGGTTGAGCTGGGGGCCGTCTATGGCTAATCACTGTTGAGCTGCTGGGTGTATGGTGGGGGTGGCCCTGGGAGGTGTATAGTTGTAATATGGGCAGGAGTAACACTCACCGCGCCCCTTCTTTGCTGTTCTCCACTGCAGGGCCTGGTCAGTATCCGCCCTGGTCACACCTCTTCGCCGCCTCTCCGGATGACGCTGCGGCCCGCCTCTCCGTGACGCTGCCGCCCACCTCCGGAACTCGCCGCCTGGATGATGGAGGACGTCTCTCAGCACTCGTCGGAAACAGCCGGAGTCCCCTCACGATGCGTCTGACTCCCGGTAAGACCGTCAGCACCGCTATCCACTCGCATCTATGCTGCGCAGCTCTGCCAGGCTTTCCTCTCCCTCAGGGACTTCACTTCAGCCGTTAACGGCTGTGCCTTTTATAACTTTCCTCTCGCGCTGGCACTGTTTCCCGCTCCGCTCACGCGCCCCATAGCTTTATTTAAAGTGTCTGTTCATCACCAGGGTTCTCCCCAGTCTCCCCTGTAATCAGGAATATGGGGGCAGACTGCTCCTATAAAGTCTATGGGGGATTCCCTTTTTGCCCGATCTCTGCACGGGCTTACTAAGTTTAAGTTCACAGGGCTTATAGAAATAAGTCTTCACCCCCTCTGAGCGGGGCACTTGCATTTGTCCTGTGATCTCTCTCTCCCTCTCTGGCATAGTCCAATCTCCTCTGGTGGGGGAGTACAGTTTACACGTGCACAAGTCATTATTATGCTTTTTAGGAAAGTCTCAGTTGCCTTCCATTGAAGGAGTATATATCTAATAACATAGTATATAATGTCCCCTATGGGGATGGCACATATTACCAACAGAAACTGTATCTTGTATTAAGAACCTGTAGCATGGCATCATATGCCTGATAAACCGACGTGGGCATTACATATTCCCCCGCTGAAACTTGCTGGTCCTCCAGCACCATGTTAACACAACAATCATGACTTATAAAGGTTACATGTAGTACAGTTAATCACGGTACCTCCAGGGTAGAACTCCCCGGGTGGTTCTGGTGGACCTTCTAAGCTTAAGTGATTCGTCAGCTGTCTGCTCATCCAGGCCTCCCATCTGATCCGCCTCGGGTCCAGAGGACAAGACAGCGGACTCGCCCAGGGGAGCAACAAATTCCCCACCTGGACATACATGAGCAGTTTCAATCACAGAATTTATGCGGGTGTTGGGGGAAGTTACAACCCGACCCCCATAGATGGGCCAGAACATTTGCAGCATCTTATTAAAGAATTGCTGATCATCAGTCTCTCCTGGAGGATTCGGGCTCCCACTTGTCTCTGGTGGAACTCTCGGCGACTCGGACTGATAGCATCTCTTAAGTTGGTTCCGATGAACGTTCCTGGCCACAGTTTCGCCTTCTTTGAGCACTTGATAGACATCTACATTGATGCTGGAATTGTCGATGACTCGATACGGGGTTCTTTCCCAGAAGGAATCCAGTTTGCTATGGCGTTGATTATTCCTTTTCCATACAAGGTCGCCTACATTTAGCGGTTCAGCTTTGGCGGTTTCATTGTAACCCTTGGTCTGCCGATGTTGAGCTTGTTTAGTCGACCGCTCCACGATGTCGTAGGCCGCCTGTAATCTCCTTTGGTGCTCCTGTACCCAATTACTCGGTGGCAGTCTCTCTGGGCTGACCTCGGAAGGGACATCTAGTTCAAGATCGGCGGGTAATCTCCCCTGCCTTCCGAAGAGCAAATAATAAGGAGTGAATCCGGTGGTGCTGTGTTCCGTCTGGTTGTAAATAAAGGTGATTTCCGGTAACAAGATGGGCCAGTTATTTCTTTCCGCCTCGGGTATCGCTCTTAAGATATTGATCAAGGATCGATTCATTCTCTCGCAGGCTCCATTCCCCTGCGGGTGGTAGGCTGTAGTGCGTAATTTTTTGCATCCATACAGACGGCACAGTTCCTGAAAGAGTCTAGATTCAAACGCTGGCCCTTGATCGGTTAGGATCCTTTTGGGGTACCCATAGGGTCACACGAACGCCCTCCACACAATCTCAGCTGTGGTGCTGGCCGATAGGTTCTTAACAGGTAAGGCCACGGCATACTTGGAGAAGTGGTCGATGATAGTGACAGCATATTGGTATCCACTGGAACTGGGCTCAAGTTTCACGTGGTCAATGGAGATGAGCTCCAAGGGCTGATGGCTGACAATGGAGTGCAAAGGGGCCTTTTGTGTCCTGGACGGGTGCTTCTTTATCGCGCAGGCGGAACATCGCTGACACCACTCCTCTATGTCTTGCTTCATGCCCACCCAATAGAACCGCTGGCGAATAGTGGTTTCCATTTTGTCAGTACTGAAATGTCCAGAACAATCGTGGTATGCACGAAGAACAACATCTCGTTGCCGGCAAGGGATAAGAATCTGTGTGATGGGCAGGTGAGTCTTAGGATGAACAGTGGATCGGATTAACAGACCTCTCCGGAAGTGAATTTTATCCCGCTGTCTCCACAACTGGATCAGCTCAGGCTCAGCTTGCTGACGTTCCTCCTTATTCCAAACTCGCCTAGAGGATAACAGGTTTTGTAACTCCTGGAACACGGAGCTGTCTTGCTGTATCTGTTCCCATTTAGACTCTGCAGCGGTATCGTCGAGAGTGATCTCATTGCTAGTGCAGATCAGTTGGGGCCGAGACCGGGGCTCATGTTTGCAGGCGAGTAGGGCATAGAAGGCCGGCATCTCTAGATCCTCCCATGCATCCGCCTCATTTTCCTCCAGGCTTTCCTCATTAGGCATCCGGGATAGGGCATCGGCATTGCTGTTACTTTTTCCACTCCGATACTTAATGGTGAAGTTATAGTTGGCCAATCTTGAGTACCACCGTTGCTCTAACGCTCCCAATTGTGCGGTGGAAAGGTGAGCGACGGGATTGTTATCGGTATATGCCACGAATGGGGTGGAGAACAAATAGTTCTTGAATTTCTCCGTCACAGCCCACACCAATGCCAGTAACTCTAATTTGAAAGCGCTGTAATTAGCGTCGTTTCTTTCTGTTTTTTTTAGACTTCTGCTTGCACAGGCAATGATGCGCTCTTGACCATGTTGTCGCTGGGACAAAACCGCTCCTAACCCCAAGTAACTTGCGTCCGTGTACAGGAGGAAAGGCTGATTAAAGTCTGGATACGCCAACACGGGCGTTTTAGTCATAAGCTCCTTCAATGTGTCGAAAGCCTTCTGTTGCCGCTCGGTCCACTGAATCGCAAGATGTTTGCTGGTATGTTTCTTGTCGATTCCGCGTAGCAGTTCGTGAATGGGGTTCACCACTTGAGCAAAGTTTTGTACGAATCTGCGGTAATACCCCACAAATCCGAGGAAGCTCCGTACTTCCCTCACATTGGTGGGTACGGGCCAACTTTTGATAGCTTCAATTTTTTCTGGGTCAGGAACCACGCCAGCAGCACTAACAACATGTCCCAGATATTTGACACTTTCCTTCAATAGATGGCACTTGGCGGGTTTGACTTTCAATCCGTACTCGGCCAGGCATTTAAAAACTTCGTCTAGGTGTGCTAGATGTTCATGGTAGGTTTCGGAAAAGATTATGATATCGTCCAAATAGAGTAATACCATATCAAAGTTTCTGTAGCCTAGACAATGTTCCATTGCTCTTTGGAACGTTCCGGGGGCATTGCATAGACCAAAGGGCATGCGATCGAACTCATAGAGTCCCATAGGCGTGGTGAAAGCCGTTTTTTCTCTATCTTCCTCAGCCATCTGTATTTGCCAGTACCCCGATGTGAGGTCAAGTGTCGAAAAGTATGTGGCGGCTTTCAAGGCAGTGAGGGCCTCTTCAATGCGCGGCAAGGGGTAGGCGTCTTTGTGCGTGATCTGATTAAGTTTACGGTAATCTATACAAAAGCGCAGGTTCCCATCTTTCTTTTTGACAATTACGATCGGTGCCGCCCACGGGCTGTGGCTTTCGTGCACCACCCCTGAGGCCTTCATCTCCTCCAACAACTTCCGAACGGGTTGGTACAGAGCAGGTGCAATGGGGCGATATCTCTCTTTAATGGGAGCAGCATCCCCGGTGGGTATATGGTGCCGAACAGTTTCCACTTTCCCAAAGTCGGCTGAATGCTTGCTGAAAGTGGCTGCATTTTCCCTGATGACTCTCAGTATGCCTTCCTTGAGTTCCTCAGGGGTCCGTTCCTCCCCTATATGAATTTCCTTCCACCACGGTTGTTCTGTTACTCTGGTGGCTGCGTCTTCTTCGGCCTGCATTAGGTTCAAGGTTACGGAGTCGTAGATGTCTGGAAAGTCAACCCAGGATAATTGGGCAAGGGTATAATTCCGATGAAGTCTTATGACGTAATCGTGGGGATTCAGAATCCGCACGGGGACTCGGCCATCTGTCACCGTCACCAGAGCCCTAGCGATGATGATATCCGTTCGACTGGGCACAGCACAGGGTTCTACAATAGCATCATAGGGTCTTCCCGAGGGACCACACCTTGCTTTGCCCCAAATAACAGTCTCGGAATTTGGCCGGAGAATGATAGCTTTTGGATCGGTGGTCTTGACTTTTCCCACATTTCCTTCTGCATTCAAAAAGCTTCGCTGCGCCTGGAGGACTCTGATTACTCTCTGCAGGGGTGGCTTTAATGGTTGTGGTACTTGTCGGACTTTAAAGGTTAAAGCTTCAATAAGTGCCTCTGGGCAGTGCGCCAAAATGTTCATGCCGATGATGACGTCTGGAACGGTGGAATCGGCGACGTCCGTAATGATGAACCCCTGCTTGGAGAGGATGGCTGGTCCTACTTGAAATTCAAATTCACAATAGCCAGTGCATGTGATGTCGAGGCCATTTCCTGCCAACAGTCTCAGCCAGGTTGGGGGCGGTGGTGCAGGGTGACTTAATCCCCAGAAATGTCGATACGTTTCCCTCTGAATGGTGGATACCTGAGAGCCGGTATCGAGTGTAGCAGAAAACGGTATGCCCCCAATTTTGACTGATATGGTGGGGCAGGGTCCAATATACTGTTCACACCAGCCCTGGGGTTTGTGGCCTATTGTAGGGGTGGGCCCCGAGGGTCGGCCTCCATCCTCGGGGTTGGCACGTTTAAACTCTCCTCTTCCCTGCAGAATCTTTCGACGTGTCCTGCCCGGCCGCATCTCCGACAGATCGGTCTGCCCTGCGAGTCAAACTGGTCAGAAGCTCGTCTTCCCTGGCCTTGGCCATTGCCCTGCCACTCACTTCGGGGTCGTCTGGGCCCGGAGCGCCAATTACCCTCGGTTCTCCCTGAGGACCCTTTATTGGCCAGTCTCTGCATATCCCTCCTCATGTGGGCCATCTCAGAGGATAACTCTTCTAGCTGTCCTCGGAGATCAGGGGCGGGGGCTTGCCCATACTGAGCAGCTGGGAGCATCTTTCGGGCACGCCCAGTCGATTCTAGGTGCGCGCCCTCCTCGCTGGCAACCCTTTCCTGATAGCCAGGGAGTTCGGGGAAGGACAAGTCTGCTTTTGGAATGGTTCCGATTAACTTAATGGCCTCTTCTTTGAAATCTAAGAAGGAGACCCCCACCTTCTGCAGTCGTAGCAGTTTCAACTGAGATTTGATATTGCCACAATGAACTCCTTCAATGAGGCGGCTTATCAGTGTGTTGTCCACGTCTAAGATCTCTGTACTATTGACGGCATTAATGTCCTGGTAGGCCTCTAGTACACCTAAGGCAAAATCCCGTAAGCTCTCCGTGGGCTTCTGTCTTCTCGCGTAGAACCTGGACTTTAGTTCAGATAATGGCGTGATCTCGAACGTGGTAGACAACCTCCTGAACACGTGCTCCGCGGTTTCTTTCTCGGTTTCTGGCCAAGACAACACTTCCCGTAAAGCTTCTCCTTTCAATTGTCCCATTACAATTTCGACATGTTGTTGTGTCGTGAGTGTATAAATCTTAAGTATGGATCGCATTTTATTCCTAAAGTCCGTAAATGTAGCGGTCTCCTTTCTTGGGCTTTCCCCAGAATAGGTAGGTAACCAAGGGGTTCCAAAGTAGTACGGCATGGTGACTGTACTTCCACCTGTTGCACCGCCTTGACCAAACGCAGGGTCAGCTAGAGGGCCAGCCATGACTGGACCAGGTATAGGATCTGACGAGGAGCTGGCCACCACCGGTGGTTCTTGTTGTCCTTGGCTCCCAGATGCCTTTTCTCTCTGTGCTTCTTCATCCGCCATTTTCCCGGTCGGATCCTGTTCGTGTGACGCCAAATGTAACTTCAGGTAAATACAGGTTTAACTTCCTACTTGATGTCGACTCGGATGACTCCAGAGGTAAGTATTCTCCACAAAGGATCACGAGAAGGTTTAGAATAATTTATTACAACCTTTCCAAGACGGAAGTATAGGAGATTACAAGTAAACAAATACAGTTTCAGAACAATAGATATGCACAGGAGCAATTCTTAACATTAGATCATAAATACAATACACAAGTAATTTTTTTATTAGGCCGGAACATGCACTTCTCCGCCGTCTCTCTCCGTCCACTAGGATTTCCTCAATTAAACATATGTAACACCTTACCGTATTTACTGAAACTGAGAGATGCAATTAATACAAACGTTTAGTGGCAATGGACAGGGCGTCTAGCAATGACTATTGCAATATCTTTGTTCAAGTTATTTAAGTTACTATCCACGTTCAATTAAAAGGTATCAAGTCTATTGCCACTCTATTATTGCGCAATAATATCCTAACTCCTCTAATGGAGATGTTTCTAAACTCAGCTAATTTACTCTACCTACAGGATTAGGTCCCAAGAACACCTTCTGGACCCTCTTAAACACAGGTAACTATAACATTTCTTTAAGGCAATCACAATTACAAGTGGTAATTCTTAACTTACACTCTAAAGTTACTATAAAGGAGCGCTCCGGATATAAGTTACTAACTTTGGTACCTGAGATAGTTCAATTCCTACTTTGCTCAGTCCCAATACAGAGCCAGTTCTGGATATATCTAAGTATGTGAGAGTTATTCACGGTGCACCGACTATGAGTTAATACTGTAGTTACAGAATTTCTGTTCGCTAAATATGGCCGAGATTATAGGACTCTAACACAGTTGCCGGGCTCTGCTGCTGAAGTTGCTAGGCAACCGCCAAAGGTAGCTTATTCGGGTGAGGCTGACGTGAGTCTACTGTCCCTCTCGGTATATCCTTTAGGAGCTGTCCCTTGGTCCTGTATTAAGCTGCGTAGATGATGTTGAGGGTGTCCCCTGACGCTCCAACGTCGGGTTTAACCCTTTGTGTAACTACGGTGACGGGTGTCCCCTGACTGTCCTTAGTCGGGTTTAACCCTCTGTGTAACTACGGTTGCGGGTGTCCCCTGACCATCCAAAGCCGGGTTTAACCCTTACACAGTTTAACAGTAATGGAGCTGAATCTTTATTGCCTGACTCCAATGTAGCCCCTTGGTAATAGTGTCTGTGATCCTACAGGAGGGTAAGCTAAAAGCACTTTCCGAGCTGGAATACAAAGCTTAGCTTCACTGTCTTTCCCTAACCTGGCAGTCTCCCTTAGTACTGCAGCGACTGACAGGGAGACTCTGTCATTGTCCCTGAAGGACTCCCCTCTCTTGCTGATAGGCTGCCTGGGAGGGGTTGAGCTGGGGGCCGTCTATGGCTAATCACTGTTGAGCTGCTGGGTGTATGGTGGGGGTGGCCCTGGGAGGTGTATAGTTGTAATATGGGCAGGAGTAACACTCACCGCGCCCCTTCTTTGCTGTTCTCCACTGCAGGGCCTGGTCAGTATCCGCCCTGGTCACACCTCATCGCCGCCTCTCCGGATGACGCTGCGGCCCGCCTCTCCGTGACGCTGCCGCCCACCTCCGGAACTCGCCGCCTGGATGATGGAGGACGTCTCTCAGCACTCGTCGGAAACAGCCGGAGTCCCCTCACGATGCGTCTGACTCCCGGTAAGACCGTCAGCACCGCTATCCACTCGCATCTATGCTGCGCAGCTCTGCCAGGCTTTCCTCTCCCTCAGGGACTTCACTTCAGCCGTTAACGGCTGTGCCTTTTATAACTTTCCTCTCGCGCTGGCACTGTTTCCCGCTCCGCTCACGCGCCCCATAGCTTTATTTAAAGTGTCTGTTCATCACCAGGGTTCTCCCCAGTCTCCCCTGTAATCAGGAATATGGGGGCAGACTGCTCCTATAAAGTCTATGGGGGATTCCCTTTTTGCCCGATCTCTGCACGGGCTTACTAAGTTTAAGTTCACAGGGCTTATAGAAATAAGTCTTCACCCCCTCTGAGCGGGGCACTTGCATTTGTCCTGTGATCTCTCTCTCCCTCTCTGGCATAGTCCAATCTCCTCTGGTGGGGGAGTACAGTTTACACGTGCACAAGTCATTATTATGCTTTTTAGGAAAGTCTCAGTTGCCTTCCATTGAAGGAGTATATATCTAATAACATAGTATATAATGTCCCCTATGGGGATGGCACATATTACCAACAGAAACTGTATCTTGTATTAAGAACCTGTAGCATGGCATCATATGCCTGATAAACCGACGTGGGCATTACACATACATCTCACAGTCTATTTGTATATATGTATATATGTATATGTGTGTATGTGTTTGTCGGGTTGATCCTATTAACCCTGAAGGTTGCGGATGATTTGCCGAGTGCGAATCATCACGACACCGGGTGCACTTTGGGCAGGCTGAATTCGCTGAAAAATACTCGCACCTCCTTAGGGGTGTGAGTAAATTTCAGTGAATTCGGCACTGCGAAAGGTGCGAGTTAGGGTTAATTCGGGTGCCGTTTTCAGCGTGAAAACGGCAAATGAACGGCAACTCGCACCCTTCGGGGTTAATAGGATTGACCCATTATATATATATATATATATATATATATATATATATATATATATACTGTATATATATATATATACGCGACAACACCCACTGTTTATCCCAAATGGGCTGTGGGATTGAAAGGCGGCACTCCACAGGCTTAGAAAAAAATCAATTTATATATGTGCAAAAAAGTGAAACCTTAGGACAATGTTTCAAGACCAATGCAGTCTTTTCATCAGGTCCAGTCACATGAATGATGAGTGCATTTGCACTCATCATTCATGTAACTGTGGTTTCACAAATCCGTGGAGTGCCGCTGTTCATTATCGGGGAGCAAAATTTATAGTTACGCCACTGACCGCGGCTACAGGAACATGGCCGCCTCCTGCATGAGGACATGCTCACCAGCATGGGATGCGCAAGTCCCGGCCGGATTCCTGGCTTTGGTCTGCACACTACAGTGTGGCCGCGGCAGACGCCATGTGATGTCATGACGCCGTCACTGCTGCCCCACTCGTGCGACACATACTCGGAGGACGCAGGGGCGGCACCGTAAAGTAAAGGCAAAGAGGGCAGAGGGAGCCGCAGCAGTAGAGCACTGACCCGGGCCTATGAAATGCAGGTGTCCTGTAACTATGTATTGAGTGTTATAATGGGGGCCGGGGAGCTGCCTGTGGTGTCCTCGTATAATTATACAGGGGGAGCAGCCTGTGATGTCCTGCCAAGACCCCACAGGCTGCTCCCCCTGTATAATTATACCAGGACAGTCTTGGTCTAATTATACAGGGGGAGCAGCCTGTGGTGACCTGCCATAATTATACAGGGGGAGCAGCCTGTGATGTCCTGCCAGGAAACCACAGGCTGCTCCCCCTGTATAATTATACCAGGACAGTCTTGGTATAATTATACAAAGGGAGCAGCCTGTGGTGTCCTCGTATAATTATACAGGGGGAGCAGCCTGTGGTGTCCTCGTATAATTATACAGGGGGAGCAGCCTGTGGTGTCCTGCCAAGACCCCACAGGCTGCTCCTCCTGTGTAATTATACCAGGACAGTCTTGGTGTAATTCTACAGGGGGAGCAGCCTGTGGTGTTCTGCCAGGACACCACAGGCTGCTCCCCCTGTATAATTATACCATGGCAGTCTTGGTATAATTATACAGGGGGAGCAGCCTGTGGTGTCCTGATATAGTTATACAGAGGGAGCAGCCTGTGGTGTCCTGGTATAATTATACAGGAGGAAAAGCCTGTGGTGTCCTGTCAGGACACCACAGTCTGCTCCCCCTGTATAATTATACCAGGACAGTCTTGGTATAATTATACAGGGGAAGCAGCCGGTGGTGTTCTGGTATAATTATACAGAGGGAGCAGCCTGTGGTGTCTGTTCAGTTTATGCAGAGGAGCAGCCTGTGGTGTCTTCTTGTTATTATGCGGGGGAGCAGCCTGTGATGTAAGGTATAATTATGCAGGGGGAGCAGCCTGTGGTGTCCTGGTATAATTATACAGAGGGAGCAGCCTGTGGTGTACTATTCTGTTATTTGAATATAAGGGGGCAGCCTGTAGTGTCCTGTTATTGTTCCTATACTGAGGAGCAGCCTGCGGTGTCCTGATATTATACAGGGGAGCAGTCTGTGGTGTCCTGTTATTATACAGACCGAGCAGCCTGTGCTGTCCTGTTATTATACAGGGGGAGCAGTTTGTGCTGTCCTGTTATTATACAGGGGGAGCAGTTTGTGCTGTCCTGTTATTATACAGGGGGAGCAGCCTGTGCTGTCCTGTTATTATACAGGGAAAGCAGCCTGTGGACTCATTAAAATGGAGGTTTTTCGGTAAAAAAAATATGTATTAATAAAAAAAGATAATAACACCACGACTCTGGTGTCCTGTTATTATACAGGGGGAGCAGCCTGTCGTGGTGTTATTATCTTTTTTTATTAATACATATTTTTTTACCGAAAAACCTCCATTTTAATGATGCGCTGTTACTTATGGGCCAGTGCTCTGGACTTGCCCCCCAGGCTAAAAGTTGCCAGCCAGCCCCTGATTAGGTGCCACAAGTGGTTCACAGTGCCATACATACTGCTCACATTAGAACAATACAGAATTCATAGAACTTAATATTAGAGTAACTTAAAAACTAACAATTAGTACCACAATTCTCAGTACACAATACAGCTGATTTGATTGGAAGCCGTGGAGTAGTTGGCATACCACACCACAGACTCTGGTCATAGCCAGTCTAAGAGTGCGCCCACAGCCACACCGCAGACTCTGGTATGACCAGAGTCTGCAGTGTGGCTGTGGGCGCACTCATAGAGAAGAAACTTCATATATAAAAGTCATCACAGAGAATTCTGAGGAAGCTGCTGACCTATTCAGGAGAGGCGGGGAAACGCGGTAATCCTATCCAGACGCTGGCCATAGTTCACCCTGCTGCCCGGGTCACGTCTTCTCCGGATAAGGCTGTACCACTGGAAATATTAAACAGCCGGGAGAGGACCTGAGGACAGTGACTGCAGGAAAGGACTTTTCTCTTAATGTGGAGCTACACTTGCAAGCATTACTAATTTTGTTTTATTCTATGCAAAATGATGGCAAAATAGACTAAAGGCTACAGATCTTGGTGGCTATAAAAGCCTAAATATGTGGGATATAACAACTCCCGTTAAAGGACATTAAAAATACCTTTTCCCATTCAAGGCAACGAACTAAAAGCTAAAAAAGTGTTGAACTGTGAGAGAGTTCAGGAACATGAAATACACTTGCGAATGTATTATAATTAACCATCCATTCACCTGGGGTTGGATATCATGATGCTGGATTATTTATACCATTCATTTTTTACATATATTTTTATATGGCTGTGAGAGAGCTTCTGTTTTATTAATTGCACATTTTAAAATTGATTTAATACCGGCCGGTACACATGAATTATTGAAATATTGTGTGATGATAATTTTTATTGTATTATTATTTAATTCATTGAATTAATAAATGTATTACTTTCAATAGCGCTGCTTTCTATTTTTTTCTTGTCTTTTCTATACCCAAGGGGATAAGTACCCCTAACTAGCAGCTGCACATTGGAAGTAATAGTGAATTTGCGCTGAGTCCATCCCTATTTCCCTTCTCCAAGGATTTTATAATCTAGGGCATGGGTCCTCAAACTGCGGCCCTCCAGATGTTGTGAAACTACAAATCCCAGCATACCTTGCCAGAGTTTTAACACTCCCTTATAGCAAAAATGTGGCAAGGCATGCTGGGATTTGTAGTTTCACAACATCTGGAGGGCCACAGTTTGAGGACCCATGATCTAGGGTAAGGAAAAAGACAGAAAGGTGACAAGAGGGACTATTGATGTTATTTTCTAAGAGGATCCGGCTGCCACTTCTGTATATAACTTCAGGGAGAACCAGAAAAGCAAAATCCTGGGTTATCCTGACTTCCTCTCCCATGCTTTATAACAGACAGACATACGGAGAGTGATAAACTACCAACCAATTATCTTCCAACTGCCATGTTACATGCTGTGTTTGAAACAAGACGGTTAGGAGCTGGTTGATTGGTAGTCTATCACTCTTCACTTTATTTGATGCCTGATAAGGCACATAAAATTGCATATTGTTATAAGGCCATGGTCATATGTCCCACCTGTCCCAATTACAGTGAGATAGTCCCTCTTATTGGACACTGTCCCACTGTCTGTGGGTCTCAGTGTCCCATAGGTGGGGGTGGGGGGGTAGGTTGGGAGAGTCGGTGATCACTGCTGGTCTGCATCATGCCCCCAAAATATAATAAAAATGGGGGTTGCATCACTAGACCACACCCCCTCCACACAATGCTCTACCCACCCATCCCAAGGCCCTACCACTATTGAAGCAGTGGATCGTGTTTTCCCAGCCAGGAAAGTTGGGTGATATGCCATTTCCTTAAATGTCATGTTATCTATAAGTTACAAAGCTAGGACAAATATCTTACAAAACTAATACTCACTCACATTGCAAAAGTGTTTATCATTATATATATATATATATATATATATATATATATATATATATATATATATATATATATATATATATATATGCCCAGTATCTGTGTGACTCTAAAACAAGCTTTTGAGCTGGCTTACTAGTATAAAATAAAGACTTATAATAAAAAATAGTGTTGCTATTATGTCTAGTTTATCACATTGTGCAATTAATAATAGTGTGATTATTATATATCCCTTTTATATGAAATCTATATAGACAAAGTTCATTACTAATTTCATCTTTTTTATCCCACTGAAAAACCTAAAATGAACTAGTTTTATCATGTATAAAAAGATAGTTCTGTTAAGAAATGTATTTTATTTCAAAACTATGGAATGTTTAATGTAATTTGCATTAGTAAACTGCAGTCATAAAACGGCATGTTATACCTTTACATTAAATTTGAAACATATCTCACATTTAAATATTTTATACTATTTTATATATAGATCACTTGTCACTTCACCCGCTTAGTATTCACATTTACATTTCTTCTGAACTTCCCCACAGATACCCTAAGGCAGCATACCTGGCAAATGTGCAGATCTTTTACCCTCAAGTGACAAATGGGCATTAAAGACTTCATTTTTGAGAATCTTATACTCCTGCTTAATGGAAATAGAATAAGCATCAGTTTGGCAAATGTATTCATTTATTTGATGTTTTGCAAGATATAGGTTTAAAAACTGCATTAATACTAACTTATGGGTAATTGGATTTACATTATACAGTAGATTCCTCATTATAGTATTCTTTAAGTATAAATGTGGCAAACACTTACTGTATATAGGGTTTCCATGTAACATGGCAGTTATGAGCTGATCGTTGAGTACTTTGGGCCTGATTCAGGTTGGATCAGCATGGACCGAATTGGTCCAGTGAATATCCATTGCATCAGCCAACCCTCCCATACTGTCTATATTCATTTATAGAAGGAGATACTGTATGGTATGTACCCCTTTTAACTCCCCATCTATAATGATAGCTCTTGTTGACTGCATGGACATTACAAAAGGAATTCAATGGTCTATTTTTAAGAAAAGGGGTTATCTCTCTGTGCCGGGGTGCTGTGGTGTCATCTGACATTTATAATGTACTAATTATACAAATATTGTTTACACACATCATAATGTCTGTCTTTTACTATACTTTTATTCACCTCATCCATAAATGTATATTCCCCGTGGTTCTAACCCTATCGTATTTCTATGTGTTGGTAGAAATCTCACTGTGTTTTTTCTTGTTTATATAATTAAATTCTAAACTTTATGATATGCATTATTCCCATGTTAAATAATATCGATCAAAAATAACGAGCACATGGCACAATAAAATAGATTAAACATAATTTAGAGAACATCTTTTTATATAAGATTTGTTCAATGAAGTGTTGCTGCTTGAGGGTGTAATTCACAGATTAAAAACAGTACAGTTTGATATGTTAGACAAATATTAGAGCAATTCTCAATGAAAGAGTAAATAAGCAACATGCAATTTAATAAAGAGTGTACTGACACTTCATTTTTATTATTACATTTTTTATGTGACAGTTTTATTCTTCGCTTTTTTCAATTGATATTGTGTAATATAAAAGGTTCACAGTTATCATATAAAAAATTAAAGAGTTAACACTTGTGAGTGGAATACTCCTGAGATACTAATAGCTTGAGATACTACAATAAGGGTTAGTTAGCAATATCAACAAAGTACTGGTAAGGAGTTTTTTTCTGTTAATGGTGTTGGAATTTTTAGGGTGGGACCAATCTATCTTAAGTACAAACTCTTTAGCCCAGTGCTGACAAGATACAGACACGGATAGGATGGCAAGACTTTAATGAAAAGGCTTTAGTACACTCATAGTTTAATCAAAGAAGCAAGGCAGGAACAAGGAGGATTTACCAGGAACCAGGGAGCTTGAGAAAATTTGCAGGTACATCATGACAGCAAGAAGGCCCTAAATAAAACACTGAATGTTGAGTTGGTTCCTTAAATAGGATATTGGCTGTCTGATATTAGCAGCCAGAGGAGTACTATAGAACTGGCAAGGAGGCATGTGTGGTATTTCCACTGGCTGAGGGAGAATGCAGCACTTCCCCTACACTTCTTGTTTGTTATCGTAGTGACCACACTGCACACTGTCTACTTGTAATTACTTTGACTTGTGCATGGTATGCTGGAGGTCCAGATGCCTGGATCAAGCATTATGATAGGTGAAAAGGGGTCTGTCTAGGATTCCCCTTGTGGTATGAACTATAAGTGCTTCCAGGTGTCCCATGTTTACCCAATAACTGCTGGAATAACTTCATATTAACTGGTGCATGAAAGTTACTAGCAGGTTCCCATGAGAGCCCTTTCCAACCAAAATCTTTCCACTTTACTAGTAATAATATTGGCCCTCAAGCTTTTCTGGAGTCCCTGAATTTTTGGATCACATATTTTCCTAGTCCATTATCTAGTGATGGTATTGAGACTGGCGTTAACCTTGCAGTTGCATGTGCTGGTTTGACCTACCGTAAATAGCATAGAACACTGGATGAACTAATTGCATCTGTTGAGGTACTAGGAGGTTGGATTACAGCTGAAGCAGCTAAAGAACAATAAAGATCAACACATCACTCTGACAACTTTAAAGAAAGTCACTTCAAATTCAGAACTTGATAGGAAAAACGGTACTTATATGTTAGTTGGGCGCCCACTATAGTTAGTACGCTCATACCCCCATTATCCATGTCATCATGGAGTTGACAGTATATAGTGTGGCGAGCGCAGCGAGCCACCACGCCTGAAGCGTGGCGAGCATAGCGAGCCCCGCAAGGGGACATGGAGAACTAAGCAAATACCTTTGTGGGCACCCAACTAACATATAAGTACCAAAAAAAATTAGTTATCCCTAATACAATAATGCAGATTTGTCTTGCAGTGTCTATCCACTTGCACTTTGAATCTTTGCTGTGCTCTCAAAGATTAATGACTAGATGTTTTTTGATATAGCTCCTGTATTTGATAAATATGTCAGCCAAAGCAGACCCTGTACTTACTGGCTGTATATAGAAAACATAATTCAAATTAAATGGTATGGTAGGTAAATGGTATCCTTAGTAGGTAAATGGTATTATTGTTACAAGAAAATGCTGCAAAAAGGAGAAGCTCCACCCATTTTTCATGCTGTATAATTATATGTATTGCTTCCAGGCTTTGATTAACATGATCTGTCCGGTCTGTTGGTAAAAAAACCTGAAGGCCTTCCAGAGCCATAACATAAATTGAAGGTGCTGGAATCCCTCCTGATTTTCGCACCAAAACTATGGTGATGGTGTGCTTGGCTGCAGGGAATGGAGATCTGTTACCAGCTCCAGTCTTTGCAGCACACACACTACAAAATTGGTCAGTTGGATCAGCAGTTGGGTCTCCAGGTTTTTAAGGAAGTTTCAAAATCAGGAAACCAAACAGGTGACCAGGATTAATTAGAGGGGGTACATATTGAGGAGGACAATGGCAGTCAAACCGGTCAGCTGGTAGTCAGATCTCCCTAATACACAAGTGTGTACTCAGCTTAACCCAGCATAACATACAGTATTGACTTTCTAACTCAAATGTATACATTTTTATTGGTACTTTGAACAGCCCTAGCAGAATACATTATATAATTCTACTTCTTCTTCTTCTTCTTCTTCTTCTTCTTCTTCTTCTTCTTCTTCTTCTTCTTCTTATATCCAAAATAGTATAATAATAGCACTTATAATAATAATAATAATAATAATAATAAACAAAGTATTGTGCAGTATATAATAATAAATCAGTTAGTATATTTCCTCATCTATTGTTATCCCCAAGGCCTGCCAAAAATCCTGACAATGATGAGTCATCTAGCCTTAAAATCAGTCTTTGTATGTCTGATGGTGATTATAAGTCATATTCATTCAGAGAATTATGATAGAGGATGATGACAACTTCATTATTAGGGACAGGAACGGGAGGATGGAATTGGATCATCAGAGAAAATATTGTATCTATTAAGAAATCCTCTTGTTATGCAATCTTTTTAAAAATAAAGTAACAGCAAATATTCTTACAAAGTATTCTTCCCAATAGTTTGTTGTCTGTTCAACAGCCCTTGCTAAGAAATTAGATTATTGTATGGGTGCTATGGAAAGGTGGGTTCAGGTTTAAGCAGAATTGAATGACAGATTGGTGTACATTTACTAAGATAGGAGTCCTATTTTAGATGCAATGTTGCTATGGGCTACCAATCAGAATCTATTTTTTATTTATTTAGATCCTTCTAGGAGATAATAACTAAAATCTAGTTGGTTGCCCATAGCAATATCCCATCTGAAATAGAATTTCCATCTTAGTAACTTTCCCCCATTGTGTTACAACTATAACATGTATGAGTTTATAGCAAAGATACAGCGTTAGAAATCTGCGCTTCTACAGAATGGATGTTTGAATCCCTCCTATGGGTGTATAATCTATGAAACAGGCTAGTGCATATGTTAGAGATGTGGATCGTATTAAAACAAAGCAAAGCCGTGTTTTATGCAATTGTTTTATTTGGCCACATTGCCATAAACAATTATTTGAACGTATACAGTGGTTCTAGAATTGTGGGGAAAAAAACTTGCATGCAAAAATGGTATGGAAATAAAAACAGCAGCAAACAATGTGGGAATGTCAGTGGCACCAGTTCAAAGTGAATATATTCCTCAGATGGCAAATAATAGTTCCATACTGGCAGTGGCGTAACTTGAACTTGGTGGGCCCCATAGAAATTTTATTAAGGGCCCCCCAAACTCAGGCCTCCACTAGAGTTGACATGTCTAGAGACGCACACGAGGTGTGGTGTTGCCTATAATTTTAACGTTGGCCAAGCAAGCAACCCACACCTTCCTGAATACTTTTTTTTTACAATTATATTTATTAAAACTCTGCGGGTTCTGGACAGTAGCTGGCAGAGGCAGTTCACTTACTGTGCTTCCGCCAGTTGCAAATGGGTAAGACTATGTATTTATCTAATCTCTCTCACATTTGCATGTCTTTATTTATCCCTCACTCTCTGTCTTTCTCATTCTTACTCTTTTGTACACATTCTCTCACATGCTATCTTTGTATTTTATTCTGTCTCTCATATATACATCCATACACTGTCTCTTACATACATACATACAGTAGCCTCTTTATTATTTACATGCATACACCTCTGCTTTCACATATACATCCATTTATATATACATTTACTGCATCTCTCATACATACATCTCCTCTTTTATATATATATATATATATATATATATATATATATATATATATATATATATATATATATATATATATATATATATATATAGCAAACGGGCAGGATGGCACTCCCAAGATTTCGATAATGTAGATAAATAAATAACAGTCAAACACCAATAGCTTGTGTCAACGTTTCGGGCTGAGCCCTTTATCTTGATAAAGGGCTCAGCCCGAAACGTTGACACAAGCTATTGGTGTTTGACTGTTATTTATTTATCTACATTATCGAAATCTTGGGAGTGCCATCCTGCCCGTTTGCTACATTTGTCCTTATTTGGATTGGAAAGGCAACCCAAGTCGCTGCTTGCCCTCATTCCAGAGTGCCGGGACCCATTCTACTATATATATATATATGTATATCCATACACTTACTATATCTATGCAATGCCTCCTCCCTCATACATATTTACACCACCTATTACATATATCCATCCATCTATGCACGACCTCCCTCACAAATACAATACATGCATGGCCTCCGTCATACAGAAAAATATATCAAGGGTTTTAACACAATACAGGTGGGAGACATTCATCACAGGAAGAGGAGCAATAAAACATGAGGACATGCACTGAAACTAGAGGGAGGAATATTCAGGTGAAATTTGAGGAAAAATTACTTCACAGAAAGGGTAGTGGATAAGTGGAATAGCCTCCCATCAGTGGTGGTAGAGGCAAATACTGTAGTACAATTTAAACATGCTTGGGATAGGCATATTGATATCCGTACAAACAAATAAGGCTTAAATATGGTTTGAGGTAACATGTTTAAAAGAGGCAGACTAGATGGGCCAAGTGGTTCTTATCTGCCGTCAAATTATGTTTCTATACATACCTACATACATACACTGCCTCCAACATACATACATCCATCCATCCATCCACTGCCTCTCACATACATACATACATACATACATACATACATACATACATACACCCACTGCCTCCCACATACATACATACATTAATCCACTGCCTCTCGCATACATACATACATACATACATACATACAACATACACCGCCTCCCACATACAAACATACATACATACACTGCCACCCACATACATACATCCATAAACTGCCTCCCACATACATACATACATACATACATACATACATACACTCCCACCCACATACATAGATCCATACATCCATACACTTCCTCTCACATACATACCGTATTTTTCGCACCATAAGATGGTGGGGGAAAAAAGTGGGGGGAAAAGTGTACAGATGGAGCCGGCCTTGTCTTTGCAGGGGATGGCGGCAGAATCGTCAGCCACCAACCCCCGCCAGCCGCCATCTGCTCTGCGAAAGGGGACGCACGCGCACGAGATGCGCGCGCGTCCTCTTCCGACGTCGCTTCCCCTGGGTCCCCGCCGGCTTGTGGGTGGTCACCTGGGGTCCCCACCGCCTCCCGCTCCCCCCTGCCGCCTCCCCTAACCCTGTCCGTCTCCCTGAAGCGGAGACGGACAGGGTTCCCATCGCCCCGCCACCCAGAAACTGACGCGAGTGCGTGTGAGACGCACAGGCGTCTCAGTCAGATGGAGCCAGATGGAGCGCCTCGCTGCTGGCGGATCGCCAGCGGAGACAGTCTGGCGATTCGCCAGCAAGAGGGAGCCCGGCTCCATCTGTATGTGTCTTAGGGAGTGAATACAGCAAAAAAAATGTGCAAAAAACTCCTGGATGCTGCTGCTGCACCAGCATCTCAGGAGCTGCAGCAGAGCCCGCTCCCCCCTCCCCCCCTGATACTTATCAGCAGCTTACAGAGGTCTGGGCAGTTGGGTCTTTTCGGCGCATGGGATATCATCTGCGTTGTCCCTGCGGCAGATGGGAACTAGTAGCGCATCTAGTTCCCATCGCAGAGGACTCATCTACCGCCATAGATGAAGTTGGCCCGGCTTGGGGATCCCGTAGGATAGCGGGGGGGGGGGGGGGGGGGGGCGCAATACACTATTTGGTTCAGAATATTTTTTTCCTATTTTCCTTCTCCAAAACTGGAGTAGGTGCGTCTTATAGAGCAAAAAATATGGTATATACTGTACATACATACAGCCATACACTGCCTACCACATACATACATACATAGATACATACATACATACACTAAATTAATAAATCTATCAATATATAAAAATATATTTTGACTGCATACTTATATACACCCTTGTGCCAGGGAACACTGAGACTGATATCACTTTGAACTGGGAGTGACTCCATGGAGCCACTTCTCCTAGCACCACAACAAACAGCCTGTATTGTGTTATAATAGGGAAGGTTTAACCCAATTCCTATACCATTACAAGTTATACCATTACAAGTTATATTTTAATCTTAACAGGATTGTCCCCAACAAAGAAGAATACCTTTTTCTCTCCTTTACTGTAGACAGGGCCAATATTAGGGTTTCCGGCGCCCAGGCCATGGCAGTCATTTGGTGCCCCCCCCCCTTCCCCTGACTGGGGGGGGGGGGGTGGGACAACAAATGACCGCCTTGGCCCTGGCGCCGGAGACCCCCCCTCCCTGCTGACAACTTACATACATGACAACTCCTGTGTGCAGCCAGCGGGGGTCCGGGGACAGGCAGCGGGGTTCCGGGGACTGGTGTAGCCGCTGTATCGGCAGCTTGACTCCGTCCGTCTCTCCTACTAGCGCGGCGGTGGGAAGAGCTGGTGATGACTTGGAAAAGACTTGCCGGACGCTGATTGGCTGAATTCAGCCAATCAGCGTCCGGCAAGTCTTTTCAAAGTCTTTACCAGCGCTTCCCGCCGCCGCACTAGTAGTAGAGAGTAGAGACGGACGGAGTCAAGCTGCCGCTACAGCGGCTACCCGGAACCACGCTGCCTGTCACTGGACCTCTGCTGGATGTACCCGGACCTGACAGCGCCCACCCCCCTCCAGCGCCCGGTGCGCATGACCCCCCAGCCCCCCCCCCCCTAGTTACGGCCCTGCTGTAGATGTGACAGTAACTAAATACGTTTGTATAGCATAATCATCGTACAATCATCAACAAGTACAAGAACAATATAATGCACCAGTGCACAATGAAACCTACTGATTTCCAATGTATTGGCAAATTATGGGGAATTTAGGCCTTCTGCTCTCACCCTTTTAGGAGAGGCTAATCTCTACCTTGTATGTAATGAATAAGCATTTGGCTATCAAGACCAAACTTCAAACAAACCAGCAGAGATCACCATGCTCAAACAATCTGCTCAAGTCAATTTAATCCAAATATTGTGCACAGAAACAAACATGAGCAGACACCATTATGGGAAATATACTGAAGCATCAATTTGTCTATGATGAATAGTTTTAAATAAAATAAAATGACAACAACATAGCAAAATGTGGGGGCTTAGATGACATGGATGACATAGCAGAGGCGGAGGAGAAGATTAAATGTAGCAGGATTTTAGAAACTAGTTGAAAATAAAAAGTTATCAGAAAGCTCCAGAAGCAGGCACAATTGAGACATTTTGGTGGATGGATTTAAATAAAATAAGGGAGTATGTAATATTCAAACCAACTTCATAAAATAATGATGCATATTTGATCTCACTTCTAGTATCCCAAACCCACTACACATATGATATATTGTAATCTTAAATACCAGTAAAATAATAGTTTAATCTGAATTCTGGATAGTCCATCATTGAACTGTAAAACAAATAATGTAAAGGAATCAGAGTGTAATATCATTACCAGGTCAATTGCAAGAGTCATTCGATTTAGCCAGGTCTAGTTATATTTGTATTGCATGATATCTATGCAAGTTTCCTAAATGTTATAGTAAACACAATTCTACATCTGAATAGGATTATTGAAATGTAGAGTTGGTTATGCTGTATGTCTAAATCTGATCAAGGGGATCTGAGTGAGAGCAGATCATGTACTATTCCTGTGTTGAGTACAGTAGAATTAGGGCTGGTTGTGTTTTTCAGGAGCAGTGATTCTGGTGTACTGGACGCTTGAAGAGAGAGGACAGTGACTGAGCAGTTATGCATTGTACTTTTATGGTCAGGGGTGTAACTCCCAGAGACAATGGAATTTCCAGCCTCTGGGCTTTAAGCCCTGAAGGGGCATCTGCATGTAAAGCAGCCACCTGTGTGGTTCAGAGTGGGATCCAAGTGTAACCACTGCTCTTGCAATGCAGCTCTATGGCACACCTGTACTTAATTGGCTCTATACCAGGAGCCCTGCTATCATCTACAGGATGGCATGTGGGGGGCTCCAAACTCCAACTTGCCTCCGGGCAACTGATATGAACTTATGCCTCTGTTTATAGTGGTTTCTTAGTGTGGAACTGTTCCATTATATACACACTGCTATTTTTTTCATTGTTAAACACTGTGGTAGACCGCATTCCAAATGAAAATTAATATTAAATTGTTCCTTCATTAGCAATATCATTAATTGGATCATCCACAGCTAATTACACTGAACTAGAGGATATGGCATTGATGTGCAATAAAATATACTGTATTGTTTAGTTATTACCCTTTCTAGTTGTCTACCCACAGTCATCAATATGTGGGAGCCTAATGATTCACAACTTAATCCGTATGGTTGGCAGTCGGACAGTATATATAATACATTCCATTCTGTTAGAAGACATTCATTACAAAAAATACAAAATAAATACAGTATACATTTTTACAATTTGTCAGTTTTAGGGATGAATTTGGGGCACAGCTCCCCTTAGTGTGGCTGGGTTGCCCTGTGGTGGCACACTATAATATTTATTTAGCAATGTTTTAACACTATTAAAAAATATTTTTTTCGACTACACTTTCTAGCATTTTATGTTCTCGGTGTAACACCTTTTTAAACCCTGGCTTTTGAGTCTTTCTTATTAACTCACTTTTACTAGTGTATTGCCCTTAGTTAACCTGTTTTTATGTTTTGTGGTCTGACACCAGATTCAAACTTAGAATTTGAGATCCGCCAGAGACGAGGTCACCTAGATTATGGTACGTGAGCTAGGATTTCTTTGCCAATAAATATAACAAGAACTTTAATACAGTATTGTGCACTGTTAGATAACAGAGCTTATTACAATTATTTTAGAGTTTGAGTCAGCACTGTATTTTGATTTCTTTGTAGAATTGCGTCCTGGCATGATAGCACCTATTAATGTATGAGAAATTAGAGTCTGCAGTCCAGAATCCCTTTCCCCCATTTAGGGAATAAAGCTTAGTCAAAAGTGGGATGAGAACAAAAAAAAAAATAACAGTAAAAAGAGTAAAACTATACAATGTATGATAATTTATAAGTGTCTTTCAAGCATAATAGGTGAAATAAAATTGGTAATTTGGGAAGAATATTATGAAAATATATATAATTTGTCATATGCCTTCATCTGCACTCTAGCTGTCTGGCTGTCTGGCCGCCCCCCCCCCCCCCCCCCCCCCAATTTTATGCCACCATTCCTGGAAGCTGGTCATCATCCCATAGGTATGCCCCACCTTCTAGCAATGGGAGCCTTTAGGGCAGGCATTCCCAACCATGGTCCTCAAGGCACACCAACAATCCAGGTTTTAGTTATATCCAGGCTTGAGCACAGGTGACTTAATTAGCACCTGAGTGATTCTGATTAAACCATCTGTGCTCAAGCCTGGATATAACTAAAACCTGCACTGTTGGTGTGCCTTGAGGACCGTGGTTGGGAATGCCTGCTTTAGGGTATATGCCATGGGTTCCATGAAACTCATTGAGGAAAGGGGACAGTCCATAGGAAATTATGTATGTATAGAGGGTATATAACTGCAACTTGGCTGAATGAAGAACGTCTAAAGGCTTTGTATGTATTCAAAAGACTTGCTGATGGTAACATACCTAAGACTATGAAAACCACCCCGTAATGACTAGGAACTATTATAAACATAAATATTTGCACTGAAATTAACATAATTCTTTCAACTTAATAGGGCAGCAAGAGCATAAAACCAATGGTGTAAGCTAGTGGCTCCCAATCATGGTCCTTAAGACATCCCATTGGTCTAGGTTTTAAGGAAATCCATGCTTAAGCACAATTGACTTCATTAGTACCTCAGTCAGTTTATTGTGCCTTATTTGCACAAGCAGGGATGTCCTTAAAACCAGCATTGTTGGTGAACCTTGAGGTCCTGGTTTTTGGGAGCAACCACTTTAAGCAAAGAGAAACCTTATTTTTTGTTTTCAGATACAGTATAATTGTATAACAAGTTGTAGGAGTACTCTACTTGAACTGATACTATCTAATAGAACATACAGTATATTATATTCAGGGCTGGCGCTACCCACTCATCGGCTCCTGCGGTGCAGGGATGTGCCAGGCTAAAGAGGCGCTCAGCCTCTCCCTGCACTACCACTCTGCTTCTGCCGGGTCACGGTGCCACCAGTACTGCGCCTGTCACACAGACAGCGGTGCGGGAAGCAGAGTAACAACGCTGAGCTGACTCTACCGAATCGGCTATCGCTTAATCGGTTATTCCCCATCACGAGTCTGCCCAGTTTCCAGGATTGCCAGCAATAACCTGGACACCGCTGGGGCAGCTGCACTGTTGCCGTGCTTTTCGCTACCTGTGTGACATACGCAGCAACATGCCTGGAGCTTGAGCTGCAGCATGGACCGGCCCTGCTTTCTCTTCACTGCCTGGGGTAGGTGTACTGGGATGGCTGCCACCAACCCCAAAACTGCTGGGAAAGGGGGGAGGTTAAAAACACTTCCAGGGTGCTTTAACCCTAGACCACCAGGGAAAGCAGAGTTATAATATTAATTATGGTGTGTGACATTGTGCTATGGGCACTACGGTGTGGCATAATATGCAATAGGCTTTATAGTGTGAATTTTGCGATGCGCCTACAGCGCGCACTATCACTGGTTCTGGACTGTGTGTGTGTGTGGGGGGGGGGGGATGTAGGGGACAGGGGGACAGGAGCACCAATTCCTTTTCTGGCACAGGGCACCAAAATGTTTAGATGTGGCATTGCTGCTACTAAGCCCATTATGTGTTTTTTGCATAGTGCACCTTCGGCAAGCACTGAGGGCGTAAATTTTTAGTTTGCAGGGGGGGGGGGGGGGCGCCGGACCCCGTAGCATCAGCCCTGATTATATTTACATACAGAGAAATGGGATATATAATCAATGGCGCAAGGAGAAACAATACTTAGATTTCTTTAAGTTCAGGCTTTTCCTCTTGTATGATGTTAATCTCGGATGAGTGGAATTCACCAAATTGGGGTATTGCGTGAAGAGAAAAATGAAAAAAAAAAAATTACAATTTGAATTTGTGTGTGTCCTTTATTATGAACACTCTAAAGAGTGGGTGCTCTATTATTTAGAAGAACTGGGTCACTCCGGGCGTACCAGAACTCACGTGGTTTTGTGACGGTTTCCCTCTTATAAAGGTTTCTTTTCTGTGTTTTCCCGGAGAGGCTCAGTTATAGCGTGGGTATTTCTTTAGGTGCTTGTGGAATAGTCCAAAAAGGCTTATCAGCCATGCTCAAAAAGAAGAGAAATTGGTATCTGAGAATCTCTCAAGTAGTTAAGTTAAATGTGTGTGAGGGCTGTACAGAACATGGTAAGTTATGACAGCATACCTCACTTACATAGACAATCGAAGAAGAACATATGTAAAGGTTTCTTTTATTTAAGTGGAGAGGAAGCGTACCCCTACTCACGGTGTTAAATGGAGTTTTCAAACCTATAAAGGTTTCTTTCTCCCATATGTCCTTCGTTAATGTGGTGTTCTGGACAGTGTCTCTTTAAGTGCTTGTGACGTGGTCCAAAGGGCTTTCCAGCCGTGCTCAAAAAGAAGAAAAATGGATGTCTGAGAATCTATCGGGTAGTTAAGTTAGATGTATGTGAGGGCTGTACATCCACTCAGCCTTAGACCTTGCGTGGCACATGCGCATAGCGTTGCCCACGCATGCGCAGGTGGCTAAAAAACGCCATCCGAAAGAATTCGGGAAAGTACGCATCGACCAGAATAAGGCCCATGGTAACATTTGACTTTATGAATAAAATGTTCTGCAATAGAACTACAGTAAAACATGTAAAATACAAATGCATATGTAATTTTAATTTTATAAACTAATAAAAAATGTATTACATTTATTTTTTTATGTTGAAAAGAACTACAGAAATCTTAAATTCCATAAGAGCCACGTTTATTAAGCTCAGAAAAGCATCGAAGCTTGTAGACTGGAGATGCTTTCTAAAGAAAGCCAAAAAGACAACATGGTAATTGTTTTAATATTTCAAATAAATACTTTGCATATACCATATGGAAACAAAAGTAAAAGTAAAACACAGACACGGTTAATAATTACAGGAGATTACAAATTGTAAATTTAACTGAAAATAAATTCCAAAATGTTTGTCATGTAACATATAACTTTATATAACTCTAGACTGTAAGCTCCTTGGAGCAGGGCCCTCTTCCCACCTGTTCTCATAGCCCTCTTCTTTCGCACATCAATTACAGCTCTCTTACCAACTTACAATGTATACCCACATCTCACATTCATTGTGTTCATTCATTTCTACCACTGACAACTTGCCGCTGGTAACATGCGGACTGCTCCTCTGCTTTCCTACATCTTAGCTGTATTGTGCACTTGGAATTGTGCTGCTGTTACCTGTACTCATTCATCTCTAGCACTGACAACTTGCCCCTGGTACCGTGCCAACTGCTCCTCTTCTTTCCTACATCTCAGCTGTATTGTGTACTATGAATTGTGCTGCTAATTTGTTACCTATGAATTGTTTTTGTTCTTCAGTTACTGTTATGTTTAGTCCTTTGTACCCTGAATTGTTCTAATTATGTGACCTACAGTATGTACGGTGCTGAGAACCACTTTTTGCGCCTTATAAATAAAATGTAATAATAATAAAAACAGGAAGAAAAAAAAATATATTTGGTTCTAAATTTCATTTTCAATGGGGACGTTCCCATGTCCCATCCGAGGCCGGCAGTGTCCCACAGTGGGGGGGGGGGGAGTTGGGAGCTGTCACTCGCTGAGCAGCCCTGTTGGTTGGGGTTAGCACACACGCACTTTTGCGTATGTGCAAACCCCAACTGCAAATGGCTGCACTGAGTTAAACAGTCGCCTGCTTGTTCAAAGTGGGAAGGGAGGGACTGGAGCAATGGTAGTACTGGGCCATGATGTCATCCACCCACCCTGTCTTTGTCCTGGTGCCAGTCAGTTGAGACTGACTTTTATTTGCAAAGGCAGGAGACATCATTCGATGGTTGACGACAATCTAATAATTTGTCCTGCAGCGGTGGCATGCGAAGGGATGTGTCTACGTTACACATCCGTTCGCATTATTGTATGGGGAAATTGTGGCAGGGGTGGAGGGAACTCGGTGGGGCATGCTCTCTGGCTTATCGAGTCAACCAAAATCGGGGCTTCTATTTGCCAACACAGATGGTTCCTTGGATTTATGATGCCTCCTTTTGGATTGCTGCTTTTTTTGCCTCCAATGATTGCTCCTTGAGAAAGGTCCACGATATTAGGACATTGGGGAAACAAATTATTTGCATTACTTGGTTTGTGATAAAAAAGTTTGAAAAAAAATATGGAGAGTGCTGTGTTTTTAGGAATATATATACACACACACACACATACACACACACACACACACACACACACATATATAAACACACACAAATTGTTATTTATCTATATACATGTTTTGTCTTAAATAAATAGACATTAATTTTTATCAATTTATAGTTATTTTATCTGGTTTTAGAAATCTATTAATGATGTACTGTATTACACCAGTGGTTACTAAACCCCTATTCATGTGCAAAAAACATACAGAAGGGCGAACATCGTAATGTGGATAAAACAATGGGGGCGAATCTGATTTGCAAACTCCCTTGTACATTCGTACGGGGAGTTAGATATTGAAGATCTGCGCATGCGCATAAGTGAATATGTACATGTGCAGGTCTTCTCTGTCGGCGCCTTTGGAGACTTGCATAGTCTCCGAGGTGCTCGCACCGGGGGAGGGGGTGCGTGGAGTAGGCGGCCAGCATTTCCTGGGACTACCCAGGATAATGCTGGGTGCACTCAAGAAAACGCTGGGCGGCGTCCTGCCTTCTGGGGGTGAGCGGCTGATCTCGGAGCAGGGCAACGCTAATCAAAGTCACCAGAGACTGACTTAGATTAGTGAGCGCTACAGAAATCATTTGATGGTCACCTTCTGGTCTCCTGTGACATCACCAAGTCACACCCATATAGTAACTTAGTAAATAGGAAGCTGTTAGCTGATCTTTTATATGTAGTGAAAGAAAATACATATAATTACATGTTACCTGCCTAAGACAGTAGGATGTGCAGTTAAACCTAAACAAGTTAAGACTAATCTAGTCAAAAGAACTAGGGCCCTGATTCAGATCTGTTTCCATGGCTGCGTATGTTTGCAACCTAGTGAGCAGGTATCACCATCCACCCAAACGGCCACCCCTGCTTTAGGAATTGCCGCATTTGCATATGAGGGGATGTGTACACTTACACATCCCCTTGCATCTGCCAGAACAGAGGAGAAATCATTTGATGGTTGCTGACAAATAATGATTTCTGCAGCCTTCGGTCTGATGAGTAAGTCAATACTTACTTTTCAGATGTCCGCAGATCACCGAAAAGAGGGCAGGCGTTGATGTTGTATGATGTCAGCCGTCCGCCCCAAGCAGTTATTGCCAAGCCCACCTCTGCAGAGAAACGCCCAGCATTTTTATGGGGATGCCCATAAAACACTGGGCATTCCCATGCTGCCACCCACTGCTCGCCCCATTGCTGCCCCTCCTGGAGCGAACCCCCCAGCGAGTGTGAAACTCACCAAAGCGGTTTGCCCATGAACAATTTCTTGCATGCGCAGACCCCAAACATCGGGGAAGGGTCGAATTCGGACCCATATGAAAAAGTCTAAATTGGTCCCTAAGTTCAATAAATTATGGCCCACTATTTCTGATATTTATTGACTCATAACCAGATCAGTATCTGAAGATAATTAGGAATTATATGTGGTACTAATTTTAATAACACATAAGAACCATGCACAACACTAGGTTATTTATGGTTTTTAAGTGACACAAAATTGATTCAGTGTTGTATGCGAGCCATTGGACTATGTGTGTGCAGGGCATGTTCTGAGTATTTACAAAATGGCTCCTGTATTGCTGCATTCACAATAGATAGATTAATGTTGTATCAAGCATAGATATGCGCTGGGGCACATCAAGAATGTAGAAGGCCCGTGTGCAGTCTGCGACTGGTCTACCTCCTCTACAGCTGGAAGAGCAATAGACACTGGGCAAGGGTGTCACTAGGAGACCCTAGCAAAGTCTCAGAGTTTAGTGTGTAGGGCTCTGGGAAAATGTCTAAGCCATGACAATAAGCCATGATAATAACCTAGTGCAGTGGTTCTCAAACTCAGTCCTCAGGACCTCACACAGTTTACATTTTCCAGGTCACCTGGCAGGTGCACAGGTGCCTTCCATTACTCACTGACATATTTTAAAAGATCCACAGGTGGAGATAATTATGTCACTTGACTGTGAGGAGGATCTGCAAAACATGCACTGTGTGGGGTCCTGAGGACCGACTTTGAGAACCTGTGACCTAGTGGTATAAACTTTGACAGCACTGTCGCCCCGTGTATAGGCCCCATAACAGCACACAATAAAGTGAGCAAAACAGTAATATTGTCAGTGTATTTTTGTAGCTATAACCCTATTCTGGGAGTTACTCCAGATTCTGGGTCTCTTACTGTCTTAAGTTCTATCGTTGCACTGCAATTTATAAGTCAGATGCATTCAGAGGATCTGAAAGATGTCTTGTGGAAGACTCCAAAATTTAAATTATCAGGCCAAGAGTCTAAGAACAACACTGTCAAGATACAGAAACATATGCCAGCTGCAATGTGAGTCATACAAAACAAACAAACTAATCAAGACTATACTTGTGTAAGCCTTTGTATTAATGTAAATAGCATCTAAAATAAATTCTGATGAAAAAAAATAATAATAATAATCTATCACTTAGACAATTAGGTCAAACTAAGGTGCTATTTAAAAATAAAGTTTATACATATATCATAATATATATATATATATATATATATATATATATATATATATATATATATATATATATATCTTTCTTTACATACAGTAGTTTTCCTTACTCCTATTTATCTCATCTGAGTCACATCCAGATGCCTAGATTACGCATTCCGCTATGTCTAAATATAAATTCCAATAGTGTACTCAATTAATTAAAAATAATGAATCTAACCTATGTCCTATTTCCCGACTCATGCCTTTTTATAATATGTGTACTATTTTTTAATACTAAAGTAGTGATTTTTTTTTACATTGACTACAAATAAAAACAGAATGAAAATTTGTGGGTCACTACTTAAATATTGTTTATAAAATATAACTTTTTTAGACCCTATTAAAATAAATGAGTAAAGGCATAAAAAACATGTCTTTATACACAGTGTAACAAAACCTTTTGAATATGTACCCATGTCCCTCATAGCATGCTGCTGCTTACCGCTATACTGTCGATGAGCACTCCCAAATCATTCTCGTTAATGGAGAAAGTTTTGGGAGTGCTCATCAACAGTAGACTTAGCTGCAGTGCTCAATGTCAAGGAGCAGCAGCAAAGGACAGCAATGTACTAGCATGCATTAAAAGGGGCATAGGGCAAGGGAAGAAAGTGTAATCATGCCACTGTATAAATCATTGCATCTAGAATACAGCGTACAGTTCTGTTCACAATTCCATAAAAAATACATCTTGTTACTTGAAAAATTTCAGTGTATATCAACAACATTGATTAAGGGTTTAGGGGTATATTCAATCCCCGGTGAGCATCTCCCGTCGGGGAGATGCTCGCCGGGCCCTATTCAATGCTGTCTTCCCCGACAGCATTGAGCAGGGTTTCTCGGCAGAACGAGCCCGACATCACTAGCTGCAGCTCGCCTCTTCCCGGCCGCAACTCGCGGCCACGCCCCCTTCTCGATCCCCAGCAGGCGGACATTGAATCCCGCCTGCATTTTCTTGGTCGAGCTGACCGAGAAGGGGACTGGGTCACGGCGGTTGAGCAAGCTCGACTGCCGTGACCCTCAGATTGAATACCCCCCTTATAGTCATTGGGTTTGAGGAAAGGCTAGCTAGGCTAGGTTTGTTTACGTAAGAAAAGAAGCATCTAAGAGGGGATATGATTAATGATATATACAAATATGTAAAGGGTCAATACAGAGAACTATCAGGTGATCTGTTTACCAAGAGGACTGTACATAGGATACACAGTCACCCCCTAAGGTTAGAGGAGAAACAGTTTCTGACCCAGCGAAGGTAGTTTTTTTTTTTTTTTTACAGTATGGGCAGTTAAGGCATGGGCATATGGAATACTCTACCAGAGAAGATTGTGATGGCAGACTCAATTGATACTTTCCTATAACAGATAGGTAGTAACCGCATCCGGGTTATTTATACCAGTGGTTCTTAACCTCGGTCCTCAAGTACCCCCAACAGTGCATGTTTTCCATGTCTCCACACAAAATCACAAGTGAAATAATGAATCTCCACCTGTGGATCTTTTAAAATGTGTCAGTGAGCAATGAGTACCCTTATGTACCTGCTGGGTGATCTACAAAACATGAAATTTTGGGGGTATTTGAGGACCGAGGTTGAGAACCACTGATTTACACCACAGGAAATCAAATATAGATTGAACTTGATTGACAAATCTCTTTTTTCAACCTCATCAACTATGTTAAGTATTTGTTACATGGTAGGTGGGGTGTTCATGTTAGCTGTAGATCTTTCTTTTGTTTACTTATGCCAAAAGAGCAACACTGTGTATTCTTGATCTGTGGAAAACTACAGTCTGAGTATATACTGGGAGCATAAGAAGGAGAAGTCCAGTTTTTAAGGGAGACTCCTTGACCTGAGCTGTAGGGTAAATTTAGTAGAACTTCTAAAAATGAGGAGAGGTAATGTTGCCCATAGCAACAATCAGATTCTGCCTATCTTTTTGTAGCATGCAATAGAGAAATGATAGACAGAATCGTATTGGTTACTATGGGCAACATCTTTATTAAATTGACTACAAATGGCAAAATTTAATTGAGAAGCAAAATAAACATGATATTTCCGTTCTTTGAATCACCAGCCCTGGAGAAATTTTATATACCCCTTCCTGAATATGAGGAAGCAATAAAAATCCCCATTCTGTCAAGTACCAGAATAAACGTCTGGCTCTTATATATAAAAAATAACACAACCATGTAAATATTTAACATATTTAACATTGTAAATATATTAAACTATAATTGATTATTAATAAAGAGCAAAATATGCAAAATTGCAATAAGAGTACCAATATCTTAATGGTAAGTATTTGGAAACTCATTTAAATTCAGCACAATTCTAAAAAGACAAAAGTAAGAACCACGCTGTAAAAAATACAGTAAAGTAGTGATGACACACACACACACACACACACACACACACACACACATATATATAAAAGGGGAAAAAAAGAACATACAATAATTGATCTTAAATCTCAATCAGCACTGTATAAAGAGAGCTAGTATAATAAGTAACACCATTTAAGCCTACATACAAGTTCGGTATAAGGGTGGTTCAGTTTCCAGCTAATCATATAAACATCAATATCATTATGAATGTATTTCCACTTCCAAGGATTGAACTTCTGACCCTGAGCGTGTCAGATCACTGCCTTAACCATCAATCGATGTCAATGAGTAATGGTTCTTGAGGCACAAAGAGATTTTATAGTGACATTAGTTCTGGAAGTTCTTTGTTTTGGATATAAAACAATAACTTCTGTAATAGGAGGTCGAAATTACCATTGGGCTCCTAAAGCATCAATATAATGTCTTCAATTAATCTTAGTGTATACAGTATGTACACAGCAGCTACATTGTATCAAAGCAGGTTCTTTTAGGGGGATGGTACTGGCAGTTCTAATCACTAGGCTTAACCAAGTAAATCACACATAGAATGTGTCCAAATCACACTGTTATCAGACAGGTGCCTGCTAGCAAGGCAATATTCTGCTGTGAATGGAAAGTGCAGAATTTCAAGCTCAGAACTCCAGGTGCCTTCACCAGAGGCAGGACAAACATTGGTGCAGCAGGTGCAGTGAACCAGCGCCTCTGAGAACCAAAGCGCCCACTGCTACCCCTGTCACCATCTACCTGTCAACCTTTGCGCCCCTGCCTCTCCCTGTCAACAACCCACAACACCCACTGGCCTGCACGAAGGTTGTCATTGAAAGCTGAACTTTCCTGAAAATTTAAAGCAGCGCTGAAAAGATGTGATAATTTAAAGGAATATGCAGCAAAACAAAATGGGTTCTTTGATATATTCTAGGTCAATATTTGGTGGCCTCTTTCTGAGGTGCTTTGTGAATCAGGGCTTTTTCAGTTTCAGTATGAATACATCAAAAGTACCCAGAATTAATTTTTATGTTAACAAATACAGTATGTATCAATAGAAACAAAGAGATACTTTCACAAAAAGAGTATCCAGATGGACTAAATTATCCAAAGAATGCATAAATACCTAATACAGTATTAAGGTGCCCACACACTGGTGCGATTTGGCAACTTTTCATCTGATTCCGAAAGATCGGACCAACAATTTGGGTGAAAAGTGGTTGACAACCAATGTGATTGACAACCAATCTGATACAATATGTGGTCCCATGCACATCAGATCGGAGGCATAACATAGCATAAATCAGATTGTGGGCATAAGGTGCGTATCGAAGGTACTTTTTAGCACCTGCTATATATTGCATCCAATCTTCCTTCAACTCCTTCCATCAGCTCCCTGGGAGTCCTTTTACATGTGATAAATTGTATGTGATTTATCGAATGTAAAAAATTGACACATCAAGTGCCAAGTTGGATGAAGAACTCCCGGGGAGGTTGTGGGGATGTTCAAGGGAAAACCGGTTTGATTTTTGTCTCAGATAAGTCAAACCAGTGTACAGATGGAGCAGGGCTTGTTATTGCTGGCGGAGCGCCAGGACCGTGTCCCTGGCGATCCGCCAGCAATCTGGCGCTCTGGCTGAATGAGACGCTCGTGCGTCTCCCACGCACGAGCGTCTCAATAGCCGGGCGGCGAGGCGGCGCGGCGGGTGCAGTCCTGCCCGTCTCCAGCTTCAGGGAGACGGGCAGGGCTGCGGGGGGCTGCGGGGGGGCGGTGTGGACCGGCGGGGACCCGGGGAAGCCGGCGGGGACCCGGGCAAAAGCTCCGTCGGAACGGGACGCGCGTGCACCTCGTGCACGCGCGTCCCCTTCCGACATACAGATGGCGCGGGGCGGGGGATGGCGGGTGGCGAGTCCTCCGCCATCCCCAGCAAAGACAAGCCCTGCGCTATCTGTATGGGCACCTTTAATCAGTTTACATTGTTTTTTTTTTAAGGGCTCTGGAGGGTACCGCAAAACCTGCCCCCTAACTCTATTGCCTCTCCTTGCAGTGCTAGGCTTCACCAATAACAGCCACATTTGACGAAGCTGGTTATGCCGGCTCCGTCCCCGATGCCACCTGGTCTTATGTGGGACAATGTGTCCGCCAAGGTAAGGAGAGTGCAAGAGGAAAACTGACTAACCCGGATGGGGCAAGCTGCGACACCCCCAGAACCACACCGGGAATGGGGAACAACCCCAGGCGTTACTGTGTACAAGATGGCTATAGCACACAATGGTGGTCACAAACACAATGTAAATGCAACAATGCACAGAGATGGTTTCTAAAGGTGCACCAGTGTACAGAGGTGGTGAGGTACACAGTGCAGGTGCAAAAATGCAGGTGCAACAATGCACAAAGGTGGTAATACACAGTATATGAATGTAACAATACACAAAGATGGTAAATAACAAAATACTCCCCAAAACCCCCACACTGAGGAAGAACACCTCTAGAAGGTGAACTGCCTCTCAGTGTGGGAAGACACAACAATGCAGATGTAATATGCAAGTATGATAAAGAAGGGAATCCCCTTCTGCAGGAAAACCCCTGACTTATCTGGGAAGATGTTAACCACAGATGGGATCAGGTAGCAGCAGCGCAGGAATACAAGGACCGACTGTAGACTCTGACAGGGCAGGATCCAGGAACCAGGAACACACCACTGGGAACTTCCACAAGGCAGGGATGAGGACGCTATAACCGGCACCATGTGCAAGCAGACGCCGGCTTTTATTCAAATATTCTGCCTGCTGCAGCAGAAGTGACATCGGGTGCAGCCAAGAAACTGGTCCCCGTCCTGCTGTATCTTCGGCGGATGCTCGGGACGTTGCCAAGCAACGCCCTGATGCTTCCGCCCAGCGTTGCCCGACACACAGCCAGAGATGCCGCTGTCCCCGCCTGCCATGCTGGGACAGAGAGACAGGCTGGGAAGCGGCAGCGTCTACCCAGACACCTAACAGTTTTCATTATATGGCTGCCAAAGACTGCATCTTTTAAAAACCCATGAGTGGAGTTGACAATGTATAATATTTTTCAAAAAGTTTTGGCCACATTTCCATATTTATAGTACCAAGCTGCTTATTGCCATGCTTTCTGGAGCTTAGACCCAATGGGCAACATCATCTTTAGATGATCCATTCAGATTCCTCCCAATGTTCCCAGTGGTCATGAACCTGGAAATCGAAGGTTTAAGAAAAGGACAACTCTTATTTGTAGAGATGTCCTTTGTGACTTTAGTCATAGGGTCTCTTTTGTTGTTTTTCCATTCCCAATCGTAGTTCGATTTTTCTTAAAGAAGAAAAATTATGAAAAACTCATGTGGAACCTTTGCTTGTGTCGATCTATTTCATGGGGACCTTTTGGTGTCACCCTATTTATTATTGACCTAGACAATGTCGGCCTATCAACCAGATATTCATATACAAGTAAATTGGTAAATATTTTTGTCATACTGCACTCTGAAAAACAATTTTTTTTACAAGTTATGCTATTAATTTATTTAAAATGTATTCTTTCTCATTTGTTTTTAAAACTTATGATTGTGTTGTATTTTTAAGTTCACTGATTATTTCAATAAAACAAGTCATATTCTTCGATTTTGTTTTTGAGGATCATTTACTCTGCAATTTACAGTACATTACATTTCCTTTTTTTCTCTTAAAAAATGATGGTATTATGTTTCATTTTGTTGTGCTAAGAAAAAAAATTCTCTCTCCTTGGATCTTTTTTTTTTTTTTTCTTGTACAACACAATTTCAATAAGCAATTACATTTTTCCTTGATGTTACATTCCAGTTATGGATACAAATAAATAGAAATCTGAGTTAAGAGTTGGCTACTCCTTTATCACAACAAATTGCCTTTGCACTTGGCCCATTTACTATTTTCCCATGTATAACTTTGGGTTGGCCAATATCCAAACACTAACTCACATGTTTCATCCTTATTGAGACATTAATAAATCAAACCTATATTTATTAAAGAAGTTTTAACATCATTTTTTATACCATGATCCTGAGCCAACTATCAGGTATTTCCTAAATTCTGGGCCATGTTTACTTTCTGTGTTCTCAACTAATAAATGACTTTGTTCAAAACTTGTTATGTATTTAATATATCATGATGTACAGTCTCAGATATTTGCAAAGTTGGAAATGATCTCTAGGCTTCTAAATCGAACATACAATACTCTGTCCTTTTGCATCTACATCTGTCAACTGCATTTCTCACCATTGCTCATTTTCTGTTTCTGACATTACAATCTCCATGCATCTGATTGACTGTCTGTTCTGTGACTTGTGGCTATAAACCCTCTTCTTTTAATCCTTAGACTGCAGGAGTGCCTCAAAGTTGTGCACCAGGTCAACTTTGTTTCAGTCTTTGCACTTATTTATTTACTGACCTAATTAGCTAATTTGTTTGAAATACCTTGTATGGTTCATAAATCCATTTGATCACTTCTGACAATAACTAGTGACTCAAAAGCTCTGCCTTTATCCAATTAATCCACACTTGATGTACAGGTTATATCTATAATTAAATATATTGAGATTAAACCTAATTTTTTTTCTGCTTAAACTAGATTGAGTGCTGAACTTCTGAATCAGCAGTTAGCTCCCATAATGCTTTAAGTGGCATGTGCTCACTTGTGATTGTATATTACTCCATAGCTCGAATTTCTGTTTTCACAATCCTACTGAAATCCACCCTTTCCTATTACATATTTATAATTAAAGGGGGCGAATTCGGCCCCGTTCCGATGTTGGGGGGGGTCTGTCTGCACATGGGCTTGTGCATATATACGCATGTTTAGACCCCAGGAGCAAACGGCTTTAACGAGTATCACACTCGCCGAGCCATTCGCTTCAGAAGAGGCAGACACTGGGCCGGAGCAGGGGAATGCTGGGTATTCCCCTGGGAACTCATAGGCAAAGAGAAAGAAAAGGGTGTCTTTTTGCATGGTGCACCTATGGTCTCTCATGAGTAAAATGTTACTTTTATTATTATAGTTAAAACTAGCAAAATATAAAAACACACAAAACAATATAAAGTGGAATATCAGGAAAGGATAGGGTGTGTTTAAAATACGGTGGCTCACTGACAACGGACAATTCTATGACTGTATTAATGATAAAAAAACAGGTAGCTCCCATAGACACTAATGTATTACATTGTTGAACAAATGTCTGGTTTCATTACGTCTTTATTGGGTGTTGCCTCTTATATTGGGGTGTGAGATATAACCAAAAAAATAGTATATTTGTTTATAATAACATGGATGCATAATATACCCAGTAATGGTGTTATGAGTTAGATTACACAAATGACCTGGAGAATCTGATACTTTACATAAGTTGTATCTTCTGCTAATATATGTTGCGATTCAATGTTATTTTATAATGCAACAATGGGGGTTATTCTAGTTCATTCTTTCTGACAAAATCCTTCTTAGATGGACAAAACCATGTGCACTGTGGGTGGGGCAGATGTAACTTGTGCAGAGAGAATTAGATTTGGGTGGGGTTTTTCTTCAAAGTGAGATCTATATTGCAGTGTAAAATCATGCAGTCAGTATTTTCCCTGCACAGAAACAAAAAAACTCACCCAAATCTAATTCTCTCTGCACATGTTACATCTGCCCCCCTGCAGTGCACATGGTTTTGTCCATCTAAGAAGGATTTTGTCAGAAAGAATGAACTAGAATAAACCCCAATGTGTCATCACAAAGAGTTCACTGCTTCACAAATTTGCTATACAGGAATAGATACACTGTGATAGGTTAAATTTTAACAGTCAACACATATGTCGATATGTGTGATTGTTTATATATACGAGAATATTGGGGAGTAGCACTGTAAGCCTAGGAAAATGTGTGTACATTAAATCATCATCCGCAAAGATCAATAACTCTTTAAATACACAGTTTCTAAGCTTATCGTATGTGGTGGCTAATGAGAATAAACTGTTAAGATTTTAGTCACAGTAGAGGTTTTATAGTACAATTAATTAGATTGTGAATATGAGGTGACAGGTTGAGGCTTTCTCTAATGTTACCAGTGGAGTGATTTCGTGAGTGAGGCCGGCTTGATCACACATAAATATTCTCATATGACCCACTATATTGCAGTGCCCCACTGTATATACATTGTACTAATGTGGGGTTGCTTGCAGGAAACTCTGTTAGTATCACAGAGTACCTGTAAATAATCCCTGTGCTGAGTGGTAATTATAAACGCTCCAATATTTCACAGTGTGATTACTGCTCAAGTATAGCATCTCTAGCAAGGAGCTCTTATGTGGGCGTTCACTGTGTCTTATCTCAAATATGGTCAAGGACAACAAATGGGTATAAACACCCCAATAACAGGCACACCCGTGGAAAGAAATACAGATCAAAATGCAATTCTAGTCATATGTGCGAGTCAGTGAGCGACACCGCTAGCCTGCGCGTGCTTCGCTACAGCTTTTTCAAGGTTTTTGCCTATCTGACCTGTATTATACTAGAAAGGTATTATTATTATTATTATTATTATTATTATTATTATTGAACATGATCATTTTTTTTTGCTATTTGTACTTATAATAGTGTATATCATATTTTACTTCTCACATTTAAATTAAATAATAAAAAGAACAGTCATGTTTCTGTCTATAGTAGAGTCCAGTACTGCCTGAAATAGTTCTTGATCAATTGAACAAAAGGCGATTAAGGGAAGAAGTAGGTGTACAAAATGGCGCATTAAATCTAAACTGCATTTCACAATGATTAAGAAAATATGACCTCTAAATAGGAGAGGAACATTTACTGCCAAAAAAAAAAAAATTGCCAAAGAAAAGGCTATGACCATTGGCTTTCTTGATGAATTGTCATCCTGCTACTGTAGTTGTATGCAACAAAAATGCCTATTGCAGAATTTGCAATAGGCAGGGCCAAACACAGTCATGCATCTTCTGTAACCTCACATTCAACACCAAGATCTTTCATCATTACCGTGCTCATTAATGATCAAAAGCAGTCCTTCCAAAAAATATTGGGAAATGAATGTCCATTAAAATCAATTACAAATTTTATGAGGAAGTCCTGTGTCACATAAACTTCTACTGTAACTGTACATTCCATTGGGAATGATATGATGCTGTGTGATGCATATGATGATAATATGCACAAGAGAAATTATTCACAACAGTCAGCTAAAATGCTTGCAAGCATTTATAGATAAACAGATTATTTGCTTGTGGACTATATTTATGAGAAAAACATGGTTGTCAGCCTCCTAATATTTGTTAGTATAAAATAGGCTGGCTTGGAGTTTGCAGCTCTGTATTGTATAATTATTCATTTTCTTGGCTTCTTTTATTCAAGTATAAACTTTGTATTCTTTTATTTGATTTTTATAAATTAACTAATTATTCAGATGTAATCTATTAATAATCAATCCTTCATCTGCCTGCCACTACATACTCCTCCATTTACCTGGAATACCTGTGTCTTGATTAATGAAAACATTATTTATATTTGTTCTATGGTCCAAGGTTCATGATTTTAGCTGTTTTAGCTATTTTCAAGATACAAAAAACAAAGTTTATAACTTTTGCTGCTTACTTTTATTCTTCATTAGCAGTATGTTCATGCAGTTCATAGTTTTTTATGAATATTTTCATTTGTCAGATATACCCTAAAACATACGTACCAAGCAAAATAAGTGAGTTGAACTCATTGAATCTTACAATATGTGGAATCAACTAAATTTAATTATAAAAAACAACAATTGTATAACATTGAGGGGGCTCAATTTAAAAATTCTGTAGAATATTAATTTATTTTTACAGCAGAATTTGCATGAAAAACAGTTCAAGAAATAAGGAGAATACAAATAATTATATTATGCAGTATGTAACATAGAGATTTGAAGCTTATGTGATTTTATATAAAGGATTTCTGTTATTTATTTTTCCAAAAAAGTAGTATGTTTTTGTGAAGAAATAAGTGGTATATACATTAGGGAAGGTTAAAATAGCTTTGGGTCATGCCCTTTGATATCTTCTCAGGTAAAGTAACTGAATCTATTTAATAAAAAAACCAAGATCAGCCCACAAGCAATTCACAGCTGCTGCTAATCATGATTTCTGATCACAACCTCTATAGCAAAAATAGGTACAGCAAATATCTGCAGCCTCCATTCTACTAGTGGTTTAATCTAGGGGGTTCTATGAGTATGTATATATGTGCAACTCAGTTCTCCATCAATCCAAATGGTGGATCTGAATTGCAACAATTACATGCTTTAATCTGTTTTCTTTTAATTTTTATAAATGATTATTAATTTTTACAGTCAATTGATTTTTTAAATCAATTTTAAACCTCACCAAAATTCAAAACAAAACACTTGAGGGTTGTATTGCAAAACCAAAGCTAAAACACAAGAATGATATTAGAACCAAAACCAAAACACATGGGTGTGTGCAAATCTCTAGTAATTTTAATTAATTTTAATTGTATTTTAATTCTGTTCTGAAAATTTTCACTAAACAACTAAAAATGTAGCAAGTACTGTACAAATAGCACAGGCATATGGGAAAATTGAACTCCCTCAGTCAGTATACAGTATACATCACAGGCATAGCCTTCAGCAAGTACTGTACTTTGGCTTTAGAACTTTAAACATGGCTGAATTATTAGCATGTTGGGTACTTGTGTATTTTGGCGGCGCCCATCTCATCGCATACCATATGCCATACGTATGCCATACGTATGCGATGCGACGCGATATCGCGCGATATTGTACAATGCCATCCAATTTTAAAATTGGATGGCATTGTATATGGCATACAATGCCATACAATGCGATGCGATTAAACATTGTATAAGCACCCTAATGGGTGCTTACAATGTTAAATGCACCCCCACGCCACCCCCCCACTATAAACGTGAACCCATAGCGTGGCGAGCGCAGCGAGCCCGCGAGGGGCGACGGTACGCGTCCTCCGACCTTTTCATACCCCCACTATCCACGTCGGCGTGGAGTTGAGATTAGAAAGTGTGGTGAACCCGAAGCGTGGCGAGGGGACGCGGATACCTGTGAAGCCCGCGAGGGGACTCCGATACCTGTGAAAGTATCCGCGTCTGCTCGCCACGCTTCAGGCTCGGTGGCTCGCTGCGCTCGCCACACTTTCTATTCTCGACTCCACGCCGACGTGGATAGTGGTGGTATGAAAAGGTCAGAGGATGCGTACCGCCGCCCCTCGCTCGCCACGCTTCGGGTTCACGTTTATAGTGGGGGGGGTGGCGTGGGGGTGCATTTAACATTGAAAGCACCCATCAGGGTGCTTAAAAGCACCCTTTAGGGTGCTTATACAATCTTTCATCGTATAGGGGCCAAAAATCGCATCGCATGCCATCGGGTGCATGGCATGAGATGCAATTCGGTTAAAACATCGCGCGATGGAAATCGGCGGCGCCGCTATAATACATAAGTACCGCATGTTGTTTTGTAATTTTTAGCCTAATAGTGTCCCAGTTCTCATTGCAGATAATACAATTGTAATAATCTCTACTACATAACCACACAGTACAGGTTAAGTTGTCACTCCTCAGTGGCGTAACTATAAATTGCGCACCCCCCCTGTCAGAAATTTCGGCAGCACCCCTCCTCCTGTAAAATAAAGCCCGCCGCCCACCTGCAACCCCCAACCCTGCCTTAACCCGCTGCTTAACCCTCTGCTCGCCGCTGCCTCCAGGACCCACAGATCTAGTTGTCTGCGGTCCCAGGCTCCCCTCCTGGCAGGCCCCTGTTAATGAAAAATAGCCCACAAAAAATGTCCGCCCCCTAACAGCAGACCATTTTTGAGGAGGCTAGAGGAGGCCACTGTTCCAATAATTCTCAATATGGACTGATGTTTAGGCTAATTTACCCTTAGAACTGACCCCAGCTGCTTGAACAAAACAATGTACAGTACATGGATGGCAAGTTGACTGCTCATGCGATGCACAAAAAACTGCTAGATGCCTAAGATAAACAATTAGGAAACGTTTTAATGGGAAATCATTTGAAAGCAGTGCAATGATTCATTGGTACATTTCTATGTTATTCGCAACTGAGATAACAGTTGCAAAAATTAACCTATAGGCCTCTTGATATTTATTTTGAAAAATATACCTACATTAATCGAGGAAGGATCTGAATGATAATAAATACTGCATTATAATTACAAGGGTTATAACCGCCTATCCTGGCCAACATACAGTATGTTAGGTTTTAGTTCCTCTAAATATATTAAACATGTTTGTGAATTTGTACTGCCTATTGCTTCTTGTGCTGTTTGTATTAACAAGTAATTTAGATAAAGCCTTAGATCGAATCCCAAATGAAATAGCTTGTGGACAAGCCCTTTCTTGAATGCATAAACATGAAGGAATTGGCAGTCGGGGTGATCTCAAAGGTGTTTAGTTTTGTTGAAAGCATTTTAGGATCCTTGGGGAATAAGCCTTGTAAGGTAATGAATTTCTTGATCTTATGGAATTCTAATAGAATCAAGAAGAAAGAGCATAAACCTTTATTCAACTTGGTACATATAAAACTGACCGCAAACAAATGTCCTATGAACTCTCCACAAGGACAGCAATATCCAGAAAACTCAAGAAGGATTGGATAAAATGTAACCTTTATTTGATATATTTGAAAATAGTTTTGAAATATGGACACACAATAACAAACATGAAACACAGACAGTGCATTAAAAAGGATAAGAGTCCTCACTCAGGGCCTTATTTTGGTTCATTCTTTCTGACAAAATCCTTCTTAGATGGACAAAACCATGTGCACTGCAGGGGGGGGCAGATGTAACTTGTGCAGAGAGAATTAGATTTGGGTGAGTAATTTTGTTTCTGTGCAGGGTAAATACTGACTGCTTTATTTTTACACTGCAATATAGATCTCACTTTGAAGCAAAACCCCACCCAAATCTAATTCTCTCTGCACAAGTAACACCTGCCCCACCTGCAGTGCACATGGTTTTGCCCATCTAAGAAGGATTTTGTCAGAAAGAATGAACCAAAATAAGGCCCTCAGTGTGGCTCGACCCTATATGATTTACTAAAATAATATTTATTGTACTAGCCAGAGCATCAGTTATCGCAGCAATAATATGTGATGTCACTTCAGTAATAGGGTAGATACTGACTGCTCATAAGTTAGGTAGCCTGCAGGCATGTAGAATAATGGCAATATGCCGGGGTTTTAAAGGGTAGTTCACCCCCGTGTTGCTTAATACAAAAGTGTATCGTCTACTGATAATACCGAGTACAGACAGGATCCCCTTCTGTGCGGTCAGTGCTGGTGAGGACTGCCACTTCCACACCAGCCCACTGCACTGCTACTGAGAAGGAGAGCTGTGTCTCCCGGCAGCTGCTGATTGCAGGATGGATAGGACTGGGGCATCTGCGATACAACGCCGCCTGTCCTCCGTATGCCCAGGGATCAGAGAGTTGCAGTGTGGACGTCACCCGCCGCGTCTCTGTACGGGTGGACCCAGTGAAGACTGGAGGCCGCTCCGACCTATCAATTTTGAACTAGTACCGATCAAAATGCAATATCAATGGGGAAAGGGTAAGGGGGGCGCACACTGAGGGTATCGGTCAGCGTACACTTCACAAGGGAGCTTCGTCAGGACCAACCTGGCAAGCTGCCGGAAGCGCTTTAAATACCTGCTACCTATTCAATATTCATGAGAGGTGTTGTGGATGGGTGTGTGCAAATTCACCTGCCCGATCATTGATTGGTCTGTAGATACAAGAATGGGTGTTGATACTGTGATACAGCAATCTATGCACAATCTAATGTTGAGAACATGGCATAGTTAATGCCAATTTGTACAAAGAGAGAAAGAAAAAAATATATTTTGGTTTTAGGGAGAGGTACAAGTATGTACCATTACATATTTTTATAGAAAATATATATAGATGAAAAAATACAAATATAAAAAAAAATATAAAAAAATATAATACATTTTTTGACAGGTGAGAAAGGTGAATAACAGACATTTATTCTTATTAGCTACATTAAATGTAGGAGGATCCTTGTAACGAGATGAAGCTAAGGCAGTAGTCAGTGTATAATGGGATTCATGATATTGCCATAGAAGAAACATTTGTGTGAACGCATTTGAACAAATTTTTTGTACATGATAACTCAGTCTATCCTCTATGTAATGCACTTTTCACTTTTCAATGTAGTTTCCATTCCACAACACTTAACGAGTCGAGCAAACCTGTCGAAGAAGAAAGCTGGTGGTTGTTGTCAACACCAGGACCGAACGGCAGCTTTCACCTCATCGACAGAGTTGGTGTTGACCCTTAAGGTCATCTTTGGGAAGAGGGTTGCAGCGCCTACAGTTCAAGGAGGTTCTGCCACACCCATCGTGCAGCCCTGAACTTGTGCCCTGGGACTTTCACTTCTTACCAAAGATGAAAGAGCACCTTAAGGGTCAACACATACATTTTGATGATGAAGTGAAAGCTGCTGTTCGGTCCTGGTGACGACAACAACCACCAGCTTACTTCTCTGACATGACCAGAGCCCAATATAACATCAATTGTTCCTTCTCTGGTTGCCTGAAACATGGTGGATCATTTTCCAAAACTGTATACTGACTTTCAAAGCCCTACACGACCAAGGCCCAAGGTACCTGAAGTGACTTCTAATTCCATCCTGCCCCACTCAATTACTGCAGTCTGTAGAGGAAGGACTATTAGCAGTACCCAGAATCTCTCTGAATTAATCTGGGAGTTGTACTTTTTGGCGCCAAATCTACAGTATACAACTCATTTTCTTGACTAGTTAGAAAGGTCTCCCCTTCAAAAACAGACTCAGGTCTTACCTGTTTACTCAAGCACTTCCCTCAAGCACTCTTGTTAAGTTAATTTGTATTTTGTGGTATAAAGACAAATTTAAAAAACTTTGAGTCCTATTGCTTCAGAAAAGTTATATAATAATAATAATAATAATAATAATAATAATAATAATCATAATAATAATAATAATAATACTGTACTACTACTACTACTACTATGAAAATTTCAAGTAATGCAATTAAGTTATGTCTAAGTATATAAAACATTCAGTCATAGTTTTGAGCTGCTGAACTATGTTTTGTGTGTTCGCACAGTACCTTTCTTTACTGTCAGATGTTACTGTGCTATACGTTCCACTTTACAATTTCAGTAGGAGCTGCACATATTCTTATTATTTCATCATATAGGCTGATCAATGTATTAACAGGAATCTAGAGAGTGTTACAGGGAATTACTGCTATTAGCAGTGTTGATGAGATGCTAGGCAGATGTGGTGTTCACATAACTTCAGCAGTGGATTGGGGATTAAAAAGGGCCCTGGAAAATTTCTGTAAATGGCCTCATATGGGCTGCACCAAATGTAAAAAATGGGCGGAACCAACATAACAGAAGGTGGGATTACTAACACAATGGTAGAGCCCCCCAACAGGGGGGATCCCGACTGCCGGTGCTCCGACAGGGGGATGCCGGCTCACAGGTGCTATTCTCCATTGTGGGGGTCAACAACCCACATAGAGGGAGAATAGAACCTGTGGCGAGCGTAGCGAGCCACCGAGCCCGCAGTGTGGCGAGTGCAGCAAGCCGGCTAGGGGCTTCTTTGCGCTCACCCCCCTGTTGGAGCACCGGCAGTCGGGATACTAACCGTCGGGATCCCCTGTCGGAGCACCATATCACACCCATGTTAAACCACAGTAGAGCTGCTATTACCCATTTCACCACAGTACAGTCCTGGTGCAAAAAAAAATTATATTTGTGTGTCATATATATGGAATATGTGACACACATATATACCGTTTTTTTGCACCAGTTCTCAAGTGCCACTGCTTTGGCCAGGGTCTGGGATATACCTAGAAACACAGAAATGTTTAGGGATTTCCTAACATAAAATCAGTTTCAGATTTTTATACATAGTGCACAGAAACCATATTATATGTTACCAAACTTGTGTTCCCTACCTCCTGTGTCCATCATCCTCCTCCCCCCCATACATTATCTGTTTTATTCCCATTTTCTTGTCTCATATCACCCCTGATTCTCTCATTTCCTCCGTTCCCTTTCTTACCCACTGCACCTCTCATACCCTCTCTGTCCTTCTATGGCCCTTCACTTTTCACTCCCTTCCATCTATTACCCCAGCACCTCACCCCCACCTTCCATATCTCACAATGGGCCAGATTCTCTAAGCTTCAAAAGTGATAAAATGGAGTGATAAGCAGCCAGCAAATCAGCTCCTACCTGCCATGTCACAGACTGTGTTTGAAAAATGTCAGAAGGAGCTGATTGGCTTTCTGTTTATCACTCTCTGTTTTATCACTTTTGAAGCTTAGAGAATCTAGCCCATAGTGATAAAATGGAGAGTGATAAACCACCAGCCAATCAGCTCCTGTCATGTCACAGGCTGTGTTTGAAAAAGGACAGGTAGGAGCTGATTGGTTAGTGGCTTATGGTCAGGGTTTAGGCTGCGGGAGGGAAGGTCAGGGCTTAGGCTGCGGGAGGGAAGGTCAGGGCTTAGGCTGCGGGAGGGAAGGTCTGGGTTTAGGCTGCGGGAGGGAAGGTCAGGGCTTAGGCTGCGGGAGGGAAGGTCAGGGCTTAGGCTCGGGAGGGAAGGTCAGGGTTTAGGCTGCGGGAGGGAAGGTCAGGGCTTATGCTGCGGGAGGGAAGGTCAGGGCTTATGCTGCGGGAGGGAAGGTCAGGGCTTAGGCTGCGGGACGGAAGGTCAGGGATTAGGCTGCGGGAGGGAAGGTCAGGGTTTAGGCTGCGGGAGGGAAGGTCAGGGCTTAGGCTGCAGGAGGGAAGGTCAGGGTTTAGGCTGCGGGAGGGAAGGTCAGGGCTTAGGTTGCGGGAGGGAAGGTCAGGGCTTAGGTTGCTGGCTTAAATGTCGGGGTTTAGGCTGCTGGAAGAAAGGATTAAGATGTAGGCTGAGGAGAGGGTTAGACTGTGGGGGTGGGAGGAGGAGGGAGGTTATTTTTGTGCTGTGGGGGCAGGGGGGGTTAGATTTAACAGCACATCCAGCCTTTTCTCCATCTATCCCCAGCAGCACAGCATGACTTTTGCACAAACCCTCAGACCCTTCCCCACTCTGTCACAGGTGATGGTTCCCTGAAGCTGTAACCCCCTCCCCTGCCAGAGCCCCCTCCCCTGCTACCACCATGGTCATAGCGCAGGGCAGCATAGTATCATAGCCAGCCACCCCCATCCTCGCTCACCTCGATGTGACATGTGCAGAACTCGGGAGCCTGCTGAGGATGTCCCCGCAGCGCTGGCAGTGATATAATCACGTGCCGGTCTCTGAAGCTGCCCAGAGATGTAGGGAGGAAGGCTTATCACATGACCCCCTCGCAGGTCTCGGCAGCATCGGCCACAATCGATTTGACTGGGGGTGGTACCTGAAAGTCCTGGAGCCTCCTCCCACAAGTTCAGCAGTGGGAGGAGACGGGGCCACGTAAGATAAGCCTGATAGAAGGCCGAAAGTTGCCCAGACAATGGCACCCCAGTCCAACCCACTCGCGGGTGTAGCGCTGCCCACACATTTTGGCCGGGGACACTACAGAGCTGATTTATGAAATATATCAAATATATCATCCCTACCTCCTGTGGTGTCCCCGGCCGAATTGTATGGGTGGCGATACACCCGCTAGTGGGTGGACCCATATGCAGCTTTCGGCCTCACATGCGGCCGGCCTCCCGGGAAAGTTCCCGGTGGCTTAAATGGCCAATCCGCCCCTGCATAACTTGAATATAATTTCATCATGTCATTATATAGACTAAAGGTCACAATACTTGACACATATAATAAATGGCAAGCTGAAACACTGTCCTATGATACTATACAGCAGTGGCTCTCAAACTGTGGGTCCTGACACCAAAGTGGGTCCCGACCTTCTCAGCATGGGGTCGCGACTCCATGTTGCTGACCATCAGGCTGATGACTTTTTTAATCTCAGTCAGTGATTTAAGGAGTCTGAAATGTCTGTTGAATGGTCTGTTATTTTAGACTCATCCCATCATTTTGTGCCTCCACAATGTTGCCATGCATGTGCTGTCCTCTGCACTAACTTGCTGGGATCCTTTAATTATTTTTATTGTCTAATGGGGTCCCAGAGCAAAATTGTTTGAGGACCCTTGCTATAGAGGTTTTGGTGGGTGGGGACCCTACTGATGATCTTTGACCTTGGTTGCACTTGAGCTAGAACTAACTAACTATTTTTAAGTAATAACAAATAATGAGTTTTCTTCTGCAGTTCAATTTTTTTTAAAGCAACATAAAAAATTATCTTCTACATTAACTCATCCTCTATTAACTAACAACAGGTGGTTACAAATTAATTTAATATTCATCGAACCAGTTTTTAAATCGGATCAACCAGAAATTCAAAAACTTTAGATTGTCTATGTAGCGTTTTGGAGTCAGAGGGGAAAAGAATCATCAAATGTTTCCTCCATTAATAATTACAGTATGTATTACCAGCTATTTATGTAGTCCGCACATATTTGCCAGTGTTTCACAGAGAATATTTGGTCAATTACATTAATCCGAGCCCACATTGGAGTTTAGAATCAATTTATGAAGGGTGTCTCCACTAATGCTTTAACAGCGTTGCTTAAATAACAATATCTAATATTGTAATCCAAAATACCTATAATTAAAAACTTTACATATTGATATCCCAAACCTACAAAACTAGCACACTGCTACTGTATGTCCCTTGATGTAAGAGGTCTGGATTCTGATGAAGGTGATATGAATTAGCTTTTTATTTGAATGTTGGCAGCCCAGGCTACATATAATTAGAATTCATTTAAATACATTGGAGGGGACTTTTAATAATGTAGTAGACATAGGCTTAAAATTTAAAAACTGTTTCTTCAACCATAGACAAATGTAATAGACTCCAAGTTTTGCGGCAGTGCGGGATGCTGACCGAATGTCTTTTTTTTAAAGGTTTTTTTAGGGGACGATCATTTACAAACCATGCCTTGTATATGATTGTCCCTTTAAAAAACCTTTGCAAGTATGATCAGTTAGCTTTTCTTGTGGTTGTAAGCAAATCATTTGTGCTTTATAGCACATACGATCCCTTGTTCGATCGCTCATACTGCCTGCATACGATTTGCATCTGATCTGCATGGTATGCAGGTTGTTCTAGTGTATGGCCAGCTGATGATCAGTGTAGCGACCTCTCGTCCTGCGGGACCGCTCATCGTACACCATTCTCGATGTGCACACAATCTCATGACCCATCAAAATTGTGCAGATCAGCCAGAAATTGTTCTAGTGTATGGCCAGTCTATGTTCAGACAAGCTCAGAAACAATCAATCTTGCAGTCAGATTCACCAGAGTCACTTGACAATGAGTTAGCACCAGCTAGTCAGACAGGCAATGTGTAAACAGATTAAAAGAAGATACGACCTGTTGTTCACACAAGAGAATAGCTGAGTGTTAAAAATAGAAACTGCCTGTCATGGGCACATGTCTGGAAGTATATTCGCTAGCCCGAGGGAGCACTTTGTTTATAAAATTAGCCTATCCAAATACTGTTATATAAATGTAGTCACAGCACCTAAACTGGTGAAAAGACAGGAATAATTTTCTTATACTGTAAAAATAGATATATTTGAACATATGTAACTATACAATGGGCCTGATTCTAATTCCTTCGGTCCCCGGCATGTTCACACTGGGAAACTATGTTTCTGCCCTGCGTATGCGCATATGTGAATATGCCCATGTGCAGGGCTTCTGTGCATGCGCGATTTTGGGGACTTGCATAGGGGGGCCAGAGGGTGGCAGGAAATGTTCACATGCGCATGCCTAGCGTTTCCTGGGCGTACCGGATAAAATGCTGGGTGCGCCAAGGAAAACTCAGAATGCAGGCGGCTGGTTGGCAGCCGGGGGCAGGCGGCAGTCATAATAGAGCGTCAGCCACCCGCCCAGTCCTTGGACCTGGACAGCAAAAGTCAAAGTCGGCCCAGACTGACTTAGATTCCCGAGCAGGGGAAAAATCATTCAATGGTTGGCAACCATTGAATGATTTAGCCTAAGTACACTACCCTGCGAATGGATGTTTATGAAAAACATCCTTTTGCAAAGTGGCAGTGATATTCAGAGCACAGCGGGGGACGGACATTTGCACCCCCAGCAGGGTGCTTTAGGCGGCTCACTACGCAGCACATTTTCACTGCTTAACAGTGGTGGCTTGTACCTGTTTGCAGGAGGGGGGCTGCTTCTGTGCGACATGTAGGCAACCCCCCCAGCGCCGCTCCACTTGGTCATAGGTACTGCGCATGCACAAGATTTTAGGGGCTGAAACTCAGCAGCCTGTAGGGAGGCATCGCAGAGGGAGGGAACAACTCCCAATGGGACTGCCTTGGTGACTGGTAGGTCGGACTTCCAATAGGAAGTCACTGCCAGTCACAGTGAAGGCAGAGCAGTCTCTCACACTGCACCTGGCTTTACTACAGTTGCGGATTTTACCTGGGGGGCTGTATCCCTGCAGTCTTTAGGTAAGAACTGCCACTGATGCTTAGTGAACCAACTAGAATCACCCCCAATGTGTATACAAAGACCTAAGATACAGTACAGTATGTCTTGCAAAATTATTACTCCAGGAACTTGTGGATACATCAATAATCTGTCCATTTTAATATACCAATATAGCGACCTAGATTTAGTCTCATGCACACCATGGGGTAAATGTACTAAAATGGGAGTCCTATTGAAGATGGGATGTAGCCCATAGCAACCAATCAGATTTTACTTCCATTGTTTATTTAAAACCTTTTAGAACAGTGGTTCTCACCCCCGATTCCTCAGGACCCCCACAAAGTGCATGTTTTCCAAGTCACCAGCAGCTGCCCTCTATAAACTGTCACATTTAAAAATACACAGGTGACCTGGAAAACATGAACTGTGTAGGGGTCGTGTGGACTGGGGTTGAGAACCACTGTTCTAGAAAAAAATAATCTATTGAAAATGGGACGTTGCCCATAGAATATGATTGGTTGCTCAGGGCAACATCCCATCTTCAGTAGAACTCCCATCTTAGTAAATTTGCACCTAGGAGTGTTAAGTTTGACACTAGCATTATTGGTGCTTCTAATCTGTAATTTTGAAATCTACTTTTAAACAATCAATTATTTTTGCAGCAATGTAATTTATATCATTGTTATGGAGAATATGAGCTATAATCTAGGGAAGGGAATAACAGGATCTACCCCTGGGTCCATTTGTGATTTTCAGCTTTATTAGAGTGGCTGTAGATTGGAAAAGACTTCAAGGGTGACATTTAATAGGATGATATTTAGACCTTTGCGATTTTTTGTAAAAAAAAGGCTTAATTCACATGTTTTCCCGAAAATCACATTTAATAGGATGGGAATTGCAGTAAAAAAAACAACCCATTTTGACCTATATAAAAAAAACACCATGGGGTCCCCCCATGAGCATAACCATCCCTGGGCAAAAAAAAAAAAAAACGTTCCTGGTTTTAGAAATTCAGAGGACAAAAAACATAGGGGATCCCCAGGATTTCTAAAACCAGCACCAGGCTCAAGAGCCAGTCCTGGTTCACAAATTACAGGGGACAAAATGAGTAGGGGTCCCTGTATTTTGAAAAGCAGCACTGGGCCCAAACAGCCAACAGGGTAATGACACATTCCGCCCACCAGCCAATGGCTGGTCTTGATTTGCTGGTGGGCGGGCCTAACCCCTGGTATGGGGGAGGAGCCAAGATTATAAACAATCTCAGCTTGTTTGCAGCCAGGGTTACGTGCAGCTGAAGGAGCAGAGCGTTGGGCACCAGAAGACATGCGAGTATAATTTCCTTCAACATGTAATCATGGATAATACTGGGGAAGAGGACCGACTGGTGGTGGACCCTATAGGTACGTATTGTGTGTGTGATTGTAGCATGTAACAAAACTTTACTTTTCCTATGTGTCTTTGTTTTTTCTCTACTATTTCCATTTCTGTAGAAATACAAGACCCAGCTGGGCCTTTAATGCCCTGCATGCTGAGACCTGTGGTTCTGCCTGCATGCAGTGAATTCTTGCTGGGACTTGTAGTTCCACAACGTCAAATAGTTTTGTCTATTTTTACACAACAATCAGCCCAGGGCACACAGCCCAAGGGCACCGGGGGCAGCCCCAGGCTGGAGTCTGGGCAGGGCTAACTCTGGAGAGCGGCCCTTTATTGGGAGGTCCCCACTGCTCCAGGTTCCATGCCTGGGATGAATGCTTTGGCCGGGGGAACTTCATAAAAAGTTTCCCCCGGCTGTGGCATTACCCTGTTGTCTATTTGAGCCCAGTGCTGGTTGCCAAAATATGAGGGACCCCTACTCATTTTGTCCCCCATATCTTGGGAATCAGGACTGGCCCTTGAGCCTGGTGCTGATTTTAGAAATCATGTGGATCCCCTATGTTTTTTGTTCCCTGAATTTCTAAAACCAGAACCAGGGTTCTTTGAGCCTGGGGCCGCTTTTTAAAATGTATTTTTACAAAAACTGCACATTAACATGTCCAACTATACCACACAGGTGCAGTAATTCGCACATTTTCATGACTAAAATTCACACTTTATCGCATCACATCACATTTTTCATGCCTCAATTCGCATTCCATTAAGTTGTCGAATTTGCTATTGGAAAACATGCGATATGGTGCGATTTCAGAACCTTACTAAAAAATTGTGTCCTATTAAATGTAACTCCAACTCTTTTTCAACTCTGAATTAATTAGGGACTTTCAAAATTGCTTTATAACTATTGATCCTCTTTGGTCAGGCAATTAAGCTGAACAAGGATGATTTATATTTTATTTCATTTTCTTCAATGTTCCTGTTTACTTTTGTAAACCTTTTTTAAAAAAATGTGTCCATATTTTGATGTCTGAGGGCAGTGCGGGTAGCTCGCAGGAGATTGCTGGTTGGGCAAAATTATGAGGTTACGCTGATGATGCTGAAGAGGGAACAGGAAGTGACGCAATGTGGTTCGTCTTCATGGCAATAGGAGACTTCTTCTGCCACTGGAAGTATTCTTCTTCCGCTATTACCAGTATTATTTGCAAGTACTAGTACCCCGGTTTGGGAACCACGGTATTAATATAATACAGGAGAGAAATGGATAAGAGTTTTGATCAGAAATTTATCAACATGTGTAAAAAGAAAGCAAAATGATTTGACTACAATTGCAATTACTGTTGCCTAATTTCTGCTTGCAACTCCATATACTAAAATCAGATAGCTTGAAGTAGATTCCCTTGAAAGACACAGCCCCATAAAGTCTCCGTAAAATCATTCCATTTACTACTTGCAGCTCATTAAATCTGCCTAAACAAAGCAAGAGTTCAGGTGCCCAATAAACAAACCCATTGATTTGTGGAACACAATGCTCTTCTGCATATATTTAACCATTTCAGGTCCAACGTCTAGTCAGCCTCAACAGTCCTAGCGCTAGTAGCAGATCCAATGGTGAGCCACTTAAAAATAACAACATTAACATCGTTCTGCATTCAATGTAGTCCATTTTTGAATAATAAAAAATAAAAATTACAATTAATTTATATATTTAAACCAGACAGTTTGAATTGCAAAAAAAAAAAAAAAAAAACATTTGGACTGCAAAGGGTTAAAATAAACTAGAATAGGCTTTATTGAAGCACAACTATGGAACATTTTAAAATATTTGGAGGTGTTAGCAATACTTTTCTGTTAAGATAAGGACAAACTTTTTCTTTCCTTGCTTACAAAACCTTTCATTTCCCAATCTTCCCACCTTGTAAACCGTGTCACCGAAACTGTCTGTTGCACACATCAATACATTCTGGAAGGACTGAATTTATTCTGCTGTGCTGTGTACTGCAACTTCTATTCACTTTATGTCCCTGATTGGACTGTATCTGTATTTTATTATTATTATTATTATTATTATTATTATTATTATTATTATTATTATTTCTATTATTATTATTTTATTATCATCATCATCATCATCATCATCATCATCATAATTATTATTATCATTATTATTATTATTATTAATATTAATAATATTTAGCAGGAAATCAATCTGAAGACATTCTTAAATGATCTTCAAAACAATGCGGAATGATGGCAATAGGGACATGTTTAATCTTTCCTAGTCACAGATGGATAAGCAGAGACATAGGGCTATAAATGGATTGGAAATCAATTACATGTCATCAGAATGCAAGCAGGAAAATATTTTAATCCAATGCTAGAACAACTGTGTTAAAATTGTAGATTTAGAAGAGCCTTCAGCTGCATAGTCATTTATTTTAAACCATTTCAAATAGTTTAGAATTTGATATACATCAACACAAATTCTAAATTGTTCTTATTGGGGTATTTTTATTTAATTTGAAACAGGATGTACAGTCTGTAGCAGAAAACAGTAACAAATTACCAAGCAGAAAATACAATTCACAGTCACCTAAATCATAGGGGGATGTTCTGATTATCACGCCTTCTAATAAAACAATAAATACCCATTATTTACTGTACTCTATGGTTTATCAGTTCCTGTACTATAATTTTCAGATGCAAACATGGTTAATCTGGCAAATAAATAACTGTGTTTATTGATATTAATGACCATCAGACAAAGCCGGTCCTCGGCATATGCATACTAGGCAATTGCCTGGGGCAGGCATGTCCAAAGTCTGGCCTGGGGGCCAATTGCGGCCCGTGCTGTAATTTCAAGCGGCCTGCAGCCTCCAGCCAGAAGCGGGTGGAGCATCAGATGCGGGACATGTAGCAATAAAGGTGGGGCCCTGGCGAGTGTGCCTTTACCTATATATATATATATATATATATATATATATATATATATACACATGGATACAAGTCCAGGATGGAACGGCACCAGCTAAATAAACTGCCCTTTGTGAAAAGAAAGTATACAGCAATAGGATCCACCATACACAGGTATGTAGTTCCAGACACAGCACTGCCAGGACTTGGTTAAAAAGCTCTTTATTGTCCTCAAAGTTTCGGGGACTGGTACCCCATCGTCAGGAGGAAGACATACGAACACATAATGCTCATGCCTCACCTTATGTATATTGAATGTTTGCCTGTAATGCGTTTATTCAATATTTGATTTTAATATATCTCTGTATATAGAATGTCTCTGTTTAATGTGATTACTGAATATACATGTGTAGCGGCTGTCAGCTAACACATGCCCCCTGCATGAGACTCGGTAGTAGCGTCCTCTGGTTGCTTAGCAACTCCACTGGCTGGGCTGGCTGTAATCATGCTGCGCCGCAGCCAGGTGCTCACTGCTCCGTGTGTGATTGCGAAGTGGGCGGTGGATGCGGCGCCGGTGAACAGTTTGAGCGTGCAGACCGAAAACCCTCCCCTACGCGCCGACACATGACATCAGCGACGTCAGGTGGGTCGCTCAGCAAGCGTGCACCCATCACCATAGTAACAGACAACAACAAATGGACACAGCCGAATCCTGACTGGACCGTCATGGTTACAGTCTGAAAAATATAAAATAAACATAAGAGGGTATTCATACAAGCTAATATCAAGGACAAAAAGATGATGTTCAAGGCAATTTGCATAATTCAGAACACAGATCACGGCTCACGATGTGTGTCATGGGCTCAAATGAGAACTGAAATCCCCGTATGCTCATTGAGCCCGTGAGGTGCGACAGTACCTAGTCTGACAATCCATCTGGCCTCGCACCTAAGAAGTGCGGCCCCGTGATCGCCTCCCCGAATGGAAGAGGGGACATGGTCGATCATGCGGTATTTAAGGGTTGCCAGACTATGTTTAAAGGTAGTGAAATGACGCGCCACAGGCTGCTCACTGGTACCAGTGGCCAGTGCTTTTTTTATAGCAGACCTGTGTGCAGCCATTCGCTCCTTAAAGGTGCACTCTGTCTTGCCTATATAAGACAGGCCACAAGGGCACAATATTTGATACACAGTATACTGAGTGTTATAAGACAGAGTGTGTCAAATGTACATAGTTTTACCCGTGCGTGGATGATTGAAAGTGGCACCAGGTATCATGTATTGGCATGTTACACAATTACATCTAACGCATCCTAGTTTGCGTGACACGCGTTTACTTTTAGCGGGGGCTGCATCAGACTTGACAAGTATGTCCTTCAAATTACAATTGTTAATGCCAACCTCTGAGTCAGATTGTATCATCAGCCAATAAGAATTGGCAATACGTTTTACACAGGGGCTCAGTTCATTATAGGTAGTGACCCATGGGATGGTGGACCTAGGCATGGGGGTATGAGTTTTAGGGGCCAAAAGGTCGCCTCGATTAAGGGCCATCACACGTGCCCTAGTAGCAATGAGCTCTAGGATATCCTCTGGCGGAGAACCGTCTAACCATCTCGTCCATTTGTGTAGGTTTGCTATATAAACATGTGGGCTATATATATATATACAGCAATAGGATCCACCATACACAGGTACGTAGTTCCAGACACGGCACTGCCAGGATTTGGATAAGAAGCTCTTTATTGTCCTCAATGTTTCTCTGACTGGTACCCCGTCAACAGGAGGAAGACATACAAACAAATAATGCTCATGCCTCACCTTGTAGTGGTTCACAGCGCCGCATCCACCGCCCGCTTCGCAATCATGTTGGATCTATTGGATTAAAACCCTTTTTGCTTTTATCACAAGGCTGATTTGTGATTCTGGAGAGTGCTCTGCATTCACACGTTTTTGTGTGGATAAACTGGACTATTTTTGGGTACATGTGTATGCATGCACCTTTGCCGGGCACCACACTGTTGATATTTTGGGTGAGAGTGCGGTCTTCCTGTATTTCTACATATATATATAAAGGGGACTGGTTCGGGGTAAACACTCACAACCAACACAGCACTCCAGGGTCTGTAGAAACTGTGTAAATTTAATGGCAACGTTTCGGAGCCCTTAGCTCCGTCAGCAGGCAAAAGGTCTCATTTTTGCCTGACGACTGAGCTAAGGGCTCCGAAACGTTGCCATTATATTTACACAGTTTCTACAGACCCTGGAATGCCGTGTTGGTTGTGAGTGTTTACCCCCAGCCAGTCTCCTTTATTCTATTATTACAAGGGCAAGCGGGCAGCTAAACCCTGATTGTTAGAGAGTGCTGGATCGTTTGGAGTTTATATAAAAAAAAATATATATATATATATATATATATATATATATATATTTTTTTTTTTAACTACAATACATTTGCATGGTCTATTACTGAAGGGCACCCTGGTGGCTAAACATTATGGGCCTGATTCTGAATGACAAGCTCCCCTGCACGTTTGCACAGGGGAGAGATGTATTAAAGTTTTGTGGTGGTATCATGTGCTAAGGGGCGCCCAAAAATATCTTGCCTAGGACATCAAATTGGATAAGGCCGGCTCTGCCATCAGAGCTGACATCATAAAGCTCACTATCTGAGGAAGCTGCTGAGCCCCTACGGAGGCGGAGAAACATGCCATTGCTACTATTTCTTCACTGAGTTACCGTATCATCTCCAGAGTACATGAGGACCCCCCCCCCCTCTTACCTGCAAAAGACTTACAGATTTAAAGATTTCTGCCATCTCAGCTTTAACCTGGAGCCCGGGCTTCCAGAGTCTACAAAGCCAGATTGCTGCCTAATACAGCCATAAGCAAACCAAACCCAGTCTACTAAATGCAGGTATATGGAGGTAAAAATGTTATTGTGTCTGGCTAGACAAGAGATCAGAGTGCTCCTGCCTCTATCTCTCAAGTAGTGGACCTAAACACAATCTGTCCACTCCCCAGTGGGATAGTATAGAAATTTGTATAACCTCAGTTTTTTATATAGATCCTACTTACGAACACCTACCCCTCTGGGACAATTACTAACATCTTGCTCACAAGCAGAGATTAATCCATTAATTATCTCTGGATGCTGAATTGTGTCAGAATATTAATAAATTTTCCTTTTTTTTATCCTTATATTTTCTAAAGTGAACTTTTATAATTTTATATTGTGTATTTTTATCACTAGCCAGTGACTCTCAGTATAATAAAAACATTCTATTATATATACAGTACTATACATTGGGCCTTATTCTAGTTCATAGAGGAAATTTCGGTACTCTTTACCTAGAAGGGTGCCCATCGCGGCCATCGCGGGCATCGCATGTACCAAAAAATCGCATGCGATGCGACCGACGCAATTACCATAGGGAACAATGTTAAATGTCCCAATTGACCCGATTTTCCATAGGGAACAATGTTAAATGGCCCACAGAGGCCAAATAGGCACCCTGAAGTGTAAAATGGCCCCCGCAATTGTTAACGCTAACCCACGATCAACGTCAACCCGAAGCGTGGCGAGCGCAGCGAGCCCGCGAGGGGCGGCGGTACGCGTCCTACGACCTTTTCATACCCGCCCCTATATCCAGAGAATAGAAAGTGTGGCGAGCGCAGCGAGCCACCGAGCCTGAAGCGTGGCGAGCGGACACGGACACCTTCACAGGTATACGCCTCCCCTCGCGAGCTTCACAGGTGTCCGCGTCCGCTCGCCACGCTTCGGGCTCGGTGGCTCGCTGCGCTCGCCACACTTTCTATTCTCAACTCCACGACAACGTGCAACCGACGCAATTTTTTTACCTTACAATGCCCAAGATCAAAATCGTGGGCGCCCTTCTAGGTAAAGAGTACCGAAATTTCCTTCTCAAATGGACAAAACCATGTGCACTACAGGTGGGGCAGATATAACATGTGCAGATAGAATTAGATGTGGGTGGGGTTTTTCTTCAAAGTAAGATCTATATTGCAGTGTAGAAATAAAGCAGTCAGTATTTTCCCTGCACAGAAACAAAGTAACTCACCCAAATCTAATTCTATCTGCACATGTTAAATCTGCCCCACCTGAAGTGCACATGGTTTTGTCCATTTGAGAAGAAATTTTCCATTAAGAGTGAACTAAAATAAGGCCCATTGTTTCCAGCGTGTTTTTTTTTAGCTGCAACCTTTCAGAATTGTCAACATAGGGAATAAAGCAAAATATACAGAATTTCTCTATGTATTCCTTAACATGGAGGATCTTTATAATGTAATACATAAGCAGATATACAGTAATATTCTCCTTGGTAACTAATCATGATATCAACATATAATAAAAAACGTTGTACATTAACATAACATAATATACCACCAGTCTTTCCCTATAGTTATCCCTCTTGCCCTCCTCTCACCGTATTCATGTCTCTGTTCCTCTAATCTCCCTGTTCTTGCCCCTATTCCTCCTATCTTTCCCAATTCTTTAACTTTTCCCTCATGTCTTTCACTATTCCTCCCATCTTCCTTTATTACTGCAGGCTCCCCCCATTCCTTCAGTCTCCTCCTATTCTTCTTCCTATCTGCCCTTTTACTTCTGTCACCTTGTATATTTTCCATTATTCTTTCTGTTACTACCAGGGGCAGATTATCCGAGGAGGGTGCCATGTGCAGATTCAATATACGCCCCCCTCCTCTCTATGGTGCTGTGGACTCATGCATTGTGCCAGGTCTACGGCACATGCGCAGAGCTCCAGAAACATGGCGTTCACCATAGATAATATTACAAAAGATTATTATGAGGTTATGTGTAACCATATATCCATAGAGCATAAAAAAGGTTGGAAAGAATACTACATGAAAATGTGGTGGAAATTTACTAAGATGTGTATTCAACTTCACATGTGCTTTTGCTATGGGCAACCAATCAGAATCCACTTCTTATTTATTTAGCACCCTCTAGAACAGACATGTCCAAACTGCGGCCCTCCAGCTGCTATGAAACTACACATCCCAGCATGCCTTGCCATAGTTTTTCCATTCCCTAAAGGCAAAACAGTGGCAAGGCATGATGGTACTTGTAGTTTCACAGCTGGAGTGCCATAGTTTGGACATGCCTGCTCTAGAAGATAGTAGAAAGGATCTGATTGGTTGCCCATAGCAACATCACATGATGTGAAGTAGAATACACGTAGTAAATTTCCCCCTATATGTTGTACGGATTCAGTATGAAATCCCAGTGGTCGGAATCCCTGCAGTCAAAATACAAATGCCAGAATCCCGACCGCCGAAATGCAGACAACGGGGGGCCGTGGATCCCCCACCCCTTACGGGCTCGCTGCGCTTGCCACGCAGCAGGCCGGTGCCTCGCTACGCACTATTTTATTCTCCCTCTGTGGATGTCGTGGATACCCATAGAGGGAGAAGTTGCCGGAATTGCGGCGGTCGGGATTCCGGAGTCGGTATTTCAACCGCCAGGATTCTGACCGCTGGGATTTTTACTCCATCCGTGTTGTACTGTTTTGTAATTAAATCATTCAGTTTTTTATTATTGTTGTAATAAATGTAACCTTTCTTGTGCAGTCCTTCAATTATTAAATTTGTAGGAAGGAACATAATTTATAATATGATTCAAATAGGATATGTGAAAAAGTTCTCCAAGCCAGTCTACAGATTGCTAATGAGAATCAATTATTGCAGAGACAGACATCCTGATCTATTTCAAGGTCAGAAAACATCAAGCTTAATTAGCTACAACAAATTGGCAGTTTGTTGCATTGGTGATCTTTTTAACGGAATGAGGAATCACCTTAATGATACATTTACAATTACTTTTTATTTAAGAAAAAGGTTATAACAATTCACAAGTTGTGAAGTGTTAAATTAAAACTCAAACATATCCTTTTAACACATGCGAAAAAATCTTTCCCTAGAGATCACCATCCAGAAACAGTCATGTAGACGGTTGACAGCAGATAAACACCAACCACTTAATGAAGTCTGCACATTTTAATTATTAACATTTTATTTTCCTGAAAGACCTGTATTTATCTCCAACAAGATTTATTGATTTTGATTTCATCTACTGGTGCTGGATGTTTGTTTCTTGCATATATTAACCTTTAGCAAAAAAATAATTTCTGTAATTTCCCCTGAGCATCCAATGACCACCATTTCCTTAGGTTTGGTGGAAAAGCACAAAAGATTTGCCTGCGAAATTTTCTTTGCAAGGGATTGAATTCATTTCTGTGAATCTTCTTACTAAAGCAAAGCTTTGCAGTGTACTGCAGTTCTTTAAAACTCCAATGCAAAGTGCAATGGAATTAGGTGCACTATATAAGAAGTGAATAAATAGTGATAGTAATAAAACAGTTTATCGACCTTATTCTGGTCCACACGCAAAACTGCAAATTTCACAGCTTTGTGTGTGGATTAAACGCCGCCCGCTGCCTGCACTACCGGCCGCCTCCTCACGTGCCGAATATCTCCTCACGCATGCATATGGATGTATTCCATATACATCCATTCGCAGGTTTGCGTGCAGGGACAAAATCAAAGTCAGCGACCATCGAATGATTTAGCAAACGCTCACAGACCTAAGACACCTCTGTGGTGTCTTAGGTCTGCGGGCGCCGTGTACCGTAAGAGGACGGGCAGCTGACATCCGCTGGCGTTAGCTGCTTGCCCCTCGCAACCGAGTCGCAGGTGCATTTACATGGGAACACACCTGGAACTCCCATTTACATGGGAACGCTCCTGAAAAGCGGCAAGGAGTCATGGGCATGCCATCCTTGCCGCTGCCCCCTGCCCGCACTGCTAGGTGCAAACAGCACAGGGAACAAGCAGCTCTATTGAAGATGGGATGTTGCTATGGGAAACCATTCATACTCTATTATCTTCTAGAAGGTGCTAAGTAAATAAGTAGATTCTGATTGGTTACTATGGGCAACATCTTATCTTCAATAGAACTCCCAACGGTACTTGTGAGTTATCTGGGCTGCCGATTTTTTGATTGTATGCCTTAAGTTAAGGCATACAATCAGATGCGATGCGATGCGATATCGCATCGCATCGCATCGCATGCGACCATCGGATGCGATGACCCGATTTTTCCATAGGAATCAATGTTAAAATGGACTGAGTCCATTTTAACATGGAATTCAATGGGAAACAGGGGTCCTTTTCATACCCCTACTATCCAAGTGGGCATGGAGTTGGATATAAACCTGTGGCGAGCGTAGCGAGCCACCGAGCCCGAAGCGTGGCGAGCGAAGCGAGCCCCGCGAGGGGACGGTATTCTGTGTCCCCTTGCGGGGCTCGCTACGCTCGCCACGCTTCGGGCTCGATGGCTCGCTACGCTCGCCACAGGTTTATATCCAACTCCATGCCCACTTGGATAGTAGGGGTATGAAAAGGACCCCTTTTTCCCATTGAATTCCATGTTAACATTGATTCCTATGGAAAAATCGGGTCATCGCATCGCATCCGATGGTCGCATGCGATGCGATGCGATGTGCCCGATCCGACCCGATTTAGAAATCGGCAGCCCGGATAACTCACAAGTACCCTCCCAACTAATAAACCCCTTAAAGTCTAATTTCAGACTCATCACAAAATGGCTCTAAATGAATCCAAAGAAAAATGCACCTTCATAAATATTGTATTTCTGCTCATATGTTTTTCAGCATAGGCTTCTGTTATTAAAGGCACAAATCACAGTCATGTGTTCCTGGCCTCCATATTATAAACCATTTATTTTATGGACAACAAATTTACAATTAGGCATTCATTGAAAAACGCTATTAAAGCAGATACAACATCCTGACATATAAATAGCAATCAATAAAAACAAGTAAAACATGTCAAAGTTCCAACATGAATGCTCATTTTACTGCTAAAGAGCAATAATCATACAGCAGGAGATCAGTTCAAAAGAATTAAATAAATCACACAAATGTTACATTTGGCAATTTATCAAGCTTCAAAAAGTGATAAAGTAGAGAGTGTTAAACAACCAGCTCCAACAAACCAACCAAACCAACCAAAATCAGCTCCAACTTGTAATTTTTCAAACCCAGCCTCTAACATGGCAGACAAGAGCTGATTGGCTGGCTGTTTATCACTCTCCATTTTATCACGTTTTGAAGCTTGATACATCTGACCCTGAGTCTTTTGTACACCTCTTATTCAGGGCAATTCATCTGAACAAAGCGTATGATACAAAAATATATTACACGTATATACTGTAGATGTACAATAGTGACTTAATATTAAGGGTCTGATTCAGACCTGTTCACTAGGCTGAATATACTTGCAGCCTAGTGAACAGGTCAGCGCCGCCCGCCCCCCCTGCCTGCATCCCCTCGCATGCGACCAAAGAGGAGAGAGATCATTTGATGGTCCCCGACCATCGAATGCTTTTTCTCCCCTTCGATAATAAAAGTTATTTTGAACTGACTTTTCCCTCTGCCAGAGATGGCCGAAAAGAGGGCGGGCACTGATGTCATGTGACATCATCCACCTGCCCCAAGCAGGCATCGACCATCCTGCGTCTCCCAGGGGAATGTCCAGAGTTTTAATGGGGACGCCCATAAAACGCTGGGTGTTCCCCTGTTGCCAACCCATGCCCATCCCCTTCTCTCCCCTGCCCATGTGAATGACTATGCAAGTGTGGTACTCCCCAAAATCGTTTACACAGGGGGTCTACACATGCACATTTTCTCCCACGTCAATGCCCAGGCCCCCACCATCAGAAACTGTGCTGAATTCGGCCCCATCGGATGGGGTCTGAATTAAGCCCTAAATAAAGATGTGTTGGCTGGGAGTTGGGAAATCCGGTGTTTTGACATAGTACACAACGTCATCAGTGGAGTTTATTAAGCTATAATAACACATTTCTTGAAAAAAGCATATACATATCAAGGGGAATGTTCTAGAATACATCCTAATCTGTGAGCAAACAGATTGATTAAAAAGCAATAAGCAATATATGTGTGTAATCCAGCTTAGCCTTAGATCAATCGTCTGTATCTATCCTCCCTTCATGTTATTATCATCACAAATCAGACAATCACTATTGTTCTTTTTTTTCAAAGGGTTGATAAGGAAATCAAACTTCTGTACATAGGCCCTAATTCTGGTTCACTTGCAAGAGCACATTTCTTCTCAAATGGACAAAACCATGTGCACTGCAGGGGGGCAGATATAACTTGTGCAGAGAGAATTAGATTTGGGTGAGTTATTTTGTTTCTGTGCAGGGTAAATACTGGCTGCTTTATTTTTATGCAGTGACTGGCACAATACCATACAATGGAATTCACCATTTCTCTCTTAGTGATGTATATTGCAAAACTAGGGAGTATTGTGTATAAAAATGTTTCTCATCCACTAAACCCATTCTTAACCTGTTATTATTTGTGTATGTAATGAATGTTATGGTTCAAATACTTGTAGATGACATACAGAATTATGGTGCTAAAGTACTTCATGGTCAAAAGATATGTATTTAGGGTACTGATCCATCCAACAATAGGAAAAATAGTAACAAGTGTGCACACCCCCTCCTATTGTTACCATAAATATGCCTCATTGCCACATGACCCATCACAGCCCTTTGCGAGCTTGCTGCACTCGCCCCACTGTAGTTTCGGTGTCTCGCTGCACTCACCAAAGGTTCTATTGTCCGTTGTGGGGGTCGCTGTATATCAGGTTCCCAACTTTTGTGCTTTTAACTGCCAGGATTCGGATGTTGGTATACTGACGTGAGGTCATTCATCACCTGGAGTTGGTACCAAAACTGCAATTAATAAAACAATATTTGTATTTCTCTTTGCCTCCACTGAATTACAATATCTATGCTTTAACGTGAACCTGCTTTTTTGAAGCTGATTGTGGTTTTATCACATCAGTATTATTAATTATATTCTTGGTTATCTGCTTCCTAGTAAACCTAAAATGATGCCCTGCAACATAAATGGCCATATGCTCAGTCTGCCCTGCTCAGTTCACATAGCCATGTGTGATCGTTCATGTATTGCTGTTGTTATGAATGTGGCTTGCGAATGTACATTTTTGTGAAACAGGGTCAGTTTCACAAGAGAGTGATGTTTTTTTCTGGTCACAACTGCCCTGTAAAGGATTAAGGAGAAGCCATCCAGTCTCAGAGAGAGTGCTTTGCAACCAGTTAAGAGAACTTGGTTCACTGCAAAGCCTGGACTTGGTCTCTGAGGTGTGCTTGAGAGAGAGAAGGGTGGTCTCTCAAGTACACATCTCTGGTCTGGGTTTTAAGACCTTAACAGTCACAGCTGGGAAGAGGGCTGGTACCAAAATGTGGACAGTTCGTAGGCCCCAAGTATTGTATCTCCAGGGACTTGGACTGTCAGTGTCCAGAGGCAATGAGACAATGCGGAGCACTGGGCAAAAGTACAGTATGTGTTTTTTTCCTTATGAAGTTTTGTTTGCTGTAATGTTGGTTTGTTGCATGTTAAATACTTGCACAAACACTTAAAACTGCCTTTAGAGGATAGGTTTTGTGGATTTGGATCAAGCACTCCTGGGTTGCTGCTCTCTTGTGCCACAAAAAATCTCATAATACTACAGTATGAATCCAAAACTATTATGTGTCAAAAATCAAACGTCATCTATGCAATTGAATGTTCATGCGGACTCTATTATATAGGAAAAACCACAAGACCGTTAAAGACGAGACTAGCTGAACATCTTCGAAATATTAACTCATCATCTATCAAATCACTTCAGAGAAAAACATCAATGCTCCACCGGTCAGATACACTGCTTTCTAGCAATTAAAAATATCATCCCCCATTGGAAAGACAGAAACATCAAAACAAATCTAGCAAAGACCAAAATGAGATATATCCATTGAACTACAGACATTAGCCCCTAAAGGTTTAAATAAAGATTTTGAACTGAAATGGTTCTTATAGAATATCAACATAACTCTGTCTCATCATACATATATACCATCCTTTTTTATTCACCCATCCATTTTTTGGCTATAAATATCTCATCTATTAATATATTAATATATCTTTGTTTACTACATCTTGTTTATAAGTATAATAATGAGGCAATTTTTTTTTTCATAATGATTTTTCAGAAGATATATTCAATATTTCTCCTTATTATATATTTATATATCTCCATTGGATGTTTTTTATATAATGTAGATAAACGTATAATATTAGTTCATTGTCCTCACAAATATTTCCATTTTCAGAAGGTATCTACAATCTGACACTTAAAAGGACAACATGCCGCCACTTCAATTCAGTCTGGAAAGTACAAGCATATCTAATCAGAAGTTGCCACCCAGCGTGAACATATGGATGGCACTTCCGATATTGAACTTCCGGTGACAGCACTGTGAGCCATCAACCAGCAGGAACACATGGAGGGCACTTCCGTCGACAGTACTAAGAGGTGCCAACCAGCGGCAACGCATGGTTGGCACTTCCGGGAATGTGACGGCGCTGAACTTCCGGTGACCGTAGCCACAGATTTTGTACTCCAGCAAGCGGAATAATGCTAGGTATTAAGAAAACGCTGGACAAATGAAATGGGAATATCCCATAATGCTGGACATATCAGTCATAGTAATTTTTAATGTTTATAGGTAAAACGAAAACAGGAAGTCTGGGAATACCATGACCCGGAAGTGGAATTAAGAAACAGTATATATATGCATTGAGGATGTGACACCTACTCACCTTGAAAAAAGGGACAGCAAGTCCCAAAACATGTTGGATTGAGGAGCGTGTCACATCCATTTTAAAGAAGGTAGAGAAGAAGGTAAGACCTGCAGTGCAACCAGTGTGTGTAACACCAGTGGGGTCTGGACCCAATCTGTGGGTTAGCACATGCTGTAAATACCCGGGACACCACCTATCTCTTACCTAGAAAAAAAAATGTATCCCCTCTTTTTATTAATGTCTTGTAAACCATACGAATAAAATTTTATCTACACTAACAGTAAAGATACCTTTATGTGAGGACTGCTACACCACATCTACATGAGTACGGGTACGCCACCCATTCATTTAAAGAAACTGTGATATACTGTATGTTATCCTGCTATCGACTTTGTAAGTTAGGTACACCTCAAGTGAGACGCACTAGAAACATAAGAAAAAGAAAAAATGGGAAAAATAAGCAGATTTACACATTGTTCGGTACCTCTGTACTTTCACGGCGCCAGCATGGCGCCGCGCGACAGAGTCCCCTTGCGGGGCTCGCTTCGCTCGCCCACGCTGCGGGCTCGGTGGCTCGCTACGCTCGCCACGCTAATTAAAATCAACTCCATGCCAACATGGATAGTGGAGGTATGAACTATCCATGTTGGCATGGCGTTAACTTAGTTTATTTTACTTAGTTAGTGGCGAGCGTAACCCGGAAGTACGCGCGGCGCCATGCTGGCGCCATGAAAGTAAAGAAGTACCCATTGTACTTTTTGAATTTGTTTTATTGCATCATACAAACCCATGACTGGAGAGAGAATATAATTGCTAATAAGATTAGAAAAGGAGAGAAGAGAAGAAAGAAAATATTCCAAACATCCAGCAGGAGGACATATCACAGGGGAGTTTTATCCATACTTTCTTTTCCAACTATTTTTTTTCTTTATCCTTTATTTCACATTTTTCTTTTACAAACTCACCATACCAAAAGGTGTTTGTCACAAAGGTAGCGCCCAATTTTTTGTCACTTTCATATATTGATGCTTAAAACTGCCTGCCCTGTCCTGTCTTGACTTGCGACCTTCTTACATGTAAACTAAAAGTCATTATGATTTATTAAAAATTACTTAACACAGAAAAAATAGTACAGTATGCCCATGGCCATTGGACATTTTTCAAAAAAAGAACACAAGAAGGAAAAAGACAGTTGTAGGCGGATGCACTCCTGTTTCAAGGATTGTAGTGTAATGCTTTTTATATACACAATTTTCTTTAAAAAATGGGAACTCCAGTTATCTTTATTGTTATATTTCTGATAAGGAGATAACCATTAGTATGCGAAATTTGAAGAGTTTAAAAGATTTGAGGACAAACAATGACATGAATTGTGCTAGAAAATAAAGATGGTGTTGATAGAATTTAAAACGTGTTGGCAGATTTTATTTGGAGGATGTAGCTTAGATTTACGGGGGTAATTCCCTTTATTGTTGATGTCACTGTGTAGATGGATCCCACCGCTGTGCTGCCTGTGGAGTTGATAAATTAAATATGGCCTTGATAGGCTCAGCACTATTCAAGTAATAGCTACTTTATCAATTTTACTCCTGGGGGTTTGCATTACACAGGGCTTGTACCCATTTTTAGTACAAAGTATAAATGAAGGTTTGTGCAAAATTGCACCTAAATTCCATGTGGAGCGTCTGCTATCCAGCTAAATGAATAAGTTTCCCTGTTATGCCAGCTTTAGGTGACCTCTGCTGGTAAACAGTGGTACACTGAATGTATACAGTCCTACAGTATCAAATACATTGGGTAATCACACACTCTACAAGCTGGCTTGTTTGAGAAAGCTTAGATGCGAAACACGTGTCACAACCCCGTGTTTGGCAGATTATAGGATGTATTGATGTTAGCTTATATGATCTAATGTGTTTGGTCCACTATATGTGCTAGATAGGGTCACTACATTCGCAGTGGCCCCACTTCCCACCACATAGGTGTGGGAAGAACATTGTCCAGCATTGAATAAGTTCCTTTGCAAACAAATTGTGGTTACATCACATGGTATCTATGGGTGATCCATTAACACCACATGACAATAAACATCCATGCTAATAATTAGCAATATACCATTTTCATCCAGCAGAGGTCCCCATAAGCCTGATCAACTAGGGGCTAAGCCAGTCCATTTAAACAGTAGATAACCTCACACTAAACATAGTAGCAATTTTTGCAGTGTGTGATTACCCAATGTATTTGATACTGTAGTACTGTATACATTCAGTGTACCACTGTTTACCAGCAGAGGTCACCTAAAGCTGGCATAACAGGGAAACTTGTTCATTTAGCTGGATAGCAGACGCTCCACACGGAATTTAGGTGCAATTTTGCACAAACCTTCATTTATACTTTGTACCAAAAATGGGTACAAGCCCTGTGTAATGCAAACCCCCAGGAGTAAAATTGATAAAGTAGCTATTACTTGAATAGTGCTGAGCCTATCAAGGCCATATTTAATTTATCAACTCCACAGGCAGCACAGCGGTGGGATCCATCTACACAGTGACATCAACAATAAAGGGAATTACCCCCGTAAATCTAAGCTACATCCTCCAAATAAAATCTGCCAACACGTTTTAAATTCTATCAACACCATCTTTATTTTCTAGCACAATTCATGTCATTGTTTGTCCTCAAATCTTTTAAACTCTTCAAATTTCGCATACTAATGGGTATCTCCTTATCAGAAATATAACACTAAAGGGTACTTGTTTCCTAGCACGGCCACAAATCTTGGCCATCGGGGTAATTTTAGTGGCCTGCGACGCGACCGACGCGATGCCCCCGATTTTTCCATTGAAATGCATTGAAAACAGTGAAAAATCGGGTCGGTCGCATCGTGTGCGCCTAAAAATGCTTAAATGGTCCACCCGCGATGGCCGCGATTTCCCCATAGGAAACAATGTTAAATGGGTCAATTTACCCAAATCATCATAGGGAAGAATGGTAAATGGGCCAGAAAGACCAAAAAACCCCCCTGACCAGTGAAATGTCCCCCAAAAGTAGTTCACGCCACCCCGCGATGAACATGAACCCGAAGCGTGGCGAGCGCAGCGAGTCCGCGAGGGGCGGCGGTGTATGCGTCCTCCGACCTTTTCATACCCCCACTATCCACTAGGGCGTGGAGTGAGAATAGAATAGTGTGGCGAGCGCAGCGAGCCCCCGAGCCCGAAGCGTGGCGAGCGCAGCGAGCCCCGCGAGGGGACGCGGATACCTTCACAGGTTAACGCGTCCCTTCGCGGGCTTCACAGGTATCCGCGTCCGCTCGCCACGCTTTGGGCTCGGTGGCTCGCTGCGCTCGCCACACTATTCTATTCTCACTCCACGCCCTAGTGGATAGTAGGGGTATGAAAAGGTCGGAGGACGCGTACCGCCGCCCCTCGCGGGCTCACTGCGCTCGCCACGCTTCGGGTTCACGTTGATCACGTGGTGGCGTAAACTACTTTTGGGGGGACATTTCAATGTTCAGGGGTGTTTTTGGCCCATTTACCATTGTTCCTATGATAATTTGGGTAAATTGAGCCATTTCCCATTGTTTCCTATGGGAAATCGTGGTCATCGCGGGTAAATTGAGGCATTTAACATTGTTCTCTATGGGGAAATCGCGGGCATCGCGTCTGGCCCATCGCACCCGATTTTTTTGCGCATGCGATGCCCGCGATGGCCCCGATTTTACCCCCGATGACCGCGATTATGATCGTTGTGGCCGTGCTAGGAAACAAGTACCCAATAAAGATAACTAGAGTTCCCATTTTTTAAAGAAAATTGTGTATATAAGAAGCATTACACTACAATCCTCGAAACAGGAGTGCATCCGCCTACAACTGTCTTTTTCCTTCTTGTGTTCTTTTTTTGAATATTGACTCCCAGTTGAATAGGATAGCACCCCCGCTCCAAGTATAAATTGAGATAGCGGTACAAGGCCCAAATAATCAAGGGCACAATCCATCTGTAGTGTGCAGAATCCAAAAAACCCTTATCCCCCATTGGACATTTTGTAATTAGGAAACCTTTGTCCTACCAATGGTTTACATGCAGGGTTGAGGGTATTTGACAATAATGTTGGTAATGGCGGAAGAAGAGGAATAAGTCTCCCGATGGTGGAAAAAGTCTCCTGGTGCCGTGGAGAGGAACCACATTGCATCACTTACAGTTCTGTCTGCCGGGCCATCAGTGTCTCTTCGTGCATTTCCCGAACCAACAATCCACTGGGAGCTACCCATCAGACATCAGTGTTCATCTGCCCTGCACTGACATGGGTGGAGGAATTAGCAGCATTGATCCTCCAGGTGTTAGCAGGAACCCTGTAGCCAGTACACAGCCAGATACCAGACATAGCGGGAACTGATTACTGACCGCACACTACTCCTCTGCTACTCCTCCAGGAATAAGGTACACATATCGCTCACTTCCACTCCACTCTTAAGTACTGTGGATATTTCAAATTGAGAGGAGTGGGAACTCATAAATGAAAAGCCTAATCAAGGGGTACAGGAGGAAAAAAAAAGGTTGGGAGCGGCTTTTATTTTGTTCATAGATGTCATGGCCATTGATGATATCATCAGCCCTTACCATTGATCTGTACAAAGAACACAATATAACAATTGTCCTTTAATTATTAAAATATGAAATGGATCAGATGCTTTCAAGTCTTTTTCCATTTTTAGCAAATAGTTGGCTGTCACATCCTTAGGCGTAATAAAGTCTATTGAAGGATTTAACATTAACTAAGCAACTGAGCAAAATCTCTTAAATATAAATGTTCATTTTAAAGTTGTAAAGGTGCCCATACACGTTACAATAATTGTATACAATATTGTATACAATATCGCATCTCATCCGATCTGGGTTTTGCGATGACATCAAATGAGATGAGATCTAGTACAAAAAGTACGTGCTGCACATACTTTTTGTACTAGATCTTATCTCATCTGATGTCATCGCAACTGTGTGAGGAACTCCGTGCTTTTAGTACTAGATTGCATAGCATCTAGCACAAATAGCATTCACTGTGCTACAGCACTGTGCTTTTTGTACTAGATACGATGCAATCTAGCACTAAAAGCACAGGCTGCACATACTTTATGTGCTGTGCGATGGGATGAACACGGGCCAGCGCATCTCATTGCACTGCCCTGTTGCATCATATATGGGCACCTCAAGGCTTCACATCATAGCAAGGCAGCATGTTAAGCAATCATGGCCAGATTTTCTTTAGTTGCCTTATATCTTTTATAGTTTTTTAGTTTATATTCTGGAGCAGCTTTCGCAATAATTTTTATATTTGTAACAACAGCAGTGGCCTTGAACCTGCTTGTGGGAGCAGGTTAAACACTCATAATTTATAAGAACTAAAGAATGTATTGAATCAACACTTCGCTAATTAAGGAAACAGGTATGTTTGGCATGAAGAAACAACATATACAATAATATTTACTTATTAAAATATGTAAAACGTATTTTCTCAAAAGATGTATATATATCAAATAATCACAAGGTATATACTGTATATACAACCGGTTGTTCTCGTAATTACCTAATTAGCCATAAGGTGTTAACTAAAAAGTCATAAATACATTAATCTCAGAGAGGTGGATCGAGATTTTTGATCTATGAAATTTATAAGTATTCAGTCATTAACTGCTGACAGACTTGTTTTCAAGTCAGAAGAATAGCCAGCATGATATCTGTTCAATATATCCAATATGTCAGACAACTTTATGGACAGCACATCAAGATCGGTGAGTTACCCGTCTCCTGTCCAGGAGACGGAGAGAGTGAGGCTGTGTCGCCTCCGGAGCTGCTTCTTCTGTGCAGGGAACCATTTCTCTGCTTGCAGTTGATATGGTGAATGCAATTGATGTTTGATACATAAAATGTCACACAATGCCGTGTAATTTGTAGTGTATAATAATTCGAGATTACCTAAATCTCCACACCAAGGTTTGTGTCAAAATACTACTATAATAGCTGTTTTAGAGATGAAGGGATAGCACTCACTCATCCAGAAAACATGTCAAAGCAACTAAAACATGAGATGGATAATATAGTTTTTTGTTACCTGAGAGGGTCTCTCTGGAATTCTTGAGTACTGTGGGGGTTCTTCTAGTCCACACGCAATGCTGCGAATTTTGCAGCGTTGCGTGTGGACTAAACACCACTCGCAAGTCCTCCCTCCCCCCCTCGTACGACAGATTGCCACACGGCTGCAAATTGATGTCTTGGCAAAACATCCATTTGCAGCCTATGGGGCGACACTTACATCATTTGATAGTCGCAGAACATCGAATGATGTGGAAGGTACATGCATATCTAAGTGACTCTCAGGTCCCTTAGATATGCGTGCACCCTCAACAGGAACAGGATGGGCAGCTTATATCTGGTCATTTGCATGGGAACACCCATCATTTTTATGGGAACGCCCATGAAGTGCTTGGTGTTCCAATGGGCAAATCCCCCGGCACGCCAACCCAAAATCTACCCCACACCCCCACTAACAGTCTTGTGTTTGTGTGCCCGGAGAACACTCTGTGGTCATACGCACCCGGCGCATGCAAATACATTGTTCATCCGTGCGTGCGCTCCGAGGACCCAGTCAAACAGAATTACCCCCTGTATGTATAGAGCTGACTGCTTTACTTCTCAATCAAGACACCACTGACAATGTTTAGAGAAATCAACATTTTCCTGTGATGACCACTGTCATGTCGACCTTTTTGCTTATGTCGACCATTTGCAAGTGTTGACCTAGTGCATGGCAACCTTTTTCATGTGTTAATCTATTGTCTGTCAATCAATCCTGGTTTACCTATTTACTGTCAACCAAGATGCTGTCTATCTTTCAAAGACCGTTAGTCTTCCAAGCATTAATGACAAAAGACACAGTGGATTTAGAGACCTTCCTGACATCCACAAAGCTTCTGACACTCATACCTCTGATCGAGCAGTGTGAGTTGATCCTCTTTTCAAATTTAGGAGCTGATTTATTAAGCTCGGTGAAGTGATAAAGTGTCTGGTCTTTATCACCGGCCAATCAGTTGGCCGGCGATAAAGACCAGACACTTTGGGGGAAATTTACTAAAGGAAATTTGTAAAAAAATATTTGTATCCAGAAATACACTTATTTTTGACATTTACTATGCCGAAAATACGGCAATTCGTATTCGTAATGATGTGCTATCAATACGAATACGAATTGCCGTATTTTCGGGATAGTAAATGTCAAAAATAAGTGAATTTCTGAATACAAATACACCTATTTTTTACAAATTTCCTTTAGTTAATTTCCCCCTTTATCACTTCACCGAGCTTAATAAATCTACCCCTTAGTTAGCGCCTTAACACAAGCCATTTCATTAGCAAATGATCTAATCAGTGCCTCCCTACCTTAACAAACATGTGTCTGCTGCAGGTTTTTCAAACACTTTTCTCTACACAGTATGCAGTGCTTTTTTCTGATAGTATAATGGTTTTAGTGTACCATGTGCTACGGTATGTGGTATCATTTTTATTTCTAATAACTACTTCTGGAAAAAATCAGTGAAATCACTTAAGAAATTAACACAATACTGTAGGCATCTTAGCATTGTCTGGAGGATGGGATTTAATATTAACTTTAGGTGAGTACTGATTCATTTGTTCACAGAAAAAAACACTGAGAACTGTATTTGAGATGCTGGCAACATCCTGGTTGTTGGGATCCGAAGACCAGACATGAATGGAGATGCAAATGCCGAAGTCCAGTTGTAAGTAAACAGGGCGGCATAAGTTTAGGCAATAGTGGGAGATTTAGGGTTAGGCTGTGGGGGGAGGGGTAGAGATAGGATACAGGGTACAAAGGTTAGTGTTAGGCACTAATGGAGAGGGATGGATTAGGCTATGGGGTGGGAGGGCATGTGAAGGGAGTGATAGGGTGGGTTTCCATGCTAGAACCCCAATTTGGCAAAAATGCTATTTAATTAAATAGGCTTTTAATGCAAGGATTTTTGCCGGCAATTAGTTCCAAGGTAAACCCCGCAGCTTATTGAATACCGTCCCATAGAGGAAGTTGTAGTAAATTAAGAAAACAAAACATTTTTTCCTTGTTACACAGATGCATTGTATAAATGTACGTATTGTATTGAAAATCAATGCTGTGTTTCATTATGCATGTAAATCAGAATGATTCTGTGTTGCTTTTCTTCTCAAGAAATAAATACATGTAACATGTTGGCTAATTGAAGATGCTTTTAATTTGATTTGCATTGTTTAAAAAAAATCAATAGAACTGACTTAATTTTCTTCACCTACTGTACTGTATATTAAGAAAGTAAATTGAACTTACAGCTGGAGTTCATTTTCAGATTAATAAGAACTATCACTTACACAATCAATGTATCTTATTCCATTCCCCCTAGTTGTTCATAATGTTCCCATATATAGAGTGAAATTTAATAGGATGAGAGATTCAGAAAGTGAGAGATGTGGTAAGAAATCTACAGGCTTTTTTAAAGAGGCAATCATTTACACTGCAGAATCAAACTGGTTTTACAGTGTAAATGATTGCCACTTTAAAAAAAAAAAACCTGGAGATTTCTTACCATACCTTTCATTTTCTGAATGTCTCATCTGATTAAATTTCCCCCATAGAGACTATTAAATGTTTATATGTTGTCGGGGACAATAATATGAAATTATTTGATTTCTATTACTATTCAGATAATAAAATCAATTATAAGAAGTAAATATGCAGATACTTTTTCTTCTAAAATACTGCTTGTAAGCATTCAATTTATACCTTAAATATGACAATTAGGGAACAATTGTATTACATGGGTCCCATAGTTGACATTGTGTGCCAATGTTCATTCCCATATAAAGTAGGGTGAGAAGGGTGAAAATACTGTATAACCAACATTGAATCTGTGGCACATCTGAAGACAGGATACAGTTATGTAATTCTTCAAGGGTACAGTATTAAGGTTATGTTGATACCCTCAAAGCTTAAAAAACCCTTCTCCTTGCTTTGAGCATTCCTTACATTGAGGGCTGTAACTACAGGTAGGTGTTTGCCAGCATTACCTTGCCCTCAGCACATCTGCATTGTAGGCAAGCTTCTGGCACCTACCTGGACTGCAGACTACTTATTGTCCATCGGTTTCGGATTTATTAGGATTCAACAGCACTTTCCCATGAAAATCAATAAGAAAGCTGCTGATTAGCTGAGAGCCATGACAGATGGCTCTCTCAGCTAATCAGCAACCACCCATTGTTTCAATGGACTTTTGAAGTTTCCTGCTCTTCAAAAGTCAAAACATATACACATATATAAAGGAATCTGTAGAATTACAGTTACACTATAAAGAACCAATGTTGCAATGTCACACTAGCCATGAATCATAATAGAATGAGGTCCATAAATGGACAACAGTTAATTTATTGTTGCTGATGATGGTTAATCTGACATTGGTCACTGAAGCTATTTTTTTTTATTATTAATCTATTCATTTAAGTTAGTTTATTTCTATTTAGCATACCATTCCCACCAAATTGTTTACTGTGCTGCTTAATTTTTAGATTTAAAGGCATTTATACCAATATTTCACACATTGGCGACTCTGAATGTAACATGTATCAGACATATATCTATAAAATTAAATACACACATATTTGTACTATTGAAGCTTTTGTTCAAAATGACATTGATAGTGGTTCTATAAATTAGATACAGTATGTCACACCAGGGGACTCAGTCGACAAGACTGAGACCTCTGGTGGGGACCTGGTCCGGTACCTGAACCGGGGAGGTTGGAGAGGACCCCTGCGCATGAACTGCGCGACAGTGCACCCAGAGCCAATGAGTAGTCAGAGGTAAAAATACAACCAGGTTTATTATGCAGAAGGTTGTAATGGTACAGACAGTAAAGTATGCAGGAGTAATGACAGTTCATGCAGATTGCAATACTTTACAGGGATGATGAATTGTGGAATCGATGGTGGAACATCGGATGGATATCGGAGATGGAGACTGTGGGTCCGGAATGACGGACGGAAGATAGGAGCTTGACTGTGGGTCCGGAATGACGGACGGAAGCTTGACTGTGGGTCCGGAGTGTCGGACTATCGATGGTGGAACATCGGAAGCGGATGATGCAGGAGCATCGGAGGACCAGAGTCCTGGAGCTAGGCTGGACCGCTGGGCTGACGAGGCAGGCTCACAGGTGATGGAATAACCTGGATGTCGACAGGAGATGGAATAACCTGGAACGCTCTGCAGAATGGGAGACAACACCAACGGAGAAGTACACTTGCACGGAGACAAGGACAGCTGACCATATACAGGAGACAACTGAAGCACTAGCATTGATCTGAGAGCTCCCAGCATACTTATACCCACTGGGTGGCCAGGATTGGCCGGGCAGGTATGACTGGGAGATCAGATCACACAGGATTGGATGGGAATGACATGTGACTGGGAAAACATGGCAGCCCCCATGTCAGGCTATGGCGGGAAAGTACGTTTGTGCACGCCATGCTGGATACTGGGAGCAATGGCGGCGGACAGGTGGATTGCCGTGCACTGAGCACTGTCACTGGAGACAAGGAGAGCGGTGCGCCGCGCAGCCGCGGACTCAGCAGCGCTGAGCAGACTGGAGGATGGCAGCGGTGATGGCGCACGGCAGACAGGACGCCGGCAGGGGTGACGTCTGGACCGCAAGCTGAACCTGCGGAGGCACTTAGCCGGTAAGAAAGTCTGTCTGAGAGCTCGGATCGTGACAGCACCCCCCCCTTTAAGGGTGGCCCCAGGACACCTTTTAGGCTTGCGGGGAAACTTGGAGTGGAACGCCCGGATGAGTCTGGGAGCATGGACATCGATGGCATTGGTCCATGATCGTTCTTCGGGGCCGTAGCCCTTCCAATCGATCAGATATTGCAGACGACCATATCGGATGCGAGAGTCCAAGATCTTACTGACCTCATATTCAGTTCCACGCTGGGTGCAAACCTTAGGAGCCTTGGGGAGCTTGGAATGAAAGCGATTCAAGACCAGCGGCTTGAGCAGCGAAATGTGGAATGTAGCTGGCACTTTCAAATAGGGCGGCAACTTGAGCTTGTAAGCTACTGGATTGACGACTCGCTCAACTGGGAAAGGACCAATATATCGGGGAGCGAACTTCATCGATGGCACTCTCAATCGAAGATTCTTGGTTGACAACCAGACACGATCTCCGGGACGGAGGGCTGGCACAGCTCTGCGTTTCCTGTCGGCAAATTTTTTGTACCTGCTTGAAGCTTTCAGGAGTGAAGAACGAATAAGCTTCCAGGATTTGACGAATTGCCGGATGGTCGTGTCGACCGCTGGAACAGAGGACACAGGTTGCAGAGTGAAGTCAGGAACTCGAGGATGAAACCCATAGTTGGCAAGGAATGGAGTGACATTAGATGAAGAATGATATTGGTTATTATGGCAGAACTCTGCCCATGGAAGGAGTTGAGCCCAGTCATCTTGGGAAGAAGAGACATATGTGCGGAGAAATGCTTCAAGGTCCTGATTCACCCTCTCCGTTTGGCCATTGGTTTGAGGGTGGTAGGCTGTGGAAAACTTTAGCTTGATTTGAAGCAGGGAGCACAGGCTTCGCCAGAATTTGGCTACGAATTGGACTCCTCTATCGGAGATGATTTCGAGAGGCAGTCCATGAAGCTTGAATATCTCTTTGATGAAGAGCTGGGACAGCTTGGAAGCTGACGGAAGACCGGTGAGGGGAACGAAGTGAGCCATCTTGGTGAACCGATCAACAATCACCCAGATGGTGGTGAATTTGTCAGACTCTGGAAGATCAGTTACAAAGTCCATAGAAATATGCGTCCAAGGACGATGTGGCACTGACAGTGGCATCAATTGCCCAGGAGGAGACTGACGACTGGTCTTGTGCTGAGCACATTTAGCACAAGAGGAAACAAAGTCCTGTACATCCTGTTTGAGGGACGGCCACCAGTAGGACCTGGTGATAAACTCGTAAGTTTTCTGAATGCCTGCATGGCCAGCGAATTTTGAAGAATGCGCCCAACAGAGCAACTTCTTTCTTAGAGCTGGCTTTACATATCTTTTCCCTGTAGGGGGCGTGAGATTAGAAACTCTCGTTGCGGAGAATGCCACTGGATCAATAATAAAGTGTTGATGTGTGGACTTAGACTCACTTTCTTGCTCCCACGAGCGGGAAAGGGCATCAGCTTTTCGGTTTTGTGTCCCTGGACAGAACGACAGCTTGAAACGGAACCTGGAAAAGAAAAGTGTCCATCTGGCTTGACGGGGATTTAAACATTGAGCAGACTTGAGATACAGAAGATTCTTGTGGTCTGTGATAATTGTGATCTCATGAACAGCGCCCTCTAGAAGATATCTCCACTCTTCTAATGCCAACTTGATGGCGAGAAGCTCTTGGTCACCGATGGCATAGTTACGCTCTGCAGGCAGGAACTTACGGGAGTAGAACCCACAGGGATGAAGACGACCATCGGGCGCTTTCTGCGAGAGGACTGCCCCAACACCCACGGAGGAGGCATCAACCTCGAGAATAAAGGGCAAGGTGGTATCAGGTTGTCTTAAGACAGGAGCGGAAGTGAACCTCTGTTTCAACAGATGGAAGGCTTCGATGGCTTCTGCCGGCCACTTCGCTGGATTAGACCCCTTTTTTGTCAAGGCAGTGATGGGAGCCACAATAGAAGAGAAGTTACGAATGAATTTTCTGTAATAATTGGCAAAACCCAGGAAACGTTGAATACCTTTCAACGAAGAGGGAATTGGCCAATCTTGGATGGCCTGCAGTTTTCCTGGATCCATTTGAAGACCGGAACCGGAGACAATGTACCCTAGGAAGGGTATAGACTTCACCTCGAAGACACACTTCTCCAGTTTACAATAGAGATGATTAGCTCGCAGCCGGGACAGAACCTCTTTGACCCAATAACGATGTTCTGTGATGTTATTGGCGTAGATTAAAATGTCATCGAGATATACAACTACATGACTGTAAAGAATGTCCCGAAAGATCTCATTGACATAGTGCTGGAACACGGCTGGGGCATTGCTGAGCCCAAAGGGCATGACGAGGTACTCATAGTGGCCGTCTCTGGTATTAAACGCCGTCTTCCACTCGTCGCCCTCTCGTATGCGGATGAGATTGTATGCACCTCTCAGATCGAGTTTTGTAAAGATGGTTGCACCGCTGACACGGTCAAACAGCTCGGTGATGAGAGGCAACGGATATCGGTTCTTTACTGTAATGTCATTGAGGCCGCGATAATCAATGCAGGGACGTAGGCCTCCATCCTTCTTTTTGACAAAGAAGAATCCTGCGCCAGCAGGAGAAGTCGAAGGACGGATGAATCCCTTTGCCAGATTTTCCTTGATGTAACTGGTCATGGCTTGAGTCTCTGGAAGAGAGAGAGGATAGGTTCTACCTCTGGGTGGTTCTTTGCCTGGGATAAGTTCAATAGGGCAATCCCACGGTCTGTGAGGAGGTAGGACATCAGCGCCAGACTTACTGAATACATCTGAGTACTCTTGGTAGGGAAGAGGCGGAAGATCTGCTGCATCGGCTGAAGAATGACGAGCTGGAAGTACCTTTTGGAGACAGGTACCAGAGCAGGAAGGATCCCAGGAAAGGATTTCGGATGTCTTCCAATCAAGACGGGGATTGTGAAGACGGAGCCAGGGTAAACCCAGAACCAGAGCATGAGTGGCTCGGGGTAAAACCAGGAAGGACAAGAGTTCAGTGTGCAGGACCCCCACTTTCACTGTAAGTGGCAAAGTTCTGCGGGAGACTGTCGCATCAGGAATCCTACTGCCATCCACAGCAGTAAGGAAGACAGTCTTGGAAAGACTTTCAGTGGGCAACCCCCACTTGCGGACCAGTTCTGCAGTAACAAAGTTGCCAGCGGCACCGGAATCAAGAAGCGCGGAGACAGTCTTGAAATGCTGACCAACTTGTAGGGAAACTGGAAGGACACAATCGGTTGCTGATGGAGAGGACTTAATTACTCCTAGCCTACCCTCTCCTTGACGGGCTAGGAGGAGGAGTTTTCCTGACGCTTTGGGCATGCAGAAATTTGATGTGCAGGATCGGCACAATACAGGCAGAGCTGTGCCAACCGTCGACGTCGACGTTCTCCTGGAGACAAACGGAAGCGGTTTATCTCCATTGGTTCTTCTTTGGAATGGACCGCAGGAGCAGTGGGTAAAGAAGGCGGAGGAGTTGGCACTTTAACTGGAGCGCTCTTGTGACGTTCTATAGCCCTTTCTCGGAAGCGTAGGTCTACTTTAACACACAATGAAATAAGGTCACTTAGACCTGAGGGTAAGTCTCTTGTAGCAAGTTCATCCTTAATACGATCGGATAGGCCATGCCAGAAAGCTGCGTATAAGGCCCCATCACACCAGGAGAGTTCTGACGCCAGAATCTGGAACTGGACCAGATATTGCCCGACGGAGCGGGATCCCTGTCTGAGACGGAGGAGTTCAGTGGAGGCAGATGCTGATCGCCCAGGCTCATCGAAGATACGCCGGAATGTTGATACGAAGTCCTTGTAATTGGACAGGATAGCATCAGATCTTTCCCATAAGGGAGACGCCCACTCTAGTGCCGCTCCACACAGGAGGGAGACCCTTTCAGTAGGGAAGTTGCTGGGTTGCAGCTCGAAGTGAATCTCACACTGATTGAGAAAGCCTCGACAGGTCTTGGGGTTCCCATCATACTTGGTGGGGACAGACAGATGAAGACGAGGTGCAGCAGCCATTACAGGAGGATGAACGGGACTTGGAAGTTCTCTGACAGGCTCAGGGCCACTGAGAGTGGTCTGTAACTTATCCAGCCGGGAAGACAGATCTTGCAGGCAATGAATCACTTGGCTCTGCGCAGCCTCTTGCTGATCCAAGCGAACAGCCAGTTGCTGTACAGGGCTGGGTGGAGAAGCTTGGTTGGCGGCTGGATCCATTTGGCTAGTGCTTACTGTCACACCAGGGGACTCAGTCGACAAGACTGAGACCTCTGGTGGGGACCTGGTCCGGTACCTGAACCGGGGAGGTTGGAGAGGACCCCTGCGCATGAACTGCGCGACAGTGCACCCAGAGCCAATGAGTAGTCAGAGGTAAAAATACAACCAGGTTTATTATGCAGAAGGTTGTAATGGTACAGACAGTAAAGTATGCAGGAGTAATGACAGTTCATGCAGATTGCAATACTTTACAGGGATGATGAATTGTGGAATCGATGGTGGAACATCGGATGGATATCGGAGATGGAGACTGTGGGTCCGGAATGACGGACGGAAGATAGGAGCTTGACTGTGGGTCCGGAATGACGGACGGAAGCTTGACTGTGGGTCCGGAGTGTCGGACTATCGATGGTGGAACATCGGAAGCGGATGATGCAGGAGCATCGGAGGACCAGAGTCCTGGAGCTAGGCTGGACCGCTGGGCTGACGAGGCAGGCTCACAGGTGATGGAATAACCTGGATGTCGACAGGAGATGGAATAACCTGGAACGCTCTGCAGAATGGGAGACAACACCAACGGAGAAGTACACTTGCACGGAGACAAGGACAGCTGACCATATACAGGAGACAACTGAAGCACTAGCATTGATCTGAGAGCTCCCAGCATACTTATACCCACTGGGTGGCCAGGATTGGCCGGGCAGGTATGACTGGGAGATCAGATCACACAGGATTGGATGGGAATGACATGTGACTGGGAAAACATGGCAGCCCCCATGTCAGGCTATGGCGGGAAAGTACGTTTGTGCACGCCATGCTGGATACTGGGAGCAATGGCGGCGGACAGGTGGATTGCCGTGCACTGAGCACTGTCACTGGAGACAAGGAGAGCGGTGCGCCGCGCAGCCGCGGACTCAGCAGCGCTGAGCAGACTGGAGGATGGCAGCGGTGATGGCGCACGGCAGACAGGACGCCGGCAGGGGTGACGTCTGGACCGCAAGCTGAACCTGCGGAGGCACTTAGCCGGTAAGAAAGTCTGTCTGAGAGCTCGGATCGTGACACAGTACTGTATATATAGACAAACAATAGGCATGGAGACAGATAAAGTGAACAGTAAAAAAGCACTAACCAATCAACAGTCATTTTACAGACTGTGGGGCAGATTAATTAAGCCTGGTGAAGTGGAAAGAGATAACACACCAACCAATAAACGGTATTTGCTAAATGACAGTTGGGAGTTGATTGGCTGGTGCATTATCTCCTTCCACTTTATCTCCACTTTTTCTCCACTTCATCTCTTTACCAGGCTTATTTCTTATTTCCACTTCATCTCTTTACCAGACTGTCCCACAGTCTGTAAGATGACTGTTAGGAGCTGATTGGGTAGAGATTTTCCTGTCTCCACTGTGTCTCCGGATTTTTATTAGATGCCTCACTAAATAAAAAAATCCTTTTATAACCTAATAGAAAATCTTAAGGTGCCCATACACTAGTAAGATTTATCTTCAGATCTGGCTGGTTGGAACAAAAACATGGTTATGGATGAGTGACAGTTTGTCAGTTTTCCAGCATTTCCAAGCATATGGTAAACTGTAATTTGCTCTCATCCATAACCATGTTTTTGTTCCAACCCAGTGGCGGATTCAGGGGGGGGGCACCCGGGCACGTGCCCCCCCTGTCATTTATTTTGTAGCTGAGGACCAGGGCTTTCCAACGAGCCCAGCCCCGTGTCTTTAGCCCCCCGGGAACCCGAGATATCGCCTGGCAAACCTGTAACGTTTTTTCCCCATAGGATAATATGGGACCCGTCAATTCCGACCCCCACCCGGTTCCGACGGCTGCCAGTTCCCGCTCTGGCATCACAGAAGCTTGTGGTTGATCTCATTCAATTCCAAATCGCTTGGCCTTCAATATGAAATCAAGCTGGTCCAAATCGGTCAATCGGTTCCAGAGATATTGCGTGTAAACCATTTTTTTTTTTAAATGTAATTTCATGGCTGTTCATGTTCTTTGAGGGCAGATTACTCTGGAACCAAACGTTCCAGTTTCACAGGACCAAAATCATTCAAAGCCTGATCAAAAGTTCTTCAATATAATACTTGTCTCATGTAAATGGGTCAGTTGCTTCCAAAGATATAGCAGGTTAAATGAGATAACTGGTTAAAGGGGGGAGGGGTGGTTTTCTCTCCCCCTCACACCAGAAAATGCAGGGACTAGGCTGGTGTAAAAGGGGCCAACCTGGGAATGCATTTTCTGTTGTGAAAGGGGTATTATTTCAAATAGCCGGGACCTGCAGTGCTCTGAATACAGCCAGGCTCTGCCACTGTCAGTGGCTATCACTTCTGCCTGGCGGCGGCTGTCCCCCATTTACCACGAGCATGTATTCCCCCTTGGCAATGAGCATGTAATCCCACATGGCAACGAGCATGGAACCTCTGGCAATGAGCATGTAGAGAAGCAGCACTTATGTAGCATAATTTTTAATAAGCATTATGGTGTTTGGCATAACACATAATGGACATAATGGCGTGTAACTTAACGTGTAATAGACATTATGGTGTAAATGTTTAATGTGAGCCTTTGTGGACAATGTCCCTGTTTATGAAGTGTATTGTGAATTTTGGCTTAATCTGTGTGGCATTATGTGAATTCTGGCTCAATCCATGTGGCATTATGTGAATTTTGTCTCAATCCGTGTGGCATTATGTGAATTTTGGCTCAATCCATGTGGCATTATGTGAATTTTGGCTCAATCCATGTGGCATTATGTGAATTTTTTCCCAATCCGTGTGGCATTATGTGAATTTTGGCTCAATCCGTGTGGCATTATGTGAATTTTGGCTCAATCCATGTGGCAATATGTGAATTTTGGCTCAATCCGTATGGCATTTTATGCATTTGGCTCAATCCGTGTGGCATTATGTGAATTTTGACACAATCCATTTGGCATTATGTGAATTTTGGCTCGATCCGTGTGTGTTATTATATAAATTTTGGCTCAATCCATGTGGCGTTGTGTGAATTTTGACACAATCCATGTGGCATTATTTGAATTTTGGCTCAATCCATGTGGCATTATGTCAATTTTGGCTCATTCCATTTGGCATCATGTGTAAGGGGCAAGTATAATGGGGTCTAGTATTTTGTTGCATAATGTGTAGAAGTTGTATATGGTGTTGACACGCCCCCTGTTGAGTGGCCACACGCCCTTTTCCGGAGCGTGCCTTTGGCGCGTGCACAACTACATCCTTCACTTTTGTCGCCATGGTGGGCCTGCGTACTTTAAATGCCAGGGCCTATTTTTAATTCCATTCCCACCCTCTCCTGCCGCTCTCTTAGCATGTACACTGGCACCACTAACACCGCCCCTCCCCCACCCAAACCCTTTTTTAACATGGTGCCCCCCCTGTCATTTTATCCTGGATCCGCCTAGTTCCAACCAGACAGATCTGCAGATAAATCTGCGTGTGTGTGGCCACCTTTACACTTCCCAAAAAAATGGCAATATGCAAAAAAAATGGAAACACAAAAAAAAGCTTTGAAATAGTTTGGAACAGGCAAAACAAGACAAAAGAATTGGGGACATTTACTAAAATCAGAGTTCTATTTCACATGGGATTTTGCTATGAGCAACCAATTAGAATCTATTTCTAATTTATTCAGCACCATCTAGAAGATGATAGAAAGTATCTGTTTGTTTGCCCATAGCGACATCCCATGTGAAATAAAACTCCCCTCTAAGTAAATTTCCCCCAAAGGTTTACTGAGAACCAATAGATGTGTCCTCACTAAAGTATCCTCATGGCTGGACATACAGAAATGGGTTTTGTGATACCGTATCATAGCCTAGTCTAGCATATCTTAAGCTACAAAATAAAAGGTACTTGTTTCCTAGTAGGGTGCCCAGATTTCTTATGTATGCTACCGTACCGAAATTGCATCGCATCGCATGGGCCGTTTTAGTGCCGTGCGATGCAATGTGATGCAAGTTTTTAATGTAATCTATTCATTGCTCTGTTGGCCCCAGGGGATCGCATCGCATCACACCTGCCGCCAAAATCACATGCGAGGTTTTACTGCCCCACCCAAACTATCCACGCCACCCCGAAGCATGGCGAGTGGTGGCGGAACGTGTCCTCCCGACCTTTTCATACCCCCACTATTCACAACATCGTGGAGTTGATCTTATATAGTGTGCCGAGCGCCGCGAGCCACCGGGCCTGAAGCGTGGCGATCGCAGCGATCGCCACGGGGGGACGTGGATTACGTTACATGTATTCCGCGTCCCCTTGTGGGGCTCGTTACGCTCGCCATGCTTCAGGCTCAATGTCTCGCTGTGCTCGCCACACTATATAAAATCAACTCCACGCCGACGTGGATAGTGGGGGTATGAAAAGGTCGGGAGGACGCGTTCCGCCGCCCCTCGCGTGGCTCGCTGCACACACCACGCTTTGGGGGTGTCGTGGATAGTGGGGGGTTCCTCAATCTCATAGCATCTCATATAAGTGGATAGTAAAGTAAATGGCATTGCACCCTATAAAATCGCATGCAATCGCATGCGATTTTGTGGTGCAATGCAATCTCATCACACCGCGCGGGGAAAAAAGAGCAGTGAAAGAAATTACATAGGAAAATCACATTGGGTCGCATCGCACAAAAAAAATGCATGCAATGCAATTTTCTTACACTAAATCGCCCGCTAAGCAATTTTCTTAGTGGGTGCCCTGCTAGGAAACAAGTACCAAATTCTTCTGAATAATAGCTTGTGAGACCACTTGTAGCATTGCATACTGCTAGAAGTTGTATTCTACTATAAATTATAGGTACTCTTTACTTAGTTGGGCGCCCGTCGCGGGCATCGCGGGTACATTTATGTCTGGCCGCGACGCGACCGACGCGATGCCCGCGATTTCCCATTGAAACCCATGTTAAACATGGAAATCGTGTCGGTCGCGTCGCGGCCGGCCATAAATGTACCCGCGATGCCCGCGACGCGATGCTCCCGATTTGCCATAGGAATCAATGTTAAAAGGCCCGATGGACACGATTTTACTGTTAAATGCCTCAATGGACCCGATTTGGCCATAGGAATCAATGTTAAATGGGCCACAGAGCCCAAATAAGCACAATTAACCCTTAAATGTCCCCCCAAATTTTTAACGCCACCCCACGATCCACGCCAACCCGAAGCGTGGCGAGCGCAGCGAGCCCGCGAGGGGCGGCGGTACGCGTCCTCCGACCTTTTCATGCCCTACTATCCACTAGGGCGTGGAGTGAGAATAGAATAGTGTGGCGAGCGCAGCGAGCCACCGAGCCCGAAGCGTGGCGAGCGCAGCGAGCCCCGCGAGGGGACGCGGATACCTTCACAGGTAGACGCGGACACCTGTGAAGCCCGCGAGGGGACGCGTCTACCTGTGAAGGTATCCGCGTCCCCTCGCGGGGCTCGCTGCGCTCGCCACGCTTCGGGCTCGGTGGCTCGCTGCGCTCGCCACACTATTCTATTCTCACTCCACGCCCTAGTGGATAGTAGGGCATGAAAAGGTCGGAGGACGCGTACCGCCGCCCCTCGCGGGCTCGCTGCGCTCGCCACGCTTCGGGTTGGCGTGGATCGTGGGGTGGCGTTAAAAATTGGGGGGGACATTTAAGGGTTAATTGTGCCTATTTGGGCTCTGTGGCCCATTTAACATTGATTCCTATGGCCAAATCGGGTCCATTGAGGCATTTAACAGTAAAATCGCGGTCAATCAGCCTTTTTAACATTGTTCCCTATGGGAAAATCGCGGTCATCGCGGTCATCGCGGGCATCGCGGGCATCCCGATTTACCCGCGATGCCCGCGATGACCGCGATTTTTACCCCCGACGCCCGCGATTTCAATCGCTGGCGCCCATCTAGGTAAAGAGTACCAAATTATATACTGCTATGTATGTGTTGTATACATAACAAAGAAGTACATCATTAAGAACCCAACAGTTTTGGTTATCATAAATGCTAAGGACGGTCTTGTTTAAGCTATAAGCATATTTTATTTATTTATTTACAGTTTCTTATATAGCGCAGCATATTCCATTGCGCTTCAAATTTCAAACTTTGAATTGGAAACTTTCAAATATATCAAGGGCTTTAACAAGGTACAGGTGGGAGACATTCTTCACAGGAAGAGGAGCAACAGAACACGAGGACATGCACTGAAACTAGAGGGAGGAAGATTCAGGGGAAATGTGAGGAAGCATTTTTTCACAGAAAGAGTAGTAGGTAAGTGGAATAGCCTCCCAACAGAGGTGGTAGACGCAAATACAGTAGTACAATTTAAACATGCTTGGGATAAGCATATTGATATCCTTACAAAAAAATAAGGATCAAATATGGTTTGAGGTAACATGTTTAAAAAAAGGGGCAGACTAGATGGGCCAAGTGGTTCTTATCTGCCTTCAAATTCTATGTTTCTATGTTTCTATGTTTCAATTGGAATCAACAGTGATTAAACATACTTGGTAGAAACAGAGGTACTTGTGTACTTTCACGGCTCCCATCGCATGCCATCGCATGCCATCGCATGCCAAATGTAGTGGCATGCGAAGGCATGCGATGGCATGCGATTTTTGCAGTTGTTAGCATTTTTAGAAATCGCATGCGATCGTCATGCGATTTTTAACAGAAATGCATCCAAATGCATTGAAATTAGTATCAAACATGTTCAATGTCCCCCAAATGTCATTTTTGAGGCTTTACCACACCTACTATCAACGCAAACCCGAAGCGTGGCGAGCGCAGCGAGCACGCGAGGGGCGGCGGTATGCGTCCTACGACCTTTTCATACCCCCACTATCTAACGAAGGGACTCTCAGTGGTTCATTTACATTGAAAATAAAAAGGTCTCAGCATAAGACGATGGTCTCAAATGGTTAAAAAAAATAACACATTTTATTCTGAACAAACATATTTCAAAGATGCTAATATTGCCTCAATATGTACGTTCAATAAACATAGAGAAATACACTGGCAGTGTTCGGATTATGTTCCAATTGACAGGCAAGTTATTTGAACCACTTGATTTGAGTGATCTCAGTCTGACATTTGTAGTTTATCTGGTGTAATCTATTCGTAGCAGTCACTTTGTTTTGGCTGAATCCCAAACCACATGTTTCATATTGAAGATTATTGACATCAACTTACATAATGGGTTATGATTATACTATTGTAATTACTAAAGAGGTTAACGTAATTCAACATACAAGGTAGTTTTAATTTGTTGCTGGAATTCCAATGCTGGTTTTGGTTTTGCCCACAGAGGAATAAAATCCCAAGGGATAAGGAAAAGACTCATTGTTCTGTAACTCTTGCACTGAACAGATACAAAGCTCGTTGTGGCTTCCCTTGGCATTCACTCTGATCTGCAATGCCATCTGTTTGACTGGGCTTTAGGCCAGATTACTTTAATAAAGCAGTATGGGACTCATAATTGTATTGTTCTTGCAATGTAAATATTGCCTAGCACAGTGGGAGTCAGTGAAGTGAAAGGGAATGCCGCACTAGATTGGTTCGTAAAGTATGATTAAATTAGATTACACAGACAATAGTCTAGCTCCATATACATAGAGGTAATTAAAATCATATGCATATATGGTACATAGTTTGAGCCATAATAAATCTGGGCACTTTGGGGCTAATAAAAAGAGATCAAGATCAGGTCAGGGAGGTAAACAATTATAAAGTATATCGTGTATGCAAGACACAATCTTTTGAATTATTATACATTGCATTAAAGAAACATAGAAGCTGGAAAATATTATTTTTTTCCGGTTTGCTGATATAAATGTAGCTCATACAGTATGTATTTCTATTATCTACACCAGAAAAACTTTAAAGCTGTATATATATATATATATATATATATATATATATATATATATATATATATATATATATAAAGACTGGGTGATGCGGCACTCCGCTTGTCTGTGCAGCTGTAGCTTGATGATACGGTGCCCCCCGTGTTTAGCCCGGCAGGTGTCCGGGGTAGATAGGTTCTGGGTGACGGCGGCACTCGGTACAAATAAGGGACCAGACAACTGGATCGTGACCAACGTTTCAAGGCTGGTGCAGCCTCTTTATCAAGGTGCAGTAAGACAAAAGTACAGTGACATACCACATACCTTTATACCGCCTCCATCTGGCTCAGCGTCCATTGCCACGCCGCCTCCCGGCGCTCAGTCATGACGTCATCGCCCCGTTGTGAAGGGGCGGGCTTAGGGGCGAGCCGTCCGGGGCTGGAATGTGAAACAAAATACATTGTGTTACAAAGTAAGAAATGTACAGAAAAATACATTAATGTATAAATTGCAGTGACCAAAATCATCATAACATAATTATAATCCATATCAAACTCAATTATGCATAAACAGTGAAACAACGCAAACGTGCAAAAAAATCTAAATGGTGATGAGTAAAAAAATCTTGTGTATGGATTAAAAAAAATAGTGCAAAAAGTTTAAATAAATGGCAACATATTTGTATGGCCAGGTTGGTGTTGCAAGGCATTGTTAATTAAAACACAGCCGGGATCAAAAAAGTCCCTCTGAACAATAGGTGCGGTCGACATTTTGTGTCGACTGCACACATAGGTCTTACCATAAAATGGATTTCTTAATATATATAAATAGAATGATTAATGCCTTGGAACCCAAATAATGGACCGGCCATTCAGAGTGTAAAACATATCAAAAAAATTTACATTGTTGAAGACTTCTGTAAACTCGAACACATTAAATGTGTATCACCATTTACAATTATACCACTAACTGGACCATGTCATCTGGTTTATAGAAAATATGACAAGCCTGCATGCTCATTGAGCCCTCTGGGGGCCAGGGTGCTCAGCCTGTGTATCCAACGGCTTTCGGATTGACACAGTTTGAGTCCCCTGTCACCCCCTCTTTTGGACAGTGGTATTTGCTCAATGATGCGGTACCTAAGTGAGGTTAAGGGGTGTCTGGCCTCAGCAAAGTGGCGTGCTACGGGCTGTTCACTTGCCCCTGTAGCTATCGCACCCTTGATTGCTGAGCGGTGGGCTGCTGCCCTCTCCTTGAACATTCTGACAGTTTTGCCGACGTGATGTCGGCCACATGGACATGAGATCAAATATATCACATGATCAGAACTGCATGAAACACGTTGTTTAATTTTGATGGGCCGTCCTGAATATGGGTGATTAAAACTTTCCCCTGCTATCATAAATCTACACGTGGTGCACCCACTGCATTTATAGCAACCATTCTTGGGACGCCCCAAGAATGTGCCTGGTGGGTTGACTGGTGTCGTGATATCATTTTTAACCAGGAAGTCTTTAAGGTTCTTTCCACGTGTGTATGCACACATAAAAAAATTTTTTTTTGATATGTTTTACACTCTGAATGGCCGGTCCATTATTTGGGTTCCAAGGCATTAATCATTCTATTTATATATATTAAGAAATCCATTTTATGGTAAGACCTATGTGTGCAGTCGACACAATATGTCGACCGCACCTATTGTTCAGAGGGACTTTTTTGATCCCGGCTGTGTTTTAATTAACAATGCCTTGCAACACCAACCTGGCCATACAAATATGTTGCCATTTATTTAAACTTTTTGCACTATTTTTTTTTAATCCGTACACAAGATTTTTTTACTCATCACCATTTAGATTTTTTTGCACGTTTGCGTTGTTTCACTGTTTATGCATAATTGAGTTTGATATGGATTATAATTATGTTATGATGATTTTGGTCACTGCAATTTATACATTAATGTATTTTTCTGTACATTTCTTACTTTGTAACACAATGTATTTTGTTTCACATTCCAGCCCCGGACGGCTCGCCCCTAAGCCCGCCCCTTCACAACGGGGCGATGACGTCATGACTGAGCGCCGGGAGGCGGCGTGGCAATGGACGCTGAGCCAGACGGAGGCGGTATAAAGGTATGTGGTATGTCACTGTACTTTTGTCTTACTGCACCTTGATAAAGAGGCTGCACCAGCCTTGAAACGTTGGTCACGATCCAGTTGTCTGGTCCCTTATTTGTACCGAGTGCCGCCGTCACCCAGAACCTATCTACCCCGGACACCTGCCGGGCTAAACACGGGGGGCACCGTATCATCAAGCTACAGCTGCACAGACAAGCGGAGTGCCGCATCACCCAGTCTTTGTATTTCGGCACGGACATCGCTCTGTTCCCAAGCGGGCACCCGCCACTGCAAGCTATTGTTTCCACCTTTTTTCAAGCATCAGGAGTCCACATACACGGTTACATCTACGTGTTCACCACCGCAATATATTGTGTGGTTATCAGGCAATTACATTACAACATGGAGCCTGCCACCTTTACTGCCAATCTGGCAGCTACTGCCCAAACCAGAGTGGAACTCACTCATGGAGCAGTTTTTAGTTTTTCTGATTCAGACTACGAAAAACTTATGTTCAAAGAAGACACGGAGGCGAATCAGGCCCCAATTGAGAACATACACCTGTACCATGAATTATTAAATCTCAGGCGGAAGGAAACCGATTACTATCTACATGGACTTACCTTGTCCGACTACATCAGGGACAAGAAGATCCCTCGCGGCTTCCGCATTAAAAATGTCCCAACATTGGGCAGATACAATATCGCTTTTTGTAAAACCTGGACTTCCATCTTAAATAAATGCTCCTTTGACCTCATGCTGACTGTCATCGAGGAGGTCACCAGGGAGCTAGGTGCCACCCGTGCCAAGATCGCAACGTGTGAGGCTACCCATATTCCCACTTTAAACCTGGATACCAGTATTAAATGGATGGAGAAACTATCGTCGCAAGTCGACAAATACAGGAAGGACCTTATTGCCTATAAAAAAAACAAAAAAGAAAGAGTCAACGCTGACTATGACCGACACCTGGTGTATCCCTGGTTAACAGGCGGCGACATGCAAACTCGCACGTTTAAAAGACGCCCTTTCCAACGCTTTAATCGCAACATCAGGGACACTGAATCGTCCAGAGAGGATGTGTCGTCAGCCAGCGATGTCGACCACCCTCTACCACCTCGGGCCCCACGTACCAGAGCACCTCGGGTCCCTTTAGGGGTAAAGACTCGGCTGCAAATAGCCCACGGAGACGGCGCTACACCCGCCGTGGCAAGCAAAACCAAAGGCAATACACAAGGGGGCAAACGGTCACAAAAGACCAAATGAGTTCCGACGCAATCTTTAACCTGTCATCCCGAGTATTAACCCCTATTGAGAAACAGGTACTATCAAAGGGGCTAAATTTTGTGCCGACCACCAAAACTGATTCTTTTCAGATAAAGGTGGAACAATTCAAGCTAAATCGGCAGCTGAAACTTAAAGAATTTTTTCAGGACAGACAGGAGAATGCACCCCTGATACACCTTCCCCGCAAGATAATAAAAAAATCTAAGTTTGATCCATTATCAAACAATCCATCCATCAAGACCTTCACCCGACTAATTGAGCAAGAGACCACGGCCGTGATGGCCAACAAACCGCAAATCCATGTGAATTTTACAGCAGCGGAGTGGAAAGCTCTTAAATCGCTCAGTGAAGATTCCTCCATCACTTTCCGTGCAGCGGATAAAGGTGGCGGACTGGTTATACAGGACTGTAAAGATTACCTGAAGGAATTGTCCAGACAATTAGCTGACTCTGCTACCTATTTTGCGCTACCTAATGATCCTACTGTGAGCTATAAGGATGAACTTGACAGTTTACTCAACAGGGCTCTCGCAGCTGGCACCATCGACAAACTTACCAGAGACTCTTTGACAACTCCATTCCCCATTGTACCTCTTATGTATCTTCTACCGAAGATACATAAGAACAACAGGGAGCCGCCGGGTAGACCCATCATCTCTGCCCGGGGCTCCTTGTATCAAGTGGTTTCTATCTTTCTAGATTACCACCTCCAACCGTGTGTACAAGCAGAGGAATCTTACCTCAAGGACACTAACATGCTTCTGTCCAAACTATCGCAGATCAACAGAGTCCCCGAGGGGTGCCTGTTGTGTACGGTCGACGTCGCGAGCCTCTACACATGCATTCCGCATGATGGGGGGCTCGCGGCGGTACGTACCCTCATCTCGGGCAACCCCTTATACAAGGGGCCGGACGTGGAGCTATATATGGAGTTGCTCAAACTCACATTAAAAAGAAATTATTTTCTTGCCAATAACAGGTTTTTTCTACAGCTGTGTGGGTGTGCGATGGGGTCCTCAGTGGCCCCATCGCTCGCCAACAGCTATATGTTCATCATTGAACGGCAGATTTTTTTGTCTGACCCAGAGGTCAGCAGACATCTGGTGTTATACACCAGATATATAGATGATCTGCTGATCCTCTGGGATGGGCCACAGGAGAGGCTTGAAAACTTGATCAATACCCACAATGCTACCAGTTCACCGGTGAAATTCACGTTTTCGATTAACCAACATAGCATTCATTTTTTGGACGTTCAAATCAATATCGTCAACCATAAAATACAAACATCATTGTACAAAAAGGAGACAGATCGGAACAATCTGTTATTGGCCACCAGTCATCACCCCACGCCTCTGAAACGGGGCTTGCTGCGATCACAAATGCTTAGAGTTCGACGGATAGTGAGCGACCCCGCTGAACTAGATAAATCATTGTCTGAGATGGTGGACAAATTCTCCGAGAGGGGATACCCTCAGGAGGATTTGCTCAAATCCAAAAATAAAGTCTTAAATATGACCAGACATCAGGCGTTGCTCCCGTCCCCAGCGGCTAAAGGTGACAACAGTGTGATTTGGGTGAATGCCTATAATCCCCTAAGTACGTCCATTAACAAAATAGCTAAATCAAATTGGCCGATTGTGAATACTGACCCTGCCTTACATACTTTCCATCGAAAAAAACTTATGTGTGCATACACACGTGGAAAGAACCTTAAAGACTTCCTGGTTAAAAATGATATCACGACACCAGTCAACCCACCAGGCACATTCTTGGGGCGTCCCAAGAATGGTTGCTATAAATGCAGTGGGTGCACCACGTGTAGATTTATGATAGCAGGGGAAAGTTTTAATCACCCATATTCAGGACGGCCCATCAAAATTAAACAACGTGTTTCATGCAGTTCTGATCATGTGATATATTTGATCTCATGTCCATGTGGCCGACATTACGTCGGCAAAACTGTCAGAATGTTCAAGGAGAGGGCAGCAGCCCACCGCTCAGCAATCAAGGGTGCGATAGCTACAGGGGCAAGTGAACAGCCCGTAGCACGCCACTTTGCTGAGGCCAGACACCCCTTAACCTCACTTAGGTACCGCATCATTGAGCAAATACCACTGTCCAAAAGAGGGGGTGACAGGGGACTCAAACTGTGTCAATCCGAAAGCCGTTGGATACACAGGCTGAGCACCCTGGCCCCCAGAGGGCTCAATGAGCATGCAGGCTTGTCATATTTTCTATAAACCAGATGACATGGTCCAGTTAGTGGTATAATTGTAAATGGTGATACACATTTAATGTGTTCGAGTTTACAGAAGTCTTCAACAATGTAAATTTTTTTGATATGTTTTACACTCTGAATGGCCGGTCCATTATTTGGGTTCCAAGGCATTAATCATTCTATTTATATATATTAAGAAATCCATTTTATGGTAAGACCTATGTGTGCAGTCGACACAATATGTCGACCGCACCTATTGTTCAGAGGGACTTTTTTGATCCCGGCTGTGTTTTAATTAACAATGCCTTGCAACACCAACCTGGCCATACAAATATGTTGCCATTTATTTAAACTTTTTGCACTATTTTTTTTTAATCCGTACACAAGATTTTTTTACTCATCACCATTTAGATTTTTTTGCACGTTTGCGTTGTTTCACTGTTTATGCATAATTGAGTTTGATATGGATTATAATTATGTTATGATGATTTTGGTCACTGCAATTTATACATTAATGTATTTTTCTGTACATTTCTTACTTTGTAACACAATGTATTTTGTTTCACATTCCAGCCCCGGACGGCTCGCCCCTAAGCCCGCCCCTTCACAACAGGGCGATGACGTCATGACTGAGCGCCGGGAGGCGGCGTGGCAATGGACGCTGAGCCAGACGGAGGCGGTATAAAGGTATGTGGTATGTCACTGTACTTTTGTCTTACTGCACCTTGATAAAGAGGCTGCACCAGCCTTGAAACGTTGGTCACGATCCAGTTGTCTGGTCCCTTATTTGTACCGAGTGCCGCCGTCACCCAGAACCTATATATATATATATATATATATAGATGTATTGTTACCAGGATCACCTGGGAGAAATAGGCGGCACTCAGAGACGGTGTTCAAAGTGGATACTTGTATTACAAAAATAGCATATTCAGACGACAACGTTTCAAGGCCCCATCTGGCCTTTTCATCAGGTCATTTGCAAGTGAAGTAACAAAGTTAGTAACGTGAACGTTACTAACTTTGTTCACTTGCAAATGACCTGATGAAATGCGAGATTACAGACAGTGGGACTGCTATACCATCGGCCTTACGTAAGTTAGCTCCTGCTTCTACTTTTGATCCCCAAAAAGAAGAAAAATGCCTGTTTAGGGAATGAATAGTAAATTAGTCTGCAATACAAAAGGCTACTTATCACAGTATGTTATATGGAGGAGATAACCGAGCGTCCCTGCTTCTCTCGTTTAGTACCTTAATGGTGAGCTGGGGTAGATCCACTGTATTTGTCCACTTTTTTATGTTGCACCTGTCTAGCACCTAACGGGTGCAGAAGTGGGCTCCTGGCCTTGGAATTGCACAGAGCACTGTTGGTTGCAAGAATTGCCAGTTGTTTAATAAAGGGGATAAAAAGGCAATTTCCTTGTGGACACAGAGTATGACTGACAGCTGTTTGAAGCCAAGCTTCAGGGTCGGGTTGCCATCTCACCGGTGGCTGCCAAACACAGGCAATTCCAAAATATGCAGTCAGAAAGCGGGAAGGGATATTGGGTGGTAGCAGGTGGCAGCTTCAGGCTGTAAGTTTAAAAAAAAACACGTCAGTGGTGGACACACAGCAGTGGCCAGATGAGTGACAGAAAATGTGGCCAGTGGGTATCTGAAGCCAGTTGCTGAGGCTGCAGTGGAGCAGACACAGTGGGTATTTGTCCAAATGTCCATTAGGAGCTGTCAGCAGTGGACGCATAGCTGCGGCCAGATGAATGATGGAGAGCACGTCCAGTGGGTATTTTGAGACGGTAAGTGGGGCAATATTGGAGCGGACATGGAGGGTTTGTGTCCGAGTGTCCAGTGGACTTGCAGACCAAAAATGGGGAGTCCTAACGTGTTTCGTCATGCACACTTTTTCAAAAGAAGTAAATAGCACGCTTTTTAAAATGAACTACAGTAGTTGCCAAAGTTGAAATTGCCTAAATGTTTGAAAGCAGTAGGGCTGATGCATAATTGTGTATTTTAGCACTGTGGATGCCCTTGTATTATACATCTATGAGTTTTATTGCATTTACATATGCATTTGGGGGGGTGCTTTACTGGGTGGAAATAAGGTGTTTGCACATAGCAGGTTATGATGAGTATAAGCAGATATTCATCTGAGTATAGAAGTAAGCTTGTTTTCACAATGGCAAGGGTTTTTCCCAAATGTCTATGCAGAGGGCATATATAACTCTGTATATGGGAGAACATCTGTATTTAGTATTATGAAATGTAGTGATACTGTGACTGACTTGTATGCAATGTTGTATCAGCCCTAGTATATGTTTTAATAATCTGGTTGGCATCTTGAAAATATTGCATTGTTTGTAGGTGTTGGTTAAAATTAGGGATGCCCAAGTAAGCCAAAACCACCTGAACTTCTGAGTTACAAGTAGTCCTGGCTTGGCATGTCCTACAAGTTCCATATTCGAAAATGAGGCAAATGTCATTGTCATTAATGGCTGGCCGATTCTTCAGGTATCAAGAAATGCCAATCTGATCATCATGAATACTGGGTTACTTGTGACATCATTGTCACCAGCACAAGGAATTCAGTGCTCCAACAGGTACAGTAGTCTTAGCTTCTATTCACACAAAATCAGTAATGATTCACAAACTTGGTAGCATGGGTCATGTAGGCCATGGGTCTAAGAACACAGGAATCGGAACTAGAAATTAGGTTTTAATTTCAAGAATAACTTTAGAGCTACAGTGAAAAAAACTGTTACAAAGATTATTAAAAAATACACAACACGCAGTGACTCCTGAATAAATCCTCCCCCTCTCCCCCCCACCCCACCCCCTCCCACCACCCCCTCTATTTTCTTTATCTTCTTCCCTCTCCCCCTTTTCTTCTATTAACCTTATGCAGTGCCACTCTTATGGTTTTTTCTATGCTCCATAATTTACTAGTATGTGTGGTATGAGTATTATGTCTTACATTTCAGGGTTACGCAGAACTACAACCTGATGTTACATTCAAAGATTTGTTGCACTTTAGGTAACCATTCTATTATGTTCTTTTCTTATTGTAAGTGTATTATTTGGTTTTACATTGATGATCTTCTGTAACCCTGCTTTACACTCAATAAAAATTGATTGCATAAAAAAAACAAAAAAATACACACAGATTATGGTACAATCTAAAAGGTATAAACAGGACAAAAACATAGTTCAGGCATCACCTCTGAGTGAACAATGCTGTTGCAAGGGCCTCCAGGATACCAGAAATACTCATGTCGACCACCTTTGCAATATAACCCTTACAAGATCAAAATGAATGGCTTGTACAACCGGGTACAACCAGGATTGGACGCGATCAGACCAAAAAATACAACCTGAAAATACGGCTAATTAATTAAGATGCCCAATTCTCAGGATTGGTATTTTGTGATAGTGAAGTGAATCGTATTTGGCTGCCAAGTTTCTCCGGCAAGCAAATATGGATGAGCATGAAGCCAACATGGATCAATCAAATCTGTGCTGGCTTCTCTGTGTAAACAATAGAAAAATAAATAGGTATTTTGAAAACATTTTGTGGGATTTTGCTCTAAAACCCCAAATGGAGTGCTTTATATTTTTCAGGCTAACTGTAGGTCAACTACAGAGGCAGAACTCTGGGAGATAATGGAGTCATCTGCCACTGGGCTCCTGCTCCCAAGGGGGCACCTCTCCTGCCCTGCAAGTTTTAATCCATTAATTGAAAGCCAACAATATTGCTTCTGTGGCAGAGTTCTGAAATATATGTGTTATATCTCTCTATATAGATATATAATTCATAACAGACATATATATATATATATCTTATAAAAAGTTGTGTGTGTGCAAGTACGTGTGTGTGTGTGTGTGTGTGTGTGGGGGGGGGGGGGGGGGGGGGGCACCAATATACATCTTGCCTCCGGGCAACTGGGATGAATTTATGCCACTGGTCAACTAGCCTCTGGTACATTACTGTGACTAATTGAATTCCCCCCTAAAAGTTCTAAATGAGCAACCAAGATCCAAAAAGGTCTTGTTGGGAAATAATATACAGTGATATGCAGTCAACAAAATTCAGTGCATACATGTAACATACACACATACAGTAGATTTAGGACGGTCTTTCTCATTATAATATTAGAGTAAAATTTAAACATCTGCATGTAAGATACTACACCCTATTATATCAGGGTTACCTACCCTTCCAGGAATCAGTTTCCTCTCACAATCCAAAAATATACTAATTGGCTCCCAAAAATTTTACCCTAGAACGTCTGTGTGTGTGTGTGTACATGTGGTAGGGAATATAGACTGTAAGCTCTACTGGGGCAGGGACTGATGTGAATGTTATATCAGGGTTACCTACCCTTCCAGGAATCGGGTCCAGAAGGTGGACAAGCCCCCCGGAATCCCCCCAGTCTTTCACAATTCCCACTCATTGGGGAGTCAGCAGGGACCCGATAATGCAAATCGCGTCATTGTGGCGCTGCTCTGCAATGCCTGAAATACCGGCATTGCAATGTGGGGGGCGTGGCCATATGAGATCATATTGGCCACACCCCCAAATACAGCACAGAGGTTTACGTCCCGCCAACGGTAATGCCCCCTGCATGTCTCGCCGGCTCCACCTTCCTCTTGGGCTAACTGGCTACCCTCTCCCAGAGAGTGCAGCTAAAAAGTAGGTAAGCATTTGTTATATACAGTATTTTCATAAACCCTCTTCATCTCTAGCCATCAGTCAGTTCTGGCCAGCTATATAATGCTGTTCGTCATACAAGTGCTGCTCACAGCTGCCTGTATAAGAAGACAATAAACCCACATTATGCTGTACTTGTTAATAAAAGCCAGTCTTTCTTAACATATAAATGATAGGAACTTTTTGACTGGCATTGAATATCATGTTCTTTTTGTGTCGCCTGTGATCCATTGTTAGATGATTCACTGTTAATCTCTTTGGAGTGCCTTTAAATGGTATTTAAAAACAATGTAATCCCATGGATTAAACTGTGAAACGGCAATGACTTTTACAGTCAAACAATACCATAGACAGCACTGTTCCCAGGATTATTATGCATATTTAATATTCCGATTTCTAGTGCTACATGAATAGCTTTTTGTCATTTAAACTTTGTATTGTCAAATCTACTTGAGAAATGTCAATGGCGGTCACGCATCTCTAAAATGATATGAAAATGTGCATTTATTTTAAGTACTTTACCTTTGACAGGTACGCAGCTCTAATATGGTTTTGGTGACATAATATCATAGTCACTCAGCGCTGTGAGGCAGTGATGGTAACCATTACACCAACATCATTGGGCAGTACAGATGGTGTAATGGTTAGCATTACTGCCTCACAGCACTGAGCTCATGGGTTTGATCCCCACCATGGCTCTAACTTTGCGGAGTTTGTATATTCTCCCTGTACTTGTGTGGGTTTACTCCGGGTACTCCGGTTTCCTCCCACAATCCAAAATATACTGGTAGGTAGATAAATTAATATATACTCTTTAACCCCTTCCCGACATTGCCTTTTATGCTAATTTTTTTTTTTTTTCCTCCTTGCGTTCAAATAAGCGTAACTTTTTTAATTTTCCGGCTATATAGACACATGAGGGCTTTTTTTTTGCGGGACAAGTTGTACTTTGTAATGGTACCATTTACTATACCGTATAATATTCTGGGGAATCAGGAAATAATTCAATGTGGGGTAAAAAAAAAAAAAAACGCCATTCCACAATTTTGCGCTGGTTACGGTTTTTTGGGAGTTCATAGTTCGTATAAAATGATGGGTTATCTTTATTCTATGGGTCGTTACGATTCTGGTGATACCAAACTTATATAGTTTTCGTTATGTTTTACCACTAAAAAAAAAAATCGCAACTTTTACGGTTTTTCTAATTTGCGTTGCGTCGAGATGTTCTGCGGCTTATAACTTTTTTATTTTTCCACCTACGGACCTGGGTGAGGACTCATTTTTTGCGGGCTGAAGTGTACTTTTTAATTAACTTAATTATGGGATATGGGCGACTTTCTGATCTCTTTTAGTTATTTTTTTTTGGGTACGCGATGCGACCAAAAAACGTAGTTTTGGCGTTTGGAATTATTTTCCGTTTACGCCTTTAACCGTGCGGGATAACTAATGTTATATTTTAATAGATCGGACTTTTAGGAACGCGGCGATACCAAATATGTTTATTTTTTTTATTTTTTATTTATTTTTATTTGTGAAATGGGGAAAGGGGGGTGATTTGAACTTTTAATTTTTTTTTTTTTTTTTTTTTTTAAACTTATTTTTTTTTTTTTTTTACTTTTACTACAAGGCCCCCTAGTGTACTTGACCACTAGGGGGCGCGATCGCCTGTACTAGGTTCAGCCATAGAGCTCTATGGCTGAACGTAGTGATTTTATGCACTTCCTATTACATCCTGCCTCAGGCAGGATGTGATAGGTATGCAGACACGGCCAGCACAGGGGTCTACATTAGACCCCTGGCTACCATGGCAACCGATCGGCACCCTCCGATCTCGCTGCGGGGGGCCCCGATCGGCGCCGGAGGGGGGCGCCCCCCCTCCGATCAGCTATTTAAGCACTGCGGTCGCTTTGCCCGCGGTGCTTAAAGGGTTAAACGGCCACGATCGGCGAACTCGCCGCTCGTGGCCGTGAGAGCAGGGACCTGGCTGTAATATACAGCCATTACCTGCTCTCTTTCAAGCCAGCTCACTCCGTGAGCTGGCTTGATTCCCCCTCAACCGACATATGACGTAAATGTACGTCATATGTCAGGAAGGGGTTAATAAAATAATAAAAAAATATTAATGAAAAGAAATAATTAGCTGCACAGTAAATTCATAGGCTTGGCTAAGAAAATGCATGCAATTTTTGGTGTTTGCAACAAAATTTTGCTTAATATATTTGCCCAAAATGCAAGATAAAAAAAGCTGAACAAAAAGTTACGTACACCTTAAACAAAACTTTAATTGATTTGCAGGATAACTGCCATCATTAACTATATTTCCTGCATATCGTCTAATGTGTACACACTATGCTGTTAAAGAAGGGCGATACTATGGGTCATTAGCGCCCCCCTCTGTCATCTCTACATGCAGCTCAATCCTGACAGGGGGTGAAATTTAATAGGATGAGAGATTCAGAAAGTGAGAGATTTGGTAAGAAATCTCCAGTTTTTTTAAAGCGGCAATCATTTACATGGCAAAACCAGTTTTGCCATGTAGTGTAAATGATTGCCGCTTTAAAAAAACTGGAGATTTCTTACCAAATCTCAAATTTTCTGAATCTCTCATCCTATTAAATCTCACCCTATATTTGGTGAAATCAGGGTGTTCAAGGGTAATCATGATGTCCTTGTATAATTTGCAGTGTTGTCTAATGTGTACCCAGCTTTAGACATTAACGCATGTGCACTAAACAGCAATAATAAAAACACTTTGGTATCAAATTCCTAAAAACTGCATAACTATGATTACCACTTCCAGTAGGATGACTTTTATATACACAGGAGCTTATTGTATGTAATGGAGGTTATGGTATTTAAAATCTACAATGTTTAGGTCTACAGTCATATGGTCAACCCGTCAACCTTTTGACTGTAAACCTTTTGACCCGTCTCACTGTCGACCTTTGGATACTGTCGACCCTTGGACTGTCGACCAATAGTGGTCAGACCTTATGACTGTCGACATAGAGTCAATCTATCATGAGTCCGGATACCGTTAATGGATGGTATCACTGTGTGTTCATGCAGTTTGAAAGCACACTGTAATATATAGGTCAGTCACTGAACAAAAAAATACAGAAAGACATTTTGTGCTTCACCTCAAAGCACCAAAGAAGAAAAAAGAACAAGAAATGCAATGCTGGTTTCTTAAAAGTCACAATCCATTCAATATAAGTGCATTAAATATGAAAGTAGACATAATAATAATGAATACATTTTTATCCTGGCACACTCCAGGTCTCAGCATGCCCTGCCTTACTGAACTTTAATAGCCGGGCATGCTGACACTTAGAGAGACACAAGCGTCAGTATGATAGTCATTGCTAAAATGCTTTTATTAAAAAAAACTTATGTAGATCCAAATGCATCATTAACTGCAGACCAGAATCAACCCTGCCTTGTCTAGGAAAGGTTATGTTCTATCTATGCCAGTCAGGATTTATAAGATGACAAAGTACTGAAAGAGCTCTGGTGTGTTTGCTTAATGATCTTCTCATAGCAGGAGACACACTGTACAATAGGTAAATGTTCAACTTAATCCTTCTGAAACTCCCTGCAGCATTTAATACTGTGAACCATGTGAACCATGGGATTCTAACGGAGGACCTGGAAACTTTGTGTGACCTGGATGTGTAATATGTGTGTGCATACCTCCCAACAGTCCCAATTTCAGCGGGACAGTCCCGATTATCAGGGCCTGTCCCGCTGTCCCACCCGCGGGCGGCAGTGTCCCACGGTGAGGGGGGAGGCTGTTGGGAGTCCCCCCTGTCGGCTGCTAAGCAGCGGGGAATAAACGCTGTGCGCATGCGCACAGCGTCTATTCCCGCAGCCAGGGGTCTGGGGGCATGGCTAGAGGCTCACAGAGCCTCTGGGTCATGCCCCCATAGCGGCAAAATGGGGGCGTGGCCTCACCACGCCCCCGAAATTAGGCCACGCTCCCCGAAATTTACGACGCGCCGGAGGCGCGCAGCAGCGGCGACCCGCATCGCGCACGGCAGAAGTTGGGAGGTATGTGTGTGCAGAAGCAGTACAAAGTACAAGTCTAATAACCTACTATACAATGTATTGTGTGTCATGATGAAGCACACTATGGTGAATTTGTTTACAGTGGTGAATTATTCCCAGCAGCCTCGGCAGCTGCACAGAAAGTCTGTAGCATGTCACATGACCTATGTCATGGCTCATCAAGTGCTGGGATTCCCTCTCAAGTTATTGCTGTCATCTGTTTGACTGTAAATGATAAAGGGGGAGATTCTCTATCACAGAAATGCGGTAAAAACCCCGTTATCTGGGTTTTTACCGCATTTCTGTATGCTGTACTGTCCCTCCGCAGAGACAGCGCTGCGGAGGGAATCGCCAGCAAAAGCTGGCGATTCCCTGTAGAAGCCTATGGGCTTCTTACCGCAGCGCTGTTTGAGGGATCCGTCACGGATCCCTCCCTGCGTGCCCAGCAGCCGGCGCCGGGGTCTGCACATGCGCAGATGGACTCCCGGGTCACAGACCCGGAAGTCCAGTGCCGGCACCGCATCGCAAGGGACAGCTCTTATCGCAAGAGCTGTTCCTTGCGTTAATAACAGCATATGTTACAGCATATGCCGTTATTAATAATGCGATGTCCGGCGAAGGGGGGCGGCGAGTTTTACAACATCCCGCCCATAAGGAGAGAAGAGGTGTGGTGAGTCCAGCCCCAAAATACATTCATACCAGCGCAGAAAATGGGTGTTCTCATATTTACCTACACAGCCGTATACAGTTTAAAGACATTTTACCTCAGAAAAGGACATTTTACCTTATAGAACTAAAGTCAGCTATGGTTATGCACAGCCACAGACAGAAAAGAGACATTTATCTCAATAAGGCTGCAGTAAGCTATGGTTATATACAGCTGCAGACAGAAAAGAGACATTTTACCTCAGAAAGGCTGTAATCATCCCCTCCAACATCTGAAGGGCAGAAATCGGTACAGATTCAGAAAGGGGGCGTGGCCTCATGGAAAGGAGGCGTGGCTGACTCCTATGGAATGACAGCCATTGGGCGTCCACATTCGCCAGCAACTATTCAAGTCACTGAATCGTCCGCACAGCAGCCCTGCACATGGGAATATGCGCATGTGCAAAGCATAAACATCGGACCCCGGGTACCGGACAGTTCAGAATGACCTTAATGCCAGAAAATGTGTCCCTGCAGCCACACATTAATTACATGAAGCTCTAATAGGAGCTTGATGCATATTGAGACCACAGAATACAGGAATAGATAATAACAGTGCAGCAGCTTTACTTACTGAGACTGTCCACAAAGAGCAGGAAAGGGAGCAGGACTTTGCTGCCAGTCATGTTGTTACCACATAAACATTAATAGGTCATATAGGTTGGTTTGGATGGTTGTGCCCAATTGTGGGCACTACTACTATAGTCAGGTCCTATCAGGTGTGTAAAGTACAGTGAGATCCCAAACTCCCCGTACAGTACTTGACTATCCCTTACGTTAAATTGTATATAGATTATTTATAAATAATCTAATATTGACAGAACTGTGCTAAATGTATCATCCTGCCCAGCACTGTCAAACTCAGCTGCGTGTTTTACTGAGCAACCAGGACCTGGAGCCTCAGTTAAAGCAGAAGTGGGGACATATTTAGCTGCCTCCGGATTCCCCACAGTCGCTGATTCCATTCTCTAGTGTCCAGAGCTAGGTCTAGGAGAAGTAACTAAGGAGGCAGCTGACATTTCAGGTCAGGGGGCATGTTTCTGTTGCACTCATCACAGTATCAATCACACATGTTTCTACCTGGGGAGAGCGGCGCAACAGTGGCTGACCCCGAGCGGAGCCCGGAGGAGAACTGAGCCGGGACAAATTATGAAGCCAGGGGGAGCCAAACCAAATAAATCGGTACATTTGGTACATTCTTTATTTGCCGGTACAGACCGTTGAAAAACGGTACTGTACGGGGAAATTCGGTACAGCTGGAGGGTATGTGTAATACGCTCTTCTCTCACCTGAATGTATATATTGAAAGATATACTATCCCAGGAAGGTTAAAAGATGCTAACAACCTAATGCAGGGTTAACACAGAGACTGCGTTTACCTCAGATGATAACTGTACAACAGGCAGACATTTATGTGCTTCCTCATCAGTAGGAGAGAATATGTCGTTTTCCCTGACTAATATTATTTGATGGAGAAATAGTGACTGTAATAAGAAATAAGGTGTAAAGACTTTATACAGCTGGCTTCACGCTACAGTGACTTACACGCTTAGGCATGCTTATGAAGAAAAGTGCAGAGAGGATATATACAGTGTTGTTACAGTGTTGTTACATTGTGATTAAGCCAGCAATTATTACCTGATTCACTTTCACTTGTGGATTACAAATAAGCCCACTGTCAGAATACCCAGTGCGGGACTCCGATCCAAAAATAGACGCTTTGGTTACAGTGACTACCTAATAAATAGAGAGACTAAGTAACAGTTTATAGTTGCAGCAGGTATATTATTGCACAATAATAAAGTCGTATTTTAGCATATAATAGTGATAATATTGTCATTTTGATGTCATGTGAAAATGGTAACAGTATATCTATGTTGAATATCTATATATAAATTGTGTTATAGTTCTGTGTTTTGTGTTTATAGTAATCGTAACTATCTTTGTTACTGTATTAACACAATGAAAAAGAATAGATACCTAGGTATCCTTAATTAGGGCGTGCTTTGCAAGCTGCAAGCTAAAAAAGGGGCGTTACACCCTTACAAGAAAAAATGTGAGGTTGGGTGGTTGCGCTAAACAATAATGTTCAATTATGCATAAATTAAAACATTAGAGAGCGTGGTGGGAGCGGAGGCACTCAAATAAACTGACACAAAACGACCTGGATAACCCAACGTTTCAAGACCTGGTGGTCTCTTTATCAAGGAGTGAAGACTTCACTCCTTGATAAAGAGACCACCAGGTCTTGAAACGTTGGGTTATCCAGGTTCTTTTTGTGTCAGTTTATTTGAGTGCCACCGCTCCCACCACGCTCTCTATTGATACCCTCAGGGGATCTTCCGCGGGGGACACCAGCTGTATACCCATTGACCCAGGAGGAGTGCCGCAGCCATCCAATTGCCCTAAATTAAAACATTGATATTTATTCAAAGTTAATAAAATATTCAGAAAATAATAATATCAGTGCACATACTCAGCTGAAGAGCTGTTAAAAAAGAAGTAATGATGAATAAAATATGAATATACAAAAAAATGTAGCTGCGTTTTTTTGTGTATGGGGTTATATTCCAAAAGTCACCTCAAATCCAGTTGCGTCCTGTCCTCTTTTGGGCCCAAAAAGAAGGTAGTCTCAAAGGGGATCAGTAGGCAGTGAGATAAGATGGATCTACCACTGCATTACCTCCGCTGGATTGATGTAGCGGGGTCACTCCACAGATTGTGTTAGGGATGTAGGGTCCTGGCTTGGCAATATTAGAGAGGTGGCGTTCCTCCACAAATATGGTGATGGCCGTCATAGGATCCCGCACTCCAAATGGTAAGAGTGGTCTCAATGTGTATTTCAATTCAGAGACAATGCTAGCAGGCATAAACTGGAGAGGATGATGAATTGTTAAAAGCAGCTGGATGGGTGTACCACTGTCCAACGCATTTTGCTGCCCCTGCAGCTTTTTCAAGGTGGTTTGCTAGGTAAAGTGTCTGGGTATAAATACCCTTGTTGATAGAGGTATTGTACACACCTGTGTTGGTTCAATTAATTTTTGAATTTTTACAAAACATGTTAAAAGCTATATCAGCAAGAATAGGAGACAGGGCTAATGATGTACATGTATTTATACCTTAAAAACGAAGTTTGCAAATAGTAAAAATCATACATTTCATTTAATGTTAGAATGAGATAGATAAAGAGCGTTTCTGGGCTTCCGGTGACGCAATTCCGGCCAAGTGGAACGCAAGTGACCGCACATTTGCGGTTTTGTAATTCAGATAGAAAGGGGTAAATTAAGTGTTTGGTTGCAGGTTTATACTGTCTGTAGAGCGGCGCATATAGCACCTTCGAGTTTCTTTTGTAAAGTATCTGCACAGTTTCTATCGATGTGCACATTTATCCAGAGTCTGGTCACTAGTAATAAGCTAATTGCTTCCGGGTCACGTGACCTAATGGCAAAAGCTTACTTCCCTGCATTCCATTTGATAGGAAGCCTAGCACAATGTCTATAGAGTATCTAATACTAATGCGTTCCAAATGGCATATATTAGTTCTTCAAGGCAGATAGCATGTATAAAGATACACTGTAGGTGATTTATACATTGCATATATATAATTCCTTATATTTATACACTTGGAGGGATATAGAGAATAAGAGATAAGGGAGAATTTTGATTATTTCGGGAATATTTAGACATTATAAAGGGAATATACTTGAAATAATATAAAAATATATGAAAATATATGAAAATATAAATATATGAAAAATCTGATAAAAATGAAAAACAATAGCAATAGTAAACAATAAATTAAATAACATTAGATAAAACAGAAAAAATAAATAAAATAATAAAATAAGAAAAACATATATATATAATAGTCATGTAGTTACTATCTTTATTTTTATTTTTGTTTTCACTATTTTTTTAATTATTATCTTTATTGTCATTATTGTACAGTATACCTGTATAGATTTATAAATTTATACATAGATAAATATATATCTTCCATTTGATATCATAGGGACAGGGATGCATGAGTGGAGAAAAAAAGGGTAGGGGGGGGGGGGGAACGTAGCAATGGGGTGAAAGAAAATACTGGTTATGTGATTATGCGATGTAGTGATTCAAATGACCGTATTCAGTTCCACTGCCTCATTGAGGCCTTTGGGATGGATGGTGTTCATCTTAAACATCCAAAATACTTCTTGCTTACAAAGTTTTTTGTATCTGTCAACCCCTCGTGTTGTTTCAGGTACATGTTCAAGGGCCACAAGACTGAGACCCTCCGGATTTCCTGCATGTGCCTCGGAAAAGTGTCTCGACACACTATGGATTACTAATTTCTTACTGACATTCTTACGATGTTCTAGGAACCGAGTCTTAACCTTCTTAGTGGTCCTACCGATATACAGAAGGTTACAGGGACATAAGAGCATGTAGATTACATACTTGGTGTTACAGTTTATAAATTAGTAGATTTTTTGTTGTTTTCCTTTATTATTGTGGACATGATAATTTGATTTGTTCTTAATGTGATCACATGTTATGCATCTGGTTCCCCCACATCTAAAGAAACCCTGGGGTTTTTGTCCCAACCATGTATTAGTGGTTTCTGTTGGAATATTTTCTTTTATGGTTTTCAGACAACTTGGGGCCAGTACGTTTTTCAGTGTTTTGTTCCGTTTAAACAGGAAACATGGGTTCGGTGGTAAAACATTGTTTAGGAGTGGATCCGGTTTATGGACATTATAATTTTTTCCTACTATTTTTCGTATTTGATTCAAATGGCTATTATAAGTGGAGATGAACATAAATTTGTTTTTAGAATCCATTACCTCTTCATCATCCTTTCTGTTCCCTGTGTGGTTGATCAAATCTCCTCTGTTTTTGGCAATTACCTCTTGGTAGGTCTAATCTAACAATTTTCTAGGGTAACCTCTTTGTAAAAATGAGTGTCATCTCTGTAGCTTGTTTCTTAAAGGTGTCGAAATTGGAGCAATTTCTATAGAGTCTCAGTAGCTGGCCCTTCGGATTGCCATTCTTCCAAGGGGGGTAATGTGCGCTGTTGTAATGGAGGTAGGCATTGGTGCTGACCTCCTTGATGTGATTGGAGGTGGTGATTTTCCAGGGTCACATCCAAAAAGGTAGTGCGTTTAGCATTTATGTCATGTGTGAAACTCAAATTATAAGTGTTGGTGTTCAAGTGATCAACAAAATCCTGTGCTCGAAGGGGGGTCTCCATCCCAAATCATAAAAAGCTTGTCTATGTAGCTGCCATAGAGGACCATGTTCTCCCCAAATTCACTGTCCCAGATGTAATTTTGTTCCACCTCCCTATATTCAGATTAGCATAACTTGGGGCGAATCTGCTCCCCATGGCTGTACCCATCACCTGAAGGAAAAATGTGTCCTGAAACAAAAAATAATTGTGCTCAAGAATGTAGCTAATGGAATCAGTGATAAACTTCTGGTGTTTTTCCCCCAGGTCCCCATCCGATGTCAGTCTCCTGCAAATGACATCCCTGCCCATTTTGTGCGGGATATTTTAATACAGACTGGTTACGTCAAGAGTCAGAAATGAGTAGGTGTCTTTCCATGTGATGTTTTGGATAAATTGCAGGAAATGCATTGTATCTCTGATGTGGGACCTGAGGGTAGACACATGTGGCTGTAGAAAAGAATCAACGTAAAAAGAAAGATTGGATGAAAGTGATTGGATACCTGAAATAATAGGTCAACCTGGGGGTGAAGTGAGGGATTTGTGAATTTTCGGTAAATGATAATAAATTGGTGTTAGTGGGTGCTCACAATAGAGAAAACACAGTTCCTCTTTGGAGATGACCCCTTCGCTGTAGGCAACTCTTAAGAGGTTAAAGAGAGCTGTTCCAAATTCTCGTGTAGGGTCTTTCTCTAAGACTCTGTAGAAAGCATGATCTTTTAGTTGTCGGTTTGTTCACGTATATAATCACATCTGTCCTGTATTACTACCCCCCCCCCTTATCTGCTTCCCGTATGATTATTGAAGTATTTTTAGTGAGTCTATGCAGTGCTTGTTTCTCATGTTTACTCAAATTGGATTTTTTGGATTCAGATTTAGGATCGATATTCTGACACATTTTTTTGAAATCATCTAGGGTCGTTTTATAAAAAGATTCCACCCTGGATCCTTCTGATTTTATCGGATAGAAATCCAATTTCAATCTGAAATTCTCTTTCGATATATCATAGATTTTTATTGGTTTCGGATTAATCCCGTCGAGCTCTTCGAGTAATTCAGTGAGCGCATTCAGTGCTGGAAGATCGCCTTGGTCAAGAATGATGGCCACTGCCTCAACTCTATTTTTGTTTAATAGTTGGCGAGCAAAGTACCTTTTCCGACAGAGGCCTCTAATGAATCTATTGAGTTTGATGAACAGATCGAATATATTGGGAGATGCAACCGGGGAGTATTTTAAGCCCTTACTGAGCAATGATAGTTCAGATTCCGAGAGTGTTTTTGTGGAGATATTGAAAATTGATTGTTTCGGGGGTGGTATAAGGGTTGATTTTTGTTTTCATTTCTTCTGTCTCTCCTTTTTTCCTCCCCTTCTCCCCTGAGTTGAAACTTCTTCCCCTTTTTGGGGTCCCCATGTTTCGATCTCTGTACTGCCTGTGTTCTCGTTGGCTGATGGGTCTTTCGTCTAAAAAAACCTCATTTGAATCTGCATGTTTATGATTTGAATCAAGGTCCCTTTCTTTAGGGCGTGCTCCCAGGTATCTTGGTTCCTGTGTTTTAGGGGCATCTCTTTGTCCTAGTTGTTCCACATGTGTTACTCTGGGTGGGGGTGGGGGATTCTGTCTAACAGGTATGTGGTGATCAGAGTGGACCCTCTGTCTCCCCACATACCGTTGTGTCCCCTCATTGGAGAATCTTCTCCCATTCTGTTGGTATCTTGTGTAGGATTTCCTTCTATTGTAATTTTTGTATGTGGGTTCTTGTTGTCTTTCCCGTGTGTATACTGTATTGGGATGGGTTCTTTTCTCATTCCTCCCTCTGTCTCTATACGTTTCTTACCAAATCTCTCACTTTCTGAACCTATCATCCTATTACATTTCACCCAGTGTGTTTTTTTTCGTGACAGCTGAACTCTCCTAAATTTTCTAGTAGGGGGGGGGAGGAGGGCATAGATCATGGTCTGAAGCTGAACCACTATTCATGATGAACATAGGCATTCCGTTAGCCATTCCTTGTCACTCCATGTCGTAAATGGCATATTGGCAAGCTTACATTTCTCCTTAAACTATTCATTTTTTTTCTTAATGTTACTGAACTTTGGCATTTTAGATTTTACAAGCGCTCTATGATTACATTGGGCATCGGCCTTGGCAAACAACATGTTGGCATTTCATGTTCTATGTCATCATGGCTAGTGGCAGCAGCTTTAGTGCTAAGAGGAATTGGTTCTTGTTCTTTCACTAGTTTATCCTCCAAATTTGGTTCTTCATAATCTTTAAAGTCAGTATCACTCGACTGGACTTATGTAGCAGTATCACATGACTTTAACAACAGTATTACTGGACTAATGCAGCAGTACCAATGGACTTTAACGTCAGTACCACTGGACTAGACTTAGGCAGCAAAATCACTGGACTTGACTTATGTAGCAGTATCACAGGAATTAAACGGCAGTATTACTGGACTTATGTAGTAGTACCAATGGTCTTTAACAGCAGTGTCAATGGACTGGACTTATGCAGCAATATCACTGAACTGGACTTATGTAGCAGCATCACTTAATTTTAACAACAGTATTACTGGACTTACGCAGCAGTACCAATGGAGTTTAACGTCAGTGCCACTGGACTAGATTTATGCAGCAATATCACTGGACTGGACTTATGTAGCAGCATCACTGGACTTTAATGGCAGTATTATTGGAGTCCCTGGACAAGACAGCATTATCACTGGAATGGACGGTGGGTGAGCAGGCAGGCAGTCAGGCGGCCAGGATGTGCTGCCTCTTTACTCCCCTAGACTGCAGTGAAGATGGCATAGTCCGTCCGCTCCTTTAAAGGGTCCGGATCTCGCGAGATCCGATGGCGGGATCTCATTAGGTCCAGAGTGCCATGCTCTGAGTCTGGGCGGGAATTCACGAAAAAGTTCGGAGCACAAGCTTGGATTGGGGGTGTCCGATACCCCCAATCCGAACTTGTACATCCCTAGTTATAAGTATGTTCAGTTTCCAATGATATGAAATCAAATCTTTGAAGTATAGAATTCTTAGTGATAATATTGTTTTTAATTGCCAATTTCCTTTAAATATTGATCTTCTTATGCATAAAATAACATACAGGTAAGATTCATGTATTGTATTTTTGTATGCTCTTTGAAGTGAATGGCCAGCTTGTGCTCTCCTTACAGGACAGCTTTCGCAGCACAATTAAATCTTTACAAGGGGATTATAATATTTATTTTTAAATTCCTCAATGTTTAATATAAAAAAAGAGAAGAATATATTAATCAGTGTCAGTTATGCTACTGTATTACAGTACTGTCACATCATCTTCATTACCTTGCTCTAATCATCATTTAACTATTACATTTGTCATAAAGAACAGTTCAATATTTAAAATGTACAGCAAAAATTATCTATATTTGTCACATTGCAGATGGGTAAAGCAGCATTTACATAATGTATGTCACTCATTGCTATTAAGGTTACAACTTCCATTAACTGAGGCCAACAGAGGATTTATTCAGGTCATGTTTTGGCCTGCCATGGTGATCCCATAAGCAGCAGAAAGGGCACTGGCATCTTACTTCCTGCAACCAAGCTGCATGACCATAGGATCCCTCAGCTCTGACAGTTGAATGATCTGCAATGGATGCTGTATCTTTGTAGTAGAGATGAGTGGTTTGGATTTGCTACAGAGCGGCACTCCTGACACCTAGGACATCGCCAGCACCCCCATACTGCTGACACCGCTAGCACTACTGCACTAAGGACATTGTAGGCACTACTGTACTTCACTTCTGACACATGGGGATATTTAGATTCACTCAGAAGGCACAATCACTCTCTAATGGACAAAACCATGTGCACTGCAGGTGGGGCTGATGTAACGTGCAGAGAGAGTTAGATTTGGGTGTTTTATTGTTTCTGTGCAGGGTACATACTGACTGCTTTATTTTTACACTGCAATATAGATATCAGTTTGAAGTACACCCCCCACCCAAATGTAACTATCTCTGCACATGTCACCATACCCTCCAACTGTACCGATTTAGCCGGTACAGTACCGTTTTTAAACGGTCTGTACCGGCTAAATCATAGTGTACCGAATGTACCGGCTTTCGGGAACCCGCGCTGGTGTCAGTGCGGGTCGGGTGGGCACTGGCGCTGTATCGTCCATTGCGGGTCGGGTGGGCACTGGCACAACAAGCTGGGCCACAGAACGGTAACTCCTGCTGATCCAGTGTTGCCGCCTTGTCCTCCTCCCCCCGCACGCCCGGGACCGGTGCGAGCTTCAGCCGCGGCGCGTGTGCTACGTCGCTTGCTCTGAATGACACCCAGGCGAGTGCAGGAAGGGAAGCGCCGCTCAGTCAGTATAATAGGGCTTTCTGTGCAACTGCAACTACATGTGTGGGTGTATCGGTTAGTTTCTCGTCGTGGAAATGATCCTTCACTGCAGCCAGCCACTCTTCTCCCTGTGCTGCCCGGCTGCAGTGAAGGATCATTTCCACGACGAGAAACTAACCGATACTCCCACACATGTAGTTGCACAGAAAGCCCTATTATACTGATTGAGCGGCGCTTCCCTTCCTGCACTCGCCTGGGTGTCATTCAGAGCAAGCGATGTAGCACACTCGCGGTGGCTGAAGCTCACACTGGTCCCGGGCATGCGGGGGGAGAAGGACAAGGCGGCAACACTGGAGCAGCAGGAGTTACCGTTCTGTGGCCCAGCTTTTTGTGCCAGTGCCCACCCAACCTGCAATGGACGATACAGATGAACTGGTAAGACCAAGTGGGGTGTCTTGGGGGGGTGGATGACTGCTCCTACTATAACACTACTTCCACTTTTCGTCTCCTTTTCCTCAACTTAACTCATACCAGTAGTCGCATCTGCTGGTAAAGTTTTGCAAACATGAATCTCCTGCGAACTACAAGTCCCAGCATGCACTGCTGGCCACTTGGAGCTGGGGATCCACTATAGTGGTGCTGTTATGGAACAGCAGATGGGGAACTGTAGAATATGACAGCCGATGCTGGCTGAAAGGGGAGGTCCACAAGCAACAGGACCAGGGACACCATCAGCATAGGTAACCTGGGTACATATACATGGGGTGTAGTAGTTGGTGCACAGTACACATTCAGAAAGGGGACGTGGCTGCAACCTTTTTTTCCCATGACCACGCCCCCTTTGTTAATGACCACGCCCACTTTCTGAATGTGTACCGATTTCTTATCTTCAAATGTTGGAGGGTATGTGTTACATCAGCCCCACCTGCAGTGCAGCATGGTTTTGTCCATTAGAGAGTGATTGTGTCTTTCTGAGTGAATCAGAATAACCCCCACAGTGCAGCAACCAACCCACACTGAGGATACCGCTGGCACCCCTGCACTGCCGACAATGCTTTCAATTTCCGCACTGCCGACACTCATGCACTGTCAATACATCGGGCACTCCTGTACTGGGGACACTGCTGGTACTTCTGCACTGCTGCCACCCTTGCACTAAGGACACCATCAGCACCCTGTGCTGCCGACACCCCCTGTGACAGTAAGGACACTATTGGTGTATCCGACCCACACTGTATGTAACCTGCTCTGTATTCCCTACGGTATGAAATACACACTGCCTCTGACCTGTACTGTATCCGACCCACTCTGTGGGCCTAATTCAGATGATCGCTAATATAAGAATTTTCAAAATCGACAGAAAACGTGCAAAGCAACAGAAAATGCATATTGAATTGTAATCCTAGCCCAGTTTGACTGACAGAAAGCTGGCATTTGGGTGAGGATACTTGCTATATAGCCCTGGGCAACGGCTATGCGTGGTCCTGCGGGGATGCGATACACTTATATAATGTCCATGTTGACCTATGTCGACATAGATGCCAAAAAAGTTAAAAACTCCTGTCGACCTTTTCTTTGTCGACCTTTTCCCTGCTAACCTTTTGTTTGTGATGATCTTTTGACCATGTTGACCTAATGCATGTTGACCTTTTCACTGATGACCGTAATTGTGTCGACCCTATGTCCCATACCCATTTACATTTGGGTTATAACCCCAAAATGCTGTCAAATAATTTGCTGTAACACTCTGGGGACCTTATTGAGGTCCGTGCGGCCCATGGTTTTGTTTGTGCATGTGCATTTCTGCACACGTGCATGCGCTGGGTGCCTGCACCCACAGCAAACAAACTGTTTGATGGGTGCATGCACCCATCTTTACGGTCAGCGTGCAGGGGAATCGTGGGGCACTGTGCTGCCCCATTAGCGAAAAGGCCATGACGCACATGTAGGGGAGGGCAGCTGACATCCTTGGATGTCAGCTGCCCGCCCACTTCCCCCCCAAGCATACACGCATATGTAAGGTTGCTCAGAGCAACCTTACATATTCGTGCACCTTCCACATCTTTCGATGGTCCATCAAAATATGTGGGAGGTTCCCACTGACATGTGAATGGATGTTTATGTAAAGCATCCATTCACAGCCACTGTAAAGGAATACGCCTCGCGAACGGTGGGACCATTCGCAAGGCGGGATCTGGTTCACTCGCAAGGATGCAAATTTGCATCTGAGCGAATGAACCAGAATAACCCCCTGGATGTAGAATAAAGTACATAGTTAAAATTACCCCCAGTTTACACCCAACCTGTTCTATAAACCCTTTCTAAAAAAAAAAAAATAGCACAGTGCTGTTTTCAGTCAGTTATTTCTAGTACATATATCTTTATTTTACAAAGTAACTGCTAGACTTCTTCCAAAAAACTTCTTTAGACTCCAACTGTATGATTTACTACAAACCCTCATATGACAGCTTCATCTCTGTGCCCATCATATTTATGATCCTTTCCAGTCAGGATTCAGGAGATGATATAGAATACAGCCCTGGTATGTGATCGTAATGATCTTCCAATAACAAGAGAAAGAGTTCAGTGTTAACCCTTCGGGATCTCTGCAGTGTTTAATACTATGATACATTCAAATCTGAAAAATATCTGTGGACTTGATTACATAGGGCCTGATTTATCGTGGATCGCATATGATAAGATGCTCACATTAGCTTAGAATATGCGTACCTATTTGATGTAATATACGGCCGGGACCCAGTCCAGGCAAATTTACAAACAGCCCATGTTAAATTCATAAAATGGTGTTTTATGGAGCTGCACAGAGCCTATCAAGCGCGGAGCTCCCCTGGAGATTGTCAGCTTTAGAAGGTAGGGTTAGGCTGCAGCGAGGGTGGGTTAGATTTAGGCACTAAGGGGGAAAGTTACGTACATAGGCGTGCGCACAGGGGGTGCCGGGGGTGCACAGGCACCCCCTAATGACAGGCACCCCCGCACAGAATAGCATACTATGTGTGTGTGTGTGTGGGGGGGGGGGGCTCTGTATGTATGTGTTTACATGCATAGAGGGCTGTGTATATGTATACTATGTGCGGGGGGGGGGGGGCTCTGTATGTATGTGTTTACATGCATAGAGGGCTGTGTATATGTATACTATGTGTGGGGGGATCTGTATGTATGTGTGTGTGTGTGTGTGCATGCATAGAGGGCTGTGTATATGTATACTATGTGTGGGGGGGCTCTTTATGTATGTGTGTGTGTGTGTGCATGCATAGAGGGCTGTGTATATGTATACTATGTGTGGGGGGCTCTGTATGTGTGTGTGTGCGCATGCATAGAGGGCTGTGTATATGTATACTATGTGTGCGGGCGGGCATTTTCCCCTGGGTACTTGGAGTACAAGTGTCCTGGGCCCGCCGCAGCCTCCTTCCCTTTTGAGCCGCTGGCCGGATGCTGCCTGCCGATGACAAGTAAAATAGCTTCAGTGTGCGGCGTGCAGCATACGGCCAGCGGCTCAAAAGGGAAGGAGGCTGCGGCTCCGGTGGGCATCTTATAAGAAGAGCACCCAGCGCTACCCGGAAGTGTGGATTCCTGGGAGCGCTGGTGTGCAGTGCGCACCCCCAGCAATGAGCATAAAACTCCCCTTGTCAACGAGCATGTAACCACCCCCTTCCCAGGGAGCATGAAACCCATGGTAAGGAGCATGTGACTCATGGCAATGAACTTTTCACACCCCTTCCCCCCCATGACATAATCTGTAATGGTCATCACAGTCTGAGGCGTAACGTGTAAGGGGCATCACAGTCTGAGGCGTAACGTGTAATGGGCATCACGGTGTGAGGCGTAACGTATAATGGGAATTACACGTGCAACGTGTAATGGGCATTATGGAATGTGGTATACTATGTAATGGCTGTGTGATGTGTAATATGCATTTTGGCGCGCGCCTTCAACGCGCACAGTCCCTATTGTCCCTGTTTTACTAACATTTTTTTAAGCCCTGACATAATATGTATTGGGCATTACGGTGTGTGGCATGTTTGATGGGCATTATTGTGCATGGCATTATGTCTAATGGGCATTAGTGTGTTGCATTATGTGTAATAATAGGCGATGATGGACACGCCCAGTAGGTAGTGATGGGCACACCCCTCCAATGGTGCACCCCCTAAGAAAATGGGCTGCGCACACCTATGGTTACGTATAAGCTAGGAAGTCAGGATTTTCATCATTGAGAGATGCCACTGTCTGGCTTCTAACTAATGGCATCCCATCGGATACATACTGTATAAAAAAGATGGTGGTAAATAAATTGTTGGTGATGGTGGTAAATATATGTTTTGCCTGTAATTTTTGGAAACTTCAAAGAGAGCCTCCAAATTCAAATGTACCTTTTGCAGCAATGATAAGCTTACCTTTCCAGACTTTTGCATATACTGTAGGATTTTTTTTTATGCAAATACGATATCAGTCTGAAATTGGTCTTTTTTGTTAAAATATTTGACGGAAATAAATAGTGAGGCATAATAATGTCAGTCAGTGGCTTCACAGCTGGTAAATGCTTTTAGATTTGTTGTGTTGGAAACAATCCATTTGTTAGAATTTTTAATAGTCATGAAACATACCATATAATTATTTTTAGCAACCAAGAGGTTTTATATAAAGCTAGTGGCGGCATTTAGCATATATTTAAATAGATTAAATAATAGGTGACAATAAGCTTTGTTATTATAGATAAACTAAATGTCTGTTTTCAAGCTGATATAGTCAATAGACCAAAATGCCTGCAGGAAAGGAAATGGAAAAGTACATAAATAACAGGGAAGGCACAAAGCCTCGCAGATTTTAAAGGTTAACAAAAAAGGCATAGTATATGCTATTCACAATCTTAGTACAACAAACTAAAAGTGCATGGAAAATAGTTAATATTCAATTGGTTCTGAATATGGTATTTTAATTTTTTGGCTTAAAGCAGTTTTCAGATCATTAATGGTTCTCGGTCGATGTTTGTAGACCTCAACTTTCAGAGGCCTTTCATGATGCTGATGAGGACTGTATTCTGCATGGCTGCCATCACAAGGGAGAGTCCCCTGGAATCCAGTCATCAGCCTGGGCCTTGAAGGGACCTGCCTAGCACCGGTGTGTATTGGAGCACACCACAGACTATCATAGAAGGGCAGCGATGGTGGCATTTTTAATTTGGAGCTGGGTAAGAGCTAGTGGGAATTCTTGGACCAGCAGCCAATCTGGAACAGCTGCAGCAGCAGCTTCTGAATGGCTCCCAGTCAGCAAGCTTCAATTCACTGGCAGCCAGTTCCAAATTGAATATACTGATGGTTTTGTCCTCTATGGCTGGCTGCTCCGGGCTCCTTCTGTGTGCTGCTGATGTGGTGATGGCTTGTTGAAGTCATGCCTAAGGGTGCCATGTGACATAATGCAGGGAAAGGCAACCAAAACCCAGAGCGTCTCACTGTGTGGGCTGCAGGGCGAGAACACGGGGAGGGGGTATGGTGCCATACCTTTTCATGCAGTGCCGGGCCCCACAATTTGGGCCAATTCTGGGCCAGATTCTATAAGCTTCAAAAGGGATAAAATGAAGAGTGATAAACAGCCAGCCAATCAGCTCCTACCTGCCATGCCACAGACTGTGTTTGAAAAATGTCAGGCAGGAGCTGATTGGCTGGCTGTTTATCACTCTCAATTTTATCACTTTTGAAGCTTATAGAATCTGGCCCTCTGATTGATAAGTGAGCTTCTTCAAGAAATTGCAGTGATAATGAAGAAAATTACCTGCTGAGTGATGCAAATCTTCAGAAATCGACTACAAATGTGCATCACAAATGAAGGCAATGCAATATGGACGATGTCATATTAAGTATCAATTTAAATCAAACTGTGTTCTGTTCACTTTAAGATTATGGGCTGATTCAGAATCAGTTGTAAATTTGTGAAACTACAACTGCTAGTGGTTAGCCACCCCCTTTGGTCCTTCCTTTCGATGTGCCCCTCAAAATTTCTGTGGGTGCATTGCTAATGTGTAAGCATTTCACTATATAGCAAAGCACTCACTCAACATCGGTATCTCCCCCTCCCCAGGGTGCACTGCTTAGCTGCAATACCACCTTTTTTTTTGGTTTACAGGCAAAGACCACCCATTTTTTGGTTTACAGTGGCAACCCCCTCTTTGAACCGGTCCAGACAAACCTGTTTGTCCAGATCGCACTCCAAAACCTGTTAGTTGCTGCCCCCACAATGCTTGGTCAGGCCACTGGAGGGCAGTAATGAGTTGCAGGAGCCAGGAGGAGCAGCAGCAGCAGGAATAGGAAGTGTCCCGCCGGCTCCAAGGAAAGCACCTGGGAGCAGGTGAGAGAGTCTACCCCCGCCCCTGGAGCCCGCAACTCCCTCCAACACCCCCCACCCCACGTAGTGGCGGCGGCCGCACTGACCTCCTGGAGCCCGGCCGGAGCTGAGGCCACCGCCACATCACCCCCCACCTCCAGAGCATACCGCCACATCACCCCCCCTGGAGCGGGTGTGCGCTGGGGCACCCCCCCCCCCTGCATCGGCCCTGCGCTTGAGTCCGGCTCTGCCCCATAGACTGCAGTTGCATTTTTGGCGACTGCAGTTTACAGCCTTGCACACATTTGTAAAATAAATGGATTTTTTTTTTTTTTGCTACATTAATTAAATGGCATCTGTTTAAAAGGGGGTTGGATAACACACCCAAACTTGTATGGCCGGGCAGAGGGCAGGGTAAACTTTTCGGCATCTAATAAGGGGCAGCCTAGGGGCAGCAATGGGGAAAATGCAGTAAAAATAAAAATAATACTTACCTTACACCCAGAAAACCTTGTAATCTTCTCTTCAACAGGGGCAACACTTTTCATGCTCCTCACTGCTCTGCACGTCCTCTCCCACAAAATGCTCTTACAGGAGCTACATAGACTAGCAGGATGGGGTTAACATGACAGGCAGTTAAACAGGGTGGAACAAAATAGGGAATAAAAAAGGGAAATAAAATGGCACGCAAATAAAATATATGCAATCTGTGATAAAGGCATAAAATGGGTGTGAAATTCAAAAATGGAGAATAAATGGGCGTGATAAGCAAATAAGATCTCTAAAGAAAAAAAACTTTTGAATAGCAATCCCGACCATCACTTCAAAAGATGTCAGATGCGTGAATTTGAAAGGTGGAAAAATTATGCCCAAAAGTAAATATTTGAATAACCCTCTTTGAGAGCCAAGTGAATTTATCAAAATAGGTGTGAAAATGACCAAGCAAACATTTTTATTTATCATAATGACCGATAATGTTTATATTATATAGGAAATATATATATATATATATATATATATATATATATATATATATATACAGTATATATATCTTTTTTAACACATGTTTTATTTACATTTAAATATTAAATATTAAATAGTTTTAGTGGATATTTTATATTTTGCATATCTACCACAGAGATGTTGGCACATACAGGAATAAACAAAAAAAAAAGTATGATTTTAGGCCATTTGATTTTGTACAGATATACTGGGTGGGAAACATGGAAATTTGCAAACACTTGAACTTTGCTGAAATTGTTTACCTTCAGGGAGTATTTCACTATTTATGATAATGGTAATAATCATAAGCAATCGACTACAAAAACACCACAGGCTGCTTTGGAGAATGACAGGTATAAATTATTCAGTTTGTTATGTGTTCTTGTTGCCGTATTACTATCAAACACAAAGTATTTTTACTATTTTACTGCTATCAGAAGAATAAGTCCAGTTTGCAATATTCTAATTTATAGTAGTTTATGTACTTCACTGGACAAAATGTTGAAAATACACAATTGTTGTTCTTATACACAACTTTACACTATGTTAATGTTTTCATATGAGAATACAGCTGTTTCTACAAGCAGTTCTATAATTCTGGAATTTATATTTGAATGCAAAAGGAGTATATAGTACAATGGGTGTTCTATTGAAGTGGGATGTGGACAATAGAAACCAATTTAAGCTTTATTTCTACAAATATTGTTTCAGACAAGCTGTTTTAATTTGCATACTATTTGATTTCAAAATATATATATTGATTGAAGTTTTGGGCCGGGATGTAATGGGAGCTGAGAAAAGGTTAGAATACATTACAAGGAAAACTGTGCAGGACCTGATTTGTTTTTTTGGCAAATGCTTCTTTGTCCTAAGAACCAACGGGTTGTGTGAGTTAGCCAGGTAAGAAGGTGGATTGGGTGTACACTTGTCTAGGGTGGGTTTGTGGCCCCAGACTAACCCCCTGCTGAGTTAGTGATGGCTCTCTAGGAACGTGCCCTGAGGCTATTACATCTGTCCAGTAGAGCTCAGACTGGGGAGGGGATGTTGCGGTTTGGATCATTGTAAAACCTTCTACCGGGTACCACCTCCATTCTTCCAGGACTAACCTTCTCCTTCCTGCTCTGTAACTCTACTCTCCTTCTGTCAATGGGAGCTGTAAAACCTCTTTCTGGTTGAAGGGTTTGTAGCTGGAGACAAGGTCACGATCCTGACAGTAGATAGTTTGATAACTATTTCATTGACAGTGTTAGCAGCAGTTATACTTGTATGAGGGATGTTTTGATAGTTGCAATTGTTTTCAATGCGTTTCTGACTTCCTGGTCCTTCTTCTGGGAAGTTTATGTGAGTGTGGTTGTTTTTTCAGGTATTTAAGGGTTAATCAGGTATCTTGGGATAGGTCTTTTTCCTGATTGGTTCTCCGATTGTTCCTTTCATTTGATGGTGCATCAGTCAATCTTTCTTAATTGAGCTTCTAATTGGTCCTTAGACCTTCATTTAGTTTCCTGGTTACAGCTGTTTGTTTTGGTCACATCAGTATATAATGTTCAAATATGTACAGTACATCAGCAATAAGTGTCCACATTCTATGAATATTACAATGCAGCATCTAGGCTCAGCCGTATCTTTTTCAGGAAGGTTAGAGCATTGTGGTTTATGTACATGCAGTGTTTGTTCCCGGTGTTAATCAGCCATCTTGGGGCAGGTGTTTGTCGTGATTGGTTTTCAAATTGTTCCTTTTATTAGATGATGCATCTGTCAATATTTCTTCATCAAATTTCCAAATGGTCCTTAGACCTTTATACAGTTTTTGGTTACTGTATAGAGAAGTAAGGACCGATTGGAAATCAAAATCGACTAATGTGTTTTAATTGCATACTTGTAAGTGAGTTTAAACTTTGCAAATCCCCTTTTATTACTGTATGTCCAACTTTATAGAGCATGTCTGACTTTCTACATTGGCTCCCATTACGATGAGTTGTATGTTTAACATAGGAAAACATCCTGATCCTATTTTTTAACCGGCAGCTCTTACGCGGGGCCAAAAGCATCTAACTTTTAATGGGGCTATATTACATTGCCCAACTTTGTAAAATGTCTGACATTTGCAGAGAAATCAAACATTTCACTAAATTTTACAATTATCGGCTCCACATACATCACATCCATGATAATATAAAGTTCATTTTATGTTGCAAATGCAAAAAATATTATGTAATCTTGTTAAAACGGGAATAGATAAATACAAAACTTGTACAACTTTCACAATATGAGGCCAATGGAGTGATATATGTAATCTGCAGCAAAAAAATACAGCTGTAAAATGTGCCTTCAAAAAAACAACATTTGTAACATAAAGCAAGAGGTTGTCATATAGTCCAGGTCCCTATATAGTGCAGGTTCACTAATCCCACATAAACTATTGGAGTCTCAACATAATCACCATTAAGAATTGGTACCTTCCTCCCATCACTCGGACTATAGGAACTTAACTGCTACCTGGACTTAATATTTAGGAAAACCCTTAATCATCACGCAGATATGACTGTATAGGTATTGCATTTGCAGCAATATGTGTCCAAGGGAACCAATTACACAGATGTGATGACCTCTGTTTTCTGCAAGATAAAGATTGTATTCTCATTGATCAAATGTCCTACATAGCTCTAAACATACAGTATGCGAGGTCAGACCAGCTTTAATTTGGAATAGAGTCAACTAAATCAAAACGGCTCCTACAAAATCTGCTGTAGTGTTTTTTTTGTACCAGCATTCTGGTATCTAAGTACACTCCAAACTGATTCTAAACTATGTTTGGCAAGATTAGAATGGAAAAAAGCTCATTACATGTAAAATCAATTGAAGTCTAAAGCACTCTCTCTAATGGTATTTTTAATGGACTCTGTCGCCTCCTCTGTCCAGACAGCTACATAAGATAGATTGGAGTGTGCAGACATCCACCATAGAATTGATAATTGGCTGCTAAATGGTCAATGGAACCAGTTAGATAAGATCTATTTAAGAAACACATGCAGTGGTGCAGAGGTAGAAAACAAAAGTCAATAAGATGAGCAGGGGAGATCTGCAAGGAATGAAGCCAAAATCAATTGGTTTGATAATGTACAAAATTGAGGTATTAAACCAAAATCAGTAAAATCAGTAACATGAAAACATATCAAGACTAGTTGAAGCACCAGAAAACTCTTGGTTAATATTTATAGTAGTGAAGGCCTTATTAGGGCTACGTACTGTACAGTGCACTTTTACATGTCAACTGTAGTTGGTATTGCAGTTGGTTCCCCATAATAGTCTGCCTAATCTTTATTTCTTTACTGGCTTTACTCAAAATAACTGACCTCCTCCTGCCACTGTCACATACTGTAAGAAAATATTTATTTTAGTTACATTGGGGCAGATGTATTAAGCCTTAACAAGAGGTACGTGCAAGGTTGATAAAGCGAGATAAACATCCAGCCAATCAGCTACTTACTGACTTATTCAAACACAGCCTGTAACATGGCAGTTAGCAGATGATTGGCTGGACGTTTATCTCTCTTTATCACCCTCGCATTTATCTTTTGTTAAGGCTTAATACATCTGCCCCACTGACTTTTCTTGGTAGATCCTCACGTGTCAGTGTTGATAATGCACTGTGTAAGGAATAAGTGGGGTGTATCCCCCCAATCTGTTTATGCTTACTCAGGTTTATCCCAGATAGGTATTATTGTGATGATAATTAGGGCATGCATTAAGTTTCTCTCTTCCAAACTCTCTCTGTCTCCCTCTCCATCTCTACTTCAATCGGGATTCTGTCCTGCAGCTCAAAATATGGTATTTGTCTGAATCTCAGCAGGAGGTATAAGAGTTGTTCCCTCATTTGGATTGTTTAAAATATAACTGGTGGGCCTCAATGTTAGTGGATCCATAGAAACATAGAATTTGATGGCAGATAACAATCATTTAGCCCATCTAGTCGGCCGTTTTCTATCCATATTGTTACCATTAAACCATATTTGATCCTTATTTCTATGTAAGGATATCAGGTACTTGTTTCCTAGCAGGGCGCCCAGTACAGTGTTTGCGTACAGGGCTATTCTCCATACTAAAATCGCATTGCATTGCAAGGGCCATTTTAGTGCCGTGCGATGCAATGTGATTTTTTTATGCCATTTATTCACTGCTCTGTTGGCCCGAGGGGATCACATCGCACCTCCCGCAAAATCACATGCAATCGGTTTGATGCCATGCCATTAGCTATACATATACTGTATATTGTATCAGAGATGGGTCGTTCGAGAACGAACCGGCTCTTTTGAACGGATCCCACCAAAGAACGAATGCGCCGCCGATCCCAAAAAGGTGATCCGTTTCAGTTTACAATGCATTTTCCTTATCTCAGTGCTTATCACCTGTGGCAGTTAAGATGTACTACCTCTGTAGACTGAGTACAGTGCTGTGACTACAGTGATAGTGTGACTAGTGATAGAAAGATTAGCTGCTGCTGCCAGGGATGGCCATCGGTGCAGACGCCATCGATGGTTGCCATCGATGGCGATTCTGCACCCAGCCATCGATGGGGGGGGGGGCTCCGCCAGATCCCGGCTCAGCTTAATGATCCGTTTTGACCATCTCTATATTGTATGACATACAATGTGGTTTTAGTCACCCCCCCCCCACTATCCACACCACCCCGAAGCATGGCAAGCAGTGGCGAAATGTGTCCTCCCGACCTTTTCATACCCCCACTATCCACGTCAGATAGCGTGGTGAGCGTACGCAGATTACTTTACATGTATTCCACGTCCCCTCGCGGGGCACACTGCGCTCGCCACGCTTCGGGCTTGGTGGCTCGCTGCACTCGCCACACTATGGGCCAGATTCTCTAAGTTTCAAAAGTCATAAAATGGAAAGTGATAAACAGCCAACCAATCAGCTCCTGTCTGACATTTCTCAAACACTGTCTGTGACATGGCAGGTAGGAGCTGATTGGCTGGCTGTTTATCACTCTCCATTTTATCACTTTTGAAGCTTAGAGAATCTGGCCCTATATAATATCAACTCCACACTGACATGGATAGTGGGGGCATGTTTAACTTGTTCTACTGTCTTAGCCTCTACCGCTGATGGGAGGCTATTCCACTTATTCACTACCATTTCTGTGAAGTAATTTTTCTAATACCCCAGAATCAGAATCAGCTTTATTGGCCAGGTACTCTTGCATATACTAGGAATTTGTTTTTGGTTTGCTGTGCAACAGCCAGGGTGGAAACAAGTAAACAGGTAAACATTCTACAATATAAACAGGTCGGGGAACATGTACAGTCATACAGAAAGATAGTCCATGAATACATAGTGTTAAATTATGTGCAAAGAGTAACGGCACAACTAGACAGTGAGATGTTCAGAAGTTCACGTCAGCAGGTTAACCACTTGAGGGAAGAAACTTTTTAGACTTCTGGTGAACCTGGTGGGAATGGCCCTGTAGCATCTAACGTCAGACGAAGTTGCATTACGAAACACGTTAGGGCGGGGCTTGTGACGGCATCTCTCTCCTTGCTGAGCTCCCCCACCGCGTCTGTTCCTGCGTGGATCTCAACACACTGTTTGCTGTGTGCTCAGCGGGAGATCGTGGTTTCCAGCAGCGCCCCGGGCCAGCGGTAGGTGGTTGTCTGGCTATTTCAATACTGAACCTTGTGGTACCCAGCCCACAGCAGATTTATATTTGGTACGGGTACATTGTTTGCCGCACCTGGATGTTTTATACCTTTCTTATTAAAACTTTGTGTGATACACTATGGATCGCCCCTCCTGTGCTTTATTTTCACACACATATATATATATATATATATATATATATATATATATATATTATATGGCGAACCGGCGCAAATGCAATGATCACCACGTTGTGACCTGAACCAGGTCTACGGTCTACGTAATAATGCACCCAAGTAACTCTCAATTTAGTTTATTAAAGAGTCCATAAAAAGACTAAAAAGTTTTTGTGCCAATTTTCACAGAGTTTTCACAGTTGTGTGAATCAAATCCCAGTTGTACAAGTACCCAATGCATTTCGTCTCATAGAGACTTCATCAGTGGAATAACTTGATTAGATACATGATGGTGATACATATCATTTAATTGCAAGGGGACTTGATGCCCAATAATATGGGAAATCAACAATTCCATATTAAGGATCCTTATGGAGATACCCTTAATATGTGATAATTCAAAACGTCTGCATATTTAATTATAGGATGACATTTTGATTCCTTATCACAATTGAACCGTTAAGTCCTGTGAAAAATGATGTCCACTATAGAGTGAAATAGAAATACCTCCAGGGTAGTGCACACTAGACAACCTCCACATGAATCCATATATAGATATAGATATATATCTATATCTATATATGTATATACTAGCTGGAGTACCCAGCGTTGCCCAGGATTTTAAGATTGTTTACAAAAATCAATTTAAATACAGTACAAGTAACTTTAGTTGTTTTGTTGATTTATGTTAAAGCACATTATGTTTCTTTTAATATATTCTGTACTGCTGGGGGACCCTGGTACTGCCACTATATAACTCTCAGTGTGTGGGTTCATGCTATCTCCATTCCCCTCACATCATGTCACCGTCCCTGTCAAATGCAGCCCTGTCATATCATGCATGTCTTGATATAGTCTGTGCTGCTGCCCCACCCCCAGGGTTGCTAGAGGTGTGTTATACAGTATTTGTTCACAGATTGTAATTGATATGTGTACCAAGTTTGTTATAAATTGCTCCAGCTATTCCAGAGTTAGGCTCTCTGCTGAAATACTCTGCTAGTGCCTCAGCCATAGGGGTGCTAGGAATGTCTTACCCCCTGAGTGTTTGTTCCCAGATTGTAAGTCATATGTGTACCAAGGTTGGTGTAAATGTCGCAAGCCATTCCGGAGTTATACTGTCTCCTGATATACTCTGTGCTGCTGTCCCACCCCTAGGGGTGCTAAGGGTGTATTACCACCACATTGTTCGTTCTCAGATGGTAAGTAATATGTGTACCAAGTTTGGTGTAAATTGCTGCAGTCATTCCACAGTTATGCTGTAACATATACATGAGCATACAGCAAAAATTTTTGTTTTTTAATTAATAAAAAATGAACAGTAATTCATTTTGATTTTTTTTTAGTTGCTTCGGCCGTGCTTTTAATCTCGTAATATGGTCTTCCCTTGTAAACTGTGGATTTGTATCGAAAGACAGTAGGACAGACATATTTTTACTTTTATATATTAGAATTTTATATATTAGAATTACTTCTATATATTAATATAAAGATCTAAAGATAGCTAGATACTGTAGATGCAACTATGAATTTTTCTCAGTTTATTTATTTAGAACAGTTTCTTATATAGCGCATATATATTCTGCAGCACTTTGCAGAGAATATTTTTGAACATTCACTTGCCCCAGTGGAGCTTTCACTCTATATTCCCTACCACATGTACACGCACACACACAGATGTTCTAGGGTTAATTTTGTTAGGAGCCAAATAACCTACCAGTATATTTTTGGAATGTGGGAGGAAACCGGAGTACCCAGAGGAAACCCACGCAAGTACGGGAAGAATATACAAACTCCGTACAGTTAGAGCCATGGTGGGAATCGAACCCATGACCCAAGCACTGTGATGCAGTTATACTAACCATTACACCATCCGTACTGCCCAGTTCAGAGATAATCGGCAATCAGTGCATTGGTGTGAGTCGCACTGAGCATATGTTGTGATGGGCTTGTATCAGTGGGTGCGGTCAGTGCTCTTGGTAATCGGAATGTGCGTAAAACAAAAATTGTGGTTTTTAATTAATTAAAAATTAACCGTAATAATTTCACTACTCTTTATTTTTACACACTTTTGGAAAATTCGTTCTGCCCAAATTTACTAAAATCTGATTGTTCAAAAAAAAATACAAAAAAACCTGGAGGAAGCCCTGCAATAATAACACCATCTGATGATTACATCAAGCAAGGTCCACTCCCTCATCTCCCTAGTCTTGCTTAGCCTTTTCTACCCTCTATCAGGAAAAGCAGAGCCTGGAGTAGGCTTCTGTGATCAGTCATTTGTGTCTGATAAACCACAGGCTGATGACAGATAAAATAAAGGTAGAAAAAAATAAATACATTTAAACTGCACCCAGGGACTGGAAATCAATGAGAATGTCAGACATCTGATTAGTGTCTTGTAAAGTTGAACCACAAAGTTCATGTTAAGTTATTTTTGTTTCTTGGCCAGGAGGGACAGATGTGTTAATTTCGTTTATTTAGTTTATTACCTTAGATCTGACGCATCACAGTCTGTGAGTCCCAGCCTAGCATATCTTAGCGGGCTAGCATGAACACAACTCCTCTGTAGGCAGTACAAGTAGCGATGATTTTGCTACCCACATCTAAACAGGGGAGCCAGCAAGGGTAATTCAGCAGGGTTAACAAGTAGCAATGCTCCTGCTACTCATTGGTATTTTATCTTCCACTACTCATACAGTAGCATAACAGTGGGGTGCTGAAGGCTGTAGAAGGCAGCTGTATGTGATCACTGCAGTATACCAGCATATCCTATTGTGCTTTAGAAGTTTACAATGAATACGAGGGACACTAAAAGCTCACTGCAATGGAACATTAACTGTAATGTATTGTTTGAAGAATAGATGTCCATAAAGAAATTCTCAGATATAAGGACAATTAAAATTGATCTGCGGGTATAAGACATGGGGTACTTGTTTCCTAGCACGGCGCCCATTGCATATTGTATTTAGTGGTGTGCGATGCGTGCTTCCCGTTAAATTAACAGGAGTGCTTGTACAATGAAATATTGCATAGCATCGCATGCCAGCAAATGGCATGCAATGTGATGCGATTTCTAATTGTACAAGCACCGTGATGGGTGCTTACAATGTTAAATGCACCACCATTGCCACCCCCACTAGCAATGCCAACCCGAAGCGTGGCGAGCGCAGCGAGCCCGGGATGGGCGGCAGTACGCGTCCTCCGACTTTTTCATACCCCCACTATCCACGTTGGCGTGGAGTTGACTTTAGATAGAGTGGCGAGCGCAGCGAGCCACCGAGCCGGAAGTGTGGCGAGCGCAGCGTGCCCCACAAGGGGGCGCGGAATACGAGCCTGAAGTGTGGCGATTGGACGTGGAATACATGTAAAGTTATCCGTGTCGCCTCACGGGGCTCGTTGCACTCGCCACGCTTCGGGATCGTTGCACTCGCCACGCTTCGGGCTCGCTGTGCTCGCCACACTATCTAAAGTCAACTCCATGCTGACGTGGATAGTGGGGATATGAAAAAGTCGGAGGACGCGTACCGCCGCCCATCGCGGTCTCGCTGCACTCGCCACGCTTCGGGTTTCGTTGATAGTGGGGGTGGCGTTGACAATGGTGGTGCATTTAACATTGTAAGAACCCATTAGGGTGCTTGTACAATTAAAAATTGAATTGTATCACATCGGATCGCATGCATTGCATGCCGCTATATTGCATGCGATGCGATTGCATAAGATGCACCTCAATCAAAATTGGGGGCGCCGTGCTAGGAAACAAGTACCCAACATTTTGATCAAAATATGAGTAAATATTTTATACTTTCCTTTTACTGAATACATACAGATTTGCAAGCTTATTTGTTTTGTGGGAAATACTGTATATTTTACAGTATAATAATTTATCTGGTTCATAAATCCATCACATTTGTTGGTCTGAAGCATTTGAAGGTTTGTTTTAACCTTAGCTTCAATTTTTTTTGACTGTTGTCCCCCTCACCAAACTGGTCACCTTATTACATAATGGGGGAAATTTACTAAGATGGCAATTACATGTGATGTTGAAATGGGCAACCAATCAGATCCTGTCTACTATCTTCTAGAGCAGGGCTGGGAAACACCGGCCCTCCAGATGTTGAGGAAATACACATCCCAGGATGCTTTGCATTAGTTTTGCTATGTGGCCATGCTGAAACTGATGCAAGGCATGCTGGGATGTGTAGTCTATCAACATCTGGAGGGCCGGTGTTGCCCAGCCCTGTTCTAGAGGGTGCTAAATAAATAATTAGATTCTGATTGGTTGCCCATAGCAACATCACCTGTGAATTATTTTAATATTTGAACATTTCTGTACATAGAGTTTTAATAAAAGACATGTTTTTACCTTACATTTGAGGTTACAGTATGTGTACTGACAAGTTATTGATCTGCACTACTGAGAGATAACCATGTGCATAATGGTTTTGAAAATGTTATTGACAATAATGCATACATTTAGTAATTTTTTTTTTATTGTACTCAAGTAATATTGTCCTTGGTTTAAAACAGCTATGCTACTGTAACTTTGTTTAAAAAAATACAACCAATTCAAATGTTCCCATTTCTATTTACAATATCTCCGATTTGTTTATCTTGACAATTAAATTCTGAAATGTCAGAATTTTAATTCTAGATTATCACTATGTGATTTGTATTGCTAGTAATGTGTTATTTTCAAGACTGGGAAAATGGAATCTTGTTTTTCTATTGGTAATTTGTTATTTTCTAGACTGGGAAAATAGAATATTGTGTTTTTTCCCCATTTATCTAAATAATGACTGCAATAGTGTAAACATTATTATCAAAATGTTTGAAATAGTTCTATATACCGTATGTACTTGAATATAAATCGACCCGATTATAAGCTGAGGGACCTAATTTTACAACAAAAAACTGGGAAAACTTATTGACTCAAGTGGGACCCTCACTCGAGTATAAGCCGAGGGGGGCTTTTTCAGCATAAAAAATGTTCTGAAAAAGTAGGCTTATACTCGAGTATATATGGTAAGTATTAAATCTAATAAACTTAATTTGCCTCCCAGCTGTGAAGTAGTGTAATGACCTGCTTTAGAATGGTTTCACCATAGTAAGCTTTAGTGCGCCATAAGGACAAGTCAGGAGGGCGGGCCAACAGGATAGATGAGCGTGGCTATATCTGTATATGGTAGAATATAACAATTCTCAATATACAAGACAAAGGAAGTCATTGGACAACATTTAAACAATGGGTAGCTTCAGTACAATAAAGCAAATTTGTACGATGGGCTCCAAATATACTTTGTTTATTCCCAGTAGACAACGGGACGGAGTAAACCTACACCATTTTGGGGCAGCACAGATGGTGTAATGGTTAGCATTACTGCCTCCACCATGGCCCTAACTGTGTGGAGTTTGTATATTCTTCCTGTGTTTGCATGGGTTTACTCAGGGTACTCCGGTTTCCTCCCACAATCAAAAAATATACTGGTAGGTCAATTGGCTTCCAACAAAATGAACCTTAGAATGTTCTATGTGTGCATGTACAGGGGGTATATAGAATGCAAGCTCCACAGCTCCTGTATTCTCTATAAAGCGCTGTAGGAGCAACGGTGTAAGCTGGAATATGTAAAAAAGGAAAACATCGACCCATTCTACTTTTTTGAATATTGTGCAAATCTGCCAATAGAGTATTAGCAAACCTTGGTGTTTTTGCCATCCCATATTTATACTGTTACCCTATCTTTCCACCAGGTATGTTTTTACTGATGGGTGCTCAAGTCAAAAATATAGAGGAGTGGCTTCATGGGGAAGTGGCGTGGCCACAAAATATTACCAATTTATATTACACAGCACAGTTGTCTCCAATATTCAAATTATGCCCCCACAGTGCAGGTACATAAATGCCCCCACAGTGCAGGTAAATAAATGCCCCCCACAATGCCAAGTACATAAATGCCCCCACAGTGCCAATTACATAAATGCCCCCATAGTGCTAAATACATAAATGCCCCCACAGTACCAAATACATAAATGCCCCCACAGTGCCAAATACATAAATGCCCCCACAGTACCTGTGCCGGCATCAAGGGAGGGGGAGTGTGGTGGGACAGGGGGGATCGGGCCGCTGCTGAGCTACTCAGTCAGTGCATGCTTTATGGGTGCTGCTGCCCCAAATTAGCAAGTTAATATGGCAGCCCAGCAGTGGGACTTGGGCCTGTGGGTGCTCAGGCCCTTGAGCAACCACAGAATTGGCACCTATGCTTTGCACAGAAATGCTGCCACTCTCGTGTCATTACACGTTAACCAAAAAATAATCTACAGTATTATGTATTCTTCCAGAATATATATTGAACTAAGCTTGAATAACTACTGAATTTAACCTGTTATGTCACAGAAAAGGCCTCCTCCCACCTCCAACGCTGTAGCTGTAAGAATAACATGGAAATGCCAAGGTAATCTCACTAGACACTTTACTGCCAATTAAACCTGCTAAAGGATGTAGAGCTGCCTTTTACAAACAGAAATGAATAAATTACTCTGGCTACATTCCCTGGTGGCACAAAACATACCCACGTTTTTTTTTTATTTATTACTACAGTGAAAATGCTAGATGTGATGTTATAAAGTAGCCCAGATAAAGAAGATCTAGCTGACATGCATATATTGTTGGAACATAAGTTATAATCAGTTTCAAGATACTGAATAACATTGATTGTACTGGTGGCACCAATATATGTTTGTTACATAACTGTACTTCTCATGTATTGGTTTGGTATTACTTGTATACTGTATACATTTATACAATTGAACATAAATCATACTTGCCTACACTTCCAGAAGCTGTAGGAGGCTCCAAATTTTTCTGGCAGTCCCTCACAGCCCGGAAAGGGTAGAGGACTCTTCCACATCCTGCTCGGTCCATGGGAACATGAAGGATGAAGATAAAGAAAGAAAGGATTTGTGACTAAGGGACAGATTCTCTTAGCTTTAAAAGTGATAAAATGGAGAGTGATAAACAGCCAGCCAATCAGCTCCTACCTGCCATGTCGCAGACTGTGTTTGAGAAATGTCAGACAGGAGCTGATTGGCTGGCTGTTTACCACTCTCCATTTTAACACTTTTGAAGCTTAGAGAATCTGGCCCAGCAGCTGGCCATACAGATTTAATGTCCGATCTGACTGATTGCCTAATACAGAAAAATTGCAGCCTGTTGTGCACTAGTCTCAGTATGCACTATAAGCCCAGCACCCGGGATGCACATGTCGTCTCATTGTGGTCCATAGCATAGGCAAATCTAGAATTATGGTATTGGGTGGTCCCAGATCTAGACACAAAAGCAGGGGGACGTTTGCGCGGCCTAGCCGCGCATCAAAAATGGGGCGTGGCCTCATGGGAAGGAGGCGTGGCATCACAAAAAGGGGTGTGGTATTACACTTTAGACCATACACCGTAATGCCCATTACATATTTGCCACATAAGTGCTGCTTACCTTCGTGCTCATTGCTAGGGGGTTCTTGCTTGATGGCACCATAGTACCCATTACACATAATGCCGCACACTATAGTACCCATTACACATGATGCCGCACACCATAGTACCCATTACACATGATGCCGCACACCATAGTACCCATTACACATGATGCCACGCACCATAGTACCCATTACACATGATGCCGCGCACCATAGTACCCATTACACATGATGCTGCACACATAATGCCCCTTACACATGTTGCTGCACACCTTAATAGCCCTTACACATTAAGCCACACATTATGCGTAATGTCTCCACAAACCGCCACTTGTAGCGTCCCTTAAGCAATGCCCCCAAAAGTGCCACTTACTATAAATTTTTATATGAGCCTTCGCTGCTGCTGCAGGGAGAGATGGAGAGCAGTGCAGCTGCTTCTATGGGGAGAGGAGCAGAGTGCAGCGTAGAGCACACTCCCACTATCCTCCTGGTGTCCCCTCTAGCCGAGTGGACATTTGAAATATTGTGCGCGCTGTTGTTGTGCGTGACGTCGGGGGAGCACGCCGGGCGCCGGCACCACATGATTAAGGGGGGGGGGGCTGAGGTGAAAGCGGGGAGAAGAATTGGAACGGAAGCTGCAGGGGTGACAGTCATTGACAGCTGGGCAGAGAGCAGGGGGCTGTCCGGCTGTATTCAGAGCACTGCAGGTCACGGCTGTTTGAAATAATACACCTTTCACAACAGAAAATGCAGGGATTTACCCGGGAATATGGTCCCAGGATCATGCAGGGGCATTCCCAGGCTGATCCCTTATACACCAGCCTAGTCCCTGCTTTTTCTGGTGTGAGGGGGAGAGACAACCACTCCCCTCTCCCTACCCCCCTTTAACCAACCAGCTATATCTTCGGAACCAACTGACCCATTTACTTGAGACCACTATCATATTGAAGAACTTTTGAGTTGGCTTCGAATGATTTTGGTCCCGTGAAACTAGGCTGTTTGGTTCCAGAGAAATCTGCCCCAAAGGACATAAACAGTCATGAAATTACATTTAAGAAATGAAAAAAAAAAAAACGGTTTAACCTCAATATCCCTGGAACCAATTAACCCATATGGATCCAGCCTGGTATCAGATTGAAGGCCCAGCGATTTGGGTTAGACTGAGATCAACCTCGAGCTTCAGTGATGCCGGAGGAGGAACTGGCAGCCGTTGAACTGGGTGGGGGTCGGAATTAGCGGGTCCCATGTTATCCTATAGGGAAAACGTTCCAGCTTTGCCTGTCAGTATCTCTGGTTCCCAGGGGGCTAGAGACACGGGGCTGGGCTTGTTGGAAAGCCCCATCCCTCAGCTACAAAATGGGTTAATGGGTGGTCCTGTGCACCCCCGGACCACCCCTAGATTCGCCTATGGTCCATAGGTAGGTAAAGAAGAGGAATTACAATCCACAGTGAACATTACATCTAATTTTCTATGACTATATGGAGATAAAATGTGTCTGCAGCACCTGTATGGAGCATGCTGGTTCTGCACCACAGACTCTGGTAGCACCCACACCCAGTGATCCACAGGTTGTTTAAGCCTGGCCTCATTGTGGTTCCCTCCTATAAAGAGCAATATCACACCAAAATCTCTTGTCCTGTCAATCAGCACACTTGTTCTTGCAGTCTCTCTCACTCTGTCACCAACCACACTTGTACCAGTACAAATGTTCTCACTATTTTACTCACCACACTTGTCCCTGCAAACACTGGGCCTTATTCTAATGCACTCGCTTCTCCATGTGAACATTTTTGCATTTCTGTGCATATGCTGGGTGTGAGAGCCAGGGCATGGCGAACTGCAACTTTGCTGTCCCGTTCGCACCCACCAGTGAGGGTGTGGGGCAATGGCGAGGGAACACGCACATGGGAACACTCAGCATTTCATGGGTGTTCCCATGAAAATGCGGGGCATTCCCATAGAAATTAGGCAGTGACATGGCTGCCGGGGGTGGGCAGCTGAGATCCCCGCTGCCTGCCCTGTTCCCGTACAAAGAAAATGCAAAGCTAAGACACCTAAGAGTGTCTTAGTTTTGCGTGTATGTTCCAAATCATTTGATGGTCAGCGACTATCAAATAATTTGGTCCCCACACCCAAGGCTGTGAAGAGATGTTTATGTAAAACATCCATTTGCAGCAGTGCAGGTGAACTAGTTAGTGAGGGGGCGGGCGGCTGTGAGAGCGGAGGGCGGAATTTAATCCACACATAATGCTTCAAAATTTTCAGCGTTGCATGTGGACCAGAATAAGGTCCAATCTCCCAACCTGTCACCAACCACACCTGACTGCAGACTCTTATCCTGCCAAACACCGGCCCTGTATCTGTAGATACTGGTTCTAGCCGTTACTTTTTTTCCTGTGGGGACCAATGTTTTTTTTTTTCAGGGGCTAATTGGGTCAAATGTAATAAGGTGTGACCCACAATGTGTGACCCATTATTTTCTCTTCTTCAGGATCCTGATGAAGATATAATAATAAAATCTCGAAACGTTGATTATCTACTGTATAAAGATTGCCTCTGACTTCAACTTTTACTGCGAGTGCCGCCTCAACTGTGGAGAATATTTGTGGATCCCCGGGATGGGATACCTGGAAGGCAACCACTTTACAAATTGATTATTGGGAGTGCTGCTCGTTACAAAGTGGATATAATATATATATATATATATATATATATATATATATATATATATATATATATATATATACAGTCCATTGTACTGGCACTCACATCAATGTTATTATCTTGCTGGGGTGACATTCCGAGGTAAAAGACTTGCTAGCAGGTCATTACTTTGTATAGAGTAATAGATTGGAGTCACTCACCAGTCTCAGGCAAAATCAAATGATTTATTCAGGCAGCATGGCAATATTGGTGGGCATCGACGTTTCGGTCCGCCTCTGGGACCTTTTTCAAGATACAATACAGGGGCTACTGCCTCACTATTTATGCAGCTTATGACCCGGAAGTGTTTCACCACAATTAATTAATCAATAAAACGAACCAGTTAAAAAATATACATATATCAAACAGCTTATATACATCTCTGACATTGGGGTATATTAGCGCAGAGTCCAAATATAAAGTGCAAGTGCTTATGTGCTAGTTTAAGGTGCTCAAACTCTAGTGCAGCAGACTAAACATACCTTTGGCCCGCATGTGGAACGCACGCCACCGGACCCGGAAGTGACGCGCGTTTAGTAACCCTGCCGGCTGACGCGATGTGTAGCACCAGCGTCTCCGGCGTATCCAACGTGTGTTGTGCATATTGTATGGCCCGCATGCGTGACACGCAAGCTATCAGACCAGGAAATAAAAAAAAGGCTAGTGTTACTGGTCTGCGCTGCACGTGATGTCAGCGTCACCAGTTACTATAGAAACAGTGTTTACTGTGTGTGGCTATCAATCGTGCCTCACAGATTATGATAGCGCTATTTGTAGCAATAGTGTTTAAGATGCATTATCAGTGTGTGTATGTTGTGTAGTCTAAGAGAAAAAAATATAAAAATAAAACAACGGTTAAGATTGGGCTCTGTTAAAATATCCCCAGCGTCATATGCTATTATGTGGTGTATTCGCATCTACAGGGTCACTGGCTAGCACAAATTTACATTCATGTAGACCATATTTGAAAGCCTATATCATTACACGTGTTAAAAAAGAAAAATAAAGGAAACTTATCAAAATGTGAGAAAAGAAAACTTATTAAATAAATAAATAATAACTACTATATTTACAAAATGTATAGATGCCTATTTTATCATCTCGCATAAGGATGCATATATGGCGATATTTTAATCTACACTCACTGTGTGAGCAATAAGTTGATATTCACTTTGTTTAATTTATGACTTTGTCATTCTTGTATATACACATATATGTCACATTTGTGCCACAAGTTGTATCGAAAAAAAGGGGGGTTGATTCTGGGGTAAAAAAAGAAAACTAGCAAGCTTTTTGTGTGTAGTCATCTTATAGTGACTATAGAGCTTTTGCAGGGGTTATACGTTGCAGTTCATGTCACTCTTCCAAAAAAATGCTATAGTGAATTGACTCATTGAGGCCCCTTGGCCATATGGTATCTAGCTTGTGAATCCACATGGCTTCTCGGCGTAGAAGGATCTTTGCCCTATCTCCACCACGACTTAGTGGTGGGATTCGATCAATTATCATACATCGGAGGGCTGATAGTGGGTGCTTAGCCTCCATGAAATGTTTGGCAACCGGTTTGTCAGTAGAGCCAGTAAGTAGTGCTGTGTTGATAGATGATCTGTGGTTTGCCATCCGCTGTTTGAATGTGCAAACAGTTTTTCCCACATAGATCAATGAGCATGGGCATTTCAAGATATATATCACGTAATCAGATGTGCATGTGAGCCGGTGTAGTATATTTATCTTCCGTCCTGTGTAGGGGTGATGGAAGAAGGCACCTGGCGTCATACTTCTGCACGTGGTGCATCCGGTACAGCGGTGGCAACCCTTCTTGGGTGTTACAAGCCACGTCTCAATATTCGGCCTAGATGGCATTTGAGGCCTCATTAGCTGATCCTTTAGGTTTCGCCCACGTTTGTAGCTTATTAGTGGCTTTTTGGGTAGCCTGTTTTTCAGGATTGGATCACTTGCTACAATATGCCAGTGCTGCCTGATGCTTTTTTGTATTGCCCCACTTGCTGTACTGTAGGTGGTTGGAATGACAAATAGATTGTCTTTTTTAGAGTTGTTTTTTGCTGCCTTCGATGTATGGATGTTACGGGCCTTTTGAAGACACTTCTGTATAATGAAATTGTTATAGCCTCTGGCTTGGAAGCGTTGATACATTTCCTGCAATTGCGTTTCCGCCACTGCTTCATCTGAGTTGTTGCGGAGGACTCTTAAAAATTGTGAAATCGGTAGATTTCTTTTCAGTCCTACCGGGTGAAAGCTCTCCGATCTCAGCAATGTGTTTCGATCGGTTGGCTTACGATACAACTTGTGGCCATAGCCACCATCAGTCACATAAATGGTTACGTCTAGAAATTCAATAGATTCACTTTGTACATTGGTGGTGAACCTAATAGGGGAGTCAAGAGAATTGAGTACTGTAAACATCTGCAGCAATTGTTCTTGTGAGTCTTTCCATACTAGAAAAACATCATCGATGAAGCGATGGTAAGCTGCAAATTTATCTCCAAACCGCGGGGTGACATGGGTCCTCTCGTATGCATCCATAAATAGGTTTGCGTACGAGGGCGCGATGTTACTTCCCATAGCCGTCCCCGCGGTCTGGAGATAAAAATTGCCATCATATTTAAAGTAGTTACACGTGAGTGTTAACTCTAGCAGTGATGTTAGGAATTCCACCGGTGGAGTAGTTTGACCACTCAAGATAAGTGCCTCTCTCACTGTCTGGAGCCCCAATTCATGAGGTATTACAGTGTACAGTGACGAGACATCCATCGTCACTAGAAGATGACTCTCTCTGTACACAACCTTTTTTAATTTTTCTATAAAGTCGGATGTGTCTTTAATGTAACTGCCAGTTTTCTGCACCAGAGGTTGCAAAAAACTGTCCAGGTACATTGCAATGTTAGAGAACAACGACTGCCTGGCGGATATTATTGGCCGCCCAGGCGGGCTCTGCAGCGTCTTGTGTATTTTAGGGGTCAGATATAGTATAGGACAGATGGGATAGTCAACGAGTAAAAACTGGCTGACATCCTGATCTATCCATCGGTGGATGAGGGCTTCTGAAACTAGTTTTTTGATTTTATTTTGAAACCCAACTGTAGGGTCATTTTCAAGCAATCTATACGTGGTAGGGTCATTTAACTGGCGAAGGGCCTCTGTGTGGTAATCCGTAGTGTTCAGTACCACCACAGCACCCCCTTTGTCTACGGGCCTAATAGTTATTTTCTCATTGGCCTTTAGGTCTTTTAAGGCTTGTCTCTCAGCCTGTGGCAGATTGTGTTTCATTTGACTCGGGGGTGATGTGGTAGCCACATTGCTCGGTATATCACGTTCTAGCAGCATATTGAAAGTTTTAATGCTAGAGTTAAATGACTGGGGGTCATAAGTACTCTTTCTCTTGAATGAAGTTCTAGTCTGTTGGTCAACGGTATTATTAAATCTTTCAGCCAGGCGCAATTTCCTTGACATTTTGTATTTGTCAATGGTCCACTCGAAGTGGTTAAACGGCACCGTTGGTATAAAGGATAAACCCCTGGCTAAAAGATTAGTTTCCGCTGTAGTCAGCGTTTCTGAGGATAAATTGATCACCGTGTTTTGCCCGACCTTGGTCCCCTCCTCTTGTCGGTTTTTGTAGCGGCCCCGCCTCGGGTGGGGCCGCCTTCGCCTAAAGGGGGAGTATTTAGTTGTGATCGGGTAAATGTGCGTTGTAGGGGTGGGCGTTCTTTAATACGCCCAGATTGCTCAGCCTCTGAGGAAGATGCGGATGTACCGCTATCAAAATTATATATCTTATGTTGCTGTCTATATGGTCTAGGTCTAAAGGGAGTGGTATCTGTACCAACTAACCAACCATATACACGATGTTCCTGGTAGTCTCTTTTTACTTTTTCAAGTTTTGTTCTTTTGAATGATATAAGATCTTTACGATAACGGTCGACTTGATCCTTAAGCTTATCCAGCCAAGGTTCAGTGGTGTCAGTTTGTAACTGTTGGACGGCTGTGGATCTCACTGTGGACAGTTCCACCCTTACTTTTTTTAGCTCGGCTCCTACCTCCTCGACCACTAATAAAAGTAGGTCGAAGGAGCATTTATTAAGGACCGAGCACCATCGGCTACAAAATATAGGGTTATTCCTACCGATGGTCGGAATATTTTTCAGGCGGAAGCCCCTAGGTATCTGTTTTTTACGGTGGTAATCTGATAGGAACTGTCCATGTAAAATGAGATCCACTTCCTTCTTTTCTAATTGTAACAGTTTATGATACAAGTCGATTGTGTTATCGGCCGGTAGAGACCCAAATTCATCAGTGTCAAATAATACTCGATCCGCATCCTCATCAGTTAAGGCTAATAAATCATGCTCAGCTTTATGCAGCAAATCAGAGCTGACTAAATTCTCCATTCATGGAGTCACAAATACAAGAATTATAACAACAATAATCTCCAAAATAAATACAACACAACTCAGGTATATACAAGATAGAGACTGTTATCGGGCTAACATCGGCTACTAAATGTGAACTGATGGTGGCTTATTCAATGCATCCAAATGCCAGATTTTATCACAGGCATTGGTGTAACAAAAAATTCAAAAAGGTAAAGGTAACTAGCTTGTTACTCTTAGACGTTTAAAAAACATCTTCATTTCTGGAAACCATGAATAAGGTGAGGTTGAAAATAGTCCATGCAATTTCAAATCAGCTTGTAACAGATTTTAAGCAGTTATTGGTATATCAATCAATGATATTTTATGGGTGCCCAGTATTGCAGAGTTGGGGGGTTTTAGTCCTCAATCATTACATACACAGTCCATTGTACTGGCACTCACATCAATGTTATTATCTTGCTGGGGTGACATTCCGAGGTAAAAGACTTGCTAGCAGGTCATTACTTTGTATAGAGTAATAGATTGGAGTCACTCACCAGTCTCAGGCAAAATCAAATGATTTATTCAGGCAGCATGGCAATATTGGTGGGCATCGACGTTTCGGTCCGCCTCTGGGACCTTTTTCAAGATACAATACAGGGGCTACTGCCTCACTATTTATGCAGCTTATGACCCGGAAGTGTTTCACCACAATTAATTAATCAATAAAACGAACCAGTTAAAAAATATACATATATCAAACAGCTTATATACATCTCTGACATTGGGGTATATTAGCGCAGAGTCCAAATATAAAGTGCAAGTGCTTATGTGCTAGTTTAAGGTGCTCAAACTCTAGTGCAGCAGACTAAACATACCTTTGGCCCGCATGTGGAACGCACGCCACCGGACCCGGAAGTGACGCGCGTGTAGTAACCCTGCCGGCTGACGCGATGTGTAGCACCAGCGTCTCCGGCGTATCCAACGTGTGTTGTGCATATTGTATGGCCCGCATGCGTGACACGCAAGCTATCAGACCAGGAAATAAAAAAAAGGCTAGTGTTACTGGTCTGCGCTGCACGTGATGTCAGCGTCACCAGTTACTATAGAAACAGTGTTTACTGTGTGTGGCTATCAATCGTGCCTCACAGATTATGATAGCGCTATTTGTAGCAATAGTGTTTAGGATGCATTATCAGTGTGTGTATGTTGTGTAGTCTAAGAGAAAAAAATATAAAAATAAAACAACGGTTAAGATTGGGCTCTGTTAAAATATCCCCAGCGTCATATGCTATTATGTGGTGTATTCGCATCTACAGGGTCACTGGCTAGCACAAATTTACATTCATGTAGACCATATTTGAAAGCCTATATCATTACACGTGTTAAAAAAGAAAAATAAAGGAAACTTATCAAAATGTGAGAAAAGAAAACTTATTAAATAAATAAATAATAACTACTATATTTACAAAATGTATAGATGCCTATTTTATCATCTCGCATAAGGATGCATATATGGCGATATTTTAATCTACACTCACTGTGTGAGCAATAAGTTGATATTCACTTTGTTTAATTTATGACTTTGTCATTCTTGTATATACACATATATGTCACATTTGTGCCACAAGTTGTATCGAAAAAAAGGGGGGTTGATTCTGGGGTAAAAAAAGAAAACTAGCAAGCTTTTTGTGTGTAGTCATCTTATAGTGACTATAGAGCTTTTGCAGGGGTTATACGTTGCAGTTCATGTCACTCTTCCAAAAAAATGCTATAGTGAATTGACTCATTGAGGCCCCTTGGCCATATGGTATCTAGCTTGTGAATCCACATGGCTTCTCGGCGTAGAAGGATCTTTGCCCTATCTCCACCACGACTTAGTGGTGGGATTCGATCAATTATCATACATCGGAGGGCTGATAGTGGGTGCTTAGCCTCCATGAAATGTTTGGCAAATGTTTGGCAAGCACCCACTATCAGCCCTCCGATGTATGATAATTGATCGAATCCCACCACTAAGTCGTGGTGGAGATAGGGCAAAGATCCTTCTACGCCGAGAAGCCATGTGGATTCACAAGCTAGATACCATATGGCCAAGGGGCCTCAATGAGTCAATTCACTATAGCATTTTTTTGGAAGAGTGACATGAACTGCAACGTATAACCCCTGCAAAAGCTCTATAGTCACTATAAGATGACTACACACAAAAAGCTTGCTAGTTTTCTTTTTTTACCCCAGAATCAACCCCCCTTTTTTTCGATACAACTTGTGGCACAAATGTGACATATATGTGTATATACAAGAATGACAAAGTCATAAATTAAACAAAGTGAATATCAACTTATTGCTCACACAGTGAGTGTAGATTAAAATATCGCCATATATGCATCCTTATGCGAGATGATAAAATAGGCATCTATACATTTTGTAAATATAGTAGTTATTATTTATTTATTTAATAAGTTTTCTTTTCTCACATTTTGATAAGTTTCCTTTATTTTTCTTTTTTAACACGTGTAATGATATAGGCTTTCAAATATGGTCTACATGAATGTAAATTTGTGCTAGCCAGTGACCCTGTAGATGCGAATACACCACATAATAGCATATGACGCTGGGGATATTTTAACAGAGCCCAATCTTAACCGTTGTTTTATTTTTATATTTTTTTCTCTTAGACTACACAACATACACACACTGATAATGCATCTTAAACACTATTGCTACAAATAGCGCTATCATAATCTGTGAGGCACGATTGATAGCCACACACAGTAAACACTGTTTCTATAGTAACTGGTGACGCTGACATCACGTGCAGCGCAGACCAGTAACACTAGCCTTTTTTTTATTTCCTGGTCTGATAGCTTGCGTGTCACGCATGCGGGCCATACAATATGCACAACACACGTTGGATACGCCGGAGACGCTGGTGCTACACATCGCGTCAGCCGGCAGGGTTACTACACGCGCGTCACTTCCGGGTCCGGTGGCGTGCGTTCCACATGCGGGCCAAAGGTATGTTTAGTCTGCTGCACTAGAGTTTGAGCACCTTAAACTAGCACATAAGCACTTGCACTTTATATTTGGACTCTGCGCTAATATACCCCAATGTCAGAGATGTATATAAGCTGTTTGATATATGTATATTTTTTAACTGGTTCGTTTTATTGATTAATTAATTGTGGTGAAACACTTCCGGGTCATAAGCTGCATAAATAGTGAGGCAGTAGCCCCTGTATTGTATCTTGAAAAAGGTCCCAGAGGCGGACCGAAACGTCGATGCCCACCAATATTGCCATGCTGCCTGAATAAATCATTTGATTTTGCCTGAGACTGGTGAGTGACTCCAATCTATTACTCTATACAAAGTAATGACCTGCTAGCAAGTCTTTTACCTCGGAATGTCACCCCAGCAAGATAATAACATTGATGTGAGTGCCAGTACAATGGACTGTGTATGTAAGGATTGAGGACTAAAACCCCCCAACTCTGCAATACTGGGCACCCATAAAATATCATTGATTGATATACCAATAACTGCTTAAAATCTGTTACAAGCTGATTTGAAATTGCATGGACTATTTTCAACCTCACCTTATTCATGGTTTCCAGAAATGAAGATGTTTTTTAAACGTCTAAGAGTAACAAGCTAGTTACCTTTACCTTTTTGAATTTTTTGTTACACCAATGCCTGTGATAAAATCTGGCATTTGGATGCATTGAATAAGCCACCATCAGTTCACATTTAGTAGCCGATGTTAGCCCGATAACAGTCTCTATCTTGTATATACCTGAGTTGTGTTGTATTTATTTTGGAGATTATTGTTGTTATAATTCTTGTATTTGTGACTCCATGAATGGAGAATTTAGTCAGCTCTGATTTGCTGCATAAAGCTGAGCATGATTTATTAGCCTTAACTGATGAGGATGCGGATCGAGTATTATTTGACACTGATGAATTTGGGTCTCTACCGGCCGATAACACAATCGACTTGTATCATAAACTGTTACAATTAGAAAAGAAGGAAGTGGATCTCATTTTACATGGACAGTTCCTATCAGATTACCACCGTAAAAAACAGATACCTAGGGGCTTCCGCCTGAAAAATATTCCGACCATCGGTAGGAATAACCCTATATTTTGTAGCCGATGGTGCTCGGTCCTTAATAAATGCTCCTTCGACCTACTTTTATTAGTGGTCGAGGAGGTAGGAGCCGAGCTAAAAAAAGTAAGGGTGGAACTGTCCACAGTGAGATCCACAGCCGTCCAACAGTTACAAACTGACACCACTGAACCTTGGCTGGATAAGCTTAAGGATCAAGTCGACCGTTATCGTAAAGATCTTATATCATTCAAAAGAACAAAACTTGAAAAAGTAAAAAGAGACTACCAGGAACATTGTGTATATGGTTGGTTAGTTGGTACAGATACCACTCCCTTTAGACCTAGACCATATAGACAGCAACATAAGATATATAATTTTGATAGCGGTACATCCGCATCTTCCTCAGAGGCTGAGCAATCTGGGCGTATTAAAGAACGCCCACCTCTACAACGCACATTTACCCGATCACAACTAAATACTCCCCCTTTAGGCGAAGGCGGCCCCACCCGAGGCGGGGCCGCTACAAAAACCGACAAGAGGAGGGGACCAAGGTCGGGCAAAACACGGTGATCAATTTATCCTCAGAAACGCTGACTACAGCGGAAACTAATCTTTTAGCCAGGGGTTTATCCTTTATACCAACGGTGCCGTTTAACCACTTCGAGTGGACCATTGACAAATACAAAATGTCAAGGAAATTGCGCCTGGCTGAAAGATTTAATAATACCGTTGACCAACAGACTAGAACTTCATTCAAGAGAAAGAGTACTTATGACCCCCAGTCATTTAACTCTAGCATTAAAACTTTCAATATGCTGCTAGAACGTGATATACCGAGCAATGTGGCTACCACATCACCCCCGAGTCAAATGAAACACAATCTGCCACAGGCTGAGAGACAAGCCTTAAAAGACCTAAAGGCCAATGAGAAAATAACTATTAGGCCCGCAGACAAAGGGGGTGCTGTGGTGGTACTGAACACTACGGATTACCACACAGAGGCCCTTCGCCAGTTAAATGACCCTACCACGTATAGATTGCTTGAAAATGACCCTACAGTTGGGTTTCAAAATAAAATAAAAAAACTAGTTTCAGAAGCCCTCATCCACCGATGGATAGATCAGGATGTCAGCCAGTTTTTACTCGTTGACTATCCCATCTGTCCTATACTATATCTGACCCCTAAAATACACAAGACGCTGCAGAGCCCGCCTGGGCGGCCAATAATATCCGCCAGGCAGTCGTTGTTCTCTAACATTGCAATGTACCTGGACAGTTTTTTGCAACCTCTGGTGCAGAAAACTGGCAGTTACATTAAAGACACATCCGACTTTATAGAAAAATTAAAAAAGGTTGTGTACAGAGAGAGTCATCTTCTAGTGACGATGGATGTCTCGTCACTGTACACTGTAATACCTCATGAATTGGGGCTCCAGACAGTGAGAGAGGCACTTATCTTGAGTGGTCAAACTACTCCACCGGTGGAATTCCTAACATCACTGCTAGAGTTAACACTCACGTGTAACTACTTTAAATATGATGGCAATTTTTATCTCCAGACCGCGGGGACGGCTATGGGAAGTAACATCGCGCCCTCGTACGCAAACCTATTTATGGATGCATACGAGAGGACCCATGTCACCCCGCGGTTTGGAGATAAATTTGCAGCTTACCATCGCTTCATCGATGATGTTTTTCTAGTATGGAAAGACTCACAAGAACAATTGCTGCAGATGTTTACAGTACTCAATTCTCTTGACTCCCCTATTAGGTTCACCACCAATGTACAAAGTGAATCTATTGAATTTCTAGACGTAACCATTTATGTGACTGATGGTGGCTATGGCCACAAGTTGTATCGTAAGCCAACCGATCGAAACACATTGCTGAGATCGGAGAGCTTTCACCCGGTAGGACTGAAAAGAAATCTACCGATTTCACAATTTTTAAGAGTCCTCCGCAACAACTCAGATGAAGCAGTGGCGGAAACGCAATTGCAGGAAATGTATCAACGCTTCCAAGCCAGAGGCTATAACAATTTCATTATACAGAAGTGTCTTCAAAAGGCCCGTAACATCCATACATCGAAGGCAGCAAAAAACAACTCTAAAAAAGACAATCTATTTGTCATTCCAACCACCTACAGTACAGCAAGTGGGGCAATACAAAAAAGCATCAGGCAGCACTGGCATATTGTAGCAAGTGATCCAATCCTGAAAAACAGGCTACCCAAAAAGCCACTAATAAGCTACAAACGTGGGCGAAACCTAAAGGATCAGCTAATGAGGCCTCAAATGCCATCTAGGCCGAATATTGAGACGTGGCTTGTAACACCCAAGAAGGGTTGCCACCGCTGTACCGGATGCACCACGTGCAGAAGTATGACGCCAGGTGCCTTCTTCCATCACCCCTACACAGGACGGAAGATAAATATACTACACCGGCTCACATGCACATCTGATTACGTGATATATATCTTGAAATGCCCATGCTCATTGATCTATGTGGGAAAAACTGTTTGCACATTCAAACAGCGGATGGCAAACCACAGATCATCTATCAACACAGCACTACTTACTGGCTCTACTGACAAACCGGTTGCCAAACATTTCATGGAGGCTAAGCACCCACTATCAGCCCTCCGATGTATGATAATTGATCGAATCCCACCACTAAGTCGTGGTGGAGATAGGGCAAAGATCCTTCTACGCTGAGAAGCCATGTGGATTCACAAGCTAGATACCATATGGCCAAGGGGCCTCAATGAGTCAATTCACTATAGCATTTTTTTGGAAGAGTGACATGAACTGCAACGTATAACCCCTGCAAAAGCTCTATAGTCACTATAAGATGACTACACACAAAAAGCTTGCTAGTTTTCTTTTTTTACCCCAGAATCAACCCCCCTTTTTTTCGATACAACTTGTGGCACAAATGTGACATATATGTGTATATACAAGAATGACAAAGTCATAAATTAAACAAAGTGAATATCAACTTATTGCTCACACAGTGAGTGTAGATTAAAATATCGCCATATATGCATCCTTATGCGAGATGATAAAATAGGCATCTATACATTTTGTAAATATAGTAGTTATTATTTATTTATTTAATAAGTTTTCTTTTCTCACATTTTGATAAGTTTCCTTTATTTTTCTTTTTTAACACGTGTAATGATATAGGCTTTCAAATATGGTCTACATGAATGTAAATTTGTGCTAGCCAGTGACCCTGTAGATGCGAATACACCACATAATAGCATATGACGCTGGGGATATTTTAACAGAGCCCAATCTTAACCGTTGTTTTATTTTTATATTTTTTTCTCTTAGACTACACAACATACACACACTGATAATGCATCTTAAACACTATTGCTACAAATAGCGCTATCATAATCTGTGAGGCACGATTGATAGCCACACACAGTAAACACTGTTTCTATAGTAACTGGTGACGCTGACATCACGTGCAGCGCAGACCAGTAACACTAGCCTTTTTTTTATTTCCTGGTCTGATAGCTTGCGTGTCACGCATGCGGGCCATACAATATGCACAACACACGTTGGATACGCCGGAGACGCTGGTGCTACACATCGCGTCAGCCGGCAGGGTTACTACACGCGCGTCACTTCCGGGTCCGGTGGCGTGCGTTCCACATGCGGGCCAAAGGTATGTTTAGTCTGCTGCACTAGAGTTTGAGCACCTTAAACTAGCACATAAGCACTTGCACTTTATATTTGGACTCTGCGCTAATATACCCCAATGTCAGAGATGTATATAAGCTGTTTGATATATGTATATTTTTTAACTGGTTCGTTTTATTGATTAATTAATTGTGGTGAAACACTTCCGGGTCATAAGCTGCATAAATAGTGAGGCAGTAGCCCCTGTATTGTATCTTGAAAAAGGTCCCAGAGGCGGACCGAAACGTCGATGCCCACCAATATTGCCATGCTGCCTGAATAAATCATTTGATTTTGCCTGAGACTGGTGAGTGACTCCAATCTATTACTCTATATATATATATATATATATATATATATATATATATATATAATCCTGACGATAATATAAGTTATATATATACTGTATTTGCTGGCGTATAAGACTACTTTTCCCCCGGAAAAACATGCCTCCAAGTGGGAGGGTCGTCTTATACGCCGAGTGCACTTATATAACAAACTCTATATTTTGAGTGGAAATGTTGGGGGGTCATCTTATACGCCCAGTCATCTTATACGCCGGCAAATATGGTAGATGTATGCAATCACCAATCATGATCTTAAAGGTAGTGTAATTATTTTACCACTTGACAATATTTACCTGCCTAATATGAAGAGTGTTCATATATAGAAGTTCCCATATAGGTCACCAAATAGAAATTTTGTAAGACTTTTTTGGAACTGTAATACACACATAGTGATCCCTGAGCATTTTATCAGCAATCTAGTGTGGGGCATAGGGTTTGCCACGCATTGATATCTCCCCGGCAATTAATATCCAGCAGACTGGATACATCTATAATCGCCGGTGCAGCGCTGTGTTCTGAGTGATCTGAGCATTGTGAATGATTTAGCATCGCTAAGAAAGCTCATCTCCCCATGTGTAGGCCACAAATCTCAAATTACTAATGGTCACGGGGAGATACTTCCACAAAAAATGTTGGGAGATTCTGGGAGCAATTCTATATAGGAAGATTTTAGTATTGATTGAGCAATTTGTGTATGTGTGGTTTGAGGTTAGGTTTAAATTATTGTCAGGATTATGCTATGCATCCTGGATTTACTGATCTAAATATCTTTGCGTAGATTTGGGCCCAGAGTATACAGTTTGTATATAAGGAAGAATTGCAGCCTCCTTTACACATTTATCAAAACATTGACATGACTGAATAATGTAAGGAGTATCAATCAGTAGAAAAAAATATAGGGCCTTATTCTAGTTCACTCTTTCTGACAAAATCCTTCTTAGATGGACAAAACCATATGCACTGCAGGTGGGGCAGATGTAACTTGTGCAGAGAGAATTAGGTATAGGGGCATGTAGTGCAGCATATGGTGACATTTTTGTGGTAGTGTAGTTAGGGGCCCCACTGCACCTCTTTGCCTGGGGGCCCATAATGCTGTTAAGCTGGCTCTGATGATGGGAGGGTTAGGCTGTGGACGACTGGGGTGGAAGAGTGTGACAGTGGTAGATGCATTAATTGACAGGGAAGAAAGTTGGTTACTGGAGGCAGAGGGTGACAGAAAGAAAGAAAGTCCTAGTCCAGGCTTGGGGGAAAGAAATATACTGGAGCAATCCATTAGCTTTTTATGAATGTACAGTATAAGTACTATTGTTAATGCAGTTCACAAATTCTATACAGTGTACTGTATATATAAATATATTTTTATCAATTGTAATCCAATATTTTGTTACATACCAACCATTTTAGATAAGTACTGGTAGAATAATTTATATACAGTAGTTTCAACATTTAGCCCCAGGGGACTGACAAACCTCATACCAGCTGCTATTGACAATGCACCCTACCAGTGTGTTTTTACTTTTGCTGATAACATTTCTAGTGCTGATTTTTTCATAAGGATTAAACCAGAGATGACATAAATAATAATGGTTGGCAAGTGAGTTTGAATTCCACTATATAGTAGTAAAGGAATGGAGTAGCGGCATCAAACAGAGCCTGCATTAAAACAGCATAGGTTTGGTGATGGATAACATCTTGACACTTTTAAAATTCAATATTTTGGAGACACAGTGTGAACTTTTAATGGTTTAATCCAGGGGTGGGGAACATTTTTTGTGCCAAGGGCCATTTGTATGGTGGAAAAAATCCTTCAGGGGGCCATATGTAAAAACTTTCTCTTACAAATTGTCCTGCTGCAGCCTTACCATGCTCTGGCAGCTGGTGCTGAATAGGACTGACTATTACCATGCTCCGGCTGCTGTTAATTAAGAGGAATCTTGCAAGAACTACCGACCTCTCGCGAGAATTCTCCTGTATTTGACTGCCGGCAAAGCCGCTGAGAGGGTGGGCGGGCCACTCAGACCTGCTACATGGGCCATATACGGCCCCAGGCCTGCGGTTCCCCACCCTTGGTTTAATCCATTTGACACTATTATGCAAATTGTTTTTCCATTTCTTACTGTATATTCATCTCTCACTATACACTTCCCTTTGACCTACGTATAAGCAGACAAACCGCATATCGGTACTTATGTAATATCTGGGCTCCCGTTTTTCTTATGAGACCGTGTCCCCTCGCGGTGCTCGCTGCGCTCGCCACGCTTCGGGCACGGTGGCTCGCTGAGCTCGCCACACTATATAAAATCAACTCCATGCGTAGTTGGATAGTAGGGGTATGAAAAAATGGGGTGCATTTAACATGGGAGCCCAGATAATACATAAGTACCCGCATATCCAATATACTGTAGTCCAATCTAGGTGTGCAGATCTGAAGAATTGTGTTGATTGCAATAGCAGATGACAACTGTAGACTGGAAAAAGAAGACATACAGATGGAGCCGGCTTTAACTTTGCAGGGGCTGGCGATTCTAGCCCCGCCATCGGCCGGCTACCGACAGGGGTGCGCACGCACTAGATGTGTGCGCGCCCCATGCCAACGGAGCCTGCCGGGGGTCCCCACTGCCTCCCCCGCCGGCACTGCCGGTCCCCCTCGCCCCCCCCCCCCCCCGAACTGGGAAGCATCTCTCTGAAGCGGAGACAGGCAAGGAGACGCACGCGCGTCCCAGTCCCTATCGCCGATGCTCGCCAGTGAAAGGAATCTGGCCGGCGCCGGGCAAAGATGTAGCATGCCCTGTCTGCAGCTATTTTCACTTAAGTCTGCCGCTGGACCACTAGCCAATAGGCGCTTGCGGTCCAGCAGCCATCAATGCTGCTTCTGATTGGCTGCTGGACCGCAAGCGCCTATTGGCTAGCGGTCCAGCGACAGAGTTAATAGCGGCAGACAGGGCTCAGCGAAGCCGAGCAGAGCAGGGAGCGGATGGGGGAGGGAGCGGGGGAGCGAGCTGCACGGCTCCAGCGCCCTTTGATGTCTCGTCGCCCGGAGCTCATGCTCCACCCTCCCTATGCCTCTGTGTAAATAAATATATATATATATATATATATATATTTATATATATATATATATATATATATAAATATATATTTAGCAAATCATTTTTTTTATATCTTAAGCTTTTTTTCCTATGGTTCAAACAAAACACACGCACACACAAACACATACACACACAAACAAACACATACACACACATTTTACCTAACTACAGTATCTTTTGAAAGTTGAATCAGTCAGGACTGAATGTGTAAAGTACACTCCATATAAAAATGGAGATTATATCAGTATTACAATAAGTTATATCTACAGTTCCATTAATTCAGAACCTAAACAGGTAATATACTAAAATCTGTAATTTAAGTTTTCTTGGATATATACAGTAAACTAACACCATTTGGGCATGTGAAGTGTGTATTTGAATGTTCAAGTGTTCTCTTCAGCACTGTATAAAGAGTGAATTACAGTTAAATGCATCATTAATATCTGTCTGCTCCTCTCAAGTATATGAATATCACACAGTCGTTTCAACTCTTTTGCTGCAGAGATGTCAAAAAGCTGTCAAGAGCAATCTCTGGGAAAAAAAACAATTTCATATTTATAGGACATTGCTCAATTTTCTTTGTTAAAAAATATACTTGTCACACAAATGTGAATTAGTGTTGCCATTTTATGTTGATGAACCTCCAATGATAAAGGGTATCATGGAACAAGTACTCTATTAAGATGTTAAAATAGCAATTACATTAGGTTGTCAGAATATATGATTAAAATGAACTTGTAAACATCATTCTCACACTGCATTTTTATCAGCGACTCCAACGAAGCAATGTACTGTAATATAAGTGATACTGTACTCATCAGAAACAGCTCAGTATTATCAAAGGCACCAGTTACATTACTGTAACAAATATTTAATCCACTCCAGTTTGGACACGTTTGATTCCATATAAGGCTTAAATTAATCATGAGAGTGATGCTACCCATATCTGTGTGTGTGTGTTTTCTATTACAGAGCATCATAGGAAGGTTTATATGAGGTCTAGGTAGCTAGAAAATTCTTTGCTTCATTGACAAGGCCATTGCAATATCATACCTTTTCTAAGGGCTCCGCTATGCAATGCCGTCCCCCTCCCCTCCGTCGATGCCGGGCAGGGGGAAAGCCGCTCAGTGTGTATGCACTGAGCGGCTTTCCCAGCAGCGATGATAGTGATCATGGCTGTCCATAAACGCTGGGCATATCGCCCAGTGTCTATGCACTTTAAGAAATCAAAATACAGAGAGATAGAAACTGTATAAGTGTACAGTGTCCCCTCACATGGCTTGCTGCGCTCGCCATGCTTTGGGCTTGGCGCCTCGCTGCTCTCTGCACACTATTATAATCTAACCCTATTCCAACTTGGATGGTAAAGTATGAACCAAGTATTTTTTTTTTTAAATCATAAAAAACTCGGCCATGTACATGTCAACCTGAAGCTGATGTTGACCTTCTGTTACTGTCGACCTAGGTTATTCAACCATACTTAGGTGTCAATCTAGTCACTGTTGACCATTAGTGGTTAATCTAGTGATTGACAACCTAGACATTGTTGACCCAGGGATACCATCTGCACATGTTACATCTGCCCCACCTGCAGTGCTCATGGCTTTGCCTGTTTGAGAAAATGTTTGCATTTGCGATCAACTCTGAATCAGGCCTTTTGAGTGTTAGTGAGTTTGCTTGAGCTTGGATTGGTTCTACTTCCTGCCTTCAATCTTAGGTGCAGTGCTTGAAAGTAATTCTGTTTTGGGCAGGTGTAAGGACCCGCAGGAGTGGAACCGGGCCCGATGTCTGAGTCTGTGGTATTGGAACCGAACCTGCGCTCTAGATCTGTTGCCCCGGCCTAGTGTCAGTGTACCCGTGTGGTGCTAGGCTTCACCTTTAACCGCCCCTTCTGTAAGGGCGAATTAGGTCCGCCCAGACTCGGTTGCAGTCAGGTCTTGTGGTGGGACAACGGGTTCACAGAGGTACAAAAGGACAAACTACCTAACCCCGAAGGGGCAGGCCGGAATCCACCTGAGGGGACCCAGGTGGAGGGTGTTAAACCGGGTGTGTCTGCAGATACGAGGGGAGACCACTAACCCGCAGTACAACCAATCTAAGTTCAACAATGCACAAGGGTGACACCAATATATAAATAAAGAAATATGAACACTGCAGGGAGATCCCTGACTTATCTGGATGGATGACAAGGGTCACAGAAGAAGTACAGGGACACAGCTGACAGGCACAGGAAACAAGGAACAGCTGAGATGCTGGCTGACACAGGGTCCAGGATTTGGGAACACTCTATAGCAGGAAAACCTCCAACAGAACTATAACCGGCATCTGTGCCCAGCGGCGTGTGACATCAGCCGCCGTCGGGGAAAACAGAAACGAGGCTTGGGACGTTGCCTAGCAATGTCCCCGACGCCTCTGAGTGTCTGCAGCCGGAAGAACATGGCCACCACCTGCTTCCCCTCCCAAGCCTCCGGCGCAACTGCCACTGCCGGAGTCTGGGAGAGCCGGGGACGCGCAATGGAGAGAAGCTCCGGACGGGGCACCCGAGTCCCCGGCGTGTCCAACTCCGCCAGGACTCGGGGAGAAGCCGGGAGGCGCGCAGTCCAGCGCCTAAAAGCAGGGTTCAGAGCCTCAGCCACTCATTGCTAGTAGGGATGAGCGCCGGGGCCAAAGATTTGGATTTGGATTCGTTGCCGAGATTTGGATTTGGCTTTGTGGAATGGCGATGAAAAGCTTTGGATTTGGATTTTTTTGAAAAATGGTCAAAAAATGCCCAAATCACATATTTTTTGCGTTTTTTTTTCCCTAGAGTAATATTAACCTCAATGACATTAATTTCCTGCCGTTTCCAGACAATTTTGACCACTTTGCACCTCACAATATTGTTTTTAGAGCAAAATGTTGCACCAAGGTAGCTGGATAACTATACTAACCCACACAAGTGGCTTCTGACAGTATACTATGGGTGTTGTACACACAAAGAATGAATAAAGACAAGAAAAATTGATTAAAGTTTTTAAAATTTAATTTGTTTTTAATGCGCAGCTTGTATAACGCTGCTTAGCTGTTTGATTACAATTTTTTTTATTTAAATTGTTTTTTAATGCTCAGCTTGGACAACGCTGCTTGGATGAAGAACAATCACACCCCACCTTCTGACAGTATATACTACAAAAAACAGCGAAACACCCCATGTGGACCACGTGACCTGTCAACCTAATACATGTCGACCTAATGCATTTGTCGACCTAAAACCATTTCGACCTTGTCTCACCAAGACACCTGTCGACATTCATCCATAGAATCCTATCGACCTTGTTGCCTGTCGACCCAATGGTGTCGACCTAATGACTTTATAGACTCGGCATCTTGTGAGAATCCGACGCTAGCTTCCCGCGTTCGGCCGCGCTCGTTGGGCCGGCAGTGTTTGGAGCGGTTCGGATTCCGTGGAATCCGACCCGCTCATCTCTAATTGCTAGCTCACTGTGGGATTTTTCCCCTGCACCAGGTGCAATTGTTTTTTTTTAAGTGAATAAAAATTAAGATATCTTCTGACAATTTTACCTTATTTTTCTCTCATTCTCTACCCTCATCTTCAGCTTTTAGTTGGTTATGTATTTTTTCTTTATTAATTAATTTCTTGTATTTTTAAGGTAAAGGATTTAACTAAAAACCCTTATTGATCTTTGTAATCTTTGGACATTCCTTTGTAATTTTGGCTTTGGATTTATACGTATTTGCTATGGTCAGGGCCGGTGCAAGGCACCGGAGCGCCCCAGGCGAGTCGGGGTGGGGGCGCCCCGGTGGCTGGGGAGGGGGGGGGTACCTGTCCTGCGGCGCTGTCCGGTGCCGGGGGAGGGGGGTACCTGTCCTGCGGCGCTGTCCGGTGCCGGGGGAGGGGGGTACCTGTCCTGCGGCGCTGTGTATTTAAAGCTGGCGGCGGAGGCAGCGGGGGTCCCTGCAGTCCATTAGAAATAACGAGCGCTATCCGCCGGGCTATGCGGAAGCGCTTCTGTTGTGAAAACACTGGCAGCAAGCTGATTGGCTGAGATCAGCGTGCGCCGTGCTGCCAGTGTTTTCACAACAGAAGCGCTTCCGCATAGCCCGGCGGATAGCGCTCGTTATTTCTAATGGACTGCAGGGACCCCCGCTGCCTCCGTCGCCAGCTTTAAATACACAGCGCCGCAGGACAGGTACCCGGGCGGCACGGGGGGGGGGGGGGCAAAATGCCGCCCTCCAGTGGCCGGCGCCCTAGGCAAATGCCTAGATTTGCCTAGTGGTGGCGCCGGCCCTGGCTATGGTATGTTTAAGTCAGTGGCTTTGATTTCATGGTATGAGGTGAGATACCTTTTTTTGGTTGTTTATTACAGTCTAATGATGCCTGCATTATAATTGTCCACGTCAGATGAAATAACTTAAGTTGGAGGACAGAACAGTGTGGTCATGACTTGGCCACAGTGGTTGACATGTGGCTTGGATGTCAACTTTTCTATATTAAATTATTACCCATCTTTTAAGCCATAGTCACCAAGGTGATGTTGTAATTAAAATATTGAATAGGAATGTTAATTTGTGGTTTCACTTTTACCCCTTTTTACCCCTTTGTACAGTGGTGAATCATCCATCAATATGTTTTAGAAGTTTCCCCATTCTTTTATTTTGAATGGGGTGCATCTGAATGAAGAAGATGGATTTTGGGGGTTATAAAGAACTTAATTCTGGGTTTGGCTGTTTATAGTGCATGTTCCTGCATTTAGAGATATAGGAGTTCATCTTATCATACCATATTGGGATCATGGGCACTGTTCTGATGACAGGTTTACATGTATTTGCCCAGGTGTCATAAACTTGCCATGGTGTAAGGCACACTGTGATTTTCCCTTGCAAATCTTATTGTGTATCTGTCATATTGCGTAAGGTAAAGTCATTACCGAATAGCTGACCTTTCTTTCTTCTGTAGTCATACTACTGTATCTATAACGCTAAACAAATGTTAATTGCCACTTTTTTACTTTTTTTGTCTTCATTTACTTAGATGCTGATGTTAAACAATGTCATATTTTAATAACTGACATCTACAGATAGGGAGTTTATTTTTTTTACATTTGAATTCCACACACATATGTTTATTTTTATCTAATGTATTACATAAATTGAAATATTTTCATATTTGTGTGTTTGTTACCTTTTAAATGCAGCAATTGTTTTTTTACACATCCTCAGTAATATGTTTTCCTGATTATTGTTTCTGACACCTGTTATATTTATTTCTCCTGAATTATTTAGTAATGGTAACAAGGTGATAGTTTGTATCCTCGGGATCTGAGAAGAAAATTGTTATCGCTGTCTTTGTTTTCTGTTTGTGTTGAGAAAATAGAAGATGTTACAAAGGTGATGACTTTTTCTGTAGGGTTTCATTCATACTGTAAATTGCAAAATCTCTGCAGTCCGGTATGTTTATATTCTATGATCCAAGTCATTTCTGGAGTGTATTGTAAAGTCTCATACAGTAAATCTAACAATAGGAGTTAATGATCATATGATTAATAAGAAGTAGTTTGAGATATGAACAAAGTTGACGTGTTTATTCACAACAGAATAATAGAGCCACATTCCATAGGGGGGTATTCAATCCCAGCCGCTATTTGCGACAAGGGAAATAGCGGCTATCGCCTATTTCATGCTTTCTTTGCCGACAGCATTGAAAAGGCAGATCGCCAGAATGGGCCCAACTTTAAAAGCGTCGGCCATGTAATGTCGAATCTCAAAAATTCACAGCCGTTTTATGTGGATACGCCCCCTTTTCGCCGATCGGCAGGCGGGACATTGAATCACGCCTGCCACGCCTGTGACAGGCCAGGGTCACGGTTGTCCTGCCAGATCGACAGTCGTGACCTGGGATTGAAAAGTATACAGAGTATTAAAGAAAATATCCACCATCAGGGAGTGTGGATTATTAAATGGAAACTGTCATCATGGCCTACCAATTAGTGTAATGCTTATTCTCGCATGGCTCACTACGTTTACCATGCTTTGGGATCGGTGCCTTTCTGCACTCGGCACACTATTATATTCTCTCTCTATGCCGACATGGATGGAGAAGTAACAACAAGACGGTTTAAAAAAAGAAATCATGAAAAACACATGTTGACCTTGTCATGTGTCTACCTTTTTGACCCTGTCGCCCTTTTGACCCTGAAGGTCTATTAAACTTGCTGACTTATTGAGGTAGACCTATTGACTGTCTATCTAGACACTGTAGGGAAATTTACTAAGATGTGTATTCTGCTTCACATGAGATGTTGCTATAGGCAACCAATCAAAATCTACTTCTTTATTTAGCACCCTCTAGAAGATAGTAGACAGGATCTGATTGGTTGCCCATAGCAACATCACATGTGAAGTAGAATACATATATTAGCAAATTTCCCCCTGTAGATCTATCAACCGAAACCACCGTCAGGTGCCCATATTCCTTGCACAGATGTGTGGGCCTGATTTCAGAGTAAAACAAAAAAAGACGGTATAGTAATTTTTGCACTGCAGGTGGGGCAGATGTCAATTGTGCAAAGAAATTTAGATTTGAGAGAAGAATGTCCAAACTCAAATTGTACTGCATTACAGAGGGTGTGGATCAGTTGGTCATCAGCAAGTTGTTAGACAGTCATTAGGTCGACACCAATAGGTCGAAATGCATTTAGGTCGACATGTGTCTAGGTCAACATGCAGGAAGGTCGACATGAGTCTATGTCTACATGGGTTAGTTTGACAGGGTCATAAGGTCGACAGGGTCATTAGGTAGACAGAGGGAAGGTCGACGGGTCATTAGGTCAACATGGATAAGGTCAACAGGGTAATTAGGTCAACACGGGTAAGGTTGACTGTGAAAAAGTCAACAATTTTTTTTTTTTACCCTTATGTTCTAGTGGATGGTAGGGCATGTAATACTGCGTAATACTGCGCTCACCATGCTTCATGCACAGTGCCTCGCTACGCTCGGCACAATATTTTATTCTTCCACAACTTCCTAGTGGATGGTAGGGCATGAAATACCACCTGTCGGCACATGTTGGCTCAAAAAAACAGTAAAGAAAAACAAAATTATGTCGACCTAATGACCCTGCCGACCTAATGACCCATGTCGACCTAATGACCCTGTCAACATAACCCATGTCGACCTAATGACCCTGTCGACCTAATAACCCTGTCAACCTAACCCATGTCAATCTAAAGTCTTGTCGACCTTACTGCATGTTAACGTAAACTCAAGTCAACCTAAATTCATGTCGACCTATCTGCAAGTTGACCTAGTGGTGTCGACCTAATGCTTGTCAACCTACTTGGTGGTGACCCAATGACCGTATCCCATTACGGAAATAAAGCTGTCCACCATTTATGTGCTTTATGCAAATTCAGCCATTATATTGCATGTACTGTATAAGCAATAAATGTATTTGCTCCCCTTTCATTGCAACATTGTGTGCTGCGCTCGCCACACTATAATACAATCAACTCCACGCCAACGTGTATAGTGGGGGTATGAAAAGGTTGGCGGATGCGTTCCGCCGCCGCGTGCCACATTTTGTGGTGCCGTTGATACTGGGGGATGACGCAAAACGATGGCATAGGTGCTTACAATTGTAAACACCCATCACATGGGTGCTTGTACAATAAAATATCGCATCGCATCACATTTGGTGCACTGAGATCGGATTGGATATTTCATTGTATAAGCACTCCTGTGCACTTTATATGGACATTGCATCGCATCCCATGTATCGCATGCTACTATAACACGTCATGCGATGCAATGCGTTTTCACTACGTAGAATAGCCCAGTAAGCATTTAGCGTACTGGGCGCCCTGCTAGGAAACAAGTTACCGAAAATTCATTCAAAAATAGACCAAAGATGGACTACCATTTCTGGCTGCGGAATGTTGATTCTAGCAGAAAAGCACAAAACCACATACTGTACTGTACTCTTTGCATCATTCTGCCACCTGGATGAAGTCTTACACAAATACACGTACTTGCTAGTACACTACTCTTAAAACAATTGCTTTTTATAAATTATATTTGTAAATATTTTTAACCAGCCCAAGCTCACATTTACTGTAAGGACATTGAAAAAGTAATTCAACCATTTTGGAAAAAGGTAATCTGCTGCTACTTGCTTAATTATTATTATTATTTTGGATGTTTCCATCAGCCTTCACAAAATTTCATTGAACTGCAATTGAATACTTTACTGTATGTTCCTTTAACTTATTTGCTGTGGTCACATGGTTAGAAATGAACAGATCCCACAATTGTTCCTAACAGCCCCAGGAAGAAAGAGTGATGTAGTATCATTAATGTGGTTAGTAGGAATCTTCATTAAGGACCTGCTATTCAGCTGACTTTACTCTAGTTTGCACATGTACACATAGAGAACAGATTCATACCAATTTTCCAAACTTGCTCTTCCTGCCACTTAAACATCCTTATGACTACAGTATAAATGACAATCATCCATCAATGGTTAGACATCATCAATGGTGTGCCATTAATGGTTGATGGTTTTTTCATTGATGGTGGACATCTGATGGTTCTTTAACATCTATGTCAAAGAAGGCAAAAATGTTTCTTTTTTTCTACCCTCCTATGCAGGGACCACAGCAATATGCTACATCACAGGTGTAATATCTAATCCCGCCCTCTCCTGTGACTGGTCCAGCCCTTAGCCCCATCATCCCCTTTACAGCACTGAGCTGCTTCTCCCTCTTCCAGGATTTGCCCTTCACCAATGATTAATGATTCTCATTGATGATTTAATCTGATTTGATGTGAATCATTTAACAGTATGATGGCCATCTCCAGACTGGCAGCCTGATGTGTCCTGAATACAGTGAAAATGTGTTTAAGCAAATTTAGCTCATGCTGATCTACAAATGTACATACTGTATGCTTATTAGGAGGCATACGTTTGCATGAGCTGGAAGACATGTACAAATAGAGGACCATCACAATGACTTGGAGTAAACCAATCCTACTTTATAAGATGCTGATGAAATCTAGTCCCTTCTCATGATGTGTAGGACTGTGAATATGAGTACAAATATGATATTTTGGTACACTTTTATTTTTAACACCAAAACAGGTTTATTTAGCATTTTAAATGATTACCAATTTAACCAGTTATAGTCAAAAAAGGGAAAAGGGGAGTTGGAAAGTCTGCACTGGTTGGTGCTATAGCACCCAATGAGGCCCCAAGCGAGACAATATCCTTTAATTTATGTATAATCTCTGTGGGGGTGCAGCCAAAGACAATGGGTTATGAACAAAAAAGAGAAAAAGAGAAAAGATTGTCTTCTTTTTTTGGCGCACAGAAGAAAAGATAGGGTATTTTAATTGTAGTGTTTATTTAAAATTTAGCTTTTAATTGGTCTGTTTTAAAACTGCTTTTTCTGTGAAATATTGGTGCAGTAAACAAAAATTAATTAAAATCGGTATCAGTGTGTCTTTTTAATCTTTTAATTTAATTCTTATTCAGAGATATCTGTTGAAATTTCCTTTCTTTTGATTCAGATACTTTATTACATCATGTGTGTGATACAATGTTTCTTTAATGGATTATAATTGTATCAGGGTTCCTCTCATTTGTTCTTCCTCTATGAGTATATTTGTAAACTTTTATATTAATCTCAGAGGAATGGAGGAATAGGAGAGCATAGGTAGGCAGTTTTTTAATAATTAAAAAACTGCCTACCTATGCTCTCCTATTCCTCCATTCCTCTGAGATTAATATAAAAGTTTACAAATATACTCATAGAGGAAGAACAAATGAGAGGAACCCTGATACAATTATAATCCATTAAAGAAACATTGTATCACACACATGATGTAATAAAGTATCTGAATCAAAAGAAAGGAAATTTCAACAGATATCTCTGAATAAGAATTAAATTAAAAGATTAAAAAGACACACTGATACCGATTTTAATTAATTTTTGTTTACTGCACCAATATTTCACAGAAAAAGCAGTTTTAAAACAGACCAATTAAAAGCTAAATTTTAAATAAACACTACAATTAAAATACCCTATCTTTTCTTCTGTGCGCCAAAAAAAGAAGACAATCTTTTCTCTTTTTCTCTTTTCAATTTAACCAGTTGGCTGGTGTGGTCACATAAAATGTAACCAAACCATGCTGGGTTTTCCTTGACACGGCAGCATCTTATGTGACAAGTCACCCTGCGTGGCTGCCAGCAGCCACACATATCATTGGGACCTCCTGACCACTGTGCATCCTTGCATCCTCATCCAGTTTCTGCCATGCAGCTAGTCAGTGCTGATTGGGCAGCCTCCACCAGGCAGCTGCAGAGAGGAGAAGCTGGTTGGGAGTGTAAAGCTATTGGAAGCAATGTTCAATCATCAATTTTTAGATACTGTATCAAATCAATGTTCATGAAAACTATATTTGATACTTGTGTAGTTTCATGGCTCCATTGCCCCCGGAGCCCGAAGCATTGTGAGTGCAGCGTGCCCCGCGAGGGGCAGTGGATTATTTGATGTGTATTGTGTGTCCCCTCGCGGGGCACGCTGCGCAAGCCACGTTTCTTGCTCATTTTCCGCTTACGCTTGCCACACTGCACTCGCCACACTTTATAAAATCAACTCCATGCCGACATGGATAGTGGGGGTATGAACAGGTCGTGAGGCTGCGCTCGCCTTGCTTCAGACTGACATGGATAGTGGGGATGTGCTAAATTGTATCGCATGCAAATCGAATGAAAATCATATGCAAATCGCATGCGATTTGCATACAATGCGATACGGGGCAGCGGTGCCGTGAAACGACACAATTATCCTATATTTATATAGTTACATAGTAGGTAAGGCTGAAAAAAGACTTGCGTCCATCTAGTTCAACCTGGTATAGATATCCATTGCTGATTTGGTAGGTTCTGGTATTTTACAGACAAATTATATTTCTTATTTGTACCCATGGATGTTTTTCTCCAGTAAATGTTTGTCCAACTTTGCCTTAAACGCATTTAATGAGCCAGCTGTTACCACCTCTCTGGGAAGAGAGTTCCAGAGTTTGACTGTTCTGACCGTAAAGAAATTCTTTCTACTAGCTGAATGAAATCTTTTTTCTTCTAATCTATACTCATGCCCTCGGGTCCTAGATTCCTTTCTAGTAGAAAAGAGGGTGTGTGACAGGTCCTTATATTGGCCCTTGATATACTTGTACATGTTGAGCATGTCCCCCCTTAAACGTCTGTTTTCTAATGTAAATAGTCCCAAATTGCTTAATCTCTCCCCGTAGCTTTAATTCTCCATTCCCCTAATAAGCTTTGGTGCTCGCCTTTGGACTTTTTCTAATTCTATGATGTCCTTTTTGTAGTGTGGATCCCAGAACTGTACTCCGTACTCTAGGTGAGGTCTCACCAATGCTTTATATAGTGGCATAATTACCCTTGAGTCCCTAGTTTCCATTCCCCTCTTAATACATGCCAGAATTTTGTTGGCCTTTTTTGTAGCTACATTACAATGGGCACTACATCCTAGTTTGCTGTCTATTTGGACTCCTAGATCCTTTTCAAGTATGGAATTACCCAGTTCCTCTCCGCTAAGGTTGTAACTTGCACACTGATTGTGTCTCCCAAGGTGTATAACCTTACATTTATCTACATTGAACCTCATCTTCCATTTTTTTGCCCACTCATCTAGAATTGCAAGATCATTTTGAAGCATGGTGACATCTTCTGATGATTTGATGAATTTGCTAAGTTTTGTATCGTCCGCAAAGATGGATACATTGCTGAGTAACCCTAACCCAATATCGTTAATAAAAATGTTAAACAAAATGGGCCCCAAAACCGAACCCTGGGGCACTCCACTTATTACCGGTATCATATCTGATACGGCACCATTCACAACCACTCTTTGTTCTCTATTACATAGCCAATTCCCTACCCATCTGCAGATATTTTCACCCAATCCTAGGTTCTCCATTTTATTAATCAATCTCTTGTGTGGGACAGTATCAAATGCTTTAGCTAAATCTAGGAAAATCACATCTACAGCATTTCCATTATCAAGGTTTTTGCTAACCTCTTCATAGAACCCTAGTAGATTAGTTTGGCATAAACGATTTTTCACGAACCCATGTTGGTTAGTACTGAGTAGACGGTGATGATCTAAATATTCCTGGATACCATCCCTTAAAAATCCTTCAAATAGTTTACCCACAATTGATGTTAAACTAACGGGTCTGTAATTAGCGGGATCTTCCTTTTTTCCTTTTTTGAATATTGGCACTACCTCTGCTATTATTTTGGGATCCATGTATCCTTTTGATTATGTGCAATTCCATATCGATCAAGAACAGGACCACTGGTTAGGAATGGTCAAATAGTTTGAGGGTGTAAAAAGTTCTAGTACTAGTAGAACCATGCTTTGGCTCCCCCCAAGACTTAGGGGGAAATTTACTAAAGGAAATTTGTAAAAAAATAGGTGTATTTGTATCCAGAAATACACTAATTTTTGACATTTACTATCCCGAAAATACGGTAATTCGTATTCGTATTGATAGCACATCAATACGAATGCGAATTGCTGTATTTTTGGAATAGTAAATGTCAAAAATAAGTGTATTTCTGGATACAAATACAACAATTTTTTTACAAATTTTCTTTAGTAAATTTCCCCCTTAATCTCCACCTCCCAGTGCTCTGCCTCCTGGTAATGTCAGTCATCAGGAGGGCAAGGGGGCAAGCTTCATGTCCTTATGGGATGGCGAGGGGGCATAGTATAGTGGTGGATACAATCATGTCCTGCAGCCTATGATGTTTTGATCTGGGTCTGGGATTTTAGCTTGGACTATGAGATGGAAGGAGGGAGATCCGGAAGTGCCCTGGCATCAAGGGGATGGTGTACGGTGGCTGCTATGAGTTGCAATTTTTTTTTATTAAGGGGAATGTTCCCATAAGAGGCAAGAAGCCCCTATACAAAAAGGGGTTCCAAGAGGTGATGACCATGGGTATACACAATAGGGGGAGTTGCCCCCACACTTCTGCGCTGTAAATGAATTTGGTAAAAATACATCAGGCAAACCTGCCTGCATCCAGCTGGTGTCTGCACAGTTCATGGCAGACTATTACATTTTTCCCTGTAACAGTGCGTGTTTTAATATTCAATATAACATATAAAGACACTTCTTAATTTCTGAGTTACTATTGCCTCAGCAATTCAATTAATATCTCAAAATAATAAATAAAAGGATTATTAAAAAGTTGTCTTTTCTCACCAGTATGACATAGCTCATCCTGACAAGACAAGAGGCATGAACATGCTTTTCAATTGAAATAAAGACTTAGAAATCAATCTTATTCGGGAGTGAAGGGGAAAAAAAAGAGGCAACTTTTTACATGTAAAGGTTGGCTACTTTATCATGTGGACCACACATGTTGGACACATTTATTTTTATACTGCAATTTAGATTTTATCCTCGAACTTACCTCCCAACTCCATAATCTAAGTATACACTTTGGATCTCTGTGTGCAATGCTCTGCCATTATAATTGCACAACCCATTCTAATTGTACTATGGACCTTATTCTGGTCCATACGCAATGATTCAAACATCGCAGTGTTGCATGTGGACCAAACGCGGCCTGCCGTCCTCAGTGCTGGCCACCCCCTCCTTGCATGCCGTGATTCCCTGCATGGCTGTAAATAATAATAATAATAATAATAATAATAATAATAATAATAATAATAATAATAATGTCATTTATATATCACTTTTCTCCTAATAGGACTCAAAGTGCTTGCATTAGCCTTTTACAGCACAAAATACAAAACAAACTTAACAACTTAACAAGGGACATTAGTGAAATGCTTGGGTGAACAGGAAAATCTTGAGTCTATTTTCGAATGTTTCCAGAGTGGAATTTTGGGTACGTTTAGTAGTCCTTCATCAACCGATCACAGTAATCGAGTGGGACAATAAGGGATCAGAAGCTGCTGCAGGTACCAGGGCCGGTGCTAGGGGGTTCGGTGCCCTCCTGCTAACTATAAATTTGCGCCCACCCAAGCTTTACAAAGGGACAGCGCACACGGAAAGAAAAAGGTGTGATTTGCAAGGAAGGGGAATGGCAACACAATAGTTCTCCCACTCCAAATTACACCACATAGTAGCACAATATTATTCACCTTACACAGCTGTAACTAGCCATTTTGGTGCCATGAGTTAAAAAACTGAGAGTTTGCACCATAATGCCCATATGACATTGACACACATTATACTACACATAATGCCCCGAGTACTCCTGCATATGCCCACATTTGTAGCATTGCTTATTCATAAGGCCCACACCAGTTGCCAAACGTAGTTGCTCTGCTTATACGTAGTGCTCACACCAGTTGCTGACATGAGTAGCACTGTGTAACCATATGCCCACACCAGTTGCCAACAGCAGTAGCACTGCCAATACACATGCCCACACCAGTTGCCCACAGCAGTAGCGCTGCCTATACATGTGCCCACACCAGTTGCCGACATTAGTAGCGCTGCCTATAGACATACTCACACCAGTTGCTGACATTAGTAGTACTGTGTAACCATATGCCCACACCAGTTGCCAACAGCAGTAGCACTGCCTATACACATGCCCACATCAGTTGCTGACATTAGTAGCACTACCTATACACGTGCTGACACGTGTATAGGTAGCACTACCTATACACGTGCTGACATGAGTAGCACTATGTAACCATATGCCCACACCAGTTGGCAACATTAGTAGCACTGTGTAACCATATGCCCACACCAGTTGCCAACAGCAGTAGCACTGCCAATACACGTGCCAACACCAGTTGCCGACAGCAGTAGCGCTGCCTATACATGTGCCCACACCAGTTGATGACATTAGTAGCGCTGCCTATAGACATACTCACACCAGTTGCCGACATTAGTAGTACTGTGTAACCATATGCCCACACCAGTTGCTGACATTAGTAGTACTGTGTAACCATATGCCCACACCAGTTGCTGACATTAGTAGTACTGTGTACCCATATGCCCACACCAGTTGCCAACAGCAGTAGCACTGTCTATACACATGCCCACATCAGTTGCCGACAGTAGTATCCCTGTCTATACACCTGCCCACACCAGTTGCCGACATTAGTAGTGCTGCCTATACACATGCCCAGACTAGCTGACGACATTAGTAGCACTACCTATACACATGCCCACATCAGTTGCCGACATTGGGCCTTATTCTAGTTCACTGTTTCTGACAAAATCCTTTTTAGATGGACAAAACCATGTGCACTGCAGGGGGGCAGATGTAAAATGTGCAGAGAGAATTAGATTTGGGTGAGTTATTTTGTTTCTGTGCAGGGTAAATACTGACTGCTTTATTTTTACACTGCAAAATAGATCTCACTTTGAAGTAAAATCCCACCAAAATCTAATTCTCTCTGCACAAGTAACATCTGCCCCACCTTCAGTGCACATGGTTTTGTCCATCTAAGATGGATTTTGTCAGAAAGAGTGAATTAGAATAATGCCCATAGTGCACTCACAGTCTCCAGGCAGCTCAGCCTCTCCTGTGTCTTCAGTCTTGTGCCCTCATAGCCCCTCCCCCTCCACATGTGTAGCCCCACCCCCTTCACCTATGTAGCCCCACCCCTTTTTGTCCATACTGCTGACCTGATGTTTAGGAGCCTGGAGGGAGCTCTGTGCCTCTGGCGCTGCTGCCTGTCATGCAGTGTGACAAGTGCAGCAGCAGCCAGCAGCCACAGAGGACAGCAGGGGATGCAGAGCAGGCACAGCGCCTCTCCTGCCTGGCGCCTACCTGCTTTGCATCCTCTGCTGTGCGGGTAGCGCCGGCCCTGGCAGGTACCCTGGGCCCTGGTCATGTAGAGCTTTAAAAGTCAGTAAGCCAATCTTGAAAATTATTCACCATCTTATAGGCACCCAGTGAAGGGAGCACAAAATGGGTGTTATGCGGCTGGAAAGGAGCTGATTGGTTAATAGCATGGCAGCTGTATTTTTTACCATTTGCAAGCGGTGCAATTATTTTGCTGGGAGACCGAGGTAGAGGGCATTGCAGTAGTTAATGCGCAATGAAATAAATGCATGTATGACTTTAGGCAGGGCTTCTGAGGGAATTAAATCCATGATTCTGGCTATATTCCTTAGAGGATAGAATGAGGATTTAATTGTGGCTGATACCTGATGTTTAAGTGTCAAGCCACTATCCAGGACAACACCAAGATTCCGCACTTTTCCGTATTTTGAAGTTCTGCATCCCCAAGCGTAAGTCCTGTTGGTTGGCTCTTCTGCAGTCTTGTCCTGTGAACTATCATAAGCACCTCTGTTTTATCAGGGTTCAGTCGCAGCCAACTGGCACTCATCCACTCCTGTAGCTCAGCTATACAGCTAGATGATTTGCATAAGTATCCATTCAGCGACCATCAAATGATTTCTCCAGTGCTTGCAGATCAGAGACACCCCTATGGTGTCTCTGATCTGCGAGCACCCTGTGTGGGAAGCAGGCAGCTGACATCCGCTGAGGTCTTACCATTTCACTTTGAAAACGGAGCATGTGAGCTCTGAAAGGTCAGTCACTACCTGAAATATAATCATTTTATGAAGACCTTGGAGTGCCGCTGCCTTTTTTTTTTTGGATCTACAAATTTCGTTTTGAGGGCACCGAGGCAGTTGTTGCTGACGGGAGAGTGCCGTGCCGCAACACAATAGCTATATATATATATATATATATATATATATATATATATATATATTAGGTCAGTGGTTCCCAAACTGTGTGCCATGGCTCCCTTGGGTGCCTCGGGACACTTGCAGGGGTGCCCTGGGTTGGTGGTCCAGGACCAATTAAAATTATGTACTGTATGGTTAATTTTTGATAGGCAAAACCAGTGCTGGTGGCTGCCAATAATAAAATGTGTACAAACAGAAGCAAATCCTGCTCTTTACACCATAACTGACCCTAGCAATTGGATATAAGCCCAATCTAATAATAAAAAAAAAAATTGGCCTGGGGGTGCCGTGAAATTTTTGATATCCTAGAGTGCTGTGATTCAAAATAGATTGGGAACCACTGTACTAGGTATTTACTTTGTGGGCGGTAAGAGCTAGACATGACAAATACTATCAACCTTATTTCTTTCTATGAGATTAAGAAACATCTCATTATTAAATGTTATATATGTAGTGCTTACACAGTATGAAGCAGGATACTGTTCATGATATCACTGCATGGCTACTTCTGGCCTCATTGCTCAACATTGCTGTACATCCTCAGAGAAAGCCTTAATTTAAATCTGTGTTTTAAAGCTAATGTCCAGTAGGTATTCCAGATCATCCTTTTCATTTGGGAGGATTACAGACATGTTAAGCTTCTTGTAACAAGTATTTGACAGATGGACCTAATCCATCCTCTAAAAGAGTAAAGAATATAAATACAACAGTAAACAAAAAAGGGGATTACGATGGACCAGGTCTCATTACCTGACAGCTTTAATCATAAAAAGGAAAACCTGCTCTGTTATGTGATCTACTGTACCTTAAACTGACTGAAGCTGGGCCAGCAGCTGCTGCCATTCTGTGTTCAGAGTAGCAATCAAAATAATGAAAACTAATTTCTTTAATTTTCTCCTCTGTCTGAAAATGTCAGTGTAATCAGGTCAGTACACAACTGACTGACACAGGCACACAAACAAAAACACACACACACACACACGCAAAGACACTGCATTGTTATCTTTTATGCAGTCATATTAATGGCTATAGGACCTTATTCTAATCCATATGCTGCCCTGCATATTCGCACAGGGGAGCAGTGGTTTGCAACTGCGCCTGAGCATACACATGTATGCGCACGTGCAGCCGCTTAGTGCGAGCGGGCATGGCAAATTGATTATTTGCCATCCCCTTCACACCTAGCAGTATGGGCAGGGGGCATGTGGCGGAAGAGATGGGCTGTGCTCATGGGAATGCCCAGTGGTTCATGGGCATCCCCACGAAAACGCTGCCTGTTCCCTTGTAAATTCGCCAGTGACATGGGTGCAGGGGGCGGGCAGCTGACATCCGCTGCTCCCCCCAAAGAGGCATCTTAGATCTGCGAGCGATTGCTAAATTATTCGATGGTCGGCGACCATCGAATATTTTTGTCCCTGCACACAAGGCTGCAAATGGATGTTTATGCGAAACATCCATTTACATGCGTGCGGGGGTATACGGCATGCAAGTGGGGGTGGGCGTTCATGCGGATGGCGCATATGTGACACGCAAAGCTGCGAATTTCACAGCTTTGCGTGTTATCCAGAATCGCCCCAATAGTTCTTATTGATATGTTTGCAATATAAATATGGACACACTAGTAAGCCCGCTTGAAGCAAATGCTTTGGAAGCTAGTCCTCTACCTTGTTATTGCCTCTGTGTTTGTGCATGTGTGCGAGAGAAAGTGGTGTAGTTTCACTCGCTGCCAACAGATGGCAGTGTTTTGGAGTTACACAATCAGACATTAGACATTAGAGTATACTGTATATAGATGATAGTAAATATGCATCCTGGAAATACAGCACGGCCATAAGAGTCCACATTGCAAATACTTAAATTAAATCAATACAAATATGAGTGGTGTGTATTTTGTGATGGGACACAGAGGGGTATTTGTAGATTTGTAGGGTATTATTAAGAACCACATGGGACTGGGACAGAAAATTATCAAAGGCTCAATGGGTCTGAGTCATATTTGCAAGTTAAGCAAATAAGCAATCAACTGGGTAAAACCATGCTGCACTGCAGGTGGGGTAGATGTAACATGTGCAGAGAGGTTTGGATTTGGGTGGGTTATATGTTCTCTGTGCAGAGCAAATGTAAAGGGGACACAGTAAATAATATGAAGTTCAGTATGGGCGCTCAGACTAAAATATGGGGCATATCATCTACAGTGTACCCACTATGTCTCTGACAATGCATGCTAATACATCATCATCAGCGACAACCAGAGTTGGCAATGCATGCAGGGTTGATGGAAGATATCACTAGCGCGTGCCATGCTGCCAGATGCAGCATGGCTGTCACTCTGTCAATAAAAAAAGAAATTCCATTTGTGCAGGATTTCAATGATTGCAGCAATAAAATTGTCCAGACTGCTAGAGATTTATGGCCCATGGTTAGATCCCTACCTCAAATCCTTCTCTCACTGCTCCATCTTCCCTAGTTTTCGGAGGCAGAAAAACATCAGAGACTGGCTAGGGCATAATGATATTTCCAATTTTGGTAACAAACAAGAAAGTTATTTTCTTACTCAAAAAATGGGGTGCTACAAGTGCATCAATTGCACGACTTGTAGCATACTTGAGACTGGTAATTACTTTTTACACCTACATTCGGGACAAAAATCGCAATACGCCAAGTCCTAACATGTATTAGCGCATACATGCATGTCTACATCATTAGGCGACCGTGTGGTTTCCTATATGTAGGTATCACCACTCGTGCGTTCAAGGAGAGGATGACTGGACATCGGCCAACCATTAGGCAATAGCTAGAGGGCAAAAAATGTGTTAATGAACAGCCAGTTCCACGCCACCTTAGTGAAATGGGCAATAGTTTAGCAACCTTGTGGTACAAAATCGTTGATCAGATACCCATTAGCATTAGGGGAGGTAATTGCCAAAAATTATTACTACAATGCTGGATCCACACTCCACATTTTTCTTTCCAGCAGGCTTAAACGACCAATGTAGTTTTAATTGCTTTTTATAAATAGCCTCCGTGGTACCCTTACATTATTGCACCCATTTACAGAGGATTTGCACTGACTAAACAAAGAATTACCAATCTAACCAATCCTATTATTAAAGATAACCTAGTGAATTTTTGTTTATGATTTGGAACAGGTAGAGCTCTCTTTTGGTAACAAATATCTCTCTGAATTGCCTTGGCTACTATGTTTATGTAATTCACACTTGCAGTTCAGCTTTTTTAGTGAAAAAAATATTCTGAAATCTGTATTAAAAAGGTACCACAGCAGCTACTGGAGATATTTTCTGCAGTCATTAGCATATTTATACTGGGTACAGTGTGTGTGTTGACACACAGGCCCCTCAGTACATGGGGGCCCACACCACACATGTTGCACCCATTTTTTAATACTTACCCTTCTGGAGTCCTGTGATGATTGCAGCAGTATTAAAATTGCCACTGTACCATTTTCCTGAACATATAACACTATTGTCTCTACAGTGCTGCATTGCTGCGGGCAGATGGAGGGCAGATGGAGGGCCCAGATTGCAAAGGGGCCCAGATGAAGGAGGCTGCACACAGGCCTCATTCTCTCTTAAAACACCCCTGTATTAAGGTACACAGGGGCAGATGTATTATAGCAGCGCTTATCGCGCCGCTATAATACTTCCTGCTTCGCCTCATTAGCAAGCCGAAGCAGGAGGAGAGACCGGCAAGATGTATTAACACCTTGTCCACCGAAGCAGAGGAGCGCTAACTCCCCCTTCCGGCGATGTCCCCACAGGGAGATAGCGCATCAGTGTCTCCTGTCCATGCGCAGGATCTCGCTGCTCACGCAAGATCCCCAGCGCAGCCCAGAGCTAACAGCAGGGACAGCGCTGTCCCTGCTGTTTAGATAGGGCTTTGCCAGCCTGATGCTGGCGAAGCCAAGAGTGGCAAACATTCGGCCTGCTATCATTTAGATAGCAGCGCCAATATGGAGAGGGGCGCATCCCGGCTCCTTCTTACATGGAGGTTAAGCGGTATAGTGCACATAACGTGCGCTGATACCCCTTCTCCCCCATAACGACCATTCATACATCTGCCCCACAGTGTGTAAATGATGAAAGGTAATAATAATAAGAGGTTACTGCTTTAATAGAATTAACTAAGATTTTTTCATAAGCCTGATGGAGGTAATAATGTACTGTATATAAATGTCATTATTTGCTGATGAGGCTAATTAATAATTATGGCATTTAGTTAATCATTGTGAAGTTGTTACAGTGATAATGAAGAGTTAATACTTTTAGATAAATTATTAATTATTGATTAGACAATTGTATTTTTAGGCATTCAAAACATGTATTTGTATTATAGGATGATGCTCTTGGTATCATATTGCTATTACAATGATATTCTCTGTGAAATATGGTGTTTATGCTCTGCATTATATGGTGGTCGTGACTGTGATGTTCTCTGCATTTTACAGTATGAAAGACATATACGGTAAGTAGAAGGTGAGTACTATCTACTGGGGAGGGAGGCAGAGCTGAGGCTTTGGGGGAACTTTACTAAAAGAAATTTGTAAAAAAATAGGTGTATTTGTATCCAGAAATACACTTATTTTTGACATTTACTATCCCGAAAATACGGCAATTCGTAGTCGTATTGATGTGCTATCAATACGAATACGAATTGCCGTATTTTCGGGATAGTAAATGTCCAAAATAAGTGTATTTCTGGATACAAATACACCTATTTTTACACATTTCCTTTAGTAAATTTCCCCCTTTGTGCTTTGTGATAGAAAGCCCAGTGTCACCCCCTGGAACTAAGGAAATACCCTACTTATATTGTTTTTAAGATTAACATGATCTATGGAAGCTTATTTACACATTTTAAATTAAACTAGAAACCATATTTCTAATTCAAAAATGTAGTTTATTTCAGACGAGCTAATAAACAGGCCATTAACCCTTTCAGGTCCAAGGTCTAGCGCCTAGCGCTAGTAGCAGATTCATTGTTGAGCCACTTTATAATAAGAACATTAACATCGTTCAACATTCAATGTAGACCATTTTTCAATGAAAAAAAAAAAAAACTACAATTACTTTAAACATTTAAACCAGACTGTTTGAATTGCAAGAAAAAAAAAATGGGACTGCCAAGGGTAAAAAAAAAAACTGTATGGTAAATACAGATTGATAATTCCATTTTTTAAAATGCAGAATTGTCATGTTCAAACTTTAGCCGAATGAAATGTTCAATTAAAACGACACATAGCTTCCCATGTCTTTCTTTGATTTCGTGCTTTGTTTAGAGGACTGTCAATCATTTTGGAAGGATTTACACCATTAGTACATTCATGTGTGACAAGAAAATAATGATGTACTGTCTAAAATCTACAGACATTTATAAATCTACAGTATTACAGTATTTACTTTTCTTTCTTTCATTTGTTATACCTAATGGAGCGATTTCAGGGCATTTTGTAAGCGTTCTGACTTAATTTCACTAGATTGCTTAGAAAATGCCCCGTGTGTAGGGGCTGCAGCGATAGCATGCTGGATAAATCGCTGGTCAGGGACAGTGTTCTCACCGGAGAACAGTGGCCCAGACAGATCACTCAGCACACAGCGCTGACAAATCAATGTGTAGCAATGTGTGCAGAGCAGTCTTGTTGAGCGATCTGAGTGACCTACTGTAGCATGACTCAGATCGCTCAGCAAAATCTCTATGTGTGTAGACCCCATTTCTTAGCTTATTTTGAGGATAAACACTGATTTATCTACAACAAATTGCTATTGTATCACCAACTTGGATTCAATAGGCGGCAACCACATGGTAAAATGGGTCCTTATGACAATTGGCAAAATCTTCGGCCTTTCAACTTATATGAACTTGCTGATATCTATGTTTCTAAATGCAAAGACTGCAGGACTGGATTGGGATACAAGTTTCAAGCAAAATGGGGATAAGAGGCATCCAAAACATCTGATACACCTGTGCCATCTAAAGTAACCTTTCTATAAAGCTGGATTGTTTTAGTTATATCTTTCTATTTTATTTTGGTAGGGAAGACTTAATTAAAACTATTTTCTTTCCTAAATGAATGTACAATACAGATGTACAATTCTTACCATTTCTAATCACAATTATATTTTACTCAGGACTTGAGCCATATATCTACTGCAACTGATCTAGAACGTTGCAGGCAGGCTCTGCCCTCTCCATTTCACTGTGAGTGTTTGCCCAGTCAAAGAATGTACACACTCCACCCCCAGACCAGGTGAAGACAGTTCCTGGCTGGATCACACCTACAAACTGCATGAGAAGGTTGAACATCCAGGCTCTACTTTAGAGTACCGGGTGTCTGTGATGAGCAAGAGATATGACAAGGTCAGCGCAAGTACAGTTCACAGTCGAACACACAGAAATGCTGCTGATAAGGAGGAGAACACTTGGGAGGAAGCAGCTGTTGTCAGAAACCCCATCATCAACATTGGCAGCCAAGAGAACATTTCAAGTAGGATTGGAAAGAAAGTCTATAAACAAGATACACAGTTTCATCTGCAAGGTAGGACGATTAGAGAAGGTGAGGGAGTAGGTATTCAGATTATACGCTTATACGCTTTCAGATTTACGCTATAAATTACCAGATATTAAAAGCTGTAGGTATACAGTACAATAGGAGTGTGCTATTGTGCTTATTTCAATGTTGCTTCCTCTGTGGATACTTCAATCACTTATCAAGATGGCTGCCATATATAGTATTTTGCAGAACCTTGCTGTTACTGTGTAGAGTAATATCCTGGGAGATGGACATCTCCACCGTAGCTCCAGAGATATTCTGCATTATTTGCCTATTTCAAGCATTCTGCACTGCTATCCAAACCTTTTATACAGATACCACTGGTGAACTGCTAAAATCCATCTCCATAACAGTCTCCAGTTAACCAGTGTAACCACAGTGACTACTGCTGCTTCTATCCTCAATAAAGCACACTAATGGTTAAGCCAATGGACTGCTAATACATTCTGCCTTTGCATACATACATCTGGCATGCCCCCCACATGTAACTTGTTGCCAACAAAAGTTCTGACTTCATGCTGACTTCAAACTAACATTTAAGATTTATTAACTCTCAACCTAATTCTTCTATCATAGCTCTTCTCCTATCCCAAACATCTTTGTTAAGGGAAGCTCTCTATGACTGCATGATGGCCTCCAGTTCTTAGCATCTGCCCTCCAGACACATGTGCCCTTATTCTGGTCTGTGCGGTACGGCCCGCGTGCGGCCGTACCGCCAATGTTTTCGCTCTGCACATGCGCAGAGGTCATTCTGCGCATGTGCAGGGGAATTCGCCGCACAAAAATTTCATACGCCGCAAAGGGGGCGTATAGGGGCGTGAGGGGCTTAATACCCTCATTTCCCTATGCATACGCCCCGCGTTTCATGGGCGTTCCCATGCAAACGCGGGGCGTATGCATGGTAATGAGGCTATGACGCCAGTGATGGGGGCGGAAAGCTGACATCGCAGGATGTCAGCTCTCCACCCCCATACAAGCTTTCACACGGACGATTGTCCGTGTGGTCTAAGCTTGCGTGAGCGGGGGGAGCGTGCGGCCCTGCCTTCGATGGTCGTCGACCATCGAATGCAGGGGGCAGCTCCCACCATGGTGGAGGCGTACGCCCCACCATTTTCATGCGGATCGCCAGCCGTCCGCGTACGGACGGCCGTGGCGATCCGTCTTGTAGGCGGGGATTGGTTTGTGCGGCCGGAGCAACGTATGCGGCTCCGGCCGCACAGACCAGAATAAGGGCCATGCAGAGCAAGCAGATGGGAACATAGTGATGGAAGAGGGAAAAGACAGGAAAAGGAGAAGACAGGAATAGAGGTAGCTGTGAGAAGGTGGGTATATGGGGAGATGGGAGTGTAAATGCTCTGAAACAAGTCACAGTTTATCTAGTATCTATGTGAATTTTTGGTTAAAAATACAAGTAAAAAAAGAGGAAATGGCCTAGACATGGTTAAATATAAATATGCATCTTATACAGTAAATTATATTTCATGTTGCTTCATTCAACTTCAGTTTAACAAAGCTTGCACTAGATATACAGTAGTTTGCAAAAAAAAAAACCTGTCTAATGAAGCATGTACCATTAGTTGAAGATGGATATGAGGAGAATAAAGGCATTATGCACCTCAATGTTTGACCAAGTTTACACCAGCCCTGCCATTTTACAACTGATGTTGGGGCAGTATGACTGACAGGAGGCACAATCTAATGGCTGTGAGGGGAAGCAGTGGGGTAGAGGAAAATTAGATCCAAATAGAGAACATGATACTCATGAGAGGTCTTGATACCTTACTTACCGAACCACTGCCAGAGATTATGTGAAGATAATTTGGAAAGATTTTGAGAATAGATTAATTGAAGCCATTATAAAAAATAAATAAATTACATACTGACTCTTTCGCTTTCAACCTGGTTTTCCAAATGAACAGAAATAGCAATCCATTCCTAAATCTGAAGATTTCCATCTCTGACAAAACAGACATCAGGAGAGACTGTTGTAGATCAATGGAACTAGTCTTTAGGTCAACACCAAATGGTCCACAGGTACAAAATGTTGACCGGATCAAAAGGAATATGATCAACACACAGATGGTCAAAAAAATTTTATGGGCCAAATCATGTATATTTCATGTTATATGACCAACATAAGCACATACTTGAGGGCTCACTTCATTCGCCATGCTTTCAGCAAGGTATGAAGCTCCACGCTGTATTTATACTATTATTAAGAGAAAAGGTACTTGTGTAGTTTCACGGCGCAAGCTTACAGCGTCAGTGTAGCGTACTGTCAGAATCATTGTAGTGTTACTGTTTCGCAGCATAGTTAGCGTAGTCAGTCAGAAGTAGCGTAGCCCAACGGCTGCCTTACTTATGTATTTTCATGGCGGCAGCGTAAGCTACGTTATCAGCGTAGCTTGGCGCATGGCATCCCGAAGCGTGGCGAGCCCATGCGTAACGCATCCTCCCACCATACCCCCACTATCCACGTCGGCGTGGAGTTGATTTTATATAGTGTGGCAAGCGGATGCGAATGACATGTAAGGTCATCCTCGTCCACTCGGCACGCATCAGGCTCGGTGGCTCGCTGTGCTTGCCACACTATATAAAGTCAACTCCACGCTGATGTGGATAGTGGGGGTATGAAAAGGTCAGGAGGAGGCAAAACGCGTACCCTCGCTGCGCTCGCCACGCTTTGGGATGCTGTGGATAGTGGGGGTTTGAAAAGGAGCCATTTGGTAGTATGATACTTGGAACACTGGCAAATGCTGCAGTAGCTACTCAGATGCAGGAGTGTCTCATTGCTGGAGCGTCTGAGCTGCTCCCGCGTCTCAAACAGATGGAGCACCTCTCCACCGGCGCCAGCATGATCACCTCTCCGCCAAAGAGAGGGGATCCTGCTGGCGCCAAAGGTTCTGTGAGTAACGCTGCCAGTATTTAGCACCCTGCTGCAGCACATATATATTCATCTGCCTATTGTACCATTTGAGGACATCTTATTGTCATATGTAGTGCTCTAAATGGGCAAGCTATTTATACAGACACAGTATAGTCTCTGGAGACAAAACATCTTTTACCCGTGATTAACTAATTAATCACATTTGGATGCACTTTCCTTTTCCCCATAGTGGAGAGACTTTTATGAAATTGTGTGCTATTTTCTGAACAAATACTTTATACCGGTACTTATATCCATTTGGGCATTATTCGTTCATTGCTCCACATAATCCTTAAAGGGAAAGTCTCTATTTTTAAATTGCCTTTTTTATATATGATATTCGTTGACTGTCATTTTATTTAATACCCACAAAGTTTTTTTCTGTATATATATATATATATATATATATATATATATATATATATATATATATATATATATTTATTTTATGTTTTTTAAATATTATTATTATTATTTAAATACCTGTTTTAATTATTATTAAGTGCCATCTGGATTGTTTTACATTCCCCAGCAATTGTCTCTGCTGCTGAGAGAGGGGCAGTTGCTGTGTGCTGGCTGGGCTGTGGTGGTGGAAGGAGGCTGCTATCACTTAGCAGCTATAGCAGTTTCATTTATTTGTGTGGAGTGGGTAGGGGGATGAGTGATTACTCAGATCACACTCCCTTCTTTTATACCCCCTGGCTGAGGAGCACAATAGCACCCCAAATTTGTACCTGCTACAAACTATTGTAGGATCTCAAAGCAGCTCAGGATACAGAGTATACAGTATATACTGAACATGATCCATTATTTTTATGCCATACATGATATAAAAATTACTGAAACTTCTGGAAATATTTCATGCATTAAGGACTTGTTTTCGAAGCCTAAAAAGTCTCTGAGTGTACCCTCCTTACTTGTGCCTCCGAGCATATATGAGGCAACATTATTCATAATTGGTTAGTTCTTGGGTTATAATTGTGCAGTACATAACAAATGCATTATAATATAACTATATTATCAACTAGATACTATTAAAATTTTACTAGTAGCAGCTGTCCTTAAAGTTTATTTATTTATTTTTTAAGTTTTCTTGCAGAAGTTGATGTGCCCCGGGCACCACACCCCCTCATAAGAGCATTGGAAATACTTATTTTCTACTGATGACATAACGGCATCTTTGGAAAGCAGAGGCAGAATGGAGATACTACATCTACACGAGCAGTGGTAGGTGTGGCTGGATTTCTTACATATTTGAATAGACTAATTACTAATTAATTAAATTTACTGACTTGGAACGTGCTCATTTAAAGACTCTTATTTACTGGAGGTGGAAATAGTTTACTTACTATGTAATAATGTAATTAAAATCTGGTTGTTTTTTGGGGAAAAAAACAAGTCTTTTAAAATATATTCCTTAAATCTGTATAATGAATATATTTTTTGTTTTGTTTTCTTGTAGAATACCTTCAGGATTTGCAATGATATAGGAGAAAATATATTTGTAATTTGCTTCTTTGAACTTAACACAAATCGACTTCTTCATATACTGTAGCCTATATATAAAATATTTAGGACTACCTAATCTAGCACTTTAAGGTACATTTTAAAAAGAATTCATCATGCAGTTTTCTCTTGACAATTGAAGCTTTTAAATATTTGAAAAGTAATCTGGAATTCCAATTTAATGGCTAAATTACTTACATTATATACTGTACAGTAGTCCTCAGTTTATAATGTTTTATAATATTTTGAGTCACAAAATAAGGTAAAACCAGAACAATGTAAATACTACAAAACATAAATAAAGAAAATGAAACAATCATTATTATGTTTTCTATATTTATGTTAAGAATTTTTCATACGTTTACATGTTTCATTTTCCTAAAATCCACTTCGTATCAGCTTGTAGCAGTTTTGTGCCTCTGTTGCCTCCACGAATATGAAATGGTACTTGATCAATACAGTGTAACGCATTGATGCAAGGCTATGTTTAGCCATTGCAAAATGTTTGGCGTCTGGATATCCGTGGAGGCAACAGAGGCAAAAACCTGCTACAAGCTGAGACTAATTAGATACACAGACTCCACATGATCATGACACGGCCTAATTGAACAATTATCATTCAATATGTTCTTTTGAATATACAGAGCCATGGGCGGAATCAGGGGGGGGCACCCGGGCACGGGTTTGGGGGGGGGGGCGGGGGCACGGGTGTCAAAGCTCATTTTGTAGCTGAGGACTGGGGCTCACCAACATGCCCGGCCCGCGTCTCTGGCCCCCTGGGAACCGGAGATACCGCCGGGCAAGCCTTGAATGTTTTCTCCATAGGATAACATGGGACCCGCTAATTCTGACCCCCAACCCAGTTCCAATGGCTGCCAGGCCCCCCCTCCAAAATTTCAGAAGCTCATGGTTGATCTCATTCAAACCCAAATTGCTGGGCCTTCAATCTGATACCAGGCCGATCCATATGGGTCAATTGGTTCCAGAGATATTACGGGTAACTTTTATTCTGAAAAGTAATTTCATGGCTGTTCATGTTCTTTGAGGGCAGATTTCTCTGGAACCAAACGGCCCAGTTTCACGGGACCACCCACTCAAAAGTTCTTCAATATTATACTGGTCTCATGTAAATGGGTAAGTTGGTTCTGAAGATATAGCTGGTTAAATGATATAGCCTGTAAAAAGGGGGTGGGGGGAATGGTTTTCTCTCCCCCTCACACCAGTAAATGCAGGGACAAGGTTGGGCCAACATGGGAATGTCCCTGCATGATCCTGGTACCATATTCCCAGGTAAGTCCCTTAATTTTTTGGTGTGAAAGGAGTATTATTTCAAATAGCCGGGACCTGCAGTGCTCTGAATACAGCCGGGCAGCCTACCTCTATCTGCCCGGCTGTCAATGGCTGTCTCTTCTGCTTGGCGGCATCTGTTCCCCAGTTACACAAGCATGTATTCCCCCTTGACAATGAGCATGTAATACCACATGGCAACAAACATGTCACCCTTGGCAATGAGCATGTAGGTAAGCAGCACTTATGTGGCATAATTTTTAATAGGCATTACGTTGTTTGGCATAATACGTAATGGACATTATGATGTGTGGCTTAACATGTAATGAGCATTATGGTATACATTTTTAATGTGCACCTTTGGCGCACAATGTCCCTGTTTATGATGCGTATTGTGAATTTTGGCTCTATCCGTGTAGCATTATGTTTATTTTGTCTCAATCATTGTGGCATTATGTGAATTTTGGCTCAATCCGTATGGCGTTATATGAATTGTGGCTCAATACGTGTGCCATTATGTGAATTTTGACTATTCTGCTGTGTGTTCCCCACCTCCATTTGGCGCCGTGTATCGCTCATTGATGCCAGGTGTCCTCTAGAGCTGCCACTGGGTCACCCCTGGAATGGCTGCCGGGTCACCCCTGTACTGGCTGCTGGCTCACCATTGGAGCTGCCGCTGGGTAAACGCTGGAGCAGCTGCTGAGTCTCCTCTTCGCCAACTTGTGGGTCTCCTGTTACCCAGCAGTGTAGCTAGGTGCCTTGGCGCCCGGAGCAAGGACATATTTCGCAACCCCCCTGGTAATGAATTGGGGGCATGGCTAACATGTGTTGGCATGTTACATTTGAAAAGAAAAAAATAAGACACTTTATAAGACACTGTAATGGAATCTGCAGCGCTATATAAGACGCTGTAACGGAATCTGCTGCGCTATATAAGAACCTGTAATGGAATCTGCTGTGCTATATAAGATGCTGTAACGGAATCTGCTGCGCTATATAAGACGCTGTAACGGAATATGCTGCGCTATATAAGACACTGTAATGGAATCTGTCAGGGATAGAGAGTAGGGGGTGAGATGATTTAAAAGGAAAGAGAGAGAAGGGTCAGGTAAAAAGAGAGAGGGTAGGTCATGCAGAGAGAGGGGAGTTACACGAGAGAGTGAGAGAGGGGGGTCAGGCAGGAGCGAGGGATGAGGTGAGGGGGGTTAGGCAGAGAGAGAGGGGGGTTAGGCAGAGAGAGAGGGGTCAGGAAAAGAGAGATGGGTGACAGTGGGGTCAGGCAGAAAGGGATTGGGTGGGAGGGGGGGTTAGCAGAGAGAGAGTGGGGGTCAGGCAAAGAGTGAAGGGTGACACTGGGGTCTGGCAGAAAGAGAGGGGTCATGTAAAGAGATATGGGTGACAGTGGGGCCTGGCAGAGAGGGATTGGGTGACAGTGGGTTCAGGCAGAGAGAGAGAGGAGGGTCAGGCAAAGAAATGGGTGACAGTGGGGTCAGGCAGAAGGAGAGGGGGGGTCAGGCAAAGAGAGATGGATGACAGTGGGGCTGGCAGAGAGGGATTGGGTGGGAGGGGAAAGAGAGAGAGAGGGAGAGGGAGGTAAAGGTACCTTCCATGTCCTTGGGTTGGAGATTCTCCTGACGGTGGTGCATATAGTCCCCAGGGCCTCAATCAGTCCTGCTCACTGCTTGATCTGGGCTGCAGCCTGGACGTTTTCTGCAGGTGGTGGGTAGAGAGCGTAGTTCGGATGCTTCTTCCCAGGGGCCCTCAATGGCTGCTGGTAATGGTAGGCGGGGGTCGGGGCTGAAACCTCCCCTCTGACACCCCGCACGGCTGCTGGACCTGTGCGCTCAGGGCTGCCGGGGAAGCTTGTATGCTGTGCACAGGGACGGAGTCTCCCCCCCCCGTCCCTGAGTAGCACTGGCACTGGCTGCAGAGTTCCCTGCCGTATCTCACGGCTCCTTGCCCGACTCCCGGCTCAGGGACCGCCGGGTGAGTAGAGCAGGAGACAGGCGCCGGGCAGGGCAGCCACCGCGCATGCTGCCCGCCGTTACCATTTTACTATTTAGTATGATCCTCCTAATGCAAGGATCATTTGCAGAGGGGGGGCGGGCTGGCGGCGCCATTCGACAATCGGCGCCCGGAGCATGAGCTAGTGGTGGCTGGGCTCCTTATTGGTGCTTTTAGCACTGGGTCTCTTCATTGGCGCTGTGAGCGCTGGATCTCCTCATTGGCACTGTGACTGCCGGGTCTCTTCATTGGTGCTGCGAGTGCTGGGTCTCCTCATTGGCACTGTTTAGCACTAGGTCTCCTTCCACCACTGCTGAGGGGGCTCAATGCTCCACGACCCAGGTGATCATATTTAAAAACCTTAACAATAAAAATCACCCTAGGTACACCCTCTATAGTTACGCCCCTAATGGGGTCTAGTATTTTGTTGCATAATGTGTAGAAGTTGTATATGGTGTGGTACAATACACTTAATGACATGCCACCTTTTGAGTGGCCACACCCCCTTTTCCAGAGCTCGCTTTCAGAGCACGCACAAATACATCCTTCACTTTTGTCGCCAAGTTGGGCCACCCTCACTCTACTCTACTTTCTATCATTGCTCTCTTAGCATGTACAGTGGCACCACTAACACCCCACTCTGCCTCCCATCCCCCTTTCCTATCATGGTGCCCCCCCTGTCATTATCTCCTGGATCCTCCCCTGCATAGAGCTAATTTTTCTTCTTTTCTCCCTTATATGCCTTTATTGCTTCATATTACTTTTACAATTTTTTCATATACAGTATGTATAGATTTCTATTAGCACCTTATCAATTTTACATACTATGCATACATTTGAAATCATTTTTTTTATAATTTGTATTATCACAGGTTTTTCACTGCACATTGTTATCTTGGTTATCCTAACAACAGAGAGCGATACTCAGCTGGAGAAGGGAGAGTTGGAGGGATCTGACGTATCGCCAAAGAGCTGAACTTCCGGGCAGCCCCAGCTCAGGCCTGGGATGCCGCCAGTATGCAGTGTCTGCCCGTGGATGGTGGACCTCTTCTTGTCTTGACTATATAGGTAAGAGATTTTTTGCCTTCTCATGTTTTTATGCACATTTATTGCTTTGATAAAGGGAGTTATGTCCCGAAACATCAGCTACTGTGTCTGTCTCTATCTAGTAAACAGTAAAAACAAATGCTCTTATTTTGCACTAGATTTCCAGTGACAGCTTCACGCCTTCACCTTTAGATAGACCCTTTGTTAGCAAGAGTCAAAAAAATTAAATAAAATACAAAGTATTAAATATTACATTTAGATACAGCGGTACATGTTTACACCAAGCAATTAATGGATTTTAAGAGTTATTTTACGGTGCCCATACACCGGTGCGATTTGGCATGTTTTCATCTGATTCGGAGGGATCATGCCAAGATATAGGGTGCAAAATGGTCAAATCGCATGTGTTTGACATCAAATCCGACCTGATGCAGGGTGCTATGTGCATTGGGTTAGAGTCGGAGGTCGGATGTACTGCAGATAAGATCAATCAGATGTGCATCCATAAGTTGCACTTTATGGGTGCTGTTTAGCACCTGCATTGTATTGCACTGGTCCGACTTGTCTGAGGCACAAGTCAGACTTAATCTCCCTTGAACTCTCTCTGTAGCTCCCTGGGAGCTTACATCTTGATGTGCCATTTGTACATGTGATAAATTGCATGTACTATAAAAAGACCCAGTGAACTGCCAGGTGGTTCAAAGGGGATCGCATGAGACTTCTTCACTCTGGAAAAGTTGTACAAGTGCATACATTAGAGAGAAGCAATCTTCATATCATATAATCACAGTGGCAGTGACATTTTAATCACTGATTTTGATGAATCATCCAATTCCCAGGGGGTCACTTTAGGTCAAGTTACAATGGACAAAGAAGATAATTCAAAAGATTGGCCACCTGCTGGGGTAGGCAGGATAATATGAGGGACAATATCGAGAAAAAAACCTGATTTTCAATTTAGCAAACAGAATACTCAAGGAAAAATTTACTAAAGGTTCTAAAATTGAAAAGTGGTGATGTTGCTCATTGCAACTAATCAGATTCTGTCTATCTATTGCATCCTAAAAAATAATAATAATAATACTTTTTGAAATCGCATTTTTTGGTAATAATTCGCATATTTAATGGGATGCGATTTGGAGGCTGAAAAGTGCGATGTAGTGCGAATTGCGGCAAAGTGGTGCGAATTTATGACACAAAAAAGTGTGATTTCTTCCGCCGGTCATGTGCGAGTTTTGGACCAACCGGAGTGCGATTTACAAGACTGTCTCCGCATGACTAAGAACCCCCTAACCTATTGGCCCACCTCTGTCCCCTCCATTATGCATCACACCCCCTATATAAAGGGGCACTGGCACCATTTCACTCTTTGATAGGAAGTAAGGAGCATGGAGAGGAGCAGTGGCAGTGTGAGCAGAGGAAGAGGTGTTGGTGGCAGAGTGAGGAGTGGCAGAGTGAGGAGTGGCAGAGAGAGCAGTGGCAGAGGGAGCAGTGCCAAAAGGAGAAGTGGCAGAGGGAGCAGTGGCAGCAGCCAGCCAAGTGGGAGAGGCAGCAGAGGACTGCTGAGGTCGTCCTCCATTACAGAGAGTGGCAGCACTGTGGCAGGCAGCATGGCCACAGCAAGGCCAGCCCCAGACCAGGAGGTGGAGGATCCGCTGGCATCCCCATCCTATACCCAGGACCTATTCCGTACCCCAGAGCAGCTGCAGGAGGGCCACATGTCAGAGGTGGAGGAAGATGAAGGTGATGAGGAGGAAGACACCGGCATAGAGGAGGAGGGGTTCATGGCTGGAGTCAAAAATGAGGAGGAGGAGGTAGAAGCTGGGCGCACAAAAAGTGGCCGAAAGGTCAGATTCTCATACGAGGAAAATGCTGCGCTTGTCCGGGCTATCATACCCGTGTTTGACTGGTTACTGGGGAAAGTCACCACAAGACCACTGCACAGCGGAAAAGGGCTATGTGGAAGGACATCACCCAGGCGGTGAACGCTGTAAGTCAGCACAAGCGCCTGGTCAGAAATGTCAAGAAGAGGTTCAACGATATCAAGAGACAGCTCAAAAGTAAAATGGCCATGGAGTTGGAGGAGGCCACCAAGACTGGCGGAGGAAGCCCCACCACTGTCTGCTACACGTCCTATGAGTAAAAGTTAAAGCGAATCATACCCCCTGAGGTCCTGCCTGGCATGCACATCGCGGATACCGATAGGCCGGCGACGCCACCCAGAGCTGGTAAGTGTGACCACATGCAATCTTAAACATACATGGCAATGTTTTCAAACTGTAATGTTCACTTGTATTGTTATGCTAAGTAAAGTGCTGCTGTGGAACTACATAGCCCAGCAAGGTCAGGCAAAAAAAATTGCCTGCTCCTACTTTCAAATTGGTCATAATGCTGGGCCTTGTAGTTCCACAACTGCTGATATTGATCAACAATTTAACATTCTTTCTAGCAGCTTAACATGTATGTGGCCCAAAAAACATTGGTGTACTGGTGGTTTAGCTGCCATGCCTACATACCACAGATTTTCCACCAGTTGTAATGTGACAAATAGTTTAATAATAATCTAACAAAAAAATCAGGTGTAAAACATATGTCAAATAATGTGGGGACTAATTAATGTAGTCCTTAACCAAAGGAAGTATTGTCCAGTAATGTCATTTCAATGCATATTTGGCATAAATGTTTATCAATTGCAAGGTAGATAATGGCTGCCCATCTTTCGTTTCACAGATTGTCCGTCCCGAAGTGCTCACGCATCACAGAAAAGAAGGCCCGTTGGTGCAGAATCTGTGGAAGCAGGTAAATGGACAAAAAACAGGGCATTACACATACAGTACACACACCCATATCACATCAACAATATATCACACTACATTCATCTCCTGCTGCTACATTGCAATGGAAATGAAAGTAATCTGACCTAGCCATCTCACTTATTATTAATGTCAATGTTACATGCAGTATCGGGGTACATGTGTAAGTACATAATACCCCTAGGTATGTGCGTTCAGCATCTCTTGCCCTTTCAAAAACAGTACTGAAGAGAGAATGGCCTATATATGCATCAGTACTTACCTCTTCATCTGTATCCACAGGTACTGTACAACTAGGAACACAACCAACAGAATCCTCTATTATGATGTTGGACGAAATGGACATCATTCTAGAACCCGTGGAGACCTTTGCGGCTGAGGAGGAAATACAGACGTCATCACAGAGTGATCTTCCCCCAAGTGAGGTGTCTCCAAACCCACCCCCACCAACAAACACACCCCATACAGCAGCTTCTGCTGCACAAGTAGCTAACTCCTTGGTAAATTTCAGTGAGAAACAAATAGAATTTATGGCCTCCCAAAGCCTGCAAATAGGGAACATCCAGGGGTACATGCGTCACACTTTTCTTCAATTAAGAAAAATTTCAAGGAGTGTACGGGTTGGTGTAGGTACTCATGTGTGCATGGCTAATAGCATTGACACCCATTTTGCAGATCTTACTTCTGCTGTAAGGGAACAGAATAGCCATATTGGCAGCCTTGCGCAAAGTATGGCTGCACTTAGCCAATCATGCACAGCGCAGACCAGTGCCTTAATAGGTATGCAGGCACAACTTCAGCAGATGGAAGGCAATGTCATAGGTGCAGCAGCAGTAGTGTATCTAGTACCCCAGTAAGTGGCTCCCCCACTTCCCCACCCCGTCGGAGTATTAGGACCCAGGGTGGCCTGGGTGCAGCTTCAAGAAGTGGATGGTGGGAGAAAATAATTTATATTCTTTCTACATTTTTAATTTGCATGTAATATGCAATACATCTTGTTACATCCCCCGACAGTTCGAATGTTTAAGTGACAAAAATGCAGGTTGTTTATGACATACTATACTGCAGTAAAAATGTCTAAATGCATACCATTTTGTCGGTGTATTATTTTTAAAGCAATTGTGTGAAATATGACATAGTGTAATGGTATATGACAATGGGATTGCTGAAAAGTAGTGTTGGGTAACTTCTGGCCCGTCAAAGGTTGTGGAACTACATATTCCAGCAAGCTCTGGCACTCAGGTTATAGTGTGTCAGGGCATGCTGGCACGTGTAGTACCACAACACCAGGTGAGCCATGTTTTAGAGCAAAATTAATTCATACATGTTACAAATGTACTTACAAGGTTGATTACAGCAAGGGATAGGTCAGCACCACCAGCTGCATCAGTTGGACTCTGTGTATTAGGCTAAATGTGGGTGGAAACAGATGGTATTGCTAAATAATTTGTTTATGAGTACACTTACAGCAAAGGTACATGTTGGAATACAGGGCACATGTGCTTACCAGAAAAGTAACGCCTGATGATTTGTGTACGCACCAGATTCCCCCTCTGCGTACCCCTCACTACCGGAGGTGTGGTAGGTTGGGCTTCCTGCCTGATTGCTGCATGTTCCTCCTCCACATAGGCAGGTTGGGACAGGGCTATGTTGTGTAGCATGCAGCAAGCCTGGACGATCATCACTACTTTTGCTGGGTGGTAAAGCAGCGTACCCAATGACCGGTCCAAACACCGGAATCTACTTTTCAATACGCCAAATGTACGCTCCACCACATTGCGGGTTGCAATATGGGATTCATTATACCGTTGCTGTGCAGGGCCCTCTGGGGAGCGCAAAGGTGTCATGAGCCAGGAAACACACCCATATCCTGAGTCACCTAAAACACAGATAGGAAGTTATTGCCTTATATGGTAAGGTATGTGCATTGTGCAAACAGGAGACACTGGGACAAGAGCAATATGCTTGTGAAACTGGAAACACACACATTTGAGCAGGTACAAATAAGGACAGAGAGGGTAATATGTAAAAAATGTACTTACCAAGTAGCCATCCCTCTGGCATTTGTTGTTGGTTGAATCGGAATATAGGCATCATGGCAGTTCCCAGGGAAGCCTGCTACAACACTTAGGATTTTGAGATGAGCATCACATACCACCTGAACGTTTTAAGAGTGCCGCCCACGCCGATTGACATATCCCCGCACGTGCGGTGCCCTAATCCCAATGTGTGTGCAGTCTATAGCTCCCAGCATGTGAGGGAATGCTGAGAGTCTATAGAAAGCCACTTTGTGGTCCTGCCACTCCAACTCAGAACGTGGGAATCTGATGTATGTCCGCCACAACTTCTTTAAAGCAAGTAACACTTGAGTAAAATGCTTAGAGAAAGTGGGCTGTGATACCTCCAAGGACCATGAGGTCACAGACTGAGTGGAGCCTGTGGCCAAATAGTAGAGGGTAAACATTAATTTCTGCAGCCCAGACTCTGCATAGTTGCCTCCCCCGAAAGGGTCCAAATCATCTCTCACCTGCTCATATAAGTCCAACAGGTTATTGCGGTTCAGCCTAAACATCCCCACATCCTCTTGATCCGAGAGGGAGTCCAGGTACAGCCGAGCACGATACATACGTGGGGTACGCAGTAGTCGGGGGGGCTACCTGGATCTGGTGTGCAGCTTCCTCCCTCCTGCGCAGCTCCTCCAAATGGGCCACATCATAAATGAGCAACTCCAAACCACTCTGCAAAATCTCCATGTCTCAAACCCTCACAGGTGTCCTTAATGATGTTGGGGTATTTGTAGGGGTGTTTCTGAGTGAAATTGAGGGCACCTGTGCTGAAATTAACCATTTGTGCACTTGACCAAAGTGAGTTCTGGGCCAAATCGCCCAACAGAACCTGGTCTGAAAAAAGTGCGATTATTAGACACCTTAAAAGTGCGATTTGCGGAAACGCATCCCATTAAATAAGCGATTTGTATACTTTTCTGTACGAAAACATCTGGATGCGATAAAAATGCGAATTTTTCTCACACTTTCGGTCCGCATGAGTTATCGCACATAATATGCGATATCCGTCCCTTAGCGCATCCTATTAAATATGCGATTTCAAGGAAAAATGCGATGTCGCCATTTTTTTTACTTTTCATTTCTAAAACTTTAAGTAAATTATCCACTAAGTGTAACTGAGCAGTATGTTCTGCAGAAAAGTGCATCACTTGTACCCACCAACCTCCACTATGATTTCAATTTAATGAAAGACCTTCAAAATTGCATCTCAAGAAATATTTTTAATACAAACCTAATATGACTGCTATCTTTATTTTCAGTCACATTTTTTAAATCTTCATCAAGATCTAAATTCGATCCTGTCTCAATGAAAAAATCTTTGAAAAGCTTCAATAGGTTACTTGATGATGCCTGAATTACATATAAGGATGCCACTAAACTACAAGGCAGACCTATTTTAATGTCTTGGGACTCAATATTCCGACCATTTGCACAATTGCTTGATTGCATCCTGCAACCATTGTCACCCGGAAAGTGTCATTTTTAAGGATACCACTAGTTTCCTCCAGTCACTCAATCACAATTCAAGTTCCCTAGACACACTACTATGTTGCCTGGACATGTATAGGTTGTACACATAGATAAAACTTCAGAATGGCTTGATCTCTATGAGAGAGTTCCTGTTGCAGCATCTATCAATAATCATCTCATTTGACCCTGCAGAAATTGATCCTATGTATGATTTTTTTCATCTAAATGGTAATTTATATGCACAAAATCACATATATGCAATGGGGCCCTTTTATGGGTTACTCCATTGCACTGTATAATGTCCACATGAACTCTTGGGCTCATTTACTGTATAATGTGTAACCCTTGCTCTGGTGCCAGCCAATGCCTCTTGAACCATTTACTTCGCCACACATCACTGGTCGACATGATAACTCTCAACAAGTTATATCACACCCCTTTAAAAGGTTTAATGTGCAAAACTATTGGTTGAAAATGTAATATTTGACAAAACAGTAACTTCAGATATGACGACTTAGGAAAATAAAGACTGTGGGGTAAATTAATTAAGATGGGAGTTTTTTGTAGATGTAATGGTGCCCATACCAACCTGTCAGATTCTACTTTTACCTCTATGGGGGAAATTTACTAAAGGAAATTTGTAAAAAATAGGTGTATTTGTATCCAGAAATACACTTATTTTTGACATTTACTATCCCGAAAATACGGCAATTCGTAGTCGTATCGATGTGCTATCAATACGACTACGAATTGCTGTATTTTCGGGATAGTAAATGTCAAAAATAAGTGTATTTCTGGATACAAATACACCTATTTTTTTACAAATTTCCTTTAGTAAATTTCCCCCTGTGTGTTTGTGTCTAAAAACCCATCCAAAACAACACTTTAGTAAATCTGCTTGCTTCGCTTTTTTAAATCATTGTCCAACAGTCTAACATCACATGGAAGTTAATAGAAAATCTCTTTTATACTGGATATATCTACCATATGTTTTCTTGGAGCAAATACACTGTATGCAAAAGTGTAAGGCATAGACGTGAATCCAGCATGTCAAATATTCCATGTATTAATGAGCAAAATACAATAAAACATAATGCAGCACCCTTTCATGATCAACCATTACAATATGCAGGCTTACACATAGCTTAAGATTCGAGAAAAGTATAAACACATTCTGTACTTAAATATTAGCATAAATTAAATTCAATTAAAGACAAACAATTAAAGAAACAGGTGCTTGGCAATCACCCAATGGAAGCAGAAAGTCTTCCACATAAACCACCTTAACAAATTTCAGGAAGTAGATTGTCAATCTTGTCTCATCAAGTGGAGTACCAGGGATCTGGACTTTGGATCAACATGCATTAGGTCGACAGTGAATAGGTTGACAACTATTGGTCAACATGCATTAGGTTGGCACAGTTCATATGTTGACAGAAGGTTAACACTATAATGGTTGACACATGGAAAGGTCAACATGGTACAGCAAAGGAAGACACCTAGTCAAGCAGCTTGGCAAGCAAAGTGAGCAATGCAAGGGGATGGGATACAGTAATTTGGGCTCCATTGTGCGCCAATGCACAAATTGGCACCAAAAAAGTCAAAACCTCCTTCTGACCTTTTGCTTGTGTTGACCTTTTCCCGTGCTGACATTGTGTATGTCAATGTTTTGAGGTCAACCTTGTGCATGTCGACCTTTTAGGGTTGATGTAGATATTGACCTAATTCCTGTTAACCCTATGATCCACACCTGGAGTGCCAAATAGACAATATAGAATATTAATATATTTATTTTTACTAATGTTTGTGTTATTTCTGGGCATCTTGTGTATTTACATTCTCTCTGAAGAAGCCGCTGAGACCAGGAGAAGGCGGGGAAACGCGATAGAGCTTACCTTTTGAGATACCTAAGAGCCTGATTGATCTCTTATTTTATCAGCACTTGAACCAAGGAAAGTAGTTGGACTTTCGAGATAGCTGCATATTCATATTCAGTTAATAATCGCCAGCAGCTGGGAGACATGGAGAACAGAAGTGCACACTAAAGGTTTTTCCAATAAATCCACAACAGGTACCCGATACTTATATCACCAATTGCAATCTATCCTATCAATCTAAACTATAGGAAATTGACAGTATTCATTTCATTCTGGTATTACAAATATATGCAATAAAATGGATAGCTTCATTAATACTAAAACTACTAACCCTCAATATAATAATGAAGGACTGCCTATTACAAAAATCTTAACAGTTTACAATGAGATGAACCAGCTTCCAAAACAAATGGGAATTCCTGGCGCTGGACTTGTATGTTCAGAATACCACTGATTTTCTCATGCAAATATGGGGACAAGAGAAAACATGTGTATAAATAATAAATTGGGGTACAACAGAGTGGGGGGTAGGTTAACCCAAAAATGAAGTCGTACCACGACTCACACTTTGTGTGCGGTTACAGGTGTGTAACGGTTTCTTTAAGGTCCACCAACGTGTAAGACAGAAAGGTAATACCAAAAGAAGGATGAAATCACAGGTGCATACCGTACTCAACTGAATAAACAGGAGTTAGAAACATATAAAGGTTTCTTTAGTACCAAGGATCCCATTCACATGTTAGGTAACAATGAGGTACTTCGTACCATACTCACGAGAAGTACTGGTACCATAAACATATAAAGGTATCTTGTTGAGGGACTGGTGGGTGGCAAATTTCCACTGGTTGGTCCCCACGTAACAGCAGATGTACCCAAAAATAAAGGGATGACCAGTCTCAGTAACAAGATGATTTATTAAAAAAACTGTAATCGTGGCCCATTGGCCAAGGGCACGGTACAGATTAAAAAGTATAAATGAAGCAAAATGAACAAATAAAATAACACAAGAACTCACTTGAACCAGCTGCCTAACCAGAGTGATGATGTACTAAACAATCTTTTATAGTGATTACCTACTAAACTTCACTGAAAGTACAGTATATGATAATCCTTTTATGTTTCATATTTTACTATCAATGTTTTTTTTTATTTTCTCAATTCTTATTGTGGAATCCTTCGTAAAACATTTTTATTTCATTGTACCTGTTTTTTTTTAAATCTTTTTATTAAGCATTTTTGAGTACATTCATGAAACATTTTGTTACAATAAATGAACGTCACCTCGAAAGAGATATATATCACGGTGTGACAATATTATTGATTTTGCAATAAATGATTAAATATATAGATCATAAATGGTGTGAAAGTGTTATCGTTTTGATTAAACAAACTGTTTCGCTGGCTATAATATGTTAATCAACATTCAATAATAGAGTGATGCTCTAGGAACTTGCCAGAAATAATAACATACGTTTCCGGTTGGTAATTAAAACAAATGTTATAACGGAAAACATCAGAACAAATGTATAAATCAACTAATAAAATTCAAAAGGCATGCAATCTCCCTCTGCCACCCCCGCCACCCCCCATGCCCCGCAGTCCGCCTCCGATAATTCAGAGAGTGGTAAAGTCTTAAATTATTTTACAGTTATAGGGTGGTCCTCGGCTATTGTACGCAGTAGGTACCAAGATGTATATTTTAAGCTTTTAAGTATTTGTTGTCTCACCTCTAAAGATAAGGTGGCAATATAACTTTCCCACATTGAGAAAACATTTTAACCTTGGATTCTTTATTTAAAGTGGTCTCAACCCAGTCCATATCTAAAAAGATGGAATAGTATGTGTTTGAATAATGGGAATGTTGGTGGGGATGTTGATGTCCATTCTTGTAGTATGGTCATTCTTGCGGCAGCGCTAATAGCGAGCAGTAAGTCTCTGTAAATCTGAGGGATTTATGCCTAAAATTGCCCATTCATCTACAAATGGAACATGACATTGTACCTGTTTTAATATTTGAATATACTAATTATTAAATTGGGTTGTACCACTTCTCAAGCGCTGCTGCAAAGTTTTTTTTCTTTTCTGGAGTCTTTTGGGGATTGAGCACCCCATTGCATTTCAGATGCAGAGATTTGGGTTACACTAAAAATAAAATCTAAATAAGGGCTGGACCACAAGGAGCTAAACTATTTTCTTCATATCTTGTGTATTTGTGTCATGCTGGAAGTGGTATTTCCTTCTTTCTTACTGGAAGAACCTTTATTCAAAGCAGGTATGCTAAGGGGAAGAAAGTATTACGTTATTCAGAAACTCATCTCATGTAGACCCTGGATACTAACCTGAAGATTCATCTCCCTCTATGGAACACTGACATTTAAAGCTGAATGTCACAGTCCCAGGTTCAGATACAGATAATGTCACCAATCCAAAACTGAAGAGATTTTCACAGATCCTATTGCTGTATTTGTTCTTGTATGGATCCTAATTTAACAGATATTGCTCTCATAACTACAGTATGTTGTACAAGTTTGGGCTTTTTTATTTATTGACCAAATTGCCTGTTATGGCAATGTAAACTGTAAGAATTATCCATACCTTTGAAGAATATAGATTACCGAAATCATAACAGCATAGTACTGTTACAAGATAACAGGAAAATAATGCAGCTCAGGTATATTGAGCTAATATATACAGAGTAATACTGAGAGACAGCAGAGGGACAATGAAGAAGCCCCATCTGTGAAATGAACATCTGCTAGTGCGCCTGGTGCTTCCAATGTGGATCTGATCTCTGCGATATCCATTGACCAGCAATGAGATTACCACTGCCTGCAGTCAGCTGTTTTAAAATGCACAGTCACTTCCACACCATCAGGGACCACTTCCATGTCTCACACCTCTGACTGTGCTACACTGTGTATCAGAGGGGCAATAGCTCACATGGCCATACCTCCCAACTTTTGTCATTTTGAAATTGGGACCTGCTGCACTTAAGGCAGGGCCAGCCTGAAAAGGGGTTGATGGGAGTGACATTAGGTAGAGGGGGCATGAACTAGCACAGCAACCCAATTTTTATCATCATTTTGGGGCATGTCCTGTGGTCCTCTAGCAACTGGGCAGCCACTGGCTCCATCCCTGCACTCACTCCCTCCCTGCACTGCATCTCTTATCTCTGCCGACTCCCTCCCCATTCATCTCTTCTTGCTCCCCCCAACTGCCCCCCCCCCCCCCTGAGGGACATTGCTACCCACAGGAGTGACAGTCTCCAAATAGCAGAACTTTCCCACTGTAATCGGGACAGGTGGGAGGTATGTACATGGCATATGTTGAAAACACACCTGATTTTGTATTCTCAGACTGGGAAAACCAGATCAGGCCCCTTAGTGACTATTCACTGTGATTTAGAAGCTAGTATGGTACTTTACCTGCATACTTCTAACTTCTAACTTCATTTCTAGGCTTCTCTCACTGAGGAAGGGTGTGTGTGATTATATTCTGCCATCTTGTATCAGACTGTATCCCACTCTACCACAGCAGCAAAAACCCAGTGTCTTCCTCATGCCTACCAGAGCTAGATGAGAGGCCCACTCTCCCATCATTCACTGGTTCCACATGGTGTTCAGCAGGCAGCAGCCATTTCCACAGTACTTATTCCGGAGAACTATTTTCTGTCCTCCTATCTAGACTAATGTCTGTTTTTCAGAATTTGGAAACAATTTTATGAAAACTATACTACCATTTGGGATATTTATAGTACATTTATGGTAAATTTGGTCTACAAATTTGCATTCCTGAGTGTTTTCTGAATTATTGTTTAACTATACTAAGTGCTTTATTTCAAAATCAAAATCAAATCGGTTTTCACTACAACATTAAAAAATGCATAAGTGAAATTCCAAAGAAAAAGGGAGTACTCACAATTCACACACTACAAATTCAAACTTAAAATAACAGATGGGAAAAACTATTCCGCAACCTAAACACCTATAAGATTTCCCAGAAGGCAACAGGGAGAAAAGAGAATAACAAGGATGGCTTGGATCTAAAATAATTTTATTAGCCTTAAGCCCTTTTATCAAAAATATGTGCCATTGTGAGGCAGGATTCTCCTATATTATTGGCTATAGTGACCTTACATATGGATGTAAGGTCACTATAGCCTTAACCAAAGTTACATTTATAAGCTCTCTGACTGGCATTTAGTCTAGTAAATGCACTATTTTGTATTTTTATCTGAATGTATTCCACAATGGAATTTATCCAGCAACTGTGTAGTTGTGTTATAATAATAGCATTTATGAATTGTGCAAACATTCTTCATACAGTACACACGGATCACATTACAATATCTTAGGGAGCTCTCCCTTCTGACTGTACAACTTATTCATACACTTCTGCTATGGCTCACTGATACTTAGAACACTGTTTGGATTATTTCTCAGACTGTTTTTGTTTAAACCTACCAATATCTACCTTACCCCCTTACATGAATCAGGGTTATTAATTGTGTGGATATTTATTTGATCTACATATATGTTTTTAGCATTATTATATTTTACTGTACTACAGCTTTCTACTATGGATGCCATTTTAATGAATACCATTAAAACCTATGTTTTATCCATGTTGTGGGTAGGACCAAAGGGGGTAATTTTCTTTGTAGGGTTTGTACTGTATGTGTGAAGGTATTAAAGCTTGAATTGCATTTATAATAAATATTATTCTATATTAGCCCGAAAATTTGCATTAGCCTTACATTTTTTGTTTTAACGGCTAGAAAAAAATATTTGTTATATGTTTCTAACAATAATATATCTCTTAGAATTATGACCACCTATTACCCTATATCATATCCTCAGGGAGATAGTATGACAAGCTCCTAGTTTAATGCTGTACTTTAATTCATTGTAGTAAGGACCCAATTACTCAGTGAAACATTAATCTAATCATCATCATCATTTTTATCCCTTTAATTTGTACATTTGTCTATATCTTTCAATAAAATAACTGGCATTTTCTAGCAAAGCCTCCCAAATCTCTCTCCACTTTATCTCTCACCAAATGTTGATAAATATCCTCTTTAATACATACTTAACTTCTTTTTTACTCCTCTCCATGAAAAGCACAGAGAGGACATGCATGCTGATGTGCCATTTAGGGGGAAGGGACTGACTCTGGTATCCTCAAGCCCTTCCCCATTCCAGCCAAATGCCGCAATTCGTAGATCTACATAGATAGGGCAGTGCTAAGATCATGCAAAATTATATGCTTTGCATCATCCTTGGCCGTCCCCCAAAGTGGATGCAGATGATCTACTTTTCTGGGGGATCCCCTGCCCGGTGTTGATGAAGCGGTGAATAGAAGCTTTGCGTGTCTATTCCAGGAGATAGAGGGGCTGGGGGCAAGGCCAGCAGCTCACAGAGCCGCTGGCCATGCCACCACAGTGGCAAAATTTAGGCGTGGCCTTGTGGGAGCATCGCAAACATATACAACACCCCCTTCGCTAGACCACACCCCCTAATTTTGTGGAAGCAAATCTCCCACTGACAGCTTTCTTACTAGCCACTGTTAGAAAAGTCAAATGTAGGTTAGTAGAAAATCTCTTTAATAAATTTCATAATCCACTTTTAGTTTATTACCTGAAGGTATATAATAGACATTATTTGTGCCAGTCTTTGGATGTGGTTTTTCCTTCTTTCTTACAACAAGAACAGGAAGGTAAAGCAAATATTCTCAGGAAGAAAAATGTAGTAAGGTTATTAGAAACTCATCACATGTAGACCTAGACTGTAGCTTCCTCTCTCTGTAACACACTGTCCTTTAAAGATGAATGTCACTGTTCCATGTTCACAACACTGATAATGTCACCTATCCAAAGCTGAAGTGATTTCCACAGATCCTATAGCTGTAATTGTTATTTTATGGATTCTAATTGAACAGATTTTAGCACTGATATCAATGATGTAGACTGTGGGTATTTTAGTATTTATTGTCCAAACAGAATCTTTTTTAACCCTAGCATCCTGACGGCCACAATCCCAACAGTTGTAGGGTAAGTATGCTAATCTTCTCTCCTACCTGGCCTAACTGTCCTTTCCCTCAGCCTAACTCTAACATCCTCCCCAACCTAAACCTAACCCTTCCTCCCCTGCACTACCTAACCCCAATCACCCCAGATTAATTCATTCGGGATATCAGCTGGCGTGATTCCAGTATCGGTATTTTGACAGGTGGTGGGATTGTGAGATCTTCTGTCTGCTGTCATGAGCTCATATATACAAAGACTGCAGGCTTACAATGAATTACACAGATAACTTTGTTATATTGTTTTTTTTTATTTATGAGTGTCTTGATGCATTTTTTGCTTATCAAGGCTCTTTTATGAACGTTAGTATTGCCTTATCATTTTTGTTTTAAAGGATAGAAAATATTTGTTTCATAACGGACTATAATTCCCAGCTCCCAGATGTATAGTTACCAGTTGGTGATTAGTTACACTTACCCCCCCCCCCCCCCCCCATTATCACCAGCTCTCGCATCCTGCACATCACCAGGGAGATGGTATGGAAAGCTCTCAGCTTCCACCTTAATGCTATAGCAACACATTATAGCAAAGATCAGGTAATGGACTGGGGACCCATCCCTGGTTTTAGTGTCATCAATTGTAAGGAAAGGTCAGATTATGGGGATGTTTTAGAGATGGCAGAGGTAAGATTGGGAGATGACCTGAAGTTGGAGATTGAAAGAAATAGTCGAGTTGAGGATGACATTAAGGCAGTAGACGTTAGGTATATATGAAAGGATAGAGATGGGTACAGGTGCAGGCCCGGCTATGATGCTGCTGCTGATGCATGAGACATGCTGCAATGTGTATGCGTCACAATCCTGCTACACTAAGCTGTAGTGGGAGACTGTATTTGTATCTGTATTTACAGTATACAGCACACACAACATGTGAAGCATTTTACAGAAAATATTTCATTCATTCATCACTCCATGCCCCACTGAAGCTTACAAAATATATTTACACACTTACTTACACAATATGGCTATTATTTTGTCAGAAGCCAGTTGATACCAGTATGTTTCTTTGGGTGTAGGAGAAAACTGGATCACCCATAGGATACTCATGCAAATATGGAGAGAACAAATATGCACAGACAGTGAGCATGGTTCAGAGGTGCAGTAAATATTAAAATTGGATATAACAGAATTTTTTTGCCATTGCACATAAACCAAAGCCACATGACACATGCACATAGATATATTAGCCATAGTCAGGGCCGGCCTGCCCGTTATGCGAACTACGCATTCGAGCAAGGCACCATAGAAAAGAGGGAGCTGACAGTGTCTTTTCCACTGCTTTCAGCGCCATGATTACTATGGCAGCTTATTGTGCGCTGCCGCTTACGGTAACGGGGAGTCGGGGACAGCCACCGGCTGGACAGAGAGAGCTGTGACAGCCGGGCAGAGAGCAGTGTGCAGATCTGCGGCAATTACAATTCTCATTCTGGCTTGAGAGCCAATTGGAGCTTGCGGTATGGCAGCCAATCAGGAGTGGCAGTGGTGGCTCCTGATTGGCTGCCATACTATGAGCTCCGGAAGGCTCGCAAGCGCAAGATTTTTAATAGCCATGGACCTGCTCTGAATAAAGCTGGGCTGCCCACCGCTCTCTGCCTTGCTGTTACCACTCCCGGCTCTACAAGAATTCAACTCACCCATGGCAATGAGCATTTCACTCCCCTGTAGCAATGAGCATTTCATTCCCCTGAGGCAACAAGCATTTAACTGCACCTTGGCAACTAGCATTTATCTCCCCTGTGGCACGAAGCATGTAATGCCCTTTGACAATGAGCATGTAACTCCACTGTGGCAAATGGCGCAGTATGTCTAAAGGTGCTTACACACGGTGAGATAACACTTTCTATGCGACACCTATTCAATCTGGGTCTGGATCTGTGTCTGTGTTTAGATCTGGGTTGGTTACAGTGTCCACACTTGATTTTGACTATGTAGTACATCTGCACTATATATTCTTTCCTGTCAAGACTATTTTTCTGTTCGATGTACACTACACAGGAGCATGCATCGTGTTGAACATGCAAACATGTTGACACCATTTTCTGGATGATGCCACTGGAGTCTGCCACTGGAAAATCATTTGCATCTGCAAAGACTTTAGCAAGTTACAATTGTTTTTTCGTCTTTCTTTTCTTATGCACAAAATGGGGGCTGAAGAAGCGATCAGTCTGAGACAAGCGGTGTGAAGAGTCTTTTCTTTGTAAGTAGATCATTACACCAGCAAAATTTAACTTTTTCAATAGCTGTGTTTCACCCACTCTGAACTCATGTTAACTTACTGCATTGTTATGTAAAAATGTAATATATTGCTTGCATTAATGAGATGATTCAATTTAGAATTCATAAATTATAATTATTGTATTCCATTTTTTTTTCACATTATCTAATTAAACAGTACAAAGTAATAATGCCTGTAGATGTTTAATGTATTTTGAACTTGATGACATAAATACAATATACAAGAAAAGATATTGCAGAAAAAGTAAAAATTATGCATAAAAGTTTTTACATACAAATGAAAAGAAATAATGGTTTTGAAGTATTGAATCTGTATTTATGGTTACAGATACCTTAAGAAATAATTGCACTTTTATTAGCACTTGCTGATCTTTTATATATAAATTTTATGGCTGTGCCACTTGTGACCCTGGCTATCGGTAAGATGGTTATTGATCTATTTTCACTGCTACAGCTTGCCATCACTGAATATCTCGGGAAATGATTGGGTGTCTCCCACCTGACCAGGATCTTCTTATTCACCAGAGTTCATGTGTGTGGGTAAGCCATGGGTGAGCAAGCTCAAGCCAGGACCATCTTCTGCCTTACCTTGGGCCACAGAACTCCCAACAGGAACTCACTGATACTGACACATCTATAGGTGCTGTTCACTGCAACCATCATCTGTGGGTGTGAGTGGTGCAGTTCTATGGATAGTGGTTGTGTGGGAATCCCAGGCTGCCTGAATAGTGCCTGAAAAAGGTAAGATGAGGTCACTATTGGGCACTGTGTTAGTGATTAGAGTCACTTTATATACAGTCATGACCGGATAAATGAGGGGGGGGGGTCAGGAGTGATCATTCGGATACATTCACACATAAATTGCCCCAACACACTGTCCTCACAATTGGTAGCTCAACCATAGAGTACAGCATTTCACTGCCTCTACTCGGGATCTCCGTGGTGGCTTAGCTGGTCTGTACACAGCAACCACCTTGGAGATTTATTGCAGTTAAGTCTTGCGAGATATTGTGTTATGATCTTATGTTTCTCAAGACTAGAGCCAAGGCAGAGAAAAGATGATGGATTTATCCTGGCTGTAGTAAGAAGAAATGATAAAGGCTTCAGGGGAACTCCACTAAATCACTTACCCAGATGTCCCAGGTGCTCCTCAACTTGGCAACGATGGCATGTTTTATTTTTGTGTTATTGTGGCGGACATATATATATGGGGGCATCACTAAGTTTGTTGACACCTGGCGTGGGTCCAATGCTGCTAAAAAGGGTGTGATCTCATGGAAAGAGGGTTTGGATTCACAGACTGACCCATGCCTGCATCACCAACTCTTACAATGCCACTGCACCCGAGTGCTGCACATAATGAAACACATTGCAGCACCTGCCTCCTGTCACTGAAGTGGAGCAACATTTTGGTGCCTCTTCTTGATGTTGACATCTGTGTGTAGCCCCAAAAACATATACTGTATGGAGCAATAGTAAAAAAAAAGCCTTATCTTATTTGGGAGCCTGAGGTCATTTACGATGGTCCAATGTTTTTCATCGAATAGACTTCAACAAATGGTACTTAGTAATTAGCTAATGAGTCTAGTAATCATGATCTTACTTTCTATATGTCAAGCAATAGACCCAAGCCTCGTTTCTGTTTTCCCCGACGGCGGCTGACGTCACACGCCGCAGGGCAGCGTTTTTGAATATAAGCTGGTTATAGTTCTGTTGGAGGTTTTCCTGCTATAGAGTGTTCCCGGTTCCTGGACCCTGTGTCAGCCAGCATCTCAGCTGTTCCTGGTTTCCTGTGCCTGTAAGCAGTGTCCCTGTACTTCTTCTGTGACCCTTGTCATCCATCCAGATAAGTCAGGGATCTCCCTGCAGTGTTCATAATTCTTTATTTGTATATTGGTCTCACCCTTGTGCATTGTTGCTATTGTATTTTTCTTATATTCGACCTCTGTGCATTGTTGCGCTTATATTGATTACTGCGGGTTAGTGGTCTCCCCTCGTATCTGCAGACACACCTGGTTTAGCACCCTCCACCTGGGTCCCCTCAGGTGGATTCCGGCCTGCCCCTTCGGGGTTAGGTAGTTTCTCCTTTTGTACACGGTCCTTCTCTGAAGACCTGACTGCAACGGAGTCTGCGCCGACCTAATTCTCCCTTACAGCCGGGGGGGGGGGGGGGGGTTAAAGGTGAAGCCTAGCACTGCATGGATTCACTGACACTAAGCCTGGGCAACAGAGCTAGAGGGCAGGTTCGGTTCCAATACCACAGACCCAGACATCGGGCCCGGTTCCACTCCTGCGGGTCCTTACACTAATACTTTTATAATTATAGAAAGGTGCATTTAAAAGCCTTGAAAAAAAAGTATCTCTGGCCCTCATTCATGTTGGATCATATACAGTATGTAAAGCTGCTGGCAGCAGCTTAGCATATGCTGTTGCCCTGTATTATGAATTCTGGGATAAAATGTATACTAGACCGTGAGAAAAAACATCATTATCAACTAAGGTATAATGCTGCCAGTGTATTATACTATCTCTGGGCTGCACTGCAGGTAGTGTCAAAAAAAATCAGTGTGCTGTGCACTAAAGGTTTATGCTGCCCTATATGGCGCACTGGGGTGCAACATCACTCCAGGTAGTGACCAAAAACTACAACACCAGTGCATACCTCCCAACTTTTGTCCCATGGAAATCGAGACCAGTCCGAAAAGGGAAAACTTTTATCATAATTTACAACCCCGGCTCCCTCCCTGCCCTCCCTCCTTGCACTTAAGAAATGCCGTGCACTTGCTCATGGCATCTCTTGACAGTGATCTCTGGCTCCCTCAACTTCTGGCTTCCCCTAAATGCCCCCCCCCCCCCCACCCACAAGACATTGCCAGTAGCGGGAGGGACAGCGGGACAATCTCCAAATAGCAGGACAGTCCCACTGTAATCAGGACAGTTGGGAGGTATACCAGTGTGCAATTGCAGCAAGGGTTAAGGCTCAGTAACAATGTCACACTTACTGTAAGATTACGCAGCACCAGTGTAACACACTAAGGCAATAGATATAACTTCCATGTTCACTAAAAATGAAACCTAGAAAATCCTAAAAAATGGATTGAAAAAATATATAATTTGTTTTTTTTTAGATACTAAAAATCTGGTTCTTAATGATGATTACATTGCTACAAACAAACATATTTTGAAGAACTGTCTGAAGACGACTGGCTATAATTGTAATAAACGTCAATGGGTCTTGCTTATGCAGGGTAATTAGTTTCTGATGAGATGTACATTACAGCACATAGAAAGCATTTAGTTATGAACCAAACACCTCAGTAGACCACTTATGGTAATTCTTACACCTATGGTTCTAATTCACTGCATATAAAGATGCAAATGTTATAACAAACAATAATTAGTTGTTGATCTGTGAAGTGAAAGTCATTTTCTGCATTTCTGAACTAATTGACGTGTATAAGTAAGTGGATATAGATCAATAGAAGAGAGGAAACTTGTGAATGAAGGTCTCGCTGGGTACTTGTGTGGTCATACAGATGCTCTGTTGTTGCATTTATTCAGCATAATTCATTTGCATACATGAAAATATTTCCCTTTTTGGAAGCCTACATTAAACATTAAGGGGTAAATTTACTAAGATGGGAATCCTGTTGAAGATGGGATGTTGCCCCAGCAACCAATCAGATTCTATTATCTTGGAGAACATGGGTAGCCAACTCCAGTCCTCAATAGTTACCAACAATTAACGTTTCCAGATCTCCTTACAGCATCACAAATGAAGTAATTATCTCCACCTGAGGATATTTTAAAACGTGTCAGTGTTTAATGACTACACCTGTGTTCTTGCTAGGTTGGCTGAAAAACATGAACTGTTGGTAGTGCTCAAGGACTGGAGTTAATTAACCCTGTTCTAGAAGGTGCTAAATTAATAAGTAGAATGTGATTGGTGGCTATGTGCAACATTACCATTTTCAATAGAACTCCCATCTTAGTAAATTTACCCCTAAGAACCAATACGTAACTTCATGGTTATCCTTAAAACATGGACTGTTATGGTGACTTAAGGACAATTTGCCGGATGTACTAAGCTTAAAAAGTGATAGAATGGAGAGTGATAAACCACCAGCCAATCAGCTTCTTACTGTCATGTCACAGGCTTTGTTTGAAAAATGACAGATTGGAGCTGATTGGTTGGTGGTTTATCACTCTCCATTTTATCACTTTTCAAGCTTAGTACGTCTTGCCCTGAGTATGGTAGCAACTGGGATAAAATGTAAATACAGCATTGCCTGTCCTCCTAAGTATATTAAAGTGATTAATATTACTTTATTGGGTACTTTCAGGGCTGCCATCAGAAACTGTGGGGCCCGGGACTGACAAAATAGGAAGGCCCCCCAGTGTTAAGGGCAGTGGTGGCTCCTAACTTTTTGGGGGAGGGGGTTGCCTCTGGCCGCAGGCACCCCCTCCCCCTGTCACCACCACTGCTGCCGCTCTCCTCCCATCCCCGGCGCTGCTCTCCTCCAGTCCTCCTTCAGCCGGGACTGGCACATGCTCAGTAGAAACATATGTACTGCGCATGCGGCCAGCTTGACAAGCACTGGGACCAGCACGTACGCAGTACCGATATAGGTACTGCGCATGCGCAATTGCCGATTTTGCCTGACAGCCTGCAGAAAAGCGTCCCGGAGTGAGGGAACACATCCCAATGGGACTGCCTTGGTGACTGGCAGGTCGGACTTCCAATAGGATGTCACTGCCAGTCACAGTGAAGCCAGTGCAGTCTCACAGATTGCATCTGGCATTACTACAGTGGCGGATGTTACCGGGGGGGGGGGGGCTGCATTTGCTATTCACGCAGAAGTAGATTCGGAGAAGCCAGGTGGTGAGTATTACTTGAGGCATTAACTATATGGCCTTACGGGGGGGGGGCAGTACATATATGCACTACTGGGAAACATTACGTAAACAGCATTACGGGGGCAGTAAGTAAATGGCACTATGGCAGGCAGTAGTACGTAAATGGCACTATTGGGGGCATTACATAACTGGCATTATGGGCAATATGTATATGGCACTATGGCCCTTATTCTGGTTGAGTAGGACGGCTCCGTGTGCGGTCGGACAGCCGATGTTTGGTATTTGCGCATGTGCAGAGGCGTATCTGCGCATGTGCGAACGCCTCACATGTCCAAACACAGAGCAGGGTGTGGAGAGGGGCGTGAAGGGCTGTATGGGGTCATTACCATATGCGTACGCCCCGCGTTTCATGGGTTTTCCCATGAAAATGCTGGGCGTACGTATGGTAATGCGGCCGTGACGCATGTGTGGTGGGCGGACAGCTGACGTAGCCAGATGTCAGCTGCCCGCCCATATCCCTGCTTTCATAGGGAAAAATGTCCGAGTGGTCTGGAGCACTCGGTGCTGCCTGACTGCTCGGTCCATCATTCCATGGTCGACAACCATCGGAGGATGGGGAAGGTTCCCACAGATGGAGGAGGTGTTCACATGAAACATCCACTCACGGTCGGCATCTTACCGCATTCGGACAGTGTGAGCGATCTGTACAGTAGGTGGGGCTAAGAGTACTCGGTTCCTGTCTGAAATACGCATCTGTCCGAATCAACTAGAATAAGGGCCTATGGGTGTACATTCTATATTGCACTATGGCAGAGCATTATGTATATGGCGCTATGAAGGACATTGCATAAATAGCACTATGGAGGGCAATATGTATATGAAACTATGGGTGGCAGTATGTTATGGCACTATGGATGGGCATTACATATATAGCATTATGGGTGGCATTATGTATAGGGCATTATCTATATGGCGCTACATGGGGCATTATGTGTGTAAATGCACTAATGGGGGCATGTGTAAGCATCACTTAATGAGGGGGGGGGGGGGGACAGGCAGACCTAATATTTATAGTTACACCATATAGTATATAATGACACTATACAATAAAAGGTACTTATGTAGTATCTGGGCGTCCGATTTAGAAATCGGATCGTATCGGATCGCATCGCATCGCATGCGTCCAAATCGTATGCGATGCGATGGTCAAGATTTTTCCATAGGATTCAATGTTAAAATGGTCTGAGTCCATTACATAGAATTCAATGGGAAAAAGGGGTCTTCTTCCTTTCCCCACTATCCAAGTGGGCATGGAGTTGGATATAAACCTGTGGCGAGCGTAGCGAGCCACCGAGCCCGAAGCGTGGCGAGCGTAGCGAGCCCCGCGAGGGGACACAGAATACTTTTTAAGAAATATGCGTCCGCTCGCCACGCTTCGGGCTCGGTGGCTCGCTGTGCTCGCCACGCTATATAAAATCAACTCTATGCCCACTTGGATAGTGGGGAAATGAACAGGACCTTCTTAACATTGAATCCTATGCAAAATCGCATCGAATCGCATCGCATCGCATCTGATTGTATGCCTTGAGGTAAGGCATACAATCACAAAATCGGCAGCCCAGATACTACATAAGTACCCAATAAAACTAGATTATCGCACATATCTGTGCAGAATGTACCAAGCACGGTGCCTCCCTTTGCGCCGATACGCATTGCCTTTGTACTAGCATAAATGATTAGTAACTCAAAGGGAAGCTATCCCTATAACAGCTGCCCTCTGCAATGCGCTCTTGTGCTTGACGGGAGAAGGCCCAATAGGGGGGGGGGGGGGGGGAGGCACAACAACAGGTGACACCAGCCCTAATGATGCTTCTGCTCTTTATTGCAGATTGAAGGGGTATTCTTCAAAAGCAGGATAATGCTTTCTGAGGAGATACTGATTGGAGGTGCTCAACACAGTGCAAACACCAAGTACTGTAGATGCTATTAATCAGGATGGTTAGTCCTTATAGAAAATAAAGGGATAAGTAGGTAAGCAGGGCTAAAATATAAATTGATCTGGTGAGAGTGGATTGACTTTACAAACAGATCTTAATATCTAGAATATCTAGAATATCAGCATAATAAAAAAATGCTCATTCGCATTCAGAAAAAGTAAAAAAAGGAACCATTTGATAACGATGCAGCTAAACGCATTAAGGACACTCGCAAGGGGATCTACTTTCTTCCTGGCATGGATTTTCAAGCCTGAACCTGCCCCGGACACCAGTTGCCTTCCATAGCTGGACACTTGCTATTTTTGAGGACACCACTGCTGCTACTGGGATGCTTTTCTTCAGTCTCCTGGGGTAAAAACACAACTACTCCTCAGTGCCATTGCCAAACGGAGTGCACAAGACATAGTGAAGTCAGAGGTTTGTTCCCTACACAGCAGACAGTAACTATCAATATTGGCTGGCCTATAAATAAAGTTGTCTGGATTATTAGGGGACACTAGGAACATACTCTATAAAGCCCCAGTGAACTTTGTTGCTATTAATGTGTCACACATTTTTTCATGTGATCCTATACTGTAGCTTTACTTTTAATGTATGTGAATGCACATTTTTTATTGTATTGATATTCTACATATTAAAATCCTTGTGTAAAATCAATCCAATATCACCAGATAAATTGCATTCTTCAAAAGGCATAAAAAGCAGCCAATCAGCTCTTACCTGTCATTTTTCAAACCCAGCCTGTAACATGGCAGTTAAGAGCTGATTGGCTGGCTGTTTATCACTCTCCATTTTATCACTTTTTGAAGCTGGATACATCTAGCCCATTATGTTAAAAATGAGTTAGAGATGTATGTATTATACCTTAGCATAAAATGATTAATCACATCCAATGTGTTATTAAAGAAAAATGTGTTATGTCTGTATTTTCTTATGGTTGCTATAAATATTGTAACATAAATATTACCAGTGATATAAATAAGACAACACAAAATAAATGGCTACCATTATTTTACAATTGTGACTCGGTGACTGCTTTTTTGTGATCTATGTCTGCAGCAAGACACCCATCTCACTATCCATCAGCTTATATTAGCTATAGTGCCGCTGTGTAACCAGTTTTATAGCTGTCAGATTAATTCCCATGCTGTATTTTGAGGAAAAGTATCAGGTGATAGAGCAGACTAAATTTGCATAAGTTTTTTCAATTTAGCTGTCAGTCAATGCAAATCCCTATCAATCCAAATGACTTGCCAAACAGTCTGGTGTAATTGCAGTTTTATATATATTACATTTACATATCTTGTTTTATTAAGCATTGTTGTTAATTGCAAAATCATCATATAACATGTGAATATTAAAGAATCATAACAACATGAACGTCAAAGACTATTCTTGATTTAACAATAATTAGTCCAGTTGTATCTGCTGTAAAATTGTGTTGCTTTAAAACTATTTGTTTTTATCTTTCTGTCAGGAAGTGATGCATCAATACTCTGCACACACAGACCATTCAGTATTCTGTCTGTCTGGGACTTCACCTTGAAGTGTGTAAAGTAATGCTTGGGTGATATTTACATGTACATCATTTATGCAGGATTCCCCGCTCCATCATTTTAGACATCTTCTCTAAAACTATTAAAATGTTGTGTATATTTCAGTCAACACTGTTATGTTTTCTTTCACATGTTTCAAACATTTCTGTCATAGGTTGCACAAGTTCTTGTATGCTTCAGTTATAAATATGTTTCATTTGTCTGCATAGCCCATGTTACTATTCATTTTTATTATTCTTCACTTCTTTTATATGAAGTCCTGCAGCTACTATACTGTAGCTCTATACTGATAAATAAGCATTTACGATTTCCGTGGTATAAGCATAACTCCCAACTGTCCTGATTTTTTTGTGGGACCATCCTGTGTACCACCCTGGGAATTGTCGGGAGGGGGGCAGTTGGTTGTCCCCCTTGCCTGCTGCTGCTCTGCCCAGCAGTGCAGAAGTGAATAGATGCCGTGCTCATGCACACATCATCTATTCCCGCAGACAGGGGGCTGGGTACATGGCAGAACTCACAACACCCACAAAGCGGTGAAAATGGTACTTGGCCTGGTGGGGGTGACACAACTTACAGGTTACACCCCCTGATCACTAGGCTACTTTTGGGCTCCAGCCGCCGATCTGACTATCTGTAATGAATAATTCCTAAAGAAAAAAATAATACTTGTCTGTAATAAAGGGCCTCAGACACAGGGCGGGATGCTCTAACACAGTGGTAGCCAACCCTAGCCCTCGAGAGCTACCAACAGTTCACATTTTCCAGACAACCTAGCTGCTGCACAGCTGCACTCATTAATCACTGACACATTTTTAAAGATCCACAGATGGAGCTAATTAGCTCACTTGTGATTCTGTAAGGGGACCTGCAAAACATGCACTGTTGGTAGCTCTCGAGGACTAGGGTTCGCTACCCCAGCTCTAACATTTATCGCCCCCTTCCACTGGGCTATCGCATCTTGTGATAAGAGCTGTCCCTTGCGATAAGGCTTCGGTGCTGGACGTCCGGTCTGAGAGCCGGGAGTCCATTTGCGCATGTGCAGAGCAACGGGGATGGGGGGTGGCATGCTGGGAGGGATCCGTGATGGATCCCTCACATATCACTGCGGTAAGAAGCCCATAGGCGATTCCCTCCGCAGTGCTGACACTGTGGAGGGGGGGGGGATAGAGAATACACAAATGCGGTAAAAACCCAGATAACGGGTTTCTACAGAATTTCTGATTTAGAGCATCCCACCCAGAGTTAAAAGTCATACCAAAAATGGAGAAAATGTGCTTGTGGACACTATGGGTAAAGGGGGGGGGGGGGGGTGGGACTTTTTTTTAGGTATATAAGTGAAAGGAGAAAAACAAAAAATGGAATAATAAGACTAAAGACAATGTAATAGCAGATCATATTAATAATTATTTCTGCTCAGTATTCACTGCTCAAAGAGAGGGGAAGGGGCCACAGTTAAGTTGCAAGTATAGTCAGAAAACTGAGGGAGAAACAAGTACATTTACAGAGGAGAAAGTCCTCAAAACTCTCAAAACTGAAAGTGGATAAATCAATGGGGCCAGGTAGGATATATCCAAGGATACTAACAGAGCTTAAAGGGGAGCTGGTGAAACCAATAACAGAATTATTCAACCAGTCTCTAGCTACTGGAGTAATCCCAGAGGACTGAAAAACAGTGAATGTAGTCCCACTGCGCAAAAGTGGAAGCAAGAAAGAGGTAAGCAACCATTGATCAGTGAGCCTTACATCAGTAGTAGGGAAATTGATGGAAACACTCTTAAAACAAAGATGATCCGAAACAGCATGGGTTTACTGGGGGGAAGAGCAAGTCAAAAAAATCTTTTTGACTTTTTTGACTGGGTGACTAAAGCAATAGATCAAGGTGGGGCTGTAGATGTAGCTTATCTAGACTTTAGTAAGGCTTTTGACACTGTTCCACATCGCAGACTGTTACAAACTTGAAAGCTTGGGATTGGATTCTAAGATAGTTGAATGGATAAGATCGTGGTTGCTGGACAGAAAGTAGTAAACGGAGTACAGTCAAAGGAGGGAAAGGTTACAAGTGGGGTACCCCAGGGATCTGTACTTGGACCAGTGCTTTTTCAGATTTTTATTGGTGATATTGCAAATGGAAGTGAGGGTAAAATGTTTCTTTTTTGCAGATGACACAATAGTATGCAACCGGGTAGACACACCAGGAGGGGTAAAACAAATGATTGATGATCTAGGTAGATTAGATGAATGGAATGGTCAAAATTGCAAAATCATGCACTTGAGTCTCATAAATCCTAAAACTAAATATAGTATAAATGGCACTATAATGGAAACTACTGAGGAAGAGAGGGATGTAGGTGTCACTATTTCAGTGGACTTAAAGGCAGGTAGGCAATGTAACAAAGCAATGAAGAAGGCAAGTCAGATGCCTGGTTGCATAGGGAGAGGTATCAGCAGTAGAAAGAAAGAAGTAATAATGCCACTGTATAGGTCAGTTCTGGAGGCCATGTCTCCAGAAGGATATAAATACATTAGAGACTGTACAAAGAAGGGCAACTAAAATGGTGCATGGCCTGCATCAAAAAACGTGGAAAGACTAAAATATCAATATGTATACTTTGGAGCAGAGAAGGGAAAGGGTTACTCCTGTGTAGTACAGTGGTTTGTTACATCTATGTAACCTAAAAGTTACAAGGTATTAAACACTGTATAGATCAGACAGCAGGGACATCTCAGCTTAGAAAACTGGTAGATTTCTACCTTCTATGTACATTGGTTAAATATTTTCGCCAGAACGGTTAACTTTTAACCAATTCGCTCTAGACAGAGGGCGAGATTTACTAAAGGGAAAATGCCGTAAAACCCCCGTTTTACGGCATTTTCCTATGTATCAATCCCCGTCCGCCCCGTTTTCGCAAGGCACTTGGGTGGCGATACCCTATAGAAGCCTATGGGCTTCTTTCGCCTCCCGCCGTACGACATCCGCCTGCCCCCCCCTCCCATCCTCCAAAATCTCCTCCTCCCCCTGGTGTGACAGCCGGGAGGACATCCGGCTTCAGGGGGTAGGAGGAGACGCAGGGGGACGCTGCCAGTCGCCGGGAGGTGACGGAGACCCCCGCAGCCCACATCACAGGTATCGCGGGGGTCTCCGTCACCGCAACCCGATGCTGGCCGCATATATTAGTACATATGCGGCAGCATCGCGGCGGCTGCAGTGCGAAGGGCGGCGATGTATGTTAATACATCCCGCCCTTACACTCCACAGTCTACAAATTATATGGAGTGAGAGTGTAATAGCTTGACACTGTTTGTCCTTTTGTGTTATATGTTTGGTATATCCTTTTATCCAATTATAATAAAATATTTTAATAATTATTTATTTTATTTATTTTTTATCTAAAGAAATAAGTAGTGCCCCAGCAAAAAGAGTTTCTTTGTTTCCATTCACTTATATTTAATCTAACTCTATAGGAGCACCACCAGATAAGTGATATATTCTCTGACATCCATATAATATAAGTATGGATGGGGTTTCCATAGCGACCTTGGTATATCCTCTTTGTTTGAAAATTTCTGGTAGACCATAATTATTTTTTTCTGCTTGTGCATAGTAACAATCCCCCTTTCATGCATTGTTTGCTGTCATATTCCTGTATGTCTCTGATACTTCCTGTTCATGTTGTGTGGAGGAGTGATGGAAGAAGCACATGTGGCAGACATGTTGAGTTTAACAAGCTGTTATTGAATGCAGCTCACCGAGGCCTATTGTTCTCAGCTGCAGTACAATACATAAAACAATACAGTAGGGGATTAGCAGAGGATTAAATCCATAATTTCTTAATCCTATTAAAGGGCTAGATGAGGATGGCTCCATCTGTATGGTGGTTTCATCCCAAAACGCCAACATTATGTAATATTGATACATTTGGATTAGGGTATTTAAACGTTACCTTTTAATTTGTCCATTGGCAATTGCTTGACAAACTTATATTTAAATAATAAGCAATGCCCTCATTACCTACTCAATTACATTGGCTGGCAGAGGAAAGACTCATTTCACTGCTTGCAAGGACAGGTTGGGTGGCAAATAGGGCATGTGTGAGAACAATACCATGTTCTCATTGCCGCCCCTGAAAAAACCCGGGTTTTTGCTGCTGGGTTTTTGGCGGGGCACAGAGCATCTCAACTCTTAGATGCTGCACCTTAAACCCGGGAAATTCCTGTGTCTAACCCTTTCAGACTGCTTCCCCTGGTCTGCCCTGCCAACAAGTGTGTGGAATATTATAGCAGCTTTCATTGGCTGTTGAAAAACTAGCTGTGATTGGCTGTTTAGAAAGCAGCTTTTATTGGCTGGCTCAAGATGATGTAATTTAAAGAGGCCTTTTTTTCCAAGCCCAGTGCATTGCTGGAATCATGGCTGACGAGATACTACTGAGTAGCTTGGAGTGCCTGATGTTTTGCACTATTTTGCTGTTTCATGCAGCAAATGAGTGCTTGCTGCAGCTGCTAACATTGTGCTACCTTGCACAGTGTACTTTGAAGAGGAAGAAAGCCTAATTTATTGCTGAGAGAGAGCAGCTCCAACATTTCCTCATCCCTCCTGTGCGACATCTCTGCTCTACTCTAAGCAGCATTAAATGGACGTCACATGTCACCTGATTTCATCCCCCAATGACCTTGATTTTTTGCATCTTGTGTGAAAAACACTGGTCTGTGCTTTTCAGACTGCCGTACACCCGTGTATTTCCCAGGAAAAACCCTGCAAAAAACCAGTGTGTAATTCCCGGGGCATAATACCCGGGAATTTAGCAAAGACCCTTTCACACTGAGACGGGACACGAGAATTTAATGCTCGCCCTGCCAAATGCCCGGGTTTTTGCGGCAGTGAGAACGGGGTATAATAATAAAAATAATAATAATAAAAAACAAACCTTTTTTTCCTGTGATGCTGCCATATGACTCACCGACAGATTTTCTAATGCTGTGTACACACGGTGAGATTTTACATTAGATTTTGACTATATTGTCAAAATTGCATGCAGATCGCACAGGTTTTTTACCTTGCGATCCCGTTGTGCACTTGCGGGACAGCACAAATTGAAACCCAGATAGACAGGGCAGCCATGACTATATAGTTCAAATCAAATGTAGATTGCATGAATTGTTTGTAAATAGTACAGAGTTAGCAAAGATTGCATAGCAATCAAATCTTAAGTCGAATAGCAAGGGAAACTCACCGTGTGTACACATAATCTATCTCTTAGCCGGTCAGTTCATTACTGCAATAAACCACAGGAGAAATGTAATTCAGGATACTGTACTGTATGCACTGTATACAGCACTGTACAGCATACCCATGAGCACAGGAAGCTGTGTTTTGTTTGCTTTTGTTTGCTTTAAGAAGTTACAAATTGAAAATCCAGGTTGTAATTTCTGGCACCTTGTATGGGACTGCCAAAAATTGCAATTATATTGGCAAGAAATGAATATAGGGATCCCCAGTCAATGTTTACAACCACTAGGCTTTATTATGGGGGTATGGCCCGCTAGTGCAATGTCTTTAGAGCTTAGGCAGCTTGCAATCAATCTCTGCGCAATTGCTAAAGCGGTTATTGCTCATTCTTGGATGGTGCAAAGTGGTCTGAGAATCCAAGATTGGATTAGCTTAGTAAACAGCACTATGGAAGAAGTACATGTTCCTATCAAGAAAATAATTTAATAAATTCTATGGTATCTGGGGGAAGTGGAATTATTCAAAATACAGTAATGCACAACAGCACCTTAATAGTCATATGTCCACACAGAATAGATAGTCATGTGAATATGTAGAAGATAGAATAGGTTGTTTTTTCTTTGTCTTTTTTTCCTTATTTTTATCTTTCTCTTTACGTATATTTACAACTAGTAAACTATATGAGTTAGCACTAGAGCACAAACGCAGCACCTATTAGAAAATATTAAATATTCGAAACAATCACACAGTACTACTGTACACATGTTTATTACACATTCATTTGGTCTATATAGAAATTCATGATGTGATTAATTGAAAGTATTATAGGATTAGAAGCTGCCCTCTTGCACTTGAACACAAACACAGGTTAAAACCCCCACTATATTAATGAATTAAATATATAGGTAACCAAGCTCCCCCACTTACCATAGACAGACTGATAAGCAATATATGTTTTGGTTGATAATGGTAACAAATTAAGGACAACTAGTGGAAAAATCCACATATGTACTGTGGCTTCTGTACAATTGTACATGTACGTATGTTAATATGTCTCTGTGTATGTTTTTTGCACTGTGTAATATTTTAGAAAATGCTCAATAAGATGAAAAAAAAAAAGAAGTTACAAATTAAGTCAGACTAATAATAATGGCAGCAGTGCCATCAATATTAATACAATGGCCCCTAAGTCACTTGTGCTAAGAGGCTAGTTTACCTTCATAGCTGAAAACAAGTAAATAAATATGATTGACTCTCCCCTGATTCCCTTAATAGAGCAAATTGACTTTTAACTAGTGTTGTGGGATTTTTGTTTGCTGAAAACCAAACCCAGCAACATGTTTCATATCCTAGTACTTCTGGACCAGTGCTCAGGTTTCTTTGCCAAGCCGTGCAGAGCTGAAGAACAAACCATGTGTTTACCAATCCTGGAGGAGAGTCTAGAACTTGAGACTTCTGACTCTGTACTCACAAAGAAGCCTCCTTATATAAGTTTGCACCCTCTGTAAATGTGGGGACGAGTGGTACAAGTAAAGCGAGTGACACAGAAAGTGAGGATGCTATAGTGAAATTGCAACAGAATAATAAGAATATCTATGTTGAATGCTAATGTTGATGATGAGGATGTTATTTGTGTCAGAGATGTACTGTAAGTCACCAATAGATGCAGATGTTTATAATGTCAGTGTCTGATTTTACTTATTAACTTTATACAGTAACTTGAACTTTGCTGAATTTTATTCTTATGTTGATAGAAAACTGTAATGAGACTGTAAATGGCAAACTTACTGTAGGTTTAAGGGATAAACAAATATTATAACTCAGTGAGGCAGACTCCTTAGTTATGCCCATTCACAAACATAGCTGTTCTAGAGAAATGGAATGTCTTTTTTAGATTTATGATCTTTTGTATAAAAGTATGTTTGAAATACTTTTTATTGTACACTACTTTGACATTTTCTAAAGGGTAGAGTGCAAAAGGGAATATATGTGTGGAAAGGGTTTGTGGGAAAAAAGAGCCTCAGTACAGGAGTTTCTTTGGGTCACCATATAGAAATATCTTTGGATCATCTCATATATGAAGTTAAATCTCCGGGGATGCATTTAAACTGTGTGCTATTTAGGTCTTTTCGCACTAACTGTATAAAAGCGTAGATTGTTCTATGCTTATATTCAGTCAGTCTTATTAATAATAATAATAATAATAATAATAATAATAATAATATGCGTGTCCTATGCAGTGGGTAAAACCCACTTGCAATTGCTCACGCAATTTGATAAATATTATGTGCAGCACATAATATTTATCAACGTGACATTTGACCAGCAGGTCCACACATCACGTTGGGTGACCCATTCGACATGCATACAACCCTCAGATCTATCGCACAGATGTGGTCGGAATTGAAGGATTGTATGCAATATCACCTTTGTGTATGGACACCATAATGCTTAGTAAATATACCCTTATTTAATCTTACTTTGGTAATTATGTGTATATTTTAAGTTGCTGACTTATCTCTCACTGCAAGAAAGTTGCTCCTTGTATCTATGTAATGTCATTTTGTTTTACACCTATGTATGGCTTATGGAACTTTTGTGTTCTTTTACAAATAAATAGCTATATTATACTGATTCAAAATAATTATGATTAATAATTATTAGTATACCTAATTTAGTGTGGTTATTGCCTTAAAATATAAGTTATTGTTAAAAATATACAGTATAGGTTAAGAAATGTGTCTAAGCCATACTCTGATAGTAAGATGTACTATAGCAGCACTCATTGCACAACTATTGCTCTTCCTGCTTTGCCTCTTATTGTGGTGAGCAGGAAGTCATAATAATAATAATGCCTGATGAGTTGGGTCTTATCTCCTGCCTGACCTCAACACACAAGCCTGAGATCTCACAATCTTCACGAGATCTCTCTTATGCAGATGAACCAATAGAAGCCACTGCTGGTAAATACTCATAAAGTCAGATAATCTGGTGGTTTTTTTTTTAAATAGCATCTAAATCTTTTTCCAGTGCTATACAATATTATGGTGATGGCAAAATTGATAGATGTTTGCAGATACCGTACAGGGCCGGTGCAAGGCACCGGAGCGCCCCAGGCGAGTCGGGGTGGGGGCGCCCCGGTGCCCGGGGGTGGTACCTGTATTGCCCATCCCTGCAGTGCTGGAGCGGGCAGGGGTGTTCGTGCGGCGCTGTCACTGCGCTGTCACTGTGTATAAAGCTGCTGCTGTTGGCGGCGGGATCCCTGGAATGTCCATGCCGCGGGGGTAACTGCGGCGCTGTCCTGTGTATAAAGCTGCTGCTGTCGGCGGCGGCGGCGGGGTCCCTGGAGTGAATAGAGAATAACTAGTGCTATACGGCGGCGCAATCAGCGTGCGACAAGTGTTTTCAAACCCAGAAGCGCTTCCCGCACCGCCGCATAGCGCTAGTTATTCTCTATTCACTCCAGGGACCCCGCCGCCGCCGACAGTAGCAGCTTTATACACAGGACAGCGCCGCAGGTACCCCCGCGGCACAGACACCCGGCCAGCTATATGCACATGGGGGTCAGGTGTGGGGCGAACTGCCGCCCTCCAGGTGGCGGCGCCCTAGGCAAATGCCTAGAGCTGCCTAGTGGTGGCGCCGGCCCTGATACCGTAGAGAAAAGTGATTTTCTGTATATTATCTACTATCATACATACTATACCAACGTGTGTTGTAAGTGTCAAATAGCACTGGCTGTGGCACATTAATAACTAAACACTTCTTCTTACTCCCCCCCCCAGTGTCAGAGTAACAAATAGGCAGAGTAGGCATCAGCCAATGGGTCTCGTGCATTTTAGCAGCCTTGTGGCAACAGATCAAAATAATATTGATTTGATCTTTCTTGTTTCCTAAAGATAGAAAAAAAAAATCTCAATGATATTAAAATGCCAAATTAGCATGCGAGGGGTGTGTACATGAACAGGGGTTCTGCATACGCAGACCATAAAAAACGGGGCCGACTTTGGACCCATACAAACAGGTCTGAATCGGCTCCAAATTGTATCAGATTCACATTACAGTTTGCAGATCATAGATTGTCGGTTGGTAATAATTAAAAATGTCTTGCGTGGTGGGATTGTGATTTCGACTGCCTAAGGGCCTTCACAGGGTTCAATCGGGTGCTGTCTCTCCCTAATTGTGATTCTTAAAGTAACATGTGAAACATTCTTCTCTCTGTATTGAAGCCATTTAATACTGAAGATTGCTGTGTAATAACAATATAGGCATGTGTAAAACGTTAACATTTTTAAATTAAAATTTTAAATCTAAATTTTAAATGTATTTTGCAACTAAAATAATGTACTGTATCAAAGTTTAATGGTTGACATCTGAGATGCAATAGATTTGCTGGTATACTATACATTATTTCAAATTTAGAAAGGATTGCAATCCTGATCTGTCTTATGTTGTCTACTGCAACTACTCAAAATGAATTTGACACATTAGCAATGAATTTATTTTTGCCTAAATTACAGATGTGACTTGTCAGTCTCAGCAGGAAGAATAGATTGAAAATACATTCACCATCTGCACCATTTCATATACAAGAACTTTATACATTTTTTCAACCACCACAAATAAAATAAAACTATAATTTATGGAGTAGTTGCACTGTCCACAAGCTGACTGTATGACAGCTCCATTTCAACCAATGTTTTACCAACAATTCCTACCCTATATAATTGACATCGATTCAGTGTAATGAAATCAATGGTAAACACTGAAGCCATCATTCACAGTAAATTATTAAATTATGTTTAAAATAAGAATATCAATATAATGGCACAGTAGGGCTCTATGTGACAGTAGGGAATTTAATTCAATTCTCCCTTTACATCTTAGAACATTGCCAGTAATATTAAAACCAGTAATTGCTTATGTTTTAATTATTTAAAAAAATAATACTTGAAAGCATTCCTAGCATTTTATGAGGTGTTTTATTTCATGATCATTATTTTATATGCTACAGAATAATAATTAATGTAGTATGGAAAGGTGGTTTGTGAAATAACAGTTTAAAATGCTCATTATCTTACTGAATTAACATCATTGTTATTTAATTTTTAAAAAGGAAAGATTAAATGGGAGGAAAAGGAAAGATAAAATCAAGTAGGCAGAGTGAAAATGTTTCAAAACAGGTTCTTTTTTTATTATTTTAAGTATCCTTCTTTAGGGACTATTCCAACAATTTCTTATGCTGAGAAGGTATTTTCTTAAATTTTTATTAATCTTTTGTATTATTAAAAAAGAGGGGCATGGGGGGGGGAGAAGAAACAAGAAAAAGAAGAGGCCCATGGGGATAATAGCACCTACAGTATCACATAGCTATAAACAAGAAAACAGCACAACTGCTAAGACATTATCATCCAACACGCTTACTGTATCTATTAATAATCAGCTCTAGTGATGTCCTAAGCTAGGTGAAACCTGAACAACATTAGAGAGCAATGATAAAGCCCCTTAACAAAGTCATTTTGTATGACTATGGTTGTGATGGAGATGTATTTACACAGACAGCAGTTTTAGAATTGTTTTGTATGTAACAGTATGTAGATGATTGTTCCATGTCACCTAAATAGATCAATAGCATGTGTCCTATACAGGACCCCATGTATAACATACCTGGGAGTAAGGAATTGAGGTCTCCTGGTGTCAGAGTGTCACATAAGGTCTCTTATCCAGACCCCCTCATAAACTAGAGGAATGAAAAACATTCCCCAAAACCAGACCGGGTCAGGGAGGGGGGTCTGGGAAAGGCAGAATTTCTGTGATCAGTGGGCTACCTCCCCACCTCATTTGAATTAAGTTACCAGTTACTTGGGAGTGAAGGGTGTCCAGCATTGAGCTAGTTAAAAAGCAAAGAGGTAGGGAGAGAGGAATGAAGCTGCAATGGTATGATGACACTACTCTATGAATGAACAGTTTTCATTTTGGGGGACATCTTTATTCCAGCAAGACATTGGCTGTGAGAGGTGTTGGTGAGTTACACCTCAAGGTGACTATGATGGGTGTTTCTGAACTGGGGAATTAGAAGAGGCACCAGGGATGTTGGAGTGCTAAACAATTTAATGCTTAAAACTGATGTGGGGAGGATGCACGCTTCATACTTACATGACAATTATGTGATCAATGAGGCAATGGTACACCCTTATCCTGTTTTCTCCAGGTGACCCCCACTGACCAACCCAGCATCAGTACAAATGCATGTGATTTTAAAAGTGATAGAAAGGTTTCTGTTGCAGAAGATAAGCATATGAAGTGCCACAGGGTAGAATATATAGCATGTCAAAAAGAATAACTGTAATATACTACTTAATGATGGTATTACAAATGTATTATTATAAGAGATTAATATGTGTACTGTAGATGACAATGAATCCTCTGTATTTGCAGTAGTGACTAGTAGAGCTGCAGTCCAGGGCAATGGTTTATCGGCCCCTGATTGTGTGGATAATTCCTTACTACAGATTAATCCCCCTCTACCCCTCCTTCCCTGTAGAAGGTGCAAGCACAATGTCTGTAGTAGGGGAGGACAGAGATAATGGGTGAGATTTAATAGGATGAGAGATTCAGAAAGTGAGAGATTTGGTAAGAAATCTGCAGTTTTTTTAAAGGGGCAATCATTTACACTGCAAAACCAGTTTGATTTTTAAGTGAAAATAATTGCCGCTTTAAAAAAATTGGAGATTTCTCACCAAATCTCTCACTTTATGAATCTCTCATCCCATTAAATCTCACCCAATGTGTTTCATACAGTGTATTATGAGAAGTGGTGCCTTTTAAAATAGTGCAGCACACAGATCCTAGTCTAGCAACTGTAGGGGATAGGTCAGCCAGATCAACATGGAAGGGGATATGTGGGATGTGGGAAGTTCTGCACAGATTGTATCCCTAGGTAGTTTGTACCTCATACCTACAGGGAGGGGTTGCTATAGATAGCCCCTGAGATCCCCTTAGCAGGACATTTGAGTACTATAAGAACCAGATAATTTTCACTGGCCTCACATTGGGACTGTTGCTCCTGTCATGGCTGCAAGATAGTTGGGAAAACCAGTCATGTGAGTGCCATTTTAAGGGGTTGCAGTAGATATAGTGGGGCCCCTTGCTATTCGCAGTAGCTCTGGGAAATAATACATTCTGACTGTTGTGAATTATACTGTGAGGTACCCCAAAGCAGTAGCTTTTTCTTCTATTTACACTGACAAGGTAGTTGATGCCTTTATCACCATTGTTTCTCTTATGGGTTTTCCCAAGAAAATGTTAACTGATTAGGGTACTCAGTTCATTTCCCTCCTCATTCAGAGTCTCTATACGAGGCTGCAGTTGAATCATCTGAATAACAGCCCATATTATCCAGTTTGGAATAGGTTAGTGGAATTATTCAATGCCACCCTGAAAGAAATGCTACGGAACTTCATGGAGTCCCAGGGAAGAGACTGGATGAGATTCCTGCCACAACTCCTTTTTACATATCGATAGGTGCTGCAAGAGTCCACTGGCTACTTACCCTTCAGAATTCTCTACAGTTGGCAAGTGTGTGGCCCCTTAGTTTTAGTCAGATAAGAATGTGAAAGAATTGATCGCCCTGTGGCTAAACTGAGCTACAATTGGATATCTCCGTTGTGGCCCATCTGCTAGTTTCCAGCGTGCTAACATTTGAGTTCCTCCCATAGGCCCTTATTCTGGTCGGTGCGGATATATCCGCGTGCGTTCGGGCCGCCGATGTTTTGTGTCTGCGCATGTGCAGAGGCGTCTCTGCGCATGTGCGAGCGGGGCGTATGGCCAAATCCCGCATGATATGTGAACACTCCGAACAGGGGGTGGAGAGGGGCGTGAAGGGCTATTTGTGCTCATTACCATATGCATACGCCCCGCGTTTCATGGGCGTTCCCATGCAAACGCTGGGCGTACGTATGGTAATGCGGCCGTGACGCACGTGTAGGGGGAGGACATATGACATCGCCGGATGTCAGCTGCCCGCCCAGATCCCTGCTTTTGCACGGAAAAATGTCCGTGTGGTCTGAGGTTGCGGGAGCTGGTGGAGCACTCGGTCCTGCATTCGATGGTCTGCGACCATCGAATGATGGGGGAGGTTCCCTTAGATGGAGGAGGCGTATTCCGTGTAAAATACACGTGCGGTCCGTTCGGCCAGCTTCTTACCGTGTACGGACGGAGTTGGCGATCCGTATGGAAGGCGGGGTTTCGCACGCACGGTCCTGGCCGCATAATCGGATCCGGCCGCACCGACCAGAATAAGGCCCATAGTGTTCAATAGAAAAGAAGAAATTCTGCCAAACATTCCATATATTTTCATGTATTGAGTATATTGTTTACATAATGTTAGCTACAGTGTAATGTTACTGAGCTTCTGTAAATGGTGACCATTGACCATCTTTTGTTTGCAACCATATAATATATGGAGAAGATTATCGCTTGAAGTCCGGAGAAAAACAGTTGGGTGGAATGTAATAGATTTGTAATCCAAACATTTTCCTATGTTGAACAATCATCAGTAACATACACTGAATTATAATCACTTAAAGCATTTAGCTGGGTAGCACAATTATTATGCAACATACAGTATGGCCAGCTTTTGAGGAAGAGACTTTTCACTGACCCAGTGAGTACTGTATGTTTGGAGTTAACAGATCTCTCTGAAATAACAGTTCCTTGTAAATATGTTAAACAAATGTAAAAGGCACACAGGACTGACTCATGGTTCACTTTATAATTATTTACCAATTATTGATTTTGTGCTTATAAAGTTTTTTTTGCTAGTTAGCAGCTGTAATGATTTCCTCATAATAATGCCAATTGGATCAAAGGAAATACTATATATGATTCATAACTGCTAAATGGCACCCCAATCCTTTCTATCAAAAATGTGTGTCAGACCTGTAGCAAATTGAAAGATTGTAACCTAATTACCTTATACATTATAATTGTTCATTTATAGAAACATTGTATGTAGGGCAGGGGTGGACGGACTTTCATAACCCAGGATCTACTTTTTTTTACACTTACTGACCAGTGATCTACCGGCGTTTCCCCCTGTGTAAAATATTCCCCTCCCAGAGCATAAATCTCCTCCATGTAACTCCACCCTGTGCAGAATACCCTCCATATGCACCAATATCATCCACAGTAATAACGGATAGGCTTTAATAATGATAATGGTGGTCAGGCAATTCTAGATTTTGGTGCCCCAAAACCTTAAAGGGACAGTGTGCACTGAAGGTACCACAAAAAAGGCTAGTGGTCTTGCAAGGAAGGGGCATGAAAGGAATTTACACACACACACACACACACACACACACACACACACACATATATACTGTATATATATATATAATTTTTTTTTTGCAGTGTTTTGGCACTCCCATAAACAGGTAAATAACTGCAGCCTGTTCCCTAACAGATACTTTCCATGGACTACAAGGGTGCAACATAATTATATACACACACACACACGCACACACACACACACACTATATATATATATATATATATATATATATATATATATATATATATATATATATATATATATATATATATAGAGAGAGAGAGAGAGAGAGAGAGGGTCGTAGGGAAGGCACTCCAGTTCAATAGGTAAATGGCTCCGGTGCCTGTGCAAAAGGACGCGGACGGCCTGTCAATAGCAGAAGGTAGCACGCACCCACGGAGACTTGGAAAAAACTTCAAAGACTCAGATTGCTGTCTGACAGCAATCTGAGTCTTTGAAGTTTTTTCCAAGTCTCCGTGGGTGCGTGCTACCTTCTGCTTTATATATATATATATATATATATATATATATATATATATATGCGTCCAGACGGCGGCACTCACCAACAATAAATTCTCAATTGATAAACGAATCTGCCTCTGAGAGAATTTATTGTTGGTAAGTGCCGCCGTCTGGACGCATCTATTAACCCTTGGAAGGTATTGGATGGCACCCCCTATTTGCTGAGCTGTTGAGGATGTGCTGCTCATTGTGGAACTTTGTTAAGGTTAGAAAAGGTACTATCGTTTCTAATGAAGCTTTAAAAAAAGAATGGTTTCAGATCCTTGATTCCTGTGCTCTAAAATTAATGGAGCATATTATCAAAGAAAAAAGAGAGGAATTGAAAAAAAATTGAACAGGATATAGAAGTCCTTTACCTTTTGGCTAAACCATATGTGGAGTCAGGAGAATATAAAAATTTGAAGAACGCATCATGATTAAAATTGAGAAAAATGAGAAAGATCTCTTAACCAAAAAGCAAAAGAAATATAGAAGGGACAAAATAGACTATGAGTTAGGGAAACAACACAGTTGGAATATTAAAATTAATGAAATTAATACCGACCAAAAAACAAACTCTAACACCCCTAAAAAAAGGGATAAATCAAAAGATGCACCCCGTAAAAATCTATTAAAAAGACAAAACCAGGAGACAAAAACAGGGAATGCTAAATCCCCTCAAACACCCTACCGTAGGAGGCAGTATAAAAATAATAAATCTCAATACAACTACGAGGCCCCTTATCGATATAGAACAGATCAACACCAGCAAAATAGGGTGAATTATCAGGACAGACAGTATGAGGAACATCAGGGGAGATCCAACTGACGCGTACGTAATGAGGAAACCCATTATGTAAATGATTACACCCCCGTTACTAGGAATAGACAATACAGGGGTAGACCAGCCCATACTGACCCTTCAAGGGAAGATATAATTAGGTCAGGAACCAAAAACTATAGGAAGCATTTTTTAGAGAGGACTCAAAGAAACAACGAAATAAGATGAACCAAAAACATATAAGGGGGAAACGAGGAGGCTGTCATTTCAGATCCTCTAAAAAGAAAAAAGAAACGACTATGATAGTCCCCGACCAAATACAGGGAGAGATTGAAACTGAAAATTTGGAAGGGAATAGCTATAGCTGCCCCAAAAAATCTAAGATATACAATCTCAGTGATCATACCTTAAGCAAGGAAGAACAAGAAGTCTTAGAGAAGGGACTTAAATTTGCCCCCTCAAACAATATAGATAAGTTTGAGGTGTTCACTGACTTACAACGTTTTGTCAGAAAATTAGCTTTAAAAAATTTTTTTGATGAAAAAGAACAAAATTCCCACACAGGTGAGGATATTCCTAATTTGCAGGAAGGCGAAATACAGGTTTTCAAACGCAAATCCACCTTCTTACCGAGACACAAAAAAGGAAGCTTTGTTGATGTGTTCGAGAGATTAGTGAAGGAAGATTTGGAGAAATGTAGCTTTAAACCTAGTGATAACCTAAATCTCTCAAGGAAACAAAGGGATGCTATTAAATCCTTAAAGGAAAATAGCAATATCATCATAAAACCCGCCGACAAAGGCGGCGGGGTGGTGATGATGAACAAAGATGATTATCATCAGGAAATTGCTAGACAATTAGCTGACAAATGTACATATAAAAAACTTAGAGGTGACCCAACCCAAAATATGAAGAAAAAAATGGAGGTTTTTATTAATCTGTACTTAACTCATGGTGTAGTCACAGAAACACAGGCTGAATATCTCAAAATAGAGGATCCAGCTGTACCTGTGATATACATCTTGCCCAAGGTACACAAGTGTCTTACCAATCCCCCTGGGCGGCCAATAGTAGCGGGTATCCAATCTGTTACCGCAAATTTGTCTTGTTATATAGACTCTAAACTCCAACAATTGGTTAAAAACACCCGATCATACACTCGGGACACTATTTCGGTGATCAATGACTTGGCAAGGCTAGAATGGCGAGAGGGATATCAACTGGTCACAGCCGACGTCAAGTCATTGTATACTATAATACAACACGAGGATGGCCTTAAAGGAACAGAATACCATCTCAATCAGTGTGTTATGCCTGCGAAAGACAGGGAATTCATTTTAGAGGGCATAGCCTTTATTTTGAATAACAATTATTTTTGGTATGAGGGTGATTTTTATTTGCAAGTGGCTGGCACAGCGATGGGCACCAAGTTGGCACCCAGTTATGCCAACCTGTTCATGGCCCACTGGGAAGACTTGCAGGTTTGGTCGGGCCATGACTGGGGTGCCAACTTGGTGCTATGGATTCGCTACATAGACGACATTATGTTTGTGTTGAGCGGAGATAACCAGTCACTTGACCAGTTCTGCCAACACCTAAACAACAATGATTTGCATATAGAGTTAACATTTGTACAAAGTATGTCCTCCATCAACTTCCTTGACTTGACAGTTTATGTAGAAGAAAACAAAGTTCTCACTAAGAACTACACTAAACCGACGGATTGCAATGCTTATATTGACCATGACAGTAACCACCATGTTAATTGGATCAAAAGCAAACAGACAATTTCAAAGGCTCCGTCGTAATTGCACTGACATAAAAGTATTTGAAAGTCAGGCAAACTTGATGGAGATTGAAAGAACAAAAGAAAAAAGAAACTCGGGTGGGGTGCACTCTTAATCCCCAATCTAAGACTTGCTAGCTGCTGGAAAAAAGATTTTTATATTTTTTTAGGTATTTTTATATGCCAAGTGAACTAATTAATTTTAATAAAGAATAATATTGTGCAAAAAACATTTGGTGGTAATTCATATGTTAATTTATGCTGCTGTGGCTATTTTGTATGAATGACTATAATATAGATTTTTTGATATATTTATTTGACCAAAATTTATTTATATACCCTAATGGTAAGTCAAAAATAATAATAATTGCCTCTCAATTGCGAATTATCTGAAGAAAATTATTATAATGGGGCTGGTAGAAAGGAATTGGCTGACCTTCATATATCCTAAATGCCTTTGTCATATGGGCATTATAGATTTTTTCTCAATTAAATGAGATGAGGATTATAATCATTAGTCAGCAAAATTAAATCCAAAAAAACAAATGAAGTATATACAATACACACTTTTTACACTTGTGCACCTGTATAAGTTCCCCTCATGGTCCGCTGGCTTATATAGAGCTTGTAATCAGAAATGCCCTATTTGTAAGCACAGTTGTATCAATTGGAAAAACGTTAGTTACACAACAATATCCCAATCTGGCAACAATGTATATATGCAGCAAACAAGCCACTCAATCCTGCACATATATTGCAAAGATGTCTCTTTCATGCATGCAGTATCAATCACTCAAAACCAGATAACTATGAAAACTCCTCAGTGAGGCAATGACCCACAAAGGTGGGAGACACAACTATGAAAACTCCTCAGTGAGGCAATGACCCACAAAGGTGGGAGACACAAAACTTGATGGAGAACCAGTTTATCCAAAAGGGTTACCAACTGGACAATGTACAGAAATCCAGAGATAAGAGTAAAAACCTAATAAGATCAGATATCTTAAAGGTGAACCCCAAAAAAGTTAATGGTGAATATGGAGAGATCAGATTTATCACTAAATTTACAAGCCAACACAAACAGTTGGAAAAATTAATAAAAAAGCATTGGTCTGTACTCACCAAGGATCCAGGTCTTAGGAAGTACATTGGACAAAATCCCAAGTTTACCTACCGGCGGGCGCAAAATTTACAAAATATGCTGGTAAAGAGTGCTCAACCTGTGAACAGAATAGCCACCAGAGTACTGTCAAAAGGCTTTTATAGGTGTGGCTTTTGTGCCATGTGCAAGGCATGTAAGACAGACAGCAAAATTAGAGAGTACAGATCTAATGTGACATCTAAAGTGTACCCAATTAGGGATTTTATCACTTGTGCAACCAAAAGTGTTATATATCTTTTGGAGTGCAAATGTGGACAACAATAAGTTGGCAGGACGAGCAGGATGCTCAAAGAGCGTCTTGCTGAACATGTGAGAAATGTAAAAAATGGGTATGAACTGCACAATGTGTCCATGCACTTCAAAACCCACCACGACTGTAAAATTGGTGGCCTTAAGAGTTTTAGTGGGATCGGTGTTTGCAAACCCAATTGGAGGATTAATGATCTTGATAAAAGACTAGCCCTATTGGAAATGAAAACTATTTTTTCCTTGCAAACTCTGATTCCACATGGACTCAATGTTGATTATGAATATAAGTGGTTCATATAGAATACTATAACATTGAACATGTCCAAACTATGTTGCTATTTGCACTGATTCTGTACAAATTTTTAACATCTCTTTTTTTCTGTTTGCTCCCCAATACCCGGCTTTATTACTTGAGCACCTTACTTAATATGTGTAATATTTTATATATATTTTATCGTGGTTGTATATACGTATTTTTGGTATAAATACTATTTTTATATATTTATATTAATGTTTTTAAGATAATGCACATTAATTAAAAAAAAAATGTTTCAATTGTTGCTGCCACTTAGTCAAATTAAATACTATGTGGTAATTAAAGCCGGGTTAGGTGCAATACTATTGGAGGAAGCATGATCACGTGACAGCACGATGATCCTTTAAAAGATCACCTACAGAGGATAGTGGCTTATCTTGAAAAAGGGTGCAGTCGGCACCAGAAACGCGTTGATTGAAAAAGAAGCTACTCTGCCGGGACTTGGCTGATACAGAACCGCAAAGCAGCGAGAGGACGGTTCGTTTGTGTCTGCAGCACAACACACCTGATCGCCGTCAGCGGCACGCTCCTGCTCCTGGCTATTGAACTTTTAAAACTTTTTATTCTTGTTTGTTGTGATTTGCTGTGTTAATAAATCCATTGTAAAGGAGGAACAGTCTCTCTGGCATATCAAAGAAACCTTTTGAGGAACGCGAGAACGAAACCTAATGTAAGTGTCTGATTTGATTCATCTTACAGCTGTCTGGTTACGTGTCTAGCAGTGGATAAGAAACCTTTCAGTGCATGCGGGGCTGAACTTTAATGTAAGTTCTGCCTTTTGTTACATTGTGAGCTGCATGCATTTTGAACGACCAAGAGAATCCACATCAATCAGAAACTATATGTGAGTTTCTGCACAGAGTTCTCTGCAGGAGAGGGATGAAGCAATTGTAAAAACGTGCATACAGCATAGAGAATTGCGGCATCATATCCCCAGGAGACCACCAGCGCTGATAAATCTCATTGTTTTGTAACTTGTATTTTTAAATCCCACTTGTGAGATTTTTTGGGTGCCCTTGGGTGGACACCCAGAGATTCAATTAGCTGCTGCATAGTGCTAGGCAGATCACACCTGTTTTCCATTTAGAGTGTCACTGTTCATGTTCAGTGCCCCAGCAACAGACCCTTAATCCAGGTCTGACTTTTCCCCTCCTGATCTGTCCCTACCTCCTGCTGTATTGCTTTGGGAGTAGCAAGCAGGCAGCCAGAAAGCAGGAAGCATTGGGGGAGGGCAGATGACTTGGCAGGTGCGTGTACGGCATAGGTGGACAGCAGGAGTAACAGGCAAGCGGGTGGACAGCATAGGCGGGTAACAGAAGGCACAAGCGTGACTGCACCATATGCGGCTGTGTAACCTGCAAGCCCTGCTTTCTGTTCTGCTGAGGTTGCAATCACTGAGTGGGTCAACATGCAGTGCACAGGTGACATCATAACGTCACCCATACATTTAGTCGCTGGGAAAGCTAAATAAGGCTGCAGGAACAAGAGTTGGTCATGATTTACCGGCAAAAGGTACCATCAACCTTTTGGCCACCCCTGATCTAGGAGCTCTTATCACTTAGGCTGTATATCCTGCACTTATTTAATCTTGCACCAAGCACCCCTTTTATAGTGATTTGAATAAGCACAGTAGGGCATATACAGCCCATATCAAGGTTGCTTGCAGCAACCAATTAGACAATTATTAACCCCAGTGTGCTAACACACAGCATTATGGGACTCATTGATACATGTCTTATGCCAATATACATTAGCAATAACCTAACTGAACTTGTTCTCAGGAAGGACTATAAGTGTAAGCTTTAACTTTCTATGGTGCAGTAGTGTGCTGATCAAGCCCAGATGTGTACCTTGGGATGGCCATCGACCATCAATGATTTAAAATCATTGATGGTTTGTGGCCAATGTCAAATACTTTTGCCATCGATGTGGGTGTACCAGATGGTTTTCCTACATCGATGGCAAAGGAGAAGCGATGTTTCCTTTTTATTTCAAGGTGCCGGGACACGGAGCATAGCTCCGCCCCTGACACCCGGGAATTTCGCCCCTGTGTTCTGGCCAATCAGTCAAATATAGTGGATGACCATCGATAGCTAAAACTATCAATGGTTATCCATCAAATAGTTTGCCACTATTGATGGCTGGGTGCAGAATCGCCATTGATGGCAACCATCGATGGCATCTGCACCAATGGCCATCCCTATGTGTACCCTTCACTGCTGACTGGCACCAGGATCAATTGGGACAAAATTAGAACATGATACACACTACTCTGTCTATCACTTTTGCCAGTACCTCGGGATCCCGCTCTCTCATTCCTTGTCCACTTTCCCTTTGATAAGACAGGTGAACAGCAGAAGTGGGCCTTCCCCCAAAAGGACTGGCTGTATTGTATGCGCTCTCTAGTGGATTAGAAGCATCCTATGATATATAGTATACTTTAATGTGTGTAATAATATACCAACGCTCTTTTGTTTATACTTATTTACATCACTTGGCAGCATCATAGCTCCAAAGAATTCAGTGGTGAGCTATAAGACTCTGATGACCTATGATTTAACCCTCATATATACTCATCATTGGATACTATATAACTGATTATATGATGGACATCTCTATTTTTATGTAAAGTTGATTTGGAGCCATCAATGAGTTTGATATCATTTACCTATATTTTGAAATGTGTGTTACAAAATTGCTTGCTAAAGAAGTCACAATATTTTATAAAATATCAATAAAAGTTACATTTTAATAAACAGCCATAGTGCATCAATTATTTTTAGTACTTAAGAGTGCCCCCCATCAGAGTTATTTATTAGTAAAATATTACCACTTCTCATTTTTTTTTTTTTGGGGGGGGGGGGGGTGCACCACTGACTATCACATACGAGAGCCACCAACATAGAATCTTTAGAGTGGTTCGTGATATACAGTATTAGAAATGTATCTCCTGAAGTCAGTTGTACCAGAAATATTAACAATATACTCAGACTATTAACATCAAGTTTGCAATCGGACTGGTGAGATTTTTTTTATTTACTCATATCCTTGTAACTGCACTAGACACATAGGTGTATAAACTGTTGTTCTGTATATGAGTATCTAAGTAAGAGAAAGAGCCCTTTGACTGACCTGTAGTTTCATTATTATTACAATTTTCATAAATGTGCACTACTGTACATGCTCCAGAATATGGAGGTGAAGCTGCAGACTGGTGCAATGTTATCCAGGTTTCAGTAATTCCACTGAATAAGATTTGCCAATTAGGGATAGTGGCTGTCTTGGCATGGTGATTGCATATTTGTTCCCTTACCCCCACTATACCAACCTATAATCCCCAACCATATAAACCAGGGAGCAGAGCCACAATTACGTGATGCAGCAAAATTGCATCATCGTGTTATCTGAAGCTACTATTTCACTTGGGACGTGAGAAGCATCGGTCAGTGGGGCATCGAGTCCAGCATACTTGCCAACTATTCCCAGGGTTTTAAAAAGTCACACGAGATTCTCCTACAAACTCTGTTCAGGTAATGTATAAAAAAATAATGTAGGCCGAAATGCATTTACTATGCCAAAAATAAATGATGACATTTTAATTTTTAAACATTAATTTGTTTTGGGGCTAATACATTTAGAAAATCATGGTTTATGAGCAGGAATAAAAGTTCCATGATGATATGCAAATTTATAGTTGAGATTTCCATGAACAGAACTGATCAGCATTTTCTGAGTCTTTATATAGCCACATTTATGTACTTTACTTGACCTGGACATAAGGGTGATCATTATGCAATGTGACCTTGTAACTTGTATTTTTGTAAGATACCGTGTAAGAAGCTGTCCCCAGAGGTGATTAAACATCTGTTCATAAATCCTGCATGATTAATTCTTACTTTCTAGATTAGACATTGACCTTAATTTTCCTATGACTCTTGAGGCTACTTAAGAAAAATAGCAATCTTGTACACCATATCGAATCTCAGTGATCATTAAACATCTATGATCCTACATTTTATAGCTGTCATAATATACAATGGTATACATCACTAAAAATAGTATATTATAATCAATCTATTTATAGTATCTAATATCTCAAAATGCCGACACAATCAAAACCGAAGCCGATTCAGACTTGCTGGCAGTGGGCCAAATTTGGCCCCATCCCCAATGGTCAGGGTTTTGCGCTTGTGCGTATATACGCATGTGCAAACCTTGGGAGTGAACGGCTTTGGTGAGTTCCACACGGCTGGGCCGTTCACTGAATGGTGGGTGAGAAGGGGGCGGGCATGTTGGGGAGGCAGGGGAATGCCCAGATTTTTATGGGCATGCCCATAAAAATGCAGATAATGGCACGTTGATGCCTGCTTGGGGAATGCAGCTGATGTCAGTGTCCACCCCAATTTCAGCAATCTCAAACAGAGGAAAAATCATTAGATGGTGAGCGACCATAGAATGAATTTTCCTTTGTGCAGTCGCATGCGAGTGGTTGCGTAATATCCACGTGCATGCAAATGCAGGGATTTGGAATGACGCATTTACTGCAACCTAGCAAACAAGCCTGAACCAGGCCCCAAATGTGTTGGCATGCAATTTTTTTCTTTTTGACCCTCTGCTCTACTCTCATTTTTTACTTATTTTACTTAAGTACCTATTAATCTTGGTTCAAGTTCTGTAAATTGTCTGGGATTTATTTATGTATGTACTGTATTTATGTGAATTAATTTTAATTAGCATTCATTACTGCATTTATGACATGTTAATTCAGTAATGGATATTTGGGAAAAATCAAAGCAGAGCCAATGTAATTCTGTTTTTAATAAAAATGCTTTTGTTCTCTAACCTATATTCCCATATTTCTCTGTATACATGGTTAGGTCCTGTAACTTTAAAAACAACTCATACATGTAATTAATGCGATTATTCATTATTTTGAAAAAGTAAATATATGGGTTAAGTGAAAAACTAAATCACCGTCTTAATAAATCTTTTTTATTGTATGATATAGTCTGATTAAACATATTCTTTCATTTGCAAATCTAGTCCAGGTAAAGGTTAATTAACCAATGTAAAATCTGAATTAATTTGAAATCTGTTACAGTATGAAAGGGCACTGTCCAACATGAAGTTATCGGTACTCTGCTCGAAATTACAATTTACAAATACAAAGAGAGGTTATCAGCATTTGTACTTCCCAGTAAAATTAGAACACATCTAGCAAACGAGAAAAATTATGTATTGGTTCATATTTTGATCAAAGCATTTAAGATTGCAATCCAGTGTCAAGGGACCGCCCCACAGCTTTTCTTCAAAAATTCATTCAAAACTGCGCTCATTTTAAGAAGTTACAATGTGAAAAAGATAGATTAAGGTAGACCAGTGATTTTCAACCATTTTCTACTCGCAGCACACCAAACAAGATTTTAAATTGTCAAGGCACATCATCAGACCCTCACAGAAAACAGTGGCCCCCACAAGAGAAAAACAAAAACTCATTGTCACCCATATGAAAAAACAATCACATTAATTCGCACAGGTAACCAAGCATAAAATACATTGTCTAGGACTAGTGAATAACAGTTAAACTAGTGGTAGTGGCTGTAAACAAATGTGGTCACCTCTAGCTCTGGTGGCACACTTGAGAACAGCTTAAGGCACACTAGTGTGCCACGGCACAGTGGTTGAAAAACTCTGACGTAGACATCTGAGCTGAACCCAAAATCACTTTAGACATATTACTAAGCAAAACAGGAAATAAATCTGCCCATGCTTCACCTTACCTGCATTTAAGGGGACCAGCTATAGTGCAAGGCAATATTTGAATGCACTATATGAATGCAAAACAAAACAGCTGCTTCACTGCTTGCACCTACCAGTACAATTTGGATTAAAATGAATTAGGTGGAAATAGTTTATATATTGATTAATCATATAGGGGGAGATGTGAAAAGCCTCAAAGAGGTGAAAACCTTTACTGTGCATACTTCATATTGGGTCCTTTCTGGAGGCTTCAATTCTTAATTAGTAATGGCTACCATCTGAATATCTTTGCATCCTCTACTCCAGGGGTTCTCAAACTATTTGCTCTGCGACCCCGTCAGACAATAAATATTATTACAGGACCCCAGAAAGTTACCACAGAATGGCCGCAACATGTGTGGTCAGTGAAGTGAAGTGACCACTTTTGTGACAGGGAGGCAGTAGGTGAAGAGGGAATGAAAAAAGGGGGAAAGTTGGATAGAAGAGGGAAGCAGAGGGTGTTAACTTAATGAGTTATCCCCTCCCCCCCTCAACAAACACATTAGTCTGATGGTCAGCAACATGGAGTCGTGACCCCATGCTGAGGTGGTCGGGACCCACATTGGGGTCAGGACCCACAGTTTGAGAACCGCTGCTCTACTCTATACTGTCTCTGTGTGTTAGACTTTCACGTTGGGACAATTAAACTTTCCACCGAGTTTCAAAGAGACACTGCTACAGTATATTTGCTTTTTCCATTCTACTACAACAGATGATACTGTTTTCATCCTGCAAGAAATACACACATACAGTTCCCGGATAGTGCACTGTAAGTTCAACTCAAGTTCCGCTCCATGTTAAGAGTCTGTGCATGCATAACTGTGATAACAGCTGTATAAACCGCAGACTAAACCACCCCACTGGTTAATTAGTGGGCAGTTCCCTGACACAAGTTATCTGCTCTTAGCCTACAATTATTTTTCCATACCACCACCAATAGTATATACATATTCCAAAAGCAATTTCAAAGACTATTCTACATGACTAACAAATGCTTATTGGCTTCTTTGTTCAACATCTCTACTGTATCTCTCTCCAAGGCCTGATACATCTCCCACATAAGTTATACTCAATGTTAAAAGTACATTATAATAAATGGACCAGTTTAGTCAACCAAGTGCGCACCAAGGTGCGTACCTATTCTCCACTCTCAGAAGATCAACAAATTTGAAGACTGCCTAAATGTACAGTACACAGTGGTGCAAAGCATAAAAGTTTGTGAAAACTTTGAATGTAGAAATTTTGCTAAGTGTCTCCCATTTGTCTAGCTATAACCCTGAATAAATGTATGTTTTGGATTTGTTACCTAACTCTATTGGGTACTTGTGTAATATCTGGGTGCTCGATTTTTTCATTGTATTGCATTGCATCGCATTGCATCGCATTGCATCGCATTGCATCGCATTGCATCACATTGCATCGCATTGCATCGCATTGCATGCAATATAGTGGAATACAATTTATGCAATGTGATTTTTCATTGTAAAGACCAGATTTTTAATTGTATAGTCACTCATGGGTGATTTTATACTCCCACTATCCTACTACACATGGTGTTGATTTTATATAGCGTGGCGAGCGCAGCGAGCCACCGTACCCGAAGCGTGGCAAGCGCAGCGAGCCCCGCGAGGGGACACAGAATACATGTAAAGTAATCCGCGTCCGCTCGCCATGCTTCGGGCTCAGTGGCTGCGCTCGCCACACTATATAAGATCAACTCCATGCGTAGTTGGATAGTGGGGGTATGAAATCACCCATGGTTGACTATACAATTAAAAATCAGGTCTTTACAATGAAAAATCGCATTGCATTGCATGCCTTAAGTAGTGGCATGCAATGAAAAAATCGGCCCAGATAATACACAAGTACAGTAGCCTCTATTGATCATCAGTGTGTGATATCCACTCATATCATTATGATTATCATGGCCACAAAGGTTCCCACAAGTATGTTGTTAATCACTATCTATGACATTGGAATGACACACATTAAGTCTATTGTGATACAAGGGCTTCATTTTTTAAAAAAAACTATGTTAAGATTTTCTATTTAACAGACTGTGGGCAAGATGTGCTAAACCTTGAAAAGTCATACAATGGGGAGTGATAAACCACCAACTAAGCAGTTCCCATCTTTTATTTTTTAAACCCAGCCTGTGGAGTGGCTGGTGGTTTATCACTTTATTTTATACATTTTCAAGCTTTGTACATCTGACCTTGTGATTTATATGTTTTAGGGCACCTCACAGTGTTAATGCTCTATCGCTGTATTTAGCAGTGTTTGCAGTGTAGAGAGTGATTTGTGGAAAACAGTGTTTTGAAATAAAGTTAAAAGTACATAGCTGATACTGCAGCAGCTATTCAGTAAGCTGGAGCTATGTGGGCACTACATCTTCATACTGTAAGTAATAGATGCAGAGATAAGTAGAAGATGGCAATTAATATCCCTAATGGGACTTCTGGACATTCCCTTTAGATTGAGTAATTCAACTGTTTTTCAGAAATGTAAACATATTCTGGGATCTTCAGTATACATACTGTATACTGTAGCCTACATAGATGACATACTGATCTTCTCTAAAGATTTGACCTCTCATTGTAAACATGCAATAGAAGGTTTGACCGGTATTCGGGCAAAACAGCTATGATGCAAATTAGAGTAATTCACCTGAGCAAGGGGAGATTGCAATTCTGGGATATGTTATGTGATTTTAAGTTTACATATGGTCCCTGTTTATCAGGAATTATTCATTCATAGTGGCTCCTACAGTATGACAGTACTTAACAGGAAATCACAAAATGCCAAGATTTGCCTATCTGATGCAGAGAAGGCTACTCTCGTCTCACTCAGCACCTATTCTGGGGCAACCTGACCTCAACCTGTCTTTCCTCCTTGAAATGGAAGCCTCAATGGTTTGAGTTGAGACAGTCTTCTCCCAAAGTGGTACTCCTGTGGTTTCTTTCCCCACAAATTCTTAGTTCTTGAGAAGAACTACAGAATGCTCTGGTGAACAAGGATTTTCTAGCTATGAAACTTGTTTTGCAGGAGTGGTGGCATGATTTGGAAGGAGCACAGTTCCCACTGACGATATTCCCATACCATAAAAATCTGTTGTATGTTCAAACAGCTCACTGTTTTAGATATATTTTATATCATAATGGCCGGTAAACCATAAAAAGGTATGAAAATAATTATAATAAAAATTTCTGGAGAAGATATTAAATATGTAGTAGTTTTTTTTCAGCCTAACACAAAGCAGTGTTAGTGTTACTTTTAGCTATTGTATATATCTTATAGTAAGACCATTTTGTTGCAATGTGATATTGGAATTTGTTTGCTAGTAAAAGACCGCCTATCTGTCTTTTACATTTGGCCACGCCCTAAAAGGTTCATTCAACATCTCCTCTCTGGGCTTCTCCCAGAGAGGAGACTTTTAAAGTAGGCAAGCATGTACTGTATATACTGTATACCATCTAACAAATATTTTCTATTTCATTTATTATCTGGTTAAAGCAAGATATTTTCTTAAAGTACTTACATTAAACAAACCTAATTGACCATATTGTTTCTTAAAGTTATTGCTTAAACTTTTGAGTACCAAGTGAAGGCGTCAAAATTGCCAAGGAAACATTTTTATTCATTATAATGACCTGTGATGTTTACTGTACCTTATATCGGAAAAATAGTATTTTTTAAACAAATTTATTTATTTGAATTTATACATCAAATGTGAGTGACGCTGGCATTTTTAGCGGATATCTTGCGCATCTCTCACAGAGATGTTTGCACTCAAAGTGTTAAAGAAAGCTAAGTATTTACTGTATATAAATCTTTCTACATCACTAGTCTCTTCCAGTGGATTCAGTTTAAAATGCTATAGAGAATAAGAGTATCTTATAAGTTTCCATGTGGCATAACCACATGGAAACTTATAAGATACTCTTATTCTTTTTTTTTTTTCCAATGGTATTTTTATTAGAGGTCAACAGGGGTCACATATTGGTACAGAAACATTATCCAGGTGGTCAAGCGTATTCAAGCACATAGTTAGCGAACCAACATGAGTATGAAGAGAGAAAATACATTGAAATACATTATCATTTTATAGATGACCATCCACAAGTTGTGCGTGACACCACATGACCTGGTTTTAAAATAAATCTGTCTTTTATCACAAATACAAATGGCATTATCACCAGGGTGGCTTTAAATATATTACAAACTGTTTATGAAAAATAGAAACAGCTTTCCCATTTATTTGCATTTTCCGTTCACTTTGCAAACAAAACCTCTTTTGCTGCCATATTCACATTTCCATGTTTGCTAGGATATAATTCAATGAGATCTCTCGGAATACAGAGCACAGAGCACAGAAGGCATGCTGTAACATGTTCACTCATGGCTGCTGTAGCTGATGAAGCCGTGACTGTTTTTTCTTCCATCTGCTCTAGTTTTAGATTGTCCCTATTGTGCCTGTAAAATGCACATTTTGTGTACTACATCATGCATCAGTTCAGGCTAAGTGAGACAATAAGATGTGAAAGATAAGCAAGATGGTGTACCTCAATGTTAATTGGCAGAAAGGAAAAATGACTTACTGTAGCAACCTGGAAAACTATATAGTTATTGTATAGAAACAAGATATATATGCACTTGACCAGTGATGTTGTCTATAGCTGCTTACAGACATAATGATTCATGTAGATACAGTATAGTCACTGTTTGTTTTCAGCCTTCTACATTCCAGAAGGGCAAAACTGAGCCAATAAAATGCCATATGTGCTGGAGATAAGCATAGCTTTTACATCTGGGAGAATTACTGATCCCTGAAGATGCTCTTTGCTGTGTAAGCACAACAGGAAATATTTTTACAAACAGAAAAGGGGGAGGATTTATCATAGCTTTGAGGGAGCTAAAGTACTGACCAATCAGCTTTAACATGCATTTTACAGGCTGCTTGACAAATGAAAACTACAGTATGAGCTAATTGATTGGTTCTTTAAGGTTTTTCTAGGCTCTGATATATCTCCAATTGATCAGCTAACCTGTATGTTCCTTGGCAAATTTGTCTGTACACATGATTGACCTAATATATATAATTTTATAAATATAGTTTAGTATGGAAAAATAGATATTTAAATTAAAATATGCTAGTTCGCCCAAGTGAAAACTTCACATGCAAATAAAATGCTAAATATTTTAGTTGTTGGTGGTTTGTAGTAGATAAAAGAAGAACCAGTTAATTTGTAGCCAAGCAAAACCGATCATCTTAGTCGTAGCATATCTACGTATCCAGGAAAAGAACTCTAGGGCCATAAGGCAATTTTTACTTTGATTTTTAAACAAACAATTCAATGTGCAATAATAAATTACCAATTCATCAGAAGCGGAGAACTTAGGGGTAGATTTATTAAGCTTGGTGAAGTGATAAAGAGTCTGGTTTTTATCACCGGCCAATCAGCTCCTACCTGTTATTTTTCAAACCAAGCCTGTAACTTCACAGGTAGGAGCTGATTGGCCGATGATAAAAACCAAACACTTTATCACTTCACCGAGCTTAACAAATCTGCCCCTGAATTTTAAAATGGTTCCTCATGTATCAATTTTGGTTAAGTAAGGGAGAAAAGGGGATTGTCACCAAAAATCACCTTCTGGAAATAATATATATATATATATATATATATTTTTTTTTTTTTATTATTAACAGTTTCTTATATAGCGCATACATATTCCACAGCGCTTTACAGAGAATATTTGAACATTTACATCAGTCCCTGCCCCAGTGGAGCTTACAATCTATATTTCCTAACACATATACACGCACACACAGACATTCTAGGGTTAATTTTGTTGGAAAATAATTAGCCTACCAGTATATTTTTGGATTGTGAGAGGACAACGCAAGTACAGGGAGAATATACAAACTCCGCACAGTCAGGGCCATGGTGGGAATCAAACCCACGACCTCAGTGTTGTGAGGCAGTTACGCTAACCATAACACCATCTGTACTGCCCATATATATAATATTTATTTATATATATATATATATAATATTTGTAGCTAGTCTAAGTGAGTCCTTTAATTATTATTCCTACAATTAAAACTTCAGCTCATGTTAGATTTCCATGTCATAAGTTCCTGCTGTACAGTATTTATCTGCATCAACATTATGTGGCTTTTAGTAAACAGATTCCATGGATACAGAAGCTTGTCCAGTGGGGATGCAGGACATGTGTTTCGCTGTTGTTGTTCTCCTTAGTGATGGTGTTTGCTATTCATTCAGTGTTTTGTATTTAATTCTATTTATTCATTATTATGTTGTGTGTGTGCTCCCTCAACAAAACTGATATGCAACATATTTGAGATTGTAGATGCCAGGGACACTTAATAGTTTTTTTTAATACAATACAGCTACCATACTTTACCAGAAGGGAGTGTTTTCACTTTTATAACTTATCAAATTTACCAGCTTTTGGTGAAATATGTTAAGAGAAGCGTGGTTTTGAACCACATCATTGGTCTGCCTATGGTGTATCTTACAGAATATATAGATATTTGCACCCTAGTTGCCTACCCTTCTGCATAGGGAGAGATCTCATTAATTAAGTTTCTAGTCTCTTGCTGCCCCATGTTGGGATACAGAGGGGTTATTCTGTTTGGTACGGTGGGAACGTATACGGGCGGATCAGGATTTTTTTCCATCTGCGCATGCGTATCTTTCATAATGCACATGTGCGGCGACCTCACACCGCTCACGGACGGGTCTCTCCGTGCGAAAAAACCTGTCCACAAGAACACGGTCATTGTGGGCGGCACGTGGGCGTTTTTATGGGAGCGGCTGGAATAATGAGGAAAACAGGGCGTAAATATGGGCGTACACGGGGGTGTGCACTCAAAATGCATGGTGCCACAACCTCCTCGATCGGCGAACGCACTGTGCATTTTGGCCCAAAAACAGGCGGACAACAAAGATTGCTCCAGACCACCCCTAGAAATACCGTATGAGAGCCTGGGTCTGCTAATTAAAGATGATTACTAGTCAAACACATACACCTGAATGTAATAAGCAATGCTGCAGGCTATTAAGTGAAAACCATTATTTCACTACCTGCAAGCCACACACAGCCCTCAAACACATTGGAACGTTATCTTTCTACACTTCTCAATATGTAAAGGTTGGTTTAATTTTAGCTAATATTCATTCTATTACCTGGTTATATATGTCCAGCTAGTTATTTTTATAACATCGACACCCATTCAAAAAGAGTTTTTGTCTACTTTAAAAAGCAGGACACCCAATTCACAGGAGTCAACATGTGTCAACTTTTTCACTGTAACACAAACATACCAATTTTTTATTATGAAAAAGACACATAAACCACGTCTAAGAGCAACAAGGATGTTTTTGGACTCAATTTCTACTTGCAATGGTGGAGCAATGTCCTTAGGCCATGGCCACTATTTTGCACACAATCTGTGTATTTTTTCCCAAGAACATACATTATGCACTTTCATATCTGCTATGAACTTTATGCAGCACACTCTGTATGTAAGATGCCACCAACGCATTATTGCAATCACATATCTCTAACAAAGGATCCCAACATCTGCCTATAACACTCTAATGTCTTATTTTGAACAATATTAGAACAGGTTTGCATGTGGCGTACGCTCAGATATATGGAAGGTGTCGGTGGGAAAACGGACAAGATCCGTCCGTGCACTGTGGCGTACGCTCTAATGTACGCCAGGTATCGGTGGCTATGAGGGTTCGCAGACCATCGAATGCAGGACCGAGTGGTCCACCAGCTCCCGCAACCTCAGACCACACGGACATTTTTCCGTGCAAAAGCAGAGATCTGGGCGGCCAGCTGACATCCGGCGATGTCATATGTCCGCCCCCTACACGTGCGTCACGGCCGCATTACCATACGTACGCCCAGCGTTTGCATGAGAACGCCCATGAAACGCAGGGCGTATGCATATGGTAATGAGCCCAAATAGCCCTTCACGCCCCTCTCCACCCCCTGTTCGGAGTGTTCACATTTCATGCAGAATTTGGCCGTACGCCCCGCTCGCACATGCGCAGAGACGCCTCTGCACATGCGCAGACACAAAACATCGGTGGTACGAACGCACGCGGATATTACCGCACCAACCAGAATAAGGGCCACTGTCTGCTTCTGCTGCTAGTGTGGGCTGAATCTGTAAGAATATTTTAATAGTAATCATTAGTTAAACACACAAAAAGGAAGATACAAAAAAGTTTTTTAGATCCATTTTGCCAAGAGATGATCATTAACCCCTTACCGACATTTGACGTATATATACGTCATGGCCGGGAAGTACTTCCCGACACATGACGTATATATACGTCATGACTTCAAACTGTCACTGCGTCTAGAGACGCAGTGACAGAGGGACGATGTCTGCTGTCCCTGACAGCAGACATGTCCCTGCATTCCCAGGGGGGGCTGCGATGCCGCCCCCCCGTCGGCGATCGCTGTGATTGGCTGTTCAGTGTGAACAGCCATTCACAGCGTTTTCTGTGTCACCGGCGAATAACGTTCGCCGGTGACACGGGATCGGAGGTGATTGGTGCTGTAAAGTACAGCACCAATCCCAGCGGGGTGTAAGGGTGACACTGGTGTCACCCCACCTCACCCCGCCCGCCCCCAAAGGCCGTGATTGGTTCGTCGGACCGACGGACCAATCACAGCCATGGAGGGGGGTTTAAACTAACGGTGACTGCACTGCAGACGCCATTCCGGTCTGGAATTGCGTGCAGTGCGGTCACCGTGCCCAGCTGCCGCCATTTACTGACCAGAACCTTGCTAAATACTTACCTGATCACTGCCTGGATCTTGCTTCTTCTTGTGACATCCTGTGCTGTGTTGTGCTGTGTTGTGCTGCTGCGAGTTATTAGATAGAGATATAGAGAGAGAGAGATAGAGAGAGATAGAGAGAGATAGAGAGGCCTAGTGACAGAGAGTGCTATATTTTGTGCTGCTGCAGTGTAATAGAGTTATAGATAGAGAGATAGAGAGAGAGAGAGATAGAGAGATAGTGACAGATTGTGCTATATATTTTTTATATAACTGACTGCTGCCCCCCCTTTTGTGCTGATCAGTATAAATTAACTGATCAGCAACTTTTTGGGGGCGCAGGTTTTTTTTATATATATATATACCTGTCAGTGCTACTGCTGCAGTGTCATAGAGTGATAGATAGTGAGAGATAGAGAGATAGAGAGATAGAGAGAGATAGTGACAGAGAGTGATAGAGACTGCTATATTTTGTGTCTGCTGCCCCCCTTTTGTGCACCCCCAGCAACTTTTTGGGGGTGCAGGGGTTATTTTTCATATATATAACTGTCAGTGCTGCTGCTGCAGTGTCATAGAGTGATAGATAGTGAGAGATAGAGAGATAGAGAGAGATAGTGACAGAGAGTGATAGAGAGTGCTAAATTTTGTGTCTGCTGCCCCCGCCTTTTGTGCTGATCACTATATCTGAGGTGATCAGCAACTTTTTGGGGGTGCAGAGGTTTTTTTTTTTTATATATATACCTGCCAGTTGCACTGTCAGTTGCACCAAAGGTTGTGCACCTGCTGCCCCTCACTGGTAATCAGTGTCGCATCACTGATCACCTTTTTTTTTTTTGTGGGTGCTGTGGGGTCTTTTTTTAATTTTTTTTTACACACACTGTGATTTTGTGGGTGTCCTGTGGCCACTGTGCGCTGATCAGTGACGTACATCACTGATAATCTTTTTCGGCACAGGGTTGATCTATTTTTTTTTTTTTTTTATCAAATTCCTGTTGCCTTTGAGCGCTGTTCAGTGACGGACGTTACTGACCAACATCTGTGCTCAATTTTTGGCGCAGGACCTTTTTTTTTTTTTTTTTTTTAACCCCTTCAATTTTTTTTTTTTAACCCCTTCAATTTTTTTTTTTTAACCCCTTCAATTTTTTTTTTTTGTATAAAGTATTTTTTTTTTTCTGCACTACATACACACTACACACTACATACCCCCCGGGTTGAAATAAAGTTTGTACCCCCCCCTACACTATACACGTGTTGAAACATTTCACTACCAGTAACACAAAAATAAAAATGTCATCCCAAATGTCATCCCAAATGTCATCCCAAATGTCATCCCAGTCATCCAGAAGAATGTATTCAGCGGAGGAGGCATATGCCATGCTTGCCTCTGACTCTGACACAGCCAGTGATGCAAGCGGGGAATTTGAAGGATTCGTCTTAAGCTCCTCTTCCTCCTCTGGTGATGAGGGACCCCCTCAAAGACGCCCCCGTAGAGCAGCTGAGACCCACCCCCCAATAATTGATCTCGTATGGACCCCACCACCAGACAATTTTGAGCCCCAGGTTCCTGAGTTTTTGGCCATGCCAGGAATCCAATTTGATTCCACAGGTCTCAGAGAAATTGACTTTTTCAAATTATTTTTCTCTGATGATTTTATAAATTTAATGGTGGACCAAAGTAATTTATATGCCCAGCAGTTTATTGCTCAAAACCCCACGTCATCATTTGCTAGGTGGACCCCTGTAGATGCAGTAGAGATGATGACGTTTTGGGGTCTGGTGTTTCATATGGGCATAGTAAAAAAGCCAGAAATTAGGCAATATTGGAGTACAGATGTTCTGTACAGCACCCCATTTTACCGTATGGCCATGCCCCGGGCTCGATTTGAGACGATCCTTAAATTTTTGCATTACAACGATAATGCACAGTGCCCACCCAGAGATGATCCCACCTTTGACCGGCTATTCAAAGTCAGGCCGGTCATTGATCATTTCAGTGCCAAATTTGAAGAGATGTACATCCCAGATAAATTCATTTGCATAGACGAGTCCCTTATACATTTTAAAGGAAGGGTTAAATTCCGCCAGTACCTTCCCAGTAAGAGGGCAAGGTATGGCATAAAAATGTATAAGCTGTGTGAAAGCAACTCAGGGTACACTCACAGGTTTAGGGTATATGAAGGGAAGGATTCAAGAATTGAACCGCCAGAATGCCCCCCCCTCCCTCGTAGGTGTTAGTGGAAAAATTGTCTGGGATTTAGTGCACCCCTTCCTGGATAAAGGTTATCACCTCTATGTGGATAACTTTTACACTAGCATCCCCCTGTTTAAGGCCCTTGGTTCAAGAGGTACAGCAGCTTGCGGTACTGTGCGCAAGAACCAAAGAGGCCTCCCAAAAACGCACATTGCCCAAGTAATGAGAAGGGGTGAAAGCAGGGGAATATGCACCGAAAATATGTTGTTGGTCAAATATAAGGACAAGAGGGATGTCCTTATACTGACAACAATTCACGGAGACAGTACCACCTCCGTCCCTGTACGAGGTACCAGTACCCACACCTCAAAACCTAATTGTATCCTGGATTACAATAGGTACATGGGCGGAGTGGATCTTTCAGATCAGGTACTGAAGCCGTACAGTGCCCTGCGGAAAACAAAAATCTGGTACAAGAAGCTGGCCGTGTATATCATCCAGATGGCACTGTATAACGCTTACGTGCTATTCCGTTCTACCGGCCAGAGGGGGACATTTATGCACTTTCAAGAGGAAGTCATAAAGGGCCTAGTATTTGGGAACCAGCAGGCAGAGGGCCCCAGTACTTCTAGTACTGGCCCCCGTATTGTACCAGGGCAGCATTTTCCGAACGAAATCCCCTCCACTGCAAGAAAGGGCAGGACACAAAAAAGGTGCAAAGTTTGCTATAAAAAGGGAATAAGAAAGGAAACTATTTTCCACTGTGAAACTTGCCCCGACAAACCCGGCCTATGTATAAAGGAGTGTTTTAAAATATACCACACATCTATGGATTATTAGGTTCATCATTTCACCGTGCTTCGGGGGTCTTGCTAATGCCACATAGCACCCACCAACATTCCACCAGAATCTGAGCTGCAAAATCCAAAAATCACTCCTTCCCTTCTGAGTCCTGCCATGCACCCAACTGGTATTTTTTGGTCACATATGAGGCATTGCCATACTCGGGAGAAATTGGGGCACAGATTTTGGGGTGCTTTTTCTCCTTCATACCTTCTGAAAATGAAAAATTTTGAGCCAGAACTGCATTTTTGTGTAAAAAAATGTAATTTTTCATTTTCACTGCCCAGTTGTACCACAATTGGTGAAACCCCTTGGGGTTTGAAATGTACACTATACCCCTAGATGAATTCCCTGAGGGGTGTAGTTTGCAAAATGGGGTCACTTGTGGGGGGGTTCCACTGTATTGGTGCTTTGGGGGTCTTGCTAATGCGACATAGCACCCACCAACATTCCACCAGAATTTGTGCTGCAAAATCCAAATATCACTCCTTCCCTTCTGAGTCCTGCCACTTTTTGGTCACACATGAGGCATTGCCGTACTCGGGAGAAATTGGGACACAGATTTTGGGGTGCTTTTTCTCCTTCATACCTTCTGAAAATGAAAAATTTTGAGCCAGAACTGCATTTTTGTGTAAAAAAATGTAATTTTTCATTTTCACTGCCCAGTTGTATCAAAATTGGTGAAACCCCTGGGGGTTTGAAATGTACACTATACCCCTAGATGAATTCCCTGAGGGGTGTAGTTTGCAAAATGGGGTCACTTGTGGGGTGGTTCCACTGTATTGGTGCTTTGGGGGTCTTGCTAATGCGACATAGCACCCACCAACATTCCACCAGAATTTGTGCTGCAAAATCCAAATATCACTCCTTCCCTTCTGAGTCCTGACACTTTTTGGTCACACATGAGGCATTGCCGTACTCGGGAGAAATTGGGGCACAGATTTTGGGGTGCTTTTTCTCCTTCATACCTTCTGAAAATGAAAAATTTTGAGCCAGAACTGCATTTTTGTGTAAAAAAATGTAATTTTTCATTTTCACTGCCCAGTTGTATCAAAATTGGTGAAACCCCTGGGGGTTTGAAATGTACACTATACCCCTAGATGAATTCCCTGAGGGGTGTAGTTTGCAAAATGGGGTCACTTGTGGGGGGGTTCCACTGTATTGGTGCTTTGGGGGTCTTGCTAATGCGACATAGCACCCACCAACATTCCACCACCAAAAATCACTCCTTCCCTTCTGAGTCCTGCCATGCACCCAACTGGTATTTTTTGGTCACATATGAGGCATTGCCATACTCGGGAGAAATTGGGGCACAGATTTGGGGGTGCTTTTTCTCCTTCATACCTTATGAAAATGAAAAATTTTGAGCCAGAACTGCATTTTTGTGTAAAAAATGTAATTTTTCATTTTCACTGCCCAGTTGTATCAAAATTGGTGAAACCCCTGGGGGTTTGAAATGTACACTATACCCCTAGATGAATTCCCTGAGGGGTGTAGTTTGCAAAATGGGGTCACTTGTGGGGGGGTTCCACTGTATTGGTGCTTGGGGGGTCTTGCTAATGCAACATAGCACCCACCAACATTCCACCAGAATCTGAGCTGCAAAATCCAAAAATCACTCCTTCCTTTCTGAGTCCTGCCATGCACCCAAATGGTATTTTTTGGTCACATGTGAGGCATTGCCGTACTCGGGAGAAATTGGGGCACAGATTTCGGGGTGCTTTTTCTCCTTCATACCTTCTGAAAATGAAAAATTTTGAGCCAGAACTGCATTTTTGTGTAAAAAATTTAATTTTTAATTTTCACTGCCCAGTTGTACCACAATTGGTGAAACCCCTGGGGGTTTGAAATGTACACTATACCCCTAGATGAATTCCCTGAGGGGTGTAGTTTGCAAAATGGGGTCACTTGTGGGGGGGTTCCTAAATTTTAGCATCTTATGGTGCCTAGAAACCTACATGGTGCCTAAAAAATAATCTCATAAAAAGGAGGCTCCAAAATCAAGTAGGTGCTCCTTCTATTACGAAGCCTGTGGTTTGGTCAACGTGCTCACTAGGGCCACATATAGGATATTTATGAAAACAAAAGAATTGGGGGAATCAATTTTTAGTCACATTTCTCTAGTAAAATGTACTGTGTTCCTTAGAAAAATGTATTAAAATTGCAAATCTGCAAAAAAAATGAAATTTTGAAATTTCACCTACACTTTGTTTTAATTCCTGTGAAACACCTAAAGGGTTAACAAACTTCCAAAATGCTGTTTTGAATACTGTGAGGGGTGCAGTTTTTGAAATGGTATCATTTATGGGGGTGTCTCACATACAAGTCCCTCAAAGTCACATCAGAACTGAACTGGTCCCTAAAAAAATCAGTGTTTGAAATTTTCTTGAAAATTTGAGAATTTGCTATTCATATTGTAAGCCTCCTAGTGTCCAAAAAAATTAAAAGGAAGTTGAAATAATGATGGAAACATAAAGTAGACATATGGTCTATGTTAGTTATTAACTATTTTGAGTGGTATGATTATTTGTCTCACAAGCATAAAATTTAACATTTTGCAAATTGCTAAATTTTCCATTTTTTTACGACATTTTGGTATTTTTCACAAAAAAACACAGACTGTATCGACCCAAATTTACCACTAATTTGAAGTGCAATGTGTCACGAAAAAACAATCTCAAAATCACTGGGATAAGTAAAAGCAAAAAAAAGTTATCCCCACTTAAGTGATACATGTCAGATTTGAAAAAAAGGGCTCTGTCAGGAACGCAAAAACTGGCTCTGTCAGGAAGGGGTTAAACATTTTAGTTTCTATTCATCTGTGGTAAATTCATGGTAATTTAGGCAAAATATAAGTTCAAAAGCCATTAAACAATATAAATCTAAAACAGAACATCAAAGTAATCATGACCTCAATAAATTGGTTCTAAAGGTAAGGATATTTATGTAAATGGTTAATACAGCAATTTGTGGTGTACTAAAATCATTTTGCTATCACAATGCCAAACACAATAAAAACAACATATTCTCATTTGGCCCAGCAACAAATACTATCATTCGTTTGAATTTACAGAAGGCCAAATTCCATTTGGAATTTATTGCATAGGCATTCTATTTATCATGTATATTGTGTTTAGTATAAAGAAAATAAATACCATAGCAAACAGCTAATGCAAACAAGAATAGTAAGTAATAGTGAGTAATGCAGGGAGCAATCTTAGTATCAATTCTTGCATAATTTCCCAAAATATATTGCTTGCAATGTTACATAGAAATAGCTTGCATCAAGCATTTAAGGATATATATGCCCATATGTGGAGGTAGACACTCCGTTTGGGTGGACCATGATACACCCCCTCATTAGGTGCTTTCTTCTATCAAGTATAAGCTCCTCAAAGCTAGAGATGTGCAGGTTCGGATTTACGATGTGACAACTGGATAGCCAATAAGATCCTGTTATGAAATCCGGGTAAATCCGGGTAAGTTCTAGTAGTGAGTTCTTAGAAAACTGAGCACTATCTGAGCAGATACTGAATAAAACAGAGTGATTTATACAAAACTGAATTCTTAGCTTCTGAACACAGGCACTAGGAAAATACACAATTCTTGTAGATAATACAGGCACTAGGACCTTGCATGATTATTGCAGATGACACAGGCACTAGTAGTATGCAGGGTTCTTAGAGGTGAAACAGGCAGTAGGCGTATGAATGGATCTTGCAGATAACAACATTGCTGTAAGCAGCTGGCACCCAGAGCCAGAGAACTATCTTCAGAGATGGTAGTGAATTGTTGTTGCAATGAACTGGTCTCAGGAGCTGGTTTGTTCCCACAGTCTATTGGCTGAATTGATCATGTGAGACAGCTCCTGGCATCTGTCTGGAAAGGAGCAATTACCTGACAGAATACAATTTGGCTGTGCCCATGCAGCCATTTGTAAACTAATGTTAACATTGAGGGCAATTCAGATCTGATCACTCAGGTCAGAATTTGCTACCCTGGATGATGTGCATGCCTGAATATGTGCATATGTGCAAGCCCCTCGAGTGCAAGCATTCAGCAAGTTTCCCACTCACCAAGGCATTCGCTCAGTGATGGGCTTGTAGTTAACAGGCAGGGAAGGTCGCTGGGGTCAGCATAGCGTTTGATGAGGCCCACTAAAATGGCAGCAGCGTCCATACAAAAGCTGGGTGGCCCATCAGAATGCAAGCGTGTCCATGCTTGCTTGGGTCTGGTGGCTGATGTCAGCGCCTGCCCCCATTCCAGCCATCTCCATCAGTGATAAGTATAGACTTACTTTTACCCACAAACCGACCAAAAATCATTCAATGATGAGTGACAATCAAATGGTTTTTCTTCTGTCCGGCTGCATGCGAGTGAATGTGTAAGTGTACACATCCCCCTTACATGGTACTGCAGAGATTCACTCAGCAAGGGGGGCATGCATTTGGCTGGTGCGGCGGGAGGGGGCTCTAACTTGCTCACGCTGCCTACCAATCAGGTCTGAATCAGGCCCAAAGTGTGCAAGAATGCATAGAGAAGTGTGAGGCAGTCCTGCTTAACAGACATAATCGACCATTCGTTAAGACCCCTTCGTTCGCAAGGGGTCCAATGGCGTGCAGCTGCGCAGACGCATTTTTGCTCATGTGCAGATGCAGGGTACATGTGGTCATGACAAACAAATTGTTTGCCGGCTGTACACACCCAACATTGTGGGCGGTGGGTGCGTAGAGCGGTGGGCCGTGGTACTCACCCATGGGAACACCCAATGTTCATGGGCGTTCCCAGGAAAATGCTGGGCATTCCCATTGAAATAGATGGGTGATGTGGATGCCCGGAGTGGGCAGCTGACATCTTTTGATGGTCAGGGACCATTTCTATGGGTACGCCCACCATTTCTATGGGCACACCTATAAAATGCTGCAAGGTCCCCTGCGACTGCCCCTTGCCTGCCTATCATGTAGCGAATTCCCTGGCGGGTGTATAACTCGCTGAAAGTGCTCCCTGCAGGAGTTGCACGTGTGCATTATTGTGCAAACATCCAACATCGACTGGGGGAGCGAATTCAGACCACAGCAAGCAGGCCTGAGTAGCCCCTGATCTTGATAACCAAGCATATACTGTCCATTGTGCTTAACTTGCTCACATATCCCAAGAAAATAAACAATTCTGGTACAGTAAAATAGTTTCAAGACTAAAGACTTAAATAATTGAAGCCATAATTATTAGTCCGTGCTCTCAAATTTAAATTAGCTGAGACCAGTAAAATGAAAATCGATACTTTGTCATATGATTACATGCTTTTGTGAAATAACATAACATAATAACATAACAAAATGTTCTTTGCATGTATTTGATATTCTTCATTTTCTGCATCTGAATGGTTGAAATGTTGTTATGAGTAAAAATACAACATTAGTTTGATATATTTGCCTTCCAGCTTATTCAGAGTTATTGGCGAAACGTAAAAGCACACACTGTCATCTGCGGGCATATGTGTTGCAGCAGGTAAAAAAAATGCTATGTACATATTACTATCTCTGAGGAGTTAAGATGTTCTGTCCTTGGGAAATGTTCCTGTCAGGAGCTTCATTAATTGTAACACTCAAAATGTCATTTACGTAAGTTAGCACGGAATAGATGTCTGAAGCAATATGTGGGTTTACCTTCATGTTCACTTAAGGAATTAAGCGTTAAATATAATAACATAGTCAGTAAAAATGTATTTCCAGCAATTGCTAAATATTTCTTCACTTGTCATAAAAGTGATGTCACTCTATTAACCTTTCCAATAACTGAGGATGTTATCCTAGATTCAATTTCCTTACTACAGAGCCAGACTTTATATTATGTGATTTACAAAGGTGACATTGTTAATTTTTAAATACTTATTTAAGTCTTTGGAAAACAAAAACATACTGTATAAGTAATAAGTGAGCTGTACATTTTGATAAGAGAAACTAAGGGCAAGTGCTTTATGCAATTAAAATTAATTATCTGTAAATTATATAGTCTTCAAACATTATATATAACGGTTATTTCTCTTGTTTCTTTTTTAGCTAATTAATATACTTGTCAAAATGGGAATGATTTGCTACATTATAAATTGCAGCAGGTAGAGATCCCCCTGAGGGAGAATAGCCCCTGTAAGTCTGGATCTGACTGTCGGCATATAAGAGTCAGGAATCCGATGTTGATATAGTGACTGTTAGAATCCCAACTGTCCAGAGGTCACCCGGCACCCTAGACAGTCATATACCTCTTGACTGATTTGGATTGGGTGTTGAATGATATGTCCAAAGTCCTATGTTGATGCTGAGTATGTCGAAATGAGAATGTCAACATGGTCATAAATGTCAATGTTGTCAAAATGCATCATGTAGACAGTGTTTTAAAGTCGACATGTTAGCATATCATCACTAGCAGGTAGGCTCCTGGCATCTGCAGGTGATTCAGTGGTGTCTAATGGGGGTACAGACAGTCATGCACCTATAGGTTTAGACATCCTATCATTCAACCTAACATTATACCGTATCATATAATGACGACCTTCATTCCACCACTCGGAGCCTAACCCTAATCTGCCCCCACAACATAAACCTAATTCTCCTCCCTTAGTTAAACCCTAATTCCAAAATTCGGATGTTATTGAAATTTTACCTATCGACATTGTTGTTGTCAACTTTTTGACTACATCTTCTACTGACTATACTAATTAAGGTTAAGTAAAACAATAATTTTTTTCCCCCAGCTCACTGAGTGGTATTAGTAACCAATCTTGAACACTACATGATAATAGAATTCAGAGATATTGGTTACATATACCTGCGCAGGTGTATGATATGCCCCCAAGCCACGTCAAGGCTTCTCTGTATATTGGGGGTCCCTAGCGCTATATCTAGGTGATGGGTGTGGCACCCCAAAAACTGTCATAAGCTAGAAAGCCCAGTGCAGCATGCCAGTGAGATACTATAATGTTAATAAATATTAGTGATAGGAAGCCGAAGCTATATATAGAGAGAGACAAAATAAAAAAAAATGAAATGTAATTAAAATAGAAGAGAGATAGTGTTAGTCTATTTTAATTCTATTTTAATTACATTTCAATTTTTTTATTTTATCTCTCTCTATATAGCTTCGGCTTCCTATCACTAATATTCCTTAACACTATAGTATCTCACTGGCGTGCCGCACTGGGCTTTCTAGCTTATGACAGTTTTTGGGGTGCCGCACCCTTCACTTAGATATAGCGCTAGGAACCCCCAATATACAGAGAAGCCTTGATGTGGCTTGGGGGCATATCATACACCTGCGCAGGTATATGTAACCAATATCTCTGAATTCTATTATCATGTAGTGTTCAAGATTGGTTACTAATACCACTCAGTGAGCTGGGGGGAAAAATGTCTTGTTTACTTAACCAGTATTAACCCCTCCCTTGCATGCACCTGAATGGTATTACTGAACTAATTTGAGCATGTGCCTCTATCTCTATGTGTATACTAATTAAGGAACAAGTTATAAATGAAATGTAAGAACAGCAGTCTGTAGGCTTTAAGATCCTTTCATTGCCTATTTTAATAGAACATTCATTATAATTACAAAATATGTTTATAAATGCAGAATATAAAGTAACAAGTGCAGTTGCCACCTTTGTAGTCCAGATTATAATTATTATTATTTTAAACAATTTAAGAATTTAAAAAAATATTAATTAGCAAAAGAACCACAAGTATACATAGGAAACAGTCAGCTAAATTCACAGACATATGCATTCCATTTAGACAATAAGATATTTTTGTAATAATATCAGTGAACTATGACATACAGTGACAACGAAAGCAAAGGAATACTGTACATACATTTGAAGAACACAGCCGTGAACAAAGACAGTGAACAAATTAAACAAAATATACAAAGGTAAAGACATGAGGGGGAAACAAAAACAAACATGGGTAAACAAGTCCTGCAAAATTTCTTATATAAAACAACTAAAAAGAAATCATTAAATGAAATATTATATATATGGTAGAAGGTGTAAAAGACACCTATTGATAACTATACAAATAAAAAGGGTCAGTAACTTACGAGGAAGGAAAAAAATACGTAATTTGCTATACAAGAACCAAGATGTGTGTTCATATAGTTTCAGAATATGAGACTGCGATTCTTTATCCAAGCAATCAATGTATGGACCCCGCTTTTTATAGAAGTGAACAATCTCTTGTTCTGTAACAGGGATAGTGAATCTACGGTCCATATATAATGTTGTGAAAAGCATAGCTTTAGTTTCCATAATGGAAGGTGCCATATGTTTTAGCGAATGATTTTAAATACATATTTTGGCCACCACAAGAATCACTCTCAATATAGGCAATAGTTCCTTTTTTCATTCTCCCAAGCCCCATTTCGTAAATATAGAAAACAAATACATAGGGGTAGCTACACATCCTCACTTTGAATAAATGAATAAATTATGCCAATTTTATTCCAATAGTTATTTTTATTACCACAGTGCCAAAAATTATGAAAAATTAAGTTGCGTGATTGCCACACTTAGGGTCATATGGGTACGAATTCGGTCCCATTTTTGATGGTGGAGGGTCTTCGCATGTGTGAATATGCACATGTGCAGATCCGCTGTGTGAACGCCTCCAGCGAGTATCTCTCTCACCGAGGTAGGGGGTGGGTGCATGAGAATGCCCAGTGTTTAATGGGCGTCCCCATGAAAATGCAGGGCATTCCCCTGGGAATGCAGGTGGGTTGATGTCTGGGTGGGGCAGGTGGCTGACATCACATGGCATCAGCGCCCACCCTCATTTGACGATCTGCAGTGGAAATAAAAGTATATAATTTGATGTCTCCCTTTCGGCCGCATGTGAGGGGATGTGTTCTTGTACCTAGAGAACACAAGCTAGCAAGCAAGGGATTTGGGTGGCTGGGGAGGGGGGAAGCGGCCATTCAGCAAGGCAGTGCTGACCTATTCACTAGGCTGCAAGTGTACGCAGCCTAGCAAACAGGTCTGAATCAGGCCCGTCTCCTCTGAGACCATGTGTGCTCTTTGATCCAAAATCATTACTCAGCGACACTATTTCCATGATGAAACTGGTCAGATTAGAGGCAGACAACGAAATATCATCAGCAAATAAGATTTATTTATCTTGGGTTTAAGGGACAGTGCAAATTAAATTGGGGAAAGGGGGAAACCCTGTTGTGTGCCTCTTTGATAAAAAGGGTTGTGAAAGATGGCCATTTTCCAATAACTGGGTAGTTGGGTTAGAGTACAAAAGCTTAAAATGTAATTAAATTTATATGGTATTCCAAATCTGTGAAACGATTAGAATACATGGTCTCATGTAACAAGATTGAAGGCCTTTTTTAGGCATCTAATGAAAGAATAATATTAGTATCGATACTGGGGTGGGATCTCAACCATTCCATAACTTTAAGGACTTTTCTAATATTGACAATGGATTGTCATCCCCAAATGAAGCCAGACTGATCTGAGTGGATTATGGAAGGAAGAACAACCATCAGAAGATGGGTCTGTAAAGACTGGGGAGTTCAGGATCCCTACCCGCTTTTGGCTTTAATCACTGCTGAATTTAAATGCGATGGTACTGTAATTCCGTACCAAATAATATTTAATTGAAAACATTAGCTAATGGGGAACTTTTTTTGTCGAAAAGATTTTATAAAAATTAATTTGCAAAGCCACCAGGCCCCAAATCCTTATTACATTTCAGACCCATTATCATTTTCAAAACTTCTTCTGAAGACATAGGGACAGTCAGGGGTTATATTTAGGCTGTGGTGATATGGGGAATGGAAAATTTAGACCAAAAAGTATTAGAGTGTCTCCCCCTTATCGTATTGGATAATAATCTACCCGCCTTATTGCCATATATATAAAAGGAGCTTTCTCTGTTAAAAGAGTGTTTATAGTCTATAGCAGATAATATATTGTCAAATGTGGTTTTACAGTATGAGCCAAAGAAATTATTCCTATTCACAATAGAGGGATCATATTTAAAGGTTTTACAGTATATTCGACCGTCAAAATTGATTGGGCTTCTAAACAAGTGCATTCCAAAGATTTCACTCAGTGGGTGAGATTTAATAGGATGAGATTTTCAGAAAGTGAGACATTTGGTGAGAAATCTCCATTTTATTTTAAAGCGGCAATCATTTACACTTCAAAATCAAACTGGTTTAGCAGTGTAAATGATTGCCGCTTTAAAAACACTGGTGATTTCTTACCAAATCTCTCACTTTCTGAATCTCTCATCCTATTAAATCTCACCCTTTGTATGCAATACAAAATGATTCTTCCTCTTAGAACTGCTTTAGAGCCTTGCCAATACAACAAGACATCGCAAACTTCTGTGTCTAGATTATTATGCTTATACTTCTTCCATGAGGCCCCCAGCATTGATCTTAATCTGAATAGAATTTGATAAATAAGAGGGGAAGCGCTATTGCTGATTTGGGCCTCTGTCACTTTTAAGGGCTAGTTTAATCCAACATAGCACATAACAAATTGCTTTACATCTACAGAATCTTCTATCTATCGATCTATTATTCTAGAAAAGAAATGCTTAGAAAGAAGAAAAAATCCAATTGTTAAAGAGTACCATAGGCAGCTGAGAGACATGTATAATCTCTTTCAATGGGAAAACATGCTTGCCAAACATCTACCAATTGAAGCACACTGTATAGAGAGGGTATAGTCCCACCACTCCTGTGATTTCTCCTCGGGAGAGGGGTGTTCCTTTCTAACATAGAAGAGGAGACCAAATTAAAATTGCCTCCCAGGACAATGGAATGGTTGGAATAAGTATATAGTTTATTAATCAGGGAGGTGAAAAAAATGTTTAGAGTCAGAGTTAGGTGCATATAATATATTGCAAAAAACATATTGACTATCATTTAAAGTCAAATTCCCCAGTACATACCTGCCTTGGGTATCCGAATCTACCAAATGGATTTTATAATCTAGATTATTTTTTATCTAAAATGACCACTCCTCTCGATTTGATTGAAACTGTTTTTTATATTAAATACTTTGTTTTATCCATATAATATAAAGGTCCTAATCATAAATACAGTATAAAGTGCACACTTCTGGATACTGGTACCCTATCACTATTTCATTATATATATACTGTAAGTACATTACTGTGCTAGTATTCCATAACATCATCTCAAAATATAAGTCAACTATAAATGAGTTTAGTGTAAACTCTGAATAAGTGTAAAGAGGATTTATAGAATAAGATAATGCATAATAAATGAATTTGCTAATATAATAAATTATAGATAAATGATAAGTAATTAAAGTATTAACAAGATAAATCAATGTTAATAATATACAAAGAAATGCAAGTTGACTTCATGGGGTTTTATAAACTAGTTTTGATGTGTTCCAGTCAAGCAATGTATTCTAGCACATTTATTTTTAAAGTGCTCATCTGACACCACAATCTTCCGATGTATACTACTGTAGTTTGACAAGATCTAGTCTGTCCGAGAATCCAGCCCCTTCTATTATACCTAATTATGCAGCTTCCTGACTTTCTTTAATTCATACCCCACTTTATCTGAGGTGCATAGTCTAATGGGAAATGTATTTGTCACTAGCCCACTGAAGGGATAAATAGGCTATTGTTGCAGAAGATACAACCCAGAACCAGCCTCTATAGACGGCAGTTTGTCTAAAGGCATAAATCATTACCCTGCCCCTGTCACTTGTCTAAATTTCCTTAGACACAGAAGTACTGTGTATTACCTGCTACAAGACATTGTATATTTAGCACATTTCTATCCTGAAATAAACTATGCACCTTTAATACTCTGTGTGCACATTCTTGTAAACTATTACTTTTAGGAACATGGATATACATAACTGGTTGTCTGGAAACCCCCTCCTCTTGGCAAGTGCCTTCAATTATGACAATAACACTGGTATATAATATGATCAAAATATGATCAATAGAGCTGCCACCATATCATACAATGCAAGGGACAGAGCGGAGCTGCTGCACATGCTTATTCTGGCAGATTCGCTCGGATACTTAATCGCATCCTTGCAAGTCAACATAACCCCGCCTTGCAAATGATGGTACACCAGCCCACCATTCGCAACATCGGAGGAGCTGCAGAGGGTGGCAGAGGGCTCCATTTGTATCGGGCGCACAAGCATCTTGTGCATGTGCGCCCCCTTTTGGCAGATGGTGACGGCTGGTGGTTGGCGATTCTATCACCACGAGCAGCTCCAACGGGATACTGTTTGTGTATTTATTATGATATGTTTAACCTTTTCCTGACCACTTAATTACATTTTTGAAACAGCCTATACTATAGACCATCTTTACTGTTAAATATCAATACTCCATACAGTATCCAGTGTATAAAAAGACCAACTTTAAGGTAGTTACCGCTCTAACAGACTCCCATACTTACTCCAATGCGCTACAGAGTGGGATATTTTGGATTACATTTGGAAACCCCCCTCTAAAAATCCTGCATTTGCCACTGTGAAGAGAGGAAATAAAGGATAACTAAAAAGAAGCTAATGTACCTAGTGAAATATGTCTAACTGATGGTCTTTAAAGTTATCAGGATTTTTGCAAAGTGTCACCATGTTATTTATCCTGAAAAAACACGGACATTACTATATGTAGAGCACACTGCAAATAGATATAACTCTCTCAAATCAGCCTTTTGGGGTTTTATGCCATTTTTAGAAAGACAGATTTATGTAAAGGCTGAAAATAAAGAGCAGAGAAATGCATTGGGGTCACTAGCATGCAATCAGTTAAATAAATCCTCTGTGCAATTTGTCTTTGCTGAAAAGCTGGGAAAAAAAACTTAAATGAAACATCTGTTGCTAAAACATCCAGAGCACGGCTAAATACTAAGCAATGGAATGCTTTATCAGTTCAGGGAGATTATTTAGTTCCAAATCAAATGAAGAGCTGCAGCGTACTACTGACCATCCCTATATAATGTCATTGGCTGATTTACATTGCATAATAAATTCTCTGTTTATAGATATAATTGACCCACCAAAAATCCATGATTTACTAGATTTTAAAGCATTAAAATATACAAAACGAAGCCTTTTGTTGGAGAGGATGTACAGTTTGCCATTACAAAACTGTAGTAAAGAAAGCCATGAAATGTAAATATAAGTTATCTAAATGAGATTGCCATAATACTGACATATGAATCTCTTAGGTTAAACTTGATGGATTAACGTCTTATTTCAACCTCACCAACAATGTTACAATTATATCCATGACTTCTTGCAAGCAATTTTTGGTAAAGCGATTTTTTTAAACAACGCATTTCTATTGTACTAACCAGGACCAATAAAGCCTCATACACACGAGACGATAGGGGCCACAGCCGATATAATTAACCATATCGGCCACAGGTCCCGATATTGTGCATACACACTAAACCAGGGGTGGCCAACCTGCAGTGAGAGCACAAGGAGAGGACCAATGGCAGGCGCATGCGCTAAGGCGCTAGGACAGCGGCAGTCAGTGAGTGTGTCTCAGCTCCTGCTTATGCTTATGTGACCCCCACCCTCTGGCAGCATATCTGATGGATCTCTTCCGGCACCAATCCTACTTCACACCTGCTGCATCGTGCACAGGGCCGTCCTGCCTGGTCACTCAAAGTTCCAGTCCGGCGGTGATGGATTATGAAGTGCTCCAGACCTCAATGCCAGCGCCAATCCCCCTTCAGCTCTGCCGCGGAAGAGAGCAGCTGTCTGCTCTCCGGCTCCGTTGCCACATCCTGCTCAGCTCCGTCCGGCCAGCCCACACAAAACTGTGCATACACTATCTCCAAGTCCTGCTGCAGGATGGATGATATGCAGGCCCACTGACTGCTCCTAGTCCATTGCCTGGGGACACAAGCTGAGCACTGCAGTACAGAGGTATTCTTGGGGGTGGGAAGGGGGAGGTGTATGTCCTTACAACTTATGTGTGTGTCTCAAGGTGCCTTTACAATTTATGTGTATGTGTGCCCTTACAATTTATCTGTGTGTGTGTGTAAGTGCGCCATAACATTTTGTGTGTGTGTCAACGTGCCCATACCTTTTGTGTGTGTCAGTGTACACCTTGGACCTTATTCTGATTGACTTGCAAGGCTGCAAATTTTGCAGCCTTGCGAGTCCATCAGACACCGCCCACAGTGACGACCACCTCCCCCTCACACGCAGGACCTCCGCACGGCTGCGAAGAGTCCGAGACTGAAAGATACTGTATGGTGCGCTGGCTGGATAGATGAAACTGGCTAAATCTGTGTGTAGAGAGAGAGCGAGATAAAAATGCACAAGGCCATGATCCTACAAATGTCGTTCCAAAGGCGTGAACACAAAAATGAAACATGACATTGTGCCATCTAGGCCACAACCCACTTAAATTGGGGTGTGGCCTTTTGTGAGCTAGGCCGCACTTACTTTGGCATGGTATCTGCTCTTTGTCTTACCAGAACTGATTTTTTGGCTCATCGCATAGGGGGGCTGCACATGAGCATAATAGACCATGCGCGTGCGCAGGCCCCAAAACATTGGGGCGTGGCAGAAATCACCCCAACAGAACACAATTAGTGAACTTGATGATGTTGACTTGTGTTAGTATTATTTACTGTATAAATCAGTGATGGCTAACCTTGAGACTACAGCTGTTGTTGAACTACACATCCCAGCATGCCATGCTACAGTTTTACTATTTGCCCATGCTAAAATTCAACAACAGCTGGAGTGTCAAGGTTAGCCATCACTGGTACAAATGCTCAACTAGACTTAGCACTGTCAGTCCAAATGTCTGGTTGAGATCATTACTTACTTACAGTCTTTTAATTCTAATAAATTTTTTCTCTCATGTACAGTATTGTATTTACTTTGATAAAATAAGTTTACATTCAGAGAAGTCTAAAAGATAGATTTATTGTGGGAAATATATGCAAGTTTTGTAACCTGTGGGGAAACTGTAGAGCAGCCCCCCCTATAATTAATTTATGGATCTTTGCCAAGCATGAAACACAATTACTTGGTATGAGTTTTATTTCCCTGTTTGACGTACTTGCTTCCTAAGAAATCTTACATTAGTGTATTACTGTAACTAAACTTATATTAAAGGTGTTAAATATTATTTATGTAGTTTAAATGTATTATTACAGGTTGAGCATCCCGTATCCGAAATGCTCGGGACCAGGAGAGTTTTGAATAACGGATTATTCCGTATTTCGGAATATTTTTATATTTCAATGATGTATTTTGAAGTATCTTGCATTTATGCTGTATAAACACATCAAACACATGAAATGCACACAAATATATTTTATTTGTTCAAAAAACAAGGTTTCAAAACATGAAACAAAATTTGTGTACAAAATTTGTGCTCTGAATTTGAATGCCAAGCAATCATTTTCTTGTACATATATAGTGCCAATTATATATCATGTCCCTAATAGTGCTGTTAGCTAATATATTTTTTTTCACTTTCTGGAATGTCTGGTTTTCGGAATAATTCAGATAACGGATATTCGGATACGGGATACTCAACCTATACAGCATTGCTTAACTTTGTATACAAATGAGAAATCTATATTGAAGGTCAATCATTTGAGCAAAAAAAAAATGGAAAATTAAAATGAAATCAATTTCTGAATTACTTTTTACAATATCACTAATTACATTTTTTGTCTTTTTTTATATACAGTGCAGAAATATTGTTGCTGGAGTGTGAGAATCAGAAAGTGAGAGGTTTTGGGAGAGTTTTCCCAATTTTTAAAGTGCCAATCATTTACATGTCAAAATCAGCCTGGTTTTTCAGTGTAAATGATTGCCTCTTTAATAAAAAACCTCTCCCAAAATGTTTCACTTTTTGATTCTTCCACCCTATTACATTTGGCCCATAGTGTTTGATTATAAATTCTAAAAAGAATTCAATCTTAAAGGACAACATTACAGTTCCGATTCATATCTGACAGGTCAGCATGTATCTATATTGTAACAACTGTTATTAATTAGGCAAAAGGTTTGTATAATGTTTATGCAGGAAACCCTCTTCAAGGTTAGATGTAGTGAGATCAACTTCACTTAGCACTTATTGGTAGGGAAGGGGGACTATCTGGATACTTTAAAGATTATCCTTACTTCTAATGGATTAGTTTTGTTCTTGGTTACATTAGCCCTATCCAATGATCATCATAATAAATATGTTGGAAAGCTGAATAAGAGAGCTAGTCTTGTTTTAATCTCAATGTCAGAAAGGCAAAGTGCCCCAATGTCATGGAGACAACATTTGACATAAAAGTTGTATTTTCTTAGGTTTACTGAAGTTTTGAAAAAGTGATTTGAAGCAAAGCAATCAACACTCAATGGAAAAGACCAGTGGCGGCTTCAGAGGCGGGGTTGCAGCACAGTTCAAAAAGGGGAGCTACAGCAACTGCCTTTACAAACTATGGGGTACATTTATTAAGCTTGGTGAAGTGATAAAGTGTCTGTTTTTTATCACCATCTAATCGGCTCCTTCCTGTCATTTTTCAAACCAAGCCTGTAACTTCACAGTTAGGAGCTGATTGGCCGGTGATAAAAACCAGACAGTTTTATAACAGCTCCTAACTGTGAAGTTACAGGCTTGGTTTGAAAAATGACAGGAAGGAGCCGATTAGATGGTGATAAAAAACAGACACTTTATCACTTCACCGAGCTTAATATATCTGCCCCTGACTCACTGGCAGTTGGTTTGGCACCCCTATTCAGGGCCGGAAACAGGGGGGGTCAAGGGGGACAAGTGTGATGGGCCCCAGCGATCTGGAGGGCCCCAGAGCTTCCAATGCACTGGCATGACCACCGCCTGTACTAGCTGGCCTGTCAGTGACCCTCGCAGCCCAGCCGTCTACTGTGTACCATCTGTGTGTGTGTGGCTGAGTGTGACTTACTCACTGTGTGCCACTGCCATCTACTGTGTGTGCGCCCTGCCACTTGGCACTCAGAGCCATCTACTCTGTGTGTGCGCGCATGGCCTGGGGCCGCAGACGCACAGCCGTGAAGTCTGCACCTGAATGCAGGCTCTGGAGCAGTGAAAGGTTCAATGAGGCTCATGCAGAAGAGGGTTGTATGGATTTGGGATTAGGTGGGGGGCCCCAGAAATATCATTGTACAGGGCCCCAAGATTTCTGTTGCCGGCCCTGCCCCTATTTGAATACTGATCTCTTCTACAGCCCCCCCCCCCCTCTGGATTAGACTGCTATAAAAAGGATTTATAAATTTCACCGTTTCGGGAACAAGACAGGCACCCTATTATCCAATCTTCTTAAAGGCTCACACAAACCCGCAGTAGTACAACCATTACGCACAGACAGTGGCTCGCTTACACAGTCGAATGAGCAGATAGCCCAAACAATGCACCAATTTTATCAACAGTTACCCCCTAATGATACGCCTAATCCACCCTCAACAGGCATACCTCAATCTCCTGCACACGACTGGGACACCCTTGTCTATCCCGCTATAACAGAGACAATGTCTGACTCGCTGACGGCAAACATATCAGAGAAAGAGGTAGGAATGGCGATTAACGGACTGAAAACTAATAAAGCCCCAGGCCCAGATGGATTCAGCAGTGAATTCTACAAAACATTACACCCCATGCTCATCCCTATTCTGACAAAAGCTTTTAATGCCATACTCAACAATCCAACCCCCCCCACTGCACTTTAATTCGGCAATACTAAAAATTCTCCCAAAACCAGACAGAGATCTGACACTCCCGGGTTCTTACAGGCCCATATCCCTCCTAAACCAGGATTATAAACTGCTAGCAAAAATAATAGCAATGAGACTTAAACTGATTCTTCCCTCAATATTTCACCCCGATCAAACAGGCTTTATAGCAGGACGCCACTCAGTGGTGAATGTCAGGAAGATAGTGGCAGCACTGACAGCACATAATTTCTCGACTTCACCAGCCCAAGGAGCAATACTCTCACTCGATGCCGAAAAGGCTTTTGATCTCATAGAATGGCCACATCTGTATGACTCCCTCTGCAAATTCCAATTCCCCACCCAATTTATAAAACTCATTCAATTACTCTACTACAAACCCCAAACACAAATTGCTTGCAACGGGCACCTCTCAGACCCATTTGACATTGAAAAAGGGACAAGGCAAGGATGCCCACTGTCACCAATGTTGTTTGCCATAGCGCTTGAACCGTTGGCGATGATGCTGAGGGCGTCGGCAGGCTATAGGGGCATGCGGATCGGCAACACAGAGCTAAAGATTGCTCTGTTTGCCGACGACATGCTCCTCTTCGTATCCGACCCTCTAGACTCAATCCCGGAAATTCTAAGACTTATCAAGGGAGTCTTAGGGAGCAAGGCAGGTTACAAAATAAATGTGACCAAGTCGGAACTTCTCCCCCTCAACCTCTCACCCGAAATCACCACGAGTATAGCATCCTCTACACATCTTAAGATCACCCAAAATCATTTTAAGTACCTAGGAATACAAATCCCCCCAAAAGCTTCCAACTTATACACGTTAAATTTCTCCAAGCTCATTAGGGATATCACAACGAAATTAGAGGGATGGGCAAACCTTCCCTTATCATTACTAGGCCGAATTGCAGTAGTTAAGGCTATCATCTTCCCCAAGATATTTTACATAATGCAGCTCCTCCCATTCCTGATTTCCAAAAAAGATAACCAAACACTTAGGAAAGTGATGATAAAATTTGTTTGGCAATGGAAAAAAATAAAAAATAGCGTTCTCCAAACTCGCAATGTCTAAGCAGGAGGGTGGTGCAGGGTTACCAGACATACACTCATACTCTGTGGCTGTCCTTATGAGACATGCCGCTGACTGGCTATCATTTATGTTTTCTAAATGACTACTTCCACCTCTTCATGAATAATAGCTATTGATTATTAAACTAAGGGATCATTTATTAACATTATTTTTAAGAAAATGTGAAAAGAGGTGTTTTCACACCTTATTCACATTATTTTAGCTTCACTAAATTGTATTACAGCGTTTTTGTTGCAGTTTTCCCGAAAAAACTACTCCAGACCTTTTACTTGGCACCCTGTGTGTCTAGTAAGCCTGATCATTCTAAAATAATCCATGCTCCCCTTCTGGTTATCTGATGTCTGCCTTAAACCGGTCCTTACATTAGTTTTAAAGCAGACATCAGATAACAGGTTACAGTGCAGGAAGCAGTGATCTAGTCAGCATGGAACTGTTTATAGGAATACTTCCACACAGAGGCTCATAGCCAGGACTGCCATCAGGAATTTTGGGGCCCGGGACTCAGTTTCAGTCCAGGCCCCCCTCCCCCTCCTCACATGGCTTACCATAACCTGGCTCCTGCTCCCCCCCCCCAAGCCGGTGCAGCATTTTAAATGGCTGCCAGTGTCCTGGGTTGGATAAGCCTGTGCTCCGGGACCTGCTTTGTTCAGCGCAGAGGAAGGGGAGGGGGGGAGGTTGCGGTGGGCAAAATGAGCTGCCCGAGCCCTTCCAGAGGCTGGGGCCTGGGACAGCTGTACCCACAGCACCCCCCTATTGGTGGCCCTGCTCATAGCATAGCAATGAAATGTGCTGCAAATATTCTCACTGCCCTGAGCCATTGGGGCAAATGAATGTGCAATATTGTGCAACCAAGACTGGCATATAATTGTATCTAATGCATGAAATATGAAAAAAGTGTTGTTCATCCATGAATAAACAGATTAAATTGCCTTAATCATCTAGCCCTTAGACAATAGAAAGAGATACATTTCCTAGAGACAAAGCTCTAATAGGAACTTATTGTGTCAGCTCTAACACTGAAAGTATAGTAAAAGACTAATTAATTGTCAAACTCCATTCTGTTACACATACTGTTTGAGAAACTTCATAGGACTTAAGTGAACTATCAGGAAATAGAAGCACTCTCAGGAATATAGAATAAATAGAGTTCCCTGGTAAAATAATTGAATAAGATCTGTCTCTGCAAACAGAATTCACATCAAAGTCATTTAGGGGGAAATTTACTAATATGAAAAACCTAGTTTTTCGTTTTAGTATTTTCCCTACGACTGCATACGACTGTTTCAGCCATATGCACAGTCGTGTTCCAGAGGGGAATTTACAAAGCAGTCATATACGACTGCTTTGTAACCCTCCAATGTCGTAGTAATTCGTATTAGCTGGCCATATATACGGCCGCTAATACGAATTTTTCAGGCAGTCTGCATGGATCAGTCAGATAAAATAGAAAAACAGCGTGTGGTCCCCCCCACAGCCGTAACTGTTATGACCCCTGCAGTCAGCTCTGACGCTGACGCGAGGGGTTCTCTGCGCTCCGTCCCGGCTGGTAATGCTGCTACCCCTGCAGCCGGCTCTAGCGCTGACGCAGGGGGTTCTCCGCGCTGTCTCCCGGCTGTGATGTCACAGCCAGGGCGTCGCCGCATCAGGGGGCGTCCCCGCGTCAGGGGACGTGGTCATGGCAACGACACACGCCCCCCGTCTGACGTCACGTATGGCCGGGAGTCGCACGCCCGGCCACTTCCTCAGCGCCCGCCTCGGTTGCCTAGGCGACGGGGGACGCCAGGCGGCCGGGCGGAAGAGGAGGCGCGCAACGCAGCCTCGTCCTCCTATGGAGGCGCTACTATTTAAACCCTGATGCCGGGACACTCAGACGCCGGTTATAGTTCAGACCCAGCGTCCTGAGTGTTCCCGGTTCCTGGAGCTTGGTTGGTCTATTGGGAGTCCTCTCCAGCGTGATCCTTCCTGTCAGCTGGTTCCTTGCTTCGCCCTGTCCGCTGCCGCTCAGCCCCAGCTAAGTGTACCATCTTGCTTGTGCGGCCATCCTTGTTTATGGTCACAGTCTTGTTTATTGAGTCATCTTTATGTATTGTTACAGTCCTGCTTATTGAGTCATCTTTATGTATTGTTACAGTCCTGCTTATTGAGTCATCTTTGTGTATTGTTACATTCGGCAAATTGAGTCATCTTTTGTGTATTGTTACACCCGTGGGGCGGTCCCCATCCAGACACTGTTTTACACCAGGTTCCTAGGGTTTCTTACGGGAGCCCCGTGGGGATTCTCGCCAGCAGATGTCAGTTAGAGGTTCCCCTTGTTAATCACTGGCCTTGGCGTGTGAGTTGTCACTTACATAAGACCAGGTGGCATTGAGGTGGGAGCCTGACTAACGGGCTCCCACGAACGCGGCTATTAGTGGTGAAGCTTAGCATCCTGCACTCACACACCAATTCCATCTGGTAGCAACGGAGTTAGGTTGGCGAGGCTGCCCTCCATTCCTGGTCAGATCTCCTACCAGCCAGTGCCACGTAGTGCTTCGCCAGGCAGCGTGGCACAGGAGATCCTAACAGTAACCAGCACCAGGCTGAAAGAGCCGGGCCAGTAATTAAAAATCAGGGAACCCGACAAATAGGGGTTCCTCGATTTTTAACAACCAGCCCCAGGCTCCAGGTCCGGGGCTGGTTCCCAAAATACGGGGGACAAAATGACGAGGGGTCCCCCGTATTTTAAGAACCAGCCCCAGGCCAAACCAGCCAGCAGGGTAATGTCACAGCCGGGGACACTTATTATATAAGGTCCCGCGGCCAAAACATTAACCCTACTGACCAGTCAGCCTGGTCAGGGGCCCTGGGGGGAGTGGGGACTCCCCCAATAAAAGGGTCCCCCCCTCCAGGACTTACCTGACCAGGCTGAAGCCTGGTGCTGTCCCCGGAGGCTCTGTGCGGTGGCCACCGGGCTGATTTCAGTGTAAAAAAAATAGATGAAAAACTATTGTTTAAAACTGTGGAACTTTGAGTCCCAGCAAGCCTCCCCCGCAAGCTGGGACTTGGAGAACCACAAGTCCCAGCCTGCAGGGCATTAAAGGGCCTGCTGGCACTTGTAGTTCCACAGTAATAAAAATAGTACAAGAAATACACACTGACACAATGAAAATAAAACTTTAATACATCCATTACACACATACTGATACTTACCTATCTTGAGCCCGTAGGTAGCCCTCGGTCCTGGTGTCCGGTGTCCTGTGTAGTCCTCCAGGTCCATGTCGGCGGTCCGTGTCATCCTCCAGGTCCATGGCGTTGTCCGGGTCCCAAGTAATCCATGGTGGAGCTGTGGAAGGAAATCCTACTCAAGTGGTCCTGTGGTGAAGATGTCTTCTCTTGGTCCACCGTAATCCAGGTAATCTTCAAGCTGCCGGCGCTCCCCGCACTCTCCGCATCGGACTGAGGAGAGATGCAAAGATATTTCATACTTTGCGCCTCTTCTCAGAATGATTCTATTGGCCGCATAGCGGCCAATCAGGAGCCAAGAAAGTCGACTCTCGATTGGCCGCTAGGCGGCCAATAAAAATCACCCTGAGAAGAGGCGCAGAGTATGAAATATCTCTGCGTCTCTCCTCAGTCCAATTCGGAGAGTGTGGGGAGCGCTGGAAGCTTGAAGATTACCTGGATTATGGCGAAGTAATCCACAGCTCCACCATGGATTACTTCGGACCCGGACACCGCCATGGACCTGGAGGATGACACGGACCGCCGACATGGACCTGGATGACGACACAGGACACCGGATGTATATATATATATATATATACATGAAAAGTAAGCGGCACCCAGAGACTGGTCAATCAAGTAAAGCAGACGCTGGTTGGATCCAACCAGCGTCTGCTTTACTTGATTGACCAGTCTCCGGGTGCCGCTTACTTTTCATGTGTGTTGGGATACCGCGGTATTCCAGAGCTTGGCACCGGAGCAAGTAATTATTGGTGTTTGGATGTGCTGCTCTACTACTACTCTATATATATATATATATATATATATATATATATATATATATATATATATATATATATATATATATATACAAGTCCAGGAGACTGGCACTCCAGCACTGTAACAACGGCGCAGGTGCCTTTCCAAAGAAAAACTGCATATAAATCCAAATGACGGATGGCACTCTGCTTTCAATAATGAATAGGCGACACAAGGTCGCCTATTCATTATTGAAAGCAGAGTGCCATCCGTCATTTGGATTTATATATATATATATATATATATATATTTTTTTTTTACCTATTGGAATACTGCTGTAAGAGATTATCTCCGAACCAGTTTAGGATAGGAATCTTTTTGCTTTTATTTCTTTTTGTTATGTTGTATAAATAAATTTATATTTTTTTAATACTTTTATACTCACTTACCAATTATTTATATATTTAATTATTTCTATATATACCTTAGGTCCATGTACATGGTAATCACCAGCATTATATTTATATAGGACCTTAAAAAGTGCAAGCTTGCACCAACACTATATACAGTACATATCTTTATTAAAAAAGAGAAATTAATCGCCGCATCCATTGGGCACGTTTTTCTTTTTCTAAGTAACTTACTTTCCATTTGAAGACTTGCTGACACCCCATAAAGGAAAGGGGGCATTCATTCTCTCTCTCTCTCTCTAATATATATATATATATATATATATATATATATATATATATATAGAGCAGTGGAGGTTGGTCGGCACTCTCGTCAATAAAGTCAAACGCCCAGGTGCCTTCCTCGCGATAATGTATGGTGGATAGGTCCCCGGAGATCCCTGGAAGGTAGACCCCAAAAAGACCAGGCGGCACTCTGTGAGCTATGGAAGATATCCACTTTTATCAGATTATAGAAAAATCATACAGGGGTGTCGACGTTTCAAAGCCGCTTCAAAGACAATATATCTTGTCTGGTGTACCCATGTTGATAATCTTGACAAAGACCCCTGTGGTGGGTTGAAACGTCGATGCCTTTTTGATGTCCCTATGATGTGACGAATAAAAACTACTTCGCTTTTGCACAAAATCTCAGTGTTGGTGAGTGCCTGCCTCTCTGCAACTTCTATGTTTGGGATTCAAAATCCTCTAAAGTGGAGCGCCGCCCTGCATCCCCTATCAATGGACTGAGTGCGGTTCTTCCTAAGTATATATATATATATATTTATTTATTTTTCTCTGTAAGGCGGCACTCAATAAGCGAAATCTCACACCAAGGTGACTGCAACGTATGATGTATCTTTATTTTACATCGTCATCAGGCAACAAATTCACAAACACAGACATGCATCTTATATCCCCTTGTGATACAAAACACCTGTTGCATGCAGGTGGGGCTGATCAGACCGACACTCCCTCCTAGCGTCATCCGACCCAGCCCAACACCATGGCAACAGATGTATACCGTAACCAACATGAAAAATATAAAAAATGGCAGAAGGACATTATCATATGACAGTACAGGTGGTCAATCACACTCATTAGCAATAAACTGTATATAAGACAGATACAAAAAAGAATGTACGGTTACAAAAATGCATGTAACCCTGCCTGTTCATTAAGACCATATGGGGCCAGGGTATGTAACTGGTGAATCCACCTGGATTCACATCTTAATAACTTTAAAAAGTGGTCCCCACCGCGAATGTCAGCAGGGATGTGGTCAATTAACATATACCTGAGGGTCGCCAAACTATGGCCAGCCTCCAGGAAATGCCTTGAAACTGGTTGATCACTATGCCCGTGCGTCAAAGCCTGGCGGATGGCATACCGGTGGGCAGTCATCCGCTCCCGCAACGTGCGGTCTGTCTTGCCGACATACCTGAGACCGCACGGACATGTGATCAAATAAATGATGTACCTAGTGGTACATGTAAGAGCAATTAAGATCCCGTGTGGTCGTATTGCTCTAGGGCAGAAGCACCCATACCTCATTTCTGATCACCTTGGCTCTCTTTGGTGGATACAATACCTGGCTTTTGGTGCTATTCACTTTTTATTATGGCTGAAGGATCAGACATTATCGATGACACGCCGGTGGACTACCTCAATATGGCCAAGGTTACACAGGGGCTGGCGCTGTCCTTCTCCGAATCCGAGGCAGACAGCATCCTGTTCACTGATATTATACAGGATGAGCCTAGATCCACCGATATACTTTACCGTGAATGGGTTCGGCTTAAGCAACGGGAAGTCGATTTTCATTTGCATGGTGTGACTTTAAGTGATTACTATAAACAGAAAATCATCCCACGTGGATTTAGAGTCCACAATTGTCCAACTATCGGCCGCTTCAACAACAACTTCTGCAAACGGTGGATAGCCGTATTGAATAAATGCAGTTATGACCTTATCCTACTGGTTATTGAAGAAGCGAGCAGAGAGTTGAAACTAACACGGGAGAAATTGGCCACCTTTGAGCTTACCAATCGATCAACTTTGGAACAGGACCCATCGCAAAATTGGCTCCTGAAATTACAACAGCTAGTTGACACAATAAAAGAACTTTTATTGTTCAAAAAACAGAAATTGAACAAAGTACTGGCTGATTACGAACAGAACCGTGTGAACTTGTGGACCAATCAAGGGAGGAGTGACGCCAAACCTCCCCAACCTGGGCGTAACAGATTTCGTGGGCGTTTCGTGGGCAGCCTCCCGGCAGTGGAGACTGGGATTGCCTGCAATGTATCGCATGCAAAAGGACCAAATGTGATATATTGTATGCAATCTGGCCAGCCGAGAAAATCTGCGACATCTCTCCTCGGAGTAATGGATGGGGGCATACAGATAGCTTATTCCAGCAGATTCTTCAGGACATACCACAAGCTGATTCCTAAGCATATTGAGAACAGTCAATTAAACCATTGCTCTTTTTGATCAGCACCCTCGTACAAATAGAATTGCATATACAGTAACAGGATGCTTATGTAATTGCATCGATGTCAGGTGTATTTTAGGTTAATTTAGCCACTTAGTTTTAGTTTAAAGCTTAATTGTTCCTTGGAAAGTTTTAAGAAAATGCTATTTTTAGATGATCACTTTTTCCATTCACTGCCCTTTACCTGTAGCTTTTTCTGTCTGCTTTGATGCCAGTGTCATAATCAGGGCAAAAAGATTATATAAAGCAGAGTAAGACTTCTTTATATCATTTTAGGAGAGTAATAGAATCTACAAAGCACTGACCCATAGATTTAAACTCTTGTGTGTATGTGGCACTTGTTTTCATTCCAGAATCTATATTTAGTATTGTACTGATGCATTTAGCTGTAAGCAGACCTCAGCTGCAGAATCCTTGCACTGGCTGGTCTAACAGTATTCTTTAGCTAATGAACGCGTGATTCATCCTTGCATTTCCACTACTTGCATCACTTGAGGCCGTCTTTGCTAAGGTGACTCCACAAAGACAACAAGATAATCTTAATTTACAGTCACACAATAAAAAAAAAAAAAAAAATGATGTCCCCAAAAAAAAAAAGCTTTCATGATTAGCTTGTGGTCCTATCGCAGTAACAGTTATCTACTTTGAAAATCTGTGCCGTTAAATATCAAACAGTTGGACTGCTTTTTTCTTCTTTTGTCTGACATGTTTTTGCGGAACACTAACTCTAGTGCTTCAGGCAAGAAAAGAGTTGCTGCTATTTTTCATTCGATTTTCAAGGATCACAACCACAAGCAAAATGTTGTGGCATTTTAAGAACAGAAGCTTTAAGCAAACCTATTCTCATTAATCCCTATCAACTGTGAATATATTAATCATGTATGTACTACAATAAATCCATCAAATCTGATCTGTTTTAATGACTACATGCATACAGTTGCCACAAAGAGATTAGAAAATATTGTTGCTTTGTCCAGTGAAGGAACTTGTGGGTTGAGGGCCCAAGTGCAAAAATCTAATTTGCCCCTCCTCACTTCAACCCAAGTACACAATGGCCATTATTCTGGTTTACTCACAGAGGCAAATTCCTTCTCAAATGGACAAAACCATGTGCACTGCAGGTGTGGCAGATGTAACTTTTGCAGAGAGAATTAGATGTGGGTGAGTTATTTTGTTTCTCTGCACGGAAAATACTGGCTGCTTTATTTTTACACTGCAATAAAGATCTCACTTTGAAGTAAAACCACAACCAATTCTAATTCTCTCTGCACATGTTACATCTGCCCCCCCCCTGCAGTGCACAAGGTTTTGTCCAAGGAATTTGCCTTTGTGAGTGAACCAGAATAGGGCCAATATGCAACAAAGCAGAGGGGAGCAAGGAGAGGCAGGGGGAGACAGAATGTGACAGGGAAAAATAGGGTGACAGAAAGAGGGTGACAGGGGCAGCAGTGGGCCCCTTAGTCATCAGGGGGCCCTGTATACTGCACTAATAGTAGTTCCGCCTCTGGCGTTGTCATATTTTTGTTAAAAATGTATTAATGGTAAAAAAGTTATCACAGAAGCCCTGCTCAGCACGTATTGAATGCAACCAGTGATCTTCATAGATCTTATATTTTAAGAAACAAATTACGGAGCTCCCTGGTGTCTTCATTAAAGAATATGAATGTACTATGACTTCACTGAGTTAAAGCTAAATAAATTATGTTAGTCACCTAATTTCTATGAGTTACTGTAAGCGCCTTCTTTATTTAGAAGGAGCATCTGCGTTATAAAAGACTCTCATTCAAGTCAATATTAATTGAACCAGGCACACAGAAGAGCACATTTTTTATTTTGTATTCTAAGGGGCCATTGGGTCTCAAAAAAATCTCACTGATCGCATTGCATGCAACCAAATCGCATGCAATGCGATCGACACGATTTTTACATTGGAACCAATGTAAAATGGTGCCTGAGACCCGATTTTACATTGGCCCCAATGTTAAATGCTCCCCAGACCCTAATTTTCATTGTTTCCCCACCCTGATGGATCAAATAGCCCCCATTGTTAACGCCACCCCACGATGAACGCCAACCCGAAGTGTGGAGAGCGCAGCGAGCCCGCGAGGGGCGGCGGTACGCGTCCTCCGACCTTTTCATACCCCCACTATCCACGTCGGCGTGGAGTTGAATTTATATAGTGTGGCAAGCGCAACGAGCCACCGAGCCCAAAGCGTGGCGAGGGGACGCGCATTACTTCACAGGTATTACGCATTCCCTCGCAGGGCTCGCTGCGCTCGGCACGCTTTGGGCTCTGTTTCTCGCTGTGCTCGCCACACTATGTAAAATCAACTCCACGCTGACGTGGATAGTGGGGGTATGAAAAGGTCGGAGGACGCGTACCGCTGCGCTCGCCACGCTTCGGGTTGGCGTTCATCGTGGGGTGGCGTTAACAATGGGGGGCATTTGTCATGTAAATTACCCATCAGGGTGGGTATACAATGAAAAATCGGGTCCATTGGCCCATTTAACATTGTTCCCTGTGTAAAATCGGGTCCATCGCATCGGTCGCATTGTATGCCATTATACCCGCTTTTACATAGGAATATAACATTGAATACAATGCATTCAATGTTAAATTGCGTTTGTCGCGTCGGTCGCATCGCATAACTTAACTTAAGGCATGCGATGGACACGATGGACACGATTTTTTAATTGTCGGGGAAAAGGCTAAAAATAGCCTTAAAATCGCGTTGGTCGCGTCCATCGCATACCTTAAGTGCTAGGAAACAAGTACCAAAAAATATTTACATATTTCCTATGTAGGGTAAATATTACAGGTCATTATGATGAATAAAAATGTTTGCTTGCCAATTTTCACACCAATTTTGACAAATTCACTTGGCATTCAAATGGTTAAGGATGGTTTCCTTTTTACTGTTTTTTTTTGTGTTTTTTTGCAAAGATTGAGCTTTTTGTTAAATGCATTGTATTTAATACGCTGGCAAACAAGGATTTTGAAATTAATTATTTTTAATTACAGTTTGGTTTAAAAGTGTGCGCCTGTTTATTCTTAGTGACCTATTACAAAGACCCACCAAATTTTAGCAAATACTTAAGCCCTTTGCAGCCCTGGGGAATTGAAAAGCCAAGGGGTGGTCAAACTGTTTTTAAGTTGTAAAGCTTTCCTAAATGCACTTCTACTTCCTAAATCTCATTAGAACATCCCAGAATAATGTTGGTGCAGAAACAGATTTACTGTATAACATTTGCAATTAGCCTGCATGCAGCATGGAACATCCCAATCCCTCTAGTTCTTGCCTTCTTTAGAAATACTTTTCTGCAGACTAATACCATTTACCCAGTTGGTTACATTCAGTATAAAATAGAATTTAATGTGCAATGGGAACCAGGGGCGAAATGTAATAGGGTGCGTTTTTTTAGACTAAAAAAAAATCGCACCAAATCGCACCTTTAAAAATCGCGTTTTTTGCCGCGAATTCGCATATGTAATGAGATGCGAATTAGCGGCAAAAAATGCGATTTGCCGCGATTTGCCGCGATTTTTAGTCATGAAAATGTGCGCATTTTCAGTCATGAAAATGTGCGCATTTTCATAAATGCGATTGTGTGCTAAAAAAAAAAGTAAAAAAAAAAATGGCGTGGGGTCCCCCCTCCTAAGCATAACCAGCCCCGGGCTCATTGAGCCGGACCTGGTTCCAAAAATACGGGGGGACAAAAAGCATAGGGGTCCCCCGTATTTCTGAAACCAGCCCCGGACTCTTGGACCGGTCCTGGTTCCAAAAATACGGGGGACAAAAAATCTGGGGGTCCCCCGTATTTTGAAACCAGCACCGGGCTCCAACAGCCCGCGGTGTCATGCCACAGCCGGGGGACACTTTTTATACAAGGTCCCCCGGCCAAAACATGAGCACCGTGGCTGGTCAGCCTTGGACGGGGTACCTGGAGGAGTGGGGACCCCCCCAATAAAGGGGTCCCCCCCCCCCAGGCTTCACCCGTCCAGGGCTGAAGCCCGGGGCTGTCACCGGCGTCCGTGGCCAGTGGACGCCGGCCTGATAGGGTTAAATCCATCATACATATCATTACATTGCTTTTTACCGGCGAACTACAAGTGCCAGCAGACCTCCCCCGCATGCTGGGACTTGGAGAACCACAAGTCCCAGCATGCAGGGCATTAATGGGCCCGCTGGGACTTGTAGTCCACCTGTAAAAAGAATGTTTATAAAAAACACACACACAGAGAAGTACAAGTTTATTACACACACACACCTCAATTTTACACCAGCGTTACTTACCATTCCTGGATCCAGCGCTGGTCTGGCTGCTTTACAGCCGGCTCCCCCCGCACTGACAGGCAGCGGGGAGAACCGCTTTCTCCGTTGCCTGTCACCGGCTTTCTCCGTAGCTTCTGTAGCTCTGTCCCAGTGCTACAGAGGCTGAGAGCGTGATTGGCTGAGCTACAGAATGCGTCTCCATGGAGACGCATAGCTCAGCCAATCAGGACTGAGCTATGCGTCTCCATGGAGACGCATACTGTAGCTCAGCCAATCACGCTCTCAGCCTCTGTAGCACTGGGACAGAGCTACAGAAGCTACGGAGAAAGCCGGTGACAGGCAACGGAGAAAGCGGTTCTCCCCGCTGCCTGTCAGTGCGGGGGGAGCCGGCTGTAAAGCAGCCAGACCAGCGCTGGATCCAGGAATGGTAAGTAACGCTGGTGTAAAATTGAGGTGTGTGTGTGTAATAAACTTGTACTTCTCTGTGTGTGTGTTTTTTATAAACATTCTTTTTACAGGTGGACTACAAGTCCCAGCGGGCCCATTAATGCCCTGCATGCTGGGACTTGTGGTTCTCCAAGTCCCAGCATGCGGGGGAGGTCTGCTGGCACTTGTAGTTCGCCGGTAAAAAGCAATGTAATGATATGTATGATGGATTTAACCCTATCAGGCCGGCGTCCACTGGCCACGGACGCCGGTGACAGCCCCGGGCTTCAGCCCTGGACGGGTGAAGCCTGGGGGGGGGGACCCCTTTATTGGGGGGGTCCCCACTCCTCCAGGTACCCCGTCCAAGGCTGACCAGCCACGGTGCTCATGTTTTGGCCGGGGGACCTTGTATAAAAAGTGTCCCCCGGCTGTGGCATGACACCGCGGGCTGTTGGAGCCCGGTGCTGGTTTCAAAATACGGGGGACCCCCAGATTTTTTGTCCCCCGTATTTTTGGAACCAGGACTGGTCCAAGAGTCCGGGGCTGGTTTCAGAAATACGGGGGACCCCTATGCTTTTTGTCCCCCCGTATTTTTGGAACCAGGTCCGGCTCAATGAGCCCGGGGCTGGTTATGCTTAGGAGGGGGGACCCCACGCCGTTTTTTTTTTTATAAAAACACTTTTACACATTTTTATTAACAGAACCATGCACAGATCTCAATGATCTGTGCATGGTTCTGTCAAATTCGCCTGTCAGAACCTGGGGCGAAATGTAATAGAGTGCGATTTTTTAGACATGTGCGATTTTTGGTCAAAAACGGCCGAAATCGCACATTTTCCGAAAATCGCACATTTAATAGGTTGAAAATCGCGGTAAAAAATCGCACTTTTTACCGCGAAATCGCACTTTTAGAAGTGCGATTTTTAGTCACATTTCAATTCGCATCCAGATGTTTTCCCATTATAAAGTATACAACTCGCAAATGTAATAGGGTGCGATTTTTGGTCAATGTTACCAAAAATCGCAAAAAAAATAGACCAGGTTCTGACAGGCGAATTTGACAGAACCATGCACAGATCATTGAGATCTGTGCATGGTTCTGTTAATAAAAATGTGTAAAAGTGTTTTTATAAAAAAAAAAACGGCGTGGGGTCCCCCCTCCTAAGCATAACCAGCCCCGGGCTCATTGAGCCGGACCTGGTTCCAAAAATACGGGGGGACAAAAAGCATAGGGGTCCCCCGTATTTCTGAAACCAGCCCCGGACTCTTGGACCGGTCCTGGTTCCAAAAATACGGGGGACAAAAAATCTGGGGGTCCCCCGTATTTTGAAACCAGCACCGGGCTCCAACAGCCCGCGGTGTCATGCCACAGCCGGGGGACACTTTTTATACAAGGTCCCCCGGCCAAAACATGAGCACCGTGGCTGGTCAGCCTTGGACGGGGTACCTGGAGGAGTGGGGACCCCCCCAATAAAGGGGTCCCCCCCCCCAGGCTTCACCCGTCCAGGGCTGAAGCCCAGGGCTGTCACCGGCGTCCGTGGCCAGTGGACGCCGGCCTGATAGGGTTAAATCCATCATACATATCATTACATTGCTTTTTACCGGCGAACTACAAGTGCCAGCAGACCTCCCCCGCATGCTGGGACTTGGAGAACCACAAGTCCCAGCATGCAGGGCATTAATGGGCCCGCTGGGACTTGTAGTCCACCTGTAAAAAGAATGTTTATAAAAAACACACACACAGAGAAGTACAAGTTTATTACACACACACACCTCAATTTTACACCAGCATACTTACCATTCCTGGATCCAGCGCTGGTCTGGCTGCTTTACAGCCGGCTCCCCCCGCACTGACAGGCAGCGGGGAGAACCGCTTTCTCCGTTGCCTGTCACCGGCTTTCTCCGTAGCTTCTGTAGCTCTGTCCCAGTGCTACAGAGGCTGAGAGCGTGATTGGCTGAGCTACAGTATGCGTCTCCATGGAGACGCATAGCTCAGTCCTGATTGGCTGAGCTATGTGTCTCCATGGAGACGCATACTGTAGCTCAGCCAATCACGCTCTCAGCCTCTGTAGCACTGGGACAGAGCTACAGAAGCTACGGAGAAAGCCGGTGACAGGCAACAGAGAAAGCGGTTCTCCCCGCTGCCTGTCAGTGCGGGGGGAGCCGGCTGTAAAGCAGCCAGACCAGCGCTGGATCCAGGAATGGTAAGTATGCTGGTGTAAAATTGAGGTGTGTGTGTGTAATAAACTTGTACTTCTCTGTGTGTGTGTTTTTTATAAACATTCTTTTTACAGGTGGACTACAAGTCCCAGCGGGCCCATTAATGCCCTGCATGCTGGGACTTGTGGTTCTCCAAGTCCCAGCATGCGGGGGAGGTCTGCTGGCACTTGTAGTTCGCCGGTAAAAAGCAATGTAATGATATGTATGATGGATTTAACCCTATCAGGCCGGCGTCCACTGGCCACGGACGCCGGTGACAGCCCCGGGCTTCAGCCCTGGACGGGTGAAGCCTGGGGGGGGGGGACCCCTTTATTGGGGGGGTCCCCACTCCTCCAGGTACCCCGTCCAAGGCTGACCAGCCACGGTGCTCATGTTTTGGCCGGGGGACCTTGTATAAAAAGTGTCCCCCGGCTGTGGCATGACACCGCGGGCTGTTGGAGCCCGGTGCTGGTTTCAAAATACGGGGGACCCCCAGATTTTTTGTCCCCCGTATTTTTGGAACCAGGACCGGTCCAAGAGTCCGGGGCTGGTTTCAGAAATACGGGGGACCCCTATGCTTTTTGTCCCCCCGTATTTTTGGAACCAGGTCCGGCTCAATGAGCCCGGGGCTGGTTATGCTTAGGAGGGGGGACCCCACGCCATTTTTTTTTTTACTTTTTTTTTTTAGCACAAAATCGCATTTATGAAAATGCGCACATTTTCATGACTGAAAATGCGCACATTTTCATGACTAAAAATCGCGGCAAATCGCATTTTTTGCCGCTAATTCGCATCTCATTACATATGCGAATTCGCGGCAAAAAACGCGATTTTTAAAGGTGCGATTTGGTGCGATTTTTTTTTAGTCTAAAAAAACGCACCCTATTACATTTCGCCCCTGGTCTATTTTTTTTGCGATTTTTGGTAACATTGACCAAAAATCGCACCCTATTACATTTGCGAGTTGTATACTTTATAATGGGAAAACATCTGGATGCGAATTGAAATGTGACTAAAAATCGCACTTCTAAAAGTGCGATTTCGCGGTAAAAAGTGCGATTTTTTACCGCGATTTTCAACCTATTAAATGTGCGATTTTCGGAAAATGTGCGATTTCGGCCGTTTTTGACCAAAAATCGCACATGTCTAAAAAATCGCACTCTATTACATTTCGCCCCTGATATTACAAAATTAAATAACAGTCAAGCTTAGGGCTACATTTCTTTTAAAATTCAAAAATAACATTAAGAAGCATAGATCACTGTACTGTTTATCAATGACACATGACTGCTAACATGATAACATAAAATGATCGACTGAAATAAATGTTATGTATTTCACAAATTACAACTATATCAGTAATTGCACACAGAATTTAAAAAAAATATAGCAAATGCAAACTAATATTATTCAAGTTTTTCATGGTATAAAAACTTAATTTAAATATTCTTCCATACAGTGGACCAGATGTGCTAAGCAAGAAAGTGATAATGTGGAGAGTGATAAAGTACCTTAGCACATAACTGTCATGTTAAAGGCAGTGTTTTTGAAATGGCAGTTAGGACCTGGTTGGTTTGTACTTTATATTGCTCCATTGTATCACTTTTTAAGGCTTAGTACATCTGGATCAAGAGCTTGTAGTACCCCTAGACCAGGGGTGGCCAGTCCTGTCCTCAAGATCTACGAACAGTTGATGTTTTTCAAGCAACCTGTGGATCTATAGTAGGAATGAATGCAGCAGGTTTGAAAATGTGACAGTTCGTAATGATTACAGTTGTGCATCAGCTAGGTGAACTGGGAAACGTGGACCGTTGGTAAATTTCAAGGACTGGGTTGGCCACCCCTGCTCTATACCATTTTTCAAAACAGTCTCAGTGTAACTGAAAACCATATAGTATACTGCTAAAACGTAATGTTTCTTGTGCCTTAATACTGAGTTTAGACACTACTTGCGCTATGATCTGGACTGCCACATACTGTACACTAAAGTGACAATCCTTCCCCATACCGTAGAAGTCTTGGCCACATTTATTAATTTCTTAGATAAAAACAAAAACAGAACAATAAATACATTTATTTTGTAGTTTGCCATAATAAATGAATGCATGTGTCTATAACCTACTTTCCGCATGCATAATAATTTAATATATGTTAGGGATAGTTTTTTTCCTTATGCAATGTAAATGGCTCTTTTGCTTGGAACGTGCAACTGTGCCCTCATTTGTCTCAAGCTATTTTCAGTGCTTGTATTTGAAGGAAATTCTCTGTAGACTTAGCACAATTTAATTATTTAGTTTTATTCCTTTTGCTTTTCTCCTCTTCAGATGATGCAAACACAATATAGAAGTAAACAAGCTGCACATGCAAGCCATTACGTCTTGTAGGGTAATAAATTAAAAAAGATTTCTCATCACCAATCAGCCTTAGTGAAAGGCTGACTTCTTGTACTGATAGATGGAATGTAGGCTACCTACTCCCAATAGGAATAGCTACTGTATGCCACATCATTTGGTTTAGCAAGTAGACAGTATGTATTATTAAGGTAACGGAGTGTTTTTACTCCCATAGACTTTATAAGCAAGTAAAACTCCATCATTAAAATCAGAGGATATGTTACTGAGCTGAAAAATATACAATAAATGGGGTGTTAGACTATGTCCTCCATGCTTTCTTTCTCTGTAACAGATTACCATGGAACTGTTGGTTGACAGACATTGGGGTTTATGTACTAAGCTTTGGGGAGAGATAAAGTGTACCTCCTAACTGCCATGTTACAGGAAGGTGTGAAATATGACACGGGCTGGGTGAATGGTACCTTACAGTATCTCTTTTCACTTTATCTCTCTCCAAGGCTTAGTACATCTGCTCCTAACAGAGATACCAGGGAAGTACTCTCTTGACCAGCCAATGGTTGTTCTCTGTACAGAGTGGGCTCTGGGTCCTGATCTGCCCAATCCCGGCATACAGGTTGTTCGGTATCCGGATGTCCGACAGACAGTATGTCAGTCAATATGTCAATAGGTCATCAATAGGTCGAAAGCAAAAGGTCAACATGCACAAGATTAACTTGTCAAAAGTTCATCGATGGTTGGTAATGGAAAAGTGTTCATTTTCTGCATTTATTCATCATTTTCCATCCACATGGATTGGAAAAGGTAAAGTGCACCGAGCACAGCGGTAGTGGTATAGAGCAGTGATGGAGAACCTTCGGCCCTCCAGCTGTTGTTAAACTACACATCCCAGCTTGCCCTGCTAAAGTTTTGATATGTGACCATGCTAAAACTGTTGCAGGGCATGCTGGGATGTGTAGTTCAACAACAGCTGGAGGGACGAAGGTTCCCTATACCTGGTATAGGGGGTCGACAGTGACTAGGTCGACTCCTAAAAATTATCAACAAAACATAGGTCAACATTTACAGAAGATCAACACAAACCTAAGGTCGACATGGGCATGGTTAATATTAAAAAAACTGACACAAGTGTTTCCCTGACCCTAGGCAAAAAATGTATACTCCCACACCCAGGGCCGGTGCAGGCCCTTTCAGCGCACCAGGCGACAGATGACACCCCCACCCCCTCCCCGTCCATCCCAGACCCGGTCCATTAACCTGCTGCAGGGGGGGATGCGGCTGCCTATCTGCTCCACGGCGCCGGCCCTGGTCACACCTTTACTAAAAATATCTCACATTCCTTTTACTAAAAACTCAACAGAAATCACAAGTGATTTCTGGGTTGTGCTGTAAATTTGCACCCTATTATATGTGTGATTTGGTGCCATTTTTTAGCTTGATCAAAAACAGCACCCTATTACATTTGGCCCCAAATATAGTATAGTATATATTGTAAAATGAAACATGAGAAATATTGCAAGACAAATGAATGAAAAAGTATTGAGAAACTTAAAATTAGAAGTTCAGATTTGGATCTTTAGAAATCCCAACTCACCGGAATTTTGTGGATCCAAAACAAGTATCGGTACTGATCTATATAGATCCAAACCAAACAAAGTCCATTTTCTGATATTACAACAGTTCAGAATGTTTATTTTAAATCTGATTATTGGGTTTTAGACTGTTAGCTGTTCTTGGCGCTAAATCAGGTTGGATAATATAATTGATCCGACCCACTGGGAGCAGCCACAAGCAGATAATTATGGCACACACACTGACTACTTCATAAAACAGACCCACTCAATTAACAAGATGCCCCTGTCTTTGTGTTCCCTTGTACAGGGCCGGTGCTAGGGTGTCCGGCGCCCTCCTGCAAACCATACATTTTGTTTCCGCAAAATGTTGCAGGCACTAAAGGTGCCCACACACGCTGCGAGAATCGCATATGTTATGGGCTAGATCGCATCGCACGGCATGCATGCACTGTGTGTGCAATGCGATCCGAAAGCAGTACAAAAAGTATGTGCAGCACATACTTTTATACTGTGCGATGCGATGCCCTCAGGAGCGCACATTGCATCGCACGCTGCTATTGCAGCATGTATGGAAACCTTTGGGCACATAACCCAGCCCATTATTTAAAAAGTGTCTAAATTAATATTAAAAAAATCTACAATTATTAAAAATTTTGGTACTTGTTTCCTAGCACGGCCACAACGATCATGATCGTGGGCATCGTGAGTAAAAATCGGGGGCCATGGTACCGACGCGATGCCCGCGATTTTCCATAGGGAACAATGTTAAATGCCTCAATTTAGCCGCGATGCCCCCGATTTCCCATAGGAAACAATGTTAAATGGCTCAATTTACCCAAATCATCATAGGGAACAATGGTAAATGGGCCAGAAACCCTCCAAAACACCCCTGAACAGTGAAATGTCCGCCCAAAAGTATGTTACGCCACCCCACGATCAACGCAAACCCGAAGCGTGGCGAGCGCAGCGAGCCCGTGAGGGGCGGCGGTACGCGTCCTGCGACCTTTTCATACCCCCACTATCCACGTCGGCGTGGAGTTGAGAATAGAATAGTGTGGCGAGCGGACGCGGATACCTGTGAAGCCCGCGAAGGGACGCGTTTACCTGTGAAGGTATCCGCGTCCCCTCGCGGGGCGCGCTGCGCTCGCCACGCTTCGGGCTCGGTGGCTCGCTGAGCAGGGATCAATGGGTAGGGGGCGGATCCAGACATGACATTTCATCCAGGCATTCACAGACAGCGCTACATGCCTCAACGCAAGTGTCCGTGAGGAAGAGGGGGCAGGTCGCAGGAGGAGGACAGTGTGTGCACGGTGCAGGGAGCTGCTCAGCCTCTCCATACTGCCACCCGATGTCAGACAGGCACTGCGTGCGGCGTGCAGGCTGTGTGCACTCGCGGTGCAGGGAGCAGCTGTTTATACTGCCGCCCGCTGTCAGACAGGCGCTGCGGGTGGCGTTCAAGAGGCAGTGACAGTGAGGGCTGAGGCAGCTTTAGCAGAGCAGGGAGGGAGACAGCGCCTTTTCAGCATGGCGCCTCCCTGCTTTGCAGGAGCTGCTGAGTGGGTAGCGCCGGCCCTGCCCTTGTATATAGACATTCTGTAATCTGGTCCTGTGTCCACCATGCTTCCATAATCCACAGTATTTCTGTACTCAGCTGCAGAGTATACTGTAGTAGATCTTTCTTTAGCAACATGTGAAACTGTGATGAAGAAAGTGTATGTCCCTGTGTGCTAAATCAAAGGGTTTTTATCTTTTATGGGGTGCTGTGAGATAAATATTAACTGGATTATTTCTGTTTTATTAGATATCCTGGATAAATATTTTCTATAGTGCAATAATTTACTGGCTTGCCTACTGTTCCATGCTGAGGGCATCACTTTGATACGATCAGCTGGAGATAGGAAGCGTTCTTTCCATAAATATTCCCAGTGGGACATCTGAATATGTTACATACTTTAGCAGTGTCTTATATTCAATATCTAGATACATCAAGGGTGTAATAAACACCTTGCTTTACATATACCACCAGTTACCACAACATACAGCAAGTACAGCTGCTTTATTGGTTACAAGCAGCTGCCGTATAATTAAACAAATTGTAAAATCAGGTGCAAGAGATACACAAGTAAATAAATGAATGATGTTTCATATCAACACAATAACCTATAAATTATGAAGAAAAACAACAGCTCCCAACTGGTTTTCTGGCAACCAAATATATAGCACATGTGGATGGTTGCAAAGAGAGCACTTTAAAGCCCTGTACACATGCTTAGATTTTTCCCTGTTTTCGATTCGATTTTGCTTATAGAAGCAAAATCGAATCCACATCGAATGGTTTTTAGGACACTTTCGATCTGCATTCGATTCGATGCGCGCTTCCGTTTTCTCAAAATCGAATAGAAAAATCTACTGTGCAGCCAAGGAAATCTCGAATTCGATCCAGTAAATCAAATGAGTACATTGTGCCTACATTGTGAAATCGAAATCGAATCGAATGCAAAAGTACAGATCTAATGCCAAATCGAATGGGATGATCTAATGCCAGATCTAATAGAAAATCGAATCTAACATCAAATCTAAAGCAAATCTAAAGGCCCCCTTACACTTGTCAACTTATTGTCTCAACAAATTGAACCTGATTGACTCGAGATTTATCCTATGTGCAGGAGGTTCAATCTCTTCCAATCTCTTGGTTATACCCAATGGCACAGGATTGTGGATTGTGTCCTACACATCAGGCACATAAGATTTTGTCAGATGGCACATCAGATCTTGTCAGATAAATTGACTCAAATTGGATGAAATCTCACAAAATCTCACAAGTGTAAGGGGCCCTTAAGCGTGTGTACAGGGCTTTTGATTAAAAAAAATATATATTCAAATTTATTCAAAATTATATAAATAATAATAAAGCAAAATATTACAAACCACATTCTGGTTGTTAATGCGAATCTGGTGACTATATATCTTCTCAAAAAAAGGATCAAATTCCGCACTTAATACATTTTTATAGCCTGTAGAGTTTTACTCAGATGTATTTGCCACACGCTGAAATTTATATCTAATTTGAATCACAATCCAAAATAATAAGGCACAGACTGTATATGGTTCTCAGGAGAACCTTATATTATATCCCAGATTCACTGTAAAATAAGTCTCTCCGGACAAATGTTCTTTTGGCTAGCACAATTAATTAGAGTTCGTTAGGAACGGTTCAGCATAGACTTGTGAATGTTTCCAGCACAAGCAGTGATGCCGCTCACCTGTCCCTAATCCCCCAAGCCTGGTCCCAGACACATGAGCTGCTATACAGGCAGGAAATCGGTGTCCAACTGATTGACCTCACTAAGAGGGATCTAGGTGTCAGAAGGCACCGGCTGTCGTGCAGAGTTGCCGCAAGCAAGTGGCTCAGGAATCCTGCGTGTCAGATGGAGTTATGAAGGAGAGAACTGGGCAAGGGTCTGAGGCATTCAGTAAGTAGAATAGCTTGCACCAGATCCAAACCTGGCACTCTGGTTCCTGCTATTCTAATTACTGCATGCCTCAGACCCTTGCCCAGCGCTCTCCTTAATAACTGGTTTAGATGGTGTAACCATTTTCCAGCCTGGACAATTGGTTTACTATGAAGCACACTGGAAGGAGCACTCACACACAGACACACAAACTAGAGATGAGCGCGTCTGGATTCTAGGTATCCGGACACCCCCGAACACCCCCCTATCCAAATGCGTTCACAGACCTGTTTGGGTTTTCCCGCCCAGACTCGTGCGCGCCTTTCCGGCGCACGCGAGTTCCCGCTGTCGGATCTCGCGAGATCCGGACAATGTCACTGAAATGTCACTATATGTATATAAGGACGGCCGGACGGACGCCATGTTCACTCCAGTCTAGGAGACTTCTGGCTGTCTTCCCTGGCGCCTGCCCGCTTGCTCACTCTCCCACCCCGCTGTGCAACCTGCGTGGTGTAGTAGTTTTAATAAAACACTGCTGAGCTGATTGTGACAACCTGCATGGTGTAGTAGTTTTACCTACTACCCTGCTGTCTTCTGATAGGGACAGGTTCAACCTGCGTGGTGAAGTAGTAATTCTACACTGCTGATAGTGACTACCTGCGTGGTGTAGTAGTTTTTAACTACTACACTGCTGATATATTAGTGACATCCTGCTGAGTCGTACTGTGTTAGTGTAGTGTGGTGGTACACTGACAGAGTCTGTGCTGTGCTGTATAATATATATTTATCCCTGTAGTCTGTGTCTGTGCCTCATATAGATTGATTTACCTGTCCTCCAGTTTCCAGTCCCACTCCCACTCCCTACCACCAAATTCCTTAATAATAATCCTTTTAAATTTTTCTGTGTCTGCTGCTATGTGACTAAGCTGGAACAGGGTACTACAAGTCTCACCTCACATGTGCAGGCCACACGTCAGTGCAAAATAAATTGATTTTTTTTTTTCATTTTAGAATAAAGGGGTTAATAAATTATACTGAATTATTAATAATCCTTTAAAAATTTTCTGTGTCTGCTGCTGGGTGTGCAAGCCGGGAGAGGGTACTACAAGTGCTTCCCAAGCAGGCATCGGCCCACCTTTGTTCTCAGGGTAACGCCTAGCATTTTCATGAAAGTGCCCATAAAACACTGGGCGTTCCCCTGCTCCAGCATCGCCCTGCCCCCATCTGTAGCGAACGGCTCGGTGAGTGTGCAACTTGCCGAACTCGTTCGCTCTCTGGGTTTAAACATGCACACGAATGTGCATCCGCAACCCCGCCACCATCAAAAAAGGGGCAGAATTCGGACCTGAATGAACTGGTCAGAATCAGCTCCTATGTGTGTATGCTGCATTACTTCTTTGGACATTAAGTTTAAGGGCACTGCTGTGTAGCATACTGTAAATAGTGGGCACTACATGCTGTGTAATATGAAAAAGACTGTGCTACTGTGTGGTATAATCTGAAACGGGGGTACTATTGTACCCTTCATTGTGAGACCAGGGGCGAAATGTAATAGGGTGCGATTTTTAGACTTAAAAAAAAATCGCACCAAATCGCACCTTTAAAAATCGCGTTTTTTGCCGCGAATTCGCATATGTAATGAGATGCGAATTAGCGGCAAAAAATGCGATTTGCCGCGATTTGCCGCGATTTTTAGTCATGAAAATGTGCGCATTTTCAGTCATGAAAATGTGCGCATTTTCATAAATGCGATTTTGTTCCAAAAAAAAAAAAGTTAAAAAAAAAACGGCGTGGGGTCCCCCCTCCTAAGCATAACCAGCCCCGGGCTCATTGAGCCGGACCTGGTTCCAAAAATACGGGGGGACAAAAAGCATAGGGGTCCCCCGTATTTCTGAAACCAGCCCCGGACTCTTGGACCGGTCCTGGTTCCAAAAATACGGGGGACAAAAAATCTGGGGGTCCCCCGTATTTTGAAACCAGCACCGGGCTCCAACAGCCCGCGGTGTCATGCCACAGCCGGGGGACACTTTTTATACAAGGTCCCCCGGCCAAAACATGAGCACCGTGGCTGGTCAGCCTTGGACGGGGTACCTGGAGGAGTGGGGACCCCCCCAATAAAGGGGTCCCCCCCCCAGGCTTCACCCGTCCAGGGCTGAAGCCCGGGGCTGTCACCGGCGTCCGTGGCCAGTGGACGCCGGCCTGATAGGGTTAAATTCATCATACATATCATTACATTGCTTTTTACCGGCGAACTACAAGTGCCAGCAGACCTCCCCCGCATGCTGGGACTTGGAGAACCACAAGTCCCAGCATGCGGGGCATTAATGGGCCCGCTGGGACTTGTAGTCCACCTGTAAAAAGAATGTTTATAAAAAAACACACACACAGAGAAGTACAAGTTTATTACACACACACACCTCAATTTTACACCAGCGTTACTTACCATTCCTGGATCCAGCGCTGGTCTGGCTGCTTTACAGCCGGCTCCCCCCGAACTGACAGGCAGCGGGGAGAAGCGGCTGTCTCCGTCGCTTCTAACAGCCTCTGTAGCGCTGTCCGAGTGCTACAGAGGCTGAGAGCGTGATTGGCTGAGCTATGCGTCTCCATGGAGACGCATACTGTAGCTCAGCCAATCACGCTCTCAGCCTCTGTAGCACTCGGACAGCGCTACAGAGGCTGTTAGAAGCGACGGAGACAGCCGCTTCTCCCCGCTGCCTGTCAGTTCGGGGGGAGCCGGCTGTAAAGCAGCCAGACCAGCGCTGGATCCAGGAATGGTAAGTAACGCTGGTGTAAAATTGAGGTGTGTGTGTGTAATAAACTTGTACTTCTCTGTGTGTGTGTTTTTTTATAAACATTCTTTTTACAGGTGGACTACAAGTCCCAGCGGGCCCATTAATGCCCCGCATGCTGGGACTTGTGGTTCTCCAAGTCCCAGCATGCGGGGGAGGTCTGCTGGCACTTGTAGTTCGCCGGTAAAAAGCAATGTAATGATATGTATGATGAATTTAACCCTATCAGGCCGGCGTCCACTGGCCACGGACGCCGGTGACAGCCCCGGGCTTCAGCCCTGGACGGGTGAAGCCTGGGGGGGGGGGGACCCCTTTATTGGGGGGGTCCCCACTCCTCCAGGTACCCCGTCCAAGGCTGACCAGCCACGGTGCTCATGTTTTGGCCGGGGGACCTTGTATAAAAAGTGTCCCCCGGCTGTGGCATGACACCGCGGGCTGTTGGAGCCCGGTGCTGGTTTCAAAATACGGGGGACCCCCAGATTTTTTGTCCCCCGTATTTTTGGAACCAGGACCGGTCCAAGAGTCCGGGGCTGGTTTCAGAAATACGGGGGACCCCTATGCTTTTTGTCCCCCCGTATTTTTGGAACCAGGTCCGGCTCAATGAGCCCGGGGCTGGTTATGCTTAGGAGGGGGGACCCCACGCCGTTTTTTTTTTATAAAAACACTTTTACACATTTTTATTAACAGAACCATGCACAGATCTCAATGATCTGTGCATGGTTCTGTCAAAATCGCCTGTCAGAACCTGGTCTATTTTTTTTGCGATTTTTGGTAACATTGACCAAAAATCGCACCCTATTACATTTGCGAGTTGTATACTTTATAATGGGAAAACATCTGGATGCGAATTGAAATGTGACTAAAAATCGCACTTAGAAAAGTGCGATTTCGCGGTAAAAAAGTGCGATTTTTTACCGCGATTTTCAACCTATTAAATGTGCGATTTTCGGAAAATGTGCGATTTCGGCCGTTTTTGACCAAAAATCGCACATGTCTAAAAAATCACACCCTATTACATTTCGCCCCAGATATCTTTCTTATAGAGTGCAAAATGGGTGCAGTGTTTGCGGTGTGGGCCCCCTGGGACACAGAGGCTCTTTGTTAATTTGCATTTTCATGTGATAGGGACAGATTAATAATGGGGCAGATGGACCTATAACTCCAGGCCTCCACATCAACATAGGCCCATCACCATGACAACATCAAAATGCCCATCTGGCCACATAGTAGGTCATACAATTAAATTAAATCCTTTAAATTTGTGTTTCTAATTTTGAATTACTAATTACTTTTACATATTTAGGGAGGCATTGGGACTGATGGTGTACAGGGTGTATATGCCCCACATGGCACTGGGCACACTTCTTATGCACCTCTCACTAGGCCCTTGTTCATCTTCAGCCCTAGGCCAACATAGCCCTAATCCGGCACTGGCTGGGGGCATGGCCAGCAGCTCACAGAGGAAAACAGGAGGCTTGGCTAGCAGTTATGGAATTCCACACCCTTTTTTGGGGCACACATGGAGTCCCAATTATGCAGCTCACAGTGTTGGGAAATATGAATTACATCACATATATGTATTCAAATATGCCAATATATTATCAGCTCTTACATAATTCACAGTTTATAAATGAAGTAGCGTGCATATTGCACAGACATTCTTACACCTACAAGTGATCCTTTAGGCAACAGTGACGTTTTATACAGAAGCAATATTGGATTAAAGTAGGAAAGTGCATTCATTACAGTAGATTTAAAAGGAATCTCCCCATATAAATATATATTTAGCAATAAGGGGATATCATAGTCCTTACTACTGGATATCTCAGAGAACAATAAAACATAAGTGATTTAACCCCTTCCTGACAGAGCCAGTTTTTGCGTTCCTGACAGAGCCCTTTTTTTCAAATCTGACATGTCTCACTTAAGTGGGGATAACTTTTTTTTGCTTTTACTTATCCCAGTGATTTTGAGATTGTTTTTTCGTGACACATTGTACTTCAAATTAGTGGTAAATTTGGGTCGATACAGTCTGTGTTTTTTTGTGAAAAATACCAAAATATCGTGAAAAAATGGAAAATTTAGCGATTTGCAAAATGTTAAATTTTCTGCTTGTGAGACAAATAATCTTACCACTCAAAATAGTGAATAACTAACATAGACCATATGTCTACTTTATGTTGACATCATTATTTCAACTTCCTTTTAATTTTTTGGGACACTAGGAGGCTTACAATATGAATAGCAAATTCTCAAATTTTCAAGAAAATTTCAAACACTGATTTTTTTAGGGACCAGTTCAGTTCTGATGTGACTTTGAGGGACTTGTATGTGAGACACCCCCATAAATGATGCCATTTCAAAAACTGCACCCCTCACAGTATTCAAAACAGCATTTTGGAAGTTTGTTAACCCTTTAGGTGTTTCACAGGAATTAAAACAAAGTGTAGGTGAAATTTCAAAATTTCTTTTTTTTTGCAGATTTGCAATTTTAATACATTTTTCTAAGGAACACAGTACATTTTACTAGAGAAATGTGACTGAAAATTGATTCCCCCAATTCTTTTGTTTTCATAAATATCCTATATGTGGCCCTAGTGTGCACGGTGACCAAACCACAGGCTTCATAATAGAAGGAGCACCTACTTGATTTTGGAGCCTCCTTTTTATGAGATTATTTTGTAGGCACCATGTAGGTTTCTAGGCACCATAAGATGCTAAAAGTTAGGAACCCCCCCACAAGTGACCCCATTTTGCAAACTACACCCCTCAGGGAATTCATCTAGGGGTATAGTGTACATTTCAAACCCCCAGGGGTTTCACCAATTGTGGTACAACTGGGCAGTGAAAATGAAAAATTATTTTTTTTACACAAAAATACAGTTCTGGCTCCAAATTTGTCATTTTCAGAAGGTATGAAGGAGACAAAACACCCCAAAATCTGTGCCCCAATTTCTCCCGAGTACGGCAATGCCTCACATGTGACCAAAAAATACCAGTTGGGTGCATGGCAGGACTCAGAAGGGAAGGAGTGATTTTTGGATTTTGCAGCTCAGATTCTGGTGGAATTTTGGTGGGTGCTATGTCGCATTAGCAAGACCCCCAAAGCACCAATACAGTGGAACCCCCCCACAAGTCACCCCATTTTGAAAACTACACCCCTCAGGGAATTCATCTAGGGGTATAGTGTACATTTCAAACCCCCAGGGGTTTCACCAATTTTGATACAAGTGGGCAGTGAAAATGAAAAATTACATTTTTTTACACAAAAATGCAGTTCTGGCTCAAAATTTTTCATTTTCAGAAGGTATGAAGGAGAAAAAGCACCCCAAAATCTGTGCCCCAATTTCTCCCGAGTACGGCAATGCCTCACATGTGACCAAAAAATACCAGTTGGGTGCATGGCAGGACTCAGAAGGGAAGGAGTGATTTTTGGATTTTGCAGCACAGATTCTGGTGGAATGAATGGTGGGTGCTATGTTGCACCAATACAGTGGAACCCCCCCACAAGTCACCCCATTTTGCAAAGTACACCCCTCAGGGAATTCATCTAGGGGTATAGTGTACATTTCAAACCCCCAGGGGTTTCACCAATTTTGATACAAGTGGGCAGTGAAAATGAAAAATTACATTTTTTTACACAAAAATGCAGTTCTGGCTCAAAATTTTTCATTTTCAGAAGGTATGAAGGAGAAAAAGCACCCCAAAATATGTGCCCCAATTTCTCCCGAGTACGGAAATGCCTCACATGTGACCAAAAAATACCAGTTGGGTGCATGGCAGGACTCAGAACGGAAGGAGTGATTTTTGGATTTTGCGGCTCAGATTCTGGTGGAATTTTGGTGGGTGCTATGTCGCATTAGCAAGACCCCCCAAGCACCAATACAGTGGAACCCCCCCACAAGTCACCCCATTTTGAAAACTACACCCCTCAGGGAATTCATCTAGGGGTATAGTGTACATTTCAAACCCCCAGGGGTTTCACCAATTTTGATACAAGTGGGCAGTGAAAATGAAAAATTACATTTTTTACACAAAAATGCAGTTCTGGCTCGAAATTTTTCATTTTCAGAAGGTATGAAGGAGAAAAAGCACCCCAAAATCTGTGCCCCAATTTCTCCCGAGTACGGCAATGCCTCACATGTGACCAAAAAATACCAGTTGGGTGCATGGCAGGACTCAGAACGGAAGGAGTGATTTTTGGATTTTGCAGCTCAGATTCTGGTGGAATTTTGGTGGGTGCTATGTCGCATTAGCAAGACCCCCCAAGCACCAATACAGTGGAACCCCCCCACAAGTCACCCCATTTTGAAAACTACACCCCTCAGGGAATTCATCTAGGGGTATAGTGTACATTTCAAACCCCCAGGGGTTTCACCAATTTTGATACAAGTGGGCAGTGAAAATGAAAAATTACATTTTTTTACACAAAAATGCAGTTCTGGCTCAAAATTTTTCATTTTCAGAAGGTATGAAGGAGAAAAAGCACCCCAAAATCTGTGCCCCAATTTCTCCCGAGTACGGAAATGCCTCACATGTGACCAAAAAATACCAGTTGGGTGCATGGCAGGACTCAGAACGGAAGGAGTGATTTTTGGATTTTGCAGCACAGATTTTGGTGGAATGAATGGTGGGTGCTATGTTGCACCAATACAGTGGAACCCCCCCACAAGTCACCCCATTTTGAAAACTACACCCCTCAGGGAATTCATCTAGGGGTATAGTGTACATTTCAAACCCCCAGGGGTTTCACCAATTTTGATACAAGTGGGCAGTGAAAATGAAAAATTACATTTTTTTACACAAAAATGCAGTTCTGGCTCAAAATTTTTCATTTTCAGAAGGTATGAAGGAGACAAAGCACCCCAAAATCTGTGCCCCAATTTCTCCCGAGTACGGCAATGCCTCACATGTGACCAAAAAATACCATTTGGGTGCATGGCAGGACTCAGAAGGGAAGGAGTGATTTTTGGATTTTGCAGCTCAGATTCTGGTGGAATTTTGGTGGGTGCTATGTCGCATTAGCAAGACCCCCCAAGCACCAATACAGTGGAACCCCCCCCACAAGTCACCCCATTTTGCAAACTACACCCCTCAGGGAATTCATCTAGGGGTATAGTGTACATTTCAAACCCCCAGGGGTTTCACCAATTTTGATACAAGTGGGCAGTGAACATGAAAAATTACATTTTTTACACAAAAATGCAGTTCTGGCTCAAAATTTTTCATTTTCAGAAGGTATGAAGGAGAAAAAGCGCCCCAAAATCTGTGCCCCAATTTCTCCCGAGTACGGCAATGCCTCACATGTGACCAAAAAATACCAGTTGGGTGCATGGCAGGACTCAGAACGGAAGGAGTGATTTTTGGATTTTGCAGCTCAGATTCTGGTGGAATTTTGGTGGGTGCTATGTCGCATTAGCAAGACCCCCCAAGCACCAATACAGTGGAACCCCCCCACAAGTGACCCCATTTTGCAAACTACACCCCTCAGGGAATTCATCTAGGGGTATAGTGTACATTTCAAACCCCCAGGGGTTTCACCAATTTTGGTACAAGTGGGCAGTGAACATGAAAAATTACATTTTTTACACAAAAATGCAGTTCTGGCTCAAAATTTTTCATTTTCAGAAGGTATGAAGGAGAAAAAGCACCCCAAAATCTGTGCCCCAATTTCTCCCGAGTACGGCAATGCCTCACATGTGACCAAAAAATACCAGTTGGGTGCATGGCAGGACTCAGAAGGGAAGGAGTGATTTTTGGATTTTGCAGCACAGATTCTGGTGGAATGAATGGTGGGTGCTATGTTGCACCAATACAGTGGAACCCCCCCACAAGTCACCCCATTTTGCAAACTACACCCCTCAGGGAATTCATCTAGGGGTATAGTGTACATTTCAAACCCCCAGGGGTTTCACCAATTTTGATACAAGTGGGCAGTGAAAATGAAAAATTACATTTTTTTACACAAAAATGCAGTTCTGGCTCAAAATTTTTCATTTTCAGAAGGAATGAAGGAGACAAAGCACCCCAAAATCTGTGCCCCAATTTCTCCCGAATACGGCAATGCCTCATGTGTGACCAAAAAGTGGCAGGACTCAGAAGGGAAGGAGTGATATTTGGATTTTGCAGCACAAATTCTGGTGGAATGATGGTGGGTGCTATGTCGCATTAGCAAGACCCCCAAAGCACCAATACAGTGGAACCCCCCCACAAGTGACCCCATTTTGCAAACTACACCCCTCAGGGAATTCATCTAGGGGTATAGTGTACATTTCAAACCCCCAGGGGTTTCACCAATTTTGATAAAACTGGGCAGTGAACATGAAAAATTACATTTTTTTACACAAAAATGCAGTTCTGGCTCAAAATTTTTCATTTTCACAAGGAATGAAGGAGACAAAGCACCCCAAAATCTGTGCCCCAATTTCTCCCGAGTACGGCAATGCCTCACATGTGACCAAAAAATACCAGTTGGGTGCATGGCAGGACTCAGAAGGGAAGGAGTGATTTTTGGATTTTGCGGCTCAGATTCTGGTGGAATGAATGGTGGGTGCTATGTGGCATTAGCAAGACCCCCGAAGCACGGTGAAATTATGAACCTAATATTCCATAGATGTGTGGTATATTTTAAAACACTCCTTTATACATAGGCCGGGTTTGTCGGGGCAAGTGTCACACTGGAAAATAGTTTGCTTTCTTATTCCCTTTTTATAGCAAACTTTGCACCTTTTTTGTGTCCTGCCCTTTTTTCCAGTGGAGGGGATTTCATCAGGAAAATGCTGCCCTGGTACAATACGGGGGCCAGTACTAGAAGTACTGGGGCCCTCTGCCTGCTGGTTCCCAAATATTAGGCCCTTTATGACTTCCTCTTGAAAGTGCATAAATGTCCCCCTCTGGCCGGTAGAACGGAATAGCACGTAAGCGTTATACAGTGCCATCTGGATGATATACACGGCCACCTTCTTGTACCAGATTTTTGTTTTCCGCAGGGCACTGTACGGCTTCAGTACCTGATCTGAAAGATCCACTCCGCCCATGTACCTATTGTAATCCAGGATACAATTAGGTTTGGAGGTGTGGGTACTGGTACCTCGTACAGGGACGGAGGTGGTACTGTCTCCGTGAATTGTTGTCAGTATAAGGACATCCCTCTTGTCCTTATATTTGACCAACAACATATTTTCGGTGCATATTCCCCTGCTTTCACCCCTTCTCATTACTTGGGCAATGTGCGTTTTTGGGAGGCCTCTTTGGTTCTTGCGCACAGTACCGCAAGCTGCTGTACCTCTTGAACCAAGGGCCTTAAACAGGGGGATGCTAGTGTAAAAGTTATCCACATAGAGGTGATAACCTTTATCCAGGAAGGGGTGCACTAAATCCCAGACAATTTTCCCACTAACACCTACGAGGGAGGGGGGGCATTCTGGCGGTTGAATTCTTGAATCCTTCCCTTCATAAACCCTAAACCTGTGGGTGTACCCTGAGGTGCTTTCACACAGTTTATACATTTTTATGCCATACCTTGCCCTCTTACTGGGAAGGTACTGGCGGAATTTAACCCTTCCTTTAAAATGTATAAGGGACTCGTCGATACAAATAAATTTTTCAGGGATGTACACCTCTTCAAATTTGGCACTGAAATGATCAATGACCGGCCTGACTTTGAATAGCCGGTCAAAGGTGGGATCATCTCTGGGTGGGCACTGTGCATTATCGGTGTAATGTATAAATTTAAGAATTGTCTCAAATCGAGTCCGGGGCATGGCCATACGGTAAAATGGAGTACTGTACAGAACATCTGTACTCCAATATTGCCTAATTTCTGGCTTTTTTACTATGCCCATGTGTAACACCAGACCCCAAAACGTCATCATCTCTACTGCATCTACAGGGGTCCACCTAGCAAATGATGACGTGGGGTTTTGAGCAATAAACTGCTGGGCATATAAATTAGTTTGGTCCACCATTAAATTTATAAAATCATCAGAGAAAAATAATTTGAAAAAGTCAATTTCTCTGAGACCTGTGGAATCAAATTGGATTCCTGGCATGGCCAAAAACTCAGGAACCTGGGGCTCAAAATTGTCTGGTGGTGGGGTCCATACTAGATCAATTATTGGGGGGGGAATCTCAGCTGATCTACGGGGGCGTCTTTGAGGGGGTCCCTCATCACCAGAGGAGGAAGAGGAGCTTAAGACGAATCCTTCAAATTCCCCGCTTGCATCACTGCCTGTGTCAGAGTCAGAGGCAAGCATGGCATATGCCTCCTCCGCTGAATACATTCTCCTGGATGACTGGGAGGACATTTGGGAGGACATTTGGGAGGACATTTGGGATGCCATTTTTATTTTTGTGTTACTGGTAGTGAAATGTTTCAACACGTGTATAGTGTAGGGGGGGGTACAAACTTTATTTCAATCCGGGGGGTATGTAGTGTGTATGTGGTGCAGAAAAAAAAAAATACTTTATACCAATAAAAAAAAAAAAAATGAAGGGGTTAAAAATAAAAAATTGAAGGGGTTAAAAAAAAAAAAAAAAGGTCCTGCGCCAAAAATTGAGCACAGATGTTGGTCAGTAACGTCTGTCACTGAACAGCGCTCAAAGGCAACAGGAATCTGATCAAAAAAAAAAAAAAAATTGATCAACCCTGTGCCGAAAAAGCTGATCAGTGATGTACGTCACTGATCGGCGCACAGTGGCCACCGGACACCCGCAAAATCAGTGTGTGTAAAAAAAAAATTAAAAAAAGACCCCACAGCACTCACAAAAAAAAAAAAAGGTGATCAGTGATGCGACACTGATTACCAGTGAGGGACAGCAGGTGCACAACCTTTGGTGCAACTGACAGTGCAACTGGCAGCAACTGACAGGTATATATATAAAAAAAAACCTCTGCGCCCCCAAAAAGTTGCTGATCAGCACAGATATACTGATCAGCACAAAATGGGGGGTAGCAGACACAAAATATACACTCTCTATCACTCTCTGTCACTATCTCTCTCTATCTCTCTATCTCTCACTATCTCTCACTATCTCTCACTATCTATCACTCTAGGACACTGCAGCAGCAGCACTGACAGTTATATGTATAAAAAAAAACTGCACCCCCAAAAAGGGGGGGTAGCAGACACAAAATATACACTCTCTATCACTCTCTGTCACTATCTCTCTCTATCTCTCTATCTCTCACTATCTATCACTATCTATCACTCTATGACACTGCAGCAGCAGCACTGACAGTTATATATATAAAATAAAACCCCTGCACCCCCAAAAAGGGGGGGTAGCAGACACAAATCTCTCTATCTCTCTACCTCTCACTATCTATCACTATCTATCACTATCTATCACTGTATGACACTGCAGCAGCAGCACTGACAGTTATATATATATAGAAAACCCCTGCACCCCCAAAAAGGGGGGGTAGCAGACACAAAATATAGCTCTCTCTGTCACTATCTCTCTATCTCTCTCTATCTCTCTCTATCTCTCTCTCTATCTCTCTATCTCTCTATCACACTGCAGCAGCAGCAGGAAGTCTCAGGAAGTCAGATCCAGGAAGCGTCCAGCACGCTACAAGCAGTGATAAGGTGATCAGGTAAGGTATTTGCAAGGATCAGGTAAGTATTAGCAAGGATCAGGTCGGTATTCACGGCAGGCAGGCACGGTGACCGTTCTGCACGCTATTCCAGACCGGAATGGCGTCTGCAGCGCAGTCACCGTCAGTTTAAATGTCGCGCCTTGGCTGTGATTGGTCCGTGGGTCCCACGGACCAATCACAGCCTTGGGGGCAGGTGGGGTGAGGGTGGGGTGAGGTGTCATCGTCACCGATGACCCCCTCATGCCCCCTGACGCCCGGCGGTGATTGACACCTGTGTTACCGAGCGTCCGATTCGCTGGTAACACAGGAAAACGCTGTGAATGGCTGTTCACACTGAACAGCCAATCACAGCGATCGCCGACGGGGGGGCGACATCGCAGCCCCCCCTGGGCATGCAGGGACATGTCTGCTGTCAGGGACAGCAGACATCGTCCCTCTGTCACTGCGTCTCGAGACGCAGTGACAGTTTAAACTCATGACGTACATTTATGCCATGTGTCGGGAAGTACCTCCCGGCCATGACGTAAATGTACGTCAAATGTCGGGAAGGGGTTAATTGTAAGTTTTGCATTCTAGATATTTTTTCAGTATTTTGAGGTTTGATTTACCATATTCCACTCCAATAATGTTCTAGATCATGATTCAATCAGTCAGCAGTAGCTCAGAGCCACCAGTGGTTATCTTTCTGCCCTGATAAGCAGGGAACTATATAGTATACAGGCTTACATATAAACTTGCCCTAGGTCAGCTCCTTTTTTGCAAGGACATGGCTAGATCTTAACAATATGTTTATCTCAGCAGAGATCATCAACTTTGACCTTTTTATTTTGAAATGGCTCTAGCGTTTTTCTACATTTTTAATTGTCAATCAAAGTGAATTCTGAACAGAGGAAATGCCTGCTGCTGAGTGTGGTACCTAGGGCCTGATTCAGAGTCAGTGTCGGACTGGGGCATGAAGGGCCCACCGGGGAAAGCATAGTGATAGGGGCCCATGTCTAGGGGATGGCCAGTCATTAGAGGTGGTGTAGTCAGCAGAGGTTTGGCTAACCATTAAATAGTCTGGTAAATTATAGTAAATACTGGTAGTTTATGGACTATAATGCATCAAATGAATAACAACAATGCACTGTAAAAAAATACACCATACAGTAGTTCTGTGCAGTATAAGGTAACATATGTATAATGTGTAGTTCAAGTGCACAGTCTGGAACCTTTTCCCTAGAGGAAGACACCAATCAGTCCCCAAGAGGTCTGTTGCTAGGAAACACTCAAAGCTCAACATACATTTAATTAATATATTCAACCTTTTTGTGTCTTAAGGTGTGTATACACGGTGCCATTTTTGCTAGTAGCGGATTTTAATTAATCGATTTTGACTACTTGCACTGTCTATTGGCATCACTATGTCAACAGTTATGATGTTGACATTGAAAACGTCAGCATGTGCACAATGTCAATATGTTCACAATCGCAATATGTGAAACATCAGCATGGAAATGTTTACATTCTGACTTGGGTTGAGGTCTAGAGTTAAGGCCCCCATACATTAGGCCGACTTGTCCTAGGGACAAGTCGGACCCAATTTACCTGCGAGCCGCCCGGCAGCTCCCCGGGAGGCTCACATACAATTTGGCACTTGATGTGCCATTTTTTACATGGGATAAATCGCATGCGATTTATCCCATGTAAAAAAAAACCCGGGGAGCTGCAGGGCGGTGAGGAGTAGTGGGGGCGGGCAGCGGCGGCGGTGGTGGGGGCGGCCAGCGGCGGCCAGCGGTGGTGGGGGCGGGCGGCGGGTGCGGTGAGCGCTGTTGACCTAGCTGGGCAGTGTACTTACACATAGCAGCAGCGGTGGACGGGATGCGTAGTGGCGGCTATTAGATTTTTAAAATATTTGTCAAATGACCGGCCGCTCTCTGATTGGCCGGAGAGCTCTCAGCCAATCAGAGAGCGGCCTGTCATTTCACAAGTATTTTAAAAATATAATAGCCGCCACTGCGCTGCCCGTCCCCGCTGCTGCTATGTATGAATGGGCAGCCTGTGATTGGCTGAGCGCTCTCTCAGCCAATTGCTGACTGGCTGAGAGAGCGCTCAGCCAATCACAGGCCGCCCATTCATTGTATGGGCTTTTTTTTTTTATTCCGTACTGACAGCTCCCGCCGGCTCCCCCTGCCCGGCTCTATGCCGCCTGTGTCCCCCGCAGCGCCCCCAGCCCCCCCTGCTCCCTCTACCGCCGCACCGCCCCACTAGGTCCCAAGTCGGGTGGTCGGACGTGCAGCAGGTCCGACCACCCGACGCAGATCCGATGCGCACGGGACCGCGCATCGGATCTGAGGGGACATCAAAACTAGCCGATTTTGGTCCGATTTCGGCCAGATCCGACTGATCTGGCTGAAATCTGACCAAAATCGGCTAGTGTATGGGGGCCTTTAGGCTCTCGGGTGATAGTTATAAAGTGCTAAAATAAGTGTTATATTGTGAACAGATTCACAATAGTGTGCAACATGTAACACACTGTATATATAATCAAACAATAATAGTGCCATGCAGTGCATAGCAATCTTATTGTTTTATATATGTTCCATTTGTCACACCATTATCTTTCACCTTTATAACACTCCTATCACATGCTCTATCTGCTCTTATCTATCTAACACTTCACTTGCTCCACTAGTGTGTTGCCTCAGCATGGTTTGGCTAGGTTGATTTTGGGGAGGTACAGTACCATGCCCCAGACTTGAACCCTTAGAATGTTAGCGACTTACTAGATGAGACTACCTAGACTTGGTGGGTTAAGTACATAACCCTGGCCAAGATTAAGTAACTAAAAAACTCCTTTTTATTGCAAAATATAAAAAAAAATGTTATTCATATTTGTATAGTACACCTGTATATATTTCTCATTGTGTTGTCATATAAGCCTCAGCAAGGTCACACTCTCATTACAGTGTGAGACCCATCTCTATATATCCTTATTTATTTACTAGCTGACCGACCCGGCGTTGCCCGGGAAAACCTTGGGTCTTTTTGATTTTCAAAATTGCTGAAAAATGTAATCTTACTGTGCCAAAGACCTAAGATTGTAATTTGTTATAGATTCCACCATAATGTTAGAATGTGTTTGCATTGATACTCAATGACGCAATGAAATCAGGTGTGGTGTGATTGTTTGAAACACAACGCTCCTGAGTTGATAACTTGTATTTGTTGATTAATTCCACATTCACTCCTGAGATTTAGCACCTATGACATACCCTCCAACATCTGAGGGTCAGAAATCGGTACAAAATCAGAAAGAGAAGTGGCCACACCTCCATTTCTATACTTTCAATGGTACAGTTTCTAGGGTGTGTAATTACAGGCTCTGAGTGCGTGGATGGGCGTTACTTACATTGCCATCATTAATTAAAAATTCACTGCTCCCTGCCACTGCCGCTTCCCTCACCGATCCTGCCTGCAGCAGTCTCTAAAGGGTCTGCATGCCCCGGGAGTCTCTACCAAACAGTGGGGCAGCTCTTGAGTGTGGGAGCAGGTCCGCGGGCCTGGTCACATGAAGTCATGATGCGACGCACTCTACCTGCACCACTGCAATGCACCACTGGGAATGGGTGCAATGGGCCAAATTCTTTCCTACACCTGACGGGCCAATCCACCGATCCAGCCATCGCAATCATCAATGGGTGCATTGATAAGGTCTGGAGTGTAAGAAGTTGAAGAATAAGACTGAGATAAAGATTTGCCATGTAAAAGTGTACAATTTACAAAATAAATCATGAAAAAAAATATGTGTACATAGAAGTAAAATCAAGAAATGAAAGTAGGATTTAAAAAGTTCTGATTCAAACTGATAATTGTTTGGATGGCGGTGGGTTGCGAACCAAATCTATAGGTGGAATGTATGGATATTGTAGGCATTATTGGTGTTTGGTACATCTACAGGTGGTCCTCAATTGATGGGATTTTCACTACAGTGTCACGATCACAGTGTCACCAATTGGGGTCCAGGTGGTCTTTTAGGGACCCTTTACAATCCCATAGGTCTTTTCTCCTTGAGGCTACGGTCTCCCTTAATTATAGTCAATCACTGAGGGAGATCGTAGGCTCCAGGAGAAGAGACCAACGGGATTGTAAAGGGGTCCCTAAAAGACCACCTGAACCCCAATTGGAAATCCCTCTACGGTGATACTGTAGTGAAAATTTCTCATCAACTGGGGAGCCCCTGTAGGTGTACCAAACACCAATTATGCCCACAATATCCATACCCCCCACCACCTATAGATTTGTTTCGCAACCCACCCCCATCCAAAAAATTATCAGTTTGAATCAGAATTGGTACTTGTGTATTTTGGCGGCGCGCATCGCATACCATAAGGCATACGATATTGCGCGATATTTTACAATGCCATACAATTTTAAAATTGTATGACATTGTATATGGCATACAATGCCATACAATGCGATGCAATGCGATTAAACATTGTATAAGCACCCTAATGGGTGCTTACAATGTTAAATGAACCCCCCCGCCACCCCCCCACTATAAACGTGAACCCGAAGCGTGGCGAGCGCAGCGAGCCCACGAGGGGCGTCGGTACGCGTCCTCCGACCTTTTCATACCACCACTATCCACGTCGGCGTGGAGTTGAGAATAGAAAGTGCCAAGCCCGAAGCGTGGCGAGCGCAGCGAGCCTTGCGAGGGGACGCGGATACCTGTGAAGGCCGCGAGGGGACTCCGATACCTGTGAAGGTATCCGCATCCGCTCACCACTCTTCGTGCTCGGTGGCTCGCTGCACTCGCCACACTTTCTATTCTCAACTCCACGCTGACGTGGATAGTGGGGGTATGAAAAGGTCGGAGGACGCGTACCGCCGCCGCTCGCCACGCTTCGGGTTCACGTTTATAGTGGGGGGGTGACGTGCGGGTGCATTTAACATTGTGAGCACCCATTACGGTGCCTAAAAGCACCCTTTAGGGTGCTTATACAACCTTTCATCGTATAGGGGGCAAAAATCGCGTTGCATCGCATCGCATGCCATCGGGTGCATGGCATGCGATGTGATACGATTAAAAAATCGCGCGATGGAAATCGGGGGCGCCGCTATAATATACAAGTACCTCAGAATTTATTTTTTAATCCTACTTTCATTTCTTGATTGTAGTTCTATGTACACATATTTTTTTTCATGATTTATTGAGTAAATTGTACACTTTAACGTGACAAATCTTCATCTCAGTCTTATTCTTCAACTTCTTACACTCATAACATTCAAACAAATACATGCAGCGCTCATGCCCATCGACCAAACATTATCAATGAACCAAAAGAGTCTGGGAAACCCTTAAGGCAGAGCAGTGCCTAACATTTAACTGACTAACAGGGTGAGTGCAGTGTACCCACTTTGTATTGATCAATGGGTGCATTGGCCAGGACAAAGATTTTTCAGTGCAACTGGCTGGGGAGCGCAGTGACAGGCTGGAGGACTGGAGAGACGGATATGGGGAAAAAAAGAAAAAATGGTACATTAGGTACAGTTTTCATTCGCCGGTACAGACTGTTAAATAAACGGAAAGTTTTTTTTTTTGTGTTCTGTGTGTTTGTGTGTGTGTTGTACTGTTTTTGTGTGTGTGCTGTAGTGTATGTGGTTGTGTGTATTGTGTTGTATGTATCTGTCCAATGCATGTGTGAGGTGTGCAATGTATATACAGTATGTGTATGTGTGTGTTGTGTCTTTGTGTATCTGTGTAAGTGTGTGTTTTGTGTGTGTTGTACTGTTTTTTGGGTGTGCGTGGTGAATATAGGTGTGTGTTGTGCTGTTAGAGGTATGTTATATGTGTGTGTTATGTGTGTGTTGTGTGTATTTGCCCAATGTGTAAGTGTGTGTGTTCTGTGTATTGTACTGTTTTTGGGTGTGTGTTGTAGTGAATGTGGGTGTGTGTTGTACTGTGAGTGGTGTGATATGTGTGTGTGTTGTGTGTATCTGCCGAATGTGTAAGTTTGTGAGGTGCGCTACGTATTTATGTGTGTGTGGTGTGCTGTGCATATCCTGGCAATGTTTAAGTGTGTGTGTTCTGTGTGTTTCTGTATCTGCACAATGTTTAAGTGTGTGTGTTCTGTGTGGTTGTTGTACTGTTTTTTGGTGTGTGTTGTAGTCTATATGGGTTTGTGTTGTACTGCATGTGGTGTGTTATGTGTGTGTTTTGTTGTGTGCATCTGTCCAATGTGTAAGTGTGTGAGGTGCGCTACGTATATATGTGTGTGGTCTGCTATGTGTGCGTATGTGGTGTACTGTGTGTGTGCGTGCGTGTACAATGTGTACATGTGTGTGTGATGTGTGGTCTATGTATATCCTTAATTATTCCTAATTGTTTAAAGCCTTCACCATAATGTTAGACTGTGTCATTCATACTCAATGATAGCAATGACATCAGGTGTGGAGTTGTTCCGTCAACGGTTTCCCAGATCGTCGATCTTTTTCCCCAGATCATCAATGAGGGTAAATTAAAACTTGGTGGTTTTTTTTAAATTCTAAGTGAAATTTCCCCAAAACGGCTTCGAGGTGCACACCACCGGGTCCAGAGGTATCTTGTTGCTGAATTTGGTGCCTCTGAGTGCCACTGTGTGTCCGCAATGCCACAGACATGAACACAAGCTCACACACATACACTCTTCAACTTATTATATAGAGTCCAATTGTAAAGGCTGCACTCGCCTTGGTGAAATCATCAAACCATCAGTTGGGGTGCCATAGTCCATCAGAAATATAATCTAGAGAGACTTGTACATGACGCAAAAACAAGGGAGCACTCACCAATATTTGCTTGCAGATTTTTCCCCAGGTAACTGCATCATTAGGGATGAACACGGATATTTCTGAGATGGAGAAGAGATACCAGGGGAAATGGAATGCTTCTATGCTTTAATGCTAGCAGAATATGTTTGACACTTGTCAGAGATGCCCCGGAAATAGGGGGTTATTCTGATTCATTTGGAAAGGCACAATCACTTTCTAATGGACAAAACCATATGCACTGCAGGTGGGGCTGATGTAACATGTGCAGAGAGAGTTAGATTTGGTTGGGGTTTGTACTTCAAACTGATATCTATATTGCAGTGTAAAAAATTTACCCTGCACAGAAACAATAAAACACCCAAATCTAATTCTCTCTGAACATGTTACATCAGCCCCACTTGCAGTGCATATGGTTTTGTCCTATAGATAGTGAGTGTGCCTTTTCAGGGGCGGATTGGGATGGAAAACCATCGCCCTGTGACCCCCCCCCCCGAAATTCGCGGGCACCCCCCCCCTTTCAGCAGGGGCTGTATGCTGAGTATAGAAGTACTCACTGTTGATGTCCGGCCAGGGAGCCACTGTAGGAGGAAGGTGCTGGCAGGAGGAGAGATTACAGTTGCAGATGAGCCACTGCAGGGTTCCCGATGTGCACGCTGTCCTCCTGTCTACGGAGCTAGCCTTACACCCTTCTAGGCACTGTCAAAGGCATGCTGGGTCAAAGTCAGTGTGCTCGGGTGGAGGGGGCGTGGCCACTGCTCTTCAGGCCAGTAGGCAGGTGTCCAAAGTTATAGAAACACAATCGGGCGCAATTATTAGACTAATACTATTAACAATACTGTTCCACCAATTCAGTGATTAGGTCAAAGGACCTTTTTAATTGATACTCTTATCACAACATTATTAGGCTGCTCCCATCTGCAATACGGAGATTGCCAGATAGCTAGAAACACAATATATACTTAACTATACACTTTAATTTAATATATTTAGAGGTATAATAAGAGAGCGCCACACATTGGAACTACCAATTACACTTTTTTAATAATAATAAATAATAATTTTATAAAAACACACAATCAATAAAGATAAAAAACACAATATTAAAATACACAATAGTATGTGATTCTCCCTAGTATAATCTCTTCGAGATTTGTGCAATAATGTCCAGCTCCAATTAGTAATTTTTGTGTAAATTACACTGCCACTTTGGAAAGCAGGCTCTCATTTGGCTGAATACACCAAAAGTCCTGACCTTTCATCACCCGGCTTGCTTCCCACAATATAACTCTGGTCAGCTGCCTGTCATCGGACAGCAGCGCAGGACGGGTAGAGCAAAAGCCGGCTGGATATCCTATCCTTACAGAGAGGTGGATTCGCAAAGTCAACTTGCGTCTGGATCAGCTCTCTCCCCCAAGCTACCGTCTGTCATCTTACAGCAGCGACGTGGGTGAGATCGAGCTGCCGGAACATCGTTTTGCCTCTAAAAACCGCTGCCAAGGATACCACAAAACCTAAGGTTGTATCAATTAATAATAATACGGGGTTCTCTGCAGTTTGTATCTGTTGCCGCGGACAAGTTAAATTACAACTACCCTCCACAATACGTGGTGCATTGCACTTTACAGCCGCTTCTATAAAAACTGTGACTGTGATACTTTCTCTTATCAGTCAGGTTCTTTCTCTGGACACTGAACTGTGACTGTCATTATCAGTGTTGATAACAAAATATTTTTTTTCCAAAGTGGCAGTGTAATTTACACAAAAATTACTAATTGGAGCTGGACATTATTGCACAAATCTCGAAGAGATTATACTAGGGAGAATCACATACTTTTGTGTATTTTAATATTGTGTTTTTTATCTTTATTGATTGTGTGTTTTATAAAATTATTATTTATTATTTTTTATTATTAAAAAAGTATAATTGGTAGTTCCAATGTGTGGCGCTCTCTTATTATACCTCTAAATATATTAAATTAAAGTGTATAGTTAAGTATATATTGTGTTTCAGGCAGGTGTCCAGCCTGGAAAGCATGGCAAACGGCCCGACAGAGAAGGGTTTGGTTCCGACCCACCGGGAAATGTCCTAGTGTCCCGGTGGGCCAATCCGCCCCTGTGCCTTTCAGAGTGAATCAGAATAACCCCCATAGTGTACAAGTGACTTGCAAAACACAAACGGCATTAAAAGCAATGATTTTTTTTATTGTTGATGTTGTGTATGTATGTAAGTATATTAAGCTATTTGTTTCATAAAAACAACAAATGTAAATAACTATAAAACGGCAGCAATCTTTCAATTTCATTGTCATTTTCATTTTCAGCACCCTAAATTCTATTAATAAATATATTTAATTTTAGGTAAAAAAAAAGGTAAAATTTGTTGTCCAGTGTAATATAACTGTAAATCGATTTCATTTCCAAACTGTTTATATTTGATTGCAACACTCATACTACATCACAATCCAAATTTTTACATTTTACAAATGAATATCACCAGCATAATAACCCACAAAAAAAGAAGATGTCATTAGAAAATGTGAAATAATATAAAATGCTGTCTTTCTGCATTTTTAATAATACATTTTTGATATAAATAAAAATAGAAAAATTAAAATAAAATAAAACATTCTCTTCAATGCAAGTAGAAGTTGTTTCATTGCCAGTAATGAGTGGCCACCATTATTGTGGGTGTTTAAAGAAGGTGGCTTTCCACAGTGCTGGAGATCATTCTAAGAAGTTCATTTTGCTTCTGACATAAAACATTTTTGGGATTAAATTGGATCAAGAGAATACATTAAATGTGTCATTATTGATAATAAAAAAATACATTTAACATTCTTAATACTAAAGATATGATGAAGTAAACAACCTGTAACTTTGGGGTAGATTTATTAAGCTTGGTGAAGTGATACATTGGCCCTTATTCTGATCGGTGCGGATTTTTCCGCATGCGGTCGTACCGCCGATGGTTTTCGACTGCGCATGTGCAGAGGTCACTCTGCGCATGTGCAAGCGGTTTCGCCGTACGTATTCTTTAGACGCCGCACAGGGGGCGGAGAGGGGCGTGAAGGGCTACTTAGCCTCATTACCCTATGCATACGCCCCGCGTTTCATGGGCGTTCCCATGCAAACGCAGGGCGTATGCATGGTAATGAAGCCGTGACGCATGTGTAGGGGGCGGGCATCTGACATCGCCGGATGTCAGCTGCCCGCCCCCATACATGATTTCATACGGACAAGTGTCCGTGTGGTCTAGGGTGGCAGGCGCTGGTGGAGCGTGCGGCCCTGCATTCGATGTTCGGCGACCATCAAATGCAGGGGCTGCTCCCAAGATGGAGGAGGCGTATCCCCGTCCACTTTCATGCGGACCGCCACATATCCGCGTACGGACGGAGGTGGCGATCCGTATGGAAGGCGGGGATTCGCCTGCACGGTCCTGGCCGCATATTTATGATCTCGCCGCACCGATCAGAATAAGGGCCATTGTCCGGTTTGTATCACCAGCCAATCATCTTCTACCTGTCATTTTTCAAACCAAGCCTGTAACTTCACAGTTAGGAGCTGATTGGCCGGTGATAAAAACCAGACACTTTAATACTTCACCGAGCTCAATAAATCTGCCCCTTTATTACAAATGACATGACTGATCAAGATAATCAGAGATCTTATTTTGAAATACAGAATCTTATTTTAGCGATTTTCATGAATAAAATAAGGGCAGTCCACTGCAATATTTCCATTGAATTCGACGAAGAATTTAAACTTAAAACCATATTCATCTAAAAGGTATCAGTAGAAATCAAACAGTTTTTGTAATTATATGCACTTACTGCGACACATTACTGCTTTAACATTTGCATAACAAAAGTTCTATTAACATTGTATGAGGTTAATGTTGTGTTCATTGTCAGGATGTATTTATAGTAACACTAGCAAAAATAAAGTTAATTAGATGCCAAGATCCTGCATCAGTTGTCCTGCTCTAGATAATTGCTGTAAATATCATTCACTTTGCTGATTATTCACACAAATAAAATCATGGTCAATATAATTACTACTAAAATAACATCTCAAGGTTTCACAAGAGTTCATCTAGCTCAAAAATTGTTGTAATTAAATAGCTTCCCCTGGGACACTGTGGTTTGGCAAAATATAATAAAAGTCTGTAGCATAAACTAAAAAGATTGTGCAACAAATCCCATTGTACTGTATAGGGAAAAAAATCGGCTTTTTGAGATTTTTTATCCTCAATTTTTTAGGAGATAGTACTACTGGAATAATACATGTAAGACTGTAACACATGTAATGTACTTTTACAGTGTCTTGTTAGAAGAAAAGAAAAAAGAGTAGTCTGGGATAACATGGAAGTAGGTAAAGATGAAGTCACCCTCGGAAGTTAACCAAATACAGTTGTAAAGGTACAGTCAGTGGCATATTTATATTGGGTGTAGTGTGTGTGGTAAGCTGAGTCCAGAGGTGCCAACAGCACAAACCCTGCACCTATTTTTTTTTCTTCACTCACCCCTCCGTAGTCCTGTGATGGCAGCAGCAGTAGAAATTGGTGGAAAAATAGCCGTCTTCTATTGCTCAGACTCTACAATATTACGCAGATACCAGCAGAAAGGATGGAGGTGGCTGCACACGTTCCTCCTCTTCTCTTAAAAGCCCTTGGTTACAGTAATGGTCTCAAATAAGAACATTTTAATGCAATAAGGTCTGAAAGTCTGCATTTTATAGGCCAGTGGGAAGGGTGATATTGAAAGTGATACCTAAGGCCCCAAATTAGTAAGAACTTAGGTATTTTCTCCATACCCACTAGACTCACTATTTTCTTAATACTTTGCATTTATATTGTTTTAAAAGTTATACTTTCTTTCGTTGAACAAGAAGTGTGCTCTGAGAACTGTCTAGTGTATTATATTTCAATTTTTGGAGTGATATAAGTCTTGGTGATTATCTGATTTAAAATGTATGAGCTAGGCAAAGAATGTAAATCAGAGGTGTACTCGTGCATGCTTTTAGCAATTTTATATTAGAAATATTTAAAAATGAGTCACACAAATTCATAATAATATGTAGTGTCCAACTATTTAAACAGATGTAAATGGACAATCGTATAATCAATCGTGGACTTTTTTGTTATCACTAACGGTGCAGTCCTTGGAACAACATGATTTAGTTACTTACTGTATATCCTGTCATAAATGATGCATTTCAGCTAAGAGTCTAATTCAGAGAAATACGCAATGTTTTATGCTGTTGAGTATTTTTTTTCCTCTGTTCCAGCAACGGTCAATGGTCTTGGGATAGTTGTTGCAGAGAGCATTTATTTGAAAAGGTTTAAATAAAAGAGAAAGTGTGGGTTTTAAAAGTGGAGTGGCGTATACAACACATGCATTGGGTGTAAAATAGCTCTGGCACCTTAGTATCAGTGTCCGTGATGTGTGACACATGTTTCAGAAGAGGATCTATCAGCAGGTACATTGCATTGTGGCCCTTGAGGACTACTTCCACCCACTGCTGTGTGACATTTTTTGAACTTACATTGGAGTGGAGGTGACACAAAATACAAGTTCCGCCACTGATAGGATTAATCAGATGATCGATTATTGTCCAGTGTGCATCCAATGTACACAAGTGGTTGATTTCAGGTGCCTCTGGTGGGCCTCTCAATACAAATACAAGTGGCTGTTGCATTTGCATATTTTTAGCACAATAGTTTGTAAAATCCAACTTACTTTAATCTACAAGAGTATGTGAACTGTATAATTTATGTATCATGGCAAAGGAAGGTATAATCTAGTCTAAGGTGTATTTTAATGTAAGAAATATAGGATTAGCATTTGTTAAAAGTTTGTGGTGTTGCTCTTCAAGTATGAAACTCCCATGCTTATTATTTTTGTTAATGCATTGTGGTTCAACTGATCGAGCACGCAATAGATAAGATAACAGGGAAACAAATCAGGTTAGCCTTGCTAGTCCTGCAAATAAAGTACTGTACATAACACAAGAAGTGAGCCAGTGTAGGAAATGCCCTTTGGAACCAATCGGCTGCTATGCATAATTTTAAAGAATGCACTTAATAGATGTTACCTGATTGGTTGCCATAGGCAACTTCTTTACTGGCTCTCTTCTCCACTGTTATCATTGCTTCATAAATCTACCCCATAGTATGTTGGAAACAGAAACCATAAACATTTATGCATGTTGATTGCCATTGCTAAATTATCTCACATCATCAAAGCGTTTATGACACAGCTACTGACACTTTGATAACAGAACAACATCAAGCCATTCAATTACACAGAAACCAACAACCATGGCTTGAGAACCGTATAATCTACTGTACCACATATTAAACCAAAACATGGTCCTGATCCAGCTTGGGTTGTAGAATATGAAAACAATGCAATTAGGACCTTATTCAGGTCAGTTCGGAAGCCACTATGCATTCACACGGGGGTGATGTTTTGCATCTGTGCATGCGCGGATGCAAAACATCGTCACTGTGCAAATGCATAGTACAGATGCTGGGTGCATGCACCCAAGGTGAACAAACCCAACCTTGGGGGTGGAGGGGGGGGGCTGTGGGCTGGGGGACTTGTCCATGGAACACCCAGCGTTTCACGGGGGTTCCAATAAAAACACTGAGCATTCCCATGTAATCACCCGGGCGCCATTGGTGGGTAGCTGACATCACCGGCCATCTGCCCGCCCACTTCCTTCAGAGTGCACATGCACATCTAAGGTTGCTCCGAGCAAACTTAAATGTGCGAGTGCCTTCCACATATTCAATGGTTGGTGACCAACGAATGATATGGGTGTTCCCCTGCAGGCTGGGAATGGATGTTTATGTCAAACATCCATTCCCAGCCAGTTCGTGCGAACACATGCTGCGAATGGGTGGTGGCAAGGCCACTGTTCGCAAAGCAGGGTTTGGTGGACTCATAAGTCTGCGAGTCCCAAAACCTCCCACCATAGATCCCAACATTGGGGACAGGGACAAATTCTGACCCAAATGAACAGGTTCGAATCTGCCCCTTAGTTCTTATATTCCATATAATACCTCCCAACTGTCCCGCTTTCTGTGGGAATGTCCCGTTTTTTGGTGATGTTCCCACATTCCACCCAGGGCAGCAGTGTCCTGTGGCAGGAGGGCAGTTGGGAGTCTCTGTTGCCACCCACTGGGCAGAGGTGAATAGACACTGTGTGCATGCGCACAGCATCTATTCCCTGCAGGCAGAGGGGCAGCAGCGCCAAAATGGAGGTATGGCCTCGTGTGAGTGACGCAATTTGAATGCAATGCCCCTCCCTGTGAGGCCACACCCCCAAATCCCTCTTCAGCTCTGTTAAAAGTTGGGAGGTATGATATTTTTAAAGAGAAAACTTGTGTAAGGGAAATATAAAGGCATTACATGATTTTCCAAAATCTTATTTGGATACTAGACTTGTTTTGCTGGAACAAGAAATATTAGACATAAAGAACCATAAACTAAAAGTAGAACACAAGTGGCCTTGGGAATATGTCCTGCAGGACCTTGTAGTGAGCTGATTTGTCTGTAACTGCTTTTAAAAGAAAGAAGGAAACCAGTAAACTGAGATGTATCTCTTGGGAGATAGATAGCTCTGTAATAATAACTCTATCCTAGAAAATCATTTTCTCACAGTTTTTTCTTATGTTAAAACTCAATTTTCAAAACATAAAATTCTATTAATAGCAAGATCCATTTGAATGGGAACACGTAAATGCCAAGCATGAAAGCATGACTTAGCTAAGTTACTGATAAATCAGTGATTCTGTTTCTGTTGGGAGGGGGGGGGGGGATAGAACATGTTTTCTGTATCATGCATGCAGTAAAAAAAAATACTTTATACCTACTCTGCAAAAGACTGATGTACAGCCTATGCAAGTTGGATTCTTTGTGAAGTACAATAGGGGAGGGAACAGGCCATGTTACTGCAGGGTTTACTTTACTTATGCTTCCTAGTCCTACTACTTACCCCTGGTGCATAGCCCACGACCCCCATAGACAGAGAATAGAATAGGTGGTGAGCGTAGCGAGTGCAGCGAGCCCGCAAGGGGCTTTGTTGCGCTTGCCATGCTGTCTAAGTTCGGCCAGTCTGGATCCTGATGTCGGGCTAATGACTGTCGGGATCCCGACTGCCGGGACCATATAGTACACCCATATTTATTACTGAGGGGATTGGGGGCTGTGTTTATTACCGGGGGGGGGGGGGGGGAAATGGGTGCTGTATTCACTACTGGAGGGAGTGGGCGCTGTATTTACTATTGGGGGGAGTGGGGGCTGGCTGTATTTATTACTGAGGGGAGGGGCGCAGACATTTTAATTAGAGGACAGGGGGCTGTTAATATTAATAATACTGGAGGGGCTGTTATGTGGGCAATGTTTAAGGTGCACTACTAGGGGGAATTATGTGTAAGGGACATTACTGGAGGCATAATTTGGGCATTACTTGTGTGTCATAATATGTAATGGGCAATACAGTGTGCAGCAATGTGTAATGGGCAAAATGGTGTGTTACATAATGTGTAATGGGCATTACGGTTTGTTCCATAATGTGCTTTTTGTGATGCCACCCCTCCTTTCCATGATGCCACGCCCCCTTTTCACAGCAATGGTCCTGTCTACTACAGGTGGGCCTGTGTGCTCAAAATGCCAGGGCTGATTTCTGGTCCCAATCCGGCCCTGGGTAATACTGTAGTAAACAGGGCATGGCTGAGCTTCACTTTTATGGACAGCCTGTAACTTTTCTGCAAAAAATTGGTGTGGTCTCTCAAGGAACCGTTGTGGCCTATGCCGACCATGTAGTGTGTGACACTGCATACCGCCTGATTCTTACTGCACTGCCAGCCCCAAGGAATTGATCTAGCACATATAGTATATACATGATAAAATGTATGTTTATACAGCATGTATTAGATATTCCCCCTCCTCAAATACATGGTCGCCACTGCAGCCCATAGACCAGGGGCTACATCTGCTGCTAGTTGTGTCCACACAATAGTACCCTCAATTCATATTATTCCAAACAGCAGCACAACCACAATACCCAAAGTAGTTGTGTCCCATACACATAATGCACACAGTATTAGTGCAGTACAATTTGCAAAACTGCAACTCTTTGTGGCAATTTGGCCCAATGCCCACACTAGTAGTGTTGTTTACATACACAATGCCCATAGTATTTGTTCCCCTTACACACATAATGCACACCGTAGTTTTGCCTATACATAAAGGCCTACAGTAGTAGTACCACTTACACACATAGATGGTGATTCTGGTTGTTTTGCAAAGGAAAACTCCTTCTTTAATGGACAAAAGCATGTGCATTGCAGTTGGGGCTGATGTAACATTGCAGAGACAGTTACATACAGTATGGGTTCAATCTGAAATCTAAGATGCAGTGTAAGAACAAAACAGCCATTATTTACCCTGCACAGAAACAAAATAACTCACCCAAATGTAACACTCTCTGCACAATTTACATCCATGCCCAGCAACAGGGGGGTCAAATGGGACAGCTGACCTGGGCCCGACGATTCGAGGGGCCCCATAGCCATCCGCTTCCCCCCTTGCTCAGCTGTCCAACAGCTTTGATCCCCGCAGGGTCTAGGCTTGCAGCCTTCTGCTGTCTGGCAGCAGCTTAATCAACTGCTCAGATAGCTACAGTACACTACTGTGTGTGGCTTGCCCCCCCCCAACTCGGAGGGATGTGGGCGGAGCAAAACAGAGCTCAATGGGGGTGGGGCTACATGGCACTCACACAGATGCTGGTGATGCTGGTGCTGCTGCCGCCTGAGCAGGAAGAGAGGCTGCTGCAGTTCCAGGAACTTCCAAGCAGGGATGCCCAGCCAAGACTGCACGCTGCTGGTGTTTCTGAGGTAAGAGTAAGTGGTGTGTGTGGGCATACATGTGGGGTGGCTTATGGTTAGAGGGTGGGGGGAAATAAGAGTAAAGTTACAGCATACCAGGGTTGGCACTAGTGAGGAGAGTCAGGATTGGGCTGGGGGGGGGGTTATGGAGCATGTTGTGTAATAGAGCACAGGCCGGGGCATTAAGGACGGTGTAAGTATGAGAGCAATATGCCTAAAGTAATTGTTCTGCTTATGCACAATGTCCACAGTAGTATTTCCCCTTACAATGCACACAGTAATTGTGCCCCTTACACATAATGCCCACAGTAATTGTTGTGCTTACACACACAATGGGCTTTATTCTGGTTGATTCGCAAGGCTGCGAATTCCACCAAACCCCATCCTGCAAATGGATGTTTAGTATAAACATCCATTCGCATGCTGCGGGTAACCTCCCACATCTTTTGAAAGATGTGGAAGGTACACAGATATAAAAGCTCTTGTGTCACTGCCTCATTACCATGAGAACACCCAGCATTCTCATGGGAACGTCAATGAAATGCTGGATGTTCCCACATGGTGATAGGGCTGCCCGGCGCCCCCTGCCCTTCTCCGCCCGCCGCTCGACGTGTAGGGTGCGTGCACCCAGCGAACAGAATGCACAAAATTGGACCGCACGGAGGACCGAATGAATATGAATGTCCATAGTAGTAGTGCTAGTGCTGCTTACATATGTAATGCCCTCAGTAGTTGTAACACTTAAACACACAACCGCCACAGTAGTAGTGCCACTTACACACATAATGCCCACAATAGTTGTGCCCCTTCTACATAATGCCCACAGTAGTTGTGGCACTTACAAATAATGCATGCAGTCCAGACTCCAGACACCTCACTGTGCTTACCTGCATCCCCTCTCCTTTGCCTGACACCCAACAGCGTTTCGTGCTTGGCACTATAGGAGAAATGTCATGAACTTAACACACTGAGCTCGGCTTCTGGCTGCAGGGACAGAGACTGAGGGAAATGGATCACATGACAATGGATCACATGATACAGAGGTGCCTTCCACAGTGTGCCACATACATGGGCACTTACCTGGCATCACAATCAAGCTGGCCCTAGTAGTAAACCCCAAAAATGGCCAAGATATTATTACCTACAGTTGCCAATAAATTCTACATAAAACAAACTGGTTCTTTATAACCATAACACTTAGGTCCCAAAATGCTAAAAGGGATCTCATACAGTATAAAAGCCCATTGGCATGCATTTAATTAGATATGCACATTCCTTGTTCTATAATGGAAAGGTGTAAATATAAAAATATATATATTTCCTACTGTAGCTTATGTCTAAATATTTCTATATATACAGTAGATTGGTGTGCCATGATCAAAATGTAAATTAAACGAATATTCAGAGTAATTTATTATATTGATATTGCGCTTTGTATTTTATTTTAAAATCTAAAGACAAGTGGAGTTAATGGCCTAAACCATCCTGCTGATTTTTAGTTTATCTACCAAATGCCAGTTTTAATTAATCAGCTGCCCATGTTTCTACATAATACAGTGGAATCAGAGGTGACAGATTTTTGCTGAAGGATAACATTTATTTTTAGGATAGATCCATGCTGTTGAATTCAATTTAGATGACTAGGTAATGTACAGCATCAATCCGGGCAGAAGAGCAGAGGGACACAATGGATAATGGATGCAATCCTAAACAATGCACTTTACTCTCAGAACATTGTTACATTAAACCTTCTATTCTCTATCTATCTATCTATCTATCTATCTATCTATCTATCTATCTATCTATCTATCTATCTATCTATCTCAATAGATTTATATAGATTACCCTTGTTAATGTAAAGTTGATTAATTCTTCTAGTAATCTTTGTTATCAGTTAATGTACCAGGAATGTAGTGATGGACAATGCCACCTTCAATTAACAGACGATATCGCTATATCACAGTGATTTTTTAGTAGATTCACCCTAAACAGGCAGCATTCACTGAAGCCAAGATGTATATGTTATTTAAACCATCTATATTGCAATGTTTACAATGGTGACCATGGTAGTCACATTCAACTTGTCAAACATCACTTGTTATACATCATGCACTTAACTGATTCTGACAACTTGAGTTCATTGTGATTATTTTGTCATAAAAAAGGATATCCTAATAGGGAAACTACCATTTATTTAATACGCTGTATTTGATGTGTATTCATGGCAACCGTTGCCTGTAAAATATTCATAGCAGTGAGGGGAGCTGGGGTTCAAATAGGAGGGGGACAATTCAAATAGGAGGGGGACAAATATCCAAGCCTCTTGAAGGGGTCTCAGCGGGATCCATACCAGGTGTTAAAGGGGAATGCTGACTAGGACAGCAGATACATTTCTATTTTTGTTTTTTATTTGCAGAGGAGGAATGGCCACACCTCCCAATATGGCAATGCTCTCCCCTCGCTGACCAAGTTTGCATTAAGCCTGAATTGTCATGCAAAGTAAATATGCTATGTAAGTATGATATTTGAGGGTCTTAAGCATGTATGGATGGGTTGCTCCTTGTCGGAGCTGGGGGCATGCCTGCACACTGAAAAAAATCTTGTTTATATGATCCGAAGATCCATTCCCCACATTTATTAAATCGGTTAGTGGGGGTGCAGATCCCAAACAGTAACAAGTTAACGTATTTAAAGAAAAGAGAAAGGACTGTTGTTCAGGGACCGCACTTTAATCAATACACATAAAATTTAACTTTTAATTATTATTTTCTAAAAAATCCCTTTATAGGATAAGATAAGAGGCCGCAGTGAATTTATAGGGGTTAAAATCATACATACAAACACATACACATATACACACAGATGGTGTTTTAAGTGAACAAAATAGAAGGAAAAGTGATCCTTAAAAATAACCTTTGTAATTGAAAATGTCAATATTTAATCAAGCACTGTCTCAATGTAAATAAGAAAAAATTCCAGAAAGGTGTCAATGACTACTATCAGTCATTGGAATATACCCTTAGCTCCTTTTTCACATAAATGTTTTTTTTCCAGAAAAATCACTTTATGATGTATACTCGGTTATGGGGTGTTTGGTATAACTTTACTGCCCTCTACTGACCAAAGTGAGATTTCTTAGGCACTTTTATTTTTAAGAGCCCAAAAATTGGTATATGAATATCCCTTTTAAATATTCCTTCCACAAAGCTGTGTTCTATCTGTCCTAGATAGGGTGGTCCTCACGTTTCTGGCTTTATTGCCTCTAATGTTGCCACCTCACAGCTGTGTTTGACAGTGAATTTAGGGGAAAACAGCAGTATAGATTGTGCCTTACTTCAGATAGGCACTATCTATTTGTTCCACATGGGAATGAATTTAGGCCGATATTTATTGCCCTCTGCTGTCTGGAAAGCAGAACTTCACTCACAACTTTCCTATTCAATACAGTATAATTAAGGAGCTAACAATCTAAATACATTGAGATAACATTTCTATTGTGCTAACAGACATTCAATTTAAGGTATCGACCAACACATGTTTCACTGCACCAAAAGCAGCTTTTTCAAGGCCAACCCTTGAAAAAGCTGCTTTTGGTGCAGTGAAACATGTGTTGGTCGATACCTTAAATTGAATGTCTGTTAGCACAATAGAAATGTTATCTCAATGTATTTAGATTGTTAGCTCCTTAATTATACTGTATTGAATAGGAAAGTTGTGAGTGAAGTTCTGCTTTCCAGACAGCAGAGGGCAATAAAGTGAAGTTCTGCTTTCCAGACAGCAGAGGGCAATAAATATCGGCCTAAATTCATTCCCATGTGGAACAAATAGATAGTGCCTATCTGAAGTAAGGCACAATCTATACTGCTGTTTTCCCCTAAATTCACTGTCAAACACAGCTGTGAGGTGGCAACATTAGAGGCAATAAAGCCAGAAACGTGAGGACCACCCTATCTAGGACAGATAGAACACAGCTTTGTGGAAGGAATATTTAAAAGGGATATTCATATACCAATTTTTGGGCTCTTAAAAATAAAAGTGCCTAAGAAATCTCACTTTGGTCAGTAGAGGGCAGTAAAGTTATACCAAACACCCCATAACCGAGTATACATCATAAAGTGATTTTTCTGAAAAAAAAAACATTTATGTGAAAAAGGAGCTAAGGGTATATTCCAATGACTGATAGTAGTCATTGACACCTTTCTGGAATTTTTTCTTATTTACATTGAGACAGTGCTTGATTAAATATTGACATTTTCAATTACAAAGGTTATTTTTAAGGATCACTTTTCCTTCTATTTTGTTCACTTAAAACACCATCTGTGTGTATATGTGTATGTGTTTGTATGTATGATTTTAACCCCTATAAATTCACTGCGGCCTCTTATCTTATCCTATAAAGGGATTTTTTAGAAAATAATAATTAAAAGTTAAATTTTATGTGTATTGATTAAAGTGCGGTCCCTGAACAACAGTCCTTTCTCTTTTCTTTAAATAGGGTCTTAAGCATGCAAGACCCAATACAATAATTACATTTATTGAAATGATTTGATCATTGTTTGTGCTTTTACAGCAACTAAATGTTGATACCACTAGCCTAAAACAGCACTATCAAGATAGCCATGGGTTTTGATGTCCAAAAACACAAGAATAGTCCCACTTGCGCTATAAGGATGGTTCCAAGAAATTCCTTTGATGTGTCCAATTCTTCTCTCACACTCGATAATATATGGAGGGAAGGAGAAAGAATGATGTATTAATATCCCTCAGGATAAAAGATGGTAAAGTCTCCTTTAAACCGTGCAGGGCATATGGAAATGGTGTATGCCAACAGAGTTCCAAATGTCCCCGAGGTTCTAATGGATCACCTCAACCGTGCAGATATGAAATAGTGCTTACATGAAAGCTTACATACATTAGGCTGTGTAGACTCCCATAAAGGTATCTTTTCACTAAGATGTCACAGTACTCCAATTCCAATAAAAACAACTTTATTAAAATGGAACAGCAGCTATCAGGGATTTCCAAAACAGATCAAATACCAGACTGGATGTGACCCGGGTATAAACAGTGGTGGTACGATATATGCTTGGAATCAAATCCCCAAACTGAATTTTTTTATAAAAATAAGACACTTGATGACGCGTTTCGGCACGCTGCGGTGCCTTTTTCAAATACCGTGTCTATAATAAATATATATATATATATATATATATATATGTATATAGCACATGTGACATCTAAATCTTGCAGAATATATATGATTCCAAAAGTAAACAAGGATTCTTACCAGTAACTCCGAGTATAGAGGTAAATCTGCTGGCGGCGCTGGTGCAAGCAACCGCTGTGTGTAGTATTCCAGCAGACTGTCATTCTGGTATAAAAGCCGGCATTATAACGCCGCAGTACCCGGAAGTGCGGTGTGATGTAACATCCGCCGGGAAACTGTGTGTGTGTATCACATAAAGGATCCCGTACTGCAAACAGGTCCCGTATCGAAGTATCCACTCGGGATTATTTACATGTAGGCTGACCATATAAGTCTCCTACATTCTTTATCGGGACACTAACTAATTCTATTAGTTGATATGCAGAGTGCGCATCCAGAAATATCTCGTCATCTAGTGTTACATAAATAGTATTCCCTCGATCTCGAGTGAAGAAACAGAATCCGCCATTTTGCTAAAGGGCGTCTCTGCATGTTTACTGATATCAACGCCATATTTAAAATGGGCTGTGGTGAATATCCTCAATACCCGAATGCCATTCAGTTTAGTTCACATAAACATTAGGTAATAAAGATAACAGTAATATATTTTCAGCACTAGTATATCAGATGAATAAATAATTCAAGAAATTCATAATAAAAATAATTCAAGAAATTCATAATAAAATGTACACACAATTTTTAAGTTAAAACATAAGATAAAAGGCAAGAGTCAAAAACACAGAAAACAGAAGGCAAAACAGGGGGGATATAGCTTACAGAAACCAACTAAGCTCAAAATCAACATTTAAACCGGCAGGGACAAGAGTTTTTAGATCAAAAATAAACCTCATTTCGGTTTGTGCCAAACGTATGTCCCTGTTTCTGGTTCGCCAGTTTTCCCCTATCCATGCAATAGCACAAAAGGCTTTAAGGCCATTGGTTTTACACTGATGTTTTTCTATAAAATGCATGGAAAAGGGGTGACTGGGATTCCCATTTGTGATGTTCCGCACGTGTTCGGCCCATCTAGTTTTCACAGGGCGTTTAGTCTTGCCGATATATGCAAGATCACACGTGCAGATAATCACATATATCACATAATTCGTATGACATGTGATAAAATCTTTAATGTCAATCTTCTTTCCATTGACATTAAATTGGGTGTATTTGTTGACTGGACTTTTGCATGATTTACACATTTTGCACTCCCCACACCTGTAAAATCCCTTATTCCTGGGCAAAAACCTCCGACCATCCATATGCAGAGCACTGGTTACAAGGTGGTCTTTAATTGTGGGAGCTCTTTTATATATAAAAACAGGTTTTGAGGGTAATACTGTCTTTAGTATATCATCTTTTAATAAAATGTCCCAATATTTTCTGAAGACTCCTTCTACTTGTTTGTGTCTCTTGTTGTACCTTGTGTTAAAAGCTATGTTATAATTGTTCTTTTTGCCTTCCTTTGCCTTAGGGGTTTCAATGTTTGTATCTCTCAGTAACACATTTCTATCCACCTCTCCCATCTGATTAGCAAGTACTGTAAGCTCTTTGGGATCATAGCCTTTATTGGCAAACTTCTTTACCATGACATCAGCCTGCTCCTCATATCTCATTTTGGAAGAACAATTCCGTCTCAACCTAGTAAATTGTCCTTTAGGGATATTTTCTAACCATACCTTAAGATGATTACTAGTTTTAGGAATATAAGTATTACAGTCGGTGGGTTTATTAAAGGTACTAGTTTCAATCCCACCATTTCTTATTTCTATCTGTAAATCCAGAAACGTTACTGATTTTTGACTAATGTCAAAGCTTAATACGATGTTGGCATCATTCTTGTTTAAATGAGTGCAGAATTCTTGTAGATCATTCTCACTCCGACGCCAAATAAACAAAATGTCGTCAATGTACCGCCACCAGTGCACCAGGTCCGCGCTCCAGCCATGCCCTGTCCAAACATGTGACTCCTCCCATCTGGACATGAAAAGATTGGCATAGCTGGGCGCGAACCTGGTGCCCATGGCGGTACCGACCAACTGCTTGTAATAACAACCATCAAAGTTAAAATAATTATTTTCTAAAATAAAAGAAATACCTTCTACAATAAATTGACTCATTTTGTTATCCAAGTCAGTATTAAGTAACGTTTTCTTAATGGCTTCTACCCCTAAATTATGTGAAATAATCGTATATAACGATGATACATCCGCTGTAATAAGATAATAATTTTGACCCCATTCTACTTCCGTTAAACGATTAAGAACATCTTTAGTATCTTTTAAATGTGATTTTTCCCGAATTACCAAAGGTTGAAGTTGGTGGTCAATATAGGCCGACAGGTTAGCTGTAATTGCATTTGTTGCTGCCACAATGAGCCTGCCTGGCGGCCTGTCCACACTCTTGTGAACCTTTGGTAAAAGGTACAAGACTGGCACAGAAAAATTCTCATTTATAAGGAATTCTTTTACATTTTTATTAAATGTTCCCATTTCAAAAAACTTGATAACTAAATCCTGGTATGTTTTGAAAATACTGTTAGATGGATCACTTTTTAATTTGTTGTATGTAACTCCATCATTTAGTTGGCGTGAAGCTTCCTCTTTATAGGAGGCTATATCCATAATTACAATGCCACCCCCCTTATCCGCCGGTTTAATAACTATGTCCCTGTTTTTCTGTAGGGACATGAGCGACTCTCGCTCAGACTTAGACATGTTATTAGCGCAGTTGGGGGGCAGCATTGCAATCTTATTCAGATCCTCCAAAACACTCTTTTGGAAGGTTTCCACAAAGCAGCCCCTACTATGTGAGGGATTAAATGTGGATTTCTTTTTAAAGGGATCAAATGTAACGGGATCCTCATTGGTCTCACCAAAGAATCTTTTGATAGAGAGTTTACGTATGAACTTCTGTACGTCGACATAAAGATCAAATTGGTTTACGTCGTTGGTCGGACAGAATTTCATACCTTTTAAAAGCACTTTCTGCTCGATTTCATTAAGTACATACGAACTTAAATTAAAGATTTTGACCCCTTTTTCATGGTTCTCCTCATTTTGACAGTGATTTTTCAAAAGGCCCTTCTTTTTATGTTTTTTACTCCCACCTCTCTTACCTCTCTTACATGGGCATTTGTGGCCTCGTTGTGACCTCAAATGGCTATTGTAAGGGGCTTCGGGATGTTTTTTCACTTGTCTACCCTTTTGAACTTCCCTTTCTCTAAAAAATGCTCTCTTGTAGAAGGGGTGTTAGGCCTATCTTCTCTCAGGTTATCAAACCTATTGTGGGAGAAATAGGAGGGTTTATGGCCATGATCAAAATTCCTATTGTGTGGAGGAACATAAGTATTATGTGATCTATCATAATCATGTGGTCCCCTCCGCCAACGGGATTGCTGGTTCAGAGGTGATTCTCCACGGTCATGGTAGTAATTGTTCCTTTGTTTGGGCCTATGTTGTCCTTTTTGAATGGGACTATGGTCTTCCCTCTGATCATGATATCTGAACCCTTTATGCTGATGATTTTTAGGGGGTCTCTGCGGTGGGTCTTTCAAAATTTTATAGGGTCTATTTTGTTTTCTCATGGAATTAACAGACTTCCAGTTTCCTTTTTTGGATACTGGTGTATGGGGTGTAGGTCTCTGTGTAGAACTTCCCTCATTATTAGATTTGGGGATGACTGAACTCACCTCATTTTGTGGTCCAAAATGGTCTCTCCTGAATTTTTTGGACTTTTTGAGTATAAGTTCTCTTTTATTCTTTTTGATTTTTTTCAATAGTTCTTTTTTCTAAGACTCTATAGTCCTTCATATCTGTAAATGGGCTAACTAATTTTTCATATTCAAGTATATGTTTTTCCAAATCTTTTAATTCTGTTTTCCGTTCTGTGAGAATTAAATCAATAAGAGCAAAGGAGCAGTTGTTAATGATCTCCTTCCACTTTGTTTCAAAAATGGCAGAACCATTATTAAAAGATGCTTTTTTATCTATTTGTAGGCCTTTGGGTATAATGTTAGCAGCTATATATTTTTCTAAACTAACAATTTCCCACCAGGTCCGATTCTCTTTCAGAAGTACATGCTCCAATTTGTTCATTAATCTTTCTAGAGTCTCATCCTCCAGATCTATATGACTACTTTCACTATTAACTGAGAAAGCATTTTGGATCAATCTATTCCTGTTGATTCTATGTTGGAACATACTGCAGCCTCAGTAAAAACAATGGTGATACAATGGATACAGAAAAAACAAAAAAATGTTCCACCAAGGCGCTGTATACTTATGAGCAGCAGGGGTCTATAATGGTGGTCACCCAACCACCAACAGCAATTTCCAAAAACACAAGAATAGTCCCACTTGCGCTATAAGGATGGTTCCAAGAAATTCCTTTGATGTGTCCAATTCTTCTCTCACACTCGATAATATATGGAGGGAAGGAGAAAGAATGATGTAATAATATCCCTCAGGATAAAAGATGGTAAAGTCTCCTTTAAACCGTGCAGGGCATATGGAAATGGTGTATGCCAACAGAGTTCCAAACGTCCCCGAGGTTCTAATGGATCACCTCAACCGTGCAGATATGAAATAGTGCTTACATGAAAGCTTACATTCATTAGGCTGTGTAGACTCCCATAAAGGTATCTTTTCACTAAGATGTCACAGTACTCCAATTCCAATAAAAACAACTTTATTAAAATGGAACAGCAGCTATCAGGCTGTCACGATCCGAGCTCTCAGACAGACTTTCTTACCGGCTAAGTGCCTCCGCAGGTTCAGCTTGCGGTCCAGACGTCACCCCTGCCGGCGTCCTGTCTGCCGTGCGCCATCACCGCTGCCATCCTCCAGTCTGCTCAGCGCTGCTGAGTCCGCGGCTGCGCGGCGCACCGCTCTCCTTGTCCCCAGTGACAGTACTCAGTGCACGGCAATCCACCTGTCCGCCGCCATTGCTCCCAGTATCCAGCATGGTGTGCGCAAACATACTTTCCCGCCATAGCCTGACATGGGGGCTGCCATGTTTTCCCAGTCACATGTCATTCCCATCCAATCCTGTGTGATCTGATCTCCCAGTCATACCTGCCCGGCCAATCCTGGCCACCCAGTGGGTATAAGTATGCTGGGAGCTCTCAGATCAATGCTAGTGCTTCAGTTGTCTCCTGTATATGGTCAGCTGTCCTTGTCTCCGTGCAAGTGTCTCTCTCTGCTGGTGTTGTCTTCCATGCTGCAGTGTATTCCAGGTTATTCCATCTCCTGTTGAAGTCCAGGTTATTCCATCACCTGTGAGCCTGCCTCGTCAGCCCAGCGATCCAGCCTAGCTCCAGGACTCTGGTCCTCCGATGCTCCAGCATCATCCGTCTCCGATGTTCCACCATCGATAGTCCGATACTCCGGACCCACAGTCAAGCTTCCGTCCGTCATTCCGGACCCACAGTCAAGCTCCTATCTTCTGTCCGTCATTCCGGACCCACAGTCTCCATATCCGTTACCCATCCGATGTTCCACCATCGATACTCCATTCATCATACCTGTAAAGTATTGCAATCTGCATGAACTGTCATTACTCCTGCATACTTTACTGCCTGTATCATTACAACCTTCTGCATAATAAATCTGGTTGTACTTTTACCTCTGACTACTTATTGGCTCTGGGTGCACTGTCGCGCAGTTCATGCGCAGGGGTCCTCTCCAACCTTCCCGGTTCAGGTACCGGTCCAGGTCCCCACCAGAGGTCTCAGTCTTGTCGACTGAGTCCCCTGGTGTGACAGTAAGCACTAGCCAAATGGATCCAGCCGCAAACCAAGCTTCTCCACCCAGCCCTGTACAGCAACTGGCTGTTCGCTTGGATCAGCAAGAGGCTGCGCAGAGCCAAGTGATTCATTGCCTGCAAGATCTGTCTTCCCGGCTGGATAAGTTACAGACCACTCTCAGTGGCCCTGAACCTGTCAGAGAACTTCCAAGTTCCGTTCATCCTCCTGTAATGGCTGCTGCACCTCGCCTTCATCTGTCTGTCCCCACCAAGTATGATGGGAACCCCAAGACCTGTCGAGGCTTTCTCAATCAGTGTGAGATTCACTTCGAGCTGCAACCCAGCAACTTCCCTACTGAAAGGGTCAAGATCGCCTACATCATCTCCCTCCTGTGTGGAGCGGCACTAGAGTGGGCGTCTCCCTTATGGGAAAGATCTGATGCCATCCTGTCCAATTACAAGGACTTCGTGTCAACATTCCGGCGTATCTTCGATGAGCCTGGGCGATCAGCATCTGCCTCCACTGAACTCCTCCGTCTCAGACAGGGATCCCGCTCCGTCGGGCAATATCTGGTCCAGTTCCAGATTCTGGCGTCTGAACTCTCCTGGTGTGATGGGGCCTTATACGCAGCTTTCTGGCATGGCCTATCCGATCGTATCAAGGATGAACTTGCTACAAGAGACTTACCCTCAGGTCTAAGTGACCTTATTTCATTGTGTGTTAAAGTAGACCTACGCTTCCGAGAAAGGGCTATAGAACGTCACAAGAGCGCTCCAGTTAAAGTGCCAACTTCTCCGCCTTCTTTACCCACTGCTCCTGCGGTCCACTCCAAAGAAGAACCAATGGAGATAAACCGTTTCCGCTTGTCTCCAGGAGAACGTCGACGTCGACGGTTGGCACAGCTCTGTCTGTATTTTGCCGATCCTGCACATCAAATTTCTGCATGCCCAAAGCGTCAGGAAAACTCCTCCTCCTAGCCCGTCAAGGAGAGGGTAGGCTAGGAGTAATTAAGTCCTCTCCATCAGCAACCGATTGTGTCCTTCCAGTTTCCCTACAAGTTGGTCAGCATTTCAAGACTGTCTCCGCGCTTCTTGATTCCGGTGCCGCTGGCAACTTTGTTACTGCAGAACTGGTCCGCAAGTGGGGGGTTGCCCACTGAAAGTCTTTCCAAGACTGTCTTCCTTACTGCTGTGGATGGCAGTAGGATTCCTGATGCGACAGTCTCCCGCAGAACTTTGCCACTTACAGTAAAAGTGGGAGTCCTGCACACTGAACTTTTGTCCTTCCTGGTTTTACCCCGAGCCACTCATGCTCTGGTTCTGGGTTTACCCTGGCTCCGTCTTCACAATCCTCGTCTTGATTGGAAGACATCTGAAATCCTTTCCTGGGATCCTTCCTGCTCCGGTACCTGTCTCCAAAAGGTACTCCCAGCTCGTCATTCTTCAGCCGATGCAGCAGATCTTCCGCCTCTTCCCTACCAAGAGTACTCAGATGTATTCAGCAAGTCTGGCGCTGATGTCCTACCTCCTCACAGACCGTGGGATTGCCCTATTGAACTCATCCCAGGCAAAGAACCACCCAGAGGTAGAACCTATCCTCTCTCTCTTCCAGAGACTCAAGCCATGACCAGTTACATCAAGGAAAATCTGGCAAAGGGATTCATCCGTCCTTCGACTTCTCCTGCTGGCGCAGGATTCTTCTTCGTCAAAAAAAAGGATGGAGGCCTACGTCCCTGCATTGATTATCGCGGCCTCAATGACATTACAGTAAAGAACCGATATCCGTTGCCTCTCATCACTGAGCTGTTTGACCGTGTCAGCGGTGCAACCATCTTTACAAAACTCGATCTGAGAGGTGCATACAATCTCATCCGCATACGAGAGGGCGACGAGTGGAAGACGGCGTTTAATACCAGAGACGGCCACTATGAGTACCTCGTCATGCCCTTTGGGCTCAGCAATGCCCCAGCCGTGTTCCAGCACTATGTCAATGAGATCTTTCGGGACATTCTGTACAGTCATGTAGTTGTATATCTCGATGACATTTTAATCTACGCCAATAACATCACAGAACATCGTTATTGGGTCAAAGAGGTTCTGTCCCGGCTGCGAGCTAATCATCTCTACTGTAAACTGGAGAAGTGTGTCTTCGAGGTGAAGTCTATACCCTTCCTAGGGTACATTGTCTCCGGTTCCGGTCTTCAAATGGACCCAGGAAAACTGCAAGCCATCCAAGATTGGCCAATTCCCTCTTCGCTGAAAGGTATTCAGCGTTTCCTGGGTTTTGCCAATTATTACAGAAAATTCATTCGTAACTTCTCTTCTATTGTGGCTCCCATCACTGCCTTGACTAAAAAGGGGTCTAATCCAGCGAAGTGGCCGGCAGAAGCCATCGAAGCCTTCCATCTGTTGAAACAGAGGTTCACTTCCGCTCCTGTTTTAAGACAACCTGATACCACCTTGCCCTTTATTCTCGAGGTTGATGCCTCCTCCGTGGGTGTTGGGGCAGTCCTCTCGCAGAAAGCGCCCGATGGTCGTCTTCATCCCTGTGGGTTCTACTCCCGTAAGTTCCTGCCTGCAGAGCGTAACTATGCCATCGGTGACCAAGAGCTTCTCGCCATCAAGTTGGCATTAGAAGAGTGGAGATATCTTCTAGAGGGCGCTGTTCATGAGATCACAATTATCACAGACCACAAGAATCTTCTGTATCTCAAGTCTGCTCAATGTTTAAATCCCCGTCAAGCCAGATGGACACTTTTCTTTTCCAGGTTCCGTTTCAAGCTGTCGTTCTGTCCAGGGACACAAAACCGAAAAGCTGATGCCCTTTCCCGCTCATGGGAGCAAGAAAGTGAGTCAAAGTCCACAAATCAACATTTCATTATTGATCCAGTGGCCTTCTCCGCAACGAGAGTTTCAAATCTCACGCCCCCTACAGGGAAAAAATATGTAAAGCCAGCTCTAAGAAAGAAGTTGCTCTGTTGGGCGCATGCTTCAAAATTCGCTGGCCACGCAGGCATTCAGAAAACTTACGAGTTTATCACCAGGTCCTACTGGTGGCCGTCCCTCAAACAGGATGTACAGGACTTTGTTTCCTCTTGTGCTAAATGTGCTCAGCACAAGATCAGTCGTCAGTCTCCTCCTGGGCAATTGATGCCACTGTCAGTGCCACATCGTCCTTGGACGCATATTTCTATGGACTTTGTAACTGATCTTCCAGAGTCTGACAAATTCACCACCATCTGGGTGATTGTTGATCGGTTCACCAAGATGGCTCACTTCGTTCCCCTCACCGGTCTTCCGTCAGCTTCCAAGCTGTCCCAGCTCTTCATCAAAGAGATATTCAAGCTTCATGGACTGCCTCTCGAAATCATCTCCGATAGAGGAGTCCAATTCGTAGCCAAATTCTGGCGAAGCCTGTGCTCCCTGCTTCAAATCAAGCTAAAGTTTTCCACAGCCTACCACCCTCAAACCAATGGCCAAACGGAGAGGGTGAATCAGGACCTTGAAGCATTTTTCCGCACATATGTCTCTTCGTCCCAAGATGACTGGGCTCAACTCCTTCCATGGGCAGAGTTCTGCCATAATAACCAATATCATTCTTCATCTAATGTCACTCCATTCCTTGCCAACTATGGGTTTCATCCTCGAGTTCCTGACTTCACTCTGCAACCTGTGTCCTCTGTTCCAGCGGTCGACACGACCATCCGGCAATTCGTCAAATCCTGGAAGCTCATTCGTTCTTCACTTCTGAAGGCTTCAAGCAGGTACAAAAAATTTGCCGACAGGAAACGCAGAGCTGTGCCAGCCCTCCGTCCAGGAGATCGTATCTGGTTGTCAACCAAGAATCTTCGATTGAGAGTGCCATCGATGAAGTTCGCTCCCCGATATATTGGTCCTTTCCCAGTTGAGCGAGTCGTCAATCCAGTAGCTTACAAGCTCAAGTTGCCGCCCTATTTGAAAGTGCCAGCTACATTTCACATTTCGCTGCTCAAGCCGCTGGTCTTGAATCGCTTTCATTCCAAGCTCCCCAAGGCTCCTAAGGTTTGCACCCAGCGTGGAACTGAATATGAGGTCAGTAAGATCTTGGACTCTCGCATCCGATATGGTCGTCTGCAATATCTGATCGATTGGAAGGGCTATGGCCCCGAAGAACGATCATGGACCAATGCCATCGATGTCCATGCTCCCAGACTCATCCGGGCGTTCCACTCCAAGTTTCCCCGCAAGCCTAAAAGGTGTCCTGGGGCCACCCTTAAAGGGGGGGGTGCTGTCACGATCCGAGCTCTCAGACAGACTTTCTTACCGGCTAAGTGCCTCCGCAGGTTCAGCTTGCGGTCCAGACGTCACCCCTGCCGGCGTCCTGTCTGCCGTGCGCCATCACCGCTGCCATCCTCCAGTCTGCTCAGCGCTGCTGAGTCCGCGGCTGCGCGGCGCACCGCTCTCCTTGTCCCCAGTGACAGTACTCAGTGCACGGCAATCCACCTGTCCGCCGCCATTGCTCCCAGTATCCAGCATGGTGTGCGCAAACATACTTTCCCGCCATAGCCTGACATGGGGGCTGCCATGTTTTCCCAGTCACATGTCATTCCCATCCAATCCTGTGTGATCTGATCTCCCAGTCATACCTGCCCGGCCAATCCTGGCCACCCAGTGGGTATAAGTATGCTGGGAGCTCTCAGATCAATGCTAGTGCTTCAGTTGTCTCCTGTATATGGTCAGCTGTCCTTGTCTCCGTGCAAGTGTCTCTCTCTGCTGGTGTTGTCTTCCATGCTGCAGTGTATTCCAGGTTATTCCATCTCCTGTTGAAGTCCAGGTTATTCCATCACCTGTGAGCCTGCCTCGTCAGCCCAGCGATCCAGCCTAGCTCCAGGACTCTGGTCCTCCGATGCTCCAGCATCATCCGTCTCCGATGTTCCACCATCGATAGTCCGATACTCCGGACCCACAGTCAAGCTTCCGTCCGTCATTCCGGACCCACAGTCAAGCTCCTATCTTCCGTCCGTCATTCCGGACCCACAGTCTCCATATCCGTTACCCATCCGATGTTCCACCATCGATACTCCATTCATCATACCTGTAAAGTATTGCAATCTGCATGAACTGTCATTACTCCTGCATACTTTACTGCCTGTATCATTACAACCTTCTGCATAATAAATCTGGTTGTACTTTTACCTCTGACTACTTATTGGCTCTGGGTGCACTGTCGCGCAGTTCATGCGCAGGGGTCCTCTCCAACCTCCCCGGTTCAGGTACCGGTCCAGGTCCCCACCAGAGGTCTCAGTCTTGTCGACTGAGTCCCCTGGTGTGACACAGGGATTTCCAAAACAGATCAAATACCAGACTGGATGTGACCCGGGTATAAACAGTGGTGGTACGATATATGCTTGGAATCAAATCCCCAAACTGAATTTTTCATAAAAATAAGACACTTGATGTCACATGTGCTATATACATATATATATATATTTTTATTATAGACACGGTATTTGAAAAAGGCACCGCAGCGTGCCGAAACGCGTCATCAAGTGTCTTATTTTTATGAAAAATTCAGTTTGGGGATTTGATTCCAAGCATATATTGTACCACCACCAGTCTGGTATTTGATCTGTTTTGGAAATCCCTGATAGCTGCTGTTCCATTTTAATAAAGTTGTTTTTATTGGAATTGGAGTACTGTGACATCTTAGTGAAAAGATACCTTTATGGGAGTCTACACAGCCTAATGAATGTAAGCTTTCATGTAAGCACTATTTCATATCTGCACGGTTGAGGTGATCCATTAGAACCTCGGGGACGTTTGAAGCATTTGGATCCATTAGAACCTCGGGGACGTTTGGAACTCTGTTGGCATACACCATTTCCATATGCCCTGCACGGTTTAAAGGAGACTTTACCATCTTTTATCCTGAGGGATATTAATACATCATTCTTTCTCCTTCCCTCCATATATTATCGAGTGTGAGAGAAGAATTGGACACATCAAAGGAATTTCTTGGAACCATCCTTATAGCGCAAGTGGGACTATTCTTGTGTTTTTGGAAATTGCTGTTGGTGGTTGGGTGACCACCATTATAGACCCCTGCTGCTCATAAGTATACAGCGCCTTGGTGGAACATTTTTGTTTTTTCTGTATGGGTTTTGATGTATTTGACATAAGATGTAGAACAAAAATACAGGGGCCTAATTATCACCAATTATGTTGGTGTTTATCATAGCTACAAGCAAAATCTCTTATTGTCAGAATTTACATAAAAAAAAATATCACCGGGGTAACTCAATAATATTCAGCTGCACCAAATTCAGCATGGATTGCCACCCAGACAGAAAGAATAAAAGCCCCTTCCAAAATCGAAAATACATTTGCAGAACCATTCACAAAAATTAAACCATCTACACTTTTTTCCATCAGCGCCAGTCCATGGCTCCCACTAATGTGCTAAAGAACTAGGCTGGAAGTGATCATCAGTGACGTCAGAGACCTCTTCAAAAAATGCTTTAGCATGCCTGCGGTTTTACAAAACACCCATTAAAATGTACAGATGAATCCAAACCACTCAGAACACTGACTCCGAAGCCGTCTGCGGTCGCGAGTTTCTGGCTTTGTTTGGAAACCCGAGTGCAGCAGAACTGCAAAGTCCCGCATCGGATTCTCACAAGAGTCTATAAGGGCTCAGCATCTCACCATTTCTATCAAGCTTCCGAGCAGCGCACAGCTCTGTTGGGTGTTGTGCTGGTTATTGTGCTGGGTGTTGTGCTAGGTCACTCACTCTTGTGCTGGGTCACTCTTGTGCTGGGTCACTCTTATTTATTTTTTATTAACAGGTTCTTATATAGCACACACATATTCTGCAGCGCATTGCAGAGCATAGTTATGAGCAAAACACATACCGAGTTACAGTACAAGACAGTTTAGGACAAGTACATGGTTAATATGGATAGTTGCATTAGGAGACAAGACACTGAAGCAATCATCAGGGTGGCAGAAGTTTATATATTCTAAGAAAGGCACATGCAGAGAGAGGGCCCTGCTCAAGAGAGCTTACATTCTAAAGGGGAGGGTTAGACAGACTGGGGTGACATAGAACCGGAAGAAGTGAGCATAATAAACAGAAGGTTAGGATGAGAGATGGTCAGGTTTTATACAGGAAGTGCCAAGGTAAACGGTTGTGTAAACAGCGCAGGTCTGACCTGGGTCACACTGCTGTGTAAATGGGGTATGAAGCTGGGTCCAACCCTGGAAACTCCCATGTTCAAAGACCAGGGTCCGACCAGGGATTTTGGTGTAAAAGGGGTATATATTTGCATACTCTTTTTCAGAATGTGGAGCTTACATATCCCATCCTATTGCCATGTATATTGATACCAGATCAGGCGTATTTACACAGTCTGTGTTCAGAACTGGGAAAATCATTTAGAAAAAACAGCCAATCTAAAGTGATTCGTTTAGACCCCTTGGTTGTACTGTGTCTAAACAATGAATCCACTTGGTCTCAAGTTGTAGCAAGGTTTTACCTCTGTTGCCACCCCTGGGGGATAAGGGCACTTGATCGATGATCGCATTGTGGCGACCCCGTGTTTCAACTGTGCAAAATGGTGGGCAACGGGTTGCTCACTAGCGCCACTGGCCAGAGCTGCCCTGATGGCCGTGCAGTGTTGGGCCATTCTTTCTTTGAACTAACGCTCTGTTTTGCCCATGTAACATAAGCCACATGGGCAAAACAGTGCATATACAACAAACCTCACTCAGGCAAGAAACACCACATCACCAAGGCCCTGATGTGTACCTCCAGGTTTGTTGTATACATACTGTTTTGCCCATGTGGTTTATGTTACGTTGGCAAAACAGAGCGTCAGTTCAAATAGCTATCACATTAATGTTTGATTCCAGGCATGCTATCTGGTCAGACTATGCTTTTAAGGGTGAGCAGTTACCAACACACCTGTTACTAATCATCTAGGGAAATGGTCAACATAGGCTATAAAGAATAGGTTAAAACAGGGTGCAGACTAATTTAAAAAATGTATCTAATAAACAATATACACTAAACATCAGCACTCACCTTTCCTAGTTTTGGGGTGCCCTATGGCTTGTGACCACATTGTTTAAACAGAATTTGTGTTTAAACAATGTGGTCACAAACCACAGGGCACTCCAAAACTTAGGTAGATAGGCGGCACTCGTTAATCAAAACGCGTATAAATATCTTCTATATATTTACAATAATTAACATGATCAACTTAAAATATCAAAATGCATGTACAAGGACTAAATATTGCCCTGCACTAGGGGTTTCTCCGGTACCTCTGTACAGTAGCTCAGGTTCAACCCTGTTAACCCTTGGAGTGCCAACATCTCCGCAAGAGAATTTCCTCTAAAAATGCCAGCGTCGCACATTTGTTATATAAATTCAAATTAAAAATGTTGTGTAAAAAAGATTTTATTTCCTATATAAGGTAAACATTAAAGGTCATCAATAATGTTTGCTTGCCAATTTTAACACCTATTTGTCAAAATCCCTTGGCACTCAAAGGGTTAATATACAATATGCCTAAAGAAAATGTATATGGTTTGGCTATTTTTAAGTCACAATTAACTTTATTCGAAGTAGTACACTATCACAATATTGGCATTTTATAAGATGTTACAGAACTATTAAAGCTAAGATTGTCTTTTACTGTCAACCTCAATGTGTAGTGCATTGATGTAGTGTAAGTTGATGTTTGTAGTCATGCCAAATCACAGTGTGTGGTCTGTATCGATGTAGTGAAGGAGGAAGTAAGTTGCAAGGAGGAACAAAAATAAAGGCTGCAGTGAGGTTTGAGAAATATTGTATATAGGTCCATGCAAAGGAAAATGATAGTGTAGCTCTGCAGTGGAGTTGTGGTTGATAGATGAAAAGATGATGAAATACATACAAGGTGTCACAGAATGAAATGAAAACATATGATGAAATACAATTAGAAAAATTAGTTTAACCCTTTCAGTGCCAATGTTCTGTGAAAGACAATATCCGTTAAAAATGCCAGCACCGCTCACAGTGACTGTTCTATTAGTATAAATAAGTACAAATACAGCCAAGACAATAAACTGAAGTCTAGTTAAATATTGCACCCAAAAAAAGAACAGTCGCTGTGAGTGGTGCTGGCATTTTTAGCAGATATTTTGAGGACCTCACACAGCTATGTTGGCACTCAAAAGGTGAAAGACCTTTTGCATGTCAACCTTTTGTCTGTGTTGGCCGATTGCACATCAACCTTTTTGTGTCTACGTATTGACTGTCTACCTAGAAGCTGTAGCCTGTCCAACCGCTTCCTGTACAATATATTTCATGCAGAAAATAGCTCTGCTTCCTACATTTATTGCTACCAATGAACTGTGCTTCTTCTCAGTAGCGGCTCTTACCCTTTTGGAGGAGGGGGGCTGGCGCAATGTGCCCCCCACCCCTCTGATCCCGGCTGATGGTCCCCTGCACGGGATCAGCGCATGCGCAGTAACTTCATACATACTGGACATGTGCTTGCCCAAGCCTCCATGGGCTGCCTTTGCAGCAGCCCCCAGAGGCTTAATCAGGTTCCCGGGTCCAGCGCATGCGCAGTTTTGTCTGCGGTACAGAACTTGTTTTGGGGGCTCCCGAAGGGAGGGAACACAGCCCAATGGAACTGCCTTGAGTGACTGGCAGGTCGGACTTCCAATAGGAAGTCACTGCAAGTCACATTGAAGCCAGAGCAGTCTCACAGACTGCTTTTGGCTTCAATTAGGCAGAGACGGTGGCAAATTTTACCAGGGGGGGCTGCAGCCTTGCAGCCCATAGGTAAAAACCGCCACTGCTTCTTCTCCTTGTAGAATATCATAGATATTGTACCAGTTGCTTTAGCTACACAGACCATATTCTGAACACATAGCTCATGTTATTTTCCATTGCAGATTCTTTCCTGTGTCTTGTAGTTTCCAGAAAATCCAAACATACAGTATCATTTTGGTGATGCCTTATTGAAATAGGAATGTCAGGTGCATTCAGAGTGTTAAACAATCACATGAAATATGAAATTCCATCAACTAATAAGATGGCCTCAACAATGTCAGCCCTATTGTCACTACAATTGCTAATTAACATTTGTCTCTGCACTGTATTACGACTTCTTATTCTGAGTATATTTTGGAAACATTGCTAACCATAATTTTGGAGATTATTTCTATGGAACATTGATGGGAATTATAGAACACTCCATTACTAATTTTTACAACGCGTTATAGAATTATAGCCACTATACATACATAGCTAAAAATTGCTGTATATGGATCTGTCGTTAAATAATACAAATGGCTTTATCCTGAAGAAGCATATACTTCATCCAAGGTAATGTAGATTTTAAATGATGCAGTGTTTCATGCGCACTACTTGTTTTTGATTTAATTTTACTTAAAATCTAACTTTTACTTACTGCTGTAAACTGTTTAAAGTTCAAATAAGGATCAACTAGCTCAAGCATTTGCATTCAAAATATATTATGGTTTGCCATTTGATCTTCCATTTTCTGTCTGAAATCTGTACCTCTAAGCACTATTTCAATAAACACTAACAGTACATAGTACTATAGCAAAATGCAACTAAAAAAATATGTTGACTGTTATTAAGACCAACATACAGTGTTACAGTGCTAAGTATTCAGTGCATATTATTTGACAGGTTGTTATATATCACATAGGATATATAATATTGTTTCCAAAATTCTATGTTTTTATGTTGTCTTGGAGCAGTGACGATACGTTGCTACAGTATGCACAATTTATTTAATATAGTTGTACTAGCAATCATGAATCTTTCTGGGACTTTAATGACTGAGTTTTGGAAACTCTGCTAAAGGGTAACTAGGTTCTGATTTAATTATCCTAAATGTGCGCACAAATTAGACAACTTTTTAAATATGTCTCAACAACATTTTCATGCATATCATCTAGTGTGTACGCACTATATCGTTTACAATGGTTGCTACCACATGTCATTAGCGATGTCCTTTGGGCCTAATTCAGATTTGGTCGCTGATGACTGAAAATTGCAAATCACGATTTTCAAACATCTGTGCACACATGCATGCATACGCCATATGCAATCACTTAAACTGTGATCGCCTGGCAATTGCAGTTTAAGGTCTGACCTGGAGCGGGGACAGGGGCAGTAATGTGACATTGTAGCATTGCGTCGGTGGAATGTAGCTTTTACTGGGAGCGGCATGGAAAATGCAGGCATATCTGGGCCACTCTGGGGGAGGGTCACGGCTGCTAAATGATGTCACATGAAGCGGCATTGCGACCCGAAACAGAGCTGCCGGTTATGTGCTAGAGCTTCGCTGTTGAGGGAAGCGCTCGCACTTTAGTGATGTACTTGCAAAATCTTGTGGGAACATCGCTGGATGTGACCTATCGAGCGAGACAGCCTTGTCATGTGCTGGCCAGCCCCCCGCAGCAGAGCGCTGGACGTTTTTGTGAGATTTCACAAAACTGCAACCAGTTCTGGATAACCCCCCTGTCTTCTGTTACTGTTGCTCAATCTGAAGCAATCATCAATGACAGCTATAATACTGGATGTGGCCACTCAATATCTTCTGTGAAATTTTTCAGTATGTTTGCACTATCTTTTGTCCAGGAGTTCAAGAGAGTTCAAGAGAAATCATGAATCATGACATCATATAGTTTGCAGTGCCGTCTAATGTGTAATAGCTTACATAAAATCAAAATACAGAACCTCAATTAAATTAATAATAGCATAAAATGCATGACAGTTTCATAAATCAAAAAAAGCCTATGATGTATTTTGAGGTAGAAAAACACTGCAGAAATGAAAATAATGCATAATGCTCTATTCTATACAAATTTCAAATTTACTAGAATTGTTTGGTAACAATACTTTACAAAAAAAATTGTACATCTGTGTTCCACAACCCATTTAGGTGCATGTATAACTCATTAAGGATTATGAACTGAAAAATAATTCATTACAACACAAAGTCAATTGTGTTTCAAGTTATATACTTGCTATAGGCAACCAATCAGATCCTGTCTACTATCTTCTAGAGGGTGCTAAATAAATAAGAAGTAGTTTCTGATTAGTTGCCTATAGCAACATCACATATGAAGTAGAATACACACCTTAGTAAATTTCCCCCTGAGTATTTAGAAAAGGACAGCAGCTTGTGTAATTTACACGAGGATTATGTACTTACGGTATGTGAAGAATTATGTTGAATGTTATTTGCATCATTTTCCCAATAAAGAGTATCTTGGATTTCCCTTTAACACTTTCATCCATTCACAGACAATGCAGACACATTAATGATAAAGGACACTAAGCTGGCACATGGACTTTCTATAAAAAAAACTTAAGGAATGTCTTCAAAAAGTTCAACATGTATAGCTCAGAAGAAAGAAGGGATACACATGAAGTGATAGAAACCTCTAAAGAATTATTAGACTCCATAAAGTGTTTTTTTTTAAAGATAAAAAATAAAAATATTTTTATAACAAAGGAAAACTTTAAAGTTGGAGAGAAAAAGGTGCAATGGATGCTGTATATTAGGAATAGCTTTTTTTTTACAGACATTGTGATAGATACATACAGTAGTCTGAAGTTCTGGTGGACACTTATACAATAACCTTTATATGTGATATAAATATACTGTATTGCCAGAATCTAAATAAGCTAAAAAAATATCAATATAAAAACACACACACTTGAAAAGCAGACTCTTTTTTTTAATACTGTAAGATACTATCGGCCTGATTCAGACCTGTTTGCTAGGCTGCATATGTTCGAAGCATAGCAAAAAGGCAAATGCTGGCATTGCCCGGCCAAATTTCCACCCCTCTGGCGCGCGAATCCCATCGCTAGCATGCTAGTGGATGTGTTCCCTAACGCATCCCCTCGCATGCTGCCAAACGGGAGAGAAATCATTTGATGGTCGCATGACTTCTCTCTAATAAAAGTCAGTCTAAACTGACTTTTATTGCCGTGACAGATCACCAAAAAGGGGGAGGGTGTTGACATCATGTGACATCAGCCATTCATTCCGAGCAGGTATCGCCATGCCTGCACATGCAAGGGAATGCCCATTATTTTTATCGGGACTGCCATAAAATGCTGGGCGTTCCCCTGCTACCGCCCCCTGCCCGCACCATGCCGCCCCTACTTGAGCAAACCAGGATTTCACTCCAGGGATTTGCGCATGCGCATATTCGCACATTGTCAAACCCCCCACCATCAAACACAGGGCCGAATTTGGGACCGAACTAATAGTTTGAATTGGCCCCTATGTTTATACAATAGTTCTTCTTTCTACAATTTAATTTCCACTTCTATATGACCCTTTACATGTTCATTTTTACTAATTTCTATTCTTTTAGTGTGTTAATTTTAATATCATTACTCAGCGTGTTTTTCTTATTACAGTTGTTTATTAAACTCTAGCATTCCACTAGGGAATAAAAGCATATTGCACTTTTCCAAAATTATGTATTAAGTCACACCCACTATTTGCATCAAGCTACTGTAGTAATATTACTGGTGAGGTTTATTTATTATATTTAAAAATGAAAAGAAATAGGGGGCGCACAATGGTGACTTATTTTTAAAAAACTTTATAACTTTACTGAAAACTATTAACAACCACTTACATGGTATATAATAATAATATCACACACAGCACATAAATAAGTACTTCCACCCACTGAGGAAATATTTTGGGATAAAACCCATTTGGACTTGGCCCATAATGGAGATGCAGTGATGTCATTAATCCAGTAAGAGCTGGTTGTTTGAAGAGAAGGCCAGTGGTGCCGGCTTATGTGGGATGACTGGAGGCTCTATTTTCTGTATTTCTTTGCTGTGTGATATTATTATATATCACCATTTTATATGTGAGTGGTGCTTAATTCTTAAAAGAAGTTCTTAGTGGTTCTTAGTTTAAAGAAAACTTCACCATTGAGCGCCTTCTATTTCTTTTAAATTGATACAGAGTTGGATTTAAAGTCAAGAGGTCTATTTGGAGAGTTGCACCACAGAGACTGATAAATCCTGGACTTTTAAAATATAATTATGAGCAATATTTTGATTCTTACATATTTGCATAATTGTAATATTAGTACAGTAGGTCACAATTTTTGTAACTGTTAATTCAGGTTAATGTTTGCTTGATGGCTATAAGCTTTTATTGTATATCCTGTGCCACACTTTGAGAAAATAATTAGTCCCACAATTTGGCTTTTTAACAATTGAATTGCATTTATGTCCATATTTTGTCCATTATTACCTTTAAGAATACACCTCTAGTGCAATTTGTTTGATTTTATACATTTTATATGCTTTAGAATTATTATAATAATAATAATTAGTAATAATAATAATAATAATAATTGTTTCGCCTGAGCTTTTAGATACTTTTGCTCTATAGATATGGAAAGGTTGTTAAAGGAATACAATATGTTTTTTAGGCTATAGCCATTTACAGTTATCTACATTAAAAAATATTGAATGTTATTTTAATACTGCTAAAAAAAAATCATGTATTTCTTTTTGAAATTTATTTTCTGCAATATAGCCAAATAATTGATACAGTGAAAATTGTGTTGTCTTCTTTCTATATATTTTCTTTCTAAGAAGCACAATACTTTCTTTGTAGAGCATTAAAAATGGCCCTGAGTATACTCCATGTAAACTACAGTACAGACTCTGACGTGGATTTAAAGTGTCATATCAAGTGATTTCACTGTCAAAATGAATTCCTAACAATTATACACAAAGGCAGTCAGAAAATATTTATGTCAAGAACTAAAACTTTCATTCAAACAACATTCTTTTTTTATAAGGAATTCCCAAAACACTTGTAATAAAAAAAAAACTATACCTAAGAAACAAATAATGTGGATAGTTCAAACAATTAAACCTAACTTTAATTGACACAGTGGAAGCAGACATATATTATACTGTATATTGTAGACTTTTTATACTTTAAAATAAAGCCCATCCTATTTTAAACATGGTTTGTTTCCTTGGCAGTTCCTACAAGCCAATGAGCTCAATGTAATCTGAATCTTGTTTTCATGCTCCCTTGGATAAAACTTTAACATATTCCCCTCATCTACTTAAATATTGGGCCTGTTTATGCTGAAATTACTCTCTTTTAAAAGTAGTTTTCAAGGACACTGAGAGTATACATGTAAATAAATAAAATCATTTTAGAAATGTTTCCACAAAAAATAAGACTACCATGTCCAAGAAAAAACTATGATAGTTCTCATTTATTTAAGACTGTACTTTACCAAAAATACCAGATTCCGAATACCAGAATGAATTTGGCTGAAGTTGCCATTCGTAAAAATGGCAAATCAGCAGGACTCGGCTGTTTGAAAAATTTCTGGGCACCAGTCCTGTCCGTACTGTATATCACATCAAATGTGTGTATTCAGACCCATTTGACCTTAGTCAATTTCCCCCTCATCTGCAAGAAGGTGCTTGAGCAGTGCTCCTGTGCTTTCCTCTAATCTGGGCAAAGTACCTAGATTCACCTACAAGCATGATCCTAAAGGATCTTCTTGTGGTAATTGATTACACAGAAAGAACAATTAATAAAAATCAGCTGAGCAGTATATTTCTGGTATATTCTGCTGTATTGGATGCTCCAACTGCTACTATTTTTCAACCAGCGACCATTTTGTCAATCCACAAGACAAAAAAAAAAAAAGATCAAACACAGATTGGACTGCAACAGTGTCATTTATGTACTGAGATACCTTGCAACCTTCTTTATGCTGTGAAAATTGACAGGATTCCCAAGGAAAAAAATATGTCAGCACCGCTCCTCCATTTAAAAGCGTTTGAACACAGAAAACCTGGATCCAAAAAATTTGCCAGTAGCAAGACATTTTTGGGAAAAACAACATAAGGTGAACTAGCTGAGATTATGTATTATTGACCATATACCACCCCTACAAAGAGGAGGTGACAGGTCAAACTAGTCCTCAGAGAGAACTGCATTGGATACAGGGGCTTAATAGCCTGGCATCAAATGGCCAGAGGAATAGAGGATGAGATGTTTCCTGTGATCTACTGCCCATCCCAGAATTACAAATAACCCCTTCTACCACAGTGCAGCCTTAACAACAGCATTGATTCAGGAGTCATACTGTGCACTCTATGTGTGAGTGATGCCATCATGCATCTACAATATCCTTTGTTTTCTTTGCCCTAGAGCCTCTACCCATGTAATCATAGTGGTGTGCTTTTTGGGCTTGGAAAATTGTATTTTTTGCGTACTAGAGATGCTGCCATGTGTCCCATGCACTTAGGGTGACCTTTGTACAGGCACTGGTTAGTTGGTGCCCACAGAATACATTCTATGGTCCAGTCATTGCCTAAATAGGGCACATTTGGCATTTTTGACACAGGGAACCAGATAGTGCTTTAAACAACACTGCTTATCTTAAGGTGATGTCCCTATACTTCAACTTTATTACCACGGCAGTGGAGTTTATTTTGTGTAGCCCGGTCTTTTTCTTTTTTCCTCTGCCATAAACACATTACCTCTGCAGTGGGTTACTGGTCCTAGTCTTTTGTTTTCTCCATGTAAGGGTGATTACATGCTATATATGTAAAACAGGCACTCAAGTGTCACCCTTTGATAGCACCAACTTGGCCGTAGATTGCTTACCAATAAAACTACAGTGTTTACTATCTTAGCCCCACCCACACAGCTGGTGCCTGGGGTCCAATGAACTCTGAGTGGACTCGGCAAGTTGCTGACAGCATGAGCTATGTTTGGAATGACTTGACAGTTTTTTAGGCCCTAAATATCAGCAAACTGGAGTTGTGGTCAAAATCCCCAGAGAAAAACCAACAGCAAGTTGGTTAAAATGATCATCGGTGGGCTGTTGCCTCTTTTCATGGAATGCATGTGAGTTTTTCAAAATAATTTTTCAAAACAAAAGAACAAAAGCTGTATAAACACGATTATTTTTGCTTTTGAACCTGGTGTCGCACCTGTATTTGCCATTTCAAAGAGTGATGTCTTGTATGTTTATATATATATATATATATATATATATATATATAGTTGAGGTCTGATGAAAACAGCTGATGTGGTGAAGTGGAATGCAATACGAAATTTGACTTGTTTACATATTCATTTCTGTGGCAGGGACTTCAGGGTAAATAAGTGTCAAGGGAAAGAAGCGCTACTTAAGGCCTTTTAGTTTATAAAGAGAGCACGATGCACTTTTTAACAGCCAAGCAAATGTAGTGCTCCTTTTCCTGTCTGTTGTTATATTAAGCTAGACAAATGAATTTGCAAAGTTAAAAAGTAAAACAAGACTTCATCTCCAGATTTCTTTTTCTATTAGATGGGCCACTTCTGTCAGTGCCAGCTCCACAAAATAATACACTACGTTTAACGCAACATTAAAAATCAGACTATCAGAGTATAGAAAAATATAATAACCCCCCCCCCCAAAAAAAAAAAAAAACATACAATAAATATCAATAAAAGTTTTCAGCATATTTTTCATTCAATAATACAGTACATTAATGTTTCTTCAATTTATGTATGAGTGAGGGCCAGATGTATCAAGCTTTAAAAAGTGATAAAACGTAGAGGAATAAACATCCATCCAATCAGCTCTTACCTACCATTTTTCAATCCCAGCCTATAACATGGCAATTGGAAGCTAATTGGCTGGCTGTTTAATCACTCTCCTTTTGTTTTACTTTAATACATCTGTTCCTTTGAGTGTATTGGTAAAAGTTCCTTCTTCATTATTCTCTGTTCACAGTTATTTCATCTTCATCTACTGTATCTCTGTTCCAAAATCTTACATCTCTAAATTGTGTCTTTGTTTTGTTAAACGCCCTTTTCCTTCACCTTTCATATTCCCTTTCTTTCTCTCACAATGGAGTAAATTTACTAAAGCTTCTAAAAGTGAACAGTGGGGATGTTGCCCATAGCAACCAATTAGATTCAGTCTATCATTTTCTAGGATGCAAAATCTTTAGTAAATGTACCCATTGTATTGAAAGAAATATGCAAATAAATCATCCTTGCAAAAGGCCTTCGTATAATATGAGGTTACGTAATTTAAACAAAATAGCATTTACGGTTCTGAAGTTGCAAATTAGGAAATTATTTTTGAAACATACATTTATTTATTTATTTCATGTTCCATTTAATTTCATCAATATCATCCTGCATACATGCAGTTTTTTTAATTCTAGGTATTTCAATTGGATATATTAATTTGAGTACTATTGCTATGAGACTATAGAATAAAGGAAAACAGTGCATATTCCCTTAACAAGCATCCTGGTTTTAAACATATTTTCATTTGCATTAATAAAATGGTCCTGTCCAGTTATTAGCAGCTTTAGATCCATGTCTGGAGTTTTTCTTTCAATACCTTACTCAATTATTTATTTTCTATTGTCCCCCTATGGACTGTCTTAGTGATGCGTCCACAAAGCATAAACGTTTCTAAAGAAGGGGAAAAATGACACGTGGCTCTATTGGCATCAGCAAGAAAATGCATTCTCCAGGTATGGATCTAAACCAGGCATGTCCAACCTGTGGCCCTCCAGGTGTGCTAAAACTACACATCCCAGCATGCCCTGCCACAATTTGGCTATTAGGGAATGCTAGAATGATGGCAGTGCATGCTGGGATGTGTAGTTTTAGCACATCTGGAGGGCCGCAGGTTGGACATGCCTGATCTAAACTGTCCCCTCCTCTTTTAGATTTGTTTATGGAGAAATTATTCATCAATATGCGTATGGATTTCTTAGAAGCTTCTCTCCAGAAAGAGAAACATACAAAGCATTTTAAATATGGGAAACAGTAATATACAGTATTTATAATGAGTGCAATGTGCTCAATGCACACAGGCCTCTGAGTCCCAGGGGACCCACACCACACAAACTGCCCCCATTTTTAATAATTAATTAATACTTACCCCTCTGGAGACCCAGTGATTAAGGCAGCAGGGCTACCAAAATCACAAAAAAAGTGGCTATTTTTTCGGAGTTATGCGCATGCGCTGTAGAGTCTGAGCCCTCTAGAGCTCAGACTCTACTGTGCTGTGACATAGAGCGGCTGCTGGGAGAGAGTAGGGGGCCAGAACTGAGGATGCTGTACATGGGCCTCCTTCTCTCTTAATGCTCCTCTGATGGGAAAACTGTATTGATTTCCAATCTACTTCTGTTAAAGAACATTTTCAGAAATGCTTCCAATCAATACATCACCTCTTTTAAATTTTAGAAGCTTTTAGTAACTTGGTATAGACATAAATTTCAGTAGAGAAGGTTCGGGTCAAGTGAGTGCCCACTTAAATTGGAGGGTGAGAAGGTTGATTGGGAGGGACCAGTTGATATAAAATAAAATTGGTATGTATGCTGCTTGAGTACCTTGTATCAGACTCAGAAAATTTCTATCTCTTAGGGAGTCATCTTCTACCTTCTAGAGACAGAATTCCAGGTGTCAAATGATTGTAACCAGCATTAGTTTTTCTTATACCACTGATGTATTTACTGTTTTTGCATAAATAATGTAGAAGCCAAAAAAAATCAAGGGGGGAATACTATTCATTTTATTTGATAAAAACCACTTAATTGACTCAAAATCCGGATAAAATGACAATGTTAATTAGCCTGCAGTTGTGAAATTGTGATTTTGGCCACACAACATGGCAGCTGTGTAGAAAACAAAGCCAGAGGACATTTATATTCTAAATTGCCTGTCGGAATACAACCAAACACAAAAATATTAACATGCAGCAGATATGACATTTGAAGAGAAAGATAACTAAATAGACTAGATATAGCTTACACATGCATTTTATGAATAAATATAGTAGCCTGGTCCCTGAATTCATTACATTCAATATACTATCTAAGCTGAAAACACAACAAAACAGAACTGCGCAATGGTTGGAGTAAAACTGAATAAAAAAAAAATATTTAATAAAAAATTTAATTCAATAAGAATATATATACACAAACAATTTAATTAATAAAACCAATGTCTCAATAGGCCTTAATAGGTTACTACAAGGAATATATAAAACCACCAAAGTAGATGGAATAAGGTGGCTCCCAGCTGGGCAGATTTGATAGCGCTCTTATGCAAAGTTGTTGTGATGTTAATTGCCACAATTGATTTTTAGTAAGCAAGGATTGTTTTTGCCTCCAACACTGGAAAGGTTAGTGATACAATCCTTTTTTTAAAGTCTGGCCAGACATTGTATGGATGGTACCTGTAGTGTTGACACGCAGTGTCAACTTTAAATTCTCCCAGCCGCTGGTGTTGAATTACCAAAAGTTTGCAGCTTTATCCGGTGTCTTGATAGTTAGAGTAGCTGGACTGTGTCCACTGTAGGTACCTGCCAATATGTGACAAAGATGGGCATCCGAAAGGTGTGATAAATGGTTTCTGAAGCGTTTCCCCGACCTGCTCTGCACTATCAGCGGGTTTTTCAAAGGAATCAGATGAGCCGCTGATTATGCTGGACCGAGTAAAAAATCACTGGCACTGATGACATGTGCTTAGTTCCACAGTGGGCCTTTCAAAGGGGAGTATAAAGGTGTTTGTTTTTTAACCCCTTCATGACAGAGCCAGTTTGTGCCTTCATGACAGAGCCCTTTTTTTCAAATCTGACATGTCTCACTTAAGTGGGGATAACTTTTTTTTGCTTTTACTTATCCCAGTGATTTTGAGATTGTTTTCTCGTGACACATTGTACTTCAAGTTAGTGGTAAATTTTCGTCGATACAGTCTGTGTTTTTTTGTGAAAAATACCAAAATATCGTGAAAAAATGGAAAATTTTGCAATTTGCAAAATGTTAAATTTTCTGCTTGTGAGACAAATAATCATACCACTCAAAATAGTTAATAACTAACATAGACCATATGTCTACTTTATGTTTCCATCATTATTTCAACTTCCTTTTAATTTTTTTGGACACTAGGAGGCTTACAATATGAATAGCAAATTCTCAAATTTTCATGAAAATTTCAAACACTGATTTTTTTAGGGACCAGTTCAGTTCTGATGTGACTTTGAGGGACTTGTATGTGAGACACCCCCATAAATGATGCCATTTCAAAAACTGCACCCCTCACAGTATTCAAAACAGCATTTTGGAAGTTTGTTAACCCTTTAGGTGTTTCACAGGAATTAAAACAAAGTGTAGGTGAAATTTCAAAATTTCTTTTTTTTTGCAGAGTTTCAATTTTAATACATTTTTCTAACGAATACAGTAGATTTTACTAGAGAAATGTGACTAAAAATTGATTCCCCCAATTCTTTTGTTTTCAAAAATATCCTATATGTGGCCCTAGTGTGCACGTTGACCAAACCACAGGCTTCATAATAGAAGGAGCACCTACTTGATTTTGGAGCCTCCTTTTTATGAGATTTTTTTTTAGGCACCATGTAGGTTTCTAGGCACCATAAGTGCTAAAAGTTAGGAACCTCCCCCACAAGTCACCCCATTTTGCAATCTACACCCCTCAGGGAATTCATCTAGGGGTATAGTGTACATTTCAAACCCCCAGGGGTTTCACCAATTTTGGTACAACTGGGATGTGAAAATGAAAAATTACATTTTTTTACACAAACATGCAGTTCTGGCTCAAAATTTTTCATTTTCACAAGGAATGAAGGAGACAAAGCACCCCAAAATCTGTGCCCCAATTTCTCCCGAGTACGGCAATGCCTCACATGTGACCAAAAAATACCAGTTGGGTGCATGGCAGGACTCAGAAGGGAAGGAGTGATTTTTGGATTTTGCAGCACAGATTTTGGTGGAATGAATGGTGGGTGCTATGTTGCACCAATACAGTGGAACCCCCCCACAAGTCACCCCATTTTGCAAAGTACACCCCTCAGGGAATTCATCTAGGGGTATAGTGTACATTTCAAACCCCCAGGGGTTTCACCAATTTTGGTACAACTGGGATGTGAAAATGGAAAATTACATTTTTTTACACAAACATGCAGTTCTGGCTCAAAATTTTTCATTTTCACAAGGAATGAAGGAGACAAAGCACCCCAAAATCTGTGCCCCAATTTCTCCCGAGTACGGCAATGCCTCACATGTGACCAAAAAATACCAGTTGGGTGCATGGCAGGACTCAGAAGGGAAGGAGTGATTTTTGGATTTTGCAGCAAAGATTTCGGTGGAATGAATGGTGGGTGCTATGTTGCATTAGCAAGACTCCCAAAGCACCAATACAGTGGAACCCCCCCACAAGTCACCCCATTTTGCAAAGTACACCCCTCAGGGAATTCATCTAGGGGTATAGTGTACATTTCAAACCCCCAGGGGTTTCACCAATTTTGGTACAACTGGGATGTGAAAATGGAAAATTACATTTTTTTACACAAACATGCAGTTCTGGCTCAAAATTTTTCATTTTCACAAGGAATGAAGGAGACAAAGCACCCCAAAATCTGTGCCCCAATTTCTCCCGAGTACGGCAATGCCTCACATGTGACCAAAAAATACCAGTTGGGTGCATGGCAGGACTTAGAAGGGAAGGAGTGATTTTTAGATTTTGCAGCTCAGATTCTGGTGGTTTTTTGGTGGGTGCTATGTCGCATTAGCAAGACCCCCCAAGCACCAATACAGTGGAACCCCCCCACAAGTCACCCCATTTTGCAAAGTACACCCCTCAGGGAATTCATCTAGGGGTATAGTGTACATTTCAAACCCCCAGGGGTTTCACCAATTTTGGTACAACTGGGATGTGAAAATGGAAAATTACATTTTTTTACACAAACATGCAGTTCTGGCTCAAAATTTTTCATTTTCACAAGGAATGAAGGAGACAATGCACCCCAAAATCTGTGCCCCAATTTCTCCCGAGTACGGCAATGCCTCACATGTGACCAAAAAATACCAGTTGGGTGCATGGCAGGACTCAGAAGGGAAGGAGTGATTTTTGGATTTTGCAGCAAAGATTTTGGTGGAATGAATGGTGGGTGCTATGTTGCATTAGCAAGACTCCCAAAGCACCAATACAGTGGAACCCCCCCACAAGTGACCCCATTTTGCAAACTACACCCCTCAGGGAATTCATCTAGGGGTATAGTGTACATTTCAAACCCCCAGGGGTTTCACCAATTTTGGTATAACTGGGATGTGAAAATGGAAAATTACATTTTTTTACACAAACATGCAGTTCTGGCTCAAAATTTATCATTTTCACAAGGAATGAAGGAGACAAAGCACCCCAAAATCTGTGCCCCAATTTCTCCCGAGTACGGCAATGCCTCACATGTGACCAAAAAATACCAGTTGGGTGCATGGCAGGACTCAGAAGGGAAGGAGTGATTTTTGGATTTTGCAGCACAGATTTTGGTGGAATGAATGGTGGGTGCTATGTTGCACCAATACAGTGGAACCCCCCCACAAGTCACCCCATTTTGCAAAGTACACCCCTCAGGGAATTCATCTAGGGGTATAGTGTACATTTCAAACCCCCAGGGGTTTCACCAATTTTGGTACAACTGGGATGTGAAAATGGAAAATTACATTTTTTTACACAAACATGCAGTTCTGGCTCAAAATTTTTCATTTTCACAAGGAATGAAGGAGACAAAGCACCCCAAAATCTGTGCCCCAATTTCTCCCGAGTACGGCAATGCCTCACATGTGACCAAAAAATACCAGTTGGGTGCATGGCAGGACTTAGAAGGGAAGGAGTGATTTTTAGATTTTGCAGCTCAGATTCTGGTGGTTTTTTGGTGGGTGCTATGTCGCATTAGCAAGACCCCCCAAGCACCAATACAGTGGAACCCCCCCACAAGTCACCCCATTTTGCAAAGTACACCCCTCAGGGAATTCATCTAGGGGTATAGTGTACATTTCAAACCCCCAGGGGTTTCACCAATTTTGGTACAACTGGGATGTGAAAATGGAAAATTACATTTTTTTACACAAACATGCAGTTCTGGCTCAAAATTTTTCATTTTCACAAGGAATGAAGGAGACAATGCACCCCAAAATCTGTGCCCCAATTTCTCCCGAGTACGGCAATGCCTCACATGTGACCAAAAAATACCAGTTGGGTGCATGGCAGGACTTAGAAGGGAAGGAGTGATTTTTAGATTTTGCAGCTCAGATTCTGGTGTTTTTTTGGTGGGTGCTATGTCGCATTAGCAAGACCCCCCAAGCACCAATACAGTGGAACCCCCCCACAAGTGACCCCATTTTGCAAACTACACCCCTCAGGGAATTCATCTAGGGGTATAGTGTACATTTCAAACCCCCAGGGGTTTCACCAATTTTGGTACAACTGGGATGTGAAAATGGAAAATTACATTTTTTTACACAAACATGCAGTTCTGGCTCAAAATTTTTCATTTTCACAAGGAATGAAGGAGACAAAGCACCCCAAAATCTGTGCCCCAATTTCTCCCGAGTACGGCAATGCCTCACATGTGACCAAAAAATACCAGTTGGGTGCATGGCAGGACTCAGAAGGGAAGGAGTGATTTTTGGATTTTGCAGCACAGATTTTGGTGGAATGAATGGTGGGTGCTATGTTGCACCAATACAGTGGAACCCCCCCACAAGTCACCCCATTTTGCAAACTACACCCCTCAGGGAATTCATCTAGGGGTATAGTGTACATTTCAAACCCCCAGGGGTTTCATCAATTTTGGTACAACTGGGCAGTGAAAATGAAAAAAATACATTTTTTTACACAAAAATGTACTTCTGGCTCAAAATTTTTCATTTTCACAAGGAATGAAGGAGACAAAGCACCCCAAAATCTGTGCCCCCATTTCTCCAGAGTACGGCAATGCCTCACATGTGACCAAAAAATTCCAGTTGGGTGCATGGCAGGACTCAGAAGGGAAGGAGTGATTTTTGGATTTTGCAGCAAAGATTTTGGTGGAATGAATGGTGGGTGCTATGTTGCATTACCAATACAGTGGAACCCCCCCACAAGTCACCCCATTTTGCAAACTACACCCCTCAGGGAATTCATCTAGGGGTATAGTGTACATTTCAAACCCCCAGGGGTTTCATCAATTTTGGTACAACTGGGCAGTGAAAATGAAAAAAATACATTTTTTTACACAAAAATGTACTTCTGGCTCAAAATTTTTCATTTTCACAAGGAATGAAGGAGACAAAGCACCCCAAAATCTGTGCCCCCATTTCTCCAGAGTACGGCAATGCCTCACATGTGACCAAAAAATTCCAGTTGGGTGCATGGCAGGACTCAGAAGGGAAGGAGTGATTTTTGGATTTTGCAGCAAAGATTTTGGTGGAATGAATGGTGGGTGCTATGTTGCATTACCAATACAGTGGAACCCCCCCACAAGTCACCCCATTTTGCAAACTACACCCCTCAGGGAATTCATCTAGGGGTATAGTGTACATTTCAAACCCCCAGGGGTTTCATCAATTTTGGTACAACTGGGCAGTGAAAATGAAAAAAATACATTTTTTTACACAAAAATGTACTTCTGGCTCAAAATTTTTCATTTTCACAAGGAATGAAGGAGACAAAGCACCCCAAAATCTGTGCCCCCATTTCTCCAGAGTACGGCAATGCCTCACATGTGACCAAAAAATACCAGTTGGGTGCATGGCAGGACTCAGAAGGGAAGGAGTGATTTTTGGATTTTGCAGCTCAGATTCTGGTGGAATGAATGGTGGGTGCTATGTGGCATTAGCAAGACCCCCGAAGCACGGTGAAATGATGAACCTAATAATCCATAGATGTGTGGTATATTTTAAAGCACTCCTTTATACATAGGCCGGGTTTGTCGGGGCAAGTTTCACAGTGGAAAATAGTTTCCTTTCTTATTCCCTTTTTATAACAAACTTTGCACCTTTTTTGTGTCCTGCCCTTTCTTGCAGTGGAGGGGATTTCGTTGGGAAAATGCTGCCCTGGTACAATACGGGGGCCAGTACTAGAAGTACTGGGGCCCTCTGCCTGCTGATTCCCAAATGTTAGGCTCTTTATGACTTCCTCTTGAAAGTGCATAAATGTCCCCCTCTGGCCGGTAGAACGGAATAGCACGTAAGCGTTATACAGTGCCATCTGGATGATATACACGGCCAGCTTCTTGTACCAGATATTTGTTTTCCGCAGGGCACTGTACGGCTTTAGTACCTGATCTGAAAGATCCACTCCGCCCATGTACTTATTGTAATCTAGGATACAATTTGGTTTGGAGGTGTGGGTACTGGTACCTCGTACAGGGATGGAGGTGGTACTGTCTCCATGAATTGTTGTCAGTATAAGGACATCCCTCTTGTCCTTATATTTGACCAACAACATATTTTCGGTGCATATTCCCCTGCTTTCACCCCTTCTCATTACTTGGGCAATGTGCGTTTTGGGGAGGCCTCTTTGGTTCTTGCGCACAGTACCGCAAGCTGCTGTACCTCTTGAACCAAGGGCCTTAAACAGGGGGATGCTGGTGTAAAAGTTATCCACATAGAGGTGATAACCCTTATCCAGGAAGGGGTGCATTAAATCCCAGACAATTTTTCCACTAACACCTACGAGGGAGGGGGGGCATTCTGGTGGTTCAATTCTTGAATCCTTCCCTTCATATACCCTAAACTTGTGGGTGTACCCTGTGGTGCTTTCACACAGCTTATACATTTTTATGCCATACCTTGCCCTCTTACTGGGAAGGTACTGGCGGAATTTAACCCTTCCTTTAAAATGTATAAGGGACTCGTCGATACTAATACATTTATCAGGGATGTATAGCTCTGCAAATTTGGCACTGAAATGATCAATGACCGGCCTGACTTTGAATAGCCTGTCAAAGGTGGGATCATCTCTGGGTGGGCACTGTGCATTATCGGTGTAATGTATAAATTTATGGATTGCCTCAAAACGAGCCCGGGGCATGGCCATACGGTGAAATGGGGTGCTGTACAGAACATCTGTACTCCAATATTGCCTAATTTGTGGCTTTTTTACTATGCCCATATGTAACACCAGACCCCAAAACGTCATCATCTCTACTGCATCTACAGGGGTCCACCTAGCAAATGATGACGTGGGGTTTTGAGCAATAAACTGCTGGGCATATAAATTAGTTTGGTCCACCATTAAATTTATAAAATCATCAGAGAAAAATAATTTGAAAAAGTCAATTTCTCTGAGACCTGTTGAATCAAATTGGATTCCTGGGATGGCCAAAAACTCAGGAACCTGGGGCTCAAAATTGTCTGGTGGTGGGGTCCATACGAGATCAATTATTGGGGGGGGGGTCTCAGCTGCTCTACGGGGGCGTCTTTGAGGGGGTCCCTCATCATCAGAGGAGGAAGAGGAGCTTAAGACAAATCCTTCAAATTCCCCGCTTGCCTCACTGGCTGTGTCAGAGTCAGATGCAAGCATGGCATATGCCTCCTCCACCGAATACATTCTCCTGGATGACTGGGACGACATTTGGGATGACATTTGGGATGCCATTTATATTTTTGTGTTACTGGTAGTGAAATGTTTCAACACGTGTATAGTGTAGGGGGGGGTACAAACTTTATTTCAACCCAGGGGGTATGTAGTGTGTATTGTGTATGTAGTGCAGAAAAAAAAAATACAAAAAAAAAAAAATTGAAGGGTTCAAAAAAAAAAAAATGGAAGGGGTTAAAAAAAAAAAAAATGGAAGGGGTTAAAAAAAAAAAAAATGGAAGGGGTTAAAAAAAAAAAAAAAGGTCCTGCGCCAAAAATTGAGCACAGATGTTGGTCAGTAACGTCCGTCACTGAACAGCGCTCAAAGGCAACAGGAATTTGATCAAAAAAAAAAAAAATAGATCAACCCTGTGCCGAAAAAGCTGATCAGTGATGTACGTCACTGATCAGTGCACAGTGGCCACAGGACACACACAAAATCACAGTGTGTGTAAAAAAAAAATGTAAAAAAGACCCCACAGCACTCACAAAAAATAAAAAAAGGTGATCAGTGATGCGACACTGATTACCAGTGAGGGGCAGCAGGTGCACAACCTTTGGTGGTACTGACAGGTATATATAAAAAAAAAAAACCTCTGTACCCCCAAAAAGTTGCTGATCACCTCAGATATAGTGATCAGCACAAAAAGGCGGGGGCAGCCGACACAAAATTTAGCACTCTATCACTATCTCTCTCTATCTCTCACTATCTATCACTCTATGACACTGCAGCAGTTATATAAAAAATATATAGCACAATCTGTCACTATCTCTCTATCTCTCTCTCTCTATCTCTCTCTATCTATCTATAGCTCTATCACACTGCAGCAGCACAAAATATAGCACTAGGCCTCTCTATCTCTCTCTATCTCTTTCAGTTATATAAAAAATATATAGCACAATCTGTCACTATCTCTCTCTCTATCTCTCTCTCTCTATCTATCTCTATCACACTGCAGCAGCACAAAATATAGCACTAGGCCTCTCTATCTCTCTCTATCTCTCTCTATCTCTTTCAGTTATATAAAAAATATATAGCACAATCTGTCACTATCTCTCTCTCTATCTCTCTCTCTCTATCTCTCTCTATCTCTCTATCTATAGCTCTATCACACTGCAGCAGCACAAAATATAGCACTAGGCCTCTCTATCTCTCTCTATCTCTCTATCTCTCTCTCTCTAACTCTCTCTAACTCTCTATCTATCTAATAAATCGCAGCAGCACAAGATGCAGCACAAGATGCAGCACAGGATGTCACAAAATGTCACAATATCAATGATCAATGATCAGGTAAGGGTTCTGGTCAGTATAGGCGGCAGGTGGGGCACGGTGACCGCACTGCACGCTTTTCCAGACCGGAATGGCGTCTGCAGTGCAGTCACCGTTAGTTTAAACCCCCCTCCACGGCTGTGATTGGTCCGTCGGTCCGACGGACCAATCACGGCCTTTGGGGGCGGGCGGGGTGAGGTGGGGTGACACCAGTGTCACCCTTACACCCCGCGGTGATTGGTGCTGTACTTTACAGCACCAATCACCTCCGATCCCGTGTCACCGGCGAACGTTATTCGCCGGTGACACAGGAAAACGCTGTGAATGGCTGTTCACACTGAACAGCCAATCACAGCGATCGGCGACGGGGGGGCGGCATCGCAGCCCCCCCTGGGCATGCAGGGACATGTCTGCTGTCAGGGACAGCAGACATCGTCCCTCTGTCACTGCGTCTCTAGACGCAGTGACAGTTTTAAGCCATGACGTATATATACGTCAACGGTCGGGAAGTACTTCCCGGCCATGACGTATATATACGTCAATTGTCGTGAAGGGGTTAAAACCCTGGCACCTAGAGAGATGGGTCACTCTTGCTTCAAAGTGGGGAGCCTTCTCTTTCAAATTATGTGTCCCCATAGAGATTAATTCCTGGTAATCCATGTGATTACCAGGCAGAACCACATGCACTATACAAGAAATACAGAGCCCAGAAATAGGAGAAGATTCCCTCAACTTTGTGGGTATTCATATTTGAAAGAGGGGAATTCCAATGATGTGACCCACCAGCAGCTTTTGTATGGAAACCAACTAGAATGGAGCTTACTATGTGTTTTTGGCTAAAATTCAAGTGGTTAAGTTCAGACCTCATGCGGTTCCCAAACTGACATTTATTGTTTGTGGCTTAAGTTTCCACACTCTAAAATACATGATGACAAATATGTTGTGTGATGGTTTTAAACTGCACAAGAAGGTACACTTTAATATATTTTCCCCTTAGGTGGGATATCGGTGGATTGCTATAAATTAACTGTTTTGGTTAACTATGCTTATGATTTTAAAACAGTGCTAATAATCAATCAAGCATGGCACTTACAAGTCACTGATTGCTATAGCAAACTAATACCCTGTTCACATCGCAGCTAATTACCAGGTACAAGCCAGTTTCTTGCGGGTAATTAGTTCGATGTGAAAGGGGATACCGGTTAAAGCTAACCAGTAGCAACACGGCAATCCGAACTGAGTAAAAAGCAGAAGTCTTACCGGTTAGTTGCCGTCTTGCTGAGCAGTGTTAATGGGTTAAATGGGTCAAGCGACCCATTTCCTGTTTACACTATGGAAGAGGCAGCACTTGGAGCAGTGCCAGCTCTAAGCGCTGCCTCCATCCCCGCCCCCCCGATGATGCGCCGCCCCCTCATTACTTCAGCAAAACTGCAATATTGTTCACTACTGCAATCTCAATGGACCACATATGCAGGGTCGCACCAAGACTTTAAAAGTCCCGGAACGACCCTGCATTTTCGGTCTGAAAGCAGTATAAATGTGTGTACTGTATCTACTTTTAATCTTTGAACACAAACACAAACATAATAAAATAAAGGCATAACTAAGGACTTGTAGCCCCCATAGCAACATTTTTTAAAAGGGTCTGAAGTATAGCCCATGGATGAAAAACACATAAACAAAATCAATACTATGTACAGATTGTGCATATAAATGGCATACATTAAAATAGAGATAATCCACTAAAATTCATGTAAACCTGTTAACTACACAAAGTAGACTCTTTAAGGTGCATACACACTGGCCGATATGCACAATCACAATGCACCATTAGCCAGTGTGTACCCTCGATATATCTGTGAATGGCATGGTTCTCAGATATACCACGTAGGTTGTGCAACACAGCCGATGCCCAATATATCTATAGATATTTCGGCACATTGTGCTGTGTGTATGGCGATCCGCCAACCTACCGTAGAGAGATCCGCTGGTGATTGACAGCTCAGTGGGTGGGCCCATTTATGATGCAAATCACAATAGATCGGACAGCATGTATGGAGCGCTGCTTGATACATCTGTAGATATATCTTTAGATTAATTGATCTGCAGATATATCTTCTAGTGTGTACCAAGCCTAAGAAACAAGTGTTGCATAACTGTTAAGGTCAAATCAGAAGGAGTTCCAGAACTTTCTGATAAAAATGCTTCTGAGACATTTTTCAGCTACCATGAGTGCCCTTCAACTCTCAATTACCCCAATGAAACATTGAGAGTGTAATAGTTTTTTTAATTTTTGAATATTGAGCACTGGCTTAATAGTGCCAATTGGAAATCCCAGGTGAACCAATCATTGATTAGGGAGCGATTGGATATCAGCCATAGTGTAGTACAAAGAACACAAGTTTAATACCATTCTGGTTAACATAAAATAATACATTTATGTGATTTAAAAGAAAATACAGCTGATTTGTAACAAGATTCTTATAAAAAGAACAAAAAGTAGTAAATGAAATTGTATTTTCTTCTATTATTTGTGAATGGGTGATATTTAATAGAGAACTGAGTTAACCAGTGTTCTTAGGCATTACAGCTGGACAGATCAGCTTAATTAATTTATATTTGTATTCCCAGCTGGAAATATGTAGACTGTACATCAGCATTTGGCAGCTAACTTGCACTTGATTCATTTATACATATCATGTATTTACACAGGGAATGATAATAAAACATAGATATATAAATTAAACTAGATCCCCGCTGATTTATCTATACCCCCTCCCCTTCCTTATGAAACCAAATCTGAATTACGTGTTTGAAATAGAACAATTTATTTGAACCCTGCCAACTGCTTTTCATTACTTTTCAAGAGGTTTCTTTTTTCAATTGTTTATATAACATTCTTATAACATTAGACATTAAACAGTATATTTCATTTAATACAGTTTGTTGGTCTGTATAAAACTTTTTTTCATCTAAAATATATGATTGAGAAATTGCTTTGGTTAAACATTAAACAATTAATATCTCATGTATTCACATTATAACTACTGATTTATTAACAAAATAATATTCTAACAAAATAGCAGTTATGTAAATTTCAAACGTAATAGAGTGGTGCAGCTTTTATATATACAGGTCGAGTCTCCCGTATACGTAGATCTCTTATCCAAAATGTTCCAAAACTCGTGTTTTTTTTTAAATATTTTGGATTCCCCCCCGGCCCTTTTTTCATACTTACCAAATCTTAGGTGTCCACTGCGCCCTTCAGGATCTTCTCCAGCGTCTTCATCAATCCCAGGAGTGCATTGCGCAAGTGCGTGGGCACGCCAGTGATGTCACCGGCGCGCATGCAAACACGTGCAATGCACCCCTGGGAATCTTGAAGAAGATACTGAAGGCCGCCGTGGACATCATGGATGCCGTGGATGCGGGGGGACCAGGTAAGTATGTTAAAACATTTCGTCTGTTTTTGACCAAAAATCGCACATGTGTAAAAAAATGACCTCTATTACATTTCGCCCTGAGTCTATTGCTCTTTACATTTCAGCCTAAGCTCCTGCATTACAATTATAATTTTGTGTGGGGCTCCTCTAACATTAAATATTTAGGTGTCTATATAACGAGCCAGTTCAATACTCTTTACACAGCAAATATTCCTCCAATGCTTAAGCTAAAAAATGGGTCCTCTTTCAGTGGTGGGAGCTACTTCTTTCAAAACCTTTATTTATTTATTAGCAGTTTCTTATATAGCACATACTTATTCCACAGCACTTTACAGAGAATATTTGAACATTCATATCAGACCCTGCCCCAGTGGAGCTTACAATCTTTATTCCCTACCACATGTACAAGCACACACAGACATTCTTGGGTTCATTTTTTTTTTCTCGTTGGGAGCCAATTAACCTACAAGTATATTTGTGGATTTTTGCATTGTAGGAGGAAACCGGAGTACCTGGAGGAAAACCATGCAAGCATGGGGAGAATAAACAAACTCTGCACAGAAAGGGCCATGGTGGGAATCAAAAAAAGAGAAATACGTGGGGCGCTCAAAGGTGAACAAGAATATGAATTTGAAAAAAGTGGAAAAAGAGTGCGCCACTGGTAAATATCACCACCACAACCGCTGTAATAATTTACAGAGTCATAAAATTTAGTACATTTTAATACAAAATCATATAAAAAAAACCCCACGTATTTCTCTTTTTTGTTTATCTGGTTTGTGGAGGCTGGCAATCCTCTCACGTGGTTGGCAGCAGGGTGACAAGCTACACCCCCTTAGTCTCTAGCGCCAAAGACACATCTGTTGTTTCCAATGGTGGGAATCGAACCCATAACCTCAGCGCTGTGAGGCAGTAATGCTAACGATTACACCATCCGTACTGTTCCATAAATTAACTTTCTACAACTAAATGAGTTCTTTGTCCAATTTGTTTGGAGATCCAAACCACCCCATATTAGTTTTTTTACTCATTGATCCCCTACTTCTAATAATGGCACTGGGTTTCCTGATATTCATCTCTATTATTATGCCACCCATCTAAGTCAAGCAGTAGCTTGGTTTGCATCCTCTCTGGTACCTCAGAGGGACTGGCTGCCATTGATAGACCTGCCCTTAGCTGATCACACATGGTTATTGCCTTTACATTTTCCATTTGGGATCCCAGTAAAACGACATTTATGACTAACTCCTACCATTTACCCATTACTCCTTTATTGTGCAATCCAGCTTTCCCTCCTGGTTTACATCTCACTCATTTGTCTAATTGGATAACAGGAGGTATTAGGGTGGGATCAGATCTCTTTGAATAACTCTTTGTACCTCTCTAGGTTATTGTAAATTTGGCTTACTCACTGCTACCTGTTTTGTCTACATCCAAGTCTGACATTTTAACAACTCTCCCTCATAAATCAATACTGTAGGTAGATTTCCAACTCTGCTTGAATCTTTGTGCCTTCATAACGCTCTGATGAAGGGCAATATATGTCCTCTACAACCTATTACTTAATGTTAAACTACAAGATTCACCTAATCATGAACTCCAATGGGCAAGACATCTGGGGACCCCCTGATGCCAACACTTGGTCTGTGCTATGTGAGAGGATGTCCAAATCCTTGCTCTCCACTTCCATTAAGGAGAATGCCAATAAAATCTATTATAGATGGTACCTAGTACACATATGTCTATGATCACTGCTTCAGGGGGTTTGCGTAGAGGAGGGTACTTATTTACACATTTGATGGTCTAACAGAATTATTTGACATATCACTGACCAAATCTCCTTGGTTTCTCCTTGGCAGTCCACTACAGTGGCTTTCTATTCAATATTAGCTTTCTATTCATATTTTAAATTAAACACAGATCAGTTGCTAGACACTGGAAATACTAAAAGGATACAAAGAAAGTGATGAAGTTAAAAAGGTGAAAATAAAATTATTTGTGTTAAACTACCTCCCCTCTCTCCCCTCTGAAAATTGCACCTGATATCACTTCATTATATCAATAAATTACAATAATCTTCAATAAAGCAGTGTTGTGATTATGTGTCTCTTGTACATGAAGAGTAATATATAGATAATCCTATCATGTATATTATCGATTGGTATTTAATATAACATACATACTACAGCACATAATAACTGCAATATCATAGGACTTGTAGAAGTGAGATTTAATTATGCACAAGTTGGACATTTTAGTGAATGGACAGTGTTCTGCATAATGTTGTAAATAACAGAAAGCACATATATTACAATATATTGTTATTGATATAGATGGTGGTTGGATTCCCCTTGAGGGGACAACTAGTCAATTCCAATCTACACGGTATACTATAATGTAGTTCTATCACATGGGTGGATACACCTCAAGTCCCACAGATGTTAATTAAATGCAAAGTTGCATATACTGTAAGCCTGATCTATTTATTCAGTATGCTTACCAATAAACATGCATTTGAAAGAACCCTTTGTCCCTTTCCACACTAATGTCCACCTTGTGCATAACTAAATCTCACTTGTACAAGTCCTATGATATTGCAATTATTATGTGATGTAGTGTGTGTGTGTGTGTGTGTGTGTGTGTGTGTTATATAAAATACCAATCAATAACATACGTGATAGGATTATCTGTACATTAAACTTTATGTACAAGAGACACATAATCATAACACTGGTGTATTGAAGATTATTGTAATTTATTGATACAGTGAAGTGATCCCAGATGCAATTTCTACATTATAATTTATTCACCTGGGAGGTGGTTCGGGAACCCAACACAAAATATTGTATTTTCGCCTTTTCTTAACTTCATCGCTTTCTTTGTATCCTTTAAATATTTCTCAGCTTTTTAAGGAGTACTCACTTAATTGATTTGCAAATTTTTTTGTAAGGTTCTGAATTCGCACCGTATCACATTTTTTAAAATTGCAATTTAAAAAAAAATAGACTATGTAATGGGATGCAAATTTGTGGCTGAAAAATGTGATATGGTGCGATATGGGTGCAAATTTTGGTCCCCGTATTTTGGGAACCAGAAGTGGCCCTTGAGCCTGGTTTTAGAAATCTCGGGGATCCCCTATGTTTTTTGTCCCCTGAATTTCAAAAACCATTACTGGTTCTTTGAGCCTAGGGCTGATTATGCTCAGGAGGTGGGTCCCTATGCTGTTTTTTTTGTTTGTTTTTTTTCAAATTTTTACTTTTACACATTTTGTTGGACAAAATCATGCACAAAACACACTGGTCTGTGCATGGTTTGTCAAACACGACATGTTGAACTTATTCTTTTTGTTTTGCAATATTTGGTAACATTTCCCCAAAATCGCATCTAATTAAATTTGCAAGTTTTATACTTTTTAATGGGAAAACATTTGGATGCAAATTGAAGTTTGTTTAAAAATTGAAAGGGCAGAATGTGCGATTTTCATGGCATATAGTGCAATTTTTACAGCAATTCACATCCTATTAAGTTGGCGATTTTGTTAAAATGTGCAAATTGGACCGTTTTTTTACTACAAATATCGAAATATCTCATCCCATGTCACCCATGGTCTTCTAAAATGAGTTTGGGTATGATTAGAAACATAAATCAGAATAATAGAGAAATGAAAGTGCATAAAATAAATGAAAAGGAATTGCATATATTGCAAAAAATAAATTTTCACATAGCATAAGGGACAGATATTTTTATTTGGAGAATTTTTTTTTCCCATTCAATGTATTTGTGAAACAACAAAACAAAGTGTTGAGTTATTTTTCTAGTTTATTTTTAACATGAATAGAAAAGTCACATGTGTCTTGATGACAGATGAACAGGTTTTCTCCACAGAATTAATCCTTTGCCCTTTCAGCTGATAACTAGGTGAACCATGAAGTGTGAAAATAGTAGACAGAACTTTAAGACTTCTACTTGTTGGCAGCAATTATTTAACAGGTTTTTTAGGTATTAATATATTTTATGCTTTAAGAAAATGAAAAAGTCTTTTTTGAGAGTATTGTCTTTAACTTTTATTTTTTAATATGTATTATATTATTGTTTTTACTTTTAATATGTATATAAGTGCAAGGGAGATACTTTACAAAATAAAATATATAATATTGAATACAGTTGAAAAGTGCAATAGAATATACTGGCATGCTAGTATTAAAATATTTATATTCCTATAAATTAAATATATTAATATTAAAGTGAAGAAATTAAGGGGTACATTTACAAAAGCTTCTAAACGTGAAAAATTGGAATGTTCCCCATAGCAAAAAAATCCGATTCTGGTTATCATTTTCTTAGATGCAGTACAGAAATGACAGCTAGGATCTGATTACTTGCTATGAACAACATCCCCACTTCAAACTTTTGGAAGTTTGAATAAATTTACCCCTAAAAGCCCCCATACACTTGGGCGATATACATGCAATCAACGTCATGCGATTTCTGTGATGAATCGCATGTACAGTGCCCAGATTGCATGTATTTGACAAAAGTTGCGATGCAATGCATTGCCTCGCACCTACTTGGTTGCACCTGCCGTTGAAAAAATCTGTAGCCGGGTCGCCAAGTCGATGGGTCATCACAGGCGCCACTGTGTTCTGGCAAGACATTGCTACTCTCCTTGCCCCTCTTCTCTCCTCTCACATCCCACCCAGGGCAGCAGCAGCATCCTCTGACAGAGCGGCTCCATCCGGCTCCCTCCTACCAAGTGTGTCCTGACAGCCTGGGGGAGTCGCTGCCAGGGGGGGTTGAGTTGTCTGGGGCAGCAGCAGCTGAAACAAGATGGTAGGGATAGAACAGAGTCTCCTTCCCTGTTAGAAGGTGCTGCTGCTCCCAGACAGAGCAGAGTGCCAATGGAGTGTATAGTGCTGCAGCATGTCAGAGTGCTTTGCACTTGAGGGCTTTATTCCCTAAAACTCCTAAACAGTTGGTTTTCAGTAGTATCTTATTAGTAATGAAGCTTCTACAAGTATTGTAGTGTCTATAAATTAATTTAATCCTTCTCAGCCAGATTTTGCTGTCAGGTCACCTGTTCCATACATTGCTATTCACAGTTTATCTGCAATTTATAAATCCCACAAAAGTGCAGTATTTACATAATGGCCCTGATTTTTGATCCATCAGTCCCCTTCCTGTGTGCATGGGGGACCGATGGTAAGCCTCTGCGCATGTTCATATGCTCATATGTGCATGCCACGGGTGATAAATTGCGTGCAATATATCTTTTGTGATACAAGCACTCAAGTACAAAATCTGACGTGCAGGTCTCTTGGGAAGCTGCCAGGGAGCCCAAGGGAAATCTGATGCAACTCCAAGCATGAGATAAAGTGCCCAAGTGTATAGCCACCTGAAGTCTCTTCGGGAAAAGGTGGTCTGCTCTACTTTCTAATATAAAACTCATTACAGAGTATAGAAATTTAATAGATCTGAATCCACAATACTAAATAAATAAAAGAGGCACAGTGGATAAGTCTTGCATGGAATGTTGACACTTTATTAAAGATGATTTTTTTTTATTTGGGGGGGGAGGGTCTTCATTCAGCCATTATTGAGCCCAATTTGCATTGTCTATTGATTAAAAATGTATGCAATGTATTTCAACCTTTTTAAAATTGAGGTAATTCTACTACAAACATTGGTGGCATTGGGGGTTATTCTAGTTCACTCTTTCTGACAAAATCCTTCTTAGATGGACAAAACCATGTGCACTGCAGGGGGGAAGATGTAACATGTGCAGAGATAATTAGATTTGGGTGGGGTTTTACTTCAAAGTAATCAGTATTTTCCCGGCACAGAAACAAAATAACTCACCCAAATCTAATTATCGCTGCACATTTTACATCTGCCCCCCTGCAGTGCACAGGGTTTTGTCCATCTAAGAAGGAATTTGTCAGAAAGAGTGAACTAGAATAAGGCCCATTGTGCTAAAGCTTTCCTCTAAATAGCTGGAAATTTTGCAACATCTTTATTAAGACCATCTGTCCAAGATGGTCAAAGCTGCACTTAGATGCAGGGAAACACGTCAGGAGCAAGCCCTGGACATTACCCCCAGCACTTTTACTACACTTCTTCTTGGATCCGGACCAGCCGCCCCCAGTGACCATCTTGCCACACACTCCATCACCCTTCCACTGCTCTGGACTTTGTTATACTCACCCATCTTGGAGAGACACTTGCTGCAATGCAATCCGATTGGAACAATATCTCCTGGTGACCCCAATTGCGGTAACTATAAAACCTGCCCACCTATCCTAAATCACCAATTAGTGAGCAATACATGGAACTGTGTATTTTATCTACCCAGAGTTTACTATTGGAATTATTGGAGTATATGTGGATACTACTGGCGGCACTTATAGGAACGGATCCTTGTACACTGCCCTTGAAGTGGTTTTATATGCTTTTTATATGTTATTAAATTTACTACTGTGAATGTTAATTGGTGTACTAGCGATACTTTGGTCTCTCTTTTAACTACTGAGAGGCAGCAGTAGACACAGCACTGAAGATGGACAGCAGGATATCTGGCACTGGGGGACAGGCAGCTGGAGACTCACTGCCATTGTCAGGAAGGATAATTCACAGCACTGGGAAAGGGCAGCAGGAGACAAGGGGTACAGCAATGTACAGTACTACCTGTACTTGGGGAAGGTGGATTTGGAGAGACAAAGCAATACCTATCACAACATTTTCAAACTCCTGCTCTCCCTTTCCTCCCTCTTTCTGTCTCTCTGCCCCCCTCTGCTCTTCTTTCTCTCTCCTCTGATCTCTTCCTCCTGCCCCCTCTTTTTCTACTCTCCTGCTCCCCACATCTTCCCCCACACTTCACCTCTCTCTTTCCTCCATCTCCCTCTCTCCCTCTCTGGCTGTCTCTACCTTGTGCTATTTCTCCCTCTTCCTGACACACACACTATCTCTTACTTCCTGTCTCCCCCTTTAACTCCCTAATATCTTCTTTCACTCACTGTCTCTCCCCCTTGCTCTCCTTGACACCCTCTCTCACTCCGTCTTCCCCTTTCTCTCACTAACAACCTCTCTCACTCCCTGTCTCTTCCCATTTCATTCACTGATGCTCTCTCTCTTGTACCTTCTCTCCCCCTTTCTATCCTTGACATCCTTTCTCTTACTCCCTGTCTCCACCTTTTTCTTTCTGACACCTTCTGCTACCCTGTATCTCCCCCTTTCTCTCCATAACACCCTCTCTCTTATTTGCTGTCACCTCCTTTCTGTCTCTGACACCATTCCTCCTTTTTACTGTCTCCCCTTTCTCTCCCTGACATCCTATTTCACTCCCTGTCTCTCCCTCCCTGACACCCTCTAGCTCATTCTTTGTACCTCTCCCTGTCTCTCCCTTACTCTTTCTCTATCCATGATACTCTCTCTTACTCCTGCTCACAACCCTCCTTCTCTCTTTCTCCTCCCCCTCTCTCATGCACCTCTCTCTTTCTCTTATTCCCTCTTTTCAATTAAGCTGTCTTTCCCTGACCACTGCTCTCTTTTTATTGCTCCTCTCTTGTTGTCACTTTCCTCAACATCCTCTTTGTCCCTTAATCCACTCACTCTTTCTTCTTCCCCCCAAGGGGCATTGTAGTGACAATGGTGAGGGGATCCTTTGAAGATTTTGCTATGGGACTCACTCATTGTTAGTTATGCCCCTGGCCATACACATGTGTCTAATTTGCCACTCCTAGAAATTATTTGAGCAATGAAATTGAAGCATGGTGATTCCATATCATGCGTGAATTTGGCATGACAAACAAGCACAAGCATCTGGATCACTGCAACAATGAGAGCGGTTACATCTATAAGTAAGCATGCCATGTAAATGCAGAGACTGAGGTCTGACAACAGAATTTAGCTTCCAAGGTGGTGTAAGGCACTGGATAGAATTATAAATGAGTAGTACAGGTTGAGTATCCCATATCCGAGTATCCGTTATCCGAATTATTCCGAAAACCATACATTCCAGAAAGTGAAATTTTTTTTTTTTTTTTTGCTAAAAACTCACTGGGGACATTTGTAACAGCACTACTGGTGACATGATATGTAACTGGCACTATATATGTGCAAGAAAATGATTGCTTGGCATTCAAATTCAATATCTGAGATAGTACACAAATTTTGTTTCATGTTTTGAAACCTTGTTTTTTGAACAAATAAAATATATTTGTGTGTATTTTATGTGGTAATAAAATATATTTGTGTGTATTTTATGTGTTTATACAGCATACATGCAAGATACTTCAAAATACATAATTGAAATATTAAAATATTCCGAAATACAGAATAATCCGTTATCCAAAATTCTCCTGGTCCCGAGCATTTTGGATACAGGATACTCAACCTGTAGTAGGCTGAAAAAGAAAATAATTCAAATTATAAATGTAATAATTTTTCTTATAGCCTTCTACAGTGAAAAAACTAATTTCCAGTGAAATTCTTGGAAAACGGTAACAGTTATAATCCCTAGCCATATGAGTATATGTGTGTGTGTGTGTGTGTGTGTGTGTGTGTGTGTGTGTGTGTGTTGTGCTGCATTTATTGGCAGGGAATAAGAAGCAGTTCTTTATCTTGTTCCTTATTGACTATGCTGAAACAATTACTTGTAAAAGTAAATGCTTAAAATAGCAAGCAAGCAATTCATTGTGCGTTTATCTGGCTTAAGTTGGAAGGAATTGACAGTTTTAAATGGCTTACAATTTCACTTGTCTCGGAAGACAACACTTGTATTTTCTGAAGTATAAAAGTAAATTGAGAATGTAATTATTGACATATTCTTAGAACAACAATAAAATGAACATAAAAATATGCAAATATCTGCAGAATTTGGAAAAAAAACTATTTATCATTTAGCATCAATCATTTCTGGAGATGGTATATTTATTTAAGGTCCTGTTATACAAGACTGATGTGCATCTATTTATTATGAAAATAAATAATTACTTCAATTTGCATAAAAAAATCACCATGGTGCCAGATGACTGACCGACAGTTGAGATTCCGATGGTCATTTCTCCAACATTGGAATCCCTACTGTCAGGTGCCCGACAGTCAGAATTCTGAAATACAAAGGCTATTTTCCCTCATGGGGGTCAATGACCCCCTAGAGGTAGAATAGAATTTCGAGCATTTCGAGAGCAGCAAGTCAGCAAGGGGCTTCAATGCACTTACCCCCCTGTTGGGCTCCTGACAGTCAAGATTCCTATGTCGGAGAATTGACCATCAGAATCCCAACTGTCAGGGACTTATACTATACCCATAACTACAGTATATGACAAAATCAGTTATACAAAAGGGAAACTCCATTCAGCATGACAAACGTTTATCAATATACATTGTATACCAATTAAAAAAGTATTATGGGGAATATGTGTGGCAACAAATGATACTACTGTAAAGAAATTGCTATTTTCTCTAGACATGCACTATTGCTGTTGAGGTAAGTTGTAATAAATGTTCATTTGCATTTGGTTTCTCCAACAATTTTTAAGAAAAACAAACTTTTATAAATATGTGGTTGAAGCACTATTTTATATTTCTTGCCGTCTTTATTTATCAAAGCACACATAACAAAATAGAACATGCAAAAGTACATACGGAATATATAGAAAGTAGAAAGCACATTAAGATCTTATAGTAAAAAGACACCCCATAATCTAGAACAGCGGTTCCCAAACTTTTTTCTCACCCATACCCCTTGATTAGGCTTTCCATTTATGAGTACCCCCTCCTCTCGAATTGAAATATCCACAGTGCTTGTGAGTGGAGTGGATGTCAGCAGTATGCATGTCTTTAAGTGCTGGGTTGTTCTGAATGATGACCAAACACAATTTATATGGTAAAATACAAATACATTTATTATAACATACAACGATAAAGAGAGTACTCTCTAAAAAAAAAATATGTATAGTACATATACTTAAAAAATATATTGCGCAATGGATAAAAAAGGAAGGGGGATTTTGAAGATGGTCAATGCATGCACATAGCTCCGGAGAATAAATGAAGGTAGTTCATGGGCCAATAAATTTGTTATAGTTACCACCATTAATGGTCAAAACATCAAGGTCTCATCTGGGGACCTGGAGTTGGTTTCGGTTAAATTCCCAGCATGTCGGTCCAATGTGCTTCGGTTGGAATGGAGCAGGTGGGTGGATGATGGAATAACCACCGCCGTGAATCACTGCCAAAGGAGGTGTGGACCTGTGAGGCCCAGGACGGTGGAAGCTGGTCCGGGATAAGTTCACCGCTGTGGAGCCTGGTGCAAGGTGGTGATGGGCTCTCAATTAGAGCCCAGGTGGAAAGTAGGGCTATAGATGGTATCAGGATTTTTGGTATGGCTCAACGCGTTTTGACGTATCAGCACGTCTTCATCAGGAGCAGTAACTGCCCATCACCACCTTGCACCAGGCTCCACAGCGGTGAACTTATCCCGGACCAGCTTCCACCGTCCTGGGCCTCACAGGTCCACACCTCCTTTGGCAGTGATTCACGGCGGTGGTTATTCCATCATCCACCCACCACTCCTGCTCCATTCCATCCGAGGCACATTGGACCGACATGCTGGGAATTTAACCGGAACCAACTCCAGGTCCCCAGATGAGACCTTGATGTTTTGACCATTAATGGTGGTAACTATAACAAATTTATTGGCCCATGAACTACCTTCATTTATTCTCCGAAGCTATGTGCATGCATTGACCATCTTCAAAATTCCCCTTCCTTTTTTATCCATTGCGCAATATATTTTTTAAGTATATGTACCCATAAATATTTTTTTCTTAGAGAGTACTCTCTTTATCGTTGTATGTTATAATAAATGTATTTGTATTTTACCATATAAATTGTGTTTGGTCATCATTGCCACATGTTTCATATAATGTTGAGTCGGAAAAAATGCCATTTCAAAAGAATGTTTTTCAACCATAGCCCAAAAATTAAGAGGTTGTGTAGATGAAGAGTTTAAAAAATATAAAAAGTGTTGTGTTGTCATGCCATCAACAATAAATAAGCTGCAAAACAAAATAATGTAATTACCAAAAATAATTCAGCCCATGTTTTGTCTCAAAATCTTCTAAACTTTCTGTACAGAAATAAGATGGTTTTTACTAACATATGACAGTACTTCACTTGTTTATGAAGGAAGGTTATAAGGTACATTTCCAAGAGAAGGTCATATTTTGAGTATAAAAGATTAACTGCCAAATGGAAGATAAACAAGCGGAGGCATCAAGATTCAGAATTTTAGCTGGCAGGTCAATCCAGGTTCAGTTTTTCAGGGTGACAATGATGGTGGCAATATGTCTATAGTATGGTGGCTTGCAACTACATTAAATTCACCTTATCAAAATTAAATTGTGAGTCTCATTGAGAAGAACTCATTGAGAGATATGATGAAACACAAGGAGAAAGGTGGAATGTTAGGGGCATAGATGGACTTTTTGGAGCATAGTTGTTTAGTATCATATACTGCATTATAATACATAGAAAAATATTTAAAATCGATGCAAACACCAGCCTATCAGGTGACATCTGGAGACTTGGGGAAACTACTGAAGGAACCTACCTTTGCCTGACGAAGGAGCAGGAGCACTGGTGTCTGTGACTTGGCAGATCCAGCTCTGCTTAATGTGGAGGAGGGTAATAGTGTGACACCTATTTGCATGTGGTCCCCAGGGGCCCACCAACTATTGTGGTGATATATGCTTTTACGTGTTAAATGTAAGTGTGATGAGAAATAAACTTTGATCTATATTTGGAAATATTGTAGTATCTTTCTTGTTTTCTGTTTGTTTTTGAGAGTGAAAAACTTACAGTTTGTTGCAAGGGAAATGTGCAAGGAAATCATCTTGCCTTAGAAAAACTATTGCATTCTACCGCAAGAAAAGTGGAAAAAGGAAATAAACTCAAATATCTCAGTTCTGCATCATGTAAAGAGTAAGACTTATTTTACAAATTAACTTTTTATACTGTGGAAGTGCCATTGTGGGACATAGGATTTTGGTTTAAATACTGTATGTATAAAAATATTTATAAGTAATGAAAAAAATGAGTAAAAATGTATCAAAAATGATGTCATATTTTGCTATCCAAAATGAGAAATCCTGATTTCAAATCTGAATTCTGAAACATGGACAGATTTGAACCAAGAGATACACCAAATCTGGGTAGATTCATATTTTTAGAGAACAGACCTGCATTTCTCAAATGTATAGTCATGTTTTCAAACGTATATGAGGACATATTTTCCCCTCGATCTAGAACAGGTGGTAAGAAAAATTAATTCAAATATTTAGCCTCCAGAATTGCAACACATTTAGATTTTGTTACATATGGAGCCAAGATACAGCCTCCAATCCAACAATCCTACAAGCTAGAATCCTTGACTTTTTTCACATGGAGAATTTTTAATTTGACATTCATGTTTTAAACCTCCCACATTACAAGACATTACTGAATGTTTAGGGATACAGTTAGCAAATCTTCTAAAATAGACAAGTGGTAAAACCAAAAAATTTAGAATCTGTCCTGGCAGTCCCTGAAATCCTCACTTCTTGCCCTCAGGTCTCCTTAACTGCATCTCATGTTGCCTGTCTTTCTTCCCCCCTTTCTAGACTGTAAGCTTCTTGGAGAAGGGTGCTTGTGGTCCTACTAATGTATTGTAACCTGCATTCACATTGGAATGGGTAAATGCAATCCGGGGTGTCACAGTTAAGAAACTCATGGAAGGAGCGTAAACAATAAAGGAATAAAATTAAACAAAAGGAAGATGCACTCATTTGGCAATTGATAATACTTTTATTGAATGGAGAACAGATGCTCAACAGAAGTATGTTATGACCTCAGGAGATACATGGAGAAAATGTCTATTGTATACAGACACTCACCTCCTGGATTATCTGAATAAGCATTTTCCCATCAATACCGAGCATGAATGGCAGGGCAGCATCTACAGCAGGGAGCAAGTATAATCCTGGTAGGTTATAGTGGGCATTGCACATAATGCACTATGGCAAATAAAGGGGTTGGCATCAAGGCAGCAGGACTCCATAGCAGGAGAAATGTCCTACTAACAAGCAGGAATGTCACATGAACAAGCAAGGCCAGGAGAACACAGTCCAGAAAAGTGTCATGCTGAAAACATAATAAGTATCAGTGGTCCAGCTGAAATGATGCTCCATTCCACACCTGAAACAACATTACACACACAATCTCCTTTTGATTCTCCTTTGGCACTTCCTATATTCCTTCAAGCATGCCCTTGTCTCTCCTATTCTCCAGAAAACCTTCTCACTTTGGGGCAGATGTATTAAGCCTTAACAAGAGATAAATGCAAGGGTGATAAAGAGAAATAAACGTCCAGCCAATCAGCTCCTTACTGACTTTTTTCAAACACAGCCTGTAACATGGCAGTTAGGATATGATTGACTGGATGTTTATCTATCTTTATCATCCTTGCATTTATATATTGTTAAGGCTTAATACATCTGCCCCAGTATCTTATTTATTTGTTTTCCTACCACCCCAACTTAACTGCTTGAGCTGGTTGTTCTAAAAAGCATAAGCTCCTTTTTGTTCACTCTTTCCCTTCTAGACCAACTTCAATCTGATCATTCATCTCCTAATTCCACTCAATCTGTTTTCCCCAATGTTACCCATGACCCTCTCTTATTTCAACACCGGTTTGCTTACTATCTCCTCGAATGATCCACTGCTTCCTTAAAAATATATAATGTTAAAATAAATATTTTTCTCCTCTAAATCCGATTCCCCCCCCATTATTATTGACTCTGCGTTCTCCTTCAAACCCAAAATTCTCTCAATCGTACCCCGTTCACTTCTGGAATATTTAAAGTCTAGAACTTTCCTCCCCTGACATCTATTTAAATTCAAATCAACAAACCTTTCTTTTGCCTTAATTATTGAAATCTCTTTACTGGCATGTCAAACTCCTGCCTCTCCACAATTCAGTCCATCCTTATCACTGAAGCATGTCTTATTTTCTCTTTTTCAGACTTTCATTCAGTTTACCACCATTAAACAATTCCTATTAATTAGTATTTTCAGTTTTCTAGCTTTACTCCTTATAAAATGTTAGCTCTCAAGAGCAGGATCATCTTTCATGTTGTCTCAATTACGGAATTACATAATTTGTAGGCTGTAATAATGATAATATGTAATATGCACATTTGTATCACAGTCTGTTCTACGTACTATAAATAATATTGTTGCATGCTAATCCATATGTATGATGCTATGGAACCATTGTGTGCCATATAAATAAAATATAATAATAACAATACTAAATTGTAATATGAAAACTAAACTCAAATACTGTTGGTTTTACTCTACATGAATGTCTTGATATATCACAATGTCATGGACAATTGAACTTGTACTGTAGCTACCTTTGTGTCACACTAGAAATTAGATCAAGGAGAAATGTTCTGAGTTTTTGCACCAGTGGAGTTTAAACCAGCAAGATCATTTCTATTACTGTTGTTTTCAAACCAGGTGACAGACATGGTCTAGCCTGTCATAGCATCAGCGACACCTAACCAACATATTCCATTACATTAGCTACATTTAACAATTTGTCCTTTTCATTTTTATCATAACAAAGCAAAGACACTAGGTGCAGATTTCTCCCATATATGTAATACAGCGTATACAAGATTTAACTTAAAAAAGTAATTCAATTAAAAATGTTACTTACTTAATAATGCTATTTACTTTAAGTCACATGTTCTGATTTAAGATCTATTATGTACTTAACTTAAAGTGCATGATGAAAGCATACATTTCTCTTTCTTTCACTGTAGCAATTGGATCAGTGGAGATAAAGCCCAATACTGATCCACCATTACTGGTTGCATTGGCTCCCATGTGGGGTGACTAAAAGAAGGTCAACTTCCCAAACAGTCTCTGCTTACAAAGCACATTTCTGGCCCAAAGGGGAGATAAACTATTGGATTCAAGTAAGGATCAAGTAAAGACCCCAAGAGAAAGTCCTGCCACCAAGAGCCCATACACATTGCACCGTTTTTTGAGTTCCTGATGTCTGCCCAATGAAAGTGGTAGAATGTGAGAGGGATCTAGAAAATCACATATAAGAGGACTTGCTATGCAAGTAGTGGGGATGGTAGGTGCCCTCCCAGAAGTAAATTAGGGTTGCCCCTTTGTGCTCTTACTAGGTTCTTATGTAGCTTTTCTCCCAGCCTTTTAAACTCTACTCACTAACATCAGCATATATCTGCCACTAAAACCTCACACAGTCGTCACAGGGTATTTTGCCTCCTGCATACAATAGTGTGTTGTTTTTTCATTTTTAGTTAAACAACATCCTAAACAGTAAAGAAAAAAAGAAACATTTTAGACATTATTGTGTCATGATACAAAATTATTCCAAGAAATAGCCATGCTGCTAATGTCTCCCATACATCAGGTGAAGTACCATTACTTACAAGCCTTTTTTATTAGCTACACATTGAGATAAACTATTGCATACAGTAAAGGGCAAACCTAATATATTGTATGCATTGGGGACAGGGCTAAAATAACGCAAATTGCTGCATTTTAACCCCTCCGCATAGACATGTGAATTCCGGGGGGGGGGGGTAGGAAGATTTGGGGGAGGCTGGAGCCATGTGGGGGCATGCAGGAGGCTTGCCCACCCTTCCGAGGGGCCGGGAGGGGGATACGATCTTCGGGAGCCTCCCAGCCATTCTGGGAGGGTAGGAAAGTATGATTCAGGTTGTGTGTATAAAGTGTATAGGAAACATAAATGTATGCTTTGTTTATATTTGGTCTGATTTTTATATTTTTATTAATTTATGAACAGTTTCTTATATAGTGCAGCATATTCTGTTGTACTTTACAAAAGGAGACAGTGATACAACAAACAGGGTATTTACAGACAGTCAAAAGGTATGAGGGCCCTGCTTGCAAGCGTACAATCTACGGTTCCATGACTGGTTCTGGAATTTGATACGCTTACCTGAAGAGTTAAGTTTTCAGGGAACGATTATAGGTTTCGAGACTGGGGGGGAGTCTTATTGTGCTTGGGAGGGCATTCTACAGAATGGGTGCAGCCTGAAGAAAGTCTTGCAATCAGGAGTGGGAGTGAGTAATGAGTGTGGATGAGAGACGCAGATCTTGGGAGGAGCATAGAGGTCCGGTTGGAAGATATTTTGAGATAAGAGAAGATATGTATGTTGGTGTAGTTTGGTTTATGGCTTTGTGTGTAAGTAAAATAATTTTGTATTGAATATGGTAGAAAACAGGTAACCAATGAATTGTCTGACAGAGTAGCTTTGCAGACGACGAACATCTGGCTAAGCAGATTAGCCTCGCAGCTGCATTCATGATGGACTGTAGTGGTGAGAGTCTGTATTGGGGAAGGCAAATAAGGAGACTATTGCAATAATCAATGTGTGAGATGTTGATGGATTAGAGTTTTTGCAGTGTCTTGTGTAAGGTAAGGGCGAATTTTGAATATGTTTTTTAGGTGCATGTGCCATGATTTTGAGACGGATTGAATGTGGGGTACAAAGGAAAGTTCGGAGTCAAGGATAACACCTAGGCAGCGAGCTTGAGAGGTAGGAGTGATTGTCATATTCTCAACAGCAATAGAGATAGGTTGTAAATTACTATTTATTGGTGGAAATATAATTAATTCTGTTTTTGAAATATTACGTTTGAGGTGGCGAGATGACATCCAGGATGAAACAGCAGAAAGTCATTCAGAGACACGGCACAATACAGATGAGGAGAGGTTCAGGGGAGGATAGTTGCTGAGTATCATCTTCATACAGATGATACTGATTCCAAACAAGCTGATTAGTTTGCCAAGAGATGAGGTATATATTGAGAAAAGCAGAGGACCTAAAACTGAACCCTGAGGTAGTCCAACTGAGAGAGGTAGCGAAGAGGAGGTAGAATCAGAGAAACGAACATTGAAGGAGCAGTAAGATAGGTAGGATGAGATCCAAAAGAGGGCTATGTCTTTAAGACCTAGGGATTGTAGGGTTTTTAAGTGTGTGGTCAACAGTGTCAAAAGCAGCAGAGGGATATAGAAGAATTAGTAGTGAATAGTGGCCTTCAGACTTAGCAGTCACCAGATCATTCACAACTTTAGTCAGTACTGTCTCTGTGGAGTGTTGGGCACGAAAGCCTGACTGAAGCGGGTCCAGTAAGTTGTGCAAGTTAAGAAATTGTGTGAGGCGAGTGTAGGCAAGTCTTTTAAGTAGTTTGTAGGTGCATGGAAGTTGAGAGATGGGACAATAGTTTGAGAGAGAGCTTGGGTCAAAATTCTGTTTTTTTCAGAATCGGAGTAATAACTGCGTGTTTGAACAATGAAGGAAAGACACCAGAAGAGAAAGAGAGGTTACAGATTTTAGTTAAGATTGGTCCCATCTGCAAGTTATCTCCTTATTACTGCATGGTGTGGTTAATCAAATGCTGTATGGACATTTCTTTTAGAAAGAAGCAGTAAATGAGACAGTGTATTGTTATAAGCTGGTCATTTTTCAAAACAGAGTGTAATGTAGTACAAGAGAAAACGAAAACAGTTGCTGTGTTTATACTACACAGAATACATTTGATTGCCATGAATTATTAGTTGTTGTTGTTCTGTTTTGTAGTGTGAACAAATAATTATTATTATAATTATAATTAAAAGCAAATGAGGCACTACAGGCCCATATTTATAAATATCTGACCCCCTACAAGGCATCATAACTTATCCCAAAAGAACACAGGCATGTGAAGGAAATATCCTTTTTGAAGCTAAAAATAACTTCTAAATATTCATATTAAAAATAACAATTTTGTAAATTAAATATAAGCCTTAGATTCAACTTGTTTTCTACATAATGTACCTAAGTCTTGGTTGGTTTTCGAATGCTACTCGATATAAAATTGAATAAAATACCCTGAGATTGTCATCGAAATCGTGCACAAACATGTATACGAAATAATATAGATGAACAAAATAAAAAATAAATACATTTTGCCAGAACACATTGTATTAATATTGTGAAGGTGAATTAAATTGCACTTTTCATACTAGGTTAATGATTTTATTAAATATAAATGTCAGAAGTGTGCAAAAAGCCAGTAAAAGATTGCAGCAACTCTCAGGAACAAACCGCTCCTCCGCGTAACCATCCAAGGGCTAATTCCCAGAAGTGATCCTTAAAATCCACATTCTCTTTATCCAAATGTGTGCTTTGCTTCCATGCTGTAGCTATCAAGACACTGTGCAAGTCAGGCACACGTGCAGTACTTAAACCATTGGCAAACTGAGCTCATATTGGCATAGTGTTCGACATAAATCAGTCATATAATGTTCTATGCAAATTCTTATAGTCTTGTGAAATTTGTGTTAAATTGTTTCAATTGTTTTTTATTTGCAATAAATTTTGATAATAATTTTACATTACCATATAATAAATACACTTACATTTAAAGACGTATGGAAAAGGCATACTGTTTTTTAAAAGACAATTAGACAAGGTCCCTGATCAAATCATTGCAGTCGCCAGATAACACTACTACATTTATCATAACCTAGTTTGTACTGTATGACCTATCTCTGATCTTGCTTATCAGTCCACTGTCAATAGTTGTCAGGACAATGACTATCCTTCCCATTTAAATGTACAGTCATATTGATGCAATGCAAGAAAATAAAAATTTGCTGCAGGGCGACCAGCTATTAAATACAGTATGTATATAGAACAGTGGATTTTCTTAATACTGTCCTGCATTTTAAGCATAATATAGTTTAAAAAAAAACTGTAGGTCACTGTAACAAAAGAGGTATTGTATTTATAGGTGACCTTGTTTAGAAACACATACATATCATTGGGTTTTGTTCACCAAGTAATGATAGTTTTGGGCATACTGAAATTTCATAATAAAACCAGAATGAATAAATAGTGAGTTGGGAAGAACTATAATAAATTATTTACAGATATTTTTGGTGGGCTGGAAAGAAGTTATATTATTGAAGATTGACAAACATACATTACCAGAATTCTAGATTCTGTAAATAAAGTTGATTTAATGTCATCTTCCTATTTATTGAGAATAATTCCATTGGTTAAATGTCTTGGGTACATGTGTAGTCAAATATACACTGACAATAGTTTTAGTATTTCAAATATTAGGATTTAGTAAAAGACATATAGATACCATGAGAGCTCAAATCTACTTTAGCATTGCAAAATCATATGCTTTGTTATATGAGATTTTTTCCAGTTGGAATGTTCTTCCCTTTATATTTTACAAATACAGTCGTAAAATGTTCTTGTTGCTGTGTTTCTTCTAAGTGATGTTGACAGCAAACTGATTTTAGCTTTATAATCCCAAACAGCATTTTCTGAGTGAGCAATGATTTATTAGCCACTTCAACACTTTAGGGGCTTTGTCCCTTCATGAGCAGAGCAAATTGCACATTTTGAAATGCGTCAATTCAAATTGGCAAAGATGTTTTATTTCTTAGAATTTTCAGAAGAGACTGGGATTTCTTCTGGTAACACATAATACAAACATATTTATTATATACGTTCCACATAGAAAAACAAAATGAATATCAGATATTCATCATAAAATTATCAAATGTCTCTCTCAAGCACTAATATGTACATTTCGTAGTACAACATTTGTACAGTGTACAATGTCTGAAACTGTTAAAAGGCCCAAAATATAATGTGCATTTTATAATTCTAAAAATTCTTAACCTACGGTTTGCAAAATCACTGCTCAGCACATGATTCTCACATAAAGGGCAGTAGAGATGGTGTAATGGTTAGCATTTCTGCCTCACAGCACTGAGGTCATGGGTTCGATTCCCACCATGGCCCTAACTGTGCAGAGTTTGTATACCCGTACTTGCGTGGGTTTCCTCCGGGTACTCCGGTTTCCTCCCACAATCCAAAAATATACTGATAGGCTAATTGGCTCCCAACAAATTAACCCCAGAATGTCTGTGTGTGCGTGTACATGTGGTAGGGAATATAGATTGTAAGCTCCACTGGGTCAGGGACTGATGTTAATGTTCAAATATACTCTGTAAAACGCTGCAGAATATGTGTGCGCTCTATAAGAAACTGTTAATAAATAAATAAAGCAATGACCTGATTCAGACCCTTATGCAGGGCTGCACATTTGCAGCCCTGCCAATTATCAAATGACTGCACTTGCGAATGGTAAGTCCCCTTGCGTACGAAAAAAGTGTTGGCTAGTAAGGTGACAGAGATGCGTGCATTTGTAGGTGGCACCTCAGCAGAGTGTCACCTAAAAACCCAGGTGCACCTAGTCATGGGGAGGGCGGATCACTGATGTCATCAGTGTCCTCGATCTTCCCATGGTCATCGTAAGTCTAGACTGACTTGGTGCTGTGAACAGGGGGAAAATTATTCAATGGGGAGATTGCAAATGGTTTTCCCCATGTGCATGGCTGCAAACGTATTTGCAGTTGTGCAATAGGGCATGGGGGCACTCTGGCGGTTCAAAATTTACCCGATTGACGGGCTGCAAGGCTTTGCAGCCCAGCGACCAGGTCAGAATTGGACCCTTAGTGCAAGGTGTTTTTAGCACATGAATCCCTGGTTGCAGGTATGCTCACACTGTACTCATGTGTTATTCTTTCTTCTACAGAGATTTGTAGCAGTTGTGTGCAAACAGCAGCAAATTTCTCGATATTTTAAGATGTTCAGTGGAATCTGACATTACAATGTCTTCAAGACTAAAAGAGTGAATTACTTGAAAAAGTAGAGGGTGATCCATATTATCAAAGGCAGCAATGTCAATGCTTTTAGAGACCCTGATAGATGGGGTTCGGCATCACTGAAGCTCGAGGTCGAACCCAAATCGCTGGGCCTTCAATCTGATACCAGGCTGGATCCATATGGGTTAATTGGTTCCAGGGATATTGAGGTTAAACCATTTTTTTTATTTCTTAAATGTAATTTCATGACTGTTTATGTTTTTTGAGGGCAGATTTCTCTTGAACCAAACAGCCCAGTTTCATGGGACCATTCGTGAAAAATCATGAAGCCAACTCAAAAGTTCTTCAATATGATACTGGTCTCATGTAAATGGGTCAGTTGGTTCCGAAGATATAGCTGGTTGGTTAAAGGGGGGTAGGGAGAGGGGATTGGTTGTCTCTCCCCCTCACACCAGAAAATGCAGGGACTAGGCTGGTGTATAAGGGGTCAGCCTGGGAATGTCCCTGCATGATCCTGGGACCATATTCACGGGTAAATCCCTGCATTTTCTGTTGTGAAAGGGGTATTATTTCAAACAGCCGTGACCTGCATTGCTCTGAATACAGCCGGGCAGCCCCCTGCTCTCTGCCTAGCTGTCAATGACTGTCACCCCTGCAGCTTCCGCTCCAATTCTTCTCCCCGCTTTCACCTCAGCCCGCCCCCCCCCCTTAATCATGTGGTGCCGGCGCCCGGCGTGCTCCCCCTGACGTCACGCACAACAACAGCGCGCACAATATTTCAAATGTCCACTCGGCTAGAGGGGACACCATGAGGGGAGTGGGAGTGTGCTCTGCACTGCGCTCTGCTCCTCTCCCCATAGAAGCAGCTGCACCGCTCTCCACGGAGTTTGCTAAAATGTGTAATGGGCATTACTGTGTATGGTCTAAAGTGTAATACAACACCCCTTTTTGTGATACCACGCCTCCTTCCCATGAGGCCATGCCCCATTTTTGCCGCGCGGCTATGACGCGCAAAGGTCCCCCTACTAATATGTCTAGATCTGGGACCACCCATTACCATAATTCTAGATTCGCCTATGGCTGCTACATAGTGTTTATGCACCCAGAGCATATCGTGTTGTTGCCAGCCTTGTCTTTTGGAACCATCTATGCAAAATAAATTGTACATGATGTGCAAAAAAAAAAAAGAATTAAAGGTACATTATGCAAACTGTACATTTAAAATCCCAACCACCATCCACTTTATAATTAACATTCTTTATTATATATAAACATTTTGTTCTACATGGCTTAGAATAATCTTGAGAGTAAGTAGACAAACAGCAGAATATTTTATCGTTCTACACTTACTGAAAGTCATTGGCTGCTAATAATACATAGGGAGATGGCATGCGTCACATCATCTAAAGACTGCAGCCAAGGAGATAAACAAAAGCTTCCCCAAGGCTTCTAAAGTTGGAACCAAAATACAAGCTAACCTCTAGTGCTGACATAATATAGTTAAATGTGCTTTGTATAAACACATTAAATGCAGTTTGAGATGGAAAACCAGCCTGGGAAATTTCTGGAACCAGCCCTAATTGAGGGGCGGGGTCTGTTAAGAGGCGTGGTCTGGTGAGGAGGCAGAATGCTCTCTGCTCAAAAGCAGTCAAAATTCCCACGGAATAAGCCAATATTTAGGGACAGAGAGAGTGACAGCAGGGACATAG